>NC_090936.1:467873234-469123234 GCF_040938575.1 Ambystoma mexicanum | reverse complement strand
TAAAAAATAGCTAACGGATGTGTTAAGTGTCATGTGCCAGTGCACCCAACATGGAGGTAAGACCTCTTGCATTGATAACCTTATGTCCGCATTGCTTATGGATTTTTGCTGAGAACTGAAAATGATGGAACCATCCCTGAGTGACCACAATTTATTAATTGCTAAATTTGGCTATAATGTGATTGGTGATGTAAACAGTGATTATGGTAATATAGTGGTAAAGGCAAGTGGTAATAGAGTGGTAAGGAAGGAAGGCAACATTCAGAAGTGTAATCGAAGGATTCAAGATTTTTTTTTATCAACTCGAACTTGGAGAACTTGAGACTGGTTCCCATTCTTTTGATGCTGTAGTTCATACATTAATGAAACTGCTGCGAAAATCACTTCATAGCTTACCCAGGATGGGCCTTTGTTTAAATGCTATAGGCTTACCTAACTACAAAAGGATGGTGAAAAAAATGTTCAAACTTCTCTCTGGGAAAAACTCCCCGGCAGTGATTAACGATCGTTTAAAACCCCATTATATAGTCCAAACTGATCCCAACACAGAAGGAACCTGGGAAAAACATTTGAAGTTCTTATATAGAGAGGCAGATACCTATTCCAACCTTTAAAGGCTCTTGGTCACTTAACAATTCATACATCCTGTCCCCTTTCATCCATCCTCAACCTTGTGGGCATCCCCCAACATGGGGACGGTACGAGAACCTTTGACAGTGAAAAATTGAGCTTCCCCTTTAAATGGTGTCGGACCCAACAGCCAGCGCTGAGACTTTAACTTTCCGCGTGTTCCCTGTTTTTGTTTTTTAAATCTTATTTAAACTCCCTTTGGCGCCTCGCCTCCACAGGCACATGCTAACTGCAGGAGGAGTCACAAGATGTGCCTTATGTGACTGCTCGTTCCTGGCCTCGGACCCCCATGCACTCTGTCTTGAGTGTCTGGAGCTCAAACACCGGTGGGACGTGTGTTCAGCTTGCACCGCTCTCGCTCACAGAGCTTTCAAGAATTGGTTGCCGTAGTGAAGGGAGAACTTCCACACTTCTCTTCCGCCCCACCTTAAGGACTTCATCTCCAGGACCTCTCAAGACCTCTGCTCAGCACAGTTCCTCACCGTGGCAACTCCTTCCCCAGGGCTTCCACAGACAAGGGTTCCTCAGATTCAGGTTCTGACAGGCCCAAGGCCTCTTAAGGCTACCGGCTCCCAAACTGAGGGGCCTGGTTGCTCATCCGGAGAGCTCCGGGGGCAGACCGGAGGCTGTCCCTGGGAAGGGTGATCAAGTGTGTCCTCTTCTTCAACACCAAAGGTTAAGGGATCATTGGGTGCCACCTCCAAGAGTCAGTCCTCGACATGATCCAGCACGGCTACCAGCACAGGTGCCGAGGGCGTCCAGCCTACCAGAGCTCGCTCCAAGGTCATGAGTCTGGGCGTTACAACTACTGGCAGCCGGCCGAGGGCTAAGCGCCTACCAGAGTGATCTCGAGTTCGATGCTTCTGCTTCGGGTACAAAACCCAAGCTGTATCCTCCCATTTCTGAGGCCTCTCGTGGGTCAGGGCCTTCGCGCCCTCCCTTCCAGGTCGTGGCGGAAGGCTTCAAAATGTCGGAGAGACACATTGCAGAGCCTGCCAGACTGGCGGCCATCTTGGATTCAACTCGGGGCCCGCCCATGCTTATGCCCATTGAAGTGGCTTTGCAGGAACATCCCAGTCCCCTTCCCTCTAGAAGCGGCAGCGGATTGTACGGTACAGGCATCTGGTCTCCTTGGGGGTACATCTACCCCATGCCTAAGCGCTTTGACCAGGAGCGAAGACCAAGCCCGTCAGAGGGCTGGGCCACTAGGGACCCGGCGGCTAGCGAGGACCGCTTCTTTGAGCGTTTCCTCTCCTCATGCATTCCCATCAGATGACTGGGCTCTTAAAGGATACATTGAAGGTGATCCTGCAGGTCGTGCCTCCCCAGGCCCCTCCTCTTGGTCCTCCTCCCGTTCCTCCAGAGCTGCCGGTTCCAGTGCCAATCCCTCCCCTAGTCCATGCCCTACTGGTTTTTCAGACCCCTCCACCACCTCCTGTACCACATAAGCCTCCTCCACAACAGCTGTTGGACCTGTCTTCGGCTCTGGACTTGAAGGGGAACACCGTCGGCAAATGTGTCCCAGGGCCCAGACTCCCCATGGTCTATAAAAAGAGGTGGGACATGATGATGATGACGACGACGATGGCCAGGATAATGAACCCTCCATCTGTTAAGGCCTTTCATGGCCGCCTTCAGGGTCTGGCGGAGTTCTTGGGGTGGGGGGGGATCCCCTCTGCCTGATAAAACCCTCTCCCCCAGGAGTCGGGAGTACTAGCAGAGGTTTTGGGAAGAACCACGATCCGGTTTGGCATCCCTCTCCAGAAGGATGTCCTGCAGGTTGCGAGAGAGGTCTTGGAGAAGCCCTGGGCCAATGCCCAGATAAACAGGCCTCCCATCCGCAGCCGCATTCTTCAGTGGTGGCTGCGGCCTCATATTCTAAACCATCGTCTTTGTCGTCTTCTTCCACAGAAGCCACCTCCAGCTGTCTTTCCAAGGAGGACAAGGTCCTCGAGACTTTGGGCCAAAGCTGTTATGCCATTTCAGGACTGAATCTGTGGCAAGCTGGCGGCCTCTTTGCTGTGGCTAACCAAAAGCTCTGGCGGGAATTTCTGCCTGACCTCCCTTTGGAAAGGCAAGCTTCCTTCAAGGCCGGTCTGGGGGATGCCTTGGATGTTGCGCAGGACCTCATGGAGTATTTGGTCTCCCACATCGACACAGCCAGCACATGGCTGTGCCTTGGTGTCGATGTGAGGAGTTTTCATCTGACGTGCAAGAGCGGCTCCTGGATCTGCTTTTCGAGGGCGTGGACTTCTTTCATTCGTCAACTGATAACGAGTTGACAAAGAAGAAAACCTCCACTCAAACCGCCAAGTCCTTGGCCATTCTGACAAAACCATGGCAGAAGTCCTTCCCTCAGTCTCAGGGCCGGACTGAATTCCAACCCTGTGCTTTCACTGGCTTCAAGGGGTTCCGGGTGTTAGGCAGAAACCTGTGCAGTTCCCTTAGGGACCACTGCAAAAGGCTTA
Organism: Ambystoma mexicanum; assembly: GCF_040938575.1. Taxonomy (NCBI): domain Eukaryota; kingdom Metazoa; phylum Chordata; class Amphibia; order Caudata; family Ambystomatidae; genus Ambystoma; species Ambystoma mexicanum. The sequence goes on along the minus strand of NC_090936.1, from coordinate 469,120,136 downwards.
GGACTACAGGTGTTGGCAGTAAACCCAATTGGTAGCAGTCTGTACCACCCAGATTTACCTGGTAGCTGTGGCTGAGCAGCCAGACTTCTCTCAAGAAGAGTTAGACAGTATGTAGAGTATACAAGATAGGTACCAAAATACAGTAGCACAAGCAAACACTGACCAGAGCTTTGGTATCTAAGTATATAATTATTTATTTAAAGACACACTTATAGAAACACTCCAGCACTATTATGTAAGCAAGTTCAAAACACAGTCACTATTAATATATATACATCCCTTATTCCTTATTAGACAAGTCTTAGTTAACACCACTTATTTTCAGACAGAGGTGAGTGCTTAACTAAAGATGGCACTCTTAATAGGTGATCAAAAAAGGGAGGGAAAAGGCAGAAATTAGAAAAGTACACAACACTAATCCTTTAGAAGCACCCAGCAAGGCAGGAAAGTCATACTTGTGAGCAAAAAGTTCAGAGGCCAGGCTGCCTCTTAGAGAGAGTAGAATACCAATGCACCCAAGACCACACAGTTTAAGAGGCTTGAAAAGTCTTGCAGAGAGTTCAAAAAGGAATGAGTTCAGCTCAGAAAAGTTCAGTTAGCCAGCCTAGGGCCAACCCAAGTGGTAAGTTGAGGATTTAAGAGACACCCCACACAGACCGTCGCGAGGATGGCCAGGCGGACACAGTACCTTGAAAGTGGAGAGGATCTTCCAGCGGGGTCAGTTGTTCCTGGCAGCGAGTGTAAGTCGCGGCGTCGTCCAGAGGAAGAGAAGATCTCGACGTGGAGGAAAGCTGAAGGTCGTTGCACTGCCAGGGAAGAAACCAGCCGCGGAGTTCTCCGGTTAAAAGGTAGTACCCTTTCATTGGCGGTAGTGGTAAAACGTGGTATTCCGGTTGCTGGGGTGCTTGGCACAGGCAAGGCGGCCACGAGATGATCCGGGAAGGCGAAAAGGCGGGCAAACTAGTTATCCCCACCAGTCAAAGGAAGAAGACTCTTCGGGATGAAAATCTCCTCTGTCGTTGGAAGAAGTGGTGAGGCGGTTCAGCAGGGCTCCACCGGTGGTGTCGTCGTTGCAGGTCGGCTTAGCTTCTCCCTCTTCGGATTCTTTGGTCCTTTGGCGACTTCTGAAGTTCCAGTCCCCAAAGCCCTGCTTTTGTGCAGAAAACCCCCATTCATCAGTCCTAGCTGTCACTCAAACATGCTAAGTGGTGAGCCGGGCGGCTCACCACTGGGCCAATCACACAAGAGTGCGACTTGAGTTGCTGAGGCAACTCAGTCCAGGGTGCCTAAACCCCCCTCCCACACATCCTGTAGACCCAGACAGACTGGCACCACTTTTGGAGGCTTCTGTGGAGAAGCCCGGCAAAAAGTGGAACAAAGGGCTCGACTTGGGTTGGAGTTACAGAGGCGAACACAAATGCCATTTTAAAACCGAGTCCTGGCAAAAAGACCCAACCGGGGAATAAATATTAAATAACTAACCCGGCGGTATCTTTAACATTGCACCAAAAAGTGGTGCGTTTAAAATGAATGGGAAAATCCCGGTGGAATATTTCGCGTGGTAACTACTGCCACCAGCCAGAAACTCAACGAGGGGGGACTGCACAGTGCCCCCTTGAAAAACAGACCCAGGGGCAATCTAATTACCCCTACCAGTACTTCCACAATATGATGGTTTGTACTGGTTCTGTTCCCAATTTAAGACTAGTAAAGTCAATGGTGACTTTACATGCCCTGGGAGACAGTAGTCACTCCCAGGGTATGGAGTCTATGTTTGGGGGTCACTATGACACCCCTGTGTTACTGCACTGAGGGTGCTGTGTAACACACTTACCAAAAACCACATGAAACCCTATGGAGTAAAAGACCCCATAGCCCATAAAACACATTACAACGTCAAAGGATATCTCCAATCATGTCTAAGAGTGGGAGAAAGAGTCTCACTCTTAGGAGGAGAAAAAAATAAACCTAAAAAATCCAGCAAAGCTGCTGGGGGACTCACTAGGTTTGGGAAATTAGCCTTAACAGAGAATTCTCCCTGACACCGGGACTGCGGTATGCAGAGGCCTGACAGGTCGCCCAGCGACAACAGTAGAAAGCAACAGAAGCCTTAGCAAAGGTTTTTCCGCTCCCCCTCCTCTGCCTTCGTTGCCAAGAAACCGTGACATCAAGGTCAGGGAACACAGCTCTCCAGTGGGGGCCGTTTGGCTCTTTTCCAGGACACCTGGAAGCGTCTTCAACAACCTGTGGATCCGATCTGTAGTCTCCACAGGCTTCAGTCATCCTTTCCCTGTACCATCCGCTCCTCCTCTTCATCAGATCGAGTCCCCATTCTTTTACGGGAGGTCCTTTCACTCCTCATGCAGGGGATAAAACTGGTTCCTCAATCAGACGGGGGCTCTGGGTTCTACTCCAGGGTTTTTGCGGTACCCAAGAAAAACCAGGCTGTCCTGGACCTGGTGTTTCTCAATACGTCTTTACAACTAGAACACTTCTAGATGATTATTCCTGTGCATATAGCAGAGTATCTGTGTGCAGAGGAGTGGATGTGTTCCCTGGACCTCAAGGATGCATACCTTTATGTCCCCATCTACCAGCCGCATTGAAAGTTTCTACAGTTTACGATTGTCATACCATTGTCAGTACAATGTGCTGCCTTTCGGCCTGAACTCAGCCCCTTGTGTCTTCACAAAGTTGATGAATGCAGTGGAAGGTCTCCTCTGTTTGGAAGGCCATCATCTATACCCCTATCTGGACGACTGACTGGTGAGGCCATGTCACCCGAAGGGGTGGTGCACTCCTGCCAGAGTTTGGCTGATATTCTTCTTCAGCTGGGGTCCTCCCTCTACCAGAGGAAGTCACAGTTGTGCAACTCTCAGGATCGGGTCTTCCTAGGGGTGTGTAGGAACACAGAGGTTCTCCGCGCACCCAAGAGGATCCTCTCCCTTTGCAAGACGATATGGCACTTTCTGGCCAACTTGACCACCTTGTGATGGGGGTTCCAGCGCCTTCTGGGCCTGATGGTCTCCTGCCGATTGCTGTACAGCATGCTCACCTCAAGATGAGGCGCCTCTAGCTTCACCTGGTGGCCAGTTGGGATCAGGAGACAGGGTCTCAGTCGGACAGGAACCCAATACCCCCGTTCCTCCTGCCTGATCTTCGCTGGTGGATGATGGACGGCAATGTTTCAGTGGGAGCCCCCTTCACCTGGCCGGAGCCTACCCTGGTGACGACTGATTCCTCACTTTTGGTCTTAGGGGGTAGTGGGGGGGGCTACTCAGGAGGGCTACGTAATTCATGGTGCATGGTCTGGAACGGAAGCCCTCCTGCATATCAATCTGCTCGAGCTCAGGGCATTGGGGCTGGCCCTCAAGGCGTTTCTGCCCCTCATCAGGGACAGCTCTGTTCTGGTCAGGGCGGACACCTCTATTAAGATGTTTTACCTGATCAATCGGGATGGCACTGTACCCCCCCCCCCCTCCTCCTCTGTCTGGAGGTGGTATCGATCTGCGAATGGTCTCTGATGGAAGGGGTTTTGGTTTCTGCGATACACCTTCCGGGGGACAGCAAAGCAGAAGCAGACCAACTGAGCCGCTTGTTGTTTAAGACTTACGAGTGGGAGTTGCACACCGACTCCTTGTTGCCCATGTTCCAGCGTTGGGGATTCGCAGTCCTGGTCTTGTTCGAATTCCCGGAATTCCACGTGCCCCCAATTTACCTCATGGGTAGGACGGGGTCGGGCGTCACTGGGAGACGCCTTCCACATCTGTTGGCATGGCCACAGGTGTTGTGTTCCTGCCCACCCCTCTGTTCCTATGGACCTTCCGCAAGTTCCATGCTTCGGTGGGCTGCAGCCTCGTCTTGATTGCCCCCCACTGGACTTCGAGACCCTGGTTTTCAGATCTGCTGCAGTTGTGCTCCCAGGATCCCGTCCAACCTCCTGACGCAGCCGGGCAAGTTAGTGGAACATCTGGACCCGGCCAAGCTGGCGCTGGCGACCTGGTTCCTGACCAGCTGAGGCTTCAGCATGCTCAATTTTTGGATGACAACTGGGACATCATTCAACAGGCCAGGAGGCCCTCGACTCAGTCCCAGTATACGAGCAAATGGACTAGGTAATGCCATTGGGCTTGTGACAAGGGTCTGGACCCTGTCACCTGTCTACTGAATGACGCACTTGCTTTTTCAGCACACCTGGCTTGTTCTGGGGTTCAGGTGGATACTTGCCACACTTATTTTGCGGCCATTGGGGCTTACAAGAATTCCCCTGTGCATGTGTTTTCGGCGGCTAACTCAGTGGTTAAGGCCAACCTTGAAGGGTTGTCTAGGCATTTTCCTCCGGTGCATAGGCCGCACCCGGTTTGAGACCTCAATGTGGTTCTGGCAGCTTTGCAGGTTAAGCCTTTTGAGCCGATTGCCTCTGTGGACATTCCTTGGTAACACTAAAGACAGTTTTACTGGTAGCTCTCATTTGCGTGCAGAGTTAGTGAGCTACAGGTGTTGTCTTCACGCAAGCCCTTTGCCATGTTTCACAAAAACGTCATCTTATGCACTCACCCAAACTTCTTGCCCAAGGAGGTCTCTCCATTTCATCTGACTGAGACCTGCCTGCCTGTGTTCTTCCCGAACCCACGGTCAGAGACAGAGAGATCCCAACATTTCTTGGACCTTAAGAGGGTCCTCAAGTTTTACCTCTCTTGGATGAAATCCTTCAGGAATTCAGAGGCATTGTTCATGACTTTTGGAGGCTCCCCATCGGCTGCCTCTCAGGCTTCGAATGCTCCGTTGGATGATTCAGGCCATTTCGGAGGCGTATACGGCCATGGGCAAACCAGTCCCTGAGTGGATTCATGCCCATGGGGTCAGAGCGAAGGCCACAGTTGTCGCGTTTCAGAGACATGTTTCTTGGTATGGCATCAGCAAGGCGGCTACTTGGGCCACTCAATTGGCCTTCTGTAAGCATTAGTGTATTGTTAGTGTATTGGTGCGTGTTTTGGAGAAGGCTGACCAACTCTCAGCGCAGATGAAAAGAATAAATATTCAGTTCTGCAGCTTTTCTATTGTTCTATTGTTGGACTTCTAAAACGAAAGTTATCCCTGCCTTAATATATGGCATTGAGATTAGTTTAATGAAGCAGACTATAGATTGAGAGACGGTGGAAGCAAACATTTGGAAAGGAGTCCTTGGCCTAACCGATTGTCTACCTTTCGCTGCTTTACGTTTTGAATTTGGTCTTGTTTCTATGTCCTTTCATTGTAAATGGAAAATATTGGTACTGTATTGAATGCTGTTGATCCCCGGAAAGTCTTTTTGTAGACTTGCAAAATGAAATGCTGTGGTTGACATATGCCCCGTTAAGCAATTTTAAAAAGTCTGATGATGCTATTCTTTTAGATTATCTTCAGGACATGGGGGGAGTTGATTAGCAATCCAAGGCATGTGAAAAGTTGTGTGTGTGAAGTGGACTGGGTTAAAACCATGGCAAAAGCAAGGTCTTTTAAACTTTATAAGAATTTATCTGTTTTAGACAAAACCTTGGTCTATCCCTGCTTACCTGAGTGCATTTCCAAATGGTTATTAGCGTAATCAGTTCCTCAGATTTAGACAATCTATTATTAACGGGGGACATAATTCGAATTAGATCTAAGCTTCAAAATAAGGATGAAGGGTTATGTGATTGGTGTAAAGAGGTAAGCGTTCTGCAAATGAAAGAGCATATTTTAATTGAATGTACAATGTTTCAGGAGTATAGATATGTACCGTTATGGAAATATGTACATAATGGCTTTCATTTAAACAGAGAATTTTTCAGCAGTCTTGCAAGAGAAGAGTTTTTTTTTTTTTTAAATACTATTGCTACTGTAACGCTTCTCTGTCGGGCAGGCCTTTTGAAAATTACCTGGTAAAGTTGAATGTAAATGTTCGATAGTTGGTTATATTCAGCTTTATGGTCCAATAGTATATATAAGGAAAAACATACAAAAATTCACAACATAATTACATCATACACATTAATGTTCAATATAAATAGATAAATCATCCTCTATACAGCATCCTAATAAAATCTCTATGAAAAGAAAATATGCAGTTGATAACTGTTGTAACAACTGCATATTTTGTTTTTATATAGATTTTATTAGAGTGTTGTATGGAGGATGATTTGTCTATATTGAGCATTAATGACGTTGATGTAATTATGTTGTGAATTTGTGTGTTTTTTTCCTTTAGAGGTTTGCTTTGATATATTTTTGTGTATGGTTGCCTTAGTGCAGCCAGTATCCCAATAAAAAAATTAAACATTGCCTTCTATATGTATGGTTTTATTGTCTGTACCGTACATGGGCGAACAAGCTTAATCCTCTGATTATTTGAATGTAATATCATTTTTACCAAGTTGTGTTTCTGTGCATGGACATTCTAACCGTGGTGGAACTCTTTTAAAATATCCCATGCATGAGATCTGTGTTGAACTCTTTAAAATGCAAGTATTAAATTAATCCTGGCACTCTGTAATTGACACACACTCTACTTATATCCAATTTAGGAGCCATGATGGCGAGTGTCCATCCACCTATGCGCTCACCCAGTTCATCTAGTGTTGGAAGCAGAGAGAGGTGAGCTTTTTAATGTCTGATTGTCAAAGTGCATGCTTTGTGTTATACAGTCCTATTTAAAATACAATTCTTTTTTGCAAAATAATCCCTAATATATCCTATTTTTGAGTAAGCAAACTTTAACGGTGGGTGGGTATTAGTGTCATATATTGCCTTCCTATATAGAGTCACTTATGACCGGTATCCTGTAAATATTTGAGGTAAAATTAAAAAATGTCTGTTAATTGAGGCGATTGTTAAAACCCCATTCCTCTTTGGACAAAATGTGCTATTCAACTAAAGTCTTGCAATTTTGTCTCAAAGCACTGGCTCTTCCAGCCGGCCTATTGGTGGAGCAGATTCTACACACAAAGTCCCTGTGGTTATGCTGGAGCCAATCCGCATCAAGCCAGAGTCGCATATGGACCATTGTGATTACCCTGTTGTGGTTGTAAAACAGGAGGCAAACAGCGAACAGCCAGTTTCTCGCAGCGTAAGTCAGTATGCAAAATGTCTGTGTATTAGTGATGCCTTTATGTAACGTGTTACACTACATTTGTAAACTGGTGGGTATACCCTTCCACGTACACTGCAAACTCAAATTGAATACTGCCACTTAAGATGGATTTCTAGAATTTTCTAAAATATGGCATTTTAGACAGATTTTAGGAGGCCATCCTAGTTATGATGAACCGGGAGATCTGAGAGGTTAGCCAAAACCCAATCAAGTTAGAGTGGAGAGCGGGCAAAGCTTAGTCTCAGGAGAGTGTGAGTGGAGCCAGAGACCGTCAATGAGCACACACAGTATGGTGCACAATAATTCAATTAGACAGTCCGTTATAACAGGTTATTTATTTTAGGCCTTATGAACACACTGCAAAATAAATCTAACCGGTAGTATTATCACACAACCCTCTATAAGACAAATATATATGATTAATGTATGTTCAAATATACATCAAATTACTTCATCAACCTAAGCAGGTAAGTTAGATGCAGTAAACGATGGGAACCAAATCACAAGAGCAATGCCATAACTTGAGTAGTCCAAACCCTAGATGAATTAGGCCTTTTGGCCAAAAGTCACAGGGTTAAACACAGTTTTTCTGACCAGCATGAGTTCTCTTTAGAAAGGATGTAATGGGCCTGCGGTGCTGATGCTTTCAAACGATTTCAAGGTTATTCAACAATTTACCAAATGAAAGGGGAGTGTTTTCCTTTCTCCCAGAGCCAAGGCTAAGCAAGGGGCACGATGCCCGACCCAGGTTCGATGACCAAAGGTAAATCGAATAGAGATGGGAGACAGGACTTGTTCCCAATGTTATCCTATCGAGGCCGGGGTATTTATTTTCTCCAGCATTGGATCTTTCATGGATTCACATGCTTAGAATATTCCCCGTCGTCAGGCTGGGAATCCCCGGTACATTATATAGACCCTTTCCCATAGGATAACTTTTGACGCTTATGCGTCCTATCCACCTTGTTTTGTATCATGCGTGCCCGCGCCGTCAGGACGCCATGATATAAATACAGGTCCCGCCCCCGCGCTCCCTCAGATTTCAACCGTCTTTCAAAGTAGTGGGATCCTCACGGTTACTGCTAATTGAAGTTAGGTTGTGTTTTCGCTTCGGCGAAGTTCCGTTCTGAAGAAAATATGTCCGGAAAAGCTTTATTCCGTCCTTGTGCGACATGTGGACTCAAAAAAGTCTATGAAGGTGATGCCCACATGGATTGTATCTACTGTCTCCACCCGCACCACACGGCGGATACATGCGAGATATGCCAGGGTTTCTCCCAAAAAACCCTTAAAGATCGGAAAAGAAGGTTGGTCGACTGGCTTAACGACGGAGCGGGTGCCTATCCGGCATCAGAAGTTGGCTCCACGGCCTCCAGGAGCAAGTCGGAACCTCCCTCGAAGAAGGCGAGGCCTGTCGAAAAATGCCCTGCGGACAAGCATGCGGGGAAGCATGCTGGGTCTTCCTCATCACACAAAAACTCCTCCTCCTCCTCATCCTCTAAGACGGAGAGGCAAGCGGCATCAAAATCCTCCTCAGGGGACCGTCCTAGGTCTTCCGTGAGTCGAGACGCTTCAGCAGGGAAGTCGGCAACGAAATCGGCTACGAAGTCTAAAGGCTCGGTGCCGGCGACTGGCTCGTCGACCCCGGTATCGCTGACGATGCCGATTACTATTCAGGCAGCAGCGGTGGGGATTCCTTCATCGACGGGGACTCAGTTTATGGCCTGGCAGCCAGAGGTTTGTGAACCGGCCCCCCCTGAGGTCCTGCTGCAAGACACGGCCTTGCCGGGGTCGTCGGTGGAAGGAGAAGGTGACATGGTTATGCAGCCGTCGGACTTGGGCCTACGGCCTTCCAATACGTCGACGACGAGTGCGAGTGGGGGTGTGGTCCCTCTATCCTCGACGTTGCTGACCCCCCAGACGGTTTTGTCTCTGGATGTGCTTAATACACTTCAGAAGCTCCTGCAGCGTCTGGATACGCAGATCCCTCAGCCTGGCACTTCATCGTCGATATTTTCTGCACCTTCCGTCGACGAACAAGCTCAAGCAGCTCGCACGACGACCAAAAGCCCTTCGGCCTCCCATGTGGCGAAGGATCGTCCTCGAGTGCAGGAGGAGGGTGAGCTATCGGAGTCCGATTCTATACGAGGTGACTCAGGGTCGGACATCTCCCTGTCACCGTCGAGAGACCCAACATGGAATTCGGATGTAGAGGTAGAGTCTACGAGGAGCCAGGCACAACCATCTCCTCCGGATGATGTGGGAGCCTTCCATGCAATGATGGGGAAAGCGTGTTCCGAGTTCGGCTTAATTCCTGAGGAGCAGAAGAAAGATTGCTTTCTTTTTGATCACATGGGTCAAAGGAGGAAATCGGTATTTGCCATCCCAATCCTGGACCACGTATGGCAAGAAGGCCTCAAGACGATGCATCATCCGTTCTCGGAACCGGCTATAAAGGGGCGTATTGAGAAAAAGTTTAAAGCTCCGGAGTCCACTCCAAAATGTCTAACATCACAACCACTGTCAGACTCTGTGGTATCCGCGGCAGCGGCTAGGAAGGCCAGAGTACAGCAAAAATGTTCAACCCCTCCAGAAAGCGAGGCAAGGAGACAGGACGCCTTCGGGAAAAAGGTGCTCTCAGTCGGCGCCACGACGGTGAGAGCAGCCAACTCCTTGGCGATTGTATCGCGTTACGATAGGGAGATGTGGCATAAAATAGCCCCTATCCTAGAACACCTGCCGGAAGAACATCGCAAAGCAGCCATGTTACTAGTACGGGATGGTGAGGAGGCCTCGAACCATGCAATTAATATTGCGGTGGACCTAGCAGAGTCGGGGTTCAAACAAATCAATCATGGCGTAGTACTTCATCGACAAGCGTGGCTCAAATGTACTACTTTTAGACCTGAAGTCCAGTACAAAGTTCTAGACATGCCATGTGAAGGAGAACATCTGTTTGGAGATAAGGTTGATGAAGCCTTGAAGGGGATGAAGGAAGACACGGATACCGCTAGGTCTCTTGGCGCCCTACAGACAGGTAGAAGTTTTCGCTCCTTTCGCCCCTTCAGGGGCGCCTCCGGAAACTCCCGCTTTGGAGCCTCTAGGGACCTTGGATTTAACAGGCCCTCATACTCTTCACAAGGCTACAGACGGGCATCCCAGTCGGCACGTAGAGGCAGAGATTATCAAGCCTCCAGACGACGAGGCTCGGGTCCCTCGTCGACGAAGGACAAGCAAACCAGCAACCAATGACGGCCTTCGGAACGTCCTGGGGGGTCGAGTCTCTCATCATATCGACCAATGGGAATGCATCACCACAGATCGATGGGTTCTGGACACGGTTCGCATGGGTCATGCGCTGCAATTCAAAAACAAGCCTCTGAGTCTTCCGCCAGTGTTTTCGGCCCAGCCCCACCTTCGAGTTCTAAGACAAGAGGTGGCGCTTATGCTACAAAAAGGAGCGGTAGAACGGGTTCCTGTGGCACAGGAAGGACAAGGGGTTTATTCCCGGTTCTTCGTCGTCAAGAAGCCAAATGGAAAATGGAGGCCCATCCTCGACCTGAGGGTACTCAACAAATGGCTAAAGAGCTCAAAATTCAAAATGCTAAAGCTCCAGGAGGTTATCAGGTCAGTGCAACCCATGGATTATCTGTCGTCGCTAGATCTTCAGGACGCATATTTTCATATCCCAATACGTCCACGACACAGGAGATACTTAAGGTTCGTCGTCGGCCAAAAGCATTTTCAGTTCAAGGTCCTCCCGTTCGGTCTCAAGTCCTCCCCCAGGACGTTCACCAAGTGCTTGGCCCCCATAGCGGCCCATTTAAGGAAGGACGGTCACCATGTCTATCCATATTTAGACGACTGGCTGGTCAGAGGCCCGTCCATGGAACAAACAGGAAACAGTCTGGGGGCCACGATGTCCCTTTTACAGGAAATGGGCTTCGCGATAAACTTCAGCAAGTCCTCCGTAGAGCCCTCGAGGACCTTGGTTTTTCTAGGAGCGGAGTTTCATACGCACACAGGCCTTGTAAGACCATCCAGCGAAAGAATACTGAAGCTACAAAGCAAGGCGTTGGAATGGAAATGCGGTACCAGGGTGTCGGTGCGCAAATACATGTCCCTGCTTGGGACCATGTCGTCCTGCATTCCGTTGATAAACAACTGCCGCCTGTTTATGAGACCTTGCCAGGAATTTCTAGCGGACCGTTGGATGCAGAGCCAAGGTCGCTGGTCCGACAGACTGGTCATCGACGAACAACTGGTACAAGCACTCCGCTGGTGTAGAGTTTCTACTCATCTAACGAAAGGAATGCCTCTGTTGGAACCGGAGTTCCAGAAGACGGTGGTGACGGATGCATCACTGAGCAGATGGGGAGCTCATCTGGCGACGTTACAAGTACAAGGCCGGTGGTCGTTACAAGAGTCCTCCCTGCATATCAACCTGCTAGAACTGAGAGCAGTGCGATGGGCTCTAAAATCTTTTCTTCCTCAACTGAGAGACTCTGTGGTGCGTGTCATGACGGACAACACGACTACAATGTTTTACTTAAGGAAACAAGGAGGAACACGTTCCAGGTCCCTGTCGACGGAGGCACAGAAAATCTGGCATTGGGCCCTGCAACACAACATGCTAATCTTGGCGTTCCACCTACCAGGCGTGAGAAATGTGGAGGCAGATGCCCTCAGCAGGGAAATGAACGAGGTTCACGAATGGGTGCTGAACGACCAGCAACTGCAACATGCATTCAAGAAGTGGGGACATCCTTCCATCGATCTGTTCGCGACGAAGGACAACAAAAAATGCCCACAGTACGCAAGCAGATGGCCTCAGCAGGGCTCACTGGGAGATGCGTTCTCCTTCCCATGGACGAACAAATTCCTGTACGCATTCCCTCCTTTTCCTCTTATCCGGAGGACGTTACAATGGATCCTCAAGTACCCATGTCGGGTGATTTTGGTAGCCCCGTATTGGGCCAGACAGGTGTGGTTCTCAGACCTGCTGCACTTGGCTGCGGCGGAGCCAATGAGGTTCAGGAAGATCCCCAACCTTCTGTCTCGACAGGAGGGTATCATCTGGCATCACGACCCGGACAGCCTCAAGTTGACGGCCTGGCTCCTGACTTCGCCGAATTCGGCCAGCTAACGATTCCGGAGGAGTGTCGTCGTATTCTGCAAGCGGCAAGAGCACCTTCCACAAACACTTCATACTCATACAAATGGAGGAGTTTCTGTCAGTGGTGTGGGGATCAACCAGGTTTGGATCCGCAGTTGATTATGCCGAAACAGCTCCTCCCATACTTGCTGTTCTTAGCTCAAAAGGGCTTATCGGTGTCGTCGATAAAAGTACACCTGGCCGCCATCTCCAGGTTTACACGTCAACGACATTCCGCACCATTATTCAGCGACCGCCTGATTAAGCACTTCCTTAAAGGGTTGTTCAGGAGTTTCCCTCCCGAGAAGAGATTTCCTCCGGTGTGGAGCCTCAATCTGGTGTTAGCGTCTCTTATGAAACCTCCTTTTGAACCAATGTCATCGTCGTCTCTAAAGTTTTTGTCCTGGAAATTGGCCTTCCTGGTGGCCATCACTTCAGCCCGACGTATTTCGGAAATCCAAGCTCTAATGGTAGACCCACCATACTTAAGATTTTTTTAAGAACAAGGTGGTCCTTGCCACTAACCCACAGTTCATACCGAAGGCGCCATCAGTGTTCCATAAACATTCCTCTATTGTATTACCTACGTTTTTTCCAGAGCCATGCTCGGGAGTGGAGCGCACGTTACACACATTAGACGTGAAGAGGGCTCTTAAGTTTTATCTTCATCGCACGCAACCTTTCAGGGAAACGAGGCAATTGTTCGTGGCCTATGGTCTGGGTGCTAAAGGCAAAGCCATTTCAAAGCAAGGACTGTCAAGATGGGTATCGTCTACCATTTCGTACTGCCATTCCAAGGCTGGGAAGCCTCTTTTGCGACGCCCAAGAGCTCATTCCACTAGAGCGGCTGCATCGTCGACGGCGCTGTGGTCTGGAGTCCCTCTGGGGGACATCTGCATGGCGGCTACCTGGGCGGCTACACACACTTTTACCCGCCATTACTGCCTGTCACAACAACATGCCGAAGATACTCGGATGGGACAGGCGGTGCTTCGACACCTATTCCAATAAGGTAAGCCCCGGTTGAGGGGTTAGATCTGGTTGCAATTATGATTGAATATTGTTTGTTCTCTATGTTAACTATTGCCGATGGGTACACGACCATAGAGAACTGGCATTGTGAGGAAAGTATGTGAGTTTGCATGCACGCCTCCTCTCTTCGGGATGGTACTGCTATGTAATCTATTCTAAGCATGTGAATCCATGAAAGATCCAATGCTGGAGAAGGGAATAGTTTCTTACCTGTAACTCCATTTCTCCAGCATTGGTATCTTTCATGGATTCACATGCGCCCGCCTGCCTCCCCTGGCCATGCAAACTGGTTCCCCCACTACTTTGGGGGCCGAAATCTGAAGGAGCGCGGGGGCGGGACCTGTATTTATATCATGGCGTCCTGACGGCGCGGGCATGCATGATACAAAACGAGGTGGATAGGACGCATAAGCGTCAAAAGTTTTCCTATGGGAAAGGGTCTATATAATGTACCGGGGATTCCCAGCCTGACGACGGGGAATATTCTAAGCATGTGAATCCATGAAAGATACCAATGCTGGAGAAATGGAGTTACAGGTAAGAAACTATTCCCATATTTATTGTATATTTGTAAGGCACCTATACAATAAATGGTGTTTCAAGGTGCCACAAGTCAAAAAGGGGAGTGGGGGAACAAGGGAGAAAGACAACTACAGCGGTCCTACTAGGCCTTGTGACATTCGGGTCGTGTAAGTGCAGTTACAAAAGTTTGCCGGAGTGGAAGGGTGGAGGACTGGGGTGGCGGAGTCTGGTGCCCTGTAGAACTCAGAGGGGCCCAGGCAGCCAGTCACTGAGGCAGATGGGGGCGTTTGCAAAGGAGGGGGAGTGTGTTGGGAAGGAGCTAGCGCAGTCCTTCATTCCCAAGCTTCCCAGGCGCTTTACAATTAGGCAATAATTCTGTTGACTGTTTCTAAGCACTAAAGCACTGAGAAAGCATTTTTTCATGCAAATATAAGCACATACACAGATGTGGCCAGGCACTAGATGAAGATAGTATTTAAATATAAGGTGTAAATAACCATTGTTAGGCAGAAACCTGTGCAGTTCCCTTAGGGACCACTGCAAAAGGCTTAGGACTACAGATGTTGGCAGTAAACCCAATTGGTAGCAGTCTGTACCACCCAGATTTACCTGGTAGCTGTGGCTGAGCAGCCAGACTTTTCTCAAGAAGAGTTAGACAGTATATAGAGTATACAAAATGGGTACAGGTATACAGTAGCACAAGCAAACACTAACCAGAGCTTTGGTATAAATGTATATACTTATTTATTTAAAAACACACTTGTAAAATACACTAACACTAATATGGCAAGCAAGTTCAAACACTGTCACTATCAATATATATACATCCCTGATTACTTAATTGTACAAGTCTTAGTTAAAACACCACTTATTTGCAGACAGAGGTGAGCGCTTAACCTAAGATGGCACTCCAATAGGTTGGTTAAAAAAGCTGGGAAAAAGGCTGAATTAGGAAAGTACACAATACCAACACTTTAAAAAGAACCACAGCAAGTCAGAAAGGCAGAGTCTACTGTTAGAGCAAGAAAGTTCACAGGCCAGGCCCACTCTTGGATGTACACCTGAGCCCCAGCGCACTGCGAGAGACTGTCTCGATCGAACGAGAGAGGGCGATCTGAAGAAGCTCTAGCAGCGGGGGTCGGAACAAATAATAATGCAAGAGAGGACAGAAAGGGTGGCATTGGAAGGTAAGTCGCCATGCGACAAGGCTATGTCGATCTCTCCGCCGTCCACTCCTCCCCTTAATTCCTCCTCCTTTAGATCCTCCTTAACTAGCCATGCGCCCTGCCCTGTGTTACACTCACGGGGCTTAGTGAAGGACAACAGGAGTCCGCCCGTATCCCCCTGAAGGGTGGCTTAGCATGTTGACGGCACTGACATGGAGGTGGTTTGTAGGGCTGCGTGGCTATTTTCACACTGGATTGTAATAACGGTCAACTGAACTTCCAAATTGCTCTGGAGGGGGAGACCCAACTGGTCGGAGCGGTATCAGATAAGCCGCCAAAATATATAGAAGGCAGCCGCACACACCTGAACTAACACCGGCTTCAGTGTGCAATAGCTCACAATTAGAGGAGAAAATTCCCTCGAAGCATGGCGAAACTGCTACGAACACTACTGTGCGAGTGACTGCTCAAATTCATGCCTCCACACCCATAACAAACAACATCGGCTTGGACCAAAACGCCGGACACTAAGAGAAGGGCTGTGGACATGGACTATAGAGAAACAGTTGACGAGGAGCAATAGTAGTGAACTTAGAGACGGGGAATGAACTTGAGCCTTCACAGGTGGGGGCCCGCATTCCAGCTCTCATCAGCAAGGACATGAGCCCTGCGGGTTGCGAAGATACGCTTCCAAGGGCAGTCTTTGCACCATCCACAAAGTTTGTGCCAGCTTTAGCCTCAGCTCACCCAAAGTACGCTAAAAAACTTCCAACTGCCCAGAAGAAAAAAACTAGCCGGCAAAACCGAATGACATACTCGAGGAACTCAAGGGCGAAAGAAATTAAAAGGGAACGGACACGATCTGATGACCGTAGAAAAGGCACCAAGTGAGAAAGACCAACAAAACTCGAACTCTTTGTCTCACAAAACAAGAGCGCAGATCCAAAATAACAGAACTTACAGAAGAATCAAACCAAGGGGTCCTCTCTTTTCAGAAAGGCTGAGAAATTACTTTCTAAAACAAAAGATCCAAGTAGATGAGGCATCCACAGAGTTATTTTATGAAATCTCAGATGCTGAGCTCCTGGTGGGAGTAGGGGATGTCTTGGATAGTGAGGCCCGAATTTCATCTTTGCCAGCGATTGTATCTGGCAAAGATTGTCCACCAATAACCGGCACTCCTGAGGGGTTACTGTTATCGGACCAGTGTAAAGGAAAGTTGGACATGGGGCAACACCCCTTAAGTAACAATCTGACTGAACGAAGATCTGAAAGTCTGAGTCAAGAGCAACTGAAATCACCAACAATAAAAAGTGCTCACCCTTATAGTGAGTTAGAAAATGAGGTGGCCAGAGTGAACAAGAGACCACTAAATGTAGAAGTGAGACTGGAGGAGAACAGCTCGCCCACCAGGTCAAATGGGGTCTTAAGCATTGGCCTTGGAGGGGGTGTACCTTATGAGAAAGCAAGGCTTAATATCACAACAGACCCGGTACTAGGACCATCTGCACTGGACGAAGAGGTGTCTATCCAGCTACCTACGAACCCAACAACAACTAGCCCCAAAGAGGGGCAGAGGCCTCGGGTGCCCGGAATGACAACACATGAAAGCCGTATAGAGGCTGGAAGTCCTCTACATCTTCCATCTCGATTCTTGGAATCAGTCACACCGAGACGTCTTAGTAGAGACACCTCCCAGTACCCTCGAATGGGCCCAAATTACGATATCCATGAGTTGCCCACGAACACTCCAAGGTCAAGAGAAAGAAGATTGGATGACTCCCAGGACACCAGATCGAATGATCCAGCAAGGAAAACTCACTTACTTTCAATTATGTCCACTGCGACTATTGACCTGGCCCCATTTTCCAAACTGTATGAACCGTTGAATGACTCTATGAAAGACAGCACGACTTTAATAGCTATGATGCACTCAAAGTTGATTTTTTTTTTTAGAGGGTTTTATTACAGCTATGGTAAAACCGTCACCACCAGAGAGATCTCCACAAAATCGCATGGAAATGGGATGTCAGACCATAGGGGCAGAACCAACAGCAGAGAAGTCTCAACTAATTGCTGGAAGACCCAACTTAACTGATTTATGATGATCTTACTTCTGAACTAAAAAAGGGGACTGTAACAAGAGCCTTGACAGAAAACAAACAACTGGGTACCACTATGGCCTCCCAACTGGAACCTAGCCAAAACAGGGAAACAAACGGATGTGTTCTCCTTAACCCAACAGTTATAACAAGAGATACGCCATCGTCCCCACACCCAAGAGCAACTATTTCTGTGAATTCCAAGTGGGAAGGTGGCAACAAAGATTAGTTGATCTTTGAGAAATCAAATACTCGAATGCTACAAGAGAAAATAAACAAATGACGAGAACAAGAGGGCGAGACCCTTCTCGACATTCAAAAGACTTAAGAAAAAGGAAAAAAAAGGAAGCAAGAAATCCATCTCAAAAGGCTAAAGGCAGTTTTAAAGGTCATTTAAAAACAATAGCACCAGAAGTATTGGAGAAAGCTGGCCCAGTAAAAAACATCACTCGGACCATAATCGCTGAGGCAGAGGAATCAAAAGATCTGATGGACCTTTCAGTGTACTCACTAGAAAACTTTGAATCGGAACTCCTGAAAAAGGAGGAGGAAGGAGAGATAAATCTGAGCTCAGCACAAGGGGCGAAAGAACTTCACACCCCGGTGAAGAAGGCGAGTCCGACCTTCCTGATCTTGTCAGAAAAAAGGAGGAGAATCACAAAGAACACAAGTGATGCAAGTATTCCACTGTATACCGAACCTACGACAGCTGACAAAGGATGATTTAAAGATCGTAGAATTTGGAATCAAACACTGCACTGACATTGTTTATTTACATATTACATCATCAGTTGTGAAAAGAATGTTGACTGATTCCACAGATAATCTGCGCATCCTTGGATTTGACCTAACGCTAGCCGAACAGGTAGAACCAAGGCGGTTCCTGGTCACTAAAGAGAGAATCCCAGGCCTTTAAAAGGTGAGTTACTCCAGAGAGAAGACATATGCACCTCCAATAGAAAGAAAATCGAGCAAACCTCAAAACGTCTAGAAAATTTTTGGACCCATTGGGAGTGGGCAGGGCCCAAAACTTCCATAAAGATTATGTTTGACGTGGATAACACGAAAACTGGTCCTTCTAAGGCTTGTGAGGAGGTGGCACCACAATCACAGAGGGAGGAAGATTGGTCTTGGGTTGCAGAAGCTTTAGTAAGGCGCAAAGAAAAGCCACCCTGGCCTCTACCGTACAAGAATAAGGAGACCTTGGTGAACCCCCTAGCTCAATATAAGAACAGCGGCCAAGAACAAAAAATGGCATCCTGGAACACTAGAGGGTTCAATCACTTGACAAGACCTAGTACTGTTAACCTGGGTTCTTATGATCTATTATGCCTCCAGGAAACCTGGCTGTTGAATGCACCGTACCTGGATAGGTAAGATGTGATCACAGCTTTGGCTCCAAGAGGAGATAGGGGTCGTCCGTTCTCAGGTTTGTTGATAGCCCTAATAGCGGGATTGGGATGAATTTATTGAAAATTCTGTTTTCAGACTTGTACTGTCTTGCGGTTCTAGTGAACTGGATGCGTGCTCCAGATTGGACGAACAATGAAAATGTGGGAAATATGGTCATAATAACTTGCTACTGGAATCCATACGCCCATCAGAAATGAAAGCTTCCTTGAGGTAATTAACAACATTATAGAAGACGTCCTGGAAAACATAGACGCTATGTACATAGTGGTTTGTGGAGACCGGAACGCTTTGTTCGCCCCCACCGACAAGTGGGAGGGGGCAACAGTCTAACTCCTCAGCCATCAAGGGTGGAAAGTTGTAGTCCGGAGCAATGAAATCCTGGGACATGCATCAACTAAAAGTGAAAGATGGTAATGCCCCAAACTTGGTGCCTACTTGGGAAAGAGGAGGCCATGCGGCAGGCTTGAGACTATATTTATGTCTCAAGTGAACTGTTACAGATTATCAAAGGATATGAGGCGCCGAAAGGAGGGCTTTTCGGTAGAAGCCCGCCAAAAGGACAAACAAAGGATCCCCAACCTGGGTTAGGAGTGTACAGAAAGACACGAGAAATAAGTTGTATTAAAGTTCCGGCAAATAAAACCTACCGGAGCAAAGTTAATATTAAAATGCACCGGCGGTATGGCAGAGGATGTCAGAAAATGTTGTAGCCTCGAACAATGGGAAAATCCCATAGGAAAATATTTGCGGTCGAATATTTATGCTAGTAACCACTGCCACCATCCAGAAACTTTTGAGAGAGGTACTGTAGGGCACACTCTCGAAAATGAACGTAGGGGAAAACCTATTAACACCCTCCAGTAGTATGATGGTTTGTACTGGTCTAGTTCATATGATTTGATTAGTAAAGTCAATGGGGACTTTACATGCCCTGGGAGACAGTAGTCGGTCCCAGGGTATGGAGTCTGTTTGGGGGTCGCTACGACACCCCTGTGTCACTGCACTGAGGGTGCTGTGTAACACATGTGAGTAAAGATGGTTCCTATGGGGTTGAGAAAGATCGCATAGGCATTAAACACAAAAAATAGCCTAGAACACACATAGCAAAAAATGGCTAAGAGTGGGAAAAAGAGTCTCACTCTTAGCAGGTAAAAAGAAACAAACCCTTCAAATCCAGGAAAGCTGCTGGGGGACTCTATAGGTAAGGGAATTTAGCCATAAAGTGAGAATTCTCCCTAACACCAGGCACCAGAAAGCCTTGTGGATGATGCAGAGAGTCTTGAACTTGATCCTACCAGCAATCGAGAGCCAGTGGAGAGATTTTAGGGCTGGAGAGATGCAGTCCCTGGGCTTGAGGCCAGGATACGCCTCACAGTCCTCTTCTGGTTTACTTAAAGGGCTGAAGAGAGGATGAAGGAAGATTGAGGAAGAGGCTATTGCAGTAGTGCAGCCTAGAGAGGACCAGAGCTCTGGAGACATTTAGTTTCTGGGGAAAGGGAGAATGTCTCCAGGACGTGCAGCTGATGGCGGGCCTTCTTGGCAAGGTCCGCAATGCGAGTAGATAATGAAGGAGAGGGGTCAAAGATTACACCAAGATTATGTTCCTCATAAGAGGGTGAGGTAGGACCCATAGAGGGTGGCAAGGGGGTAGAAGGGAAGGAGGGTGCAGGGGTCTCGGAGAAGGATCTCAGTCTTACTGGCATTAAGGCAGATATCTTTGGTAGCACACCATGCCTGAATAGCAGTCAAGGCAGTCAGGATGAGAGAGGAGGAAGAGGAAGCAGTGGAGGGAACCTTGAAGGAGAGCTGCGTGTTGTCTGCATAACTCTGGACGTGAGGAGGGAAGGAAATCAGGTGGATGAGAGGGGTAAGGTAGATGTTGAAGAGCCGCTGCAAGAGGATGGAACCATGAGGGACGCCCCAGTTGGAGAGTGAGATGGGGGAGAGAAAGGGGCCCAGTTGAACATGGGAAGGTCGGTCAGAGAGGAATGAGGTCAGCCAGTCCAGTGCCTGGCCTATGATGCCAAGGTTGTCACAGAGCCCGTTTGTCAGGGTGGCATGACTGACTGTGTCGAAGGCACAGGAAAGACCCAGAAGGATAAGAACGGATGGAGAGTTGGGATAGAGATTTGAGAGCAAGTCTGTACAGGTGTTCAGTAGAGCAGTCTCCGTGGCTCTGGCTGCTCTGAAGCCAGACTGGTGGTCGTGGAAACAACCAACAGATTCTGAGTGTTGGATCAATTGGGAGATGACAAGCTTCTCCTTGAGTTTGCCCCAGGAAGGGGGTTATGGCGATAGGGCGGTAGTTACCCGGGCAGGAGCGGTGTCGGCAGAAGACCTTTTGAGGAGAATATGCACAAGGGAGTGCTTGAGGGGTAGCAGGAAGGAGCCGGTGACAAAGGCGTGATTACAGAAATCATCCAAGGGAGGCAATGTTGTCCTCGATAGTTCTTGGGGCGCATGGGAGCACCTGTTTGTAGGAGACCTTCATAGAGAGGACTTGTCTAGAGACCTCATCTGGTGCCGTGTGCGAGAAAGGAGAGTAGGAGGGGAGAGCGGTCCAAGGGAGGCTTTAGAAATGGGGTGGGAGGAGGAAGGAGTGTAGAGGAGAGCGAGGACAGGATGTTCTGAGTTCTGGTTAAGATGTAGGAGGCCAGTGAAGAACATAGGGTCAGAGATGGCAGGGGAGAAGTTCCTACAGATTTTAAACAGTTCGCCCATGTTGGCGGCCCCAGAGATACAGGCTTTGATATGAGCCTGCTTCTTCGAGCGGATGGAGACAGTCTGTATTGCCTTTGCAGCAGGTGGCAGGCCAGTCTGGTGATAGGTGAAAATAAGCAATGGTAGAGTCAGTGTGGCAGTCCCTGGCAGTAGTTGGAGGGGGAATGGAAGTGATGGAAAAAGCAACCACTGATGCACGCTTCATCTGTTTAATGACGGAGAAAGAGACTGGCAGTGCAGGCAGAGGCTTAGCTGGGGGATGTAAGAGATCCATATGAGAAGACAGGAAAGCATAGTCGGACCAGGAAAGAGGTGTAGTGAGAGGGTTGGAGGTGGGGATGTCATCTGAGAGGAGAGCATGTTAGGGAGAATTCTCATTTATGGCTAGTTTCCCTCACCTACTGAGTCCCTCAGCAGCTTTGCTGGATTTCTGGGGTTTATTTTTTCCACCTGGTAAGAGTGTGAGACTTTTTCCCACTCTTACTGGGCTCTGAGGTCGAGCAGGAGCTCCCTCTCCCACTAGCTGCAGGAGCAGCTCCATGCCGCCTGAAGCCCTGCCTGTTCATAGGTAAACCTGGAGGCTATACCTCTGCATTTAGGCATCCTCACCTCATCACATCGAAAATCCCCCGTTTTATTTCACAATTGAAAGCCTTCAGCTTGTGCAGCCATAGCAAGCATACCAGCCCCCTGCGCTGCATGGACACCAAAAACGAAGTCCATAACGCCTAGATTTGCTATTGCAAAAACACGAGGTTTTTGCCTTGTAAAAATGGCCGCTGTGTTTCCTCTCACCTACTCTGCATTGTTGTGAAGCCCCAGAAGCCTGTTGCCCTGTGATTGGTTGTCCGCCAAATCTTAACCAATCGTGGTGCACCTACAGGCTAAGCCGGCCCCCGACGAAGGCAACAGACAAAGGATACCCCCCTGACTGAGCCTGACCGAGCAAGGTGCCGTCCTTATGCCCAAAATTTCTACATCTCATCTGGCCTCTAGCACCCTTCCTGCTAACCCGACCACCTACAATGCAAGGTAATCTACGCTACTTGCACCACCTTTGGTGTACTTTAGTGACGTTGTGATACAGCGTTCTGCTTATCATCTAAAGTGACCGCCTTCAGTATGCTAACAACGTGTTCATCTGCAGCACCCCTGCTTAACACGTGCCATATTGCCTATGTTTTCCTGCTATGCTCCCTGATTGCATTTGCCTCTGACTAATATGCGTGCTTCCGGAGTTAATCTGCCCACATCCTGCATTGTCCAAACTTGCTGCTCACATATTCAGATCTACTCCACATGTTTGTTACACTGCTCTTCTGCCTGATAATGCTTGACACAGCATGCCTTTTTGATGGGCCATACTCTTGAATGGTGCCTTGTGTACTCTGCACTGCTCCCTACTTGCCCTCGCTTGATGTATGCGTAATGTACTAGCATAACCTATTGATTTCCTCACTACTGTTTGGTACCCCTGCCATATACGTGGCATTACTCTCTGCCTTGACCTATTTAGACGCTTTGGTCGCTAGCTACTGCACCCTGTGACCTTTCTGAGACCCTTTTGGTCGCTTGCCATTGTACCCTGTGACCTATTCAGACCCTTTGGTCGCTAGCTATTGCACCCTGTGACCTATCTGAGACCCTTCTGGTCGCTCGCCATTGTACCCTGTGACCTATTTAGACACTATGGTTGTTGGCTACTGCACCCGGTGACCTACTTGACTCCCTTTTGGTCGCTCGCCATTGTACCCTGCGACCTATTTAGGCCCTTTGGTCGCTAGCTACTGCACCCTGTGACCTATTCAAGACCCTCTTGGTCGCTTGCCCTGTACGTTGCGAACTACTCTAAATCATGCATTTTAGTACATATTGTGAATTTTGAATCGAGGCGAACTCATCTGCACGCTGCTCACTTAGATTATGCCACTTCTAAGCACCAGACTACCTCAGGATAACCTGCCAACAAACACTGTTATGACATCTCTCATGTCCGACTCACCTATTGGCTACTTAGCTATACTCTCTACACTTTCTGCCTTAGCCTTTACGGTAGCCCTTCACCACAATCTGCCTACAGTAAGGGAACCAACTAGACAGATGTACACACAGTTACCACCGAAACAGCCTGCTCCCGTGACCCAGACCCAACTGAATCAGGCTTGTCCTACCGGACTAAGGAACCTTAGACTAGGCACTAGACTTCCTAAACCACCAAGTGCACACCCACCTCTTAGCCACACTAAGAAGGAGCTCAAACACACCAGGCGAAACATGCACAAAAGGAAACCTAGCTCCAATCAAACCCCTTACACCAAATCCTCTGAAACTTTGCCCAACAAGGTCCACACTATCAATAACACTGAAATAACACAAAACCTCAAGGGAGGTCTCATCAACGCTAGATCTCTAATAGCCCACGCTTCGGAAATTGCTGACATCATCACCTGTAACCAACTCGACTTCCTAGCAGTGACTGAAACATGGCTACACAAAGCCGCTGGCCCTGCGCTTATGATAGCCATACCCCCAAACTTTACCATCTTCAGAAAAGACAGGGAAACTTCCAAAGGAGGAGGTATAGCTCTGATCTGTAGAGCCAACCTCACCATCAAAGAAATAGACAGCTGCACTATGCCGTCAGCTGAACTACTATCCCTAAAACTAGAAATTGCCGTCTCGCGTACTATCACGGTACACCTTATCTACAGACCCCCTGGTCCACTAGGCACCTTTGAAGAAGACTTAACCACCCTCTTAAACACTAATGCCAAACCGGGTACACAAATCATCCTACTAGGCGATTTTAACTTAGGCTACAAGGACCTAAAAGACTCCAATGCCTACACCATAGCTAACACTATTGGGGAAGCAGGCCTCACTATTCGGAATAACGGCCCTACGCACTCTAAAGGCCGCACATTGGATTGGGTCGCAGACATCAGTTGCGTTTCCCTCATAACAGCAATTGAACCTTGCATATGGACAGATCACTATCTGATTTCATTGACCATTTCAGACCTTCCTCAACCTAAATCTACTAAACCTCATGCTCCTCCTGCCCTCACCCGCTGTAAAAAAAATATAACACTTGCGAATCTTCTCCCCCTGATCCAACCTATCACTCTAGCCAGATCTCTAACCCTAATGATCTAGTCGACCTGTACAATAACACCATCAACTCGGCGATTGACGCCATTGCGCCGCTGAAACTCACTAAATCTAAACCTACTGCCCATCTTAACACCTGGTTCACTCCCACTCTAAAAGCCCTACGCAAAGAGAAACGACACGAAGAAGCCTGCTGGAGAAAATAACCCTTCTCCCCACAACAATAAACCTTCTCACTGCCCTTACTAACAGCTACAAAAAACAAATCATTCAGGCAAAAAAAGAGACCTTTAATGACAGAATCAATAAAGCAAACTCGAATACCAGGGAAATCTTCTCCATTCTGAGAGAATTAGAATCCCCAATTGCACCCATAGACTCCTGTACCAAAGACAAAGCCTGGTGCACTAACATTCAAACAGCCCTATGCAACAAAATCACAATGTTACAAAATAAAATATTAGCCAAAAAATCCACCTTCCACAACATTGCCCCCTCCACCCAAGAAACCATCCTCCAGGAACTTGCCGCCAACCAAACTAAACCCCCTAACCAATTTAGCTTTAGAGCCATTTCTATTGTGGAAACTAAGAACATGATCATGTCCTTGAAACCGTCCCGATGCCTTGGTGACATCTGTCCAGCCCCAATTATTAAAGAGGCTGCACATGAACTAGCCCCCTTCGTCACATCATTTATTAAGTCTCCATTTAAGTCATGCTCTGTGTCAACCAACCTTAAAGATGCTTGGATATTACCTCTCTTAAAAAAAAAAAAGTAAACCTGGACCCCAATGTCCCAACGAACTACAGGCCCATAACAACTGTCCCGTTCCTCCTTAAAATCTTAGATAAAGCTGCATATCTTCAGATCCAATCTTATCTGGAGATCAACAATCTACTAGGGACAAGACAATCCGGATTTAGACCAAGATATGGAACCGAAACGGCTGTCCTTGATCTTAAAAACCAACTAGACGAGCGCAAAGACAGAGGAGACATCTCTATTCTCCTACTCCTAGACCTATCAGCTGCCTTCGATTTGGTAGATCACAAGGTACTCTGTAATCCCCCCAAATCGGCTGCCAACTTCTCTACAAAAGCCACGGCATGGATAAATTCATTCCTAGACCAGAGAACCATAAGAGTCTTCTCACCTTCATCAGCAGCGGATCCAGTCCCCATCACCTGTGGAGTCCCTCAAGGGTCATGTGTTTCACCCACGTTGTACAATATTTTTACAAAGCCTCTCTTTGATATATTGGACAAACTAGGGGTCTCCTATACCAACTACGCCGATGATACCCAGATTCTTATCCCAATCCAGTGTGACTATGAAAAGGACACCAGACTCATAAACAAAATTTACCAAATCATCCAAACCTGGTTGGCCACACATGGCCTATGTCTAAACGACGACAAGACTGAGCTCTTAATCATCGGGTCCACCAATAAACTGAATAAATTACCCCAGCTGTACAATTTCATCATGATCGATGGCATCAAAATCAAGGTAGCCAAGGAAGTCAAAACCTTAGGATTCTACCTAGACTCAGCTCTCACCCTCGACAAGCAAGTAAATGCTACAGCCTCAGCAACCAGTTACACCTGCAAACTTATCCACGCCTGCAAACCATACCTATCCACAGATAGCTGTACCACCATTGCGTGAGCCCTCATCCTCTCCAAATTAGACTACTGTAATGCACTGTACCTAGGCACCAATAAACATAACATCAACAAACTCCAAACCCTGCAGAACAATGCCCTTAGAACAGCCCTAGGAATTCCCAAAGGGCAACACATCTGCCCATAGAAGAGTCGTCAACTGGCTGGCCATCAATGACTGTATCAAATTTAAAACTCTGAACATTACACACAATTGTCTGAACAACAAAGCACCTGCATACCTTACAGAAAAATTCACAAAACACACTTCTGAACGACCCATCAGAAAAGCCCTCTCAAACAGCATCAAAATCCCCAACTTTAAACTGAAAAGAACTGGTGGGTCCAGCTTCCCAGTTCTAGCAGCTCATCTCTGGAACTCCATCCCAGATGCACTCAGAGCCACCCCCTCCTTCCATGTGTTCAAAGCTAACGCCAAACTCTGGCTTAACACCAACGACTGCTAAATGCCCCAACTGCACCAAATACTCTGTACATTTATTGTAAATACGTGTAACTGTAACATATGTAACTAACATATCTCACATGTAAGTCAACCGACATTGTAACATGAGAAATGCTTGATATATGATCCTGTAACATTAGAAATGTAACTTATTTATGTACCTGTAACCTAATATTTATTTTCTGCAAGCGCCCAGTTGCTTAACGGCCAGGTGCGCTCTATAAATAAATAAACAATACAATACATGTGTTTTGCATGTGTATTTCTACCGTTTGTGTGATCTTGGGCTCTGGAACTATACCACTCCATGAGCCCCACTTTTTGTGTGCGTTACACAGCACCTTCAGTGCAGTGACTCAGGGTCGTCTTTGAGACTTCCCACTGACTCAATTTCTCCAGCATGGGGTCTGGCATGGATTCACATGCTCATGAATATTCCCCGTCGTAATATTCCCCGTCGTCAGGCTGGGAATCCTCGGTAAAGAAAAAACCAGTATCAGTTTCGTTTCTGATCTGTCTTTCGTAGTAATAACCAATCACTGGTCTCTGCGTCATACTGACCACAGCCAATGACTGCCCTCTACCTAAGCACCGCCTCTGGCAGCCATCTTCAGATTTTTACCGCACGTTCATGTGTTGGGATCCTCGTGCTATTGCTCTCGAGCGTTAGTGCTATTTTTTCGCGCTTTTTCACAAAAACTTCGATTCTTTCGGTCAAAAGAGCCTCAAGCTCCACCGATCCTACATCCGATCAACGGGGACCCGTGTCGGATTCATCTGTGCCCCTCAAGGGTGAAGATTTCGTCGAGCTACACTTCGGAGGACTCCAGAAGCTTCTCAGGCCCGGTCTCGGAGATGGCCCAGGAGAAGGGAAGCTCGACGCCCGGAAAGCTGTTCAGGGCCTGCCCTGGATGCCAGCTGCAGAACGTCTTCAAGGAGGACGAACACTCTTTCTGCCTTTACTGCCTTCATGGGGACAAGACGCACGTGGAGAAGGACTGTGCGTTTTGCGGCAACATGTCGGAACGGACCATGAAGGACCGCCATCAACGTCTCGCCAGCTGGCTGGAGGGTAAGAGCCCGTCTGGCGAGAAGAAGAAGAAATCTGAGCGGTCTTCTAAGACCTTTGAGGGCGCCCCGGCGACGGGGGCCCAACATAAGGCCAAGCACCGCGAGTCCGCTGGCACCGGGAGCGCCGAACGGTCGGGCTCTACGGGCGCCAGGCAGGGCGCACCCTCCCCGGCACCATCAACCACGAGCCAACGCTCTGGGTCGGGTAAGAGGAAGGCCGAGCACCCGACGAAGCTCCTGGAGAGGCCCCGGTCGAGCTCTAAGGCAGAGGAGGAGCGTGGCAGTGCCCCCTCCCTCAAGGATAAGGCGGTGAGCGCACCTAAGGTGGTGAAGGCCTTGATCCATTCGACCAAGCCCTCTATCGAAACGGTCGCGGCGGCCCTGGCCCAGCCTGTGGAGGCTGCACCAGTGGTGGCGGCCTCGGGGCCCAGAATCTACCTGCCTCCTCGGAGGGAGTCTTCTTTTGTGCCCATCGATAGGACCCCCGTGAAACCCTCCGTGGGGAAGAAGAAGGGGGGCAGGGCGTCGTCGTAGATTCAGCCTCAACCTCAGAAGAGGAGCTGATCGAGGTCTTAAGCCACGGCCTAGGCGTGGAACAAGACCAGCCCGTCGGAATGGGCCCCGACGCAGGTGACGACGACGACATCGTCGAGGATACCGACGGGGCCCCTGCTCGCCCGTCGGATTCCCCTCTGCCAGCGCCGCAAGACAACTCAGCGGCCATTTTGTTGGCTATACAGTCCTTATGCTCCGAGATAAGGACGAGACTACCGTTACCGACGGAGGAACCTCTCCCGTCGGGGGATCCAGAACCGGGACCTTCTGGTGTTCCCCCTACCAAGAAAAGAAGGATCCATCCACCGCCTCCTTTTCAACCGTCGCGCCCCGTCCAGCCCTCCTCCCCGTCCACCCGAGGGGATGATACGGGGACTGACACGGCAGCGACGGGTACGGACGACGAGGCATACGACGAGGATTTTCCGTCGTCGCCTCCCACCAGGGCTTCTCCGCCCGACGAGATTGGATCGTTCCACTCAATGATCGCCAGGGCATCCGAGCTTTTCCAACTCTGCCCTGAGGAGAAGAAAAAGGAAGGCTTCCTTTACCAACGGCGCGAGGCCAAGAGGAAGACGGTCCTCGCAGTGCCTCTGTTGGACGACATTTGGGATGAGGGCCTTTCCCTCCTCAAGAACCCTTCCACGACGCCAGCGAAAAGAGACCGGTACGAGAAAAAGTACCGGGTCCCGGACTCGGCCCCCCTATGCCTCCGGGCGCAGCCTACCCCGGACTCCGTCGTCTCTGCGGCAGCCAGGAAGAAAGCGGGGTGGGGGTGCGGCCTCCACGTCGACTTCCCCGCCGGACGGCGAGGGAAAGAAATTGGATGCCATGGGACGTAGAGTCATCTCGTCGGCGGCGACGACGATTAAAGCGGCCAACGCCTTGGCTATCGTGGCCCGCTACGACAGGGAACTCTGGTACAAGATAGCTCCCCTGCTGGATTTTCTGCCGGACGACAAGAGGGCGGAGGCCCTTGAGATCCTGCAGGAAGGTGAGGTGGCCTCGGACCACGCCATCACCGTGGCGACGGACATCGCCGACACTGGGTTCCGCCAGCTGGGCAACGGCGTTTGCCTTCGACGTCGTGGATGGCTCAAGGCTACGGACTTTCGGCAGGACGT
Organism: Ambystoma mexicanum; assembly: GCF_040938575.1. Classification (NCBI taxonomy): domain Eukaryota; kingdom Metazoa; phylum Chordata; class Amphibia; order Caudata; family Ambystomatidae; genus Ambystoma; species Ambystoma mexicanum. Next base: position 469,090,920 of record NC_090936.1, on the reverse strand, counting down.
CCAGACCAGGGTCCTGGACATGCCCTTCGACGGGAACAACCTGTTTGGGAAGACAGTGGACGATTCCCTTCAGGCCATCAAGGCGGATACTGAGACGGCCCGGGCCCTTGGAGTACTGCAGCAACGGCGGACGCCCTTTCGGAGCGGCGGAGGCAAGGGCGCCTCCAAAGGTTCCGGCGGCGGTTTCGCTTCCTACCGTCAAGCGGCCCGCTCGTCGTCGCAAGAGGCCTACAGAGGACGAGGCAAGTCTGGCGGACCCCGCCGTCGTCGCCAAGGAGGCCAAGGCGGCAAGGCCGCGTCCAAGCAGGATTGAACCGGCCGTGGGGTCGGGCCCCCACCGAAGCACCCCGGTGGGAGGCCGGCTGGCGGGCTTCGTCAGCGTGTGGGAGTCTATCTCCACCGACCGTTGGGTGCTGGACGCCCTGGCCCGGGGCCACGCGCTCGAGTTTCAAAGAAGGTGCCCGCGCGTCCCCCCCGTGGCCAGGAAAGAACTTCACGTCCCTCAACTTCTCCTGGAGGTAAAGGCGATGCTCAGAAAGGGCGCCATCGAACTCGTCCCAAAGAGGCTTCGGGGCTCCGGAGTCTACTCGCGATACTTCCTCGTGAAGAAGAAGACGGGAGGATGGCGCCCCATCCTGGACCTGCGACGCCTGAACAAGTTCATCAAGGCGCAGAAGTTCCGGATGGTCACCCTCCAGCACGTCCTGGGTCAGCTGGAGGAAGGAGACTTCCTATCGTCGTTGGATTTGGAGGATGCCTACTTCCACATTCCCATCCTAAAGGGGCACCGAAAATTCCTCAGATTCGTGGTCCAAGGGCGTCATTACCAGTTCAAAGCCCTTCCCTTCGGACTACGGTCGGCACCCAGGGTTTTCACCAAGTGCCTCGCACCGGTGGCGGCGCAGCTGCGCCGCGAGGGGATTCACGTCTACCCCTACCTGGACGACTGGCTCATCCGCGCCAAGACGAGGGAGCTCGCCGTGGTCCACACGGCAAGGACCGTCCAACTCCTCACGGACCTGGGATTCTCCGTGAACTACGCCAAATCCCACCTGGTGCCCGCGCAAGTCGCACTGTTTCTGGGAGCGAGGCTCGACACAGTGTCCCTTCTGGCCTCCCCGTCGGAGGAGAGGACCAGGACCATCTTGGGCAAGGTGCAACGGATGTTGGTGGCCGACGCGGCCAAGGTGAGGTCCATCAAGTCCCTCCTCGGGATGATGTCTTCCTGCATCTACCTCATTCCCATGTGCAGGCTCCGGATGCGCCCGTTGCAAGAATTCCTGGATGCGCGCTGGATCCAGACGACGGGCAGCTTCGAGGAAAGGATCAAGCTCGACGAGAGTTTCCGACGAGCGATACGGTGGTGGGGCACCCGCGCGCATCTGACGGCGGGCATGGACTTCCAGACCCCAGCCCACCAGGTGACTGTGACCACGGATGCCTCCCTAGAAGGGTGGGGAGCGCACACCGAAAATCTGCACGCAAGGGGACTCTGGCTCCCGACGGAGAAGTCCCTGCATATCAACGTCCTGGAGCTCCGTGCAGTGTTTTGGGCCCTCAGGTCCTTCCTTCCGTCCCTCAAGGGCAAGGTGGTGAGGATCTTCACCGACAACACCACCACCATGTTTTACATCAGGAAACAGGGCGGAACCAGGTCCCCAGCGCTGTCCAAGGAGGCGCAGGACCTGTGGCCTTGGGCCGTCGCCCAAGGGATTCTTCTGGTGCCGTTTCATCTGGCAGGGATAAAAAACACCATCGCCGACTCACTCAGCAGGGAGCTGCGCTCGTGCCACGAGTGGGAACTACGGCAGGATCTGGTGGATCGCCTCTTCCGACGGTGGGGCACACCCCAGATCGACCTGTTCGCGACGGCGACGAACACCAAGTGCCGGAGGTTCGCCAGCAGGTTTCCCCAGACGAGGAGCATGGGCGATGCTTTCTCGTTCCCCTGGGAGGGCCTGTTCCTCTACGCGTTCCCTCCCTTGCCTCTGCTAATCCGGCTCGTCAACCAGCTCAAGAGGTCACGGTGCAGGATGATCCTCGTCGCACCTGCGTGGCCGAGGCAGATATGGTTCCCGGACCTTCTGGACTTGTCGGCGTCCCCGCCAATCAAGCTGCCGGCGGACGCGGATCTACTCTCCAGGGAAGGAGGCGCCATCCTCCACCACGACCCGAAGTCGCTGAACTTGCAGGCCTGGCTCCTGCAGCGCTAGAGTTTGGAGGATACGACATACCGGCCGATTGCAGAGAGGTTCTTGCAAAGGCCAGGGCGTCCTCGACTCTTAAATGCTACGGACACAAATGGAAGAGGTTCTCTGTCTGGTGCCACGCACAGAAGATTAACCCTCTACGGATTACGGCTCCACAAGTACTGCCGTACCTGCTGACGCTGGCCAAAGCTGGTCTGGCACACGCGTCCATCAAGATTCATCTTGCTGCGATCTCCCGATACACCAGAACCACGGGCCGGACGTCCTTGTGGTCTCATCGTCTGGTGAAAGAGTTCATGAAGGGACTGTTCAGATCGTTCCCGCCGGTGAAGGCTCCGGCCCCGGCGTGGGAGCTCAACGTGGTGCTGACCAAGCTCATGGGACCTCCGTTCGAGCCTCTGCACTCGGCCCCGTTGAAGTTTCTATCGTGGAAAACAGCTTTTCTCGTGGCCATCACCTCCGCACGACGAGTGGGAGAGATCCAGGCCCTTTCCTGCAAGGCCCCGTACTTGACTTTCCACGACATGAGGGTAGTGCTCAGGACGCACCCCTCCTTCATGCCCAAGGTACCGTCGGACTTTCATCTCAACGAACCCTTGGTGTTACCTGTGTTCTTCCCGTCGCCTTCGTCGCCGGCTGAGAGGACTTTGCACTCGCTGGATGTAGCTAGAGCGCTGAAGTTCTACGTGGACCGCACGAAAGGTTTTCGGAAGACGTCACAACTCTTTGTGAACTTTGGACCTGTCAATCAGGGGAAGGCTCTCTCGAAGGCTTCCATCTCCAGATGGCTCTCCGGCTGTATCATGTACTGTCACCGGTTGGCAAACCGACCGCTGCCTGGCCGTCCGAGAGCCCATTCCACCAGAGCGATCGCAGCTACCACGGCGTTCCTATCTGGTGTGCCCCTGCTGGACATATGCAGGGCTGCTACGTGGAGGTCGACGCACACCTTCACGAAATTCTACTGCGTCGACCGGGATTCCAGGGAGGAGTCCAGGGTCGGCCAAGCAGTGCTGCGCAACCTGTTCGCCTGAGGTGAGCCTGGTGAGGAGGTAAGATGCTTAATGTTGAGTTGATGTGATGCTTAATGTTGAGCCTTTGCCACCTCCCGTGGTTGTGCATGTGTGTACTGCTATGTATTCTTTATTCATGAGCATGTGAATCCATGCCAGACCCCATGCTGGAGAAGGAACAAGTTACTTACCTGTAACTGTTGTTCTCCAGCATGGGTCTGGCATGGATTCACATGCGAACCCTCCCGCCTACCCCTCTGCGGCTCTTCACTTGGTCATACTGCCACTTCACGTGCTTCCAAATCTGAAGATGGCTGCCAGAGGCGGTGCTTAGGTAGAGGGCAGTCATTGGCTGTGGTCAGTATGACGCAGAGACCAGTGATTGGTTATTACTACGAAAGACAGATCAGAAACGAAACTGATACTGGTTTTTTCTTTACCGAGGATTCCCAGCCTGACGACGGGGAATATTATGACGGGGAATATTCATGAGCATGTGAATCCATGCCAGACCCATGCTGGAGAACAACAGTTACAGGTAAGTAACTTGTTCCTTTTCTGGGGCTGACTACTGTCCCCCAGAACATGTACAGTTGCCATTAACTTTATATAGTCACTTTAAACTGCAGACCCAGTACACCCCATCTTACATGCAGTACTGGAAAGGGTTAAGTCATATCCCTTTTTGTCTGTGCCTCCCTGAGCTTTATTTTGCTCTCTTAACACTAAGACTTGGCTGGTGGCAGTGGTATCTACCCTCTTTTCTACTGCGATTATACTATATAAACGTGGTACTGTTTTAGGCTATTATATTAGCCTCGAACTTAAACCCGCTTGACCAAATACTTTTTATTTCGGCTCCGGTTGGGTTGTATCGCCATTTCTTTTTGTTAAAGTCCTTCTTGTGTTTTACTTTGCGCCGCAAACCAGGTTTGCCTCCTTTGTTCGCCGACCTTTGGCTGAATGTGAGAGAGGGGTTTAGTCACCCCCGGCACAGTGTCTCCTTGGAGACCCGAGTCGCATTTTGTATTGATTGGCTGAGGTGGTTGTCCGAACCGGACAACCCCCCTGCTGAGTGATTGCCAGCCAGGCTGTGTGAATGCGGGTTTTTGGCATAAAAGGCAGGTCTCTTGAGCTGGAAGTCAGTCACCACTGGATCTGCAAAGAACCAAAGAGAAGCGGAGAAGAAGATGGTTGCTGCAACTCCCGAGTCCCGGTGAAGCCCTGCTGCAGTCCTGAGCTATATACCCTTCAACGACAAGAGAAGATCCAGTCCGGAGTCTTCTTCCCTTGAGCCTGGTGGGATCAACCAGCTCACCTTCCACAGGCAGAGGATCCTCTTCTTGGTCGAAATCGATGCACAAAGCTGTAGTGGTCCGGATAGCCACCTGAAGAGCCTCTCCTGTTTTAAAGGAGCGCACATTTTATTCACGGTTGCTTTTGCTGCTGTTGGCTTCATCCCTGGGTAGTGCAGATCGCTCCAGACGTCATCCTTCTTGTCCCCGCGAGTGAAGCTTCAGGAAACGTGAGTCTGCAGGAACTACCAGTAACAACTGCCGTGGCACCAGCTCTTCTTCATGCGAATAAGGTACTGTGTCCGACTTCCAGGAACTAGGGTGAACCCTTTTCTCCTCACCAAAGGCTTGTCCTTATCTTCCTTCCCTCTTATAACTTGTTTCCCCTTTGACAATATCCAAGTACTCCTGGCAATCTCGAATCGTGAACTGTTCTAACGTTGTGGTCCTCGACAACAGGACCCCTGTCCCATTGACACTGGCAAAGGCCTATTGACTTTTATCTACGTTTTAGAAAGTGTCTCTTGATTCTATCTGCCTTGTGTTAGGCAGAATCCTGTGCAGTTTCCTTAGGGAGCACTACAGAAGATTAAGACTACAGGTGTGAGCAATAAATCCCCTTTGGTATCAGTCTGTACCACAAAGATTTAGTTGGTAGCTGTGGCTAAGCATTCAGACTTATCTCAAGAGGGAGATGAGCAGTATTCAGGGTTTACACAATAGGACTACAGTAGTATGGGACAAGGAAACACTGACCAAAGCTTTGTATTAAAAGGGAATATATATATTTGTTATACACACTTCTAGTTCAACACATAAATCAGTTATTAAAGCGAGTTAAAATCGGTCAAGAAAGTATACACAACTCCCTAGTTAAATTGTAGACAAGTTTGAGCAAGAGTGAAAACTGAGCAAAACGGCACAGTGAAAACCAAACACAAATGGCACTCTTATCAATTTCTCACAAGAGAGGGAAAGAACAAGTTATATAGGAATATACTTTTAGTCACCCTAGCAAAACTTCCCAATAAGATTGTGAACAAGTTTAGGCAAGGGAGTACTTTAGCATGTATAATACTGTGGTGAAAACCGAACAAAATGGCACTTCACAAGTTTAAAAAGTGGGAATGAAAAGGTGGTTATAAGAGTTAGGTGCACCAACACATTTTTAGGTGAGAAGCAATCTAGAGAAGGCAGTTGTAACAGATTTAGCCAGAGTCAATAGGCCTGTGCCAGAGTCAGTGGTACAGGGCAAAGTGCCCAGGAGCAACATGTTCTTGTAGCTGCAGTCAAGTCTTTGTTAAACGATTCGAAAAGGTGGTTGCAGAAGGGGAAAGACAATGTTAGATGATAGGGGCGGCCAACCCAACAGGTAGGTAAAGGATTTAAAAAACCTTTAGGGCTACCAAACGAAAAGGGAGGCCTGGCGGAACAAAGTACCTTAAAATGTAGAAGAGGCTCCTGCGGTGGAGGTTCTTCCTGGCAGTTACTGTAGTTGGGGAGATCCAGCAGAGGAAGAGAGAGGCTCTCGTCGTGGAGGAAGGTTCGAGTTACTGCACTGCCCAGGGATGAAACCAGCCGCGGTGCTGCCAAACGAAATAAAAGGTACGCTCCTTTAAATCGTGGTCTTGGTGGACGGGTGCCTGGCTATCCGGTCTGCGAGTGCAGGGTACTGGTGATTTGACCAAGGCAGGTCCTGGAAGGCGATAGGCAAACTTGTTGGCCCCACCAGCTTAAGGGAAGAAGGCTCTTGCAGATGAAGATCTTCTCTCGTCGTGTGGAGAAAAGTGGTAAGACGCTGCAGCAGGGCTTCACAGGTGGTTCAGTTGATGCAGATGTCTTTGGCTTCTCTCCTCTTCGCCTTCTTAGTTCCAGTGGCGCCGTTTTGCTCTTATAGTCCTCAAGACCCTACTTTTATGCAAAAAGATCCCCATTCATACAGCCTAGCTGTCGCACAGTGGAGTGGTTATCCTGGCGGGAGACCCTCCAGCCTATCAGGGCAGAGTGCGACATGGGTTGCTGAGGCAACCCTGTCCAGGGGTCCTACTCCCCCCTCCCACACAATGGGTCCACCCCAGACTCAGTGACGCCGAAAGGAGGGCTTCTTGGCAGAAGCCCGCCAAAAGGACGAACAAAGGATCCCCGACCTCGGTTAGAATCTTAGAGAACGACACGAGAAAGAATTTATATACAAGTTCTGGCAAATAAAGCCTACCGGAGCAAAGTTAATATAAAAATAAACCGGCAGTATGTTAGAGGTTGTCAGTAAATGTGGTAGCCTCGAACAATGGGAAAATCCCATAGAAAAATATTCAAGGTCGAATGTTTTTGGTAGTAACCACTGCCACCAGCCAGAAACTTTTGAGAGAGGGACTGTACGGTACCCTCTCGAAAATGAACATAAGGGAAAAACTATTAACCCTTTCCAGTACCTCCATAGAAAGATGGGTTGTACTGATTTTGTTCATAAGGAGTAACTAGTAAAGTCATTGGGGACTTTACATGCCTTGCAAGACAATAGTCAGCCCCAGGGTAAGGAGTCTGTTTGGGGGTCGCTACGACACCCCTGTGTCACTGCACAAGGGTGCTGTGTAACACATGTGCATAAAGATGGTTCCTATGAGGATGAGATAAACCCCATAGACATTAAACACAAAAAATAGCCTAGAACACACATAGCAAATATGCCTAAGAGTGGGGAAAAGAGTCTCGCTCTTAGCAGGAGAAAAAAACAAACCCTTCAAATCCAGCAAAGCTGCTGGGGGACTCTATAGGTAAGGGAAATTAGCCATAGAATGAGAATTCTCCCTAACACCTTGACAAAGGTATTGCCTATGATTTTTGTCCCCAACTCTCTTGTGTTAATTCATGTGCTAAGTGTGTTTGACTACGGTAACATTTCTGCTCGCGGGTACGCTTCTCTTTCGTAAGACCGAACTGTCATTACTGTCAAAGGGTGACCGCGTAATAACGCCTGGTAACGTCTTTGTTTCACAACACCGGTCTTTCAAATCCAAAGGTACTTACCTTGAATTGTCTGCACAAGGGGAATTGGTTGTTTGTAGTGTATTTGAAGTGTGGTTTTAATTTAATAGAAGTGAAGTGTTTTGTGAACAGATGGTTTAAAATAAATGTACTTTTACTTTTTAACTAAAACCCTTGAGTCAGTGTTTGCTTGAGTCACAGTAATTGTAGTCCTTTGTGTAATCTCTACTACTGCTCATTTGCTCTTGAGATAAGTCTGGCTGCTCCTCTACTACTACCACTCTGACTGTGTAGTACAGGCTTGTACCAAAGGTGAAATTGTACTACCACCTGTAGTCTTAATCTTGTGTAGTGGTCCCTAAGGGCACTGCCCAGGATTCTGCCTAACAGAGCATCTAAGGTATGTCCGGCTAAGTGCGTCGGACTGAAGGGAAGAATGGTGAGGGGAAGAAAGTCAGAGTCCAGTGACTGAATCAGGAGAGTCAAGGTGAATATTGAGGTCTCAGAGGAGGAGAAGCTTGGAGGTGAAGGCCAGTAGGGAAGAGCTGAGGTCAGACCACTCATAGAAGAAGAGGGAGACCAGACCAGGGGTCCTGTAGATGCTTTCGAGAGTCAACGAAAGGGTTGGAGAGACACCAAGCCTGCAGACGAGGCATTCGAAAGGAAGAGTAGTGTGAAGGCATCATGAGGCAAGACAAAGACCAAACATAAATGATTTATTAACTCAAATGTCAGGCTGGTAGAAGGCCTAACGTGCCCTATGATAAGGTGGAATTTCCCTACCTGAACAAAACTAAGGATAGTCTGAGTCAAAGAGTTCAATTTAAGTCTGTCTGTGTCCATAACCTATCCTTGCCCTCACAACTAAAGCTTAACACTGTGGTGTAGGGATGTCAATAATAAAAGCAATAGTGATCAGCACACTATGTTCTGAGCCTCTACCAGCTTCCCTTACCCAAGTTCAAGAGAGTTCCACAAAAGTCTCAGATTACCTTTCTCAAGTTCAATGAACGCCATTTCCACACAATCCTCGAAGTTCCCTTCCCCTAGGTTAAGGCACCACAGTTGAAAAAGAAAAGGGCCTTGAGGCTCCGTCCTCAAGACAGTAGTTGCAGTTCATCAGGGTTCCCTTCCCCAAGACTTCCTTGCAGCACCTGATACTTGTTTCAGTCTTTCACAGTTCAACACAACCCTAGGTCAACCTGAACCCTCTTTCTGGATTACATCACCAGTACACTTACAGTGCTTCTCCTTGGTGTGTTCCACGATGTGCCGTTTCTTGAGTGTTCACAGTTCACAATACTTCTTTACACTGTTAACTCCCAAAAAGAGCACCATCTGGTTGGCGTCCTTTTCACCAACTTGTTTTTACCTGCTCAATAATGTCTTTGGCTTTCACAATTTAGTGCTCACTGGTCTAGGTGCAATTGTCAGACCACACGGTCCACCCATCACAGGTCGCGCAACCAGGAACCCTAGGTACTTCACTCCACACAGGTTCTTCTGCACCTGCCCTTGTTCAGATTTACATTCATTTAGTTTCTCCTTATCAGCTTTGTTTGCAGCTTTCACTCTCCTGGCTTCTCCTGGTTAAACTCTTGGCTTGGCCATAACGTTTCATACACCTCTCTTGCCAGTCTTTGGCCTTGCCACACTGTATTTATGTAAAGTTCACTTAATGGGGGTCTTTTCCATGCCTCACCTTTCGAGTGGATTGTGTCCTCCAACGTATTCCTCATCTTAGATGTATTCCATCCAGCTTTGCTGCTCTTCGGAATTTTTTTTGCAGAGGGCGCCGTGCGTCGATGTCGTCGAGTCGATGGTCCCTCGAAGGCCTCCGTCAAGGGTGACGTCATCGGGTGTATAAGTAGCACGCGCGGCGCCTGTTGGCCTCAGTTCCGTTTTTCCGCAGTTAAGTTGCTTCGGACATTCAGCGCGTCTCGAGTTCTGTGAAGAAATATAATATAAACAAGAACAAATATGTCCTCGTCATCGACACCGATCACAAATCCGAGATCAGGTTTCAAGAAATGCAAGTCGTGCGTCTCAAAAATGTCGATCACGGACCCGCACCGCAAATGTTTGTGGTGCCTCGGAGAAGGCCACGACATGGAGGCCTGTACGAAGTGTCAGGCGATGACGGGGAAGGCCTTGAGAGAAAGGAGAGGAAAGCTACAGGTAGGTCGGAAGGATCGAAAAACCTCTAGAGTTGAGACCCCATGAGGAGAAATCTCCTTGACGTGATGTAACGCTCACCTGATTCCCACGGAAGCGCGGGTCTTGGCAGGAAGCTGTCTGTGACTCGAAAAGTGATGTGCAGGACTCGATTGGCTTCTGGGGTCGAACCGCTTCGCACTGTGTGTCGGACTCGAAGAGTGAGGTTTCTGCAGGTGAAAGAATAAGGGGGTTAATGGTCTGGGTAGTTGAATGTCCCTCTCTCCCTCTCTCTTCCCAGCTTTTTCGCAGAGCCCCCAGGTCAACGTGCTCACCTTATATAGGTGAATGCTGGGCTCTCCATCTGCGTCTGGTGCAGGGTGCCGTTGCCAGTTCCTTCACTGGTGAAACATAGGCCTCTTGAATTCAGAGGATGGTTACCGTCGTCTGCACGAGTGGTGAGTTTCTGGACACCTTTTGTCTTTATAGTCTTTAAATGCGTGGCACGTTTATATGCAGACTCTATATAATGCTTTTCCCTTATGTATTGCAGGGCTCTTGAGATGGAAGATGAAGTAAAGCGCCTGGAAGTTTGTAAGTATGGCAAGCGCTCTAATTGTCTCTTTCCTTGCAGCTTAGTTCGTGTTAAAGAGACGCCGGAGTATTTGCAGGCGTTTTATTGCGACGAGCGGGATGGACGTAAGTAAATACCTGCTTAATGTCTTTTCTTTTGCCTTTCAGATGTTGGTTTGCAGCGCCGGAGTCCGCGGAATGCCAGTAAGTTGTTAACGATGCTTTGTCTTTACAGGCGGCGATGCAGAACGAAGAAATCCGGAATCCACAGCGTGCCGGTAAGTATGGCAATGCTTTTGCCTTTGCAGGTGGAGATGCGGCGTGACGAAGCGGCCGCAGCCGATGGATCAGGTGAGTAAGTACTGCGTGTAAAGTTCGCCTTGCTAACCTGTTGTTTCTGTTCTTTGCAGGTGCTGATGATGTCTGGATACTGAAATGGTAAGTAGGATTCTTGCAGGTCCAGGATCAGAAGAAGAAAAGCCGGAGCAGACTCGGTGAGCGTTCTGCTGCAGATGCAGAATAACGCGAAGCACGCTTCATCTATCGGGTGTGGTTTAAATAGCCTTGGAGTGATGAGGCATCTTCTTCCACGGCCCCGCCTAGGTAAGAAAAGAGTTCCAGTTTCCAGAAGAGTTCCAGTGCTGTATCCAGGGAGTGGAGCTGCCCCACCCAGGTAAGAAAGTAGTTCCTGTTCTTAGATAGCTTCTAAGTGGCTGGTGCCGGGACCAATGATTTTGATGAGCCTGGTGCCACCGGCGCCAGGACAAGGTCCAAAAGGTCCCAGTGGGGACCGGCTGGTGCCTAGGATTAGGGTTAGGGGCCTGCTTCCAAGGACGTTGGGCTGGTCCTGGCTCCTTGGAAGCAGTGATCATGACACGTGAAAGGCATTGATCTAGATCCCGAAGCGATTCTCATTGCTCGTCGTCTTTGTCAAAAAAATCGAAGAAACGACGCCACAGGTCTCCCTCCACCTCGTCGTCAGACGAGTGTCTGAAAAGGATGAAATGCCCCACGAAACATTGGTCTTCCGGAGAGTGGGAAGCATTCATGGTCAAAATGATGAAGGTGTTTAATAAGGCGAAGCCTCAGTCCGCCCCTTCTTCGGAAGCCGGCCGGGAGTGTCATCGCCCGACACTCACGCGCCCTCGAGCCCGGGTGATCGTAAAAGGAAGAATAGGGAACCTTCCAGGATGCCGAGTGATAAACGTTCGAGTCGAGTCGACCGCTCGAGGTCACCGACGCCGTCCGAGACCTATCGCACCTCGAAGGGAAAATCGTCGAAGACTGCCTCGACGCCCTCGAAGCAGACCCTGTCGACGACCACTATGTCGTTGACGCCTTTATCGACGTTGATGCCGAAACCCTTGGCGCCAAAGGCTCCAACCAAGCCAGGGAAACCAGGAAAAAGAGAAGGAGAAAGTTACAAAACATGTAATTTCTTCAGAGCCTGGTACTACACCTCTTCCTCCTCCTCTCCCAGAGAAGGTTTTCAAGCCTCTCCCTAGGAAGGAGTTTTTCAAATCCTTGACCTCAATTTTTGAGGAACAGGAGAGATCCGATGAGGAAAATGTACCTTTTGGATTGGAATACGGCACCCCAAATGTCCCAGAATGCTTGATCTCAGAGGAAAGCAGGATGAGGGATTTGGTGGAGTCTTTTCATAATGCAAGTGGCATTGACACTTCTCCTGAGAATGACTTTGGTAGACCAGATCCAGGAGAGCATGCCAGTCCATCTTACCGTCAGTTAATGACCAAGGTGGTAGATTTCTTGGGATGGGCTAGACCACCAGCCCAATTCGTCCAAGATGATTTAACAGACATATTGGACCATGGTCCACTGAAGACCCAGTACTAACTTTTCATGTAGCCTTACAAAACAGGGTGGCCAAGAATTGGGAAACTCCGGATTCTATTTCTCCGGTAAATAAGTCCCTCGCATCAAAATACCGCCCAGCCAGTAGCGACCCCGGCTATCTGTAAAAACATCCAACTCCCGAGAGTCTGGTCATACAGGCAGCCACAGCATCCAACAAACTTGCGTACCCATCTATCCCTCCAGACAGGGACGATAAGCGTGTGGATGGTTGGGTACGGAAGGTATTTTCAGCCGGGAGCATGGCATTAAAATCTGCCAACTCCACATGTGCCTTGCCAACATTTTCGGACACTCTGTGGGAGTGCATCGCAATGGCGGCGGAGCACATACCAGAAGGGAAAGAAAGGGAAGGTTTCCTAGCCATCGTTAGAGATGGAAAGGAAGCCATGCAGGAATCTCTTCAATCTGGATTGGACACTGCGGATAGTGTAAGCAGGTCCATGGGCACTAGCACGGTAATGCGTAGATTTGCGTGGTTACGGAAGTCAGGTTTTGCACTGAACGTACAGAACCGCCTTCTGAACATGCCTTTTGACAGGTCTCACCTTTTTGGCAACAAGGCTGACGAGAGCCTTGAGAGGTTGCAGACCTCAAAAGCAGCGGCCAAATCTTTAGGAGCTGCTATTAGGCAACCTCAGCCTTTTCGTGCGCAAGGGCAATCATGGAGGGGACGATCCTATCGTTATTATACCTCATATGGAAAGACGAGAGGAATGGCCATTCAAAGGGGCCAAAGAAAGGCCACTCGTGATGGACGAGGGAAACGTGCTAAGCCAGCTCCAGCTGCAGCCTCTCTGCCATCAGCGGCTGTAACATCTGCCACAAAACCACTTTGAGGACTTCCACCACAAAACACCTGTAGGAGGCAGGCTGTCGCAGCATCTGCAAAAATGGCGAGCCATTACTTCAGATGTTTGGGCTCTAGAAATAATAGCCCAAGGCTACTGCCTTCCTTTTCTAAAGCAACCTCAAAGCAATCCACCAGGGAGACACCCGTTGAAGTCTTCAAACCCGCTCCTACAGCAGGAAGTTCTAACCCTGCTGGAGAAAGGTGCTATAGAACCAGTACCTGCAGCGGAGAGGAACAAGGAATGGTACTCCCCATATTTTTTTATCCCCAAAAAGGACGGAGGACTGAGACCCATCTTGGACTTAAGAAACTTGAACAAGTTCCTCAGGAAAGACACATTCAAGATGGTAACCCTTTCTCAGATCCTTCAGGCCCTTCAACTCCAGGACTGGTTGGTGTCATTGGACCTCCAGGATAATTATTTTCATGTGCCGATTCATCTCAAACACAGAAAATACCTGAGGTTTGTAGTTGGCGACTCACACTATCAGTTTCGAGTCCTGCCATTTGGGTTGTCCTCCGCCCCGAGGGTCTTCACCAAGTTAATGGTAGTGGTGGCAGCGCACCTCAGGAGAGGGGGGATTCATGTCTACCCCTACCTGGACGATTGGTTGATCAGAGCGCGTTCTGCCGAGCAAGCACTGGATCATCTGAAAGTCACCTGCCACTTCCTCCACAATCTGGGCTTCTCCCTCAATTTCAAGAAGTCACAAATGACACCTTCCCAACAGCTTCAGTACATAGGAGCTGTACTAGACACATCCTTGGGAAAGAGTTCGCCTCCCAAGACGATGGCACAAGACATTCTTCAGATGGTTTGCAAATTCCAAAATGCCCAAAATCTCCAGGCTTATGACTTTTTAAGTTTGCTCGGCGTCATGGCATCCTGCATCTTCCTGGTGCCAGAGGCACGCTTGAGGATGAGATCCCTTCAATGGGCTCTAAAGACTCAGTGGTCCCATTTCTCGGGCCAAATGACGGATCTTCTTCAGATTCCAAACAAGGTCAGACAAGACCTTCTATGGTGGACCTGTACAGAGAACATCCTAAAAGGAGAACCTTTTTGGCCACCATGGCCGGAGATCACAGTAGTGACGGACGCCTCACTCCTAGGGTGGGGAGCTCATGCCAACGGTTTGACAATCAATGCTCCATCGGAGTCCAACTACATATCAACCTTTCAGAGCTCAGGGCAATCCGACTAGCGCTGAAGGCCTTCCTGCCATCTGTCAGGGGAAAGAATGTCCTGATAATGACGGACAAGACAGTGGCCATGCACTACCTAAACAAAAGAGGAGGTGTGGGATCACTGCCCCGGTGCAGAGAGGCAATGCAGCTCTGGTATTGGGCGATTCAGGAGGGAATCTCTTTAACGGCAATTCATCTAGCCGGGGAAGAGAATATGACGGCACATGCTCTGAGCAGGCAGAGCACGGTGTCCCACGAATGGGAACTGGCTCAGGAAGTCATTCAAGAGATCTTCGCCCTTTGGGGAACCCCCCAGGTAGACCTATTTGCAACTAGTACCAACCGAAAATGCGAAAGGTATTGCTCAAGGGAATTTCCCTCGAGAGGAGCCCTGGGGGACGCATTCGTGGTGGATTGGAATTTCCCACTATTGTTCTCATTCCCTGCGATTCCCGTCATTCCTCAGGTCATCAGGAGGCTGAGACGCTTCGGGAACCGCATGATCCTAATTGCCCCGGATTGGGCCAGGAGAACGTGGTATCCGGACCTTCTAGATATGTCCATCTGTCCTCCAGTACGTCTTCCTCGGAGAGAGAACCTTCTCTCTCAAATGGAAGGTCACGTTCTCTACCCAGAGGTCAGAACACTCAACCTTCATGCTTGGTATCTGAAAGGCTGAGATACAGGGATTGGAACCTTCCAGATGATGATATGGAGGTGTTGCTTTCGGCAAGAAGGCCAGCAACAAAGTCTCTATACCATTGCCGTTGGAAAAAGTTTTTGCAACTGGTGCAGGGAAAAGAATGTCGATCCTTTTCTGTCTTCTATTCCGGAAATACTATCTTTCCTTCTGACCCTAGCACATAGAGGTCTGAATATCGGAACAATAAAAGGTTACCTTGCGCCGCTCTCCATTTTCAAGCGCTCATCGGAAGAATGCTCCTACTTCAAAATTCCTTTGATAACACAATTCTTAAAAGGTCTCACTAATGTGTTACCTCCTAACCTATTTCAATTACCGATTTGGGATCTCAATTTAATCCTAAAATTCTTAATGTGTGCCCCTTTTGAGCCTATGCACACGTGTACATTAAGATTACTAACATGTAAAATGGCCTTTTTAGTTGCTCTAACATCAGCAAGAAGAGTGAGCGAATTGCAGGCACTGTCTTCTGGGCCACCCTATACTGTGTTCCATAAGGACAGGGTTGTATTTAGGGTTAAACCATCATTTTTACCAAAAGTAATATCTGATTTTCATTTAAGTCAGAAAATTGTTTTACCCTCATTCTATCCTCCACCTCATCCTTCTAAGGAGGAAGAAAGATTACAGAGACTGGATCCAAAAAGAGCTTTAAGCTTTTACATCTCTAGACTTTCTAGGCTTAGAGTGGACAACCAGTTGTTTATAGGCTACACAGGAAGGAAACTGGGTCAGTCGATAACAAAACAGACAAGTTCACGCTGGATCGTACTTTGCATTTCAGAATGCTACAGACTAGCACAAAAAGACCCACCAGAAGGGTTAAGGGCTCATTCCACCAGAGGCATCGCCTCTTCCACGGCCCTTCAAAGAGGTGTTCCAATAAGGTCCATTTGCAAAGCAGCAACTTGGTCTTCACTTCACACCTTCTCAAAATTCTATAGCCTGGATGCTTCCCAGTCTAGGGAGCTGACTTTTGGAAAAGCAGTGCTTTATTCCGCCATCTAAAGGCATTGATGGGGAAAAAATCTGACCCCTACTCCAGAGAAAGTAACAAAATACTGCTTTGGGAGTCTATCTAAGATGAGGAATACGTTGGAGGACACAATCTACTCGAAGAACAAGTTACTTACCAACTGGTAACGTTCTTTCGATTGGATGTTCCTCCAACGTATTCCTCATCGCCCTCCCAACCTACCCCTCTGTAGATTTTTCCGGGTTATTGCCATCTCAAATCTCGCAAGCCTGATACCTGTCTGACGGCACAATCTACACAGTACAAGATCACAGGCAAAAAAGGGGGGAAAACAGAACTGAGGCCAACGGGCGCCGCGCGTGCTACTTATACACCCGATGACGTCACCCTAGACGGAGGCCTTCGAGGGACCATCGACTTGATGATATCGACGCACGGCGCCCTCTGCAGAAAACATTTCCGAAGAGCAGCAAAGCTGGATGGAATACATCTAAGATGAGGAATACGTTGGAGGAACATCCAATCGAAAGAACGTTACCAGTTGGTAAGTAACTTGTTCTTCTGTTGCACTCTTTCACACTTGCGCTCTTTTCAGTAGGTTGTTTTCACCTGGGTGGTTTCCCTTTTGACTTTCATCCAGTACTAACGTTGCCCATAAAGTTTTATTCAGTTCGATAATCAATGTGCTTTGTTTCCGATTTTCATTCAGTTCCATATTCAATGTGTTTAAATCAGCTTGGTTTTCAAGTTCTCATTCATATAGCACTTGGTTACTTACACTCAGCCCGCCCTGGCTTTTGAGTGGCTTTCCCCGACACTCGCCGGTCCTGGGCATTCCACTACGGTGGCTCCTGCTGCTTCCTTTCTGCTTTTCAGGCCATTGGGCCTGCCTCAGCGAGCCCCGCTCGCATGCCGGGTGCTGGCTTGCACATGCCAGGGACTCCACTGCTTCTGCGCCGATGGAGTCCCTTCTCGTTCCTGCTTGCTTGCAGCTCCAGCTGCTCGTTGTTAGACACAGAGGCTCCCACATCTGTGGCAGCCTAACAGCCACACTTGCCTTGGTCTCCACAGGTCCTCTGTGACGTCGGCAGCCGTCCTGGCTCCTCCTTAGGTCCCACCACAGCTGCCTCCTTCTTAAAAGGGTCCCCTACTGGTCTCCCCTCCCTTTTGCTCCCTTTGCCGCTCCACCGATCTCCCTTTATACACCTGCAATCACTTTACAGGTTGCAGGTGTGGATTCTCAATTGTTTGCCTGACCATAATTAAACTAACATTCCTGACCCTCACAGTACTCTGCAGGCATCTTCCTTGTCGCAGTACTAGAATGATGAAATCGTTTTTTAGTGTTCATTCCTCTCAGCTGCCTCTTCCTCGTCCCAGTACTGTCAGAGGTAGACTGTGGGGGAATGAGGGGAGCTGGTTTTGCAGTAGCTTATAAAGGCTCGGGAAGGGTTAGATTGGTCTTTAATAGGGAAAGGGAGATAACATGTCTCATCTACATTACCTTTAACCCCTCTCTTTCACCCACTTTCTGGTGTTTCTGGTTAGATAATATCTCCTGGTGTGTTCTTGGGCATTGGGACAGGGAGAGCAATACCCCATTACTGTCTCGGGGATAGAGGAATCTTCATGAAAGGGAAATGCTGAGTACCATCGAACATCTGTGGACAGCCGCCCCAATCTTCAAGGACCCTCCACCCAGGTTGTCCTCCCTCGTTTCTCTACCCCCAGGGGTCAGGGTCCAAAAGCGATGGCCTTTCCCTGGCCACATGAGAAGAGCACCCAAAGGGAGTATATGCGAGGACGCCCTCAGGTTTCTCACAATAGGTCCAAGTGGGAACGATGGTAGCAGGGAGCCATTCAGAGAAGATAGAGGCCACTCAGCCTCCAGGCCGGTTAGGCCTAGGCTTAGAGAGGATCTTGTAGCACTCAGGCAGGAGTGAGTCAAAAGCAGTGACAGAGCTGCCAGTGAACAACGTTTCAGCAAGAGCTTCGAGGTCAAAGTCTTCAAGAAGGTGACAGATATCCAAGGAGTGTTTAACAGCAGAGCGCGAGTTGAGAGAAGCTGGTTGCCACCCTTTGAAGGCCTTCTGGGGAGGGGTACAGGGATGTGTTACGCCGGTCGGTGGTGGAGAAGGGGCAAGAGGGATGGCAGATGGAGGAGAGAGGCATGAGAAGGGAGGAAGTTGATAAGAGACTCCTATCCAGGAGGAGGAGGTTGGGCTGAGAGCCCTGGGCCATAACGGTGCCACTCTGCTAGACATTAATGATGCACCTAGAGGATGGGACGCATGCCAAGAGTACTTCCATCTGGTGCCACCATGAATGGGCGACGAGAAGAAAGTGGAGAGGACTGAGACCATGTAGAGAATCCATAGGCCCGGTGTCTGTGATATTCTACCTGGAGGAAACGTTGACGTAGGTATCAGCGATGGGCAGGCCTGGATTGGAGACCAGGAGAACTTTATTGAAATTTGAAATGTATTCTTCCAGGCTTCAAGAGAGACGTAGGATGGGTAGTAGAGTAGCAGTTAGAGTAAATAGGAGAGATGGAGAGCACCATGGAGGGAGAGAGCAGAGAGATGGAAAGGGGGTGAGAGACAGACAGAGATCATGCACAATGCATGACGAACTCACCAGATGCGCTAGCAGGCAGACAGTTGCAGACAAGTCAGGTGCACAAGATGTCCCAGGTCACTGAAAACAGGGTGGTGCGCAGCTCCAGCCATGAGTGGGGGAATGTCCCAGCCAGCTAATTTCGTAAAGGGCACCAATCCAGTATGCAGGGCTAACTGTCTCCCCAACGTTCCTACCAGATGGGTATGTGGCCTCACAATAAAACTTAACTATCACCTCACGTGATTGTCACAAAGGTGGGTGCTGCCGCAAGCAGATAAAATGGAGTACAATGCCCTCGCTGCAGCCTGCAACCAACCCTCAGTGCCTTTGATCGGCAGTCCAGCAGGTGACTCTTATAATGTTCAGATTTTGGAGCCAAGTGTTCGACTTGAGGTGGGCTCCCTGCTGGGTACCTCCTAGACCCCCTTAGAAAGTTGGGGGAGTGCACCCAGCCAGTGTTATGAGGTGTTGTGCCTAAATGTGTGTGGTCTATGATAAGACTATAGACCTAAATAGGTACTCTTAAGCTGCGCCAGGCCCCTCAAAGATGTTTTCAAATGGATATTCAAATTCAAACCGTATGACCTTAGTTTTTCAAAAGCATATGCCCGTTCAGGTTGACACGTGTTTCGGCCATCCACGCCTTTCTCACAACTGGGCTTTCAAAACAAAACAACAAATGGTATTTCTCCACAATTATTTGTGTCTAATGACCAATGTGTATTTGCACAATGAATATTCATATAGAACAAATATTTCAAAACACAGACAAATGGGGGGGGGGGCGCTGTTGCGCGCATCAAAGATGGCCGCTTGAAAGGAGAGCTCTGGCTCACACAAACATCCTGATCAGAAAACATCCTTTCTATGCTGCTCTACACACAACAGACACGAAGATTCCCGTGTCGTGAGACCTCCTGCATGTACCCTGCAAAAATCGGGTAAATCCGTGCCCGGACGGCCGGGTTGTGCCACTCGGAGGAAGAGGCGGCCTTGTGGCGCTGGTGATGCCGCCCCGTGGCTCCACAAGATTGCTGCTGGAGTCCGAAGGCTGAACGCGGGAGACCAGGCCGCGGTGGGGGAGGGGCACTGAGTTATACGCCGTGGTCCCGAACCCCCCTAGAGGCGCTGCGGGGACCCGGCGTAGGTCTCGCCGCTGCTGTGGCGCAGGAGAAGCTGCGCTGTGTGTGAATGGGGGGAATGCCGGTGTGATCATCTGTGCGGGCGGCAGACGGAGTTGGAAGTAGCTCCGGCTGGCGTACGGCGCGTGGGCCTGCGCCTGCCATCAGAGGTGCGGACACCAATACGAGGGCGCCTGGAACGGCGCAGAGAAGCACTGATCTCACGGCCAGGCCCGGCGGAACAAGTAAGTGCAACGGGACAGGAGGGGCCACCCGCTGCAAAGATACCCGTGGAGGGGGTGGCTCCCGGAACAGACAAGGAGGTGCCCCCCTGATGGTGTGGTGTGAGGGAGACCCAAGGCTACACACTCAGGATATAAGTTACTGTAAATGAAGTGGGGACCACTGCACGCAGAAATAGCGTGTGGGTCCCGGATTGTCGTTGTGAGCCCACGCGGCAACGGCTGTGGGAATCGGAGGGCTGCGCCCGAAGGAGAGAGGAGTGATACGGGCGCTTGGCTAATACCTACCCCGGCAGTTAGACGGAGAAGCCCCTAACATTCTGAAGGGTCACGGCAGCGGCAGGCCCCGCCTAAGGCCATTTGCACTTCCCGGAGCGGGCAAGTGTGACACCCCGCCAAGAACTATAGTCCAGCTGACATCCTGAGTAGCCGGTGCGGGTCCGCCTGGTGGCAATACCTGCTTAGACGACGGAAGCAAACTTAAGAGAGCAGATACTTGGCCCAGGTAGGGGGCGAGGAAGATATTGGGCTCTCATATTATTGGGTTTCTGTCAACAAAACTATACGTGGGAGGTCACAACCCACTCCTAGGTTACATTCCAATTTACATGGGCCGAACTGAGAGGAAAGGTACAGCAGGGAAAAAGACAGGCCCAATGGATTCCTTTGCCAGCTCCCAACCATGCAAGGCGCCCGATGAGTCGCGACAACCACCAGATGGGCAGGATGAAGACCCCTTAGAGCGCCTGGCAACACTAGTCCAAAACGGGTTCATGGCAGTTAATGTCAAATTGGATGACATTGTGGCGACGATCGGGTCCCTGAAGGCCAGAGTTGAGAAAGAGAGCACACATATTACAGAAACGGAGAATAGAATCACCCAAATGATGGCACAATTATGCTACATGGCCGCGACATAGCCCTACTTAAAACAGAACTTTGTAAAACCCAGGGTAAATGCAAGGATTTAGAATCGAGGTGCCGCAGAAACAACATTCGGATTGTTGGGGTGGCAGAGTCCTTTGCCAAGGGTGACATGGAGAGGCAAGTGGAACACCTGCTGAAAGTTGTCCTGGGGGCTGAATCTTTCTCGGAACATTTTCTTGTGGAGAGGGCTCACCGCACTCTGGCACCTCCGCCGAAACCTGGGGCACCGCCTCGCACCATAATAGCACGTATCCTTAACTATAGAGACAGGGATGCTGTCCTCCGACTCTCCAGAGAGAAAGGTACTTTGAACACAACAGAATCCACATATAGCTGGATTTCTCTGCTGGTGTACAGGCGCAACGCCGATCTTATGAACCGGTGAAAAGGCAATTGCGGATGCGGAATGTACCCTAGGCCCTGATCTTTCCCGCAAAAATTAGAATTCAACATGGTGGCAGAGCCCATTTTTTTTTAAATCCTGCGGAAGCCATGACATACGTGGAGGCGTCCATCCCGTTGCCTCCCAGAGATAGGGCGAACGATCAAAACGCCGGAATCCAGCCTAGAGCAGAGAGACTTGATGCAGCGGACTGAAGGGTCCACACTATCTAATCCTCAACACAGGAAGCCAGGAACAGTGACAGAGAGCGGCCTAGACACAGATCTAATGTAATCTTGAGCCGTGAGCCCCTGGAAAAGTGACCAGATGGCTGCAGCGGGCACCCTCAGGAAAGTTCCAAAGTTATTGGGGGAAATACCCATCGGGGGAGGCCCGATCGTTATTGGGCAGCATCGTCATGTTGGGGGAGATGATGTGGGTGGGGGGACTGGTTGTTATGGTAGAATTTTGGTTGTTGAGATATATGTGATTCATGATGGAGGGGTGGGCATCGGGGACCCAGTTGGAAGGGTCTTGCAAGTTGAAATTGTTGGTGGCGTCGCTGCACATGACATTCTTCCGGGAGAATCCAGCACACGGAAAATGGTATTAACGCACAGTCATGGCAAACACCGGAGCAAGGACTAGTGGAATGAAGTTAAAGCTCCTTACTTGGAATGTCCGCAGTTTGAACAATCGTGCTAAGTCCAGAAAGGTGGGGGCTTACGTTACTAGACATCATCCGCAGGTGATTATGTTGCAAGAGACCCATGCACACCGAAAGGTAAACATGGACTTTTTGAAAAACTGGGGACAAAATAGATACTATACAGATTACTCCACACACGCGAGGGGTGTTCTCACTCTTATACATCCCTCTGTTGGTTTTCGATTTGGTAAGAGCAAGGTGGACATTCATAGGCGCTATGTCAAAGTATGGGTTAGCGTTGCGGGGAGGGCGATGATATTGGTGAATATCTATGGCCCGAACGTTGATGATCCTGAGTTCTATGTAGACGTTGTACAGGAAATGGGGTACACAGGGTTTGAACAGATCCTGTGGGGGGGGATTTTAACACAATCCTTGATGTCACACTGGATCGGTCCAACACAAAACCTCGACCCCCCTCCAAGGCGGCAGTGATGTTGCTACAAATCCTGTCGCAGCTAACAATGGTGGACTCATGGAGAACACTACACCCATGCAAGAGACAATACACATTTTATTCTACAGTGCATGACACTGAGTCCAGAATAGACTACTGGTTGACCTCCACAAGCCTCATGTGCCAGATAGATAATTGTGAGATACTCCCCCGCACCCTTTCAGACCACTCCCCTGTTACAATGGAAATGACACTTAGAAATACAAGGCCCTCAATTAGGAGATGGAGGAGGCCGCCGGATATCCTCAAGGACCCAGCAGTTGCAGATGCATTGCATATAGAGGTTGAACACTTCTTTGAAATCAGTAAAGGCTCAGTAGAAAGTCAGCATACTCTTTGAGGTATGGGTGAGAGGAATATTGCTCTCTAAGTCCACAGGCATGCTGAAAGCGGTTAAAATAGAACTTGATGAGGTGGAAAAACGCCTGGGAAATCTGGAAGCGAGATACACTGATAAACATGATAACGAAACCCTTGCAGATATAAATGGTAACCTACTGGAATTCAGTAAGCTAGCTACTAGGGAACTACTGTATATGTCAACCCCCCATAGAGCGCTTAGATACGGTGAGGGTAACAGAGCAGGGTGCACCTTGGCCAACCTACTTAAAGCCGAAAGACAGCACTCGACGATCTCCAGTATATTAACGGGAGACGGCTCAGTGGTCACTAGTGAAGAAGGGATAAATGGGGAATTCACCCGCTTTTATACAGACCTGTACTCTAACCATGATTCGAAGTCAGCCGGGGACGTGGAAACGTACCTCGCCAGCATTACTCTCCCACCGCTGGAATACAGACTCGCGCTGGACCAACCCCTGACCAGTGAGGTGGTCGCCGAGGCAATCAAATCACTGGCCAGCGGCAAAGCACCTGGCTCTGACGGACTTGGTGCAGAATTGTATAAGGAGTTAAATGAGGAACTGACCCCGGTGCTATTGTCGGTGTGGGAGGAGGCGGTGGAAGTGGGCACCCTGCCACCATCAATGAGAGAGGCCATAATAACAGTTCTGTTGAAGCCCAGGCGACCACCCAACGAGATGTCCTATCGACCCCTGTCCCTTATAAACTGCAATGCTAAAATATTTGCCAAGATCCTGGCCACAAGACTCCTACCGCACATGCCCACATTGGTACATCCAGATCAGTGCGGCTTTATCCCCACCATATATATATATATACCATATTTATAGACACCCAGATCCTCATACCCCTTTCGGGCAACTATGAAGTGGACTTGGCTCTGGTGAATAAAATTTACATCCTCATTCAAGCATGGATGGCCACACATGGCCTCTGCCTGAACGACGATAAAACTGAAATCCTGCTCCTCGGGTCAGACCACAAACTATCCAAACTCACCCCGGACTACACCTCATTTAACATTGATAACAATACTATTAAGGTTATGCGCGAGGTCAAAACGCTGGGTTTTTACCTCGACTCAGCCCTCACCCTCAAAAAGCAAGTGAATTCCCTCGCCTCCTCAAACACCTACACGTGTAAACTCATCCGTGCCGCCAGACCCTTCCTGTCCAGTGCTAGCTGCCTCACCTTGGCCAATGCCCTTGTCATGTCCAGACTCGACTATTGCAACGCCTTATACTCAGGTGCCAACAAGTCGGTCACTGATAAACTCCAGAGATTGCAAAATAACGCTCTTAGAGCAGCTCTGAACATCCCACGCAGAGAACATATCTCCAAACACCGGTTAGAAGCCCATTGGCTAAAGATAAAGGACAGAATTCTACTTAAAACTATTTCCCTCACTTCTAAATGCCTCAACAATCAAGCACCCCCCTACCTAGCGGAAAGAATCAACTGGAGACCCTCTAACCGACTGACGAGATCTGCCAACACCTTCCTACTGGAAGTCCCCAGATTCAAACTTACCACAGCGGGCGGTGCTAGTTTCCCAGTTAGAGCTGCACAATCATGGAACACACTCCCACCCGACCTTAGATGCCCTTTACCCTACACAAGATTCAGATCCTACGCTCTCAAATGGCTGCACAACAACGACATGCAACGACCCTCACCCTAGTGGAAACGGCACAACCTGTTAAAATGTTGCTCTTATGCGCTTAAACTTGATATTTTATATGCATTGTATCACCTACTGTAAGCAATCATTGTTTTTCTGTAATAGCCTGTGTCAGGCACTGTAACTAAGTTTCGAGTCCTCTTGTACTGCTGCGCCCAGATGCCCACGGGCTCGGAGCGCATTACCAAATAAACAAACAAACAAACTAGGTCAACGGCTCTCAACCACAGGACAATGTTTGGTATCATGGCCCAGATAAAACCAGAAGCTCAGGCAGTGGCGGTATCACTCGATGCTGAAAAAGCGTTTGATTCAGTATCATGGTTGTACTTATTTAAAGTGCTGGAGAAATTTGGTATAGGCCCATATTTTTTGAGATGCGTCGGTCTATTGTACTCTGACCCCGGAGCCAGGGTGCTGACCATTCGCATGATGTCCGACTGGTTTGGGCTGGGCAGGGGTACACGACAGGGATGCACTTTCTCCCCAATACTATTTGCCCTCACAATGGAACCAGTTGCTGCGGCTATTAGGGAACACCAAGGACAGAGAGGTATCACGATGGCCAGCCTGACCCACTCAATATCTTTATACGCAGATGACACATTGTTATATATCCATGAGCCGGATATACACTTAGGCCCAGCGATCGAGACTATTCAGGAGTTTGCCAAATACTCTGGCTATAAAACCAACAGATCCAAATCTGAGATATTCCCCTGACCCCTGCCACGAGATGCCTGGCCAACACATACGGTCTGCAATGGTCCCCAAGCAAAATAAGATATCTGGGAATTATAATGTCCGGCGGCAACGCCTCCCTCCACGCTGACAATCATGAACACCTCCTGGGTGGTATATCCACCAAGCTTCGTTTATGGACAAAACTCCCTATTTCACTTATTGGCCGAGTGGCCATATTGAAGATGATAATATTACCAAAATTACTATATTTATTTACTAATATCCTGCAGTGGCCGGGGGCACAGTTTTTCGCGACCCTCCGAACCTTGGCGGTAGAATTTGTGGGGGGAGGGGGCGCAGCCAGAATGAAGTGGGAAAAAATGGTGGAACCTTACAACAAAGGGGGTATAGCGGCCCCAGACTTTGAATTATATTACCTATTAGTACAGGCCCAATTTATCAGATACTGGTACGACGGAACAGAACACCTCCCTCCATGTTGGTATTGAAAAACACGCTGTACGCCCAATCGACTTACGTTCCATAATCTTCAATAAGAAATATAAAAACGATTGTCCATTCCACCCGGTTAGCATAACAGTGCATGCATGGTATAGACTTTTCCGTAGGTTGGGTTTGGAGACTCCCTACTACTCGGAAGCTCCCTTCTGGAACTTCCCCGGTATAGCACCATCGTATGACCCTGATGTCCAAAAGAACTGGGATCCAGAGGAGGAATTCAAACTAAAAGATATATACCCCAATGGTAAATTTATAACACTAGAGGAATTTAAAGTTGGAATGGGGAGGGATCAACTGAAGATACTACAATATCACCGAATGCGTATGGCTTTCAAGGCCAGATGGCCTCTATTCCCAGATGAACCACCCGTCCATCCATGCCTCGCCGCACTGTCTACACAGGCGAGGGTTAGTGTCTCGGGGCTATACGCAGTTGTACAGGCAAACACGTCTACGATAAATAGGATCAAGGTCTCATGAGAAGCTGATCCGGGAATCACCATCTCAGACAAAGCATGGGAAAAATACTGTGATTTAACCAGAAGGGTGTCCATGAACGCAGGCCTACGCCAGATCCAATTTAAGGTATTAAATAAGTTACACTACACACCTGAGAGGGTAGCTAAATTCACTCGTGAAGGCCCGGCCAGTTGTCTGAAATGTGGAAGTGAACATGCTGATTCATTCCATATGTATTGGAGTTGCCCACCCATATACGGGTTCTGGGGTGAAGTAACGTACATCCTGGTGGACATCACACAGATCCCGGCAGAACTAACGCCCCAAAAATACTTATTCAGAGATATTGGGAAGACCTCGGAGGTGACCGGACGATTATTAAATGTAGCATGTATATTGGCTAAAAAATGTATACTGCAGCAGTGGAAGAGTGCATACGCACCACGTGCAAATCACTTTCTTAAGGAACTGGCTCAGGTCAATGAATGTGAAGAACAGTATGTAATGTCGCTACCAAGACCATGTAAACCTAAAGATATCTGGGCTCCGTTCAGAGTATACTTGTGTGAATCAGGGTCGGCTGGAAGTAGCCCGACTAGACCCGGAAATGAGCGGACTGAGTAGACAATACAGGTTGTAACTGTGTTTGATATTGTAATCGAACTATTGAATGTTATGGAATGTCATGTTGAAGCAGCGACGTGTACCACCATAATTAATAAATAGTTTTTTTTTTTTTTTTAAAGAAATAAAGGATTGGCAATGGGGAGGATTGGTTAGGAGCGAGAAACGCGAAGTGCCATTAGAACACGTGTATTTAGTTATGCAATACTTGATTAAGTTACAAAACAGTACATGGGTGACTATTCCCCCAAGGTTTAGATAAAAATCGCTATTATAGTACATCAAAGAATTTCTCCCATAAACAACTTCCAAAATCAGTATCCTGGTTGTTCACCTCTGATATATTCCCTGCTGTCTGCCCTTTTGTATTGGTATGCTTACATTGTGTAACTTATATCAATCTATGCTAATGTTATACACTTATTTGTTTTATATATATTTGTTTGACCTCTTCCTCTGTAATTCATTGTAGAGTACACACCCAAAGCCATTGGCTCAAATCTTAGTCCAAGTTGCATTGTTTTTCATCCAAAACCTTTGAGGGATTGTTCCCTTGAACCTGTAAAGAATGTATATTGTTTCCATACTTCTGATTTAAATATTTGCCACTGTCGTTCCGTCTGTTCAATCCTGAACCCCAATAGTTCTCACTATATGCTACCGCCTTATGTTAATATGTACTTGATACTTCCCATACATGTGTGTTACTTATCATACAGAGGTGCCGTGACTATACCCTTATTAGAATGTGCATGTATATCAAAAGGTAACCTTTGAGCAGGTTGCTCACCTTGCATGAATGCCCTATCTTTCCTGATCTTCCTGGATGAAGGTTAGCCCACGTGGCGTCACGCGATTCTAACCGTAGGCTCCCTTTTACTCACTTGGATAAAACCTATCCAAGATGGCCGCTGTATATGTTCATTACAAATAGACCTTGTAACACGGTCTAGACCTCTAGATACAAATCGTGGCAACTGAAACCCTAAAAGATTTACTGGCGTGAGTAATGTGTGCGGTTTAAAACCTTCATTTAGTATTTAGGTAAATAGTTCTCATCGCCATTCGCACTGTAAGCATGCCCCTTTTCAAATATTGTGTGCTTGGGAGTCTTCTTTGAAACCTAGGCTGCTGAGCGTTCATAGCTAACAAGCCCAAACAGTTCTTGCTCCTGTCCGTTCGGTTCAGTCTCGATTCGTGCAGCTGTCTTCTGGCATCAGCGTCATCCCCTCACTTTACCGGGCCAGTGTTTCATGATGGGTGATTGCCTGTGCCCCGTTCTATTTTTGTTTGACCAGAAGGGAGTTGCATATTTTTCCGGCAAAAGAAGATTGCTCTGTTGCTGCTGCTGTTCCGTGGAGCGCGCCCGCTGGAGCACAGGGTCTGGCGTTCGCAATTTGCGCACTCTATGAAATCTGTGGTCTGTGTGTGACTTGTAAGTTGCTTGTCTTCGATATTCAACGCCAGACAGGTCCTTGTTATTGAACAAACTTGAGTTCTGGTGGTGCTGATGCTAGCCTTGCATTAGGTCTACACATGGACCAATATGAATCATATTCTTGCACTGCAAAGAGTCACTTTTCTGATGTGCCTGTAGCGCGTATCTCTCTCTCCAGCCAAGTGACCGAAACTCACCTGAGGTTTTGCGGCTTCAGACAGGCACACTGGTGCTTACTTCCCCTACCACCTGAATCTGTTTTTCCCAGATGTCTTTATGGATCTGGGCGTTAATGGGGGCTTGATCTTCTGCGGTTTGTTCCAGTGAGAGGTACCCAGGAGTTGCCGGTTCAGTTTCCCTATCTGTGAAGAAATGCAGAATGCAACGGTGCAGGCCTCCTGACACTTCACTGGATGGAAGAAAGTGAGTTCCAGCAACTATCACCTCTAGTATGCGACGACAGCCGTCCTTACAGTCGCTATCAAAGAAGCTGTTGCAGGACTGGTTGGCTTGAAGGTGAGAAGCTGCGGTTCAGTGAGAAAGCAACTTGTGGCACAAGCTTGCGACCACCATAGTTCCAGACTTCAATTCGGAACAGCAATGGTTCTGGCAAGGGAGCCCATGAAAGAGCTGGTCAGTCCACTGGACAGTTCAGGGACTTTTCCAAAGGCTCTGAAGGGCTGGATCCTCGAAGGCGTCGAGACTAGTTGGTCCCACTAGTCCAATGGCCGAGGAACCGCTCAGGGTTTTTGGGCAGAGAACCAGGGCTTCACCAGGCCAGACACATGAAGGGCGATGCTGGGCCAATTCAGGAGTCTTCTTCGGATCTTCACCTACCTGCTTTTCTTCGAGGGATTCTTGGCAGCAACGTGGTGGTCCTCTTATCCAAAATCCGAGCTGTAATCAAGTCCACGCACACCAATGGTAAGGATCTGCACCATTCAACCAGCCAGTAGTTGTTCAATCAAGGACAACTAGTGATTTCACATCCGTCCCAGAAGCAGACTTTTTGGCACCAAGATTGTGGACTGGGATTAGACCGACCATCCCAGCCCTCTTCCTGGGCCACATACAAAAAAAGATAACTAGCCTGCAAAAACTTCAGCTTTCCCAGGCAAGTGCATCAGGTCAAAAGGATATTCCAGACTTAATGTTTAGTACCTGTACTGGATAAACGTGAATGTGCACACCAAAAAGAATGCAAAAACAGTAAACCTGTTTCGAGGGGATTGTGCCCTCCGATGTATTCTACATCTTTGACAGTAATTACTACAGCTGTGCTGCTTTGGAAAACTTTTTTGGCGTAGGCGTCCTGCGTCGATGACGTTGATGCGCTGTCCCTCGAGGGGCTCCGTCGACGTCGCCGGATGTTATATCTAGGTCGCACGACGCCCGTAGCCTCAGTTCTGTTTTTTTCCGCGAATGTGTTCGCGTCGGAATCTCTGCATGCTCAATTGCGAAAGTTTGAGAACATTTCTTCGTCTTATTCTACCCCGAAGTCGGGCTTCAGAAAATGTTGGGGCTGCCGTTCCAAAATGTCCATCACAGACCTGCAGGACGACTGCCTCTGATGCCTCGGCGAAAAAGCCACACCACTGCGATGACTGCCAGTCCATAACTTCGAAGGCCTTGTGGGAGCGGAAGAAGTTGTTAACGGTAGGTAGGGTATCTAAAACCCGTAAATCGAAATCTGCTGGACTTTCGACCAATGACTGGAGGGACGACTCTCCGTGTGGGCTTAAGTCCAGGGGGGGGGTCTCAGACTCGGAGTGGGTCCCGCCATTCCTCTGCCTCTTCTAGGCATTCTCGGAAGCGTCGTCGCCTTCCTCGTCGGAGGACTCCGCGAGACGGCGGGTGACTTGTCCCACCAAGTTTTCATCGCTGGGCGAATGGGACGCATTCCGCCAGCAGATGATGGCGATTTTCAAATCGCAGGGCACCGTTCCGTCCGCGCCTTCGAGAGAAGCCGGCAAGGAACGAGCTAGAGCCACTGCTTGCATGCCCACAGGCTCGGGCAGTCGGCGCGATCATCGGGAGCTGTCGAGGTCCCGATCAGACAAGGTTGATCGCAATAGCCGTGCCAGGTCCCGGTCCTCAATGCCCTCGAGACCGTCGGAGCCTGTGAGGCCTTCTAAGAAGGCATCGACCCCATCAGCGCTGTGCCCGTCGAGGGACTCTCTCGAAGCTCTTGCTCCGAAGAAGTTGTCGACGCCATTGGCGCCGAGGCCGTCAAGGACACGCTCGGGGCTCCGGCCTTGAAGCAGTTGTCGAAGTCGTCGGCGCCTCGGTTGACATCGACGCCTATTCCATCGGCGCCCTCAAAGACTTTTGAGGAGGATTTACCGGAGGTGCACCGGAGGGCTGTGGAAACTCAGAGGAAGGCTCTCTGTAAGTCAGTGAGGCCTGTTTTTGAGCCCTTCTCCAGTCACCCCCCCCCCCCCCCCCAGGATGGATTTATTCCAGCCTTTGGATTACATTTCAGAGGTGGAAGAAGGGTCGGATGAGGAGGGGGTTGTGCCTCCTGATGTAACTGATGACCTGTAGTCTGGTCACAGTCAAATGGAAGACCTGCGTCAGTCCTTACATGACGCCAGTGGTCTGGACACCTCTCCGGAGGTTGAATTTGACAGGCCCAAGCCTGGTACACATGCCGAATCCTCGTATCAGCGTCTCATGTCGAGGGTAACTAAGTACTTGGGGTGGTCTGCTCCACCTGTTGATTTTCTGCAGGATGACCTGACAGATGTACTGGACCAAGCTCCACCCACTGACCCGTGTTGCCATTTCATATGACATTGCAAAGAAGTGTGGCGGCGGCTTGTACTGCTCCGGAGAGTCTCCCGGCAGTCAATAAGTCGCTTCCGAAAAAATAACGTCCAGCCAGTGGTGACCCCTGCTACTTGTCTACCCACCCCACTCCGGTGAGTTTGGTGGTGCAGGCGGCTACGGCCCCAGCAAAGCAGGCTGCGTACCCTACCATCTCTCCTAATAGGGACGACAAGCGCTTTGATGGTTGGGCGAAGAAGGTATTTTCTTCTGGGGGTATATGCTTTAAAGGCAGCCAACTTAGTTTGTGCCTTGGCAAGATTCACTCACACTCTGTGGAATTGTGTATCTTTGGCAGCTGAACATATTCCGGAAGGGGAGGAACGGTATGGTTTTCTGGCCCTCCTCCAAGGTGGCAAGGATGCCATGTGTTAATCCGTGCTGTCCGTTCTGGACGTGGCAGACTGTGTCAGCCGGTCCATGGCGACGAGCACCGTGATGGGCAGGTTTGCGTGGTTGCGGAAGTCGGGGTTTGCTCCTGATGTGCAATCCCAGCTTCTGAACATGCCATTTGATGGTGTCCATCTTTTTGGTAGCAAGGCTGACGAGAGCCTTGAGAGGTTGCAGACCTCCAAAGCTGCAGCGAAGTCTTTGAGCGATGCAGTTCGCCAACCTCCGTCTTTTCGTCCGAGGGGACAGCAATGGAGGGGAGGTTCCTTTTGGTACTATTCTTCCTTTGGTAGTTCGAGAGGAGCTGCCAGTCAAAGGGGCCAACGTAGGAGTACCAGAGGTGGAAAGCAAGGCACTCGAGGTGTTAAAGCCGCTCGGGCAGTTGCCTCTTTGCCCTCAGGCAACGCCTCAGCCGCGTCAGCTAAGTCATGAGGCCATGTCCCATGGTTTGCTGGTTGGGGGGAAGACTGGCGCAGCATCTTGTAGAATGGCTTCGGATGTGTGGGTTCTGGAGATCATAGCCCACGGCTACTGTCTTCCCTTCCGGCAGAGGCCTCACGACAATCCACCAGGGAATCTCTTTGAAGCGTCCAGATCTGCTCCTTGCGCAGGAAATCCTATCCCTGCTGGAGAAAGGTGCCATAGAACTGGTGCCTGTAGCGGAGAGGAACAAGGGATGGTATTCCCCATATTTTTTTATCCCGAAAAAAGACGGAGGCTTGAGACCCATCATGGACTTGAGTGGTTTGAACAAGCTCCTCAGGAAGGACAAGTTCAAGATGGTTACTCTTTCTCAAGTCCTCCAGGCCCTTCAACTTCAGGATTGGTTGGTGTCTCTCAAACTCAAGGATGCTTACTTTCATGTGGCGATTCTTTCCAAGCACGGGAAGTACCTGAGGTTCGCGGTTAGTGACTCGCATTTTCAATTTCGGGTCCTGCCGTTCGGATTGACCTCCACCCGAGGGTCTTCACAAAGCTGATAGTGGTGGTGGCAGCGTATCTCAGGAAAGGGGGATTCACGTCTACCCCTACCTGGACGATTGGTTGATCAGGGCGTGCTCTCCTGAGCAATTCCTGGATCATCTGTCAGTCACCTGCCACTCCCTTCACAAGCTGGGCTTCTACCTCAACTTAAAGAAGTCTCATTTGACACCTAACCAGCGGCTCCAGTACTTCGGAGCAGTGCTCGACACATCCCTGGGGCTGTGTTCGCCTCCCCAGGTGAGGGCTCATCACATTCTGCAGATGGTGAACACATTTCAACGTGCCCAGAGTCTCCCGGCGTTCGAGTTCTTGATGTTGCTCGGCCTCATGGCATCCTGTATTTTCCTGGTGCCAGAGGCCAGGCTGCGGATGAGATCTCTGCAGTGGGCTCTCAAGATGCAGTGGTCGCAGTTCTCCCGCAGGATGTCGGATCCAGTTCCGATTCCGCCCTTGGTCGCCCAGGACCTTCTGGGCCGTCGAAGGAAATCTGTTGAAGGGGGCTCCGTTTTGGCAACCGTGGCCAGAGGTGACGATCGTGATGGACGCATCCCTCACGGGATGGGGAGCTCATGCCAATGAGCTGACGGCCAGCGGCCGTTGGTCTCCGTCGGAGTCCAGACTCCACATCAATCTGTTAGAGCTGCGGGTTGTCAGGCTAGCCCTGAAGGCTTTTCTGCTGTCTATGCGGGGGAAGTAGGTCCTGATTATGACGGACAATACTGTGGCCATGCACTACCTCAACAAAAAGGTGGGTGCAGGGTCACTCCCGTTGTGCAGGAAGGCGATGCAGCTCTGGTTCTGAGCGATCCAGCAGGAAATTTCAATCTCGGCAGTTCATCTGGCCGGAGACGAAAACGCGGCGGCGGACGCTCTGAGCAGGCAGAGCACGGTCTCTCACGAGTGGGAGCTGGCTCAGGAAGTTCTGTTGGAGATCTTCGCCCTTTGGAGGACCCCACAAGTGGATCTCTTCTCCACCAGTGTCAACCGGAAGTGCGAAAGATTCTGCTCGCCGGAATTTCCTCCAAGAGGAGCTTTAGGAGACAGAGGACACAATCCCCTCGAAGAACAAGTTACTTATCTTACCTAGTAACATTCTTTCGATGGGATGTTCCTGCGACGTATTCCACATCGTACCCTCCCAGCCTGCCCCGCTACAGAATTTCTTATGCGATTGCAGCTTACGTTTCCGCAAGGCTTTCTGCAGTCATACTGGCAGGAGATTGGTGCCACACGTTCTGAGAAAAAACTACAACTGAGGCTGCGGGCGGCGTGCGTCCTAGATATAACATCCGGTGACGTTGACTGTCGACAGGGGCCCTCGAGGGACAGCGTATCGACGTCATCGACGCAGGACGCCTACGCCGAAAAAGTTTTCCGAAGCAGCACTGCTGTGGTAATTACTGTCAAAGATGTGGAATACATCGGAGAAACATCCCGTCGAAAGAACGTTACCAGGTAAGATAAGTAACTTGTTCAACTGCTGCAACCAGCTTGTCCTTAAAGGCGTAGTTCGGACAGAAATGTTATTGGCCCAATCGATCAGGCATGTATTTTACAGCATACATAGATCGTTCTTAAAAAAAAAATATTTCAATGCAATTTACCTGAGTTTTTCTCACTTTAACACGGGAAAACGACAGGTCAGGTATTGCCATCTTGTGCTGGAAGTATCTATTGACCCATCCATCACCCTAAGTTCAAGTGCCCTTGCAGCACTAATTGAGATCACCCGACCCTGACATCACTAGACGCTCACAATGAGTTCCACCTATTTTACTGATGTTAGTGGGCAGCGTAGCCAAATGTACCCTGTCATCACCAACGTCCTAGCGCTATCTAACGCAGAACCAGGAACATAGACGCAAAATGATAAAAACTGTTTATTTTAAAGAAAACATCAATAGTCTGGAGCGTAACAAGTACTTTTCATTTTGACATAATGCTAAAAAGAGGTAATTAAGTCCATGAAAACATGTGTTGCTTTTTCCAATAGAGGTTATAGCTGGCGAACATTGCATGGTTCTCATTTTTTGTTTTTGTTCAACTGTGAACAGTGATCTTATAATACTGATTCCGTTCATCGATCAATTATTCCCAGTCTTTGCATTCTTCACAGAAAGTTATCTTCCATCACTAAATTCTGATCGAGGCACATGACATTCTATTGCAGAAAAGAAATGAGTGGTTTAAATTTCAAATGCAACACTTTCACATCCGCACGTTTTTAGAACCTATAGGCTGCCATGTTTCTCCTTATTACTGCAAAAGGACAGATTGGTGTCTGGCGGTCGTCCCAGATAATGGTTATCACAGATGCGTTGTTGATGATTATTATCCTATTGTGGTTAAAGAAGCCTTTGGCCGGTAAACTGCACCCATGACAGGCGCACATCAGTATAATATAACGATGTAAAATCGAGAATGCAAAATATATTTCAATACTCAATTTATAATTGTATGTACACAGTACATATTTATGTTAACAATTTAAGTTGCGGGGGCATGGCTAAGAAGCCATGAGCTAGGACGCGGACTCCTGGAGCTCCCGAGATCCTACATTGATCCGGACCGCAAAACGTTGAAATATAAAGCTACAGCAGGTAAAACTGGATCCATGGACCTATGAATCTGCTGTGTGCATCTCTGAAAATAGTCTTCCGCTAATTGCTATTCACGTGAAGCTGAGGCGACAGACACAATGGAGGATTATAAAATGGTACTGGCGGCGAAGAGCCAAAATGGGCAGGGGGACTACAGAGGAGCCCCCGCGAGCGGTGATGCTAGTGAGAGGTAGAGACAGTGAAAGCAGCGGTACGCGCACTGAAGTGCGGATAACAGTGAACACATTGCTATAGCCCGCGGACACAACCCGAGTGGAAAAGGACTGATACATTGTGACAGAGACATATGCAGTGATACTGGAGCCCTTTGCACAGAGCCGAAAAGCAGGGAAGACAACAGATGCCGCGAGGCACTCTGGATAACAGGAGGCTCCTGTTCATATTTCCTTGTCGATCAGCCAGGCACGCCAGATTGTGTGACTGAATACCTGAGCCCACAGCGGGGAAAGCGAAGGGACAGAAAACAGCACTAAGTTGACACAGGAACAAAGGGCCAGAGGCGGATCAGCAGGCCCTGCGCTGTAACGTACAGACAAAAACTGCTGAGCACATGCGAGCCGGACTCTACATACGGCCAGAGTGTTGGTGCATACAATGCTGGATCAGTTACACAAAGGGGCACGTGAGCTCGGTGGTGAGCCAGTGACATAGTGGCAGCCAGAGGCACTGCCCTTGTGCAAATAAGGTCGTCTCGACGAAACGAACGAATGCACGTGAGACACGGAGGCCCTTCGGACCTGGGTAGGAACATGGGGGTTTCAACGGAAACCTAGGGGCACACAGAATAATACAAGATACGACATGCATTTTGTAAACCGATTTAATATACCGACTCCCCCAGTGTTTGGACAGGTAGGAAGAGGAAACTCCAACCAAGGCAGGGTTGAGGAATGCAACACTGGAAGGCGCCGGACCAACCGTAGAAGGCGGCTTCTTGTGGGTCTGGGAATAGCGCTGCCATCCCGCACTGAAGCACGGCAAATGCAGAAGTGTGGATAAAGGAACCCCGGAGAGTGAAGTAAGACGACTGCAGAGCACCGCGCTCTGCCAAAATTTCTGGAGAAGTACTCATTGCATGTGCTCAAGGAACACACAGTACTCTGAAGGTCCGCAGTTGAGGCGTCTAGTGGACATATATTGCCATTGGGTATGCAGAGAACGCAAGCGTGCTGGAAATGCAGTAGTGGATATAATAGCTTTACGGGGATCAGATAGGGATCGCCCCCTTCATAGCATTTGACCCGTCGGATGCACAAGGCGACGGAACAAGTAACATCCGTCCATTAACATTAATTGAGAATGTGAATACGGCGAGCCATAAGCAGGATAATGTTATTCCTGTTTTTGTACTTTTAGTTAAGAATGTTCAGCTCATACGTACAGCTGTTTTTCCATGTTGTCCCTCCTTAGGTTGCATGAAATTCACCACAAAGATAACACAATCTTGTTGACATTTGGTGTTTTAGGGAGCAAAACCCTATTTTTGTTTGAGAAATCGCCATTTTCCACCCCTGAAGAAGTTCTCACATTGTACCAACTGGTGTTAGAGAACGAAACATGTCTGGTTCATTTGGGTGTTGTATTTTAGCCAACACATAATAATGAAGAATGAAAAATTGAGAACCGCATGCTAGTATAGATGCGGATTCACAGAATAAGGACATAAGGTGTCAAAAGAAAGTACCCCATATAATAGGGACTATCTTTGGTATTTTTTTTCGAATGGTTATCACTTTATAGGGTCTTAAGTTGTACAATTAACCAGTCAATAATGATTGAAGTTTGTGATATAAGGTTTTTAGTGTTTTGATTTATGGTTTAATTGCACTTTGTAATTTATATAATTCAAATGAAGTATGTGTTTTTAATAGTACAGTGCGATTCATTGCATTTTTATAATTATATGAATATGTTCATATATGTCAATTTAATAAAATATTAAAAGTTTATGTATTACCCAATGGCATAATTTGTTTGTTTGCTAAGGTGGTCAACAATTTGGTGATTTTCATGGTTAAGGAGGGCCCACATGGGAGCCACGAGATTCTCTTGTTTGGAAACAGTTGTAAGCCTTATCAAAGGGATGAATCTCAGGGCCATTTGAATTCCCCAGAGTCTTTCATTAGTTATATGCAAGTAACTTATGGCACAAAATACAAACTATTGCGGCACAATACCTGAAGTATATGAACCCCTCCTACCGCAGGGCATATGGTCTAGCTGACGCTACGAGATTAAAACCCGGAAGCCCAGCCGCGGACACAAATAAGAGATCCAGGCTTGGTGGCCAAGGCGGCGCAAATGCAAGTGTGGATATGGCATCCAAATAACCAAGGCCAAAGGGAAACAGCCAACTATGGAAGATTAAGCCAAATCAACACCAAATGCGGAAGTGGCAAAATTCTAAGAAGCAGGACTTACAAAGTGAAGCGAGCCCGACACAAAATGATCAAAAGATCCTGGAGGCCATAGCAGAGCTGAAGACCTCATGGGCATATACGATTGACACTTCTATAACTATAAGCTATTGCAGACTTAGTCTTCGCTAGAGCAGAAAGTGGATGCCGTAAGTGTGGATGTCAATCTGCTGCGACAAGACGACAGGAAGCTGGGGGAGCGCACAAGCGTGCTAGAGAAGGAGGTAGTGGCCACCACAGGCACCAGCACTGCGAAGGCCAAGGAAGTCACCATCCTGCAACAAGTGTGCAACCTGGAGCATAGGGCGGAGGAGGCAGAAGGGAGGGCGCGTAGGAATAACATACGCATCGTGGGACTTCCGGAAGGAACTGAAGGTGCAGACCCGACGAACTACATCAAGAACATGCTGCTGCAAGAGATAGACAGAGGGGCACTCACCCAGGGATTTGCCGTTGAGGGGGCGCATTGGGCCCCGACAAGGCGACCACCATCAGGAGCACCTCCCCGGCAGCTTATCGCCAAGATCCTGAACTACAGAGACAGGGAGAGGATAATGGAACACGTCCGCAAAGGAGGGAGCATAAGCAGGGGATCTGCGACCCATCACGGCATACCCAGACTACACCTTTATGGTACAAAGGCAGCGGCTGAACTATGTCTCTGTCAAGAGGAGGCTACTTGAGGCGGGTCACAAATATATGCTGCTGTACCCTGCAAAACTGAAAGTGATGCACAACAGCAGGGCACACGTCTTTGAGACTCCAGAGGAGATGACAGCATGGCTGGACGAGCAAAATTGCCCAGCAGGAGCGGATGATCAGACGGAGAACAGACCGGATATGTGATGGTGGGCGTAGTTGGGAAGTATAATGCACGGGGCACGGCGGGAGGTCCCACAATGCAGTGACATTGCCTTTGGACTAGAACATAATACGTAATATGGAGAGCCTTAAGATAAGGGAGCACAATAGGCTCTGTGCTGGCAAAGAGTGAGGTTAATGCAAAATCCTGATGGGCTCATCATAGCTATATATTGGAGGTTGATGCTAAATACTAGATATGCATAAGGGTCGTGGACCTTGGGGCCAGAACATAACCTGCGATAAGAGATAAGTGTATAGCGGGGCTTGAGACTGCGGCACTGATGCGGGAGACACAAAGGGTGGGCTTTTCTCACCCCAGTAGATAGCTTAGTTGGGGTACCGTTAGAGTGGTAGCCACCTGCAGAGTTCCAAGTGCTTGTCATGGCCACTGGCCTGAAAAAACAGACCCCGCACCAACAGGGGACGAGGGTAAAGGGTAACTCAACTTTTAATTGTCCCTTTGGGACAATAAAGCATAGAGGGTCCAGCTGGACTCATGAACAAATGTAAGCTGACACACTTTATTTGGTACAAAAGTACTTTATTTAACCTGCAGGAACTTCCACGTGCATTTATTCGGGTGTGGCTGCTGGGGAAAACTGGATTGCACGTGCAGCATCCTTTAGGAGTGGCAGGGTGGGGCCGGTAAGCCAAGGCTAATGGGCGTGGCCAGAGCTAGACTGTATAAGTCTGCCTAGCCTTCATGCAAGTGATTCGCGTTATTCTGCACTGATGGCAGCGTAACGCTCAATGCCGCCTGAGCGCATCTTACCTTTGATTCTAGCTACCAGCCTCTGCACTTTCCTTGAGACCTGTTCTCGTCGGCACGCATCACAGTTGACTCTGGCGTTCATCATCCATCTCCAGACCTCCGGAAAGCAGCACTTCAATCCAGACATCGCGGCACGGCGAGCAGTTCATCCGGAGACGGCACCTGCAAGAGAAAAAGATAAAGACAAGGTTAGAAATTACAAAGACATTACGTTTAAGGTTGCGCTTTCGACAAATCTTTTCGTTCAACCTTAAACCAACACTCACCTGCTGTCGGAGCATCGTGTGCTCCTTTCTCTTCCATTTTGGCCTCGCTTCATGCACCGCAACTACCGCAGTCCGCAATTTCACCTGTTGGAAGAAAGCAGAAGCGAGACCACATTAAAAGACATAGACAATAATCAGGAACTAACATCACAATATTTTAAAGCCATAAAACACTTACCATCAGGAGTGACTAAGCCACAGCTGGTCTGGGCTGCCACGTACAATGGGCCAGTGAAGGAACTCTGTCCATCAAGAAGCGCCCCTGCGAGGGGCGTGGCCAACGGGCGTGCAATGAAGACGTGATCCTCCGTCGCTCCCTGGCAGCCAGCCTAATCCTGCATTCATTCTGATTAAATACTACTTTGGAAATATCCAAATACTCTCCAGCGACGTGCGAAACACTGCTGCAACAGAACGCGGTACAGCGGACCGTAATCGGAGTGTATTCTCGGAGTTACGTTGGTTGGAGTTCAGACAAACTGCGAGTGAAGACATCCAAGATGGCCGCTGGAGATACGAGGCGAGCGGAGAGCACGGCGACCCAGTGAAGAAGCCAGCCTAGCAAGAGCGGCCACCATCTCCGGCTGCACAGACATCGAGGAGGCGGAGGTCGGAGGGCACATCTGGTGACTCCCAAAGGAGAGCGTCGGAGCGAGGCTTAGCGGATCGGTGCGCCCGTGAGGCGTGAGGACAACAAACCCCCCTCCCCACCCCGTACGAGGCAAAGTGAGGGGACAGAGCCCGGAACATCTGAGGCGTGCGAACCAGGAGTGCCTGCATAACCTGCCCTGTCCCCCCCCCACCTGGCTGATAAGACCCGCAACACGGACACCGGTGCTCCGCTTGACGCGGAGCGCCTGATACCCTTCCCCCAGTGCTGCAGCACTGTGTCCTGGAGCTGCAACACGACACGGAGCGGCGGTAAAGAGTAGAAAGCGGGTGACGAAGTGCAAGAGGGACAGGACGCTGAAAGCAGCGGAAACACACATGTCAGCACTACAACAACGAATACGGCTGAATATCTGTGAATTACAGTTACAACCGCCTAAAGTGGTAACTCATGATATATAGCCAGCGAGCACCTAAGGCATGAGGTGACGGAAAACTCCGGAGCACCAGAGCTCATCCACGGGCTGAACCCTCACGCACACAGGTGGAATACCGCACCCCGATTGCAGATCAAGTCATACGAAGCTCCAAGATACTTTTTTGGTGTGTCGGTGACGCAGATGCCTTGTGGAAACTACACTTACACCTATAGACCTCATATTCTATTGTGGTCCGGAAGAACTCAAAGCAATCCCAGGATTTGTAGCCCGTAAAAAAGCTTGGACAATGAAATCGCCCCCAGGAGTTTCTAGGCCCTGGTGATCGATACGCACGCTACAACCCTGGACACAGCTGGCAAGACCCGTAATGCGGGTGCTCCGCTCTGCGTAGAGCGCCTGCCGACTCTCCTTCATAGCAGTGGAGGCGGCTCTGAGGACCCAGATACCGGGGCAAAGGTAAGGAGTGGGGGAAGAGGGTAACAATAAGGGCAATTGACCATCGCAGTCCCCGGCCCACCCTCTTGGACTTCAAGAGCTTGCGATCTATGGGCCCCCCCCCCCACGAATCGGAAGAGAGCCCAGTAACACAACAGCGCCAAGGCAATAGGGAAAGATAAACCCAGGAGAACCACCACACAGAGCAGGATAGACCAATACGCCACCACACCACTCTCTCGCTCACCGAAACGGCTGGCATCAATTGAACCTGACAATATGGAGGATGATATCTCCCTCAGAGATGTCATGAGTGCCATCGCCAGCTCCAGAACATCAATGGAGAAGAAGATGGACAGCATTGGTGCGGACGTATCCCTACTGAGACACGACCTCCAAAAACTAACCTCACGTACTGGTGAGGCCGAGGCACCATCTCTCAAACTGAGGATGGCCTTCGTGGCATCAATCGAGGCATGTCTGGAATGCTAGACCGTATAAAAATCCTGGAAGCAAGAGTGGATGAGCGTGAAGGAAGATCCAGGCGCAATAACATACGTATACTTGGCCTCCCTGAGAAGATAGAGGGAGCAAGTATGGAACTTTTTCTTGAGGAGTGAGTGGCTCATGGACATATATGACGCAAAATCCTTCTCCAAATTCTTCTCCATAGAGCGGGCACATCGCATTCCAATGGGTAGGATTATACCAGGAGCACCGCCATGCACGGTCATCGCGAGATTTCTAAATTATAAGGACAGAGATGCTGTGCTACAGATGGCAAGGGCGAGAGGAACTGTCACTTATAATGGGTCTAAAATAGCCTTCTTCCCTGATTTCACCAGAGAAGTGCAAAAAAGCGCGCCAGCCCTTCGATCCACTCAAAAAACGACTGCAGGCTATGGGTACGAAATATGGCCTAATCTTCCCCGCCCAGCTTAAAATGTTTCACAATGGCACAACAGTATATTTTACGGACCCAAAAGAAGCCTGGAACTGGGCGGAAAACCACATAGAAGGCGACTGGACCGCCAGAAAGAAAACAGGAGACGAACGCAACAGACCACATCTGAGAGGCCACCGGATATCAGACCCCAACAACAACAGGACCCCATCCCGCCACAAGGAAACTAATAACAATGTACGGCAACACTTGAAAATAGCACAATCACTGTAAATCGGAACATAATGGATCCTCTGCTTCAACGGAAGCAAGTATCAAAGGGCGCAAAATGGCTGGCGGCCAGAGTAGAGCTGCCCCCCAACGAGGAAGCGACTATACATCAGCGTGCAAGAGTACTGGGCTCCCAAGCTTCAGTGTATACACACAAACTGTGAGGCTCAAACAGTACGGAGCTGATCTACGTTAGTTTATGCTTTAGTTTAAGCGCAAGTTAGGTTTTACTTATGTTTGGGCGACAGGTACTTCGTATTGGGGTGGAGTATGGGGTGGGGGGAAAGGGCAGTTCAGGTTGTTTTTGTATTTTTTCAAAATTATGGTGCATTCATGGATTCACTGAGCCACTCCGACCAACACGTGTTGCCATGTACTACCCCCAAGCGGCAACACACCCTCCCCACGACCAGCCCCTGCAAAATGCCCCTATGCAACAGCTCTCAAGAACCTGTGAACCCGACCCTAGAAGTTATGAATGCCGCCTACAATGACCCACTCCATGAGCGACCGAAATCCCTCAAATTGATCACATGGAACGTGAATGGGCTAGGCTCCGGAATTAAGAGACGTCTTGTGATGCAATTCCTGAACAGACACTCCCCCAGACATCGCCCTACTTAATGAAACGCACTTAGACGGTACCAATTGCACTTTCTTTCGAAGAACTAATTACCGTGTGGCACTACATGCGGGATACACCATGGGATCCAGAGGGACACTCATACTGGTTCATAAACGCCTCCCACTCAAAATACTGACAGTAGAACGGGATCCCTGAGGTCGTTATGTGGTAGCAATTCGAACACTAGGGGGGGAAACCTTGGCCATAGCATCAGTGTACTCTCCGCCAGGGCTCGGGGAGCAGTTATTAAAAGACCTCGTTATCCTCATGGCAAAACACCAACCCGACATGTGGGTGTTGGTGGGCTATTTTAATGATGTTGTGTGCAACAGTAGGGACCACACTCACATTAGAGACCGCAACCCGAGGGCCTCCACTAATCTGGCAAAATTTCTCTCAGGTCTGGGCCTCCGAGATGTGTGGCGACACCTTCACCCTGACACCAAGGCATACTCGTTCCACTCTGGTACACATGGCTCCATGTCTAGATTGGATTACTTTCTCCTCCTGAACACCGACATACACAGGGTGACGGCCGCGGCCATGCTCCCCTGTGGTATTTCAGATCACTCACCCCTGACAATGGTGTTGGGGATGCAAGGCAGTGCCCCTCCCAAGTCATGGAGATTGAACAGTTACTATCTGGGCTTCCCCGACTTTGTCGACCGGGCCACCGAAACAACGAATGAATACTTTGAAAACAATACCACCACAGTGGATGACCCCGTTATCATCTGGGAGGCATACAAAATAGTGCTGAGGGGGGAGATAATCTCCTGGACAGCAAACAAAAAGAGGGAACGGCTCCGGGAACTAGCAAAAGTTGAAACCGAAATGAGTGACTGGGAGACCACGTATGTTCTTGACCCAAGCTCTGAGACCCTTAGATCCTTCAAGGGCGGTAGAGAAAGGCTTCGGAACATCGAACTAGACAACGCTAAACGGGCCCATCGGGAGTCCAGAGCGATGGTCTATGAACGTGGTG
Organism: Ambystoma mexicanum; assembly: GCF_040938575.1. Classification (NCBI taxonomy): domain Eukaryota; kingdom Metazoa; phylum Chordata; class Amphibia; order Caudata; family Ambystomatidae; genus Ambystoma; species Ambystoma mexicanum. The sequence continues at coordinate 469,047,459 of NC_090936.1, read as the reverse complement.
ACAAGGCGGGGAAAATGTTGGCTTGGCTTGAAAGGAGAGATGAGGGTCAACGCCATGTCAAAGAAATTATAACTCCGCAAGGTGAGAGATGCCATGCAGACCGCGAAATAGCGAAGGCGTTCGCGGACTTCTATGCCGCGCTGTACGGCTCCCCGGTATCGCCATTGAACCCTTCTCTCCTTGAGGACATTGCACTGCTGCAGCTGTCGGAACAGCAAAAGGAGCAATTAGACGCGGCTCTGACCGAAACAGAGATAGCTGAGGCCATGGCCCAATTACAGTCTGGGAAAACACCGGGCCCCAACGGATTCCCGGTTGAAACTTGGAATAAACTGGGTGGGGAGAAACTAGCACCATACCTCCACATGATGTTCCTCGGGGCTCGGGAGCAGGGTACCCTCCCTCCAGACCTGCGCAAAGCCACGATCGTCATTCCCAAGCCGGGCAAACCATGGGAGCAGTGCGCCTCTTATAGGCCCATCTCATTACTTAACACCAAAACCAAAATCCTCGCCAAACTTCTAGCTAACCGGCTACAATCAGTCATTACCTCCCTGGTCCATCCGGACCAATGTGGGTTTATGCCACACAAATCAACGCGGATGAACATACAATGCCTTCACCTACTATTAGAAAGAGCCCCAGTCATAGACGGACCGCTGGCATTACTGGCCATAGATTTTGAAAAGGCGTTCGACTCGGTTTGCTGGGACAGCCTCTGGGAAACCATGCGGAGATTGGGCTTTGGAAACAACTTCCTGAGCTGGGTACAACTCCTCTAGACAGACCCACATGCAGAGGTGAAGGTTAACTGGTGGCCCTCTGAGTCCTTTCCCCTCGGTAAAGGCACGCGACAGTGTTGCCACCTGTCCCCCCTCCTCTTCGCTCTGGCAATAGAGACACTCGCTTTGTGGCTCCGCCAAAGCGAGGAGTGGACCGGATTTAGATGGCCGGAGGGACATGAGGATAGGGCGTCTCTTTATGCTGACAACCTTTTGATCTACCTGGGGGACCCGATACGAACCTGCCCCATAGTGACGCAGATGCTTGTTCGCTTTGGCAAATTTAGCGGGTTGAAAATTAACTGGAGCAAGTCAGTCCTCTTCCCGGTGAAGGGCAGTACGCAAGCCATTCCCCAGGACTGCCCGTACAAAGTAGAATCAGCCGGATTCCGATATCTGGGGATTTGGGTATCAGAGGACTTGACTCGTTACACATCCCATAATCTCCAACCAATCATGGACTGTTTTAGAGACGATGTCCGCCACTGGAAATTCCTACCGTTGACACGTATGGGCAGAGCCGCCCTCTTTAAAATGATTACCCGGCCCAGATTTCTTTGTGTTACAGAATGCCCCGCTTGAAACCCAAGACTCTGAATTCAACCGCCTCGACAATCTCCTTAGAGAACTCATATGGGGAGGAGGTCAACCCCACATTGCATTAGCCACACTGCAGAGATCAATCTGGGAGGGAGGAATCAGCGTGCCCCGCCCCCGAGTATACTACTGGGCCTCGCAGCTAGCTGTGGTCAATGACCTACTACACGGGGACCGGGAGCTACCACTGTTAGGGAGAATTCTCTGTTTAGGCTGAATTTCCCTACCTAGTGAGTCCCCCAGCAGCTTTGCTGGATTTCTGGGGTTTCTTTTTTTCTCCTGCCAAGAGTGAGACTCTTTTACCCTCACTCTTGGACATGTTGAAGTGTGTTTTCTTGGTTAAACCTTGTGTTGAATGGGCTATGGGGTCTTTTACTCCATAGGGCCTCATGTATTTTTGTGATGTGGGTTACACAGCACCCTCTGTGCCGTGACCCAGGGGTGTCCTAGGGACCCCCAAACATAGACTCCATACCCTGGGACTGACTACTGTCTCCCAGGGCATGTAAAGTCACCAAAGACTTTGCTAGTCTTGAATCCTGAACAGAACCAGTACAAACCATCATATTGTGGACGTACTGGCTGGGGCAATTCGATTGCCCCAGGGTCTGTTAGTCGAGGGGGCACGTCTCCGTCCCCCCTGATCAAGTTTTGGCTGGTGGCAGTGGAAACTACTTTTTATATTCGACCGCGAATATTTCCCTATGGGATTTCCCATTGTTTTAGGCTAACACATTTAATTATTTATTTACGGTAGCCTTAAACATACCGCCGGTTTATATATTTATTATTATAACTCCGGTTGGGACTTTTTGCCAAAACTTGATTCTAAAATGGCGTTGGCGTTCGCCTCTGTAACTCTGACCCAAAGTGGAGCCCTTTGTTCCACTTTTGGCGGGCTTCTCCACAGAAGCCCTCCAAAGTGGTGCCACTCTGTCTGGGGTACTTAGGAGGGGTGGAGGGGGATTTAGGCACCCTGGACTGAGTTACCTTGGTAACTCAAGTCGCACTCCGTCCTGATTGGCCCAAGTGGTGAGCCGGCCGGCTCACCACTTAGCATGTTTGAGTGACAGCTAGGCTGGGTGAATGGGGGTTTGCTGCATAAAAGCAGGGCTTTGGGGACTGGAACTTCAGAAGTCGCCACAGGACCAAGAATCCGACGAGGGAAGAGCTGAGCCGACCTGCTTCGACGACACCACCCGGTGGAGCCCTGCTGAACCGTCTCACCACTTTTCCCGACGACCGAGGAGAACTCTTAACGGAGTGGCTCCTTCCCTTGACTGGTGGGGACAACCAGTTTTCGCCTTCTTTTCGCTTCTCGAGGTATCTCGTGGCCGCCTTGCCAGTGCCAAGCACCCCGGCAACCGGAACCCCACCACTTTTACCCCAACCACGAAAGTCGGTACAACCCTTTAACCGGAGGACTCCGCGGCTGGTTTCTTCCCGGGCAGTGCAACGACCTTCTTCTTCTGCTCTTCAGCGAGAACTTCTTCTCCCCTGACCGACGTCGAGCCTTGCTGCCACTGCCTGGAACAACTGCCACCGCTGGAGGATCCCTTCCGCTTAAGGTACCGTGTTCCGCCTGGCTTCCCTTGCTACCGACTTTACGGGGTAGATTTAGCCCCCGGCTTTCGACCCTGGGAGTGCCTGGGACACCCTGGCTAAACTTTCTAAACCACTCTAAACTCTTTCTAACTCTTTGCAAGACTTTGAATCCCTAATAACAGTGTGATCTTGGGCACGTTTTCGCTCCGGCTACTCTAAGAGTGGGCCCTGCCTAGTGACTTTTGCTCACCTGTGCTTCTTTGAGCCTATTGCAAGTGTTCTGGACCTTAGAGTGGTGTGTTTAACCCATTTCTGTTTCTTTTTTATCCCTTCCTTGAACCTACTAGAGTGTCATCTAACGTTAAGCACTCACCTCTGTTCGAATTATGTGGTGTTAACCTAGAGTTGTCTAGATAGGAGTAAGGGTGGAAACTGCTTTCATTATAACTGTGTTTGAAGAGTTTTTACTATATTTTTGCTAGAGTAATTTCAACTTATGTGTGTTTAATAAATAAATAACTATATACTTTTGAAACCAAGCTCTGGTCAGTGTTTGCTTGTGCTATTGTGTCTGGGTACATATTGTGTATACTTTGCATACTGCCTAACTCTTCTTGAGGGAAGTCTGACTGCTCAGCCACAGCTACCAGGTAAATCTGGGTGGTGCAGACTGCTACCAAGTGGGTTTACTGCTATACCTGTAGTCTTAAATCTTTTGCAGTGGTCCCCAAGGGAACTGCACAGGTTTCTGCCTAACAACCACATATAAAGGCCGAAATAGCAGCCCTGCACGATACAGACCCACTTCACTTGCTCCATCAGCCCCTGGGAAGACCCTCCCCGCAAACAATGGCAGCGCATGTTGCCATGGTTTGGAGACGGGCACATGCTTTTGTAGGTTGGAAAGACAAGATCACTACTGCACAACCTCTGTGGTACAACAGTAACCTGAAAGAGCTGGGTAAACTTAAACCATGGTCCAAATGGGAGAAGGCCGGTATCACCAAGATCGGGGACGTCCTAGAGGGCGGGGAAATTGCCTCATTCGACACTCTGCAACTAAAGTTCCAGATCCCAGTGACTGAGCAATATCACTATACTCAGTTGGCCCACGCTCTACGAACACATATTCAGTTCGAACTTTGCCATTCCCGAAAGCACCCCCATCCCATAGAACGCAACATACTCCCGGCATACATCCCCACTAAATGCACCTCTATATTGTATAACGCCATGGCCTCATTTGCCACCCCGGAACTCCCTCACCTTAAGTCCAAATGGGAGGAAGACGTGGGAGGCATAGACCCGGAGGACTGGATCCAAGTCCTAATGCCTCCCAGGGAAATTGCAATCTCTTCCAGGCTCCGCCTGGTGCAGCTGAAAATCTTACATAGAATATATTACCCTAGAACCATAATATACAATTGGGGGCAGGCCCCAAACCCGAACTGCCTCCGATGTGGGACAGAAACTGGAACATTCATACACATCCTTTGAGAATGCCCCCGAATCCAGACTTTCTGGGGTGAATGCTGTGGGGAGCTGTCCAGAGCACTGGGTCGAAGCATCGCACTAGACCCCAAAAGTTTGTTGTTGGGTACGCCCGATGAAAACATTGCAAATAAATGGGAGGGACTGCTCCTGGCAACAGCTGCAGGACTGATGAAACGCAACATCGCACAGAAATGCGGAGCTCCGGACTCCCCGACACTGGATCAGTGGGCAGACGACATGGACACTTGTGCAATGTTGGAACATAGAATCTACAAGGCATGGGGATGCCACACCAAAGCTTCCAAAATCTGGGGGGGAAGTGGGAGGAGCGCGACTCCCGGTAGCTTCTACCAGTCGGCAGAAACGCGCACTGGGAACACATGAAGCCGGCTAAAAAGGGGGCTCGTCGGACTCTGACCATACTTAATTATTGATTTAATCTTCAAATGCACAAGTTTTGTTTGTTTTTTTGTTTATTTTTATTATCTTGTCTCTTGGCTTGTATGTTAACTGTGTTTGTTGAAGAAATCAATAAAATATATTTTTAAAAAAGCGCCTCTGCAGTGAGAAGCAGGACGGAGAGCTTATCATTAATAAAAAGGAGCAGTGTCGAGCAGTGTCACCAATTATCGCAGCCCACAGCATATGTGCAGGGGAAGAAGCCTGACAGGGGTGATGCACTTCCAATGAGGACTGCAACCGTGCCCCAACGTCCCTGCAGTGACCAGGAGAGCTTAACAGAACGCAAAGCCTCTATGAATCTCTGTCTGGGCGTTATGGATACTTCGGGAACAGACCAGTTGCCCCAACTATTGGGGGGAATTACGAGCTAAAGTCCATGCCTCCAGACAGTAAACCAATGCTTTAGGGAGGGATCTTATTGTAATTCGAGAACGAACTGACGACTTGGCAAGACAAATGCTTCAGGCCCACACGGGTCAGGTTCCACTACCTGGATTTGCCCATCCTCCCACGCCGCAGCCATCAACACCAGTTCAGGTGGTTCTTCCAGGTGCAGTGCCACTGGCCCCACCCAAAAGCTTTACTGGCGACCCAAATAAGTATGCTATATTCATGAACCATTGTCGCTTTCATTTTTTGTGCCGGCTTGGGGTTTTTCCTAATGCTCAAGCCAGAGTCGCATTTGTACTCTCATATTTAGGAGGCAGCGCAGCATACTGGTCAATACCGTTAGTAAACCATGATGATCCTCTGCTTCTAGACTTTGGGGAATTTCAGCGTGAGATGGAGAAATTGTTTGGAAGGCATACTCAAGGACAAGCTCTGGACAATGAATTGTTGTCACTCAGACAGGGAAACCAAGACCTATTGACCTACATTGCAACCTTCAGTCGTCTCGTAGCACAGACAAACTGGCCAGAAGAAAAGAGAACTACGCTCTTTTATCGAGGGTTGCGTGGGGAACTTAAGGATGTTCTAGCTCAAGTGGTAAATCCCCCTGAGGGATATGCGGAATACATCAACTTGACTGTGCAGCTCGATCACAGATTGCAGAATCAAAAAATAGATTGAACAAGATCTGAAGGGAGGTCGTCTATGTGCGACCTCGTGTCCCTCAAGCCAAATCACACGAACAGACTGAACCAATGCAGATCGGTGGATTACAAAGTCCTATCACTAAGGCAGAAAGGGAGAAAAGAAGGCAACAGCTCTGCTTATACTGCAGGAAAGCAGGGCACTTCCTCCGAGAATGCCTGGTGAAACCACCCAAGAAATTAGTCGGAGCCACAGACAAAGACGACGAGGAAGAACAAGATTCGGGAGACTACAACGCCCGGCAATCATAGGGGTCCACTTGTCGAGCGAAAAGAAGGAAACCGTACAGACCTCACATCTAGTCATCCAGGTACTTTTCGGTAACCACAAACAGCCATCAAAGATACATGCCTTGGAGGCATACATTGATAGCGGAGCTGTGGGAAATTATATTGACCAAGATCTGGCTTCACGAATAAGCCTTCCTCTCCGACAAAAGCAGAAATCGAAAACATCACAGCAGTGGATGGTTCTCAGCTATTGTCCGTGCCAGTGAAGCAGTATACCGAAAAAGTCATGCTTATGGGTCAGGACGGTCATCAAGAAGACATTACCTTCAACGTCATTGGTGCTCCTCAGTTCTAGATGATAATAGGAATGCCTTGGCTGGAAACCCACAACCCTAGGATCGATTGGCGAAAACGAGTTCTGACCTTTCCTCAAGAGTGTGCTTACACCTGTTAAAATAAAAATGTTTGCAACCTGAAACCAAAGAAAGGAACCATTCTGGGACTCACTAGTTCCTTACCAGCTGAATATCTGGATTACCGGATGTTTTTCAGAAAGAGCAAGCGAACATCCTGCCTCCACACAGGCCTTACGATTGCCAAATTGATCTGGTGCCCGGAGCCCAAATACCCTGCAGTTGGATTTACACCCTGACGGATGTCATGATGCCTACCTCCAAGGAGCCAGGCCCAGCCCAGCAACCCCAGAGGCAGACATCATTTTCCCCAAGGACGTCTCAGCAGGCCCAAGTTGGGGCCTTTTGGACGCAGTCCTGGCGCCTTTGGCGCCAGGCTCATTCTGGACCCCAGTCCTGGCACCTTAGGCGCCAGGCTCATAAAGCAAGACATGTGTGTAAGTGTTTTAATGTGCACTTACCTGAAGCAGACCGTGCTGCTACATCCAGGCCCTCTTGAGGACTGAATGGGACTACTTTATCTTTTGGACTACTTTATCACTCGGGTGTGGTCTGTGGAAGAATACATATCTGAGTGGAAGGATACATACCTGGAACTACTTTACAGGCTATTTAAACCACACCCGAAGAGCAGCACATGCTTCGCGTTGTTCTGCATCTAGCAGCTGGACGCTCACCGTGTTTGCTCCTGCATTCGGACTTCTGCCACGCCTGCCAGCATCCTGATCACCTACAAAGGAAGAGAAAGAGAGAATAGGAGAAGGAAAAGACTTTACCTGCAAGATCCGCATTCCGGAGTCCGCTCGCCGACGATCCTGCAAAGGAAGACACTTAATTTAAAAGCACATCGCATCGACCGCCGCAGCGCCGCATTCCACTCACCTTCACAGGGCGCCTCCATGTTCAGCAGCGATCACCCGGATTCGCAGCCACGCTTCCACGCCTAGGGAGAAAAAGACAAGAGCAAAGGTGAGAGAGAGAAGGGAATGAGGAAACCTAAACCTCCATGTTAAGACTTAACTGTTGGGTCATTCCCTTTTCATTTCGGGTCCGTGCCGCATCCAGGCGTTTCCGGACCCCGGCCCCTATGGGGAAAAAGACATTAGCGTCAATGAGCGAATGAAAAGACATTACCCAAAAACGCTCATCAAGACTTACCTGATTTCTACAGGGATTGCACCTCGGGTCGGTGCCTTTTCCCCGGCATTCCGTACCCCGGCCCCTATGGGGAAAAAGACATTGACATTAGCATATTGATGCAAGGACAAAAGGGGAACCTTTCAAGGAACTTACCTGGAAGCCAAGCAAGTTTGGTTCTCATAAAACCAAGAATCCAGTGAAGTAACTGGATACCAACGCGCCCCTGCATCAGAAGCAGGAAGGAGAGCTCGCCCTTTAAGACCCTAAGGTGAGACGCCACGGGAAGCACAGAAGGGTTTCGAGGAGGGTGAGAGGGGAAAGGGGGAGGCTGGTAGCATTCCCCGCAGACAGTTAATCCCTTATTCTCGCCTACAGAAGGATACTTTTGCAAGCCGGACAAGCAGGAGTTGGGAGTCCGGTCCAGTCCATCTTCTGAGCCCCGCGCAACACCTTAGAAGAGGTCACAGCAGCACGATCCTGGCCAGCGCCTCCGTGGGAGTCAGGTGAGCGTAACAACGGAGCAGGAAAACCAGCATCTAAAATCTTACCTGGATCAGTATCTAGCTAACTGCTTTATCCGCCCGTCCAAGTTCCCTGCCTCTTCGGCTCTCTTTTTCGTACCTAAAAAGGAGGGCGACTTAAGAACTTGTATTGACTATAGAGCGCTTAACCAGATCACGGTAAAAAACAGATATCCACTGCCACTTATTGCAGAGCTTTTGGATCAGGTAAAGAATGCTCAAATGTACACAACTGTATCTACGACGAGCCTATCATCTTGTAAGAGTTAAAATGGGGGACAAGTGGAAGACGGCTTTCCGCACAAAGTATGGTCTTTTCGAATACTAGGTTAAGCCCTTTGGGTTATGTGATGCCCCTGCGGCGTTCCAATTTTTTATGAATGACATGCTTCATGAATTATTGGTCTTTTGCGCACTTGTCTACATTGATTACATTCTCATTTACTCGGCTTCAAAGGAGGACCATGTCGGCCATGTGAGAGCAGTATTGGAAAAGCTTTGATAACATCGGCTGTTTGCCAAGTTGGAAAAGCGTTTCTTCCATGTAACGGAAGTAGAATTTCTGGGCTTTATGCTTACACCACGAGGAGTACACATGGACACACTCAAGGTGGATGCTATCCTCCAATGGCGATCACCGACATCCACAAAAGGAGTACAAAGTGTGCTAGGATTTCCATTTTTATGTCGGTGTATTCCCAGGTTTTCACAGATAGTACATCCAATTACCTTCATGCTGAGAATAAAAAAGAAATTCCTTTGGTCTCGAGAAGCTGAGAAAGCCTTCCAGGAGCTGAAACTAGCCTTCACCACAGCACCATTTCTTTGACACCCTCGACCGGACCTGCCATACGTGGTCGAAACAGATGCCTCCAACGTAGCCATGGGGGCAGTATTGTCGCAGAGGGACCCTGAAACAGGACAATTACATCTTGTAGCATTCTGGTCCGCAAGTCTTATGCACCCGAGTTGAACTATGCGATCACAGACAAAGAACTGCTAGCGATTAAAGCAGCCTTCAAAGGATGGAGACACTACCTTCTTGGAGCGAGACATAGTCACTGTCATCACGGATCACCGCAATCTGCAATACTTGAAGACCACCAAGGCCCAATCCTCACGCCAACTTTGTTGGGCTCTTTTCTTTGCGGAATATGATTTTATCACCCACAGAAGCGGAGTACGCAATGGGAAAGCAGACGCTCTTTCGCGCATGAGTGAGGAAAAAGAAGCTTTTACCACGTCTGAGCCTGTGGCCATCATCCCTGAAGAACAAATCCAGAACAAAATCGCTGCAACTACCTGTTTGGAAGACTTGAAAACCGATCTCCGATCTCGGATGAATCAATCAACACAACAGGAATGGCTATCTAGAGGAGACCAAAACACCATTGAAAATGATGTACCGTACTTTCAAGGGAGTCTGTACATTCAGGACAAAAACTACAAGATCAAATAATAGCAAACTATCATGATTCACTAGTGGAAGGACATCCAAGAATTGCCAAGACACAAGCTAAAATACAAAAATACTATTGGTGGCCAACTTGGAGAAAAGAAATTGGGCCTCATTACGAGGTTGGAGGTAGCCATGACGCTATTAGCGCCAAACTCGTTCCGACTCCGCCCTGGTGAATGGAGCAATTACCAGTCCATTCCAAGGTTGGCGGGACCGGTAATTCTCCATTCACCAGGGATTTTCCCCATTCCCATTTGAGCCCCCATTGGGCTCAATGGGAATGGGCAAGGCGCTAATAACGGTACGCAAATTGCGGTACCGTTATTAGCTCTAGAGTCCCTTTGCAGGTCCCGTCCTTAACGCCTGAAAAAAACAGGCGTTAAGGAAGTACCCGCAAAGGGAACTCGTAGTAGGGCGGTAAGGGATTACCGGCACTGGTGCCCTTACCGGTGCCGGTAATCCCTTACCGCCCACCTCGTAATGAGGCCCATTGCCCAATTTATTGCGACCTGTGATGTCTGCGCACAACACATAACTCAAAAACAAAACCCAGTCGGGTTACTGCGTTCATTGACGGTACCTGCCAGCACCGTAGCATACGTTGTCAATGGACTTTATCACAGATCTTCCTCCCTGCAATGGATATAACTCCATTTTAGTGTGATTTGTTCTCCAAGATGGCCCATTTCATCCCATTAAAAGGACTTCCCACTGCTTCCGCTCTCGCCACCTTGTTTTTGGATCAGATTGTCGGATTACACTGGTTCCCATCAATATTAATATCAGATCGTGGAACTGTTTGTCTCAACACTCTGGAGGAGATGCTGCAAAATAGCTAAAATCGACCTCCGGTTATCCACTAGTCCTCATCCTCAAACCGATGCCCAAACCGAACAGACCAACCAAACCTTGGAGCAATATCTAAGGTGTATGTTGCAACAAACTGAGGAATCCTGGAAAGACATTCTTTGGTTAACCGAATATGCCTATAACAATTCCATCCACACTATAACCGGACAGACTCCATTCTACACGGTGCATGGTCGACATCCTCGAACGTCTGTTTTTGATTCACTTGACGAATTGGAAATGCCAGCAGTGGCAACCTTACATAAAACCATCACTCATATTCTGAAAGAGGCAACAGAACATTTGACCAGAGCTAAAGAGAAACATTTTGCAGACCGACACTGAAGAGAGGCCCCATATTATTAGGTCAGAGACGAGGTTTGGTTAACATCCAAAAACATTCCCGTGAAAGGACCATGAGCCTTCTGTCCCAGGTACCTGGGGCCTCATCCCATCCAAGCCGTCATCAACCCTGCTGCCATGAAATTGGAATTACCACCTAATATGCAAATCCATCCGGTATTCCATGTTTCACTCATGAAACCAGGTACTCGGATTGAAGCACCACCCGAGCCCGACATCATAGAAGAAGAACCGGAATACGAGGTCAAAGCTATTCTGGATTCCAAGATAATGCGATCTAAATTGTACTACCTTATAGACTGGAAGGGTTATGGACCTCAAGACCGTACCTGGGAACCCAGCGAATTCGTCCATGCTCCACGACTGATCAGACAATTCCATCACAACAATCCCACCAAGCCAGGACCAGGAGAAAGAACACCCGTGAGAGGGGCCTTGAGGGGGAGTGCTGTCATGGCCACTGGCCCGAAAACACAGTCACTGCACCAGCAGGGGACGAGGGTAAAGGATAACACAACTTTTAATTGTCCCTTTGGGACAATAAAGCATAGAGGGCCCAGCTGGACTCAGTCCTGGAGCCTTTTGCTCCAGGCTCGTGAACAAATGTAAGCCGACACACTTTATTTGGTGCAAAAGTAATTTATTTCACCTGTAGGAACTTCCATGTGCATTTATTCGGGCGTGGCTGCTGGGGAAAACTGGATTGCACGTGCAGCATCCTTTAGGAGTGGCAGGGTTGGGCCGGTAAGCCAAGGCTAATGGGCGTGGCCAGAGCTAGTCTAAGTCCGCCCAGCCTTCATGCAAGCGCTTCACGTTATTCTTCACTGATGGCAGCGTAACGCTCACCGCCACCTGAGCACATCTTACCTTTTGATTCCAGCTACCAGCCTCAGCAATTAACTTGGGACCGGCACGCATCACTGCTGACTCATTCATCATCCATCTCCAGACTTCCGAAAAGGAGCACTTCAACCCCAACATCGCGGCACGGCAAGCAGTTCATCCGGAGATGGCACCTGCAAGAGAAAAAGATGAAGACAAGGTTAGAAATTACAAAGACATTACGTTTAAGGTCGCGCTTTCGACAAATCTTCATGCTCAACCTTAAACCAACACTCACCTGCTGTTGGAGCATCGTGGGCTCCTTCCGAGTGGATTGTGTCCTCCAACGTATTCCTCGTCTTAGATGTATTCCCATCCAGCTTTAGCTGCATCGGAAAAAAATTTCAGCAGAGGGCGCCGTGCGTCTGTCATCGAGTCGATGGTCCCTCGAAGGCCTCCGTCAAGGGTGACTTCATCAGGTGTATAAGTAGCACGCGCGGCGCCTTTTGGCCTCAGTTCCGTTTTTCCACAGTATACATTGCTTCGGAGATTCAGCGCCTCACGAGTTCTGTAGAGAATAAAGTACATATAACAAAAAATATGTCCTAGTTATCGACGCCGACTATGACCCCGAAATCGGGTTTCAAGAAGTGCAAATCATGCAATTCAAAAATGTCTATCACAGACCTGCACCGAGAGTGTTTGTGGTGCCTTGGGGAAGGCCACGACATGGAGGCCTGTACGAAGTGTCAGGCGATGGCGTTGAAGGTCTTGCGAGAGAGGAGGAGAAAACTACAGGTATGTCGTAAATCTGAACGTAAAGCCTCTAGCGTCGAGTCGAGGTCCCGTGAGCAGTCTCCTCGACGCGATGGGCATCAGTCCAGATCCCGGTGCGATTCCCAACGCTCGTAGTCTTCGACAAAAAAATCGAAGAAACAACGCCACAGGTCCCCCTCCACCTCTTCCTCGGACGAATCCCCAAAAAGGATGAAATGTCCCACTAAACATTTGTCATCCAAAGAATGGGAAGCATTCAGGGTCAAAATGATGGAGGTGTTCGAAAAAAGCAAAGCCTCGGTCCGCGCCTTCTTCGGAAGTCTGCCGGGAGTGTCATCGCTCCAACACTCGCGCGCGCGCCCTCAAGCCCGGGTGATCGAAAGAGGAAGGATAGAGAACTTTCTAGGATGCCGAGTGAGAAAAGCCGATCGAGTCAAGTCGACCACTCGCGGTCACCGACGCCGTCCGAGACCGAACGCACCTCGAAGGGCAAATCTTAGAAAAGCGCCTCGACGCCGGCGCTGTCAATGACCGGTATTACGTCGACATCGACCCCAAAGCCCTCGGCGCCAAAGGCTCCAGCTCGGCCAAGCCAGCCAGAAAAAGGGAAAGAGAAGGCTATAAGACCTGTAATGCCTTCAGGGACCCATTCATACTCCTCCACCTCTCCCAGAAAAGGTTTTCAAACCTCTTCCTAGGAAGGAATTCTTCAAGTCCATGACCTCAATCTTTGAGGAGCAGGAGAAATCTGATGAGGGGAATGTACCCTTTGGGCTGAAATATGGCACCCCAAATGTCCCAGGATGTCTGATTTCAGAAGAAAGCAAGATGAGCGATCTGGTTGAATCACTACACAATGCAAGTGGCATTGTTACATCTCCTGAAAATGACTTTGGTAGGCCAGAACCAGGAGAACCTGCCAGTCCATCATACCGTCAGCTAATGACAAAGGTGGTAGATTACTTAGGATGGACCAGACCACCAGCCCAATTCATCCAAGATGATCTGACTGACATATTGGATCATGGGCATACTGAAGAACCAATACTACCCTTTCACGTAGCCTTGCAAAATAGGGTGGCCAAAAATTGGGAGACTCTGGATTCTATTCCGCCAGTGAATAAATCCCCTCATTTCAAAATACCGCCCTGCCAGTAGCGACCCCGGATATCTGTCTAAACATCCCACTCCCGCGAGTTTGGTCATACAGGCAGCCACAGCTTCTAACAAACTGGCGTACCCTTCTATCCCTCCGGACAGGGACGATAAGCCTGTGGATGGCTGGGCACGGAAGTTATTTTCAGGTGGGAGTATGGTGTTAAAATCAGCCAACTCCACATGTATGTGCCTTGGCAAACTTTTCGTACACTCTGTGGGAGTGCATTGCAATGGCGGCGGAGTACATACCAGAACGGGACGAAAGGGAAGGATTCCTAGCCATCGTTGGAGATGGGAAGGAGGCCATGCAGGAATCGCTTGAATCTGGATTGGACACTGTAGATAGTGTAAGCAGGTCCATGGGCACTAGCATGGTAATGCACAGATTTGTGTGGTTACGGAAGTCTGGTTTCACACCAGACGTACAGAACCGCCTTCTGAACATGTCCTTTGACGGGTCTCACCTTTTTGGCAGCAAGGCTGACGAGAGCCTTGAGAGGTTACAGACCTCAAAAGCAGCTGCCAAGTCTTTGGGAGCTGCTGTTAGGCAACCTCAGCCTTTTCGTGCGCCAGGTCAATCTTGGAGGGGACGATCCTATCGTTACTACTCCTCATATGGAAAGGCGAGAGGAATGGCCAGTCAAAGGGGCCAGAGAAAGGCCACTCGCGGTGGACGAGCAAAACGTGCAAAGCCAGCTCCAGCTACAGCCTCTTTGCCATCAGCGGCTGTAGCAACCGCCACAAAACCACTTTGAGGACTTGCATCACAAGACACCTGTCGCAGCATCTGCAAGAATGGCGAGCCATTACTTCAGATGTTTGGGCTCTAGAAATAATAGCCCAAGGTTACTGCTGTCCTCTTCTAACGCAACCTCAAAGCAATCCACCAGGGAGACACCCTTTGAAGTTTTCAGACCCGCTCCTACAGCAGGAAGTTCTAACCCTGCTCGAGAAAGGTGCTATAGAACCAGTACCTGCAGCGGAGAGGAACAAGGGATGGTACTCCCCGTATTTTTTTATTCCCCAAAAAGGACGGAGTTTTGAGACCCATCTTGGACTTAAGAAACTTGAACAAGTTCCTCAGGAAGGACAAGTTCAAGATGGTTACCCTTTCTCAGATCCTTCAGGCCCTTCAACTTCAGGATTGGTTGGTGTCATTGGACCTCCGGGATGCTTATTTTCATGTGCCGATTCATCTCAAGCACAGAAAATACCAGAGGTTTGTAGTTGGCGACTCACACTATCAGTTTCGAGTTCCTGCCATTCGGATTGACCTCCGCCCGAGGGTCTTCACCAAACTGATGGTAGTAGTGGCAGCGCACCTCAGGAGAGGGGGGATTCACATCTACCCCTACCTAGACGATTGGTTGATCAGAGCATGTTCTGCTGGACAGGCACTGGACCACCTGAAAGTCACCTGCCACTTCCTCCACAGACTGGGTTTCTCCCTCAATTTCAAGAAGTCACAAATGACACCTTCTGAACAGCTCCAATACATAGGAGCTGTATTAGACACATCCCTGGGAGAGAGCTCACCACCCAGGTCGAGGGCTCAAGACATTCTTCAGATGGTTTCCAAATTCCAAAATGCCCAAAATATCCAGGCCTACTGTTAGGGAGAATTCTCATTTCATGGCTAATTTCCCTTCCCTAGCGAGTCCCTCAGCAGCTTTGCTGGATCTCTGGAGTTGTTTCTTTCCACTTGGTAAGAGTGTGAGCTTTTCCCCCCACTCTTACTTGTATTTTGCTATGGGTTTTGACCTGTTTTTGTGATTGTGGGCTCTGGAGTACACCACTTCAGTAGCCCCCTCTTTGTGTGTGTCACACAGCACCTTCTGTGCAGTGGCACAGGGTTGTCGTTCAGACCCATAGCCCCCCCTCGGTTCCATTTCTGAGGCGACTACCGTCCCCCAGAAAAGGGTAAAGTTACCATTAACTTTACTTGTCAAATTTAACCACAGATCCAGTACACACCATCTTACATGGACTGCTGGAAGAGTTAACTCTTAACTCTTTTTATCTGTACCTCCTAGAGCAAATTTCTACCGCGGTTATCTTATTTAACCGTGGTAATATTGTAGGCTATTGTGTTAGCCTCAGACTTAAATCCGCTTGACCAAATCCTTTTTCGTTTGGCTCTGGTGCCGTTTATTCGCCATTTCTTTTTGTTAAACTCCTTCTTGTGTTTTACTTTTGCCTTCTTTGTTCACTGTCTTTTGGTGGGCTTCTACCTAGAAGCCCTCCTCAGGGCGCCTGGGTGTCTAGGTGGGCTGAATGTGAGGGAGGGGTTTAGTCACCCCCTGCACAGGGTATCCTAGGAAACCCAAGTCGCACTTTGACATGATTGGACAAGGTGGTTGTCCGTCCGGGCTGGACAACCCCCCTGCTGGGTGATTGACAGCCAGGCTGTGTGAATGGGTATTTTGCCCATAAAAGGCAGTTCTCTTGGGCTGGAAGTCAGAGAGTCACCACTGGAACTACAAGGAACCGACGAGAAGTGGAGGAGAGGTTGACTGCTGCAACTACCCTGTACCGGTGAAGCCCTGCTGCAGTCCTGAGCCATCTACCCTTCAACGACTAAGAGGAGATCCAGTCCGGAGTCGTCTTCCCTTGAGCCTGGTGGGGATAACCAGCTCATCTTCTTCAGCCAGAGGTCACCTTTGTGGTCGAAATCGCTGCAGACTGCTGTAGTGGTCCGGATAGACACCTGAAGAATCTCTCCTGTTTTTTAAGGAGCGCACCTTTTTATTCATTGTCACTGCTGCCGGCCTCATCCCTGTGTGGTGCGGACCCTCTCATCGTCCTCCTTCGTGCTGAAGCTGTAGGAAAGTGTGGGTCTGTGGGAAACCAACAGGAACAACTGCTGTGGCATCAGCTTCGTTCTTTGAGAAAGGTACTGTGTCCTGTCTGAGGAATTTTGGGTGAAATCCCTATTTCTCTACTTTAAGGCTTGTCCTTACTTTTCCCTCATTCTTATAACTTTTGCTTCCGAACATTGACAATATCAAAGTATTCTTGGCAACGTTTAATCTCGAACTGTCCGACTGTGTGATCCTCGACAACAGGCACCCGGTGACACTTGACTTTGGCTCCGGCCCCTTGACTCTTGAATTCCTGTCTGTGTTCTTCGATTCTGTCTGCCTAACCAACATATTGCCTGTGATTTTTGCCCCCAACACTCTCTTGGTATTTCGGGTGCTAAGTGTGTTTTTACCCTGGTAGCATTTCTTGCCGCGGATACCCGTTTATCTAGTAGACCGAACTGTCAAAAAGTGATCGCAATTGTATTCAGGGTAACGTGTTCTGTTTCATAACACCGGTCCATTCAAACACAGGGTACTTACCTCGAAATATACTGTACAAAGTGAATTGGTTAGTTGTAGTATATTTTACGTGTGGTTTTTGAATTAATAGAAGTGTTGTGTTAATAACAAATGGTTTAAAAATAAATGTACTTATATTTTTTACCTGAAACCTTGAGTCAGTGTTTGCTTGAGTCACAGTAATTGTGGTCCCTTTGTGTAATCTCTGCTACTGGTCATATACTCTTGAGAGAAGCCTGGCTGCTTCGCTACTGCTACCACTATAACCTAGTAGTACAGGCTTGTACCAAAGATAAAACTTGTATTGCCACTTGTAGTCTTAATTGTGTATAGTGGTCCCTAAGGGCACTGCACGGAATTCTGCCTAACACCTACGACTTCTTAAGGTTACTCGGCCTCATGGCATCCTCCATCTTCCATGTGCTGGAGGCAAGTCTGAGGATGAGATCCCTTCAATGGGCTCTAAAGACTCAGTGATCCCAGTTCTCAGGTCAAATGACGGATCTTCTCCAGATTCCGAACAAGGTTCGACAAGAACTTCTATGGTGGACTTGTACAGAGAATATCCTGAAAGGAGAACCTTTTTGGCAACCATGGCCGGAGATCACAGTAGTGACGGATGCCTCACTCATGGGGTGGGGAGCTCATGCCAACGATCTGACAATCAGCGGTCATTGGTCTCCATCGGTGTCCAAACTACACATCAACCTTTTAGAACTGAGAGCAATCAGATTAGCGCTGAAAGCTTTCCTGCCATCTGTCAGAGGAAAAAATGTCCTGATAATGACGGGCAACACAGTGGGCATGTATTATCTAAACAAAAGAGGAGGTGTAGGGTCGCTACCTCTGTGCAGAGAGGCAATGCAGCTCTGGTATTGGGCAATTCAGGAAGGAATCTCTTTAACGGCAGTTCATCGAGCCGGGGAGGAGAATATGATGGCAGATGCTCTGAGCAGGCAGAGCATGGTGTCCCAAGAATGGGAACTGGCTCAGGAAGTCATTCAAGAGATCTTCGTCCTTTGGGGAACCCCTAAAGTAGACCTATTTGCGACCGGAATCAACCAGAAGTGCAAAAGGTATTGCTCAAGGGAATTTCCCTGAGAGGAGCCCTGGGAGACGCGTTTGTGGTGGAGTGGAATTTCCTACTATTGTACGCGTTCCCTCCGATTCCCGTCATTCCTCAGGTCATCAGGAGACTGACAAGGTTTGGGAACCGCATGATCCTAATTGCCCCGGATTGGGCCAGGAGAACGTGGTACCTGAACCTTCTAGACATGTCCATCTGTACCCCAGTACGTCTTCCTCAGAGATAGGACCTTCTCTCACAAATGGAGGGTCAGGTTCTCCATCCAGAGGTCAAAATGCTCAACCTTCACGCTTGGTATCTGAAAGGCTGAGATACAAGGATTGGGACCTTTCAGATGACGTCATGGAGGTGTTGCTTTCGGCAAGAAGGCCAGCAGCAAAGTCTCTGTACCCTTGTCGTTGGAAAAAGTTTTGCAACTGGTGCAGAGAAAAGAATGTCGATCCTTTACTATGTTCTATTCCGGAAGTACTGTCCTTCCTCCTGTACCTAGCACATGGAGGTCTAAATGTTGGTACCATTAAAGGTTATCTTGCAAAGCTTTCCATCTTCGAGCGCTCGTCGGAAGAATGCTCCTATTTCAAAATTCCTTTCGTAGTGCAATTCTTAAAAGGACTCACTAATGTGTTTCCTCCTTACCCATTTCAAGTGCCAATTTGGGATCTCAGTCTAATCCTAAAATTCTTAATGTGTGCTCCTTTTGAGCCTTTGAACACTTGTCCATTAAGATTACTGACATGGAAAACTGCTTTCCTAGTTGCTTTAACATCTACAAGAAGAGTGAGCGAATTGCAGGCACTGTCTTCTGGGCCACCCTATACAGTGTTTCATAAGGACAGAGTTGTGTTGAGGGTTAAACCCTCATTTTTACCTAAAGTGGTGTCTGATTTTCACTTAAGTCAGAAAATTGTTTTACCTGCATTCTATCCTCCACCTCATCCTAGTAAGGACGGGGAAAGATTACATAGGTTGGATCCAAGAAGAGCTTTAAGCTTTTACATCTCTAGGCTTTCCGAGCTTAGAGTGGACAATCAACTGTTTATCGGCTACACAGGAAGAAAATTGGGTCAATCGGTGACAAAGCAAACAATATCACGCTGAATTGTGCTTTGCATTTCAGAATGCTACAGATTAGCACAAAAAGACCCACCAGAAGGTTTAAGGGCTCATTCCACCAGAGGTGTTGCCTCTTCGCCTGCCCTACACAGAGGTGTTCATATAAGATCCATTTGTGAAGCAGCAACTTGGTCTTCACTGCATACCTTTTTAAAATTCTATAGTCTGGATGCTTCCCAGTCTCAAGAGCTCAATTTTAGTAAAGCAGTACTATATTCAGCCATCTAAGCGGATCGAAAAATCTAACCCCTCCTCCAGAGAAATTGTCCATACTGCTTTGGGATTCTATCTAAGATTAGGAATATGTTGGAGGACACCATCCACTCGAAGAACAAGTTACTTACCAACTGGTAACGTTCTTTCGATTGGATGTTCCTCCAATGTATTCTCATTGCCCTCCCAACCTACCCCTCTGTAGATTTTTCCGGGTTATTGCCACTTCAACTTTCGCAAGGCGAATACTTGTCTGCCGGCACAATCTACACAGTGCAAAATCAACAGTAAAGGGGGAAAAACAGAACTGAGGCCAACGGGTGCCGCGTGTGCTACTTATACACCCGATGACGTCACCCTCGACGGAGGCCTTCGAGGGACCATCGACTCGACGACATCGACGCACGGCGCCCTCTGCCGAAATTATTTTCCGAAGCAGCTAAAGCTGGATGGGAATACATCTAAGATGAGCAATACGTTGGAGGAACATCCAATCGAAAGAACGTTACCAGTTGGTAAGTAACTGTTAGGCAGAATCCTGTGCAGTTTCCTTAGGGACCTCTACACACAATTAAGACTACAGGTGGCAATACAAGTTTTACCTTTGGTACAAGCCCGTACTACTATGTTAAAGTGGTAGCAGTAGCGGAGCAGCCAGGCTTATCTCAAGAGTATATGAGCAGAGCAGAGATTACACAAAGGGACCACAATTACTGTGACTCAAGGTTTCAGGTAGATAAATATAAGTACATTTATTTTTAAACCGTTTGTTATAAACACGACACTTCTATTAATTCAAAACCACACATATACTATACTACAACTAACCAAATCCCTTTGTACGGTATAACTTCAAGGGAAGTACCATGTGTTTGAGCGGACCGGTGTTATGAAACAAACAACGTTACCGGGAATACACTTGCAATCACTTTTTGACAGTAATGACAGTTCAGTCTTACTAAAGAAACGCGTATCCGCGGCAAGAAATGTTAACACTTAGCACCTGAGATACCCAGAGAGAGTTGGGGCAAAAATCATAGGCTATACTTTTGTCAAGGCAGACAGAATCAGAGAACACTCTTAGACAGAAATTCAAAAGTCAATAGGCCGGGGCCAGTGTCAACTGGAACCGGGTTCCTGTTGAGGATCAGACAGTCGGATAGTTCGCAATTCAACGTAGCCAGGAGTACTTAGATCTTGTCAACCGAGGAAGCAAAAGTTATAAGAAGGAGGGAAGAGTAGGGCAAGCCTTGGAGGCGAAGAAAAGGGATTCACTCAAATTCCTTGAGCAGAACACAGTACCTTATTCAATGAAGAAGCTGGTGCCACGGCCGTTGTTCCTGGTAGTTTCCTGCAGACCCTCGGTTCCTGGAGCTTTGATCCGAAGGAGGACGTCTTCAGGGGTCTGCACCACACAGGGCTGAAGCCGGCAGCAGCGACGGTGAATAAAAGGTGCGCTCCTTAAAAAAAGGAGAGGCTCTTCAGGTGGCTATCCGGACCACTACAGCACAATGCAGCGATTTTGTCCACAAAGAGGATCCTCTGGCTGTAGAAGATGAGCTGGTTATCCCCACCAAGCTCAGGGGAAGAAGACTCGGGACAGGATCTTCTCTAGTCGTTGAAGGGTAGATGGCTCAGGACTGCAGCAGGGCTTCACCGGGACAGGATAGTTGCAGCAGTCGACTTCTTCTCCGCTTCTCTTCGGTTCCTTGTAGTTCCAGTGGCGATTCCGACTTCTATCCCAAGAGACCTGCCTTTATGCGAAAATCCCCCATTCACACAGCCTGGCTGTCAATCACGCAGCAGGGGGGTTGTCTGGCCCGGACAACCACCTCAGCCAATCATGGCAAAGTGCGACTTGAGTTTCCTAGGATACCGTGTGCAGGGGGAGACTACATCCCTCCCTCACATTCAGCCAACCTAGACACCCAGGCGCCTAGAGGAGGGCTTCTTGGCAGAAGCCCGCCAATAGACATTGAACAAAGGCGGCAAACCTGGTTTGCCGAGGAAAGTAAAACACAAGAAGGACTTTAACAAAAATAAATGGCGAATAAACCCGACCGGAGCCAAAAGAAAAAGTATTTGGTCAAGCGGGTTTAAGTTCGAGGCTAATATAATACCCCAAAACAATACCACGTTTATATAGTATAATCACGGTAAAAAAGTTAGGGTAGATACCACTGCCACCAGCCAAGTCTAAATGTTAAGAGCGAAACAATGCTCTAGGAGGTACAGATAAAAAGGGCTAAGGATTAACCCTTTCTAGTACTCCATGTAAGATGGGGTGTACTGGATCTGTGGTTAAATGACTAAGTAAAGTTAATGGCAACTTTACCCTTTCCTGGGGGACAGTAGTCAGCCTCAGAAATGGAGTCGGTGGGAAATCTAAAAGACAACCCTTTGTCACTGCACTGAAGGTGCTGTGTAATACACAAAAGAAGGGGGCCACTGAAGTGGTGTACTCCAGAGTCCACAATCACAAAAACAGATGAAAATACACATAGCAAAACACAGGTAAGAGTTGGAAAATAGGGCTACACAAGTGGAAAAAATAAAATCCAGAGATCCAGCAAAGCTGCTGGGGGACTCACTAGGTAAGGGAAATTAGTCATTGAATGAGAATTCTCCCTAACAGTAACTTGTTCTTCTCTTCTATTTTGCCCTTGCTTCATGCACCGCAACTACAGCAGGGCCGCAATTTTACCTGTTGGAAGAAAGAAAAGAGAGACATCATTAAAAGACGCATACAATATTCAGGAACTAACGTCACAATATTTTAATGCCATAAGACACTTACCATCAGGAGTGGCTAAGCCACAGCTGGTCTGGGCTTCCACATACAATGGGCCAGTGAAGGAACTCGGTCCATCAAGAAGCGCCCCTGCAGTGAGAAGCAGGATGTAGAGCTCATCATTATTCAACAGGAGCAGAGTCACCAATTCTCGCAGCCCACAGCATATGTGCAGGGGAAGAAGCCTGACGGGGGTGATCCACTTCCAGGGAGGGCTGCAACCGCGCCCCAGTGTCCCCGCAGGGACCAGGTGAGCGTAACAGTGCCGGGGAAGCGGGAAAGGACTAGATGCATGGTAGCTTGAGATCCAGGGATGGAGCTGGGAAACAGTTTGGGGAAGTTGGGGGGAGGATTGGGGAGGGCACCAATTGGAGATGGGTAGGGGTAAGGGAGTTGGGGAGTTTAAAGGGGTGTTAAGAAAAGGGGTGGGGCGAGCATTCTCCTATCAATCACCACGCATGGAGCGGGTGAACAGGGGCAGAACGGGGTATGGATAAGATGGGGACCTCAAGATAGCAACCTGGAACGTCAGTTATTTGAAGAGGAATAAGGTCGTGATGTATTTAAAGAGACATTGCTCTACTACAGGAAACACACTTGACAAAAGAAAAACCGGAAGTGGTGGGGAGGAAATGGAGAGGGACCACCATAGGAGCAACATATTCGGCGTATGCCAGGGGAGGGTAATTACGTGGATAGCACCGCATGTCCCCTTTTAACTGTTACAGTCTACCATAGAGCCAAATGGGAGGATGGTGCTAAGAAAAGGTCTAGTGGAAAACAGAGCTGAGCATTATAAACATGCATGCCCCGAACCAAGATGCTACCAGCTACTTCAGAACCCTATACTGCAAGATCAGCCCATATACTGTTGGGGCAGTTATATGGGGGAGGGGACTTTAATTGCACGCTAGATCCTAGGGTTGACAGACCAGATAAGATGAAGAATCCCACCCGAGTGGCTAAAGCTCTGAAGTCTCTACTAAGTGACTTCCGGCTAGTGGACGTATGTAGGCTTCACCACCCACAGGAAAGGGCATATTCTCACTACTTGGCCCCACAAAACCTGTACACGCGGTTGGACTACATATTTGCGACGCCGGACCTGACCGGGGAATTAGTGCAGTCGGAATACAAGGCGAGAGTCCTCTCAGATCACTCGCCATTGATTGTGGCATGGCAGCACTTGCCGCCCAGGGCACGTATCCCAACATGGAGACTTAAGGCCGAAGCCTTGAAAGACGCAGGGTTTAGGGAGGACCTGAAGAAAGAAATAATTGAATACTTCGAAAACAATACCAGAAACGTAGAATCGGCTGGCACATTATGGGAGGCATTTAAGGTGGTGGTGAGGGGGGCTGCAATTTCTAAATCCAAAGGCCTACAAGGTGGAATAACGCATGAGTTACACAAAGTAGAAAAGAAATTAGAGGAGATAATGCACAGCGGAGGGCATTCCCCAGAGGATTTGTATTTTATTTGTATTTAGTTTATTTATAAAGCGCAGCCAGGCCCTGGGGCATATGGGCGCGTAAGGTAGAGCTAGTTACAGGGTTAAACAGAGTTACGTTACAGTTACAGGAAGGATACAGTTACATGGGTATGCAATCAAAACAATACAGTATGCAATCAAAACAATACAGTCGGCCAGGTTCCAAAGTAGTTACAGGTAGGAGCTGGCATAATAAACAAGTGCATGCGCGGAAGTTAAACTGTCATGAGTCCGTGTTATGGAGCCAACATTTCGTGCTATATTTGAACCGGTTGAATGACAGTTCTGCGCGTAGATGTGGGGGGATGGTGTTCCATAGTTTGGATGCTTGTACCGGGAAGCTAGCTCCACCCGAGTTGAGGAGTTTAAATCTCGGTATGGTCAAGGTGTTAGTTTGGGCTGCTCTAAGAGGTCTCGAGGCGGAGTGTGGTGTGAAGTGGTTAGTGAGGTATGCTGGAGCAAGGTTAGCCCTGACTTTGTGAGTGAGGGCAAGCGTTTTCAGGGATATTCTGTGCTTGACAGGGAGCCAGCGTAGGTTACGTCTGGTCTCAGATATGTGTGCTTTTTTGGGGATGTTCAAGGCAGCTCTGATAGCATTGTTTTGGACTACTTGTAGTTTATTAATATTTTTATGGCTGGTGCCCAAGTAAAGGGCGTTACAGTAGTCTATTTTGGAAAGGACTAGAGCTCTCGCTAGAGTGATACAGTTGGGTGCGGAGATGAATGGTCTGCATGCAGTGATAAGCTTGCAAGTGTAAGCAGCTGATGACACTACTGCGTTGGTTTGTTTAGAGAGGGATAAGGTAGCATCAATGTAAATACCAAGGGTTTTAGTGTTATTAGAGACTGAGATGAGATTGCCATCAATGGTAAATGCTTTGAATGAGGGATTGAGATTTTTAAGTTTGGCATGAGTGCCCAAGATAATCAGCTCGGTTTTATCGTCATTGAGACACAAGCCATGGTGTGCCATCCATGCTTGTATAACTGAGTAGATTTCATTGAGGGTCGTACTGTCTATTTCGTAGTCACCCGAGATAGGAAAGAGTATCTGGGTGTCGTCCGCGTAATTGGTATACGTGACACCCAGATAGTCTAGGATATCGAAGAGGGGTTTCGTGAATATATTATAAAGTGTCGGGGACACGCATGAGCCTTGCGGGACACCACAAGGTACTGGGGCCGGCTCGGCGGAATCTGTGGGAGAGAAGACCCTCATGGTTCTGTTCGCCAGGAAGGAACTGATCCATGCCGTGGCTGCATCTGAAAAGTGGGCTGCAGATTTCAGGTGTTGGCAGAGTGTTTGATGATTAACCAAATCAAACGCTGCTGACAGGTCAAGCAATAAAAGGAGTGCAAGTTTGCCATGGTCTTTCAAGGTTTGGATCTGGGTGGTAAGGTCAATAAGTGCAGTTTCCGTACCGTGTCTTGGTCGGAAGCCTGATTGCCTGAGCCCTAAGAGGTTGTTGGCTTCTAGATAAGCCTGTATTTGTAGGTAGGCTGCTCTGTCCAGTATTTTTAATAAGAAAGGTACCGTCGTTATTGGTCTGTAATTAGACGGGTTAGCTGGGTCAAGCGTAGGTTTTTTGAGGAGTGGAATGACCCAAGCGTCTTTAAGATTGTCAGGAACTATTCCAGATTTGAAAGAGGCATTGATGAGATTGGTAATGAATGGCGCAAGATCGTGTGCAGCTGCTTTAACAATCTGGGCAGGGCAGGCATCGCCTTGGCAATTTGAAGGTTTCAGTTTCCTGATGAGGTTTTCTACTTCCCACGTTGAAAGGGGTGAGAAGCTGAAAGGTTTACAAGTCGTTTGGAGGGTTGGAGGTATGTTAGGCAGTTGTTTGTGGTTGGGGTCTGCAGATAGCACAGATTTTTTTGCGTTAATTTTGGATTGTAGACAAGCTATTTTATCTAATAAGGCTTTCTGGATGTTGCTGCACCATAATGCGTCAGTAATACCTTTGTCAGTCGGGGCAATAGGGGATTCTAATTCTTTGAGTATTTTGAAGAGTTCTTTAGTATTGGATTCCGCTTGTGTAATCCTTTTGTTATAGGAGTCTTTTTTGGCTAGGAGTATGGCTTCTTTGTAGCTAGAGGATACTAGGGTTAGTTCAAATTTGTTCGGTGCTGTGGGATGTTTTTTCCAAAGTGCCTCAGCGGTTCTTTTGGCTTTACGTAGTTCTCTTAACTGAGGCGTGAACCATGTGTTAAGGTGACGCTGTGGTTTCGGTTTCCGCAGTTTTAGCGGGGCAATGGAATCCAGAGCTTTAAGTATAGCCTGGTTGTAGGTGTCCACTAGAGCTGTAGGGTCTGCATCTGAATCAATGTTATTCAATATGGGGAGTAGTATAGGTAGGAGTTTGTCGGGAGTAATGTCTTTCTTATTTCTCGTGCGGATGGCAGGGGCGATGGTGGGTGCTGAGTGAGTAGTGTTAGCTTTGATAGCAAAGGTTAGTTTGTGGTGGTCTGACCAGATGCATGGGTCATTGGATAGGAGGTCAATAGAGCAGTTGATATGTGAGAGCCAGTCTAGAGTTCTACCTTTAATATGGGTAGATTCGTGGATGATGTGCGTGTGACCCAAATCAGATAATGAATTGGCTAAGTCAAGGGCGTTAGTGTCTTTAGGATCATTGAGACCGAGGTTAAAGTCCCCAAGTAGGATGGTTTGCGAGTTAGGTTTGGTGTTTATGGATATAAGTGAAGCAATGTCCTCTGTGAAAGAGGCGATGGGTCCTGGTGGTCGATAAATGAGGTGCACGGTGGCCGTGTGGTTGGGTGAGAGGGGTAGCTTAATTGACAAGGATTCGGCAGACGGGATTTGCGCATCTTGGATGATTTTGATGTCGAAGGTATTTCTGTATATGAAGGCAAGTCCGCCTCCCTTAGTTTGAGTGGTGTTTCTGTCAGATCTTATGATGGCATAATCATTAGGTATTGCGAGGGCAAGAGATGGGCAGGATGCGGCATTGAGCCAGGTTTCAGTGACTGCGAGGACATCAAGGTTTTCATAGGTTATAAAGTCAGCAATGTCGAGAGCATGGGCAGGAAGAGACCTGGCATTCACTAGTGCTGCTTTGATGAGTTTGTCTTTTTTGAAGTTTTTTTCAAATGTTGGCGGTGGATTGTGGGCTAGATTGTTGATGTCAAAGGGGGGAGGAGCATGATTATGGGCAAGATGCGAGTGTTTTATGGTACGGGCTCTTAGTCTGGAGTTCCTGCTTAAGATACTAGGCTGGTGAGAGTGCTGGGAGGTAGGTGGACAGGTTCGGATGTTCGGACTGGTATTTCTCTTCAGTGAGCTAGAATGGTACGAGCCTGGGTGGGTGGGTGGTCTAGTTCTGGAGTTCAGTCTAGAATTTCTGATGGTGATAGTACAGGGTTGGTTGGGTGTTGGTTTGGAGGCAAAGTGTCGTATCCAGAGTGCTGGATCATCCAAGTATAGATTTGCGGGTGTCATGGTGCTAGGCCTCAGGGAGGAGGTGGTGAGTGCCATGCCTAATCTAGTGGGTGTGTAATGTTTAGAGTGTAGGTCAGGCTGGCTGGACCAATAACTACTGTAAGTGTACAGTAGGTGTATGAGCGTTGATAGGTACCAATACATGATGTTTAAGGTGATACTGGTACACAAGGTGACGGGGGTGGTCTATTAGCGAACAGAGGCACAGCATAAATTGATTGAATTTAATTGAGGAGTAGCTATGCAGGGCATCAAAACAGACGACGTAGTCTGTGGGCGGCCGAGTGACCAAGGCACAACAACTGTAAATGAGGTCGACCAAGAGGCACAACACACTGGTAAATGTGGTCAAATAGGCGACCAAAAGGCACAACACAATGTGGTCTGCTATTGACCATAAGGCACAATACAGTCTCAATGTGGTCAGCTATTGACCATGAGGCACAACACAAAATCAACTGTGGTCAGGGGCGACCATAAGGCATAGCACAGTATAAGAGTGGTCTTCTATTGATCGTAAGGCATAGCACAGACAGTAAATGTGGTCTAATAGGCGACCAAAAGGCACAACACAATGTGGTATGCTATAGACCATAAGGCACAACACAGTCTCAATGTGGTCTGCTATTGACCAAAAAGGCACAACACAATGGTAAAAGTGGTCTGATAGGCGACCAAAAGGCACAACACAATGTGGTCTGCTATTGACCATAAGGCACAACACAGTCTCAATGTGGTCTGCTATTGACCATAAGGCATAGCACAGACAGTGGTCAATAAGTATTTATAAGCCAAACAGGTGTTGGGCTCTATAGATAGACCCGCAAAGGAAACAGTGTAGAAGATTGAGAGGTATATTGTGCGACTTAGCAACCAGGATAGGTGGGCCTAGAGTCAGAATGTAACACTGTAAGACTGGTTTACTTACATGGCCTGGTGGATATGAAGAAATTTGAAAGCATTGGCACATCAGTGATGCCTTGTTGGCTGACAATGTTTCAAGACGGGTAGGGAGTGTTCCGTGCCTTCATTTGCCAGGGTTAAAGGGCAGCATCTGTGGCCCAGGCCCACAGTGCTACGAACAGGCGCAGGAACAGGCCTTTGTATGGCCTTCGGACTGGCCGCCGGCGAATCCGCCTGCCGGCGGATCCAGCTGATGGAGTCGAGGCTCAGCCTCGGTTTCACGCCGCGCTGCGCCCGGCATGGGCGAGTCAGGCGCCGTCTGGGGACAGGGTCAGGCAGGCCCTGTTTGTGTTGCTCGCTGGAGCGTTGATCCTCTGCTGGGCTGGGGGGGCTCCTGCCCTCACCCCTCGATGAGGAGGCTGTAACCATATGACAGCTGCAGCAGGAGTGCAGGGAGTACTGGGAGAGATTATTCAACCTGAATATGTTGAAAGACAACAAGCAGAGGGAGATAAACCGGGCAGGTTGTTAGCCTGGTTGTATAAGAATGAGACACCAGACAAACAACCAGAGCTGTACGGGGGATGGATGGATGGATGGATGGACAAATAATAGATACCCAGGAAGGGGTGAATAAAGGCTTTTTAGAGTTCTACCAGCGACTGTATATGGATACTGACAAGGGGGAGGAGATTGATGTGATGGAAACATTGAAGGACATCGGCCTCCCCAAACTGGTGGCAGCGGAAAGGGAGAACTTGGAGGTCCCAATTACGTTGGAGGAATTGGAAGCAGTGATCAAGCTCTTACCTACTAGTAAGGCTTCAGGGGCGGATGGACTCCCTAGTGAGTTTTACAAAATGTACAAGGCAAAGTTGATTTCCCCCCTCCCCACTACTAGCAAAGTTAAACGAGGCATTAAATAGGGGAGCGCTGCCGGAGTCCGTGATGGAGGCAATTATCATCCCGCTTCTTAAGCCTAACAAATCATGCATGGACTGCGGATCATATAGACCGCTATCCATTCTTAACCAAGATAGCAAAATACTTCCGGCAGTGCTGGCAAATAGGCTGAGACCGGTTATCAATAAACTCATACCCGGTCTGGTCAGGATGTATGATCCGCGCAGAAGTATATCCGACAATCTCAGAAGGCTCCATCATGTCATAGAACAAACTGAAAGGGACCTCCAGGAGGTTGCAATAATTTCATTAGATGCAGTGAAGACCATCGACTCTGTCAAATGGCCTTGGTTGATGGCGGCCCTAAAGGACTACAGGGTTGGGCCCACGTACTTGAGATGGGTCCAATTGCTGTACAGCAAACCACTAGCTCGAGTTAGGACGGGAGCGACAATCTCAGACCGATGGCAACTCAACAGGGGTACTAGACAAGGATGTCTGTGGTCCCTGATGCTGTTTATTTTAGCGCTAGAACCCCTAGCAATATATTTGAATCAACAATATGAAGAGGTGGGGATCAGTATGAAGGGAGGGTAACATTTGATATCAATGTATGCTGATGACATGCTGTTGTACTTGAGATATCCTGAAGAGAACCTACACTATATTCTGGAAGTAATGGGGCGATACGGGGTGCTGTCTGGCATCACAGTGATCCCCAAGAAATCATGCATATTTCCCCTGGCTAGGTATAAAGGGATACCACGAAAGGAACTGCCTGTATTACAAATACAATGGGAGACCGGGACCTTTAGATACCTGGGGATTAATATACATCACTGCGTTGAGGCCGAACACAAACAAAACACAGAGAAGGCGGTGGCTAACCTTAAAAACAGCATGATGTTCTGGGCCAAGCTCCCTTTGGCCATAATGGGCAGAGTGGAACTGTTGAAGATGGGGGTGCTGCCTAGGCTGTTACACTATTTTGTGAATATACCATATGAAACCCAAGCGATTCTTTGCTAAAATCCAGGCTATATATAGGGGGTTCATATGGCACAACACTAGGAACAGAATAGCGTTATGGAAGTTGCAAAACACGTATGACCAAGGGGGCATTAAATTGCCCAATTTCGAGATGTACTATTTGGCCAGCCAACTTTAATATGTGGCGAGGTGGTTATCGGAAGACTCTACATCGGAGTCTAGGTTGTTGAGGGCTGATTGTGTCCCGTTATTCCTGAAAGAATGGATATGGTTGCCAAAATCACAGCGAGGCGGAGGGACAAGAATCTTAGACTTGGGATGGAAGATATGGCGACGGGCTTGTCGGGCCCTGGAGAACCCGTACCCGTGTTCCCCACTGGTGGATGAGCAATTGAGGAAGATAGTCCAGAAGCATTGGGAACTGATTGGCATAGCAACGCTGGGAGATGTATGGTAGGATGGGAAGGCAGTGGAGTTTGACACACTGGTGGAAGATACCAGACTACACCAGGGACAGTACATCACTAATACTAGGTTGGTGCGGAAGATAAGACACTTGGTCAGAAATAGTGCTGGAAAGTCAGCCCGACACGGCCATAGAATATTTTTTTAATATTCGACTGAGGCCATGAGGTCTCCCGAATCTACTAACTGCTGATGTCAAGGGTGGGAAAGGAGGTGACTCTGCTGAGACGGGATTGGCAAGAGGAAGCTGGGGAATCTGAGTGATGGGTTGTGGGTGAGGGTACATGGATACCACAAAAGTGTCCATGAACGCAAGGTTGCAACAAATCCAGTTCTATGTTCCCCATAAAGCCTACATGACCCCTCAGAAGATTGCAAGGTTTAAGAATGCAGGAACCCAAACATGTCCTAAATGCGGGGAGGAGAAAACGGGACTGGGGTGCATGTTTTGGGCGTGCATGAAAATAAGTAGATTCTGGGGGGAGGTGGCCCACCGTTTGACTGAAAAGGAGATTAGGCTGGAGGTGGAATCTTTGTGGGCCTGCATTGTGGGTGGGGGGTTCCCCAGGCCACATAAGTTGAAACATGTGATTAAACTCAAAGACCTGGCTTATATACTTGCGAAGTGCAGAATTGACATGAGCTGGAAAGCAAGTAATAGACCAAAAGTAGAAGTCTGGTGGCAAGAACCTTCAGAAATGGGCGGATGCAGAAACAGTGGTATGGAGTGAAGAAGTTAATAGAGGGGGTGATGAGGAAGCGGAAACATTGAAGCATGGAGGCACTTAGTAGCTACACTGTCTGGGCCTGCCCAGACTGGCCTAGAAGATGATGGCTCCTCAGGCGAAGCGGAGGAAGAGGTGTCCTCAGACAGGATGGTGGAAGGCGGTGATGTGGGGTAAGCTCGAGATAGAGGAGGGGGGTAACGGGGAGGCGGTGGATACATTGGGAAACTGCATATGATACTTGAAATGTATCATTGTTGTTCACTGTATGGTTTCTTTTTTGTGTTTGGTTGTTTGTTGAAATTAATAAAAATTGTTTAAAACATTTTCTAAAAAAAAATCAATTTAACTTACAATTAACATGTTCGATGTCTATTTGCATCAAATTGAACATTCATCCGTCACAACGTAAATCATTGTATGGTATTATTTATTTATATAGTGCCTGTACACAGGCAAGTGTTTCAAAGCGCTCAAGGAGGGTGGGAACACGGGGAAAATACAACAGTCACTCAGAGCCCTTGAACATCTGAGACGATAACAGTCTGCACATGCAGAGTAAGTGCATAAAATACATTTAACAGTATGGGATATAGCAAATAGGCCTGGCGGTGATTCTGCAATTTTAACAGTACAATTAGGGGTGAAAACAGGGGAGAGACAGACTATCCTCAGGCGTGGTGCATACGGATCGAGAAAGTGCACAGAGGGTCACAGGGAGGGGAGAGTCAAGGGCACCCAGTCGGTTGAGACTGGGGTAAGTGCAGAGAGAGCCATTCTCTTGGGTTAATTTCTCAGTGCGTTGAGTGTGGGTGGAGTGTAGGTCCCTGAGGCAAGTGCGAGAGAGGACGGACAGGGGTGACTGGTACCAGTGAGACTCTCAGGTATACCAGGCAGCCAGTCAGCATGCTGTAAGGAATAGGAGGGAGGGAGGGAGGGAGGGAAAGGACAGAGAACTAGGTTAGCAGGGTAGAGGGAGAGAGAAGGAAGAGAATAGGAGGAAGGTCTTGAGGAGTTTCCGGAATTTCAGGAGATCCGGCTCAAGACATAGCGCGACATGTAGCATACAGCACACTTGCAATCCTCACTTGCATAAATATTATTTAAAACAGTAACAGAAACTTAACATACTCTTACGTCCCGTCCACTTTCCTCCATACTGTATGGGTGTCCCTTCCAAGAGACGGAACCTTTTTCACCAGAAAAATCCTTCTCCCCCTTTAAATTTAGATGCGCGCGGGGCGCTGCCCAGGGAGCATGCGCTGCCCTGACTCTGCCCTCTGGCGCCACACCCCAGTCCCCTTTTCCGCGTCAACGGGAACAGGCCGAATTCACCAGCACTCCTGGATTTGCCTTCAGCCATGTAATTTCATGCGCGGATACTTCTTCTTTGTCTTTTTTGTCTTATCTATCATTCAGGTACTCGGTCCTCAGGCGTCACTCTCCTCCCCAGCGCATGCCGACTTCTACAGGGTTCAGCGGCTGTCCATCCTGCAACAGGCTCTTCCCAACTTCAGACCCCCCACTCCCTCTGGCTACGTTGTCTTGGCTCAGACCACGGTTGGCAATCGTGTTCGGCGTGTGACTTGCTGTCCTCGACGGCACTGAAGAACAGAATAGGCAGGTGGAGGTAGCTCTTCCAGAGGTCGCCTCCAGAGGATCTCAAGAACTTTTGTGAAGCATCGAACCAGGCCCAAGGTAGTGCCAATATTTTCCAGCGCAGAGACTCCTTCGCAGGTACTCTCCTGCGCGGGAGGCACCGGCCAGGTCCTTCTACCGGCACGTGCCCCGAGGCTGCTACAGCTACCGGCCTTCAGGTCGAGGGGTCCACGGATCCTCCCAGGCGCAGTGTCGTGGGACCGGAAAGTTCTTGTACCGGGTCTACACCCGAGAGGCTACTCCCTTTTATCGGCACAATGGCCGAGGGGCTACTCCCTTTTACCGGCACAATGGCCGAGTGGCTACACCCTAACACCGGCAATACGTCTGAGGGGACGCCTAAATGCAGCTCTACCGACCCCCAGGTCGGGGGTCTTGCACCGACCGAGGCCCGAGGAGCAGGGTAGGCCTCGTGATCCACACGCAAGAGTCTTGGACGAGGCCGGGCCCAGTGGGCTGAGCAACACGTTGCAGGCACGTGGCAGGCAACTCGACAAAATGGCCCGCCGCGCCAGAAAGAAGCACCCATCCGACGCCATTCCACGATTTCGGCGAAGAACGAGTGTCAAGGTGGGACTGGCCTCAACCAGGTACATGGCCTACAGTCTACCCTTCATTTGCGCAGGGCAACTTTCCTTTGCCTCCGTATGGGCAGGGTACGCAGCTGCTCCAGCAGCCCACCCCTACCCCATCGGTACCCCTTGCCACCTCTTTGGCCAGTTAGGAGGTGCTCTTCGAGAAGTTTCTCGGCCTCATGAGGTCTCCTCAGATGGGGGTTATCAAAGACACTGTCAGGGAAGTCCTCCCCACAATGCTAACGGCAGCACAGATGCCTCCACCGGTGCAGCCGCCTCCTCCGGCTCCACAGCCAACTCTCAACCTCCACTTCCTTCTCAGCCTCTGGCTGCAGTCCCTGTACCTCAGCCTCCAGCGACATCTACTCCTCCACAAGATCCTCCAGATCCGCAGGATACGGACGAGGATCGGGACACACCAGCCTCAGCCAGGGCCTTCCATGACTGTCTTGCTGGCCTGGCGGAATAACTGGGCCTCCCCTAACCCAAGTCCTCACAAGACGCTCCTCTGCCAACACAGGTATTCCGCTGCAAACCGATGTAGTCTCCCTGGCCAAGAAGGGCTGGCTCAAGCCCCACTCAGTCTAGCCGGTCAACCGACGCCTGGACGCCAAGCACTCTTGCTCTCGACCCATCTTCAGCCACACTCCTCGGTGATCGCTGCAGCATCACTATACTCCAAGCCTCAGTCGTCCTCAGCCTCCTCCTCTGCGACGCTGCTAGGCAAGGAGGAGATCTTGGAGGCATACAGCAAGAAGATCTACTCCAGCGCCTCCTTGCACCTGCTTCAGGCCAACGCAGATGCCATGCTGACTGCCGCAAACCAACGGTTATGGCGGGAAATTGCAGACTTCCACCCGCGACATCCCACCCAATGCCAATCGCGCTTTAAGGCAGGGCTAGCGAAAGCCAAGCTCATGGCGCATGACCTCATGGAATCCACAGTGGCTCATATTGATACCTCAGGCCGTGCCATCTACATTGCCACAGACATGAGGAGAATAGCCTGGCTCCGGGCAACGAAATTCAACCCTGATGTCCAGGAGCGCATTCTAGATCTACCGTTCGCGGGGGTGACCTCTTCCACTCCTCTATGGACGAAGAGCTGGACAAGAAGAACCGCTCACAAACGGCAAAGTCTTTATCCATTCTTACAAAGACCACGCCCAAATCGTACACCCAATCTCAGCAGCGCTGGGAAAAGGGTCATACATATGGAGAGTTCCGCGGCTTCCAGGAACGCAGA
Organism: Ambystoma mexicanum; assembly: GCF_040938575.1. Taxonomy (NCBI): domain Eukaryota; kingdom Metazoa; phylum Chordata; class Amphibia; order Caudata; family Ambystomatidae; genus Ambystoma; species Ambystoma mexicanum. The sequence continues at coordinate 469,012,804 of NC_090936.1, read as the reverse complement.
TCCAGGCAGTTGGACCGCTCGCCGTCTCAGAACCGGCGCAAACAACAAAAAAGGGGGGGTGGGTGGAGTAAGGGCTTTTTCCAGTCCCTCTCCTCAGCGTCGGCCTCCGATGGAAAGAAGGCATGACATGCCCCTTCGGCTCCATGTGTCTCCGATGGGGGGGCAGGCTTGCTCTCCATGCACAATGCTGGCGCCAGAATTTCGCGGACCCCTGGATCCTCTCCGTAGTATCCACGGGTTACCGCCTTCCTATCCCAGCCTCTCCTCCCCTCCCACAGGTTGGGACAGCAACTCTTCTGGCGGAGATCCGGTTGCTCGTAGAGAGCCAGGCAGTGGAGGAATTCCCAGCCTCCCAGCGAGGCTCTGGCTTCTACTCCAGGATTTTTGCCATTCACAAGAAGAACCAGGTGGGCCTGAGAGTTGTGCTGGACCTTTCCACCCTCAACCTCTCCCTACCCCTGCAAAAATTCAAGATGGTTACGCCAGCTTTTATAGCGGAGACATTGGACAAGGGAGACTGGATGTGCTCCCTGGACCTGAAGGACGCGTACCTACACGTCCTGATTTGGCAGCCCCATCGTTCTTTCCTACGGTTCAGGATAATGGGCTACCATTTCCAATACAAAGTCCTTCCATTTGGCCTCAACTCGGCCCCCATGGTTTTTACCATACTCATGAATGCTGTAGCGGCCCTCCTCAGAGCGCAGGGCCTCCACATCTACCCATACCTGGACGACTGGCTCGTCAGGGCTATATCTCCAGAAGCGGTACACCACTCTTCCCATGCCCTTATGAATACACTGCACGACCTGGGCTTCTCGCTCAACATCAAGAAGTCACAGCTGCACCCTACGCAGACTCTGACATTCCTGGGACTCATTTGGGACACGTGCTCCGAGAGGGTTTTCCTGTCGGAACACAAAATCCTGGCCATCAAGTGGGCCACCACCCACTTCCTCAGCAGAGAGGGGACCTCGGCTTGGTGGTACCAACATCTCCTGGGTCTACTGGCGGCAGTCCTGTTAGCCGTGCCGCACACGAGACTAAGGATGAGAAGGATTCAGCTGCACTTCGCAGTCTCATGGAATCGGGAGCGGGGCTCGCAATCCGAGATGATCAACGTTCCTCCATCTCTCCACCCGGACCTAACTTGGTGGTCCATGGACTGCAACCTATGGACGGCCAAGCCCTTTCGACCGCCCTCTCCACAGGCCTCCATCACCACAGACTCCTCGCTCGAGGGCTGGGGAGCCACCCTGGATGATCTCCCAGTCCACGGCACCTGCACTCGACAGGAGCAGGAATACCACATCAATTGGCTGGAGCTGAACACCATCTGGCTCAGAGCATTCCTACCACTTCTCAAGGGAAAGGTTGTCCTCATCCAGAGAGACAGCTCGACCAGCATGTACTACGTCAACAAGCAGGGAAGCACCAGATACCCCTCCTCTGCAGGGTGGCGATCAGTATGTGGGAATGGGCCCTGGAAAACGACATTTACCTCTCGGCAGTCCACCTCCCGGGGGAATCCAACCTGGAGGCGGACAGGCTCAGCAGGCTGGGAGCAGACAATTACGAGTGGCAGCTAAACGATCTCGTTATTCAGGAGATCTTCAACAGGTGGGGTCATCCCCAAGTGGATCTTTTTGCCACCTGAAGAAGTGCCCCAGTTCACATCCAGGCAGGGTCAGGGCCCCGGCTCTCTGGGCAATGGATTTCACCTCCAGTGGACCAGCATGAAAGCCTATGCCTTTCTGCCTACTCTCCTGATCCACAGGGTAATTTGCAAGATCAAGGAGTCTCACGACTTCTCATCATTCTAATAGTTCCGTGGTGGCCGGCCAGGCCATGGTTTTCGGAACTACTCAGCCTCTTGGAGTTGCCCCCAATACACCTTCCGACGGACCCAGCACATCTTCTAGCACATCAGGGAGGCAGAATCATCCACCCGTGCCAGGGAATCTAGCCCTCACAGCGTGGTACCTGAGCAGGTAACACTTGGGCACCTTAGCCTTTCACAGGCCAATCTGGAGATCATTCAGGGCGCAAGGTGCAAGGCCACCAGGGCCCAGTACAAAGCAAATGGACCAGATTCTGCTACTGGGCAGACTCCAGGGGAATCTCAACCCCTTGGCCTGCAATTTGGACGATTTGCTCATGCGGGTGTACAGGTGGACACCTGCCGCACATATCTTGCAGCCATTGGGGCTCATAGGAACTCGAAGGAAGGCATCTTTTCCTCCTCCAACCCCATAGTCAAACATGTGACTGGTCTGGCTAGGCTCTACACACCTGTCAAGAGACTGCACCCTGTGTGGGACCTTAACATAGTCTTGGGTGCCCTGGCGCACAAACCATTCGAGCCAATGGCATCCGTGGACATTAGGCTGGTCACCATCAAGACGGCCATACTAGTCCGTCTTACCTCGGCTCGCAGAGTCAGCGAGATCCAGGCGTTGGTCGCCTCTGAACAATATAGCACCTTTCAGAAGGACAAGGTAGTCATGCGGACGCACCCGGCATTTCTGCCCAAGGTTCCATCTGCATTTCACTTCAACAAAGAAATAGTCCTTCCTACATTCTTTCCCGATCCCAACGATGAAGCACAGAGAGTGCTCAACTGCCTGGATGTCAGGCATGCCCTAAAACTCTACCTGGACAGGACCAAGGGTTTCCACAAGTCGGACGTTCTGTCACTTTCGGAGGCTCGAGGCCAGGCTATCGGGCCTCGAAGGCCTCCATATCCAGCTGGATGGTCTCTGCCATAAAGGAAGAGTACGAGGACCAGCACAAGCCTCTTCCGGCCAACATGCATGCCCACGCAGTCGGGGCCAAGGCAACGGCCATTGCATTCCAGCGCCATGTCCCTTTGCAAGTGATAAGCAGGCGGCCACCTGGGCATCTCCCTTGGCTTTCTGCAAGCATTACTGTTTGGATGCCTGCTCTAGATCTGATACGGCTTTCGGACAGACGGTTCTAAGGAACCTATTTGCTTAAGGAGGGCCTCCTCTCCACCCTGGGGCTACAATCAGTTGTAATCGCCCACAGTGTATGAATGAAAGGGGACAGGACGTAAGAGTAATCGTAAGTTACTCTCCGTGGTGACTAACGTACTCTTAGTCCATAGTCCCCTTTCCTCCATACGTCCCACCAACCTCACCCCTAATAATACTGGTGTCATTAGGCAATGTTAAATCTAAGGTCGATGTGTCAATGGGCACTGAGGTGTGGCCCCCGGAGGGCAGCGCATGCTCCCTGGGCCGCACCCCTGCTCGCCTCTAAATTTAAAAGGGAAGAAGGTTTTTTTTCTGGTGAAAAGGGTTCCGTCTCCTGTCCCTTGGAAAGGATGCCCATACAGTATGGAGGAAAGGGGACTATGGACTAAGAGTACGTTAGTCCGCACGGTGAGTAACTTATAATTTCATACATAAGCTTTCTATAAAGTGAATCTCATCACTGCTCTGTGGATATTTGACACATTTTGGCCTTCAAGTTGTTAGTGCAGTGTATTCAAGGACACAATAATGCTACAGTTCATCCAGCGTTCAGTGTGTCAGAGGGAGTTTAGTTTTAGGAACACATGCCACAAAATCGAACAATGTTAATGGTAAGCTGTACAGTGAAAACCAACGAAATATTTGAAGTATCCCACATACGAAAATAGTAAATTGCCTTTCAATGGTATCAATGCACCTAGTCCCACAACATGTACGTATTGTTTCAAAGATCACCCTATTTGAGGTGTAGACAGGGTTGGATTTCTCTATACTTCAATAAGGCAATGCCCGAAAGAATAAACAGGTTAATCGTGTGGGGCAGTTTTTTTTGGCCAAAGTGGGCCACTTCTTTTCTGAAATAAACAGAATTCTAATAGAAAAGCGGTAGATTAATATATAGAAACGGCACAAATAGACTGGGAAGGGAGAGAGGGGAAAGGGGTGATTTCACACCAGGCAGGGTGGATTTGTTGCAGCCAGGGCAACACGTGCAATGAGCAACAATAAAAAGCAAAAGAATTTACATCAGTACATTTCCAGCATGCCTCTAACAAGTGCAGTTTTGTAAAGCTTATGGCTTCTGTGTATATCTATTCCAGCAATCCTATTGATTTCTGCATTGATGCATACTTGCCTGGTTTTCTTCCACATGTGGGCCTCCACAGAAAGGTATAAATGTGCAAAGGTCCTAGTGCACATTGGCAAGACATATTCCTTCGCTTGTTATTTCAATGTTGGCTAACACTGTGGCACATAAACCTTTGGTCTATTGCTATCTGTAGCCTCTTAACATGATTCCTGCTTTCCAGTGAGGTTAGACTTCATTTATTTTATTTATTTATTGGTTATTTGTAAAGCGCCTGTACAAAAAATTGTTTCAAGGCGCCACAAGACAAAAAGGGAGGGGACGGCAGGGAAGAAAAAAAACAATAACGGTCCTACTAGGCCTTGTGTCATTTGGATCATGCAAGAGCAGTAACAAAAGTGCAGGGGGGGTGTGAGTGGAAAAGGGGGCAGTGAAGGTCGGGCAGAATGTAAAATGCTAGGGTTGGGGAGGGAGGTGCGGGGCAAGAGGAGGTATACAAGTGCAGGCAGGGAGGGAGGAGGAGGAGGAGGAGGGGAAGAAGAGGGCCAATGGGGCTAAAGGGGAAGCCAGGTGGGCACATGCCAGGGGAAGCAGGGAGTGAGTACCAAATGCGAAGCGTGAGGACGGGGGTGGACCAGGATAGGTAGGTATGCACACCCACCACGCTTATTAGGGGAAAGGGGCCCGGAAGGGCAAGTGCAGGTTGTGGGGGGGTGGCAGGAAGATAGAGTGCTGGGGTATAGGGGTATACTAGTCGAATGAGCCCTGCTGCTCTGTGGAGATCAGAAGGGACCAGGCAGCCAGTCAATGCATCAGAGGGCGGCATTAGCAAGGGGGAGGGGGGAGAAGTAGAGAAAAGTTGGGTCTTGAGAATCTTCCGGAACTTTAATAAAATTAGACAGAGGCTGAGAGAGCAGGGAGGCCACTACGGAGGGATTGTCTTGCTGAGGAAAGAGATCTACCCCACTCCCTCTGCTTGGAATATCGTCTGATCTGCAGAGAATTGCTGCTAGATGACCGAAGGTCTCTAAGATGGAGTCATTTAGGGAAAAAGTCAGATGTAGTGGGGTCCCTGGCCGCAAAAGCCCTGTGGATGATGCAGAGGGTCTTGAACTTGATCCTCGCAGCCACTGCGAGCCAGTGGAGATATTTCTGGGTTTGAGAGATGCAGTACCTGGGCTTGAGGCCAAGGATAAGTCTTGTAGTCCTATTCTGGGTTGGTTGAAGGGGGCGAAGCTAGGATTTACGCATATTGAGGAAGAGGCTGTTACAGTAGTCCAGCCTGGAGAGGACCAGAGCTCTGGAGACACTGAGTTTCAGTATGTCTGCTGCTCAAATGTTCTGCTCAGATCCTTCATTTATTGTGAGTTCATTACAAACAGGGCTCAAAATTAGAATTGAATTAGCAGGAGTTGCAAGCAGTGCCTGGGTATCCAGCAGTAACCAGTCACCAGGAACTACTGCTGTGGAACAAGGAGCTAGTTTATAGCGTGTACCTTAGTTCGCATGGGGGAGCCAAAGGTAGCTCCTGTTAACTGTTGGTTTTAAAATCACCAGTCTCTTCTACATTTGATTTGGGTCACATACTTGAAATAATCAGACTGACATCTATTGATCTAATATAAAACATTATATTGATGGTAATAAATACTCAAATCAAAGAAAATTTGAAATGTTAAGGCCTACCTAGTGACATTACATCACAAACAGTAATTCATTAAAAATAAATGATTTAACAATTACATCACAAGTGACATACTTGTCCATTTATCGTACAATGAAAACCCCTTCCAAACAGTGTGCAAAAGCTTGAAACTGGCTATGTTAAACATTGTGAAGAGAGCCACGCATCATTTGAATCTTGAAGTCATCCTTTCAACAAGTTCAAGTTTGGGAGGGCAAACCTCCTTTGCAATGTTTTTTTTATTTTTTTTTAATTTGTATATGGTCACAAAGACCTTTTAGAAAAAAACAGAAGAAGAATTAACAACAAACAATGCAAATATATATATATATATCCTAACAATTTTACAGTCTAATTTACACTTTTTAGGAGAAAAAAGAAAAAAAGCAAAGGAAAAAAAAGAAAAAATGAGAATAGCAACAAATCGTTACAGAAAATCAAACATATATACAATAACACTCTCAATAAAACTCGATATAGCACACAAGTTTAAGATAAATTGGGAGCAAAAAAGAAGAGACAGACGAAAGAGATCAAAGGGTCGACTTGACACACAAAATGGGGAACAGATCAATTGGCGGACAGTTCCATGACTCAACATCTGAGAAGTGACTACCCAAGGATTGATCAAAATTTGGGCACAATGAGGGCACTCATGTAACAATATGCCCCTTCCTTTCTAGTGGTTAACCCCAATCACTTAGGGAGGAGACCCTAAGAATCAGATTATGATCTTGCATTTTACTAAGACCTGTATCACCGTTGTTGTCAATCTTACTTCATATCTGGAGATCAATCTCTCCCAGAACGCTTCAGTTACAAGCCCCTCCTCGCTAGTCACAAATCTCAAGAAGAAAAAAAGTCTACAGACCCAGGTGCCTTCACAATCTATTAGCAAATGTTTTAGAGATTTCCTTCTAGGCTCTTTACATGCATCACATAACGCAACAGATGCAACTCCTTGCCCCCTTTTTACCAAAATCTCTCCAATTGGTACCACATTTAGTCTGGTTCTTAAGAATGCCTATCTAATTTTCCAATCTGGAAACTTGACTAAATATCTTGGGAGACTACCCAATTTCTTTTCCATTTTCTGTGAGAAGTTTGTGTTGGCCAAGGATCGCACTTTTCCAATTGTTAGGATCCACTCCGTCTCTTCCAGTGACTTCTTTACTTTAAGGGGGTTCCATATCGGTGTATCTACGTCAGTGGAAGCTTTACTAAGCAAATACCTGACTAATAATTCCAAATTAGACAGCACCCTTGATTTTGAATGATGTAAGTGTGCCTTTATATCCGCATATAGTGTATGTTCTTGCACAGTTATTATTATACGGAAACAAGAAACCAAGCGCCATTCTGCCAGTACTCTCAAAGATCTAAGGCCTAGCTCAAATCCTATGCACACTATGGACAAGCTCATTGGGAGTCCAAGTACTCTTTTCCAAATTGAGCCTTCCAGTCTTTGCCAGTTTGTATTCCATAGCAGGGGCTTAGCCTCCAGTCCATACAAAATAACTGGCACTATTTTTGCCATATAAAATGTAATCAAGGGAATAAGAGAGAACTTACAATATCTGAATGAGACCTTCTTCATGCGGGGGAACAGCTGTAGAATCTTCCCCTGAACATCCAGCTCAGCCTTACCCCACTGATGGTGATTCATAGATCAAGTAACCTAGATAGACAACCTCTTCAACTCTCGGAATCACGTGTCCATCTAGGACCCATTGGGAGTAGGTTGCTCTCTTTTGATGTTGCCTAAAGACCACCACCTTTGATTTTGAGGGATTGATGGAAAGACCATTTTCCTTTGCGTATACACCTAACCTATTTAGGAGGCATTGCAATCCCACCGCTGTATTATCCAGCAGGACGATGCCATCGGCATAGGCCAGCCAACAGATCTTAACTCCGTTTATTGCTGGACTTGCCAATTCCGATGATTCTAAAAATTCTCCCATGTCCGCTAGATATAAATTAAAGAAAAGGGGGGCTCCGTGGTGTAGACTCGGCCCTGGAAACAAAGTCTGGATCAATTCCATGCATTTGCATGGCCAGCACATGTAACGTCGGATCTTTCACAAATTCAACATCCATCTGCTGGCAGATTGGCTTTGCCTCCCACTGTTTGTTTCTTTTGGTAAACTCCTTGTTTTAACAAGGCATCTCAAATTCCTGCAGTATTTGCTTGTTCCCTTCTTATGTTCTCGTTGTCTGCAAGTACAGCCTGTCTTGTTCTGGCCTCATACCGTGTATGCCAAAATTCAAACTTTTAGGCCTGTACTCTTATTATGGAACACATGCCATCCATTCTATCCATTTATTCCGCATGTGTCCATCCATTTTATTCATTCCATCCTTTCTATCCATTCCATCCATCCATCCATTCTGTCTGTCCATTCCATCCATCCATTCAATCCATCCCCTCCATCCAATTCCATCTCATCCATTCCATCCATTTAATCTATTCTATCCATTTCATGCGTTCCATCCATTTCATGCGTTCCATCCCATCTTTTCTATCCATCAATTCCATCCATTCCATCTATTTCATCCATCTATTACACCCGTTTCATCCACTCCATCCGTTCTATCCATCAATTCCATATACATACATTCCATTCCATCCATCCTATCCATTTCATCCGTTTTGTCAGTTCCATCCATCCATCCATTCCATCCATTCATCCCTCTATTCAATCAATTCCGTCCGCTTCTTCAGTTACATCCATCTATCAATTCCATATACATAGATTTCATCCATTCCATTCTATTCATTTCATCCATTCTATTCATTTAATCTGTTCTATCCATTTCATCCGTTCCATCTCATTCCGTCCAATTTCGTCCATTCTATCCATACCATCCATATACATATATTCCATTCTATCCATATACATATATTCTATCCATTCCATTCATCAATTCCATATACATACCTTCTATTCATCCATGCGTTCTACAAGCATCCATTCATTCCATCTTTCAATCTATCCATTCCATCCATTCCATATACATACCTTTGATTAATTCCACATGCATCCATGCCATACATTCCATACATTCATTTCACATGCGTCCATCCACCCCATCCATTCCATTCCATTCCATTCCATTCCATTCCATTCCATCCATTCTATCTTGTGGTTAAGATCTAAAGATCATTGTTCAGTGTTCATATACGGTTGTCTATAGTCGAATCAGCTGGCGTATTCATTGAAGGCAAAGTTGGGAGTCCCATTGTGTATTTAGTCATCTTTAAGGTTGTTGTTGGTGTTATGGAAAGAGCCATGTTTTTAGTAATTTGTGGAATGTCATATAATTTGATTGCCCCTGGGTCTATTTTCCAAGGGGGCACTGTCCAGTCCCGCCCTTGTCGAGTTTCTGGCTGGTGGCAGTGGATACCACGCAAAATATTCTACCGGAATATTTCCTATGGGATTTCCCCATTCATTTTAAACGCACCACTTTTTGGTGCAATGTTAAAGATACCGCTGGGTTATTTATTTAATATTTATTCCCTGGTTGGGTCTTTTTGCCAGGACTCTGTTTTAAAATGGCGTTTGTGTTCGCCTCTGAAACTCTAACCCAAGTCGAGCCCTTTGTTCCACTTTTTGGCGGGCTTCTCCACAGAAGCCCTCCAAATGGTGCCACTGTCTGGGGTCAACAGGATGTGTGGGAGGGGGATTAGGCACCCTGGACTGAGTTGCATTGGCAACTCAAGTCACACTCTTGTGTGATTGGCTCAGTGGTGAGCCGCCCGGCTCACCACTTAGCATGTTTGAGTGACAGCTAGGCTGATGAATGGGGGTTTTTCTGCATAAAAGCAGGGCTTTGGGGACTGGAACTTCAGAAGTCGCCACAGGACCTAAAGAATCTGAAGAGGGGGAGAAGCTGAGCCATCTACAGCGACGACACCACCGGTGGAGCACTGCTGTACGAATTCACCACTTCCCCGACGACAGAGGAGATCTTCTTCCAGGAGAGTCTTCTTCCCTTTGAGCTGGTGGTACCAACCAGTTTGCCTTTTTCGCCTTCTTGGATCGTCTTATGGTCGAATCGCCTGTGCCAAGCACCCCGGCGGCCGGATAGCCACGCTTCACCACTACCGCGAATAAAAGGGTCGTACCTTTTAACTGGAAAATTCTGCGGCTGGTTTCTTCCCCTGGCAGTGCAACGAACTCCAGCTTTCCTCCATGTCGAGATCATCTCTTCCCCTGGACGAAGCTCCGACTTGCACCCGCTGCCCGGAACAACTGCCCCCACTGGAGCTTTCTCACCATTTCAGGTACTGTGTCCCGCCTGGTCTCCCTTGCAACAGACTGTTCAAGGTGTCCCGTAAATCCTTGACTCTCTATCCTGTGGTGACCTCGGACCTGCTAACATTACTTTTCTAACTTGATCCAACCACTTTTAACTTTTCTGCAAAGACTTTGAGTGCATTTTCACTGTGTGATCTTGGGCACATTCCGCCTTGCTCTCCAAGAGTGGGCCTGGCCTATGAACTTTTTGCTCTACAGTAGATCCTGCCTTTCTTGACTTGCTGTGGTTTCTTAAGTGTTGGTACTGTGTGTGTTCCCTATTCTGCCTTTTCTCTCCCTCTTTAAACAAATTATTGGAGTGCCATCTACAGTTACACGCTCACCTCTGTTTTGCTAAATAAGTGGTTTCTTAACCTAGACTTGTCGAATAATTAACTAGGGAGGTGTATATACTTATAGTGACTGTGTTTGAACTTGCTTGACATATTAGTGCCAGTGTGTTTTTTCAAGTGTGTTTTTAAATAAATAATTATATACTTTTATACCAAGGCTCTGGTCAGTGTTTGCTTGGGCTACTGTATTTTTAGCCCTATTGCGTATACTCTATATACTGCCTAACTCTTCTTGAGGGAAGTCTGACTGCTCAGCCACAGCTACCAGGTAAATCTGGGTTGTGCAGACTGCTACCAATTGGGTTTACTGCAAACTCCTGTAGACTTAAACTTTTTGCAGTGGTCCCTAAGGGAACTGCACAGGTTTCTGCTTAACATGGATGTGTGGTGGAAGCGAGTTCCACAGAGTCGGGCCAATGCTGAGAAAGAGGATCCTCCAATCCTGAGTTGGTGGTTGGGATGACTAAAAGGAGGGCAGAGCTTGATCTTAGGGTGTGACGTGGTAGAAAAGGTTTTAACTTATCTTGGAGGTACAGTGGGCCGGTCTTGTGCACTGCACAATGAGTGATGCACAGGGTTTTGAAAGTGGCCCTTCATCCGACTGGAAGCCAGTGGAGGGTTCTGAGAGCTGGGGAGGTGTGGTCTCTTGGACCCAAGGCAAAGAGTAGTTTAGCAGCAGCGTTTTGCGCTCTTTGGAGTATATTAAGGTGGTATGCCGGGACTCCTAGGTAAAGACATGGTTGCTGATAGACTGTGAAAAATGTAAAATGTTTTCTGTAGCCTCTTTTTTTTGAGCAGCTGTAATTTCTTTCAAAATTGATTTTTCAATGTGCCTACATCACATTGATGCTTTGTCTGGAAACTGCTCTCGCATGGCCTTGGCTATTGAAACGTGCCCATCAGTGGCTATCCAGTCTATTTGCATTCCTCTGGATTGCAGAAGTTGAATGGATTTAACGAAATCATATTTTTCCATGGCAACAGAAGATCTACATTCAGATACTTGCACAACGACTGAACTGTGAAGAGGGGGTAAAAAGAAGGGCAACTCCCCCCAGGCACTCGAAAGAGACACTCTGCAGGACCAGCGGACAGTGCTCACCGCGGATTTCACCCATAACAACGCAAGCGCCCCCCACACCAACATGCGGGGTGGCGCAGAGGAAGGCAGAGGCACAGAGCGACACCCCAGGCAACGTTGGAGACAGCGCCACAAGCCCAAACGGACCATGTGTAAGGTCAAGGGGAAAGGGGCCTCGGCACAACCTAATTCCCAAAACTCCAAACAGGATGCCAGCCTCCTGCAAATGTGGGCAGCTGATACCCCAATACAGACCAGACGACAGGCACAGGAAGACCACCCCGGCGAAGGCGCTATGCCCGCATCCCACCACCAGCCGCCCTCAAGGGATGACATGCAAGCTTGGTTCATGGATCTACAAGAAAAGTTCATGTCAACAGTGCAGGAACAATTCGCTACGATAAGGGATGACATGAAGCAGGCCATTCACGACCTGAAGCAAGACGTGACCAAGCTGGAGGAGCGGACGGATATACTCAAGAGAACACTCCAAATGGGCACAAGAAGAAACACAACAAAATAGCGAGATGCAAGAACTGGTGAGACTAAACCACGACTTAGAGATTGAATGCGAGGATCTCGAACTGCTCACGAAGATCTAACATATGCATAAAAAACATGGCGGAGTCAGTTCTAGACAAAGACCTCAAAATGGCAGTCCAGGACGTGTTCAGGGACATCCTCGAGGCACAAGAGGTGGCCGAAATTGGGATCGACAGAGTGGGCCCAAAAACATCTGGAGCACCGGGGGAGAGACCTAGAGATGTTCTGGTAGCACTCTCCTCCTACCCACAAAAAGAGAAAATCTTGAGGAGGGCGAGAGGGATGGACCACATAAGAATGAATGCGGAGGACATTCAGCTGTAGCAAGATCTGGCCCTCGTAACCCTCCAAAAAAGGAGGAGGATGGCTCCCCTGGTCAAGGAACTAGTGATGAGGCGAATACGATATAAATGAACATTCCCGTTCGGGCTTCTGTTTACCTGGGAGGGCAATCAAAGAAGAGTGACCACATGGGAGGAAGGCCTCAACCTGATGGGGATACAAGCAGACGTGGGGGAGGAAAGAGCCAACAAAGCAAGGCGAGAGAACCAAAGGAGGCCGAGAGGATGGGAAACGGTTCGGCAAAGAAAGAAGATCACAGGGAAGGAGCGCCGCAGAACGACGCCCCAGGAAGATTAATGCGGACATTTCCAGAGCTGGAGGTCTCTATGTGGGGACACACAAAAAGTCGCTTGGAGGAGAGAGTTAAGTGGGAAATCAGTGGCACCAAGAGAATTTCAACATGGCGGCCCAGGGCGAACCCCCGGTTTTGGGGTCCGGTAAGATCGGTGTGAGATGCAGGGTTTAGGAACCCCCGCAAAGTTCCCCCCGAGTTTAAGGAGGGCAGGGGGCGATGGGCGGAACGTCATAGCATCTTAGGAACCCGTGCCCTACTGTGGGGGAATGTTGTTTGGTTCAAAGTTAATAGTTAAGGGTTGGGGGATGTTACCAGGAAGGCAGGGAGGTAAGGGGGGGGGGGCGGAAGACGGGATGCATACCAAGCAATGCAAACCAAGGTCACTGGACTTGGGCTAGGACTCCATGGGGAAACTGCGAATCCGAACATATAATCATAGGGGTCTCAACTCCCCAATGAAGAGGAAAAAGCTGGAGAACCTGCTTAAGAGGGATAAAGCGGAGGTTCTACTACTTCAAGAGACACACATTAGACCCCGGGATAAACAAAGCTCACATTAGGGGGTAGAAGATTTGGGCTCAGACAAACGCATTGGGAGAAAAAAGCGGGTGTGCTGATAGCAGCTAAAGAAGAAGACTTCAGCCTAATAGACAAGCACATAGATAAGAATGGGAGGTTTGTATTTGTCAACACAGTGACAGAGGGGCACCGCCTCACCTTCGCCTCAATCTATGTACCCAACACGGGACAAGACGGTTTCCTGAGGGACACTATAGGGAAGCTCGAACACTTTGCAAAAGGAGAGGTAATTCTGGGGGGAGACCTTAACCTGGCTTGGCACCCACACCTAGATAGAAACTCAGGGGGCTCCCACGGCTAAGGGGCGCCGTCTAAGCACCTACGGTAAAAGATGGAGCACATGGCCCTATGTGACGTATGGAGGGAACTCAAGGGCGACCAGAGGGGATACACGTATTTCTCGCATGTCAAGAATTGACTACTTGTGTGCGTCAGTGGGAATAAAGGGCAAAATCGAGGGAATAGAAAAAGGGTCAAACTCATTGTCGGACCATGCTCTACTATGGACTGAGGTGCAACTCCCGGGAAAGAGAGGTGGTCTCTGGCGCTGGAGGCTCCCACAGGACCTGCTCCAAGATCCCGTAGCGGGAGAGGCGATCAGGGACATGATGGATGAGTATTTCATGCAAAACGACACAGGGGAGGTCCCATTGGGAATGGTCTGGGAGGCGTTCAATGCGGTAATCCGAGGTAAAATGATAGCCCTAAAGGTCTCGAGGGACAAACAGAGGCACAGTTGGGAAAAAGAGCTGGAGTCCTTTATAGCGGAGATACAGGAGAAAATCCTGATCCAGCCCACCAGAAGCTTAAAGTCCTTAAGACCTACATAAGGGCAATTGGAAATGCTCCGCCCCAAAAAAGCAGAGAAATCATTTATGTACCTCAAACAACGCTATTATACCAAGGCCGCCAAACTCCACGCCAGACAACTCTGCGAAAAACAGAAGGGAATGGCAATTAAAAACATCCAACATACACTGGAGGAGCTATCAACACGCACACAAGACATGGGTGAGGCATTTGGGGAATTCTACCAAACACTGTACAATACGGAATCTCCGGACAGTACCGCCTAAGAGGTCTACCTACAGACCCTCCCCATTCCACAGATATCGGAAGAGGATCGGTTGGTTAGCACTAGATAGCCCGATAAGGGAAGAAGCGAGAAAGGCACTAGTAGACCTCCCACCCAACAAAGCACCCGGCCCAGACGGCTTTACAGTCCCATTCTACAAGAAATATGCGGACAATCTAATCCCATTCCTGACTAGATTACTAAACTCCTTCAAAGGTGGCGGGAACGTGACCCCGACAATGAACGAAGCAAAGGTACTGGTTTTCCACAAAGCAGGGAAAGACCCCACATACCCCGGGTCCTACCGCCCCATAGCCTTCCTTGATAAATATAGATTCCAAGATTTACACAGGTCCTGACAGCAAGATTATCTCCGCTGCTCCCCAACCTGATAAACCGACACCAGTCAGGCTTTATCCCCGGTCGACAAACACATGATCACCTTAAACGGCTGATACACCTAGTGGAAAAGACGGGCATCAAACATACTCAGGCACTCCTGCTGTCGCTAGATGCAGAGAAGGCTTTCAACCGGGTGGAATGGTCTCTCTTGTTTAAAACTCTGAAATCTATGGTCTTCGGGGATCAATATATTGCAATAAGAGCCAACTATAATTCCGCGGCTGGTTTCTTCCCTGGCAGTGCAACGACCTTCAGCTTTCCTCCATGTCGAGATCTTCTCTTCCTCTGGTCGATGCCGCAACTTGCACCTGCTGCACTTTTTCCCCTGTGACTACTCACTCCCCCCCATGCAATATGAAGCGATGGAAATGAGGGCACACAGGTTTCAGTAATACAATCAAGAATGCAGTTCAATTCCAGTTCCCCCAGCAAGCTTAGAGAAAATAGGTATGATTTTAAAAACAGGCAAAAACGCTTTAGAAAGTGATTGCAATGGATGGGAAAATCTGCTAACTTGATTTTAATTTACTAAAGAGATTCGGGATGAGTGATAGTTACTTTAGATTAGTTCAGGTCAACACTAGCAATGATTCATGAATGATTATCAAATTGGAAACGAAATTCAGCAGTGGAAAGCAAGAAACAGCTATTTTTACAAGTGGTGAAATGGAGCTAAATTGCAATTTGTAGCGATTTTTCCGCGTGCGTGTTAGGCAGAAACCTGTGCAGTTCCCTTAGGGACCACTGCAAAAGGCTTAAGACTACAGGTGTTGGCAGTAAACCCAATTGGTAGCAGTCTGTACCACCCAGATTTACCTGGTAGCTGTGGCTGAGCAGCCAGACTTCTCTCAAGAAGAGTTAGACTGTATCTAGAGTATACATGATGGTACCAAAATACAGTAGCACAAGCAAACGCTGACCAGAGCCTTGGTATCAAAGTATATAATTATTTATTAAAAGACACACTTAGAAACACTCCAGCACTATTATTGTAAGCTGTTAGGCAGAAACCTGTGCAGTTCCCTCTGGGACCACTGCAAAAGATTTAAGACTACAGGTGGTTGGCAGTAAACCCAATTGGTAGCAGTCTGTACCACCCAGATTTACCTGGTAGCTGTGGCTGAGTAGTCAGACTTCTCTCAAGAAGAGTTAGGCAGTATACAGAGTATTCACAATAGGTCAGAAGAACACAGTAGAACAAGCAAACACTGACCAGAGCTTGGTGTAAAAGAGATATCATTATGTATTTAAAAACACATCTAGTAAAACACACTGGCACTAATATTGAGCAGTTCAAAAACACGGTCACTAAAAGATACACACTCCCTTCAACGATTAGTTAGACAAGTCTTCAGTAAAGCAACACTTATTTTCAGACCACGGTGAGCGCTTAACGAAGATGGCACTCGAATCAATCGGTTTAAAAGGGAGAGAAAGGCAGAACAAAGATAGAAAGAGATCCCAACACTTTCGGAAGAACACAGTAGGAGAAGAAGGCAGGTTAAAACCGTAAAGTCAAAGTTAACAAGGCCGGACCCACTTTAAGAGGCTCCGGTCAAAATGTGTCCAAGGTCACACGGTTCAAAGTGCCCAAAAGTCTCGCAATAAGTGCAGAAAGAGTTGGACCAAAAAGAAAGGGACCAGTTAGATGGTCAAGGCGACCAGCCCAGTCCAGAAGGTTAAGGGATTATTGTTACCTTGTAGCAATCTTTAGAAAGGAAGGCCTGGCGGACATGGTACCTTTAAAATGGTGAGAACTTTCCAGCGGGGGCAGTTGTTCCTGGCAGCTGGTGCAAGTCGGTGCTTCGTCCGGGGGAAGAGAGGATCTCGTCGGGGAGGAAAGCAGGAGTCTGTTGCACTGCCAGGGAAGAAACCAGCCGCGGAGTTCAATTAAAAGGAGCGGTCCTTTTATTCGCGGTCCAGTGGTAAGTGGCTATCCGGTTGCCGGGGTGCTTGGCACAGGCAATTCGACCACAAGACGTCCTGGGATGCGAGAAAGGAAGGTAAACTAGTTGTGCCCACCAGACCAGGGGAAGAAGGCTCTCCAGCCGGGAGATCTCCTCTGTCGTTGGGAAGTGGTGAGTCGGTTCAGCAGGGCTCCACCGGTGGTGTCGTCGTCGCAGGCCGGCTCAGCTTCTCCCTCGTCGGATTTTCAGGTCCTGTGGCGACTTCTGAAGTTCCAGTCCCAAAAGCCCTGCTTTTATGCAGCACACCCCCATTCACTCAGCCTAGCTGTCAATCAAACATGCTAAGTGGTGAGCCGGCCGATTGTGGGCCAATCACACAAGAGTGCGACTTGAGTTACCAAGTTAACTCAGTCCAGGGTGCCTAAACCCCCTCCCCCACCCCCTGTGGTACCCAGACAGAGTGGCACCACTTTTGGAGGCTTCTGTGGAGAAGCCTGCCGAAAAGTGGAACAAAGGGCTCGACCTTTGGTTTAGAGTTACAGAGGCGAACACAAACACCATTTTAAAACTGAGTTCTGGCAGAAAATACTAACCGGTGAATTAATATTAAAAAAATAAACCGGCGGTATGTTAGAGGCTATGTTAAAAAGTATTAGCCTCGAACAATGGTAAAATCCCTTAGAGATATATTCGCGGTTGAATATAAAAAGTAGTATCCACTGCCACCAGCCAAAACTCGACGAGGGGGGACGGGACAGTGCCCCCTCGAATGACAGACCCAGGGGCAATCGAATTGCCCCTACCTGTACGTCCACAATATGATGGTTTGTACTGGTTCTGTTAGTAATTTGGGACTAGTAAAGCCAATGGTGACTTGACATGCCCTGGGAGACAGTAGTCACTCCCAGGGTATGGAGTCTATGGTGGGGGGTCACTATAACACCCCAGTGTTACGGCACAGAGGGTGCTGTGTAACACACATACAAAAACATATGAGACCCAATGGAGTAAAAGACCCCATAGCCCATGAAACACATTAACATTCAAAGGAACACCATAAATCATGTCCAAGAGTGGGAAAAAGAGTCTCACTCTTGGCAGGAGAAGAAAACCAAACTCCAGAAATCCAGCAAAGCTGCTGGGGGACTCACTAGGTTAGGAAATTCAGCCCAAACAGAGAATTCTCCCTAACATAAGCAACTTCAAAAACAGTCACTATTAATATATATACATCCCTTATTCCTTATTAGGCAAGTCTTCGTTAACACCACTTATTTTCAGACAGAGGTGAGCGCTTAACTAAAGATGGCACTCCAATAAGTTATCAGAAAAGGGAGGGAAAAGGCAGAAATTAGAAAAGCACACAACACAATACTTTAGAAGCACTCAGCAAGGCAGGAAAGTCAGTCTACTTGTGAGCAAAAAGTTCAGAGGCCCGGCTCCCTCTTAGAGAGAGTAGAACACCAATGCACCCAAGATCACACAGTTTAAAAGGCTTGAAAAGTCTTGCAGAGAGTTTAAAAAGGAATTACTTCAGCTCAGAAAATTTCAGTTAGCCAGCCTAGGGCCAACCCAAGTGGTAAGATGAGGATTTATGAGACACCCCACACAGACCGTTGCGAGGGAGGCCAGGTGGACACAGTACCTTGAAAGTGGAGAGAATCCTCCAGCGGGGGCAGTTGTTCCTGGCAGTGGGTGCAAGTCGCGGCGTCGTCCAGAGGAAGAGAAGGTCTCGACGTGGAGGAAAGCTGAAGGTCGTTGCACTGCCAGGGAAGAAACCAGCCACGGAGTTCTCCGGTTAAAAGGTACTACCCTTTTATTCGCGGTAGTGGTAAAACATGGTATCCCGGTTGCCGGGGTGCTTGGCACAGGCAAGGCGGCCACGAGATGATCCGGGAAGGCGATAAGGCGGGCAAACTGGTTATCCCCACCAGTCAAAGGAAGAAGACTTTTCGGGATGAAGATCTCCTCTGTCGTTGGAAGAAGTGGTGAGTCGGTTCAGCAGGGCTCCACCGGTGGTGTCGTCGTTGCAGGTCGGCTCAGCTTCTCCCTCTTCGGATTCTTTGGTCCTGTGGCGACGTCTGAAGTCCCAGTCCCCAAATCCCTGCTTTTATGCAGAAAACACCCATTCATCAGTCCTAGCTGTCCCTCAAACATGCTAAGTGGTTAGCTGGGCGGCTCACCACTGGGCCAATCACACAAGAGTGCGACTTGAGTTGCCGAGGCAACTCAGTCCAGGGTGCCTAAACCCCCCTCCCACACATCCTGCAGACCCAGACAGAGTGGCACCACTTTTGGAGGCTTCTGTGTAGAAGCCCGCCAAAAAGTGGAACAAAGGGCTCGACTTGGGTTGGAGTTGGAGGCGAACACAAACGCCATTGTAAAACAGAGTCCTGGCGAAAAGACCCCACCGGGGAATAAATATTAAATAAATAACCCAGCGGAATCTTTAACGTTGCACCAAAAAGTGGTGCGTTTAAAATGAATGGGAAAATCCCATAGTAAATATTCTTAAGGAATATTTCGCGTGTTAACCACTGCCACCAGCCAGAAACTCGATACGGGGGGGGACTGCACAGTGCCCCCTCGAAAAACAGACCCAGGGGCAATCTAATTACCCCTAACAGTGCTTCCACAATATGATGGTTTGTACTGGTTCTGTTCCCAATTTAAGACTAGTAAAGTCAATGGTGACTTTACATGCCTTGGGAGACGGTAGTCAGTCTCAGGGTATGGAGTCTATGTTTGGGGGTCACTATGACACCCCTGTGTTACTGCACTGAGGGTGCTGTGTAACACACTTACCAAAAACCACATGAAACCTTATGGAGTAAAAGACTCCATAGCCCATAAAACACATTACAAAGTCAAAGGATATCTCAAATCATGTCTAAGATTGGAAGAAAAAGAATCTCACTCTTAACAGGAGAAAAAAATAAACCCCAAAAAATCCAGCAAAGCTGCTGGGGGGACTCACTAGGTTTGGGAAATTAGCCTTAACAGAGAATTCTCCCTAACAAAGTAGGATAGCAATGAGCTGGAAAGCAAGCAAAAGGCCGGGAGCAGAAGCCTGGTAGCATGATCTCCATAAATGGGCAAATGCAGAGACAACGTTGTGGCAGGAGGCTGCAAGCAGGGGGTGGGGGAGGCAGGAAGAAGCGGACACGCTGATAGTCTGGAGACATTTGGTTACGACACTGTCACGGGTCGACCTGGCAGGCCCAGAGGAAGATGGCCCCTCAGGTGCCAGGACTCGGAAACGCCCTTAGAAAGTGTGGAGACAAGCTGCAATGTGGGAAAGGCTCGGGAAGGGGGGAGGGAGAGAGGGAGGGAGAAAATTACATGGATCTAAAAGTGAAATTGGAAATGTATACTTGGTGCTATACTTTATGGTGTTCATGTCGAAATCAATAAAAATTGTTTACATTTTTTTTTTACAAAATTTTTTACAAAATGTATACCTCTTGTCCATGTGTCTCTTCAATTTCGACCACTTCAGTAGTACATTCCTTGTACTTAACAAATTCAACGAACATTGATTAAATTAATGTTAACATTTTAGATCTCATAAAGTACATCTTGAGAAAGCTAATTTAATGATTGTCGACCTTACAATATCAGTTAAACGATAAAAAGAAATATGGTTAATCGTCTGATTACATTTTTTTAATGAATATTGACAAAGTCGAACACTGTACATGTAACATTTAAAAAAACATATTTGAAAACTGTGCTTGATAACCTTCAGAGATGTCGCTGGGAGTTGGTGCAAGATCATCCTGCAAAACATATTGATTAAATTGTGGCCCCTTTAATGCGTTGTAATGTTATTTTGTTTCACTGATTCCATTTTTTTGCTAAGCAGCTAATAGTTTATAAACAAAAACATACACCATTCATATAGTGAAAGGGTCTGTTATTCAGTGACAAAGTACATTTTTTCTGAAGGTTTACTTTCATTGTTATATGTGTTTCTGCGATTATTACATCAGGTTTGCTGATGGATTGCTTTGCACTTTGCTGACAGTTTTGCAAATTATCAAAAAAAATGAGTAATCTTAAATGTAAAAAAAGATATTTTTAATCCATATCTATTAGTATGAATGAATAAATGATCAGTGATCCATCAAAATTATATTGATGTAGGGGAACAACATATGTTGGCCGTCTCGGTCGTCAAGCACACAACACATATAGAGTGAACGTACTCATTACTTGGATTACGAGGGCGGAATATAGCTCGAAGTTCACGCATAAGGACCATCATCATTCGCAACACGGATCTTGTAAGGCAGATGGCCCTGAAGTCCTGCAGCTCAGTAATGCATAGTGGTAGTGTGACTTCTTCGGCAGTGTAGGCCAAGCAGCCAGAGTTTTTCTGCAACAGCAGTTCTCCACCAGAGTAGGCATAGGCACACAACGATGGCAGGTACACCAAGTGGAAACGTGTTCCATGCGACTGGGTTCAGGCTCCCGTGATTTGATCCTCTTGAATTTCATCTCAATCCACATTGTCTCGTATTTTCTCTCAAGGATTTCCTCTTCTGAATATTCGGGCTTATACATGCAGGGCTGAGTTGTTGCCATAGTTCCTGAATAGTGAAGAAGCACAGAATCAACAGTGAGGTAAATAAAAACGTTTGTTTGTATACAATAAAGAAAATAGGTTTCCCAAGAACATTGAATGTTAAAGAAAGACAAGCGAACCATGTTACAAAAACACATTGTGAAAAGACAAGATTAATAGGCACAAACTTTAAAAGTTTGCAAGCACCCATGTTTAAATATGGTTTGGTAAACACATTTGTCCATAATATAAGAAATGAAAAGCAACTACTTAGTTAATTCATTTTAGACAGTAGAAATACTGGTTCTCAGTGTACTTGGCAGGTAGCTGAACTGAGCAGAAACACGTCGGACATACATGACACAAAGGAAAAGAACTCCAGCGTTGTGTGATCAGAAAGGGTTTGTTTACACTTGTCGAGGAACGAGGTGTTTTGGCATTTCCATGGAGACACGTCAATAGTCTGCGCATAGAGGACGTTGACATGAGATGTGCATTGGGGTTGTAAAATGGGTGTTGTAACTGAGCCTTGGCCACAAAGTGGAGCTTAATAACAACTAATAGGGCAACACAAATTGACTTAGTTGAAGCGGAGGCGTGGAAAAGCCCCCCCATCCCCCCCATAGCCCTTGTTTTTAGGGATGGCGCCTTCCCCTTTTTCCAGTGGGTCTCCTGGAGAAACATAAAGTCCAGCTTTAACCTGTTGAATTCTCGGATTGTTGAGGATCTTTTGTGGGGGGAATTCAGACCTCTCACATTGAGCGTGCCCAGTGCCAGTGAACATGTAGTGTCCGCCATTAGGGGGGCGTAGTATGCAATCGCACATCTCCAATTTTGATTCTCTGCATAAGCTCCCCCTGGACCATCGTCTCTGGCCTTTGCCTAGCTTAAGTAAGGTGCCCACCTGAGAGGTCATAGTGTTTGGTAGCTTACAAAACATCAAAACATTAACTCCCCTAAAACAAACCCCACTCCCCAGAACTCCCCCGTCCCCCCCTGGCGCCTGGGCCACTTGTGACATCACGCCGCTGGACCAGGCCACTCTTTCCTACCCCTCTCCCGGGCTTGAGTAACGCACATTGACTCCTCTGAGCCCCCTTTAGATCGCCCGTATTCAGCATTCGCAGTCCAATTCCCCCCAACCTCTGTTACACCTACGAAGAAAGCAGCAGCCCCACCGCAAAGCGCCGGAGTAAACATGGAGGCCATGCTTTTTCGGTAAACATTTTAAGCGTTGCCATCCCCCTTCCTGGTGTGCAAAGTACTTTGCCCCCTCCTACGGGGGTGGGGGGGTTGATACTGGGTTTAAAAACTGGAATTGCCTGTGGCCTTGCACTAGATGTCTGGTCCACAAATCCATTAGCCTTCTGTTCTTCACTCAGCATTTCTCCTCTGGGTTCCGACGAGGTGGTCAGGCCTCATCTCCCAGCAATTCCTGAGTCACCCTTTGTATGTCATCTTCTGTCACAATATTGAACTTGTATCCCTCGTACTAGGGAGAAGGGGAACACCGATCTGTAGCGGATTCCCTTAGTATTAAGCCATTTTCTAAGCGGCCCGCAGAGCCTCCTTGTGAGTGTGAAGGCAGAAAGTTATTTGTGAGTTTTCCCACTCTATTGAGCCCCTCTTCCTTGCCAGTTCCAAGATCTTTGACTTCTCGTGAAGTAATGAAACCTCACCAGGATTGATCGTGGCCCTCAGTCCACTAACTGTCGATAGTCGGGACGTTGGTATTCCCATTGTTAAAGAGCTTGCTAACCACTGAGTTGAGTGCTCCAATGATGTCAGTTGGGGATTCGCTGTCACGTTCCGGAAAAAGCCAAAGGACCTCCGGTTATTGCGGCGTTCTTGATTTTCAAAATCGTCCATCTTTAAGGTACACTTTTCCTCCCTCCTCTCCAGTTCTGAGAGGCGCATGTCGATGAGGGTTTCCAATAAGTCCACTGAGGTTCTGTTGGCCACTAAGCCTTGGACGGGGTCATCCAAGCTACATACTCTTTTGTCCAGCCCATGAAGCCTTTTACCGATGTCAGCCCTAAAGCCCCTGATCTCTTCTAGCAGCGCCGCCATGCCCCTGATCATGGACTGCATCTCTTCTGCGTCGGGGGTGGTTGATGTTGGCATGGTTGCCTGTGCCGGGGACTGGCGATGGTCGTGGCAGAATATTTGGAGGGAGTCCACCCAGCTCATGGATAATTTCCAGAGAGAGCAATTCCTTGGGGCCAAGATGGAGGATTCACCCCCCGGTGTCTCTTTGAAAGAGCAGCACAGGGGGCTTGCGATTCTCTCCAGGTTGAGTCCCCACGCGAAGGGATGCCGCCTGTCCGGCGGTACAGGTTTGTCCGCTACGGGGGCTTCGGCCCCGGAGTAAGAGTTGAGCCGGGAACCAGGTGGGTATGCCGACTACTAATAGTAGTGAGATTGCGTTGGGGGGGCTTCAGGGCTCGCCTCGCCTTCCAGCGCAAAAATCAAGGAGTAGATGGAGCGAGACCTTGTCCTGATGGGATGTCGGCCACCCCCTTCCTGTCATTGGGTGCAATAGTACGGAAACATGTGAGGGTCGGGGCACCGGGACCCCGTGCAGGTATGTGGGCGGTGGTTATCATCAAATTGCTCCGGCTTGTTGTGGGTGGATTTTGGTACTCGGTATGATCCTTTTGTGCCCACCGGGCCTGTGTTTGATTATTTCTTAGAGGTTTCCAAACACTTTTTCTACCAGGTTTTGTTAGGTTCCGCACGGTGAGTTCCAAGTGATTATTGTTCCACACTGTTTGGTTTGCAGCAATAAACTATTGAATTCCACATTTTATATCTCTCTTCCCCGCCAATTGTCTCAACGCGTGTTTCACCACACTTATACTAATGCCTATCGGGAGAGACTCCTTAGGTACTCCCAGAGTGCTACAAGATTTGTCAAGAATGAGTTAGCACTTGCTTTCTTTTTCTAAATGGGTTTTTTCTTTCCTCCAGACAGTGGTTTTAAAAGTCTCTATTTTGTAGTTGGGGAGCTGATTGCCCCCAGCTAGAACACTTGTTGCACCATAATTATAAAGTGGCTCTGCACGAGAGAGAGATTCCTTAGGTACTCCCAAAGTGATTAAAGAATTGTCAAAACTGGGTTGGCATTTGCTTTTTCTTTTTTCAAACAGGATTCTTCTGTCCTCGAAACATTAGTTTAGAAGTCTTTGCTTTGTGGATGGGGATCCGATTGCCCCCGCTAATTGCCGCTGATCGGTGACACGTTGTGGGGGGTGCCCATGGGGTCACCACGTGTGACAGGTGAGCTGGGGGGACCAGAGACAATGAGGAGTGGTGCCTGGGGTATCAGGAGCTCACGTGCAGGGGTTAGGGACTCATGTGCAGGTCCAGGAGCTGTTAGACCTGACGGAGGTCTGCCTCACCTCTCTGAGGGGGACGCCATGCGTATTCTCCCCCCCTTCTCTGCAGTCCTGTGGGCGAGCTTCAGAAGGGGACTTGTAGGTCTGGAGGTCCCAGTGCAGTCCAACGTTGGTATTCCCTTCTCCACGTGGGGGGGTGCGTCGGGTGGGTCCTGGGCGGCCTACCTTAGTCAAGACGTGAGGCAGAGAGAAGTGTCCAATGAGGCGTGATCGGGCAGGCCCTTGTGCTTGCACAGTGCGGTAAAGGGCCCGAGCTCCGTTGCGGGCCACCTGGGGTTGCCTCACTTGTTGCGGATCCAGTGTCACAGGGAAGCTCAGAACACCACTCGGCCCATAAGTGTGCCGAACGGGGGTGAATTAGACTATGCTGGTCCCCGGAAGCCCAGGGGGCACCAGCCACTGCAACAAAACCACTCCTCTTCATGCCTGGGTGGGAACCGTTCCTTTTCTCAGGACTCCTGACCGGCTTGGAGATTTGTGGCTCTTGGCTTCTCTCTGGTGGGGACGTTTATGCGGACTCTTGTGGCCCAGCAAGGCCAGAACTGGACCAGGGGGTGCTCCGTAGCGTCAGGAAATTCCAGGAAGGGTCAATTATCTTCCTCTGGGACTTTCTGGGGGGCTCTACCCGCAATTAGGCCAGTTGGGACGGAGCAGCCCTCAGGAGCTATGCATTGCTGTGCCCCCTGGTGACCAATCTTTGGCGCTCACCTTTTATTACGGACTCATGGGTGATTTTGGTAATCTTCTCAGGCTGCTGTGAGATACTCAGAAGCAGAATGTGTTCCCCAGGAAGGAGAAAGTGGTGGCAATCAAGTCCTCCATTGCTCACTTCCTCGGCAGAACAGTAACTATGGGCTGGTGGTACCAGCACCTGCCGGGAGTATTGGCGGCATACCTCCTGGCCATCCCTTATACCAGGCTGCGAGTAAGGAGACTGCAGCTTCATTTTTCGGCATCCTGGGGCCAGGACTCTGGTCATCAAGGAGCTCCAGTCACTATACCCCTTCACCTACAGCAGGACCTCACTTGGTGGGGGCAGGATGCGAACCGCATGATGGGCAGACCATTAGGCCCCCTTCCTGTGGATCATACCATAACTACGGATTCCTCACTCCACGGTTGGGGCGCTACCCTGGGGACAGATTATGTGCACTGTCTGTGGTCTCAGACCGACCACAAAATCACATCAACTGGCTGGAAATGATGGCCATTTGACTCGCACTCGAGGCATTCCTCCCACTCATCAGGAGCAGTGCAGTTTGCATTTGGACAGACAACTCTACCTGCATGTACTGCCTCAACAAGCAGGGTGGCACCAGATCCCTGCTCCTATGCAGGCTGGCCCTCAGCATCTGGGATTGGGCGAATGCGCATAATATCTGGATCACAGAGGTGCATCTGCTGGGGGAATAGAACCAAGAGGTGTACAGACTGTCGGTTGGCCACCAACGACTATGAGTGGCAACTAAACGAGGGATTCCTTTGAGAAATTTTCAGCAGGTGGGGTCACCCAGTCACAGACCTGTTTGCGACGGAGAGAAACCAGACTTGTCAGCAGTTTGGGTCCTGGGGAATAGGGCACGGCTCCCTCAGTGACGCGCTTCACATCCCCTGGCACGGGATGTGGGCTTATGCATTTCCTCCTACCCCACTCATCCACAAGGTTGTTTGCAAGATTAGGTAGTTCCAGCAGCTGAGGCTCATTCTCATAGCGCCTCAGTGGCCAGCCAGGCAATGGTTCTCAGACCTCTCCCATTTGGTAAGGTCATGCGCCTGGCGCAGCAGGGAGGCCGGGGGGTAGGCGGTTCTTCACCCTTACCCGAGAGGCTAGTCCTAGGAGCCTGGTACCCGAGCAGGTGACTCTCCAACATCTCCAGCTGTCTGGGGCTCCCTCGAAATCATCCAGGGAGCCAGGAGTCGGGCTACTCGAAAGCAGTACAAAAGCAAATGGACCAAGTTTTGCTTCTGGTCCAAGGAAAACGGAGTGGACTCGCTATCCTGAACACTGGTCCAGGTCGGGGGTCCAGGTCGAAACCTGCAGGACATACCTAGCGGCCGTCGGCGCATACAGGAACTCAGACAGGTTTACCTTCTGAAAGTGGTCATTCCCCAAAATACAGACCCAAAACGCAGAATAAATGGATGCACCCCAGTAGGGAATGAGACCAGGAGACAGACTGCGAGTCAAACAAAGTATGCTTTATATAATAAAATGAGGCATGCAGACGACTCTGCTGCTCCGAGAGCGCTCTGCCAGCAATACAGAAACATGACATTTTAACCACAATCTTTGTCATTGATGACGATTTCCATAAGTGTTACATGGTGCCACTTCATTGGCTTGTTTAGCTAATACATTATATACTATAAGGTGACGGTGCTGCTCGATTGGCTGCTGCTGAACTTGTTGCTTCTTGTGGCATGTGGGTCAGCTGGGCTCATCTGGGAGGGGTGAAGGTCAGGCTGAGTCCACACCATCAGTCGTCTAACTAATCTAGGCTACACAGTACTTTATTGGCATGTAGTGATTAATACAAGACCTAAAACTTTATGCAAATATGCAGGGTCTTCTAAAAATTGTAGTAAAAGGTGCACATTCTTGACCTGGGCCTCGGTGGGGACAGGGGTGCAATGGTCCAGGTGCCTTATCGGAGAGTGCCCTCCCGAGATTCATTGACATAGCGCCTCTTAGTTCAAATGAATGGATAGGTGTTAGTTCAGGAAGAATATATGATCACTGTGGATTAGTTATATGGCGGGGAGGGGCAATCTAGGGTGGCCCATGGGGATGGATTCCACCGTCTGCTCCATGAAAGAAACACAGGGGAGAAAGGGTTATACAGGCAATAATTCCTGAGGGTGGGGGGGTTTAGAGGAGCTGGGGCATGTTTGTGGAGACGGATGGTTTTCGCAAGCCAGGCTTCGGCCCGGTCACACACAGGGCAATGATCTCAGAGGAATAGAAGAAATACATCGTCAGTTTGCAACAATTTGCACCCAAGCTTCTGCAAGAACAGGATAGCCGCGGCGCAGACAGGGGAAGAGGTAGGGGTGAGCTGTGTGCGGTGCTGTGAGAAGGGAGAGAGCTTATTAGAAATCACAGTGCGGCCTTGTAAAAGATGGAGTCGGGAATCATACAAAATGGAGTCTGGGGAACGAAATGGAGTTTGTGTCATGCAATGGCTTCCAAGCTCCATCAGCAGTAGCCCGGACCCTGGGACGTCTCCAGCAATTGAATGAGCATAACTTCCAACGGGATGTAGGGGGTGGGTTCAAATTACTACATTACCCCCTTTCTTTACATCTAAAGCAACAAAGATGCTAGGGCCCTCAAACTTTTCAGTTCTGCCTTAAGCACTGCTTCATCCCAGGCAGGGGTCCCCTTGATGGGCAGCCACGCTCTACAGACAGACCTCAGGCTTTGTCCCCTCCTGGCACATTCATCAGGGGTGCTTGTCATATAAATGCACCCCCCTTCCCCAGCTAGGTCCACCCATACCTCCTTGTACCATTCCAATTCATAGGGTTCCTTAATAGTGGTATGTTGTAGGTCATCTACTCTGTCCCCTGTGTTATACACCGCGGTCATTCGAAATTTAGGTTCAGGGTTCTGTCCTGTTTGTACTTGGGCATCTCTTGCGACCTGTAGCACCTTTGCTGGGCTGCCCGTTCTCACCATCATCATTGCACTGTTGGGGATTGATTTTGCACAACACTGAATCCCTAATTGGTATACACAGAAAATCAGCAGAAAAAATACTACGATGGGCACCAGTAGCTTCATGACAGTCCCTAGCCACGGTGGTACCCACTCAAAAAGTGGGTTGAACCAGTTGCTAGACTGTACGCCACCTTCATTCTTTCGCCGAGATTGTGTACTGCAGCTCTTACGTGTGATAATGTCCCATTGTCTGCATCGGCAGAAGGCACGAACGTGCAACATGCGCTCCCGATTTTTCGTCAAACACTGCCCTCCATTGCTGTGAGCAGGGCCAGCATGTATCTATCCTGCATGGTCATCAACCTTAGGGCTCGGAGTTCCACCTTGATGACATTGAACCCTTCTTCGGTGTCGTTTGCTAGTTGGATCAATTCCCAGCGAATTATTTGAAGACATTTGGCGTTTGCTCGAGCCTGGATACTTGGGATGAGTGATATAAAAAAATGTCTCTGCTGACGTGAAAAGCTTAAATTTTTCAGGTATTTGTGCCAAGAGTTCAGAAGAGACTGTGGAGATGTAATTCGAGGCCCTCCTTTTCCGAGACACTCTATTGTGCAGCTCATCTTCTGACAGGACGTCATACGTAGGGGGTTCTTCGGTTGTTGACTGGGGCACTGGAGACATCTTGGCTGGCACCCCCTCTCCTTGAATATGACTCTCAGGAATTGGCATCAGGGCTGAATGCAGCGTGGCCAGGGCACAAGTACCGCTCCATGATGGCAGGAGATGCAAGTACGCCTGTTTGCCGCACACCCAGTAAGTGTCCATTAAAGCCGCTGTTCCTTTCTTCATGTCAGGCAGGATAAGTGTCTTGTTGCAGCGTTTGTTTGTACCCATGGGAACTTTCCCTTCTCCGTGGAGAAACAGTTTGTATTGCAATTCACGTTGGATCTTGATTGGTTTTTCGAGAGCTGTTACCCAGGTCAGTTTGGCGATGTGCTGAGACCAGGTTGGAGTGCATGTTTTTTCGAACCATTGACATTTTTCATCAGATAGTCCTCGCAATGCTTCTGCTTTGCACATAACTGTTTCTTCTTGCCATCTATTTTCTGTGAACATTGTCCCTCTTATGACAAAAAATGGTCCTTTTATGCAGATCACGCCTTGTGGTTTGCTGTGGCAGGTTTTCTCATTTTCAAGCATTTGTAACGAGACAATGTGTCCTCGGAAGGTACTCCGAATTCGACACAGTGCAAGATGAATAAGACACTGGGCATCCTAAATGGGTGTTTCTTGGGGTATTAGAATTTTAGGTATTCCCGAGGCGTGGTGTATTAAGGAGCACACTTAGCCATGGTGCTCATGTCAGCATACGACTTATTTCATTGATCTTGGTGTCATGGGTCTTCTACTGCGTCTAAGCCAAGACCATGATATGCATCATATCTCTTCTGCCCTTCCTCCCTTTTCCTTCTACTACTCCCACCTGGACCATTGTGCAACTTCATTAGCCTCTGGTGACAGATAGGGAAAATGCCAGCAACCACCTTTGTGCTTTGTTCGTAACTTGGCTGCCAATAATGTGAGGTAGAGGGGGTGAGTATGGTAAGAGTCTCATTCCCAACATGCATGTGATTGTTGCTTGAGGTTGTCTGTACAGTAACATGTGGGAACATTAACACATCAGGAAGTAGACTGTTTTTATCATGCACATTAAATTCATTCTCATCTGCATCAATTATTGAGTATTCAACCAATAGCGCCTTAATAGTTATGTTTTTATGCAGGGTAGTGAGGTTTGTGGAAACATTGTGAGCCCAAATCAGTTTAAAACCATCCCATATTAGGTGTGTACCTTCTTGTATCAGTTTTACCCCCTCTACCCCTTCTTTTATATTCTCATTAATAAAAGAAATTGCCCAGTAAAGTCCTAAACATAACAATATTGATGAGAACACAATAGCAGTAAAACACAAGCCACGCTCAGGAGTACGCTGTAGTTGCACTAATATTTCCCCTATTGCTAACTATAGGTGTAGCGCTGTCATTGAGGGCCCTCCTTTCTGCCATGTCTGTACCTATAGAGTGAGATATAACGGGTTAAGTACACATTCATTTTTATATACATTTACTTTTTACATTTCCCGAAGGTAAAAGCGATCTTTCTTATACGGGAAACCAGTAAAAGAGAGAAGTTTAGAGAGAAGTGTAGAGAGAGAGAGAGATGCATACATCAGAGAAAGTGTTCATTATAGTAAACACACTCCCAGAGGATAAACAAGAGGGAGATGGGGGATAAATCATAAAGGACATAACATTATAGTATCTTGCTTTTCCGTTAATTATGTACATCATTTTCACATTTTCTTGTATTTACTCATGTCACATCCTTCTTCCTCCTTATGTCCTCATTTACTCGTTAATTTGCAATTTCCCTTAGGGTGCAGCTGCGTTTTGTTGTCCTTGCCTTTCCTGACATCAGAGAGGTATATCCAATATTTCAGGCCCTTAACTTTCACCGCAGATGGTGTGCAATACACTACTTCATAAGGGCCATGAAATCTTGGAAAATTCCATCTTCTCACAAAACTCCTAATGTACACCCATTCTCCGGGCATTAGTTGTGTATCGGGACTATCTGCTGCTGCAGTTTTTGTGTCCGTTTTGCTTTCTCGTGTGAAGGGTGGTGCAACTTGTTTTGCTGTACTTCTTACTGCACATGTGAGTTGAGTCAAATAATCTTTAAACTCTTCGCCCAGTATCGTGGTTGTTCTATGTTCGTCAGATGTCCTCTTAATTGGAGAGATCTGTGAGCATTGATGCCAATTTCCCTCGGGGACATCAGTGCCTCTGTCCACTCTTCCGCCTCCAGTGCCCCCAAGTCCTGTTCCCATTTCCCTCTAAGGTGGGCAAGTTCCCCCGAACCAAAGGAGTTGATTGCCTGATAGAGGGTGGAGGTTACCTTGAAGGGAATGCGTTGTGGGAGGAGATTTGTTTCTAGGGGTGAGCAAGCAGGTATGTCGGTGAGGTTTGTGAATTGGGTGTTGATAGCGTGTGTGAGTTGGAGGTATCTGAAGCAGTCCATGGGCCCTAATCCGTGTTTTGTTTGTAGGGTTTCGAAGTCTATCAGTCGCCCCTCATGAATTATGTCTGCCAGTGTCTATATCCCTTTCCTCTCCCAGGTTTCGAAGTGGCCCATACTTTGCATTTCTGGAAGGTGCGTATTGTGCCATAGGGGTTGGATCAAAGTTGGTCTGCCGCTCCAGTCGATCTGTGTATATCTTTCCATACTCGTTGGATGTGAAGGGACCCGCTCGGGACCCCTCCTAGGTTCTTTTTGTCATCTTATAGTATTTGTAGGGGAGAAGGGGTGTCGGTGTCCCTTGTTTCGATTCGGGTGTGTGGGAGCTGCGGGTCCCCATGTAGCCACTCATTTGCCACTCCTGCTTGTGCAGCCCAGTAATGTGTGGCTATTGGGTAGTCCGATGCCCCCCTCCCACACCGAGCGGTGGAGTGTTTTTAGCGCAATGCGCTGCTGCTTCCCCCCCAAAGTAGCGTGCGTAGGGTCCTGTCGATGTGTACAAATGTTGCGGCTGGTAGGCGAGAGGGGCATTCTGGAGGACGAAAAGGAACCTCGGGAGCGCCAGCATCTTACAGTGCCGCCCTCCCAAGTAGTGAAAGTGGTAGGGAGTGCCAATGAGTGATGTCGTTTTCGAACCTTTGCATTATCAGGTGCAGATTCAGTTTGAGAAAGTCTTCCCGTGGTGCACTAATTCGTATACCCAGATAGGTGAAGCCCAGTACCGAAATGGAGTATGGGCAAGGTTCTGGAATTGCTTCTTCCCCCTACTGGATCGGGAAGTAGATTGTTTTTTGTGTGTTTACCCAGAGTCCCCCAAAGCGTTGGTATTCCCCCAGGGTTCTGGTCACTATCTGGCAGGAGACTTTGGGTTTACTGAGATATAACAGGGGATCGTCCGCGTATAGCGAGACGCGTTCCTTGCCACCCTTTGGCCAAACAAAGCCCTCCCATTGTGTGTCTGTGCATAGCCTGATCGCTAAAGGTTCGATGGCCAGGAGGAATAGTAGGGGTGAGAAAGGGCAGCCCTGCCTGGTCCCCCAGCCCAGCGGGAATGTCTTGGATGTCTTCCCGTTGACTCGCACGGATGGCCATCGGGAGGGTATATAGGAGCTTGACCCATGACATGAAGTATTGCCCGAAACCCATACATTCCATTATGGCCCACAGGGCGTCCCATCCCACCGAATCAAAGGCCTTTTCAAAGTCGACCACAAGGAGGGCCAGCGGAGACGGGATCTCAGCTGCCCAGTCAAGCGTGACCTGGACCCTGCGGAGGTTCATTCGTGTGCATTTGCCTGGCATAAATCCGCACTGGTCCAGGTGAATTAGGGACCCAATCACCTGGAGCAATCTATTTGCGAGGACTCTAGCTAGTACCTTGGCCTCTCCGTTTATTAAAGATATGGGCCTGTACGAGGCACAGCTCTCCGGGGGTCTCCCTGCCTTGGTAATCACTACAATGGTCGTTTTCCGGAGGCCCGGGGGGAGGGTACCCCGTTCCCGACTGCGGAGGAACATGCCGTGCATGTGCCTCGTTATTTCGCCCAGTCTTTTCCACATCTCTCCTGGAAATCCTTTGGGGCCAGGGGTCTTTCCCGTTTGTAATTGAGAGGGCTTCCCCTACCTTGTCCTCGGTAATGTTTGTGTTGACTCTGGCCCTGTGAGGTGAGGGATCCTGACTTGAGGTATTGGTTTCCTGTGCTGGTGGGTAGTATAGTTCCTCATAGTATTCTGCGAAGGCCTCCGCAATCTCGAGTCACTCGTTAACAATTCCCCGTTCTGAGTTCGGATAGTCCGTACTTGCCCTTTACTCTGATCCCGTCATTCTAACCAAGCTAGGGTCTTGGTTGCTTTGTCCCCACTCTCATATATCTAGCTCCAGACCAGCCACTGGGCGGTTTGAGCATTGTCTAGAGCCTCTTTCAAAATTGCTTGTGCTGTCTTTAGGGCATCATGTGCCTCATAAGACCCCTCCTCTAGCAGTTGTTCCTCCCGCCTGGTTACTTTGGTCTCTGCTTCAGTGATTTCCTCGTTGTGCCGCTTACAGTGAGCCGCTACCAAGGATATTGCTTCCCCTCTTATGACTGTCTGATATGCGTCCCACCTTATTATTGGACAGTCCACCGCTTCTTCATTTAATTCGAAGTATTCCACTGCCTTTCCATTATTTCAGTTATCCCCAGGTAGTAGGCGTTCAGGTGCCAATTGGGTTCTTGTTTGTGTGATTTCCCTTTGAATTTAACCAGTAGGGGGAGGGAGTGGTCAGAGATCCCTCTTGCCAGGAATTCTGCCAATAATAGTCTTTGGGCCATGTTCTTTGGAGTGAAGATATAGTCAAGCCTAGAGAGGGACCTGTGTGCGTTGGAGTAGAACGAGTAGCCCCTGTCTAATGTGTGGAGTGCTCTCCACATGTCAGATAGCCCCATTGCCTCGGCAAATGTGCAAAGCCTGCTCGGGGTATCCGCCTTCCTGTTGCCCGTGTGTGTTCTGTCCAGAGCTATCTTCATGACTTTGTTAAAGTCCCCCCCAATTGCCTATGAATCTGCTTGTTCCTCCAACATTGCGTCCTGGAGCTCAGTAAGGAGTTCCGTCGTCAGTGTGGGAGGCGCGTACACTGCTATCAGGCCGCAGGTCTCTCCCCACATTTCCCCAAGTACCATCACAATTCTTCCCCAAGGGTCTGCTCTCCCCTTTCTGGTCTTAAATGGGACCCGTTTATGCAAGAGGATCATGACTCCCCTGGAACCTCGGGAGAATCCTGCCAGGTATGTGTGCAGGTTGTTAGATTTCCTAAGAAGCCCGCTATTGGTGCCAATCGGGTGGGTTTCTTTGACAAATGCACTATCAGGAGAGTGTCGGTTGAGGTACCCAAGTACCAGTTTTCGCTTTATACCGGACCCCAAGCCATTCGCGTTCCAGGTCAGCAGGGATATTGGTCTCGACTGAGCTACATCCGCGTGACTTCTGTTCTGGGGTTGTTTGGAAGGATCTAGTGTCTCTGTTGTCTCTATCGTGTCCGTCGCTGTGAGGCGCCTCGGGCCCTGGTGCCTGCTTGTCCTTCCCGTTGTAGGGTACCCCCGTGTACTACGTGTGCAGCCCCTAAAACCTTGAACTGTGAAACGTAGGCCATGTCTGTATGAGTGTAAGTATGTAGGTCACTAGGGGCTATGTTCCGGCCCCCTTTATGTCCAGTGTGGAGATTTCGCTGACCTTTTTGCTTCACTGACCTTTGGGGCTGTTGCTTGTCTCCAAGCCTTCCCCCTTAACAACTAAAACCCCCATACTCCCCCCCCCCCCCCCAACCAGAAGCACTTGTTCCCTGAACCATTTGAACCATGAGGACCTTCTCTGGGGGGTTGCGGGGGGGGGGGGAGGTCAGGAGAACCCCCTGCCCAGCCTTGTGTAACTTAAAGTACAGCGGAACATGTGTTCCTTTCTCTTCTTGACATCCCCGCTGGGGCAGCCGGGTGCAGAGGTCCTTCCCGGATCCTCTTATGGGTCTCTCTGTGCGTGATCAGACTTCAAGCGAGTCCCAGTGCGGTCGGAGATCCGGTTATCCCTGCCTCCCCGCACACTAGTGCGGTTTGCTCTGGGGGTTGGGCATCGCCTTTGTTGTCCTTGCGGGGTGTTTTTCCTCTCGGTCTGTGTAGGCGCGGGGCAGAGAGGACATGTGTCTCTAGCCACTCCCAGGCCTCATGGGGGTTGTAAAACACGTGCACCTTGCTGTTGTAGTACAATTTGAAGGTTGCCGGGAAGAAGAGTGTGTATTTGATGCCCAGGGTTGTCAGCTTTTTCTTTATGGAGTCATAAAATTGCCGCGATTTCTGGACCTCCCTCGTGTAGTCTGGAAAGAATCCATCCGATTGCCATTGTAGGTGATCGGGCCGGTCGCCCTCGCCACGTGCAGGAGTGTATCCCGATCCCTATAGTTCATTAGTCTTGCAATCACTTTGTGGGGGGCCTGGGGGGGAGGAGGGGTGGGGCCTGGTCTGCCCGCCGGAACCCAATGCGCTCTTTCAATAGAGAAAAATGTTGAGTTTCTTGGGGGCCATCAGGTCTGTTAGCCAGTCCTCCAGGAAGAGTTCCATGGAGGGTCCGTCTTTTTCAGGGAGGCCAAGTATGCAGAGATTGTTGCGGCGGGACCTCCCTTCGCTGTCCTCGACTCTGTTTTCCAGTGTGGTGATTTTCCGTTCCATTTGCTGCAGGCGCTCCCCCAGGTTTTTAACAGTGTCCTCGGGGTCGGATATCCACTGTTCTGTTTCGCCTACCCTGGATGTCCGGTTCCTTAAGTCTTGTCTCAAGAAGGAGACTTCAGAGGCAAGGCCATCGATTTTTGTCTCCACCGAGGTCCTGGAGTCGCTGATTGCCACCATGATGTCTGTAAGCGACAGAATTTGGTCAATGCCCCCCTTTGTTGCCTCCTCCGCCTCGCTTGTCGGTCCCAGGAGCCTTGTTGGGGTGCTCATTGTGTATCTGTCAATTTTATTTTGCGTTACTCCTCTGCGGGGCAGGTCTTTCCCCATTGTGGTCTATTTGGGGCGGTCCACGATGCAGATGTATTCCGTCAGACCGGAGCATATCCTGCGGGGTGGTCCCCCGCACTTTGTCCTGGGGCAGTTCTTGTTTCTACCTGTATTCTCACAGTGGGTCAACTGCCGTACGTGGGCTTCTCTTTGCAGTCTTACTGTCTCCGCCCCCAGAGCCACCTAGTCACTCTTGCCCCACCACTATCCCTCTTTACCAAAATATCCTTTCGCGGGTCACTGACCTTGTTAACCGGAGTGTGAGATGGGGCTCATATGGGTTATGGTCTCCCCCTGGTCCCAGTGGTTAGGGGGTTCCCTGCTCCGGGTGTGCACCTTCTTCTGTTGGTGTCGTTCAATGTCTTACCTCCCTACTCTGTTTCCTGCCTCCTCCTTTTGGACCACAGCTTACCCAATCCGCCTCTGGGCACAGGGATTGTCGACAGCGCCTTCTCTTCGATTCCCCGTTCTTGGGGGTCTGTTGTATGTACCTGCCCCTAGTGGGCCCTGGGTAAGGTGGTCTATGGGAGCGCCGTTGGGGGCTTGCCAGTGTCAGAGTCTTGCCCGCACCACCACCTGTTATATCAGGCCCCCAGGTGTCCGCCCCATCTTGATGACCCACCACCAGGTGGTGCAGTTTGCCCACGCACGTGTGGTATCTGTAATTGGCGCTGCGCTGGTTGCAGGAGTATCTTTGCCTCTGTGTGTGTGTATGGCAGTGTCAGTGCCTGTGTGGCCTGATAGGATCAGTTGATCAAGTGCCTGCCCTTCCACTTGCTTTGATGGCTGTGCAGTGCTTCTATCCCCCGTTCAACGTGTCCCGCCCCCCCACCGCTCCCCCCACAAGCACAGACTCCTCCGCAGTGCCGGGGTGCAGTCCACAGTGACTGGCAAGTTCGCCAAGTATCCCTCAGTCAAATATGGCCTTGCCCCCTCTGGTTGCAGCCCGTGTTGATGAGGGGCCTTCCCTCGGTCGGCGTGACTGCCCCTATGGCGTTCCTCCCCCAGCCCACTGCAGTCCCTCAAACGTACCTTCCAGTTGGGTTGGTGTCCCAGCGGGTGCCCCTCGACCCGGGCCGCCCGGCCGCTCACTCACAACGCACATTGAGGGCACCAGGGAGGGGTGTGGGTGGAAGATGCCTGGGGAGACACCCTGGGCCGGGACGCCGCTGTTGCAACGAACAGCAGGCACTGGTGGGCGTCTGGCTCTCTCCGCCGGTGTTCTCGCTTAGGGGACCCCGATGGGCTGGATGGATCTGCTGGCCTCGGGTAGGGGGGGATGGGTAGCCCGGCCTGTGCTCTCCTTCTCAGGCTCCCAGTCGGGTCTCACCTGGGCCTCCGGCGCCCTGGGTAGCTGCACTGCGGTTCCCGGTGGCTCAAGTGTTTGCTGGCCCCGCCGTGTAGTATGCCAATGCAGGGCTGTCCCGATTGCTGGCGTCCAGCCCCTCTACTCCCAAAAGCCTGTTGCACGGTTTCCTCCATCAGGACTGCAGCAAAACTTTAGGTTGGCGGCGGGGGCCTCAAATGGCTCTGATTTTCCTCAGGATTTCGGGGGGTGTCGCGGATACACTCACCCACCTGAATTCGTCTTTTTTAGCCAATTTCTGCACCCAAAGACAGCAGGATTATTTAGGATACAGGCAGCCCCGATGGAGCGACACGGAGCTAGGTCTGCATTTGTGCCTCCTGGCCGCTCTCCCCTTCTCCTGGACTCTTGACAGTGGAGCTTGAGGCCTACCCTGCACCTCAGTACCGGGCCTGGTAGGCATCGTGCCCTCAACTGTGTCGCTGGTAGTGCTGCGAACAGGTGCCCGCTCAGACATGTGTCCGGCAGAAGGGCGCAGCCCCTCGGGTGGACACCCGGTAAAAGAACCTTGCGGTCCCTCAACAACCTCACCGGCAGGATCTAGTGACCCTTCGGCCTGGCATCTAGCAGCTGAAACAGCCTCAGTACCTGTGCTGGTGTTAGAACCTGGACGGTCCTTCCCGCTCGTGCGTCTTCTAGGAAAGGAGTCGCCCTTGCGGGGTGCCAATGAAAAGAGTGTCCCAACCTTGGGCCTTGATTTGTGTCTGAAGTTCTTCAAGTCCTCTGGAGGCGATCTTTCGAAGAGCTCTCTCCACCGAGCTAACCTGTTCTTCAGAGGGCGCAGTGTAAGCGCGTTGCATGTATTACAACCATCCCGCCCGTGGTCGTGGTCAAGGCAGCGGTGGCAAAGAGCTTGGGGGCCGGACATAGGGAAGAGCCCTTAACAGGCCAGACACCTGCTGAAGCCCAAGGACGTCAACATGCGCCGGGGAAGAGCGTGGCGCCAGAGGACCGAGTACCTGATTAAAGATTAAAGACAAACGACAAAAAGACAGTATCCGGGGAAGAGTGCATGGAATTACAAGGCCGAAGCCAAACCCAGGAGTGCTGGTGAAAACGGTCTGTTTGTGTCGATGCGGAAAAGGGGACTGGTGGGCGGAGTCAGGGAAGCGCATTCTCCCGGGCAGCGCCCTGCGCGCCTTTAAATTTAAAGGGGAAGAATATTTGTTTTTTCTGGTGAAAAAGGTTCTGTCTCCCGTCCCTAGCGAGGGATGCCCATACAGTATGGAGGAAAGGGGATGGGACGTAAGAGTATGCACAATTCTTAAGGACTTCTTTAATTACAACTTTACATTGGTATATTTGTCAGTGATTTCTCTGCTGCTTTCACTTCACAACCACACATTTACTGGTGTTACTTTGAGAACATTTACTTTCATCCCACAATACGTTGCTGAATCAGACTACTTCAATATTACTGCCACTGACAACTTAGTATACCATCACAGTTTAAGTACTACTACCACAGCCCAGTATTATTGAATTGTTAGGCAGGTTTTGACAAGAACTGTCAACCTCTTCAAGTGGGCAAGGCACTCTTCCTTTTAATGACGTTCTCAAAAGGGGCAGCCCCTTTGCCTCTCCTGTCTGTTTGCTACAATATCAACCTGGTTCTGCCCATATGACTCACTTCTCTCTGGCTTCCAGAGTCTTTGGCATTACAGGTTATGTCTATGTCAGGATATTCTTTAGAAGCAATTGGTTCCCATTCCCCAGCTTTACTCACACCTTTCGGCCAGCTTTCAGCCCAAGTAATTTCCCAGAAGCCTTGGTGCCACTCTCTCACCTTCAGGTTATACTGGTACACTTGTATTTTATTCCACTTGACTGTAAACCACTTCAGTGTAGTTTGATGACTCTTTAACTCTTGGCAAAACTGGTTTCTCTATGAAAAAGTGGGGGTGCCTCTTGGCTTGGGTTATGCTTGTTCTTCTCTTCAATAGTTCAGACTCTTCTTAAAAATGAAAAGAATGCCACTTCTTTTTTATTTTTTTATTTTATACGGTTTATACAAACCTTTAAAATCTTTTACATACATCAACAATCCCCAGATGCCATACATTCAAGATCACCACCTCCCTTTCTACCATTTTGTCGGCCTTCTTGTTGCCCAATAGTCCTTCATTCGCTTCCTAAACATCAGAAGCCGTACTTAGTTGGTATTCGATTGTTGCTAGAAATTGTGTCAGCGGAATTAACAATTTCAGATCTGTTCCATTAAACATATGACCCCACCATTCTTCTGCACACAAAGAAGGGTGGATTACCCCCCATGGACCCAAATGCAAAGTTCTGTCATTTCGAAAGCTGTTACAAAATAACACTAGATGTTTCAACGACTCGGGTGCTTTTGTGCAGAATCTGCACCTGAGGTTTATGTTTTTGTTACATTTCCATGTTTGTAACCGCTCTTTAGTTTTGAACAGATTCATACGAAATAACATGTATCGTCTCCGTGCATTGGGTTCTGGAAATAGACTGATGTAACGCTGGTGCGTGATAAAGGAACAAACTTCTAGAGGGGCACTTATCAGTTTTGCCATGGCTCTTTCAGAGCAAGTTCTCTTCCAGTCCAAACGCAAGATTTTCATTTTTGCAGCAAGTGGATTTTCATGAAGTAAATTGCTCTTGATGTCGAATTCTTCCAGTAAGCTTTCACATATGTGCATCCACAAGGCCACCAAATTATGACCTTGCGCCGTTGCACTTTGAAGGAGTTCAAATTGAAAGATGTTTTCTCGGGCTCGAGTCTTTCGGAATAGAGATGACAAGTTCCAAGTAATCCTTGCCTGTAATAAAATGAGAGATGATTTGTATCTAATACACGAGGTCGTTGTCCCTCTAGGGAGACCCAACACCTTTGTCCAGAATTGGTTCTCCATGGAAGACCACAACTTGTGAGAACATCCCAGGGCATTTTCTGCTCTGTAAATCAACACCGGCACGACTTTTTGTTGATATAACATCCGTACCGGCTCCAATGAAAATTTCCCAAATTTCTTTTTTATAAGCAATGCTTGATTTGCTAGCTGGTTACATTTCCTTTTAGTGTCTGCCACCCACGGGGCATCATTAATGCAGGAACTTAACACCATTCCTAAATATTTGACACTTTGTGATATCTTCATTGGAGTCCTACTCCGATACCATTTAAGTTTTTTTTCTTTCCTCGTGGTTGCACCTTTCAGGTTTTTGAATATTAAAACTTCACTTTTGTTTGCATTAATCAACAGGCGATTCTCTCTTACATAGTTTTGAATTGCGTCTGGTTTTCGTTGCAAGCCGACATGTGTTAAATTCATGATCACAAGATCATCAGCATATAGGAGCCAGCTTACGTGTGTTTTATTTATTTTCGGTGGGTATGAGATCACTACATCTATCGAGTTACCCAAATCCGATATATATTGGCTAAATATTGCTGCAGCAAGCGGGCACCCTGGCTTTACCCCCTTATATGTTTGGATTGTCGTTGAAAAAGACCCCAGTTGGTCAAGTCGAATCTTGATAGAAGTGTCCGTAGGAAGCTCCTGGATTACGGCTACCAAATCTTCAGTGCACCCCCACCGACGCAATTTTGACCATAGTAGATCCCGGTCGATAGTGCCAAAAGCACTGGAGAAGTCAATAAAGGCCAGGTAAATGATGGTATTTGATTTCAAGGCCTCCATCTTTATCATGTTGAATAATAATAGGTTTAAAGAACAACCCACCCGTTTGACAAACCCTGCCTGCCGGGCGTCAACGTGCTCCGTTTTAACAGCCCATGCTACCAATTTTTGTTGCAAGACAGTAGCATATATCTTACCCAAGACGTCTAATAGGGCCACTGGTCGGTAATTTCCGGGGTTCGATCTATCTCCTTTTTTGAATATTGGTACTATGACCGCCGATTTCCATGATTCAGGGGATTTGCCAGAGTTGTTTATTCTTTTGAATAGGGCCACACACAACTCCGCCCAGATCTCAGGATGTTGTTTGATGGTATAGTTGTTGGCCTTCAGGATAATGGATATAATGTCCTCTTTGCAGTAATCGATTGTTCTTGGGGGAAACAACGGTTTGTCTCCGCTATCAGCAATTTTATGGCCCTTATATAGTTCCTCAAAATGGGAGATCAATCCTTCTCCGTCATCAAACACATTTGCAAAGCCTTTTGCAGTGCCTGCATGTTAATGATCCTCCAGAATTCTCCTGAATTTTTATTCTTCAGTGCGGTTAACATGGATTCCGCATCATTTTGAATGGTCAGGTGTTCGTGGGCTTTTAACCAGTTTTTATATCTCTGTTTGGCGATTTTAGTGGCCTTTTTTTTTAAAAAACGGGTCCAATAGATGAGCCTGGCGGATAGCTTGTCTCATCTGCCTTTTATGACTCTGTATCTCTGGATCGAACCAATGTTTACGCACCATGTTTGGATGTTTGAGCCCTACATTCTTGCTCTTAAATTTGAGCAATAGTTGTGCATAGTCCGTTTGGGTGCTGTGGTGACAATATGCTGTTACCAACTTGGCAACCTCATGCGTCTCCAGACGTAGTCTGCACCTGTTTGATGTAACTAAGATCTTATGTTGCCATGTTGAAATAGCCTCTTTTGGTGTTGTTATGAGACTTGTTGTCAGCATGTCGTGATCGCTACTGATTTGATTCCTAACCTTAAAGGACTTTATTCGGGTATGCAAGTTTCTAGACACAAACATATAGCTAATTATGGCGGTAGTGTCAGCTCGATGCCATGTTGCTGCCGGTACCAGGTCGCCAATCGTGTTTCCATTTAACATTTGCAGGTGTCTAACTTTTATTTCTTTCAACCAGTTGTGACTCGGCACCTTTTTGCCGTTTGTAGTAGGTTTGAGAAGATCAATGATCAAATCACCACAGATCATGATGTTTGCATTCTCTTTAAGCACCAACAGGGAATCAAGTATTTCCGCAATTTGGTCTACGAATTCTGTTCTTCCTGCCCTTTGATGGTTCCAGTACACATTTAGAAGTGTTATTTCATCCGCATCTTCGGGATGCACCTTCTCCTTTGTAACCGTAATTTCCTGTATGAAGGGAGAATGATTGGTCGACTTACTGATCCTGAAGCCAGAGGCCTTATTAACTAATATTAACAAACCCGCCATGGGGCGACCTTTCTCCAGCTTTATTGCAGGATTAAGTGCCACTTCGTAGTCCCTTGTGAGTGGACTTTCATTTAGCCATGTTTCCTGTAAACATGCAATAGATATTCCTTCCAACCAGTTCGTGTTAAAAAGGTGGATAAATCCTCGGGTGTTCAAAGAGGCTATCAAACACTCACTTAAAGATGATGCTTCCTGATGTTATTGTTGGGCGTTTGTGTTGAGCGTTGCTGCTACCCAACCCCAATCACAATTGGTATCCTTAGTGTTCAATCTATCTGTGCCTTTGACTGGTATTGATCTTGAATTAAGGCCTCCACATATCGTGATTCTTATGTCTGTTTTTGTTGCCTCCAAAGGACTCACGTTTTTGTTAGGTTTTGACCCGAGATCTGTTTTCTCATCAAGTCTTAGATTTTCGCACAGCGCTCTAGTAGTGTGGCTACTAACCTTTTCTTTATCTTCGTTATCCTCCGAACGGAGTTCTGAATCATTATTAAGGCGACGTAATATAGCACTTTGCTGTAAGCAGCTTGAGATGTCGCCGTTACCTCGTTCAATTCTATCAGGAAGATTCACACTCTGGGCTGCCAACTCATAGACTTCGAATCCCAATGAAAAAAGTGCGACGTTCGCTTCCTTGATTGTTTTAGCTATTAACGATGAAGTCGCATGGAGAATTACCTTATCGTTCCGGTTTTCGTTGGGAAATTCAACGATCTTGACATCATTTGACTTGATAGCACGTAAACTTGGAATCAAGTCAAATAGGTGGATAATATTAGCACAATTTAAAATCAGCTTATCCAGAGTCAAGCCTCTCAATCAGCAATTTAAAGACTGGTGTTGCTCTTTTGACTTTTGCAGCTTGATCTCTATTCCTTTCGCGAGCAATCACTCGTGAGTTGGGTTTTACACTTGGTAACTTTTCGTTCCGATGGATATTAGAAGACTCGCCAACTGCCTCTGTGCTTCCTAGAGCACAGCCGACGTCCAATTCTACATTTCTCAGCATATCAGAACGGGACTCATCCAGTCCGGTAGGATGTATACATTCTTGTTTAGTACATAATAGCAACCTTCTTTCGTGCATGGTCAAAAATGGTGGACTTGTCGGGACAGTTAGGTCTATTGTCGAATTCTCTTGTTCAGCGACAAGACAACAGGTTCTAATGTTCTTACCTCCAACGGTTAATAGGGAGGCTGCTCTTTCTACACTCCTTGGGCTCTGACCCTCCCGCACGGG
The DNA here is from genome assembly GCF_040938575.1 of Ambystoma mexicanum. Classification (NCBI taxonomy): domain Eukaryota; kingdom Metazoa; phylum Chordata; class Amphibia; order Caudata; family Ambystomatidae; genus Ambystoma; species Ambystoma mexicanum. The sequence goes on along the minus strand of NC_090936.1, from coordinate 468,969,187 downwards.
TATCTCCATCACCTTGGGGTCTTGGGCTGCCCTAAGCAAAGTCATTTGGACCGGTCTATGAGATGCTTGGATACCCATGTTCACATTATGTGGCCTCTGTACACCTACAGTAGACAAGGTCGTTAGAACCGGTCCATGAGGTACTTGAGTACCCATGTTATTGCTTTGAGGCTTCTGCACATCTACAATGGACGAGGTCGAGTGAACAGTTCCATGAGGTGCTCGATTGTCCATAAACTCACTTTGTGGCCTCTGCAGGCCTGATAATGCACCCTCAGTCACGTCCGCCTCATCGTATGTGGACATATTTAAAAGCTCTTCCGGAATGCTCTTTAGCAACACTTCATTCTCATCCAGTGTTTGTTGACAAATACCTTTTTTCTGGCTGCTCCACTTTGTGTGTTTTCTCTGAAATCAGATTTATTACAACTTTCCGTCACGATTTGCACAAATTTGATGTTCCTCAGGAATTTTCTGGCTCCTGTATTTTTACTACTTTTCTTTGCCGGCATATTTTTAGATTTTTTCGCTGGCTTTGCAGCTTTGTTTTTTGGTTCCACCAATTTTGAACTGCTTGGAGAACCAAAGATGGAGAATACATTACGTTTTTCCCCACTTTGGGTACTAGTTGGTACATTTTTCTCCGTACTTAATTGAGCTTCCGTGGTCGATGTAGTTGGCATTTGCTCATCAATGTCCAGTCGTTTTTTACATGCTCTTGCTTGTTCAAAAGCTGTGTTAAAAGAAATGTCAGCAATTTGATCGCACTCTTGTTCAGTGCTGTCAGCTTCGACCTGCGAATTAGGTGTTGTACTGGTCCTGCCCAAATGAACGTCAGTTTCCATATCTGCACTCTTAGCACCCTCGTGATCAGTTGTATCTTCTTGTGGGAATCGTGGTGCTGCTACAGGAGCTTGAACCACCTTTGTTGCTCCACTAGAGTCGCCATCTAATGCAACTGTAACCACTTGCGGCGGTAATTCTGAGGACACAGCCGTAGATTGTTTTGTAGAGCTTCCTAGTGCTCGAGTATTATTAAATATGGCCAACACTTCACGGGCAACTTCTGCCAGTAGTTTTTTATCGGTTGCATCATTTCTCTTTTGCTCGCGTGATACTTTAAGTGAAGTATCTAGAATTTTCAATACTTCAATCACCTTACCTGAATATTGGCTACATATTTGCTCCAAATAAACCACTTTGGAGTTCATTAGAGCGGTCAATGTTGTAAGGTCCTTCAGTGAATCGTTCAAATTGTCGTAGAGTTTCATAAATGGGGCCATAGAAATCGCTATTGATGAAATTATTGCAGATTGTAACTCAGTAGTTGACCCAAAATTCTTAGACTCCAACAAATTTGCCTCAGAGGTGCGCTTTGTCGTCTTTTGAGTCCTATGGACTCTTCTCCTTATTTTTTGAAAGGGGCGCTTGATGAACGAAGAATCAGATAAATCACATGTCCCCGATATAATTGAACTAGGATGCTGTAAGGTTCGTAGACTCTGATGCGTTGAATTCAGTTGCACCTGTTTAGGGTTAATTTCTCTTTTTTGTGAATTTATCTGATTAAAGGACGAATCTTTCGAAGAGGCTGTGCTTCTGCTCTCTTTAGGGTCACTAACCGACGACTTCCTACGTTTATGTGAGACATTAGTCCATATGTCTTTGTTGGAGCCGATGAGCTGCCCATTATGACGTTTCAAAGGTAATTTTTGGTTTTGCTCGCATTGTGAAGACATGCCCTTCCCTATAATGCTTTGTGCTTTATTCATGGAAATTAAATTAAGTAAAATATTGTTTGCGACATCCAACAAGTCGCGACGTTCATCACTTTTGTGATTGGTATGTCCCTTCACTAAAACTCTACCAAGCTCCAAATCCGGAGTCAACAGGACCTTTGACCTCTCATATGCAGGAGAGAACACTTCATCATCAGGGTCATCATTCACATTTTGTGTAGTGCTGAGCCCTGCGCTTGCTGCTTGAGCTGCCGACAGCGCCTTACTTCTGTCCTCGCCTAATTCGGAAGCGTCCCTCGATGACTCAAGAGGAACGGTTCCCGGCCTCTCACTCGCTCCGCCATCAGCCGTTGGCAAGACAGGAGGGACCAGAGCAGTCCCAGAGGGCCGCTCAACATCAAGAGCGCAGCCGCAGTCCTCACCAGCCGCAGGCGACTCAGCTCTGCCCATACTTCCTGAGCCGTCACCGGTCTGCGACGCTGTTTCCGTCCCATCGGCACCAGCACATGTCGACTCCGCGCGAGCCTGCAGGTCCGCACCAGGACCGCGTAAAAATTCATCCACCTGATCAACGGCGCACGCCCCACCCGCCATGCAAGGCCCCATGAACGCCGCACCACGCAGGCCCCGAGGACCGAAGCCGCCGGAGCCGCGCCGGGTAAGAAATCGCCGGGACCCGCCTTGAGTGGGGATGAGCAGGCCGGCTAGAGTGTTATCACAGCGTGAGTATTGTGGTTCAAGCTCATTGACCGGCTACTATTACCAATGTCAGAACCCTGATGGTCCTGATACAGATTTCCTCCACTCTCAGACACTTGACCATCATCCGAAGTGTTAGCGTTTGTGTTATTAGTAGAGATGGCAATGTTCACATCTTCACATGTAGAGACACATGAATAAAAGCGACTTACTTTCCTTGCTGATGCTCGATTGATTATATTGACTTCAGACCCCCCTGGTCTCTCGCGTTTTCTTTGTTCCGCCATCCGCTTTTTACCGCTACTCTGCCGTCACTCGCCAAACAGCCTAACAGGCAATATGTCCAGCCCTTTCTCCCCCAGGGCTTACGCCACAAGGGCGGAAAGAGGCAGCATTTTAAGGTCAGCTGTCTTGGATTCCTTAAAGGCACACGCACCTCAGCAGTGATCAGTAGTCCACAGGATACACTCTCCACTCGCCACAGCCTAACAGGCAATATGTCCAGCCCTTTCTCCCCCCGGGCTTACGCCACAAGGGCGGAAAGAGGCGGCATTTTAAGGTCAGCTGTCCTGGAGTCCTTAAAGGCACACGCACCTCAGCAGTGATCAGTAGTCCACAGGATACACTCTCCACTCGCCACAGCCTAACAGGCAATATGTCCAGCCCTTTCTCCACCAGGGCCACTTCTGGATACAGAATGGGGTTCAGTCGTGATATGATAGGTTATTTATAACGCTCTTAATACCCAGAGTTTTCTAAGCGCGCACCCGGGCATCGAACCTGTGTTGCTCCATGTCGTCTTGATTCCAAGGCGAGCACGTTGCCCCTGAGCTATCCTCCTGAGACTCGGGGAAGGAGGGGGGGGGCCAATTGGGCACACGCGACCTCTTTAAAGTAGTTTTCAAGGTTTAAAGTTGAATAGAGAATTGTATTCCCTTGTAACCGCAAAGGATAACGTTCTTACTTCCTTTGGGAATCGCAATTAGGCACACACGACTTCCTTTTGATGTAGCTTTCACACTTTATAAAGTGTAACTCATGTATTGTCAAGGTTAGGTATTCGGTAATGGTTTAGAGAGCGTTCCCTCAACTTAATGAGGGACACGCGATCACTCCGTTAGACAGCAACGTTCTTTAAATAGTTCAGCAATGGTTTTCAATGACTTATGCTTCTCATGCAAGTGTTCAATCTTTCATGATATACGGGAGTGCTACATTTCCACTGTTAACAAGACTGGATATAACAAACAGCTTTCACTTGCATAAAACAATACGCGAGTCACTTAGGAACTGGCTAAAGTTACTGGGAAGGCTTGCAAAGTGTATTAGAATGCTGTGCTTCACTCACTGTCTTCATAGACACTGGTTTTGCGGGTTGCATGGCTTTCCTGACTTCTTCTACCACTTCTGGCTTGTTCTGGACCCACGCCCTACTCCTGCACAAGTGTCTTCAGTCCGGCCACTGGATTTGGGAGTTCCTTTTCCACCCGAGACCCTTGGCTTGCCTCCTTCTGCCTTTAATTTCCTGTACGTTCACCGCTCTGCAATCACAGCAATCAGGCTCACATGTGGAAAATGTAGTCTCCTGTATGTGTTCCGCTGCGCAGTCTCTGCACTTGAGATTTTGGGAGGACAGGACTCTCTCGGAACTTGCAGGTGAAATCTGCTGTTTCCACGTTCCAGCATCTCTTGTACTACCACTTCCTTGTGACTTCCCAGCCATGTGCTTCTTCGCTGCTTCTACTGCTACGGCCCTCCTTCCAGCTCTTTCTACTCCTTCTTTCCTGACGGCGCCTTTTATGCCTCACAGGTTCAATGATTGGCTTCAGGTTTGGGCTATTAGCCTTAATTGCCTGAATACTGCAATGGCTACTAGGCTTAATTGGCTGACTGCTTTGTTTGCATGCCTCTTCAGCACTCTTCCTCGTCTCATTACCTCTAGGATTCTGGGACTTGTAGTTTCTTCCAACAAAGTTAGGTTTTTCAACTTCTGCAGTTTGGCAAATAGCTATCAAAAGTGTGGGATGACAGGGAAAGTTAAAAGATCAAAAACCCTATCCTAGGAAGTGCAGCGAATATGACACTGGGCGATTGCCAAATGCATATTTCTCCAAGTGCACCATCTCCCAGGGGTCCAAAACTCAGTGGCAGGCAGCCTCAACGCCTCGAGTGGGAGCCAAAAAACAGTCAACTCAGGAAAGTGTTTGCACAATAGGGTTACCCGCTGATAGACATAATTGCCATCAAACAAAAAGTGGGCAGATTCGCAAGCAGAACTCCACAGGAAAGGGTTGAAGGGGGACGCCTTCTCCATTCCCATGGATGAACCTGTTTGCCTATGCATTTCCCCCAATACCAGTGATCCGCAAGACAGTACAAATGATGAGACCATATCCCCGCTGACTAATTCTAATTGCACCAAACTTGCCATGCTAAACGTGGTATTCAGACCTCCTTCAGTTATCGGACGACCAACCAATCCATCTACAGGACCTCATTGACATATCTCAAAATCAGGTACTGCACCACAACCCGCAGTCCCTAAAGTTTACAGCATGGCTCCTGACTCCACAGAATTCAGGCACCTAAACATACCACAAGAATGTAAGGAAATTCTTAGCGTGGCAAGAGCGCCCTTCACCAACCACTCATAGAAGTTCAAGTAGAAGCGATTTATTTATTTTTATTTTAAAACATTTTTTAACATTTTTTGCATTTTGTGCACACCATCATGTCCAGCTGCTCACTGTACACCCAGAGCAGCCCCTCCCATACCGGTTGTCTTTGGCCAAAGGAGGCCTCTCCCACTCATCAATCAAAGTACACCGATCTGCCATCTCCAGGTATACAAGGTTCTGCGAGGTGCTTGTTCAACACTTTCTACGAGAGCTGTTTCTGTCATTCCCACCTACCAGGAGGGCACCACCAGAATGGAGTCTAAACACAGTGCTAGGGGGCTCATGGGCGTGCCCTTTGAGCCGTACGCTACTGCAAATATCATGAATGTATTATGGAAAGTTGCCTTCTTGGTGGCTATCAACTCATCCAGAAGGGTATCAGAGTTGCAGGCGCTTGGCAGTGAACAGGCCATACTTGTGGCTTAGAAAGGATAAAGTTGTGCTGAGGACCAATCCCTGCTTCATCCCCAAAGTCCCAACAGACTTTCACAAAAACTCAACCATTATATTGTTTGCGTTTTTCCAGAATGCTACATCACCAGCAGAAATTGCATTGCACTCCCTGGATGTGAAAGAGCAATTAAGTATTATTTGTATAGCACAAAATTGTTCAGAGACTCCATGCAGTCTTTTGTAACTTTCTGCCCTTCAAATAAGGGGAAAGCAATCTCGAAGCAAGGGATCTCCAAATCAACTATCTCTTTCTGTCATCGAAAGGCAAATAAACAGTTGACAAACGCAGTCCATCCCCGTTTCATGAGAGCTGCTGCAGCGGCACTGTGGCCCGGAAATTTCATTGACTGACATTTTTCAGGCAGCCGCCGGAGTGGTACCGCACACCCTCATGAGACATTACTGCCTCGAAAGGCAACACGCAGCAAGTGCAAGAATGGGGAGAGCCGACCTTCAGTGTCTGCTACAGTAAGGTAGGCCTTTACCTACATCTCAGTCATCTGAAAATTAACCCTGTTGTATATTCTATTCACAGCATGTAAATCTATGAAAGATCCAATGCTGGAGAAGGAGTAAGTTGCTTGCATGTAACTCCAGCTCTCCAATATTGGCATTTTTCATAGATTCACATACACCCTCCATCCACCCCTCAGTTAAAAGTCTTTTCTCCAGCATGGGGTCTGGCATAGATTCTCGTGAATATTTCCTGTCGTCAGGCCGTGAAATCTCAGTAAAAAAAAAAAGAAGGCAGTCTTGCTTTAAAAGCTTGAAACAGCCTTTCGAAGGGATTGTGTCCTCCGATGTATTCCTTATCTTTTATAGATCATCTCCCAGCTTGCTGGCCTCGGAAACATTTTTCAGTAGAGGGTGCTGCGCGTCGACATCCCTCGAGCCGGTGTCCCTCGACAGCCTCTGTATCGGCGCCGATGTCATGACGCGTATAAATAGACTTGCGAAGCGTCCGTTGCTCAGTTCCGTTTTTACGCGCTTCGTGTGGTCTCAGAATATCGTTGCTCAGTTCTTCAGTCAAATATACGTCATTATTCCTCGTGAATACCAACTCGTACTCAATGGCTTCTTCACCCGAACCGACGACTCCACGGTCCGACTTCAAATTTCGAGACTGTGGAAAGAAAATGTCGTTGAGGGGTCCTCACAGGATCCGTTTATGGTGCCTGGGAATCGAGCACCATTGTTCGGAGTGCGAGGACTGCATGTCCATGATGGCGAAAGCCTTGAAGGAGCGTAAGGGGAGGCTCGAGAGAGGTAAGGCAGTTAAAACTTAGAAAGTTTCCTCGGTGGAGTCGAGACATTCGTCTACTCGCCATCACAAGACATTCTCGTTCTAGGTCTCGAAGCAGTTCCATCACTCTTCGAGATCTAAGCATTCAAAAAAGAGACGTCGAAGAACCCCTTCCTCGTCGTCTTCTTCCATTTCCCCAAAAAGGGTCTCCTGCCCCACAAAACATAGCTCTCAGGCTGAGTGGGAGGAATTCAGAAAAAAGATGAGCGTCTTCGAGAAAGCGGCCTTGACCCCCTCAAAGAGTGCTGAGGGTGATACCCTGGGTGAAAGACCCAAAAAATCAAAACGCCGCGAGTCGCAGCACCCGGCCGAAAGAAGCCACTCGAGATCGTCACAAACCCTCGAGTAAAGGCAAAGTCGCGTCTTCAACGCCGTCGTCGAAGATCCCTTCGACGCATAGATCGCCTCTTCAACGCCGTTATCGAAGGGTTCTTCGATGCACAGGTCAGAGTTGACACCGTCTTCGACGCCGAGAAAGGATAAACTCACGGCCACCTCGCAGCCAGTGGCCATACCCAGAGCCTCGATCACGAAAATGTCATCGACAACCTCGAGTAGAATCCCGATACTCTCGAGTTCATCGAGGCCTCTACCACCTTTCTCGACGCCTTTTTCGATGGCTTTGAAGCCTTTAACGTCCGCGTCGACGTTTTCTCAGCCAGTCATGACGAGTTTGGCCCCTTCTGCTCTGGAAATGGGATTTATACCATTTTCAAGACCTGATCACTCTAGAGTCTTATCTATTTATGAAGAAGGGGAGGATTCGGATCAGGAAAGACCTTTTGAGTTGCAGGGATCTGCAACTCCTGTACCAGAGGAATTTACCTCTGAGGAAGGTAGGTTGAAAGACCTCCAAGAATCCTTACAGGAAGCAAGTCGGTTGGACACTTCCCCAGAAGTGGAATTTGCCAGACCAGACCCAGGGGAACATGCTGAAACCCCTTATCGAACCTTGATGGCAAGGATAATAGAGTTTATGGGGTGGTCCACACCCTCACCTGCTTTTCAGCAAGACGACCTCACAGACATCTTGGTCACAGGTCCACAGGAAGATCCTGTGGTGCCATTTCATGCGGCATTACAAAGGAGAATATTGGCAAACTGGGAAACGCCTGAGGTAATCCCGGCGGTTAACAAAAAATTATCAGCTAAATATAGGGTGTCTTCTGCTGACCCTGAATATTTATCCAAACACCCAACTCCGGAGAGTCTGGTTGTTCAGGCAGCTACTTCATCAGGTAGTAAATCGGCTTACCCTACTGGTCCACAGGACAGGGATGATAAGGGATATGACTCTATGGCCAAAAAAGTATGTTCTGCATGTAGCATGGCGTTGAAATCCATCAATGCTGCTTGTACGCTTGCAAGGTTCAGCCACACACTTTGGGAGTGTGCTTCATCAACGGCTGACTGCCTCCCGAAGGGAGAAGAAAGGGAAGCGTTCCTAAACATCATCAAGGATGGTAAAGACGCTATGTGCGAATCCCTTCAAACTGGCATTGATTCTGCTGACAGCATCAGCAGGGCCATGACGGCAAGTACAACAACCCGGAGATTTGCTTGGTTGCGAAAGTCTGGTTTTGCTCCAGATTTGCAAAGCAGACTTTTGAATATGCCCTTTGACGGCTCTTCTTTGTTTGGTAAGAAGGCGGATGACAGTTTAGTAAAACTACAAAGATCAAAGGCAGCAATCCGTCAGACACCATATCGCCCCTCAGCAACCGCTTGGAGAGGTAAGTCCTTTCGCTTCTATTCCCCATTCGGAAGAGGCAGAGGACAGCCGGTTCAAAGGGGTCAAAAAATTCACCTGAGGTGGACGGGGTAAAAATACAAAAGCCGCAGCAGCAGCAGGTGCCTCTTTACCCTCGGCATCTGCATCAGCCGCCTCCAAACCGCTCTGAGGACTCCTCACAAGACACCAGTAGGGGGCAGGTTAACTCAACATCTGACGGAATGGCAGGCTATTACGTCAGATGCTTGGGCATTGGAGACAGTTGCCCAAGGTTACTGCCTGCCTTTTCTACGCATCCCTCAGAGTCATCCACCGGGGAACAGCTCTCTGAAAGTTCCAGATCCACTCCTCTTGCAGGAAATTGTAGACCTGCTAGAGAAAGGTGCCATAGAGCCGGTACCTGTAGCGGAGAGGAACAACGGCTGGTACTCCCCCCTACTTTCTCATAACGAAGAAAGACGGAGGACTGAGACCTATCTTGGACTTACGAGAAATGAACAAGTTCCTCAGGAAGGACAAGTTCAAGATGGTAACTCACTCTCAGATCCTTCAGGCCCTCCAGCTCCAGGACTGGCTGGTATCTCTGGACCTCCAGGATGCTTATTTCCATGTGTCAATCCATCTCAAACACAGGAAATACCTGAGGTTCGCAATTGGCGGCTCTCATTATCAATTTCGAGTTCTGCCATTTGGGCTGACCTCCGCCCCAAGGGTCTTCACCAAGCTAATGTCGGTAGTGGCTGCAAGTCTAAGGAGGGAAGGGATTCACGTCTACCCCTACCTGGACTATTGGCTGATCAGGGCTGTATCTCCGGAACAAGCTCAGATCCAGCTAGATTATGTATGCCACTTCCTTCACAAACTAGGCTTCTCCCTCAATTTAAAGAAGTCACAGATGATCCCATCACAGAGACTCCAGTTCATTGGAGCGGTCCTGGACACTTCCCTGGGAAAAGCCTCGCCACCAGAGGTGAGGGCTCAAGATATTCTGCAGATGGTCACCAAGTTTCAAAATGCCCAACGTCTCCCAGCGTTAGACTTTTTGAGGTTGCTAGGCCTCATGGCATCCTGCATCTTCCTTCTGCCAGAGGCACGCCTGAGAATGAGATCTATTCAGTGGGCACTGAGAACTCAGTGGTCTCAATTCTCAGGGAGAATGACAGACCTCCTTCAGGTTCCGGACAAGGAGGCTCAAGACCTCCAGTGGTGGGCCTGCCAGAAAAACATCTTGAAGGGAGAACTGTTTTGGCAACCATGACCGGAGATAACAGTAGTCACAGATGCCTCACGCACGGGGTGGGGAGCCCATACCAACGACGTGACCATCAGCGGTCGTTTGTCTCCATCGGAGTCCAGACTACATATCAACCTGTTAGAGCTGAGAGCAATCAGACTAGCGGTGAAAGCTTTTCTGCCATCTGTACAGGGGAAAAATGTCCTGATAATGACGGACAACACAGTGGCCATGCACTAACTCAACAAAAGAGGAGGCGTAGGATCACTGCCACTGTGCAGAGAGGCAATGCAGCTCTGGTTTTGGGCAATTCAAGAGGGAATCTCTCTATCGGCAGTTCACCTAGCCGGAGAGAAGAACTTGACGGCGGATGCTCTGAGCAGGCATGGCACAGTCTCCCACTAGTGGGAACTAGCTCAGGAAGTCCTTCAGGAGATTTTCACCCTTTGGGGAACACCTCAAGTGGATCTGTTCGCAACGAGTACCAACAGGAAGTGCGATCTGTTTTGTTCAAGGTAATTTCCCCCGAGAGGAGCTCTAGGGGACGCGTTCGTAATGGACTGGGAGCTTCCACTCCTGTACGTGTTTCCACCACTTACAGGAGTGTTTCCACCAGTCCCTGTCATTCCTCAAATGATCAGGAGGTTAGGAAGATTCCGGAGGACCATGATCCTAATTGCCCCAGACTGGGCCAGGAGAACGTGGTACCCGGACCTTCTGGACATGTCCATCTGCCCTCCAATTCGTCTTCCACTCAAGGAGAATCTTCTCTCACAGAAGGGAGTCAGGTTCTCCATCCAGACATCAGAACCCTCAACCTTCACGCCTGGCTTCTGAAAGGTTGAGATACAAGGATTGGGACCTCCCTGATTACGTCATGGAGGTGTTGCTTCGGCCAGAAGGCCAGCAACAAAGTCTTTATACCGCTGTCGTTGGAACACATTTTGCAGCTGGTGTAGAGAAGAGAATATCGACCCCTTTTCATGTGGTACACCAACAGTGGTATCCTTTCTACTCTACTTGGCAAATTCAGGCCTTCAAGTTGGCACTATCAAGGGCTATCTCGCAGCGCCATCGATCTTCAAGCGCACTGCAGAGGAGCCTTCGTATTTCAAATTACCCTTATTAATACAATTTCTAAAGGGATTAACTAATGTCTACCCTCCAAGACATTTCCAGGTTCCTTTATAGGACTTAAATTTAGTCTTAAATTTCCTGATGGGTACTCCTTTCGAACCACTCCACTCTTGTTCGCTAAGGTTTACTCACCCTTAGAACTGTCTTTAGTGGTTTTAACATCTGCTAGAAGGGTGAGCGAATTACAAGCTCTATCTTGTAAACCCCCTCATACAATTTTTCATAAAGATAAAGTTGTCCTACAGGTGAAGCCTAATTTCCTCCCAAAGGTGGTTTCTGTATTCCACATCACTCAGAAAATTACCTTACCTTCATTCTATCCGCCTCCCCATCCGGGGAAAGAGGAAGAAAGGCTACATAGGCTGGACCCAAGGCGGGCTTTAAGCTTTTACATCAGCAGACTTGCTAGGATTAGACAAACAGACCAACTGTTCGTAGGTTACTCAGGGCACACGTTGGGACTACCGATAACAAAACAAACCATTTCCAGATGGATTATTTTGGCCATTCTGGAATGTTACAAACTAGCAGGGAAAGAGCCTCCACAAAATCTTAGGGCTCATTCAACCAGGGGTATTGCAGCCTCCTCGGCCCTCCAAAGAGGGGTTCCGGTTCGAGATATATGTGCGGCTGCCACATGGTCGTCCGCACATACCTTCACAAGATTTTACAATCTGGATTCCTCCTCTAGTCAGGAGACTAGGTTTGGCAAAGCCGTATTACATTCTGTTCATGCCTAAAAGGAAACATGGCGTTTTACTCCCACCTCCAATTACACACCACTGCTATGGGAGTCTATCAAAGATAAGGAATACGTCGGAGGACACAATCCGTTCGAAGAACAAGTTACTTCTTACCTTGTAACGTTCTTTCGATGGGATGTTCCTCCGACGTATTCCTTATCGCCCCTCCCATCCATCCCCACAGTAATACTTCCCTTGTGGTTGCAGCTTACGCTCCTTCAAGGTCAATAACCAATTTATGTAAAACAACTGTTAACGTCAAAACGGAACAGAGCAATGGACGTTGCGCGAGTCTATTTATATGCGTGATGACGTCAGCGCCGATACAGATGCCGTCGAGTGCATCGGCTCGAGAGACGTCGACGCGCAGCACCCTTTATTGAAAATGTTTTCCGAGGCCAGCAAGCTGGGAGATGATCTATCAAAGATAAGGAATACGTCGGAGGAACATCCCATCGAAAGAACGTTACAAGGTAAGAAGTAACTTGTTCTTCTCCCATTAGCCAATCACTGAGGTCTGGGTCATACTGCACTCATCCAATGACAACCGTCTTTCAAAGCCACACCTCCGGTGGCCATCTTCAGATTTTTACTGCAGCTTCAGTTGTCAGAGTCCTCTCGAGTTGCTCTTCGTGCTATTTTTTCCTATTTGTAAGTATTGCACTGATGAATTGTTCTATTTTTGTCCCTACCTCTTTCGTTCGCTGACCGTTGGTCAGTGCCGGAAGAGCAGACCCATTGCTGGTGAAGATCGACCGCTACAACGCCGGATCTTTGTTTTTCCAGTTCGGAAGGCCTAGTTGAGGCCTACTTCATGCCTCGCCCTGTTGGACGAATGCAAGAGGAGCCTGTTCAAGCTCTGCGCCAAATGTGGGTTGAGGAACATCTACCTTGAAGACCAAAACACAAGGTGCCTCTATTGTCTGCATCCTGACCACGACGAGGACAGATGCAAAATCTGCCAAGGTTTCCCCACCAAGACGAAGGTGGACTATCAGCGCAAATTGGTGGCATGGCTAAAGGAAGAAAGAACTCCAGACGTGGCATCTGGGCACACACAGGCCCCCTCCAGATCCAGACGACCATTGGAGCATTCTCCTTCGGGGAAGAGGTTGAGAACCGACAAGGATGTTCCTTCACAGGATGACCACAGAAAGGTTAAGCGCAACGCTGCTGATCCGACAAGGGCCACCGCTGCTGCGGGTCCTAGTTCAGAGCATGCACGCTCCTCTTCACCTTCCCCGTCCAATGTAGGCCTGCCAGTGGGTGGCTTGTCATCGGAGAGATCAACCCTCTCGTCCAAACAAGGCCCTTCGTTGAAGGATAGACCAAGCAAAAACACTCGCAAGGAAGGCGCTCCATGATCCTGGTCAATGCCTACGTCCAAGGCCCCGCCAGCGGCGAAACCGTCAGCGTTTCACAAGCAGAAACCTCTGTCAACAAGACCACAGTCTACCACCTCTTTGATGGCTGCCCCATCGTCGACAGTTGCTACAGCTCCATTGACGATTCCTTTCACAATCTCTTCAGCGATCCTGCCGACTGTCTTGTTGGCGACTACGGCAATGTCCATGGTGAAATCTACACAGAGGGTTGCACTGCCTCCCCAGCCCACAACTACTACTGCTCCGGCCACGACTACCCAGTCAGTGAAGGCCCCAGTCGTTTCTTCTTCTTTCCTGAAGGAGGCAGGCAGATCAAAGGAACTGTTGCCCCCAACGGGTTTTCTCCCCCAGACCTTTGGTGGGTCTAAAGGAGGTAGCAAGGGATCCTGTCATGGTGATCTACACAAGTTCGGACGAAGAGTCCTTGCAAGAGGGCTGCTGCTTGGACCCGGGAGAGGACAACCCGATCAGTGAGGTGCCCCCCTGTTAGGGAGAATTCTCATTCTATGGCTAATTTCCCTTACCTATAGAGTCCCCCAGGGTTTGTTTCTTTTCTCCTGCTAAGAGTGAGACTCTTTTTCCCACTATTAGGCATTTTTTCTATATGTATCTAGGCTATTTTTGTGTTTAATGTCTGTGGGATTTTTCTCAACCCCATAGGAACCATCTTTATTCACATGTGTTACCCAGCACCCTCCGTGCAGTGACACAGGGGTGTCGTAGCGACCCCCAAACATAGACTCCATACCCTGGGACTGACTACTGTCTCCCAGGGCATGTAAAGTCCCAATTGACTTTACTAGTCAATTTTTATGAACTAAACCAGTACAACCCATCTTACTATGGAGGTACTGGAAAGGGTTAATAGGTTTTCCCCTATGTTCATTTTCGAGAGTGTACCATACAGTCCCTCTCTCAAAAGTTTCTGGCTGGTGGAAGTGGTTCCTACCGTAAATATTCGACCGCAAATATTTCCCTAAGGGATTTTCCCATTGTTCGAGGCTACCACATTTTCTGACACCCTCTAACATACTGCCGGTTTATTTTTATATTAACTTTACTCTGGTAGGTTTTATTTGCCAGAACTTTAATATAAATTCTTTCTCATGTTTTTCTCTAAAATCCTAACACAGGTCGGGGATCTTTTGTTGGTCCTTTTGGCGGGCTTCTGCCAAGAACCCTCCTTTCGGCGCCACTGAGTCTGGGGTGGGTCCATTGTGTGGGAGGGGGAGTAGGACCCCTGGACAGGGTTGCCTGAGCAACCCATGTCGCACTCTATCCTGATAGGCTGGAGGGTCTCCCGCCAAGGATGACCACTCCACTGTGTGAGTGACGGCTAGGCTGAATAAATGGGGCTCTTTTTGCATAAAAGCAGGTTCTTGAGGACTGGAAGAGCAAGACGTTGCCACTGGAATTAAGAAGCCAAAGAGGAGAGAAGCCAAAGACATCTGCAACGACTGAACCATCGGTGAAGCCCTGCTGCAGGGTCTCACCGCTTTTCTCCAAACGACGAGAGAAGATATTCATCTGCAAGAGCCTTCTTCCCTTGAGCTGGTGGGGCCAACCAGTTTGCCAATCGCCTTCCTGGACCTGCCTTGGTCGAATCGCCAGTACCCTGTACTCGGAGGCCGGATAGCCAGGCACCAGTCCACCCGGACCGCGATTTAAAGGAGCGTACCTTTTATTCGTCGGACAGCACCGCGGCTGGTTTCATCCCTGGGTAGTGCAGTAACTCGAACCTTCCTCCACGACGAGAGCCTCTCTTCCTCTGCTGGATCCCCCGAACTGCAGGAACTACCAGGAACAACCGCCACCGCAGGAGCCTCTTCTTCATTTTAAAGATACATTGTTCTGCCAGGCCGCCCTTTCTTCGCGGTAGACCTAAAGGTGTTTTAAATCCTTTACCTACCTGTTGGGTTGGCCGCCCCTCTCTCCTAACATTGTCTTTCACCTTCTGCATCCACCTTTTCAAAATCGTTAACCAAAGACTTGACTGCAGCTACAAGAACATTTTGCTCCTGGGCCCTTGCCCTGTACCACTGACTCTGGCACAGGCCTTTTGACTCTGGCTACATTTGTTAGAACTGCCTTCTTTAGATTGCTTCTCAACTAGAACTGTGTTGATGCACCTGCTTCTTATAACCCCCTTTTTTCTTCCCTTTTCTAAACCTTGTGAAGTGCCATTTTGCTCAGTTTTCATTTAAGTATGTTCTATACTAATGCACTGTCTTGCTTAAACTGGTTCACAAACTTATGGGAAGTGTTGCTAGGGTGTGTAGGAAGATATTTCTGTATAACTTGTGCTTTCCCTCCCTTGTGAGAAATTGCTAGAGTATCCCTTGTGTGTGGTTTTCACTGTCCCGTTTTGCTCAGTTTTCACTCTGGTTCACTTGGCCTACAATTTAACTAGGAGTGTGTATATTATTCTTTGATTTATTTTAACTTGCTTGATGACTGTGATAAATGTGTTTTCTTAGAAGTGTATAAAATAAATATATAACTACTTTGTAATACAAAGTTTAGGTCAGTGTTTTTTTGTGCCATAGTACTGTAGGCCTATTGTGTAAACCCTGAATACTGCTCATCTCCCTCTTGAGATGAGTCTGACTGCTCAGCCACAGCTACCAACTAAATCTTTGTGGTAGAGACTCGTACCAAAGGGGATTTATTGCTCTCACCTGTAGTCCTAATCATCTGTAGTGCTCCCTAAGGGAACTGCACAGGATTCTGCCTACCACCCCACCTCACCAAATGCAACAGGACCTGCCATTGATCCCTGCAAGGTGCATTAGCCCTCCATCACTGTCAGCCCCGGTGGTTCATCAACTGGGCACTAGAGACATGTCTCTGGATATTGTAACTACACTGCACGCTTCGGTGTCAGAGATGCAACAACGTCTTCCGCCCCCTATTGTTCCAGTGGGGACCCCCAGGAATAGCCCACCAAGAGAACAGCACAGACCCCGCCCTGCGGGTCCAAAGCACTGAGGCGGCCAGCGCAACCCTCCACTCAGGCTGTACCAGTGGTGGATCCACTCCATATGGACTGGGTATGGACACAGATACAGGCACTATGGAGACAGATGAGTTGGATGACTTTATGCCACTGAATAGAGAACCGCTGGGTGCCGACGATCCCCCGCAGGCCATCGCCCCCTGATGAGGTGGGTTCATTCCACTCCATGCTTTCAAGGGCACTTACCCTCTTTAACCTAGTGCCGGAGGAAAATAAAAGGAGGGATTTTTTTTTTACCAGAGACGAGCGTCATTGAGAAAGACAGTAACGTCCATTCTCCAGCATGGGGTCTGGCATGGATTCACATGCTCATGAATATTCCCCGTCGTCAGGCTGGGAATCCTCGGTAAAGAAGAAATCAGTATCAGTTTTGTTTCTGATCTGTCTTTCGTAGTAGTAACCAATCACTGATCTCTGCGTCATACTGGCCACAGCCAATGACTGCCCTCTACCTAAGCCCCGCCTCTGGCAGCCATCTTCAGATTTATACCGCACGTTCAAGTGTTGGGATCCTCGTGCTATTGCTCTCGAGCGTTAGTGCTATTTTTTGATGTTTTTTCTCAAAAAACTTCTCTTTTTCGGTCAACAGAGCCTCAAGCTCCACCGTTTCTTCATCCGATCAACGGGGGCCTGTGTCGGATTCGTCTACGCCCCTCAAGGGTGAAGATTTCGTCGAGCCACGCTTTTGGGAGGACTCCAGAAGTTTCTCAGGCCCATCTCGGACATGGCCCAGGAGAAGGGAAGCTCGACGCCCGGAAAGCTGTTCAGGGTCTGCCCTGGATGCCAGCTTCAGAATGTCTGAGGACGAACACTCCCTTTGCCTTTACTGCCTACATGAGGACAAGACGCACGTGGAGAAGGACTGTGCGTTTTGCGGAAATATGTCGGAACGGACCATGAAGGACCGCCATCAACGTCTCTCCAACTGGCTGGAAGGGAAGAGCCCGTCAGGCGAGAAGAAGAAGAAGAAGAAGTCTGAGCGGTCTTCTAAGACCTTTGAGGACGCCCCGGCGACGGGGGTCCAACACAAGGCCAAGCACCACGAGTCCGCTGGCACCGGGAGCGCCGAACGGTCGGGCTCTACGGGCGCCAGGCAGGGCTCTCCCTCCCCGGCGCCATCAACCACGAGCCAACGCTCTGGCTCGGGTAAGAGGAAGGCCGAGCACCCGGCGAAGCTCCTGGAGAGACCCCGGTCGTGCTCGAAGGCCCCATCGGAGGGGGAGCGAGGCAGTGACCCTCCCCCCAAGGAGAAGGCGGTGAGCGCACCTAAGGTGGTGAAAGCCTTAATCCATCCGGCCAAGGCCTCTATCGAGACAGTCGCGGCGGCCCTGGCTCAGCCTGTGGAGGCTACACCAGTGGTGGCGACCTCGGGGCTCAGAGTCTCCCTGCCACCGCGGAGGGAGTCCTCTTTTATGCCCATCGACAGGACCCCCGTGAAACCTCCGACGGAGAAGAAAAGGGGGGGGCAGGAGGTCGTCGTGGATTCGGCCTCAACCTCTGAGGAGTCTTAAGCCACGGCGTTGGCGTGGAAGAAGACCAGCCCGTCGGGAGGGACCCTGACGTAGGAGACGACGATAACGTCGAGGGTGCCGACGGGGCCCCTGACCGCCCCTCGGACTCCCCTCAACCAGTGCCGCAAGACAACTCGGCGGCCATTTTGTTGGCTATACAGTCCTTATGCTCGGAGATAAGGACGAGACTGCCGTTACCACCAGCGGAGGAACCGCTCCCAACGGGGGACCCGGAGCCAGGCCCTTCTGGGAGCCCTCCCCCTAAGAGAAGGATTCATCCTCCACCTCCTTTTCAGCCATCGCGCCCTGTTCAGCCCTCCTCCCCGTCCACGACTCGTGGGGATGATACGGGGACTGACCCGGCCGCGACGGGTACGGACGACGAGGTTTACGACGAGGATCTGCCGTCGTCACCTCCCACCCGGGCTTCCCCGCCCGACGAGATTGGATCGTTTCACTCCATGATCGCCAGGGCATCCGAGCTTTTCCAGCTCTGCCCGGAAGAGAAGAAGTAGGAAGGTTTCCTTTATCAACGGCGCGAGGCCAAGAGGAAGACGGTCCTCTCTGTACCTCTACTGGACGATATTTGGGGTGAGGGCCTCGCCCTCCTCAAGAACCCATCCACGACGCCGGCTAGAAGGGATCGGTACGAGAAGAAGTACCGGGTCCCGGACGCGGCCCCCTTGTGCCTTTGGGCACAGCCGACCCCGGACTCGGTCGTCTCCGCGGCGGCCAGGAAGAAAGCGGGCGGGGGTGCGGCCTCTACGTCGACCTCCCCGCCGGACGGCGAGGGAAAGAAATTAGATACGATGGGACGCAGAGTCATCTCGTCTGCAGCGACGACGATTAAGGCGGCCAACGCCTTGGCTATCGTAGCCCGCTACGACAGGGAGTTGTGGTACAAACTGGCCCCCCTGCTGGACTTCCTACCAGACGACAAGAGGGCGGAAGCCCTAGAGATCTTGCAGGAAGGAGAGGTGGCGTCGGACCACGCCATTACGATTGCGACGGACATCGCTGACACTGGATTTCGCCAGTTGGGCAACTGCGTGTGCCTGAGGCGGCGTGGATGGCTCAAGGCTACTGACTTCCGTCAGGACGTGCAGACCAGAGTCTTGGACATGCCGTTCGACGGAAACAACCTGTTTGGGAAAACAGTGGACGATTCCCTTCAAGCCATCAAGGCAGACACGGAGACGGCCCGGGCTCTTGGGGTTCTCCAGCAACAGCGGCCGCCCTTTCGGAGCGGCGGAGGCAAACAGGGTGCCTCCAAAGGTTCCGGCGGTGGATTTTCCACCTACCGTCAAGCGGCCCGTTCGTCGTCGCAGGAAGCTTACAGGGGACAAGGCAAGTCGGGCGGACCCCGCCGTCGTCGCCAAGGAGGACAAGGCGGCAAAGCCTCGTCGAAGCAGGACTGAACCGGCCGTGGGGTCGGGCCCCCACCGAAGCACCCCGATGGGAGGCCGGCTGGCGAGCTTCGTCAGCGTGTGGGAGTCCATCTCCACCGACCGTTGGGTGCTGGACGCCCTAGCTCAGGGTCACGCGCTCGAGTTTCTAAAAGAGGTGCCCGCGCGTCCCCCCTGAGGCCAGGAAAGAACATCACGTCCCTCAACTTCTCTTGGAGGTAAAGGCGATGCTCAAGAAGGGCGCCATCGAGCTCGTCCCAAAGAGGCTTCGGGGCTCCGGAGTTTACTCAAGATACTTCCTCGTGAAGAAGAAGACGGGAGGATGGCGTCCCATCCTGGACCTATGACGACTGAACAAATTCATCAAGGCACAGAAGTTCCGGATGGTCACCCTCCAACACGTCCTGGGTCAGCTGGAGGAGGGCGATTTCCTGTCGTCGTTGGATTTGGAGGATGCCTACTTCCATATTCCCATCCTAAAGGGACACCGAAAGTTTCTCAGGTTCGTGGTCCAAGGGCGTCACTACCAGTTCAGAGCCCTTCCCTTCGGACTGAGGTCGGCACCCAGGGTGTTCACCAAGTGCCTCGCACTGGTGGCGGCGCAGCTGCGCCGAGAGGGGATCCACGTTTACCCCTACCTGGACGACTGGCTCATCCGAGTGAAGACGAAGGAGCTCGCCGTGGAGCACACGGCAAGGACCGTCCAACTTCTCCGTCCGACCTGGGATTCTCCATAAACTCGCCAAGTCCCACCTGGTGCCCGCGCAAGACGCACTGTTTCTGGGAGCGAAGCTCGACACAGTGTCGCTTCTGGCCTCTCCGTCGGAGGAAAGGACGAGGGCCATCTTGGGCAAGGTGCAGCGGATGCTGGTTGCGGACGCGGCCAGAGTGAGGTCCATCAAGTCCCTCCTCGGAATGATATCTTCTTGCATTTACCTCATCCGCCTGTGCAGGCTCCGGATGCGCCCGTTGCAGGAGTTCCTCGACGCGCGCTGGATCCAGACGACGGGCAGCTTCGAGGAGAGGATCACACTCGACGAGAGTTTCCGACGAGCGATCCGGTTGTGGGGCACCCGCGCGCCTCTGACGGTGGGCATGGACTTCCAGACCCCCGGCCACCAGGAGACAGTGACCACGGATGCCGCCCTGGAAGGGTGGGGAGCGCACACCGAAAATCTGCACGCTAGAGGCCTTTGGCTCCCGACGGAGAAGTCCCTCCATATCCACGCCCTGGAGCTCCGTGCAGTGTTTTGGGCCCTCAGGTCCTTTCTTCCGTCCCTCAAGGGCAAGGTGGTGAGGATCTTCACCGACAACACCACCACCATGTTTTACATCAGGAAACAGGGCGGAACCAGGTCCCCAGCCCTGTCCAGTGAGGTGCAGGATCTGTGGCATTGGGCCGTCGCCCAAGGGATGTTTCTGGTGCCGTTTCATCTGGCAGGGATAAAAAACACCATCGCCGACTCACTCAGCAGGGAGCTGCGCTCGTGCCACGAGTGTGAACTACGACAGGATCTAGTGGACCGCCTCTTCCGACGGTGGGGCACACCTCAGATCGATCAGTTCGCGACGGCGACGAACTCCAAGTGCCGGAGGTTCGCCAGCAGGTTTCCCCAGCCGAGGAGCATGGGCGATGCTTTCTCGTTCCCCTGGGAGGGCCTGTTTCTATACGGGTTCCCTCCATTGCCATTGCTGATCCGGCTCATCAACCAGCTCAAGAGGTCATGGTGCAGGATGATCCTCGTCGCACCTGCGTGGCCGAGGCAGATATGGTTCCTGGACCTTCTGGACTTGTCAGCGTCCCCGTCAATCAAGCTGCCGGTGGACGCGGATCTTCTCTCCAGGGAAGGAGACGCCATCCTCCATCACGACCCGAAGTCGCTGAACTTGCAGGCCTGGCTCCTGCAGCGTTAGAGTTTGGAGGATACGACATACCGGCCGACTGCAGAGAGGTTCTTGCAAAGGCCAGGGCGTCCTCAACTCTTAAATGCTACGGACACAAATGGAAGAGGTTCTCTGTCTGGTGCCACGCACAGAAGATTAACCCTCTATGGATTTCGGCTCCCCAAGTACTGCCGTACCTACTGACGCTGGCCAAAGCTGGACTGGCGCACGCGTCCATCAAGATTCATCTTGCTGCGATCTCCCGATACACCAGAACCACGGGGCGGACGTCTTTGTGGTCTCATCGTCTGGTGAAAGAGTTCATGAAGGGACTGTTCAGATCGTTCCCGCTGGTGACGGCTCCGGCCCCAGCGTGGGAGCTCAACGTGGTGCTGACCAAGCTCATGGGACCTCCGTTCGAGTCTCTGCACTCGGCTCCGTTGAAGTTCTTGTCGTGGAAAACAGCGTTTCTTGTGGCCATCACCTCCGCACGACGGGTGGGAGAGATCCAGGCCCTTTCCTGCAAGGCCCCGTACTTGACTTTTCACGACACGAGGGTAGTGCTCAGGACGCACCCCTCCTTCATGCCCAAGGTGCCGTCGGACTTCCACCTCAACGAACCCTTGGTGTTGCCTGTTTTCTTCCCGTCGCCTTCGTCGCCGGCTGAAAGTACTTTGTACTCGCTGGATGTGGCTAGAGCACTGAAGTTCTACGTGGACCGCACAAAGTGTTTTCGGAAGACGTCACAACTCTTTGTGAACTTTGGACCTGGCAATCAGGGGAAGGCTCTCTCGAAGGCTTCCATTTCCAGATGGCTCTCCGGCTGTATCATGTACTGTCATCGGTTGGCAAACCGACCGCTGCCTGGCCGTCCGAGAGCCCATTCCACCAGAGCGATCGCAGCTACCACGGCGTTCCTATCTGGTGTGCCCTTGCTGGACATCTGCAGGGCTGCTACGTGGAGGTCGACGCACACCTTCACGAAATTCTACTGCGTCGATCGGGATTCCAGGGAGGAGTCCAGGGTCGGCCAAGCAGTGCTGCGCAACCTGTTTGCCTAAGGTGAGCCTGGTGAGGAGGTAAGAATTGCTTAATGTTGAGTTTGATGTAATGCTTAATGTTGAGCCTTTGCCACCTCCCGTGGTTGTGCATGTGTGTACTGCTATGTATTCTTTATTCATGAGCATGTGAATCCATGCCAGACCCCATGCTGGAGAAGGAACAAGTTACTTACCTGTAACTGTTGTTCTCCAGCATGGGTCTGGCATAGATTCACATGCGAACCCTCCCGCCTACCCCTCTGCGGCTCTTCACTTGGTCATACTGCCACTTCACGTGCTACCAAATCTGAAGATGGCTGCCAGAGGCGGGGCTTAGGTAGAGGGCAGTCATTGGCTGTGGTCAGTATGACGCAGAGATCAGTGATTGGTTACTACTACGAAAGACAGATCAGAAACGAAACTGATACTGATTTTTTCTTTACCGAGGATTCCCAGCCTGACGACGGGGAATATTCATGAGCATGTGAATCCATGCCAGACCCATGCTGGAGAACAACAGTTACAGGTAAGTAACTTGTTCCTTCCTCTGCTGGACGATGTTTGTGAAGGCCTAGCTCTCATGAAGATCCCTAGCTCTACACCATCAAAACGGGACCAACTTGAGAAAAAGTACAGGTTGACTGACTCTGCACCTAAATCCCTCCGATTGCAGCTGTCACCTGACTCTGTGGTTACAGCCGCCCCCAGTAAGCGGTCAGCAAACCCTTTCCTTCAAATCCATGGTTCCCCCTGACTACGAGGGGAAAAAGCTGTACGCAATGGGCAAGCGTATCATCTATGCCGCTGCCTCAACGATGACGGCCGCTAATGCCCTGGCCCATTCTGACCCTCAAGCTGGGCCCGATCCTGGATTTCTTGCCGGAGGACAAGACAACGGAGGCTTTAGTCCTATTTCAGGAGGGTGAGGTGCTCTCAGATCATACCATCACGGTGACGTTGGATGTCGCAGGCTCAAGTTTTCTCCAAATGGTAAACGGAGTGGGACTCAGACGACAAGGCTGGCTAAAGGCCACACATTTCAGACCAGATGTCCAATCCAAGGTGGTGGATATGCTCTTTGATGAGTATAACCTCTTCGGCAATGTTGTGGACGAAACACTGCAAGCTATAAAGGAGGACACAAACAGCTAAATCGCTGGGGACCTTACAATAAAAACGGTCTTCATCCTTTCGATCCTCTAGAGAGAAGTTCGGCAGATCCTCTAAGGGCTACGCATCCACCTCATACCGTCAACCTTGCCGCTCCACCTCCCAGGAGACATATAGGGGCCGGTCACAGGCCATTCGGTGGAGGGGCACATCATCAATGTCATACACAAGCCAGGGCGCAAACGCCCAAGCAAGCCTAACCTTTCGCACCCTGGTGGGGGGCCGTATGACGCACTTCGTGAATAAGTGGAAGAATATCACCACCAAGGAGTGGGTGCTGGGCATACTTTGTCAAGGGCACACCATGGAATTCCAACACAGGTGCCCTCGCATTTCCCCTGTGACAAGAAAGGAGCTGCACATGGCTCAGTTGCTACGCGAGGTGCAGGTCATCTTAACAAAAGTGGCAATGGAACCAATCCTGCTCCACCTTTGGGGTTCCAGAGTGTACTCCAGATACTTTGTGGTCCGCAAGAAGTCAGGGGGGTGGCGTCCAATCCTAGACTTGAGACGCCTCAAAAAGTACTTGAAGTCCGAAAAATGTAGGATGGTCATGTTGCAGCAAGTACTCCGCTATTTGGAAGAAGGGGATTTCCTAGCAACTTTGGACCTAGAGGATGCCTACTTCCATGGCCCCTTGCATCCGAAGCATCGGAAGTTCCTGCGCTTTGTGTTTCTGGGACATCACTATCAGTTCAGGGCTCCTTTTAGCCTGAAATCGACTCCAAAGATATTCACAAAGTGCCTAGCGCCGGTGGAAGCTCACCTGCGCGCCAAGGGCATACACGTCTGTCTGTACCTGGACTTGCTCATCTGGTCCCCCACTCAGGCCCTGGCGGTGCAACACACCAGGGATACCATATGCCTTCTGGCGGGGCTCGGGTTCTCCATCAACTAGCCGAAGTCCTGCGTGGTGCCATTGCAGAACGCTTTGTTTCTGGGTTCCCATTTCTACGCGGTGGAATCTGTTTCCCTCGGAGAGAGAGTGCCAGCTATTTTGGGGAATGTGCATCGCCTGACTAAGGCTCAATTCACATTGGTGCGCCCCATCAAGTCGCTACTGGGTATGTCGTCCTGACTTCACCCGATTCAGTTTTTCAAGCTACAGATGAGACCTCTCCAGGAGTTTCTGGAAGCCAGGTGGCTCCAGATTACGCGCATGTGGTTGGACAGGATTGCCCCCACCCAAGACTTCAGACAAGCTGTTCAATGATTGGGAGTATGCAAGCACCTTACGTAGCGAGCCCCTTTTCAGGTGCCATTCCAGCCTATTGTCACTACGAATGCCTCTCTGGACAGATGGAGGGCACACACCGGACATTCCCACGCCAGTGGCCTTATGGCTCCCGGAGGAGCAGTCTCTGCTCATCAATGTTCTTCACCTGTGGGCCTTGTTTTGGGGCCCTCAAGTCTTTCCTACCTCTTCTGCGAGGGTGGTTGGTGAAGATCTTCACAGACAACACCTACTCCCCTGCTCTTTCCCTGGGGGCCCAGGCCCTGTGGCACTGGGCTATTCTTCAGGACATATTTCTCATCCGGTTTCATCTGGCAGCCATCTAGAACACCATTGCAGACTCCCTCAGCAGGGAGCTGCGGTCCTGTCACGAATTGGAGCTCTAGCAGGTACAGACGGTGCATCTCTTCAGCATGTGGGGCTGACCCTGGATTGACCTCTTTGCGACGGCCAGGAACTCGGCGCCAGGCATTAGCAGCAGTTTTCCCAAGCTAGGGAGCCTTGGAGATGCTTTCTCGTTCAGATGGGAGGGCCTCTTTCTGTACGCGTTCCCTCCAATCCTGATGCTGCTACGTGTGATCAACACACTCGAACGCTGTCGCTGCAAGATGATAATCGCTCCAGCTTGGCCTGGCCAGATCTGGTACCTGGAACTGCTCCACATGGCATGAGCCCCGGCCGTCCGGCTGCCTCCTCCTTCCTGACCTCCTCTCCACAGAAGACTGAACGATACTGCACCTCGAACCAGCGTTGCTGAATGTTAGGAAGAAACCTGTGCAGTGCCCCTAGGGCTCACTGCACAAAGTTTAAGACCACAGGAGTAAGCAGTAAACCCAATTCGTAGCAGTCTGCACCACCCAGATTTACCTGGTAGCTGTGGCTGAGCAGTCAGACTTCTCTCAAGAAGAGTTAGGCAGTATATAGAGTATACACAATAGGGCTAAAAATACAGTAGAACAAGCAAACACTGACCAGAACTTTGGTATAAAAGTATATCATTTATTTAAAAACACTCTTATGAAAATACACTGGAACTAATATATCAAGCAAGTTCAAACACAGTCACTATAGGTATATACACCTCCCCAGTTAATTATTCGACAAGTCTAGGTTAAGACACTACTTATTTGCAAAACAGAGGTGAGCGCGTAACCCTAGATGGCACTCCAATAATTTGTTAAAAAGGCAGAGTATGGAAATAACACAGCACCAACACTTTTAAGAAACCACAGCAAGTCAAGAAAGGCAGGGTCCAGTGTAGAGCCAAAAGTTCATAGGCCAGGCCCACTCTTGGAGAGAGCAAGGCGAAATGTGCCCAAGATCACACAGTGGAAATGCACTCAAAGTCTTTGCAGAAAATGTCAAAAGAGGTAGGAGCAGTTCAGAAAGGCAAAGTTTAGCAGGTCTGAGGTCAACCCAGTTGGAAGGTCAAGGATTTACGGGACACCTTGGACAATCCGTTGCAAGGGAGACCAGGCAGGACACAGTACCTGAAATGATGAGAAAGCTCCAGCGGTGGCAGTTGTTCCTGGCAGAGGGTGCAAGTCGTGGCTTCGACCAGAGGAGGGGATGATCTGGACGAGGACGAAAGCTGGAGGTTGTTGTACTGCCAGGGAAGAAACCAGCCGCGGAGTTCCCGATTAAAAGGTACAACCCTTTTATTCGCGGTTAGTGGTGAAGCGTGTCTTTCCGGCTGCCGGGGTGCTTGGCACGGGCGATTCGACCACAAGACGTCTAGGAAGGCGAAAAAGGCGAACTGGTTGGTCCCACCAGCTCAAAGGGAAGAATACTCTCCTGGAAGAAGATCTCCTCTGTTGTCGGGGAAGTGGTGAATTTGTACAGCAGTGCTCCACCGGTGGTATCGTCGTAGATGGCTCAGCTTCTCCCCTCTTCGGATTCTTTAGGTTCTGTGGTGACTTCTGAAGTTCCAGTCCCCAAAGCCCTGCTTTTATGCAGAAAAACCCCCATTCAACAGCCTAGCTGTCACTCACACATGCTAAGTGGGGAGCCGGGCGGCTCACCACTGGGCCAATCACACAAGAGTGCGACTTGAGTTGCCAAGGTAACTCAGTCCAGGGTGCCTAATCCCCCTCCCACACATCCTGTAGACCCCAGACAGAGTGGCACCATTTGGAGGGTTTCTGTGCAGAAGCCTGTCAAAAAGTGGAACAAAGGGCTCGACTTGGGTTAGAGCTTCAGAGGCGAACCCAAATGCCATTTTAAAACCGAGTCCTGGCAAAAAGACCCAACCGGGGAATTAATATTAAATAAATAACCCAGAGGTATCTTTAACATTGCACCAAAAAGTGGTGCGTTTAAAATCAATGGGAAAATCCCATAGGAAATATTCGGGTGGAATATTTTGCGTGGTATCCACTGCCACCCGCCAGAAACTCGACAAAGGGGGACTGGACAGTGCCCCTTTGGAAAACAGACCCAGGGGCAATCGAATTACCCCTACCAGTACTTCCACAATATGATGGTTTGTGCTGGTTCTGTTCACAATTTAAGACTAGTAAAGTCAATGGTGACTTTACATGCCCTGGGAGACAGTAGTCAGTCCCAGGTTATGGAGTCTATGTTTGGGGGTCACTCTGACACCCCTGTGTTACTGCACTGAGGGTGCTGTGTAACACACATACCAAAAACACATGAAGCCCTATGGAGAAAAAGACCCCATAGCCCATTCACAGTCGAAGAACATTCTCAAATCATGTCTAAGAGTGGGAGAAAGAGTCTCACTCTTAGCAGGAGAAAAAAATAAACCCCAAAAAATCCAGCAAAGCTGCTGGGGGACTCACTAGGTTTGGGAAATTAGCCTTAACAGAGAATTCTCCCTAACACTGAACCTCACGGCTTGACTCCTGCAGCCCTAGAGTTTGGGCATTATGACATCCCTCTGGAATGTTGGAAGGTACTGGCCAAGTCTAGGGTCATCCTCGACACCAACGTGTTACGGCCACAAGTGGAAGCGTGTCACGGTGTGGTGCAGGACTCAAAGGATTACACCTCTGCGTGACACAGCTCTGCAGCTCCTGCTGTACCTTTTTGTCTCTAGCCAAGGCTGCATTGGCCCACACCTCCATCAAGGTGCATCTGGTAGCCATTTCCCAGTACACGCGGTCACCGGCAGGCCCTCGCTGTGGTCTCACAGGCTCGTCAAAAAATTTCGGAAAGGCCTCTTCAGAGCTTTTCCGCCAGTGAACGCTCCTGACCCGACTTGGGCGCTCAGTGTCGCTCTTACTAAGCTCATGGGGCCTCCATTCGAACCATTGCAGCAGGCGCCTCTGAAATTTCTCTCATGGAAGACTGCTTTCCTCGTGGCCATCACCTTGGCCAGACGAGTCAGGGAGATTCAGGCTCTTTCCTGCAAGCGCCCATATTTGTCTTTTCATACTACGAGGCTTGTGCTGTGGGCCAACCCCACCTTTATGCTGAATGTTCCTTCTGAATTCCATCTAAACGAACCCTTGGTGCTTCCAGTCTTCCCTAATCCTTCTTTGCCCGTTGAAAGGTCGCTGCATACGCTGGACGTTGCTCGTGCCTTGAAGTTCTATGTGGCATGCACAAAGGATTTTTAGAAGACGTCTCAACTCTTTGTAAATTTTGGACCTGTGAATCATGGGAAGATCCTATCGAAGGCTTCCATATCCAGGTGGCTGTCCAGCTGCATTATGCACTACCTTCGTCTGGCCAACGCACCTCTTTCAGGCTGGCCCATTCCACCAGAGCAATCTCAGCAACGGCAGCGTTTCTCTCTGGTTTTCCCCTGCTGGACATTTGCAGGGCTGCTACGTGGAGGTCTACGCACACCTTCACGAAATTGTACTGCATCAACAGTGATTCTAGGGAGGACTCCATATTTGCCCAGCCGGTGATACGCAGCCTGTTTCTTTGAGGTGGGTCTGTTCCAGGGGTAAGTGGTTGTACTTTTTTTTTAAAAATGTATATAGCACACAGACAGCCCAGGGGCATTGTGGCGCTGTTACTTTCAGCAGTCTTAGTTACATTATGCATAGCTTACAACATTGGGCGCAGAGATGTAATACAGGTCATGCATAAAAAGCGTATTGAGCCTTGCCACATCCCGTGGTTTTGTTATGTGCTGCTGTGAATTCATATTCATGAGCATGTGAATCCATACCAGACCCCATGCTGGAGAAGGAACAAGTTACTCACCTGTAACTGTTGTTCTCCAGCATAGGTCTGGCATGGATTCACATGCGAACTCTGCCGCCTTCCCTGCTGTTGCTCTTCTTGGTTCCTACTGTCAACTCACATGCTTTCACATCTGAAGATGGCCACTGGGAGTGGGGCTTACGAGATGGGTCGTCATTGGATGGGTGCAATATGACCCATACATCCGTGATTGGTTAATGGGAGAAAGGCAGTTTTCAAGCTTTTAAAGAAAGACTGCTTTCTTTTTTTTACTGAGGATTCCCGGCCTGACTTGGAATATTAATGAGCGTGTGAATCCATGCCAGACCCATGCTAGAGAACAGTTATAGTTAAGTAACTTGTTCCATTTCAAAGATACAACTAGCCAGCAAGAGTTCTTTAAAATCTGAAGAGGCTCCAGGGGAGGGGCTACATACTCAGTGGCACATTGGATGGGACCCAAAGCAGCCACAAAAAGGGGAAAGGGCTGCAAACCATAACTGTTTTTCCTTTTAGTAAGTGCAAATTTCACTTAGGGCACGAAAGCACACCAAGGAGCCTTTTCTCAGCAGCTTTGATGCTACAGGCATGCTTGGGTTCTAAACCACCTGACTGTGCTTTCTGCTCACATTTTCAAACTACCGAACAGAATGAATACTTTGGAGAAGTTTGGATAATATTTTTCCCGCAATGCTGTTTCGCAAACCTATTCAGTTTTTGCGACTTTCCCTCCATAATTTCAGTGGAACCCTGTTAATATCTATCTATTTTGGTATTGCAGTTGCTTTGTGGTTGAATGAGGCATTTTGACCTCACTTCACTTCTCAACTTTCCTGTTTTAGGGGCACTTGTCAGTCCCTAACTTTGCCATTGCAGAGAGGCATTTTCTCGCATTTCCATTTTCTAAGGTGTTTATTTTAGAACACAAACCACCTTCAGTCGAGTGCTAGTGACACTGTGTTCCTTTTTCTTTTTGCTTGGCAACATCTTTTATACCATTTGTAATGTACCTACAACATGCTGGTGGCAGTGAACCATCTTTTACAACATTTTCTGGTGCGCTACTGTGCACTCCCTTTTGATTTTACATACCATTTTCAGTACCATAGTCTCAAAATGGCTGCTCCTCTCTTAAATCTGACCTTTGGCCATCTTGCTTTTTGGCATTCTTCGTGTACTCTCACGCTTTGGACTGCACTTTTGCAGGATGCAGCTTTTAATTCCCGGTCATTGGTCTGTGTGACTGAGCCTAGTTGAAACTGGGACGGTCTGGTTCCAATCCACATTTCTCCCAGTTAATGGGTAAGAGGAGAGCGTCTGCAGTTGTTCCGGAGGTCTCTCACTGCAACCAAGAATCAGAAAAGAGTGCTAAGTAGACTTGGAGGGACTGCTGCAGAAACAACCAGCATTCCACAAGCCATCCACTGGGGATCCTCTGATTTATCTCCAGCGACCAGGGAAGACCTATGGTTGCTTCCTCCTCCTTACTTGTGGGGATTACCTATGCAGCACTGTCCTGCCTTTGTGGAACTTCAGAAGTGCCCCAGATCCTCCTGTAGGCTGAATATCAACTGAAGAGGCACCATTGCTCCGACAGACACCATTGCAACTTGGAGTCTGATCTTCAGCATGTGGCACAGGAGGACTTGTCGGCACCAGCAGCTTCTCCCCACCACCGCCAAGATATGTGCCTGCCGACCACTAACCAGGGTTTCTCCACTGATATTCCTTGCCTGCATTGTCCTGGGTATTGGTCTTCATTATGTGAGTAGCAGTGGTCATCATCCAATGCCGTTTGTCCATTCCAGCAGGAAGCTTCTGAAACCCCATTGATTTCGGATATCCGAACTGCTGCCTAGCCGTACTCGAACTTCATCCCAAGCACCTGCAATGGAACCAACAGCATGAGTAGGTAGATCCAGCAATTTCTACTTTCCTGGATATGCTTATTTTTAAGAATCTCAGTTCGGGGGCTTGTGTACATACACATTTTGCTGCCCCTATCGCCCCATCGGAATTGCACGTCAGTAAAATACTCTCAGTAACTGTCCTTCTCTGGCCATGGGCAGTGGTGTTCTAGCTTAAGATTCCTGCATGGGGATCAATCTGAGTGTAGTTATAGGGAGCGGCCTGACCCCCTTTATTTTCCCAAGCCTATTTTCCCCAAAGTGTGCTTGTACCTTTTTAAAACTTTTGTCTTTGTCCAAGTCATATGTATGCAGACTTTTGAAACCTCCTAAACCCCTTCCCAGGTTTCTGGCCTGTGCACCGAACTCTTTAAGAACACTGCAATCTGCTTACCTGGTTTAAAGAAGTACTGCTTAAGTTGAAGGTAACTGTCATATAATTATAAGGTAGATGGTTTCATATTGTTGAACCATTTTTTCTCTTTAGCTTGTTTTGATGTATTATAAAGATGCATTTAGTGTTGTAGTTTGGAGGACTTGTCAGAAGTACCACTGTGCAGTGGTCTTTAACACATGGTCTTATAGACTTTCTAGGTAGCATAGGCTGAGAAGTAAGGCAGACTTAGATCAGTGGTTTGGTATGAAGGTGTAATAAACCGCAGTTGGAGATAGCCAAGTCATCAAAATCCACACAGATATATAAAAATACTCTTTTAGGCCAAAACACATCCAGGTAAAACCAAAGAATACTCCACACACTGATATTAACACATGTATGTACACAATCAGTAGCCCCAAAGTGAGACTTTACAGCACCTTACACTACTACACAGTTGTTCGGAAGTGAACATTTCTCGTTTGACCCTTGGTTTTAAGAGATGATTTGGTATATTGCAAAATAAAGTCAACAGTAATCAAGGATTGATTATAATATCTTTGCAGCTAAAAGCTAATTCCCACTGCTCCAAAATATTTGTTTTGCTTCAAAATATTTCTGTTTCATGGAAAGATTGAAGAGGATGTTTCTCCATTATGTAGAATGACACTTGCTTGGGACTTTAATGTAATGTTAACTATGCTGATTGGTGGTCTATAAAGATCTGTACATAGAATGTGCTTATCTAAAAGCATATCTTTCTTAGCTGTTTGTTAGATATTATTCTCATCCCATGGATGTAAGGTATAAGGGAACATTTATCAACCTATGTTACAGCTTTCCTGTAAGTATTCAATTGCTTACCTAGTGCTAGCTGTCATTGGGCAGTCCTAGTCCCCTCTTGAGAGGGTGTCCAGTTAGAGAAGGACTCTGGGTTCACACAGTATACTTTTTGAATAAAGGGATGTCTAAACGGAGGTTATTTATGCAATAGGTCAGAAGTCTCAGTTATTGGGCTCAACTGAAGGGAGAAGGCGCAAGGGCTCATACCAGCCGGTACATGCTGTATGGCTTACCACTATTGGCATTCATGCCACCGGACAGGGTGTACGGTTTTGCCACTGGGATAAGTGCCCATGCACTGAACAGCGTCTGAGGTGCAGACCTTTAGCACGCAGATAAACCCAAGAAAAAGCATGAAGATGGCGACCACTGAGGGGGCAGCATTGGTGGATATCCTTTTTCTATTTCTAAAATTGGAAGAAGACACTGCAGCTGAGTGGGTACACAACATGCAATGGATTTGACGGTCAATGGAATGGCTAGAGTAGGCAAGAGACTGGCAACCAGAGTGGACACTAAGTCCGAGGCAACTTTCAGTATCAATACAATATACAATACTGGCAGTTGTTGCCCATAATCCAAAGATCCTGGTTAACTGTCAGAAGCCCAACAGCCCACTACAGGTACTAGTGGAAAAAAGGATTTTGCTGGTGAAAGGTAAGTGAATGACGTACTGCAGGCTGAGTAATTCAGTTCATAAGTTTCTAGAAGCGTTCTATACAGTATGACTGTTAAAATGGGTTTCTAAATTCTGGCCTGGTGGACAGATGTTTAGGAGGCCACCCTTGTAGTAAACCGGGAACATTTCTGAGTTTAGCCAATCCAATCAAGGTAGCATGGAAAGTGGACAAGGTTAAGTCTCATGAGATGTGAGAGTGAGCAGGGGTCCACAATTAGTCCACACAGTGAAACACCAAGGATTACACTTAGTTATAAAAATACTATATTTTAGGCCCAGAAAACACACTACGAGAAATGACTAATGGCAGGTAATATTATCACACAATACTAAACACTATAAAACGTACATACAGTCACTGTAGTTGGTGCACAATAATCAATTCATCCCCCAATACCTGAAAAGGAAGGTAAGTAATTAGATTGGCACCAACTGTCCACAGGAATTGAAATCCCAATGTATGAATTCCAACCCTAAATTGTATGGGGCCTTGTCCCCAAAAGTTCACAAAGTTTTCCAAGAGTTTTAGGAGTTGAAAACAAGTTAGGAGAGTGGAAACTGGGGACGTGAAGATGGGTCCAAAAGTAAGAAGACTACGTATACCGGTGAGTAAGACTGTGCCTAACTTTTGGAGGACTTTCAGCAACAAGTATTGCCAAAGCCAAACAGTTGTAGAAGTTTTGAAGGTTGTAGAAACTTTTCAAGGGTGGAGACAGGGGGGTAGGTAAGTATTGTTTCAACTTACCACCAATACTCTGGTTTCTCCTCAGACTTGGCGGGTCATTGGAGGGTTGCTGAGGTAAGTTTTCCCACCTTCTGGTCGCAGGTACCCAGGAGCTGCATGTGCAAGAGAAGTTCCGGTCAGGTCCAGGAGCTGGTGCAACCTATTCCTATGGATGAATGCAGCAAACATTGACGCACACCTTTTCTGGACACTCAACTAAATGCTGGAAAACCAGTTTCAGGGACAGTCACCGCTGCACGGCGACAGCAGGCGTCTGTTTTCACGGTCGAAAAAAAGCCTCTTATCTCCAAACTCATTGATGGTAGGGAGCTGAAATTTGACAGGCGAGCCTCTTGTTGGACAGGCTGAAGAACTCTGGAGTTCCAGGCTGAAACTCCGAAAGACAACGCTTCTTCCACTGTAGAGCAAACTGGATCTGGCCAACCCACTGGATGGTCCAGGGACACTTCCTGAAGGCTCTAACTTGCTAGGTTACCAAAAGATGTTGGAATCTGGGTTTGAAATTGAGATTTGATGAACAGGGGCTAACACTAGCTTCTGGATGTTGGACATCACCCTCTAGGCAGGAGCTACCGCAGGGGAACCAGGAGCTACCAGAGGTACTCCTTTCACTTTTGTCCATTTTGTATGAACCATTAGGTTTAAACGTGTATTAGATGTGTTCTGATTTTTCTTTTTCAAATTCTGCAAAGCCCACTGTGGGTCTGACTCATGCATGCACACTAGACCTTCTGGAACTGCATGACCATTAAAGGATTGTCATGACCTGGCACGGCAGGAAGTAAGCAAAAAGTCAAGATGGCCAAGGAACTAACGAAAAACCTTGTGGCACGGCCATGTTGGGACACTAGCCACTGTTGGTAGCCAAACACGGTAAGGCTAAAGACAAATACAGTAAACATTATAAAAAGTAACTGCTACCACCAGTTTGTCCTGGTTTGCACATCACAGATAACCAAATAATCCCTTTGAGTGTAGTCAAGGGTCATACAAAAGAAACCCCATTGCACTGCATTGTGCAATGTTACAAAAGTTACCCAAACAGGCAACAAGGTCAAAAGACTAAGGGAAACCTAGATTCTCGGTACTGACCGTCTGAAGGACTAGTCGGTTTCACCATAACAATGAGCAAAAGGCTAGTGGAGTGAAGCTGAAGGCTTCACTAAACTGTATTTTATTTTTATTTTTTTATTTATTTATTTATTTGTAACACGCATTATGCCCAAAGGCAGCTAGGCGCTATAATTTGCTTAAGAATATGGTTACAGGTTTACAAGGTTGCATATTTGTTACACATTTGTTACACATTTGTTACAATTATACACATTTACATATTTACAGATTACAGTACATTACCTTATCACATCAGAATTGTACATGGAAAGGCATTGGGTGAATAATCTAGGAGGTTGGGTGACTGTTGAAGGTGATCTGTTCTGCAGAGGAGGGTTTTTACATTTTTTTCTAAATGACTGAAAGGAGGTGTTATTTCGAAAGTCAGGCCATGCTGTAAAAACAAAAGCAAAAAGTTTGGGGGTCCATAGAATATGGAGGGGAAAGTGGCTAAAAGAGAACTTTCCGAACAATGACCCTGTTGTCCACTGCAAAGATGTGTTAGCCGGGCCCTTTGGTTGCAAAGTTTTACACCTGTGGACTGTACAGACTCAATCCAGATTCATTCTCCCCTAGGACGCAATGGGGAAGGAGGTGTCAGACTGTCTTCTTTTGACTGAGTGGGATACTGGACCTGATGCTCTGTGGCATCCACAGTTAAAGATAGGTTCCTGTGTTAGATATCCCTTTACTTTGGGATTCGCTAAGGGCTTTTTTGAAGGCAGTCAGGAGTTGCTACCTTCCTTGCAGGCTTTCTTCCTCGTGCGCATCATGGTTGAATAGAGGCACCTTTCACAAACAGTTAATAATCTGGTCGGCAAAAGTAGTCTCCCATCTTCAAAGTAGGTAGTAGTCATGACCAGATAACACATCATCTGTAACCCATTTAATTGTGGGGAAACAAAGGCGAGTTCCTTTTTGGCTTCTTAAGCTTAGGAGACTTAGTCTGTCAGTGGCCACGTTTTGGTCTTGTCCCTAAGGAGGACATTAATGATTTCTCACCAGGGAAACAATTGCTAAACCTGCATTAAAAAAGCAGTAATACAGGAGCCTAATGCCAGGAACACGCTGTACGACATTCAACCTCACAGAAGGCCTTAAATGCTCTCTAGCTTTTCAGCACTGTCCCTCTGGATGTGAAACATACAGCAACTGCTTGGGTGACTGCTCGTGCATTTTGTAATCCAAGGAGGTTGAACCAAGATTGGAAGCTCAAATATTTTTTGTTGAAAGAATGGGATGTAGAAAGACTGTTGTGATGCTGGAAATGCATCGGAGGGACAGGGCCTCCGTATCCTTGTCCTTCATTGCTTTATCATGTATGTTCTGTCTTGTTTTCCGTGCAGGAGTTCATGTGGGACTCCTGGCGGTGCTGCTCTTCCTGTATTTGGTTTGGTGAATAGACCCTTGGGATACCCTTATGGCACCCATAGGTTGGAGTACGACCCTGTACTCCGAATGTATGTTTTTGGACACCTATGTGTGGCCCACAGAGCAGGGTACGGGCTGGTGGCAGCTCCGTGCTGAATTGACAGGTGCCCTGGGTGTCCTCCATTTTGGGATGCCCAGGCCCCGTCATTGGAATCAGTTGATTCCTGATAGGAAACAAGATGGACCCTGGGCCTCTTGCTTTCTATCGCCTGTTACCTTACTTTTCCCAAAGTCCTGGGAAGCCCTGACTCTGTCCCTTCCCCCTGACTGGCTGTTGGGTGAAAGTTCCATATATGGTGTTTTGGGGAAGTCAAGGCCAGACTGGCTGGAGCCTTCCCAATGACTATATGTTGTGGGTATGCCCATGGGGTGGGACCTGGGTGGATGGAGTGCTTGTCCGAATCCACATTCTGTGTTGCAAGTGTCTCGATGGAGTAGAATGGCCTGAATGCACTGTGCGCCCGATTGGCTGCCTGAATGCCCTTCTGAGCGATTGGTTGCCTGAGTGTGACCCAGCAGAGTGAATGGGAGATCAAGAGTATATCTGGGGGCCTCTCACTGCTAAGAAATCGTTCAGAAGCTGAAGTTGAAACTAATGCTCAACTTTGAAGCCCACTTGAAGAAGAACTGCTGCTGCTGTCCTTCGCTAATCTGATAGCTGCTGTGCCTTCAAGGAACTGATCCAAGAGAGGACCTGGCTAGGGGACCTCTTCCCGAGCTACCATCATGCACCAGCTGATCTTTACCAAAGCTCCCTGGTAGACAGACCTACGAAAGGCTGCCGAATGGAGACTGGGACCGCCACCGAATCACAGAGAATCGCCCGGACATTGAAGTCCATCACCGTCGACGACCGAAGCCACAGTGTTCCTTTGCCTAAGAACATTGAAACAAAGACTCCCTTGCTCATCCGATTCGACCTCTTTAATCCTGCCGGGAAAGTCAAGGCCGCCGTCGACCGAGGAGAATCCACCGGTGGGTTTCCCACCATCCGAAGACCGCAGAGACGCTGATGACTCGAAGCCCTTGCTGAGCAAAGTTCTTCATTGACTCCTTGCAGCAATGAAAACTGGTCGAGGTGCACCGCACGCCTCAGCTTGCAGGGCGTTTTCGACAGATCATCAACGAGCACCGCAAGAACCGAAGCAGCTGCCGCAACGACAGTGTTCACCCATTTTCCTCGTGTGATCTCGACGATCCGTGGCTCCTGCCTTAAAGGGATCCGCTCAAGAAGGATCCGTTGACGACCCGACATCGAACTCTGCTATTCCAGGTACATTGGGGTTGTAGAACTATTTAGAAGGAAATAAGACTCTTGTGAACAATATATGGACTGCGCTTGTACGATATATCTTTATTTACAGGTTGCCCAGGTTGGGTGGGGGGGGTCCTCATACAGAACTGTGCCTTGATTTGTGTGACATTTAAACTAAGTCCAGTTGATGCACTTTAAAGAAATCTGATAGTAATTGTGGTACCACGTAGAACTTTTTATATATTTGCCATTGTAGATTAACTGAGCACAAAGTGAGTTATTGCGATTGTGTATATAACCTTGAACCTTAATTATATAAAGACTGTGTTTTCACTACTACAGTGTGTGGACATTCCTTTGTGGGTGTTTGGGGACTACACTGTACTTAAGAACCAGCCTGCATCACCTCCTGAGAGCTAAGCCTTGATTGCTCGACCACGATACCAATAATAGAGAATCTTGGTCGGGTCCTCTGTGCCTCTCCTCTGCCATATAGAGAGCAGGAGTACAGACACCCTCCCCCCCCCCCCCCTACGGTGCTTTACAACTATTTCCTACCTGGTGTTTCTTGTCCACTGCATCCAGACAACCCTAAGTAAACCACTCTGTCCTGTGGCATGGATGCAGAGAAAAGGTCTTGGTTGCGCGTAGCTTCATAGGGTCAGAGTCTGTGGTCCTGAATGAGTGATGGTTGCACCTTTTACATATTTGTTTTCTTTTTGAAGTGGACATTTCTATTCTTTGTGCTGTTCCCCTCTAAGGAGGTAGACCAAAAAGCACCATTCAAAGTATCTATGCTCCGTTACTTGTACTTTTCCAAATCATGTACAGTACGCATTATTTCTAGGTCCTTTTTATATGTTGGCTATTAAGCAAAAATATGGACACATTTTGTGTTATACAGTGTTGAGTTCATGTCCATTACATTTTGTTTTCAGGGGCGTGGGTGATCACTCTTTCACACCACAAAAAAATTGCTTTGCCAATTTTCATGAAATGTTTCATTTATACAAGTCCTGACAAATTGTTGATGTTTCTGGTTCATTTGTCATTTTCATTTGAAGCTAGAGCTGGACATGTGAGTTTAGCTAAGTATTCTTTTGTGAGTCGATAGTGCATTTGTATGCACGTTTAACTTGCTGTTGTGTGGTGCATAATGCTCCATATCATCCATTAATTTGGGTGGCTATGTTTTTTGTTTTTGGGCGGGTTTCTGTAATTATCACTTTTTCTGTTTTCCAGTCTGGCTACTCAAGGAGTATTCTCACCACAATGCTCTTAGACAGCAATAATAATTCCAGAGCAGATGCAGCTCCAAGAAGGGATGCTCCGGACAGCACAGGGGACCAACCTGCTCATCAGGGAAACTCCTATAATGGGAAGCCTGCATGGATGTCTATGCCTCCAATGACACCCCGTCATACTGCAGAGGGCAGCAGTGGTGGCAAGGAAGAGGATCCTAATGAAGACTGGTGTGCTGTGTGTCAGAATGGTGGCGAACTCCTCTGTTGCGACAAATGCCCCAAAGTGTTTCATCTGTCATGCCATGTTCCCACTCTAAT
Source organism: Ambystoma mexicanum (assembly GCF_040938575.1). Lineage (NCBI taxonomy): Eukaryota > Metazoa > Chordata > Amphibia > Caudata > Ambystomatidae > Ambystoma > Ambystoma mexicanum. The sequence continues at coordinate 468,930,754 of NC_090936.1, read as the reverse complement.
GAACTTTCCAAGGTAAATTAACTTCTTCAACCAGCATACCAGTACCATGTCAAAGTTCACAGATCATTTCCACTTCCAAAACACAAACAACTTAGCGTACTGCAAAAGATTAATCCCTGAAATGTCAAATATTTAAACGGGGACCCATACTATCTCCAGTTTGTGAACTAGCACTCTATATGTTTCAGAGCAATCTGGTTTTCTTTTTTTATTTATTTCAAACGTGAAAAGGTTGGTGCTGACCAAGTTCTGTAAGACTAGTTTTTTCAGTTGAAAACTCATCATTGGATCAGTCACCAAGATGTCTGTCCATTGGTGCTTCTTATACCCTATCAAATTTGTAGGCCACTCGTCCATGTTGATCACCTTGAGTTATCATGCTTTAGGTACTTGCAATAGCCTTCTATCTCATCTCGGCCAGCTGAAAATGGCTGCCACATACTGGGTTTGTTGCAACTTTTAACATTCGAAAACCTCTACCACTGAGTTAGAAGGACCTTTGTAGAAGAATTGGCATCATATCCTGGTAGGAGGATACTATTTGAGGAATACAGTGTTTGGGCTCTGAATGAAGCCATCAAGTGAGCTTAATGTTCATATGGATACTTACTGTGCAAAACCAGATTTTCCTTCAGTTATCCAATTATGTTAAATGGAATTTAAAACCATGTTCTGCCCAATATGTTTGAGTTGGACATGGCTGTTAATAGTGACAAAGTAATTGATTACATTGATTGACAGGGCTGCATATATAGCATGCAATGTATCATTGTCCATCATGAGATCTACTTTAATATTCCTTAGTCATTGAATAGCTCCATCCATGTGCAGTTTATCGGAACACATCTTCATTAAAAATCACATTAGTTAAATTCTCCAGCATGGAGGTCTGGCATGGATTCACATGCTCATGAATATTCCCTGTCCGGTTGGGAATCCTTGGTTAAAAAAAAGCAGCAGTTTCACTTTATCTTGAAAACTGCATTTCGAAGGGATTGGTTCCTCTGACGTATTCCACATCTATGACAGGTAATCGCCACAGCTATGCTGCTTCGGAACATTTTCTGCATCCTGCATCGATGACGTCGATACGCTGTCCTCGAGGGCCTCCGTCGAGCCAACGTCACCCGATGTTTTAAGTAGGACGCACGACGCCTGTAGCCTCAGTTCCATTTTTTCCGGCAACGTGTTCGCTTCGGAGATCTCGGCGTGCCTCGGTTGTTCTGAGTAATTCTATCGGTTCTTTGAACTTGTTCGTATTGTGAATGTTTCCCTGATGTCTTTGTCTTCTTCTACCCCATGTCGGGACTGCGGTTCCAAGATGTCGCTGACGAACCCGCACAACGCCTGTCTCTGGTGCCTCGGTGAGGACCACGCCACGGATGATTGTGACGATTGCCAATCGTTAACATCGAAGGCCTTGCGGGAGCGAAAGAAGAAGCTTTCTGTCGGTAGGGTGTCCAAGTCCCGAAAGCCGAAATCCACTGTGCTTTCGACCGAAGATTCGAGAGGCGACTCTCCGCATCGTCAGCGTAAGTCTAAGGGGTCTCGGTCCCAGAGTGGGTCCCACCATTCCTCTGCTTCTTCGAGGCACTCGCGGAAGCACCATCACCGGTCACCTTCCCTTGTTCAGGATGGCAAGGATGCCATATGTGAATCCCTTCAGTCGGGTCTGGGCATGGCAGATTGTGTCAGCCGGTCCATGGCGGTGAGCACCATAATTTGCAGATTTCCGTGGTTGCGGAAGTCAGGGTTTGCTCCTGATGTAGAAGCCCAGCTTCTCAACATGCCCTTTGATGGTAAACATATTTTTGGCAGCAAGGCTGACGAGAGCCTTGAGAGGTTGCAGACCTCCAAAGCTGCAGCAAAGTCGTTGAGCACTGCAGTTCGCCAGCCTCCGCCTTTTCGTCCTAGGGGACAGCAATGGAGGGGGAGGGTTCCTTTCGATACTACTCTTCCTTTGGTAGATCGAGAGGAGCTGCAAGTCAAAGGGGCCACCGTAGGAGTACCAGAGGTGGAAACAAGGTACTCGAGGTGCCAAGGCCGCTCGGGCAGTTGCCTCTTTACCCTCAGGCAATGCTGCAGCCGCTTCAGCTCAGTCATGAGGCCATGTCCCATGGTTCGCCGGTTGGGGGAAGGCTGGCGCAGCATCTTGTAGAATGGCGTGCCATTACTTCAGATGTGTGGGTCCTGGAGATCTTAGTGTCATGACTCTTGCCCCTGGCCCTCACTGGCAAGTCAGCCTTCCAGTTAGGGCCAGGTCAAAGGCCTTAAAACCTCATCCAAGTCTCTCTTGGAGTCAGTCCTGGCACCTTTGGCGCCAGGCTCATAACCATCATGAAGACCAACATTAGAATCAGATTATTTACTTGGGACAATTTAACTTCGAGTGAGGGGGGGTTCAGCCAACATGGAGGCACACACATAGCTCAGTTACAAGGAACTGAGCTATGCGGTCTAGTCTTTTGGGTGTGGCAGGCCTGGGACTACTTTACCTGGACTACTATGGGTGTGGCAGGCCTGGGACTATTATACCTGGACTACTTTACCTGAGACTATTTAAACCGCACCCAAACAGCAGAACATGCTTTGCGTTATTCTGCTGTGGGCAACGTAATGCTCACAGTGTCCAGTTCTTTGATGCCAGTTTACCTGAAACCAAGGACCTGCAGAGAGACTTACCTGGAACAGTATCCTGTCTTCAATCCATCGCTGACTTCAGTTCCACTCGCCGGAAGGTACGAACTCCATCATCCGGCACCGCATGCATCCTGGAATACCATAACCTTGAAAGAGGAGAAAGACAGACAGCATTAGTAAGCGTTAGCTCACGATTCCTCCCGAATGAAGAAAGCCACACAATTCTTACCTGGGTAGTCCTCTCCTGCTCAGTATCATTGCTGGAACATTACGGCGCTTGGCGAGGAACATCGCAACCTGCAAGGAGAGAAAAGACACAGGTTAGCAATATAAAAGGCGAAACAGCGCCGCGCATCGCGCATTATTCACCGGACAGCATCGCGCACATCATGCTTTCGCCTACCGGCCCATGCCCATCTTCAAACTGCATGACAACACTAAAATACCTTTCCATACCTAAAAGGAAAGAAGCAAGACATTATTATTCGAACTAAGAGGAACATAAGAACTGCATATAAAGACTGTAAAGCAGCAAACCTACTTAGTTGCAGCAGGCCTGGATTCCCACAGGGGGGCTTGCACCAGTGAAGTAACTTGGTTGCTGCTCGCCCCCCACATCTACGTGCCCCTGCCACGAGGAGCAGGACGGAGAATCCACCTTTTACAATATTAAGGTGAGGAGAAGAGTTGAGGCAAAGGGAGGTGGGAAAACATGAAGACAATCTGGTATTGAATCCAGCTCTCCCATATTGCAGACCCATCTTTAAACAGAGGCCTTACCAAGGGACTGGGAGAGGGTTTGAGAGTGCAAATCATCCAACCAGGGCTGGGTGGCGTCCCCGTGGATACCAGGTGAGCGTAACACACAGCCCACGGCTACTGTCTTCCTTTCCGGCAGAGGCCTCACGACAATCCACCAGGGAATGTCTCTTTGAAGAGTCCAGATCCGCTCCTTGCGCAGGAAATCAAATCCCTGCTGGAGAAAGGTGCCATAGAACTGGTGCCTGTAGCGGAGAGGAACAAGGGATGGTATTCCCCTTATTTTTTCATCCCGAAGAAAGACTGGGTATTGAGACCCATCATGGACTTGCGTGGTTTGAACAAGCTCCTCGGGAAAGACAAGTTCAAGATGGTTACTCTCTCTCAAGTCCTCCAGGCCCTTCAACTTCAGGACTGGTTGGTGTCTCTCGACCTCAAGGACGCTTATTTTCATGTGCCGATTCATCCCAAGCACAAGAAGTACCTGAGGTTCGCGGTTGGTGACTCGCATTTTCAGTTTCGGGTCCTGCCATTCGGATTGACCTTCCGCCCGAGGGTTTTCACCAAGCTCATGGTGGTGGTGGCACCGTATCCCAGGAAAGGGGGATTCACGTCTACCCCTACCTGGACGATTGGTTGATCAGGGCGCGCTCTCCCGAGCAAGTCCTGGATCATCTGTCAGTCACCTGCCACTCCCTTCACAGGCTGGGCTTCTCCCTCAATTTAAAGAAGTCCCACTTGACGCCAACCCAGCGGCTCCAGTACATCGGAGCAGTGCTCGACACATCCCTGGGGCAGTGTTTCCCTCCCCAGGTGAGGGCTCGTAACATTCTGCAGATGGTGCACAAGTTTCAACATGCCCAGAGTCTCCCGGCGTTCGAGTTCTTGAGGTTGTTCGGCCTCATGGCATCCTGCATTCTTCTGGTGCCAGAGGCCAGGTTGCGGATGAGATCTCTGCAATGGGCTCTCAAGCTCCAGTGGTCGCAGTCCTCCGGCAGGATGTCGGACCTCGTTCAGGTGCCACCCTCGGTCGCTCAGGAACTTCTGTGGTGGGCCGTCGAAGGCACTCTGATGAGGGGGGCTCCAATTTAGCTACCCTGGCCGGAGGTAACGATTGTGACGGACGCGTCCCTCACGGGATGGGGAGCTCATGTCAACGAGTTGACAATCAGCGGTCGTTGGTCTCCGTCGGAGTCCAGACTCCATATCTATCTGTTGGAGCTAAGGGCCATCAGGCTAGCCCTGAAGGCTTTTCTGCCGACTGTGCGAGGGAAGAATGTCCTGATTCTGACGGACAACACAGTGGCCATGCACTACCTCAACAAAAAGGGGGGAGGGCAGGGTCACTTCCTCTGTGCAGAGAGGCGATGCAGCTCTGGTTCTGGGCCATCCAGCAGGAAATTTTGATCTCAGCAGTTCATCTGGCCGGAGACGAAAACGAGACGGCAGATGCTCTGAGCAGGCAGAGCACGGTCTCGCACAAGTGGGAGCTGGCTCAGGAGATTCTCCTGGAGATCTTCGCCCTTTGGGGGACCCCTCAAGTGGATCTCTTTGCCACCAGTGTCAACCGGAAGTGCAAAAGATTCTGCTCGCGGGAATTTCCTCCAAGAGGAGCCTTAGGGGATGCGTTCATAGTGGAGTGGTCCTTCCCACTGCTGTATGCGTTTCCTCCAGTCCCCGTCATTCCACAAGTGCTACGTAGGTTCGGTTCCCGGATGATCCTCATTGCTCCGGCATGGGCCAGGAGAACGTGTTACCCGGACCTTCTCGATTTGTCCATCTGCCCTCCACGCTGTCTTCCCTACCGAGACGATCTGCTCTCACGGGAGGGGGGTCAGGTTCTCCATCCAGAGGTCAAGTCTCTCAACCTTCATGCTTGGCTTCTGAAAGGTTGAGGTATAAGGATTGGGACCTCCCTGAAGACGTGATGGAGGTGTTGCTTTCGGCCAGAAGGCCCGCAACAAAGTCCCTGTACCGTTGCCGTTGGAGAAAGTTCTGCGACTGGTGCAGGGTTCAGAATGTGGATCCTTTTTCATGTGCCATTCCGGTGGTTCTGTCTTTTTTACTTTCATTTGCCCTCAAGGGCCTGCAAGTGGGTACCATTAAAGGTTACCTGGCGGCACTGTCCATATTTAAGCACTCATCTGAGGAGTGTTCTTATTTTAAGATTCCTTTGATTTCTCAGTTTCTCAAAGGGCTCACTAATGTGTTCCCACTGTCCCCTTTCCAGGTGCCCGGTTGGGATTTGAACCTGGTTCTAAAATTCCTAAGGGGAGCTCCGTTTGAGCCTTTACATTCTTGTCCTTGAAGACTGCTAACCTTAAACTGTATTTTTAGTTGCAGTTACTTCCGATCGCAGAGTGAGTGAGTTGCAGGCACGTTCCGTTAAGCCACCCTTCACTGTGTTTCATAAGGACAGGGTTGTCCTTAGAGTTTGTCCTTCTTTTCTTCCGAAAGTTGTCGGAATTTCATTTAAGCCAGAAGGTTGTTCTTCCGGCGTTCTAGCCTCCTCTGGATCCTGGTAAGGATAGGTTGGATCCTAGGAGAGCTTTAAGTTTCTACATCTCACGCATGTCCCGGGTCAGAGTGGACGATCACCTCTTTGTAGGTTACGCTGGAAGGCGTTTGTGACAAGCTGTTCCTAAGCAGACTTTGTCTAGATGGATTATCTTGACAATTTCTGAATGTTACCGCTTGGCGGGTAAGGACCCTCCGGTGGGCTTACGGGCCCATTCTACTAGAGTTGTGGCTGCCTCTACTGCTATGTAGACGGGTGTTCCCATTCGTAACATTTGTGAAGCAGTCACATGGGCCTCTGTCGATACTTTTGTCAAACACTACTCCCTGAATTATATCCATGGGCAAGATTTGGCCTTTGGCAAGGCGGTCCTCTACTCTGCAATTTAATTGGGCATTCTAAAATTCTAAATTCCTTTACCACCTCCATACGTTGGTACTGCTTTGGGAGTCTGTCATAGATGTGGAATACGTCGGAGGAACCAATCCCTTCGAAGAACAAGTTACTTTCTTAACTGGTAACGTTCTTTCGATGGGATGTTCTGACAACATATTCCACATTGCTCCCTCCCTACCTGCCCCTCTACAGAATTTCATATGCGATAGCAGCTCTCGTTTCTGCAAGGCTTTCTGTAGTCATTCTGGCAGAAGATTGGTGCCACACGTTCTGGGAAAAAATTACAACTGAGGCTACGGGCATCATGTGTCCTACTTTATAACATCCGGTGACGTCAGCTCGACGGAGGCCCTCGAGGACAGCGTATCGATGTCATCGACGCAGGACGCAGACGCCGAAAATTTTCCCAAGCAGCACAGCTGTGGTGATTACCTGTCATAGATGTGGAATATGTCGTTGGAACATCCCATCGAAAGAACGTTACCAGGTAAGAAAGTAACTTGATCTTCTCCTCTATAACCAATCACTGTCCTTTGGGTCATACTGCCCCCATCCAATGACAGTTGTCTGCCTAAGCTCCACCCCTGGTGGCCATCTTCAGATTTTTACCGCACGTTTCTTTGTTGGGAGTCCTCATCTTGCTCTTTGAGTTGTTTGGCTATTTTGAGTTTTTTTCCAGATACTTTTGTTCATTTTCTTTCTTTGATTTATTCCTCCGTTGATCGACTACCAGCACTGTGGATCCGTTGTCAGTGAAAATCCACTTTGCCAGTTCTTTCAAGTTTCAAAGGCCCAGCCTTGGGCCTACTTCGTGCCTTTCAACGATGTCTGATGAGAAGAGGAGTCTCTTCAAGATATGCATGGCATGTGGACTACCAAATGTCTATGTCGAGGAACAGCACCTAAAATGCCTATATTGCCTGCATCCTGACCATGATGAGGAAGGATGATAAATTTGCTGTGGTTTTCCGAAGAAGACAAAGCAGGACTGTTACTGCATGTTAGTGCCGTGGCTCAAGTTGGGGGATGCATGCCTCATCCAGGACCGGCTGGTCCCATGAGAGTGCCGCCTCTGAAAAGAGGTTGATGTCATTTGAAAATGCCCCTTCACAGGGGTCCAGAAGAAGGCTAAGCACCATGCTCCGGATTCCACTAGCATCGCCGCAGCTGCGGGACCCAGTTCGGAGAGGGCACATTTAGCATTTGTCTCCATCCACGGTGAGCCTGCCAGTTGGAGGTGTACCATCCAAGAGGAAGTCCTTGGCCCCTTTGAAGCGCAGGTCGTCGTCCACAGACAAGGCGGAGAAGGAGAGGTCCTCGGGTGGCTCCTCTCAACCTCAGATGATGGATGACCCCTTTGTCGATCATGACTTCAACAACTTCGTCTTCCAGAACATCTGCCCCGTTGACTACCACGGGTCCTTCGACCACAGTCCCGCTGTCGATTTCACTGGCTTTCACTTTGTTGACGATGCCATCACTATGTCATTGAAAGTGGGCCCTGGAACTACTGTGGTCTCTGCCAACAAGATGAGGGCGACCCACGAGTGGCTTCGCCTCCTCGGCCTACGGCTTCTGTGGCAGCGCCGCTGACAACCACAGCTGACAAACCTGTTCAGGTGCCCATTATCGTGTCATTCCCGAAGGAGTCCGTTAGGACCAGGGTGCTGCCACCACCTATGGAATTTCTCACCAGGCAAATGAGGATGTCCCCAATGATGCCAAGGGATTCTCTGAAGGGGTCTGTACACAAGCTCCGACGACGACCATTTGCCTGAGGGCTACTACTCGGACCAAGAAGGGGGGGGGATTGGGGTGCATGTCGAGGGATGGATTCCCAGGGAGAGAGCTTGATCTGCCGTCTAGCTCACTGAGGTGCATCAGTCCAGAGCCGTTGCCGTCTGCTCCATCCAGGCCTCCACTAGTGACCGGGGACATGTCTTGGGACATCCTTACGACCCTCCACACTTTGTCAGAGATAAAACAGACTACCTGTTACTCCTGCGACTTGCTCAGCCCATAGGCCTCTGGCCAGAAGCCTACCCAGGCCAAAACGTAAACCGAGCCCGACCGGACCGAGAGAAACTTCCGGGGCGAGACGTTGGCCAATGCCAACGCCACCTCCCCACCTTCCCCTGAGCCAAGAGGTGGAGGAGCATCCAGGCACCGACAGCGGTACTGATACCGGGACTTATACCAACGAGTATGACAACTCTGCAGATGGAGGGGCCGCTAGGTGACGGCTAGCACCTCAGGACCTCGCCACTGGTTGAGGTTGGCTCTTTTCATACCAGCATCTCGAGGGCATATGCTATTGTCAGTCTTATCTCGGAGGAGGAGGGGTTTCTTTTTCAATGTCGGGAATCTTCACGGAAGAAAGTCCTGTCGATCCCAGGAAGCGCTTAGGAAACCCATCATCCTTGTCCATGGTGCCTCCTGACCAGGAGGGGAAAGAAGCTTGATGCAGTTGGGAAGCGCATCATTTGCACCGTGGCTTCGTCAGTCAAGGCTGCCAATGCCCTGGCCATCCTGTACCGGTATGAGCGGGATCTCTGGTACAAGCTCAGGCCAATTTTGGACTGCCTGCTGGATGACAAGAAGGCTGATGCCCTCTCCCTGTTCCAGGATGGCGAAGTGGCCTCGGACCATGCTATCGCGGTGGCACAAGATATTGCAGACTCCGCCAGATGTGCAACAGGGTGGCCCTTCAGCACCAAGATTGGCTGATGGCTACGGATTTCAGAGCGGACGCGCAATCTAAGGTGGTGGACATGCCTTTCGATGGGAACATTTTGTTTGAAAAGGCTGTGGACGAGAGGCTCCAATTGATTAAGACTGACACAGAGATGGCACAGACCCTTGGGACACTGAAGCAGAGGAGATCGTCCTTTCGTTCCTCAAGAGGGAAGTCAAGCAGGTCCTCCAAGGTGTACTCTGCACCCTATCTCCTGCCCTCCCACTCTACCACCCAGAAAGCCTACAGTGGGTCACTCGCAAGTCTTTGGCAGCAGAGGACAGTGCTGCCGTTGCTCGCAAGATGCAGACGCCCAAGCCGGCCTGCAACCGCCATGGATTCGGGCCCCCAATTTTGCACCCCAGTGGGCAGGCAACAAGCAAACTTTGCTGACTTGTGGAAGACCATCACCATGGACAAATGGCTGCTGGGTGTTCTCCATCAGGGACACACCTTGTAATTCCATCACAGGTCTCCTCGCATTCTTCCTGTGGCGCGTCGGGAACTAAACATGGCCCAGCTGCTGCAGGCCATGTTAAGAAAGTGAGCAATAGAGCACATCCCTCAGTGCCTCTGGAGAGTGTACTCCAGATACATTCTGGTACGGAAGAAGTTAGGCGAGTAGCGGCCAATCCTAGACTCAAGGAGCCTCGAGTACTTACAATCCCAGAAGTTCAGGATGGCCACGTTGCAGCACCTGCTCGACCAGCTGGAGCAAGGGGATTTCCTGGTGACCTTGGACCTGGAGGACAACTAGTTTCATGTCCCCATTCATCCAAAACATCCAAAGTTCCTGCAGTTTGTGGTCCCGGGACGGCACTATCAATTCAAGGGCCTGCCCTTCGGCCTGAAATCAGTACAAAGGGTGTTCACGAAGTGCTTGGCTCCGTGGCAGCGCATATGCATCTCAAGGGCATCCACGTCTACCCTTATCTAGACGACTGACTCATCACTCCTGCACGATAGCATCCAGCACACCATGAAGGCCGCTTGCCTTCTCACGGAGCTCGGATTCCCCATCAGATATCCAAAGTCCTGCATGGAGCCATCGCAGAACACTCTGTTCCTGGGTGCCTGTCTCAACACGTCAAGTCTGGCCACCCCCTTGGAGGAGAAGGTGAAGGCCATCCTAGGAAAGGTGCAGCACATGTCGGCACAGTCCTCGACGGTGCAAGCCATCAAGTCGCTGTTGGGAATGATGTCCTCCTGCATCCACCTCGTTCTATTTTGCAGGCTCCGGATGAGACTTCTTCAAGAATTCCTGGATGCGCAGTGGCTGCAAGTCATGGCACTTGGACAGACAAAATTGTCCTCAACCAGGAGTTCAGACAGGCTCTGTGATGGTGCGGTGGGTGCCCACATCTGATGTCGGGAGATCCTTTTCAGATCCCGCCGTACCAGGCCATGGTCACCACAGGTGCCTCTCTGGAGGGGTGGGCAGCCCACACCGGACAGTCACATGCCAGAGGCCTCTGGATACCTGAGGAGAAAGACCTTCACATCAATGGCATGGAACTCTGTGCCGTCTTCTGGGCCCTCAAATCATTCCTCCCTCGTGAGGACCTTAACGGACAATACCATAACCAAGTTCTCTATCTGGAAACGGGGAGGGACATGCTCTACAGCGCTCTCCCTGGAGGCCCAGTCCCTGTGGTACTGGGCCATTCTTCAGGACATGTTCCTCATCCCATTTCACCTTGCCGGCACCAAGAACACTATTGCATACTCGCTCAGCAGAGAGCTGCCGTCCTGCCACGAGTGGGAGTTTGGTTAAGACCAAGTATCCTTTCTCTTCAGCAAATGGGATAAACCCTGACTCAACCTCTTTGCGTCGGCTTCAAACTCGAAGTGCCACAGGTTTGACTAGCAGGTTCCGTCAGCCGAAGGGTCTTGGGGATGCATTCTTGTTCCCGTCAGGTCTCTTCCTGTACGCCTTCCCTCTGATCCCTCTTCCTGCTACGTGTGATCAACACACTCAGACAATGTCACTACAGGATGATGTTCATCGCTCTGGCGTGGTCACGACAGATCTGGTACCCGGACCTGTTCTGGCTGCCAGTGGCTCAGTCCATCTGACTGCCTGCACTTCCCAATCTTCTCTCCGGAGTAAAATGGAACAATACAGCACCACAACCCAGCGACTTTGTGCCTCACAGGCTGTCTCCTGCAGCCTAGAGTTTGGGCATTATTCCCTACCGCTGGAATGCAAGAGGATCCTGGCCAAGGCCAGCACTTCCTCTACGTTGTCGTGCTACAGCCACAAGTGGGAAACGCTTCTGTGTGGTGCAGGACACAGAAGATTGCACTGCTGAGAGCCACAGCCTTGCATCTCCTTCTGTATATGCTTTCCCTGGCCAAGGCTGGCCTGGCTCATGCCTCTATCAAGGTGCACCTGGCTGCCATATCCCCTTGCACCAGGACACCTGTTAAGCCCTCCCTGTGTAGCACAGGTTTGCTAAGGAGTTTCTCAAAAGCCTCTCCAGGACTTTTCCACCTGTGAAGGCTCCTTCTCTAGCTTGGGAGCCAATCGTGGTGGTGGCGCTGGTGAATTTTGTAAATTCCCTGAAATTATGAGCGCTGCCATGTCCAAGAAAAATACATTTATTAACAGTTTTAAATTGTGTTGTTTGATGGTTGTAAAATTCTTATTTATTGTTGCCTCTGTTAATATGAAATCATGAATTTGTTGTGTTTTTGTTAAATGTTATTGTTTTAACCAATTAAACATTTTAATAATCAAACGTGGTTTTGACTAAGCTCATGGAGGCCCCATTTGAACCGATGTATCAAGCCCCTTTGAAGTTTCTCTCAAGGAAGATGGCTTTCCTAGTGGTGATCACCTCGGCCAGGTGGGCCGGGGAGGTCCAGACCCTCTCTTGCAAGCAGCCATACTTGTCCTTCCACGCTACGTCGGTGGTGCTGCAGACCAATCCCACCTTTATACTCACCTCTCGGAACGAGAGGTGAGTTGTCCTGCTCTGGGGATTACCATTTTAAAGCCACTCACTGCTATATTTGTTTTTAGCCGTTTACTGCTGCTATTGGGCTTTTTATTGCAATCTGCATGCGTTAATGACAGGAATGCTGTGAAAATTTGTATGCGTGCACTGTTGAAAATTGTGATTAATGCTGATATACTACTACCTTGTAATTAGTCCTCTTTTTATGAGTAATAGGCGTTCCTATGCCTCGTTTTAGATCCCCCGTCGGCACTTGTGTGTGAGCAGTTTCGCCCGCGCAGCGGGCGGATGCGCTAGCAGCGCGCCAAGGCGCGCTTAAGTCAAGCCCCGTGCCCAGGATGGGCCCTGGGTGCACCACAGCGCCAATCTCCGCTCGCATGCCCGTTGTTACACACGTGACGAGCTATTAGCATTTGCACCATCTTCTACGATATTTCCTGTTAATTTCACCTCATGCTCTGTTCTAAACCCTCAGGTGCGTGGCTTATATTTTAATGCCCACTCCTTGGCAGCACATGCACTAAGCTGCCGTGACCTGTTAGAAGATACCCAGTCTGATATGGCTTATATATCGGAATCATGATTGGGCCCTCACTCTCATCCAATTGCTTCCACCTGAATGTCATACTTGGGTCCGACCCTGAACCCCCCCCTAACACCTCCCCCCAAAGATAGGTGTTGCCGTGATCTCTAAATCCAAGTTTCAACCTCTTGCTTTACCATTGGTGCATGACCTAAATATGTAAGCAATCTTAGTTGATCTGTCTAGATCTGCCTCTAGTACGATATATTTTTTGATTTACTGTCCTGCTGGTTATGACAGGAGATTTTCTGAGGAGTTTCTTGGGCTGATTACTCTGCTCCTTCAAAAATATTCAAATTTGGCTGTTATGAGTGATTTCAATCTTCCCATTAGCGAATCTGGTGGGTTGCTGGCCAAGCAATTTCTGCTATCTATGGAAGATTTGGGTTTCATCCAACTGGTTGACCATCCCACACATTGGCTTGGAAATACCCTTGATTTCATCTTTGCTTATTCTGCTTCCTGCTCTGTTGCCCCGGCACCACCCATTATTTGGTCAGACCATAGGGTGGTACCTTTTTGCATACCTATATTGACCCATCCAAGGTCCGGCCCTCAGCGATTCGGACTTAAGCGCACTGGCACAAGGTCTCTTCCAGAATTCTCGTATGCTGTCCTTAAGAAGTTGGCCATTGTCCCTAATTGTAGATTGGCCACTTTTTTCGCAGAGACTCTGTGGCTGATACATTGGCACCTCGCAAACACAGTCCTATTGGGACTCAGAGCTCCAAGCCCTGGTTCTCTGTGGAGCTTAAAGCTCTCAAACTTAGTAAGAGACAAGCTGAAATGAAATTGTGACATGCGTATCTAGCAGAGCATAGCCTCCTCTATCAGCGTGCAACTCTTCAATATCATAAAGCCATTAGGGCGGGAAAACAGCTGTATTGCAGAGGAGAAAATAGTTAATATATGAGATGGTATTGCTGTCTCCCGTCAGCCTGCTGTGCAGCCATCCCCCTGTGAGCACAAGTATTGTTGATCCTATCACACCGATCTCTCAGTGGTCCTCCTTACCCTTAGTCACAGAGGATGAAGTGCTTGGTGCACTTGAGCGCTTTAAATTTGTGTCTCCTGCAGACTCGGTCACCCTTTCTGTACTCAAACATTTCCCTGGGATCATCCCTGATAACTTGAAGCATGATCTGGTCATTCCACTTTTGAAGAAGCCGGGGCTTGACCTGTTGCTTCTGTCCAACTTTCGGCCCATTTCTTTGCTTCCTTGCCTGATGAAGCTTATGGAATCTCTAGTGGCTCCCCTCCTTAGCACCTTGCTAGAATCTTCAAAAAATGTTGACCCATACCAATCTGTGTTTCACCCTGGCAGAGGTACTGAGTCAGTCCTGGTCTAGTCCTGGATGATTTGACTCTCCTGGTTGATCGGGGTGGGATTGGTGCTCTGATTCTGCTTGATTTATCAGCAGCATTTGATACCATCAACCACCCTACACCGATCTCCCGGCTCTCAACCGCAGGTATCTCCGTCCATGTACTGGCTTGGTTCTGCTCTTTGCTATCTGGTCGCACTCAGTCCGCCTCTATGCCCCCTTTCTGCTCCCGTGATATGACTGTTTTGTGGTGTTCTTCGGGTTTCTTCTCTTTCTCCTATTCTGTTCAATCTTTATATCCGTCCTCTTTTGGCTATAATTCACCCTTTTGACTTGCTATATTATTCCTATGCCGGTGATACCCAGATCTTTGTACTGCTGGATATCTCCAACACAGAATCGGCTGTCCAACTGAAGAATTGCTTGCTAGCTATTGGCGAGGGGATGGCTAGAAACTGGCTTAAGCTCAACGGTGGAAAAACAGAGGTACTGGTAGTGGGTTCTGCTACTCCTTCTCTGTATTGGACCCCAGAGTACTGGCCAGTGAATCTTGGCCCTTTCCCCCAACCGGTTTAATCAGTCAAGGATCTGGGTGTCAAGCTTTTGGCCTCTCTGTCCATGGTTGATCAGGTCTCCTCTGTATGTCAAAAGGCCTATGTCAAATTACGTACGTTGCACAAGGTTCTCCCGCTTATCCCTGCTAAGCTTCATGCACTGGTTGTATCAGCCTAAGTTATCAATAACATTGATTACTGCAATGCCCTCTACTTGGCGCTCCCTAAATACGTCCTGCGCCGCCTTCAGCTTTTGCAGAATGTGGCTGCTAGGGCTATTCTTCATCCTCCATGGGGAGCTCACTTGACTCTGCTGCTGTGGCAATTTCACTGGCTCCCCGTTGAGCAGCGTGTTAGGTTCAAGGCACTTTGTATTGTGCATACGGCTGTTCATGGTTTGGGTGCAGAGTTTCTTCAGAATAAATTTGTCTTGTACACCCCTGCTCGACCTCTTCGGTCCCAGGATCTTAGGACCTTACAACCCCCTAGGTTTAGACTCTCTTGTACTGGTGGCTGTGCATTTTCAGTGGCTGCTGCTAGAGCTTGGAACCAACTTCCGTTTTTGCTCCGCAGCACTGAGTCCCACATTGCCTTTCGCCGTACCCTTAAGACTGTCCTGTTTTAATTCTACAAACTTGATCCTTGCCTCTTGCTAGCGCCAAGATGCCCTCTGGCTTATGCTGCGCTCTATAATATTCGTTAAGATAAGATGCTGACGGTTCCTTCAGAATTCCATTGCAACAAGCCTTTGGTTCTGCACGCTTCTTCCCGTATCCTTCTACGACGGCGGAAAGGAAGTTGCATTTGCTGGATGTTGCTTGTGCCTTGAAGTTTTATGTGGCACGCACAAAGGACTTTCGGAAGACCTCTCAACTCTTTGTGAATTTTGGACCTGTGAATCATTGGAAGACCCTGTCTAAGGCTTCCATACCCAGTTGGCTCACCGGCTGCATCATGCACTGTCCTCATCTCGCTAATGGACTTCTTCCAGGCCGGCGAGAGCCCATTCCACCGGAGCCATCGTAGGGATGACAGTGTTTCTCTCTGGTGTTCCCCCACTCGACATCTGCAGGGCTGCTACGTGGAAGTCCACCCACACCTTCACGAGATTCTACTGCAGCGACAGGGATTGAAGAGACCTGGGTCGGCCAAGCGGTGCTACGTAACCTGTTCTTTTGAGGTGAGTCTGTTCCAGGGACAAGTGTGTTACTTCTGTGGAGCCTTGCCACCTCCTGTGGTTGTGTGTATGTACTGCTATGTAATGGCATTAATGAGCATGTGAATCCATGCCAGACCCCATGTTGGAGAAGGAACAAGTTACTTACCTGTAACTTCTGTTCTCCAACATGGATCTATATGCGAACTCTCCGGCCTTCCCCTGTGTGGCTCTTCTTGGTTCATAATTGCACTTTACATGCTCTACCAAATCTGAAGATGACCACCAGGGATGGAGCTTAGGGAGACGACTGTCATTCGATGGCGGCAGTATGACCGAAAGGACAGTGATTGTTTACAGAGGAGAAATTCAGTTTTCAGGCTAAGGCAAAACAGCTTTTCTTTTTACTGAGGATTCCCAGCCTGACAACAGAGAATATTCATGAGCATGTGAATCCATGCCAGACCCATGCTGGAGAACAGGAGTTACAGGTAAGTAACTTGTTCCTTACACATACATGCGTATAATTGTTCTTACGCATTACATTAATTTAGATGCACAGTTGACTATCTGTGTTTTAATTTACAATTGTTTACAATAAAAGCACCTCTGTAAAGAGCATTTAGGTGGCTTTTACCTCACCAAAAAAGCGAGCTGTGCATCATTGTGAAAACTGGATGAAGAAGCAGATCTGTAGCTCTTCCAGCCTCCTCTGGTATCCCATCATCCAATGTGACAGTTGAGCCCTCTGCTCATTTGTCAGCAGTAAGCAAGTATCTTTGGACAAAGCTCTGATTTGAATTGAATTCAAACTCTATTTTCTTTTTTTTTTTTTTTACTTCACTCAACCTCTCAAGTTTTCTTTCATTTACTAAACATTTGGTGTGAAGGGTAAGGTTGATTTTACATATTTTTTCTCAGGCCACTGGTGTCGCTCACCGCTGTACTCGGAGTGGCTGAACATTTTGGAAAATGTGCCTCTTCCAGGGGAAACATCAAAAACGATGACTACTGTTTCTGTTGTGTGTCTCCGTTAGTCCCAATCTATAGATGAGTCAAAACATACCATATAGCTGTCTTAAGTAGAGGGAGGGCATCAAATTGTGGGCAAGACAAGCCTTCAGAGAAAGTCCAGAGCTCCTGAATGCCTCCATTGAGTCATACCCTCACAAAACACAAAAGCAGGAGCCTTCCTAGGCAGTATTTTTCAGAGCTTCTGATACCACCAGAGGTCTTTCTGAGCACTGGTGGTATTACTGGTGGTTGTCGACATTTTCAACATCACAAGTAATTCTGGTGACATGTTCGACGTCACAGATCACAACTAAGCGATTTGTCACAGTCCGTGATACGCATAGCGTCGAAGGTCGAGCACTGTGTCAAGGGAAAAGACCATGGCCTAATTCACAGAAGCTTTTTACATTGGCAAAATGTCATTGAAATACCCTGTCTGAATCAGGGCCTATGTCTCCAGCAGTAGTGATTGTGAGAGAGGCTCAGAAGGAGTCAGAAATAATGCAAGAACCCCAAAAGATACCTAGACCCAAGTCTTTTTCCCCCACAAAGGTGACATTCCACTCTTATGCAAGAATTCTTCCCAGACTTCTCTCCACTGTGACCCATTACTCTCCAGTCTCCTTGCGCTCCTCCAGGTCAATAGTCTTCCTATTTGAAGGACTGCACATGCAAGAAACTGGACTATGCGCCTCACAAAGGATTACTTGCCTACAGACGACTTGATTACTTTCTCAAAGTCACCAAGAGAGCACGGCCCCAATGTGGGCCCGACAGCCATGGTTCGCTCACTTGATGGAGATGTCTCTATCTCCCCCAGTAAAACTCCCCTGCCCGTACAACATGCTATCTCAGAACAAGGGCAGGACTCTGCACCCATGCCCCCAGAACATGAATTTAGCAGCTTGGCTCCTGAGGTCATAGAGTTCGGACATCTACAACTCCCGCAAAGATGCATGGACATCCTCAGGGAAGCCAGAAAACCGAACACTCGCCACTGCTATTCTAGCAAGTGGAAGAGATTTGTCATCTGGTGCAGGAGTAAAAGCATCAACCCTATTGACTGCTCTTCCACACATGTGGTACTATACCTGACCCATCTCTTGGATTCAGGCCTAGTGTTTAACTCCATTAAAGTCCACCTAGCAGCACTTTCTGCATACACCACCTCCCAACTCAAAGTGTCGTGGTGGAGGATCCCAGTTATAAAGGCATTCATGGAGGGAGTAAAAAGAATACACCCCCCAATAGCTGACCCTGCTCCCGGATGGGACCTTAATGTGGTACTTACCAGACTCATGGGCTCTCCATTCGAACCCATGCACAAAGCATCCCTTAAACATCTTACTCTTAAGACTGCTTTTTTAATAGCTATCACCTCCATCAGGAGAGTAAGTGAACTTCAGGCTCTTTCTATTCTAGACCCCTTTGTTACAGTTCACAAAGATAAGGTGGTTCTACGCACTCACCCTAGGTTTGCTCCGAAATTTATTTCTAAATTCCACGTAAACCAGTCTATAGAACTACCAACGTTCTTTCAAAATCCTTCCAATTTGGGAGAAAGGACTCTGCACACACTTGATGTACGCAGGGCGGTCATGTTCTACATGGAAAGAACCAGACCATTGAGGAAGACTAATCAGTTCTTCGTCTCGGTGGCAGCAGGAAGAGAAGGAGATGCGGTTTCAAAATCCACTATTTCTAGATGGATTGTTCAATGCATCACTCTCTGCTATACTCTTGCTAAGAGAGAACTACCCTTTAAGCCAAGAGCACACTCTACTCGAGGCACGGGGGCATCCATAGCATTCATTGCAAATGTTCCCCTTGAGTCCATCTGCAAAGCGGCTACCTGGAGTTCTGTGCACACCTTTACAAAACACTACTGTCTAGATACACACTCTAGATCTGACTCCCAGGTGGGACAGGCAGTATTACGACACCTTTTCTCTACTGTTCCTTCTCATAACCCACCGCCAACTCCGGGTACTGCTCGCTAGTCTATGCACAGCATGTGATTCTAAGCAGATTAACAAACATCAGAAGAGAATGCATTACTTACCGTAAAAGCATTTCTGATGGTTGTATCTGCTTAGATTCACATGCGCCCACCCTTCCTCCCCGCTCGGATGGAAGGAACATAGACTTCCTTTATATATCTCTCTCTCTTTCTGTACTCACTCACGTCTAGAAGGCTCCCTCAGGGCAGAAAAAATACAAACAGAGGGACCTCGACGCGTGAGGGATTGTGGGTACAACGCACGTCACTATAGGGATAGTGTTTCAGACACGCCTGGTCGACGTCCCCTTTTCGACTACGAAAAACAAAATGCAATACTCCGCAGTGACCACTGGATGTCGGACCTATGCACAGCATGTGAATCTAAGCAGATACAACCATCAGAAATGCTTTTACGGTAAGTAATGCATTCTCATATAGATTCCAGCTCCCCTGATCTGAGGCATCCATTATTTATTAGACCCGGTTCTGAGGGAAATACAGCAAGTTCTGAAGTCCCTACTAGAAGCAATTCCGCAATTGATTAAGAACCATTGATGCCTATCATTACTCTCCTGGAATTGCAGAGGTTTCTCTCACTTGTTGAGGTCGGAAGGCTCTGCACAGATGATAGCCCAATATAGCTGTATTTGCCTACAAGAGACGTGGTCTCTTGACCCGTTATTATTTGACGGCTTTGTGATACATCAAGCGCCCGCTAAACGGGGTAGTAAGGGGCGCCCCTTTGGAGGGCTTCTAATCGGGATTGTGAATTCAATTGTGTCTCGCAAATTACAGTGTAAAGCTAAGGAACAGCTATTGGCAGTTGAGTTTGAATTAATAGGTGAGAAAGGCCTGGAAAGGTACTTATTAATTAATCTATATAATCCACCAGGAGACTTAGTATGTGACTCTCTGCAGGAGGCGATACAGGATTTGTTATCCGATTGGTGGCTAAAAGCAGGAAATGTTGCTGTGATGATCATGGGGGACTTCAATTGCCATATGTCTGATGAATCAAGCATATCTCTAAATCCAGACCTCAACACAAGATGCGAAATGATTCATGGAAAGAGGGATGTTGAGGGTCTGGGTTGGCTCAAATTGTTTGGAGCTTGGGATATGGCCATGATTAATGGCAGAACTTTGGGAGATCGACCGGGGAAACACACCTGGTCTAATGGAACTGCTGTTAGCACATTAGATTATATATTTATGTGCCCCGAGCTCCAGACAAGAGTAGTCGACATGATTGTGAGGCAAAATGAATGGAGCGATCATGCGTCACTGCAGTGCTCATTTAATATCCCTTTATGCCCTCCGTCGATTCTGAACACGGGTACCATCCAAACAAACGTGGCAGGCTCCAGAATTGTGTGGTCAGAGAAAAATATCAATTTGGCTACGGAGTCACTTAAAACCATTGCAACTCTGGGCTACCACGATTTTGATCATATGACTATAAATGAAATTGAGGATTGGATATCCAGATTCACTCGTAAACATGCTTTAGCCAAGAAGGGATATATGTTAAAAACAGGGGGAGCAACGCCCTATTCTAACAAAGAAATCAGGGATGCCAAGAGAGATTTAAGAGCGGCCATTCGGAGCGTTAAATGGGGGAATGCATATGGAACCGGGTACCGCGAGAAGTTAAGAAAAATTAAAAATCGGTATAGAACAGTGGTTAAAAATATCAAGGCCCGCGAGAAAAATACTAGGTATCAAAAATTAGTGCAAACTATTTGCACTAGAAATCCTCGTGGTATCTGGGCCCTCCTTAATGAAAATAGAGAGAAGGTTAAGGGCCCCCTTATCAACCCAATAAGTAAGAAGACGTGGGAAAAATTTCTAATGGACCTAAACAGAGGTGATATCGAAACCCCAAATAAAGAGGGGATAGAGGTGCCCTTTCCTCCGCCCATAGATGTTTCCCCTGAGGCAATATTGGAAAAAATAATTAGCCTCAAATCATCCAGAGCCCCTGGACCTAACGGTTTGGCGAATGTAGTGATTAAGAGCCATCCCTTGTTTTGGGCTGATTTATTCTCTTTGCTCTTTAATAAAATTCTAGAGCAAGGAATAATCCCCCGCACCTGGCAAACAGCTATCCTTATCCCTGTGTTCAAAAAAGGTAACCGTATGGAGCCTAATAACTATAGATTATTATCTATGCTAGATATTTCTGGTAAATTGTTTGCGGCACTGTTACTCAGTGAATTGCAACAATGGGTTGACAAGGCTAAAATACTTAGTAGATTCCAATGCGGTTTTAGACGAGAGTTTTCCACCTCCCATAATCTACTTGTCATGGAACTACTTCGAACACGGGCACTCAGTAAGGGGCAGCCCCCGTTGTATGCTTTGTTTATTGACTTTCAGGCTGCATTTGATTCTATTCCGCGAATAAGGTTATGGGCCAAACTTGAGAAATTGGGATGTCCACCTAACCTATCATACTATCTAAAATTACTCCATTATAATACAACGGCATGCCTTAGATTGGACCAGGAAGGTAATTCAACACGTAATGTGATACAAGATAGTGGGGTTAAGCAGGGATGTGTTACAGCACCTTTAGTATACAATCTTTATGTCTACGACATCCCTGCAGCCCTGGCTGAAGCGAATAACTGTCCCCCGAAAGTGGGTGAGGTGCATTGTATGGTACTAGCGTATGCGGATGATCTTGTGATCTTTGATAATACCATAAGCGGTTTGAGGCGTTCTGCTACCGCTCTGTGGGATTATGCCAGAATAAATGGATTGAAGATCAATCTAGATAAAATGAAGGTACTAATATTCACGAGTAAAAAAGCATCCAGGGTGAATCTTATGGTACATGGAAGTGTCATCCCTTATGCTCCATCCTACCGCTATCTCGGAGTGGATATTGAGCCCCTAGGTGATTACTCATTGTGCAGACAGGGGCGCTCCATGAGAGCCATGCAAGTCACTTCGCTCATTGCCTCATTTACAAAAAAACAGGGTGGCTTTACCCTTTGGGGAACGCGTCAGCTTTATATCCAAGTAATGGCACCAATGATTATATATGGGCTTGACTCACTACATACAATGGACCTAGGATGGTTACAAGTATTGGAGGGTAAGTTTTGGAGACGGATCCTCGGGTTACACCCGGGGACACAGATGGCCTTGATCAGATTAGAACTGGGACTACCCTCCCTTAAAGCCATGATCTTGAAGAAAAGAGCTGGTTTACATCTCAAGATGACTGATGATCCGATCAATCCCCTCCTATCGGTGATCCATCAGGAGGTGACCAATAAATATACTACGTCACCCCTTTATAAAGATATGGTGACATTCCTAACTGACATTGGATGGACACATAGAAGGGTTAACACCTCCAAGGAAATCCTATATGCCCTAGGTAAAAAAGTGGATTTATGGGATTGGCTTGAGAATTACAATCACATGTGCAACCTCAAGTCGTATCAGTTTATTAAATATCGTTTGTTTAGCTTTATGAAGCCGCAAACCTATTTATCCCTCTGTCCCTCTAGTAAACTTAGACGTTTTATTCTCTTACTTAGATTTGAGCAATTGCCCACCCTGTACAACAGAGGGGTTTGGGAAAAAATCCCGTCCGACAAACGTATATGTCGCTTGTGTAAATCCCCTGATCACCTAGAGACAGCTCGACACCTACTTACGGAATGTTTGAAATTGAGAGCGACAATCTTTCGACATTTGGGTGATTTTGCACATGATCATGCTACTATACCTGAAATGTCCTTTTGGCTATATTGCACTAATACCAGCAATATGCATTTATTTATCGCCCTTTATAACATCTGGCAACAAGCTGAGCGGGAGTTGAAGTGTGGATTAGTACCATCCTAAGATGGAGGAAATGTAAGGGGGTGTATGATGAATCCACTTAGAGACTGAAATGAGTAAGTTTGATAGTCCATATATAAAGGCCTTAATTAGACCCGGGTGATAGAATGTCAATGCTTATTCCTCAGTTAGGATGTTTAGTTTTTATATGACTTTTTCTATTTTCTTTTAACATAAATATGCATATAGCTTAATTGAGCATAAGGTTGTGTATATGTGATTTGTAATATGTAAAAATGATATGTGTAAAGTTTGAATTTATTTCATACTACATCACATTAAAGAATTACATTATTTATTAGACTTCTCCCCCAAAGAGACTCCCCACCCATTGATTCCTTTAGTTCCAGGATTATTCAATCCAACCACTTACACTTTTTTTTACTCCTGCGCAAGTGGCACTTAGATAAAGGCATGAGGGGGAAGTTCAGGGTGCCTGATATGGACCTACACGAGATAGAATCTGCTTGCTCACTTCTAGTGGTAGTTGTGGCGAGATTCTGTCAGGTGGTTGATCATTCTCCCGCTCTTGTAAAGCAAATCAGAAAGTTGGATGCCCTAGATAAGACCTTCATAATTGTTTCTTGCTTGTTTTTCCCACTCTTACAAGGCCACAGTTGTTCTGCTTTATTTTGCAGATTGGACTTGCTTGTTACCAGCCAGAGAATAAGAAACAATATTTCCCTGAAATCATAAAAGTGGGATGCCTGGTATTGGACCATTTTGATAGCACTTCTAAGACTGTTTTAGTGCTTGGGTTGATGCCATGGGCTAACCATGAGGGTGGCAATCACGGTCCGGTGTAACCTATTTGAAGACTATATTTTAGGTCTGCTCTTTACAGCAAAGGTTCTTTTTTAACCTCGCACTTGCATGTTAACCGAGGGGACACCCTCAAGTTAGTAGAACTTGCCCCAAGCATATTGAATACTCCAGTCTATTTTAGCAATATCAAAGGCGGGGATATCGGCACAGAGGGTTGATTCCCGTTATAACCATTGTTCCTATAACTAGCAACAGCCCCCCATGCCAGCGCGCATCCACCGTCGCGAACCGCCTTTGATACAGGGGGGTGGGATGGATGGGCCTGGGGCGTGCAGATAAGGCACAGGAAGACTGCTGAATGGAGACACACTTATGTGTATTGCAGGGGGGCGGCCTGCCTCAGGGGAGGCCTGCCTGGAGACACGGGGTCTGAGGAGACCATGTGAACAATGGCCCCTTGACGTGGGACACCTTTTGAAGTGTACATGTACTTTGGCACCTTGGCCGTTTGCGCCCGTCACAGCCCCCCATGCCAGCGCGCATCCACCGGCGCGAACCGCCTTTATATCAATATATAGTATATCGCCTTTATATCAATGATAGTATATCGTTGCTTATCAATAACAAATGCCACATACCGGAGATTCTTGTGAGCACAGACCCACACTTCAACCGGTGTATTATAGTGGTGAAGACCCTAAGGCCTGTATAATCCAATGGTAATTGTTAGTATAGATATATGTGTGACTTTTATAGAGACATAACCTACTGAAAGACTTTGAACAAGTGTTATTTAGTGCATGCATTATCGAGAATGTTATGTTAGCTTAGATAGATAGTGACCACCCTGCTTCACAGCGACCAGACCTTCACCCATTCGGAGCACAGATGTCTGACGTCCATCCTTGAATGGAGGCACACTTGATTCATTTAAAAAATCGAAACAAACGTTGTTAAAATATATGTGGTGTTTTATTTTGTATCTTATTTTCATGACACAAAAATACAAGACTTTAAAGATTATACAGGTCAGGTTGCAGCACAGCGAGAGAAAATCCCCTGTACTGACCGCGGTCACTCGGGAACGTTTCTCTGATGGCACGAACGGCACAGGCGGGTATCACTCTTCGAACGCGGTGTCCAAGCCTCCCGTGGAGCCACCATGTAAAGGAACGATAGGCCACCAGCCTGTACCACCTGTGAAAAGGAATGAAACAAACTGTTTTTAAATGGCCAAGATAAGTTTAATAAACGTTTGTTGTCAATGACAATTCTTGTAACTAATGGAATTCTGCACGGACAAATGCTATCTAGACAATGCACACTATTGAACGACTTACATGCGTTACAATGATATGTAGATGTAATTTTGGATACAGTAGAAGATCATGAAATAGGAGTGGCATGACAAGCAGAGTATACTTACTCGTTACTCGGATTACGAGGACGAACAGTTGCGCGAAGTTCGTGCATAAGCACCATCATTATTCTCAACACGGCCCGTGTGAGGCAGGCTGCCCTGAAGTCTGGCAGCTCGGTGATGCATTGCGGTCGTGGCTCGCCTTCCGAAATGTAGGCCAGGCATCCTGAGTTTTCTCGGCAGCAGCAGTTCTCGTCCTCAGTTGGCATTAGCTCGCACCGATTGCATGTGCACCAGGTGGAGACGCCGTCCATTCGACTAGGCCCAGGCTCTTCATCTGTTGATTCGTCCTGCCAACTGCCGTCCGAATCCCTATCATTTTCGCGTGCTTCCCTTTCCAGAAGTTCCTCCTCGGTATACTCGGGCTCGTACATGTAGGGCATTATTGTAGCCAATGTGTGGTAAACAGAGTAAAATAATTTACCGAGATGGTACAGGTGTTCACACGGGCTACAAGCGGCGAAGGTAGCTGACCAGAGCACTGAAACGAGTCACAGAATACTCAAAGTAACACAGAGAGAGGAATGGAATCGAAAATCTGCTGCTGTGTGTTGTGAAACGGTCTGTTTATACTTATTGAGGAAAGAGGCGTCCTGCCATTTCCATGGCGACACGTCATTAGCTGAAGCGCAGCGAATGTTGACACGAGACGTGCTTTGGCGTTGGGAAATGGGCGGTACGAGTCTGCTGATGACAGGCTCAGGGGTGGGGGAATTGATTTAGTGCCGCAAAAGCAGGTCAGCCAGGGCGATGGGGGGAAAAGATAGGATTATCAGAAAATGGCGGCTCCCTGGTGCTTGTTTTCGCGTGCGTTTAATAGACGAAAACTCGGGTAAGGTCCATGGGAAAGTTTTCTAAAATCGAGCCACTTAGGCTTAAAAAAACATGGCAGACCCGTAGGGACAATAACATTTTTTACTAGACCATGCCTTTAATCAAAAAGTACCAGTGACGAAGAGGCAGACACGTTTTGAGTCATTTTGTCAACTGGGAAACATCACAAGAGACAATTGGGTGTTGACCATTGTCAAGCATGGATATAGAATGTATTATTAGATTTGCATGCTGTTTGAATATTCCTTGTTGTGAGGCTTGGAATCCTTGGTGACATTAGAAGGAATTTACTTTTCAAAGGAATTTACTTTCGTGCTCTGTTAAGTCATTTTTGGTCATATCGCCCCTAGCCTATAGACCAGTCTCCCTTGGCTCCACCCCTGGAGGCCATCTTCAGATTCCTTTACTGCACAATGAGTGTTGGGAGTCCACAAACATTTCTCTAAATGTTTTGACCATTTTAAAATGAAAACAAACTTTTTTCTACTGTTTTTCTAAACTTTGACAATTTTTGTGTTCTGGCTCTTCAATCGGTGGCTGGGTACAGACATCTCATCGCCTCCTGGTGGCTGGTTCAGCTTCCATCATTGAGGCCTTGTTGATGTGTCCCTGTGACACTATGGCAGACTCCAAGAAGAAAAGTCTCTTCAAGGCATGTTCCACCTGCCACCTAAGAATGTCTACATTGAAGACCATCCTGAC
The DNA here is from genome assembly GCF_040938575.1 of Ambystoma mexicanum. Lineage (NCBI taxonomy): Eukaryota > Metazoa > Chordata > Amphibia > Caudata > Ambystomatidae > Ambystoma > Ambystoma mexicanum. The sequence goes on along the minus strand of NC_090936.1, from coordinate 468,904,531 downwards.
AACTGACTTGACTGTTTGTAGCCGGACAACGATGACAACAACTGTTCTTTCTGTCACTCCTTCGCTAACAAGACACTTACGGATTGGGGTTGGAAGCCTGCGATCCAAATGTTCGAGGGAGAAAAGACCCAAGATTATTTTTCCTAAATAAACTTTGGTCTTTTCTCCTCTGAAAATTTACAATTTAGCCCACACCCCCACCATGCCCCTACTTACCTTGTCTCTCTTTCACTTCCGTGATCGGGAACCGGCAGCACAGGGTCCTTTTTACCTTTTTTTGGGGGGGGGGGGGCTTGGGGCTTTTTCAGGATTGGCTGCGGGGGACACCCCTGCAACCCCCTGTTCACAATCTAGTGAACAAGGGTGCAGTGGACACCCCTGCAGCCCCCAGCACTGAATGAGTGATCTGGCTGAACTTTTCGGCCGTTGGGAATTTTCGAACAGCCGAAATTTGGCCAAATCACACATTCGGTCATATATTTTCGGACATTTTGGATGTTTCTTTACGGACCGTCACAGTAGGTTGGTGACTTGGTTGGACGAAGGTGCTGTGGCCTCTAATTTGGTCTCTGTTCGAAGCCATGCCTCCCTCCCATGAGAGCAGTCCCTTGGAACGTACTTCCTCTTCTGAGGGGACAAAGTCCCCTGAGGAGTCTTCTCGTGGTCAGTGTGTGCAAAGATTTTTCTTTTTCCAATTTTCCCTCCATAGTTTTTATGGACTCACTTTCTTTTTGCTCTGTATTTTAAACTGTTCTGACTTTTTGGAGGGATGTAAAGCTTTCTGCTTCACTTCCCTTTCCTTTTGCTCATTTGTTATGGGGAAACTGATCAGTCCATCAGACTATCAGTACTTGGAAACTGTTTCCCTTTCACCTTTTGTGACTTTTTAGCATTGCACGCAGCATCTTACAATGCAGTGCAACAGGATTATTATTATTTATTCTAACGAGCCACATTTTTTTGTATCGCACCTACTTTTTATACTTGGGATTTTTGGTTACTTTTATATTTGCTTAAAGACAAGCTGGTGGCAGCAGATATATATTTTTTTTTACCATTTTTGCACTATTTCTAGTATGCCCATTCGTGTTTACTAAACGTGGCTAGTTCCCTAAAATGGTTGTGCCAAAAGATTTTTGCTTGTTCTATGGCCATATTGTAGTATGGCCTACTTCCTGCCTTTCCAGGTCAGAATAATCCTTATAAGGTCATGCACTTGCACAGGAAGGCTGCTGCTTTTGTGTATAGCGATGGTCTGTGCGGGGGTGTTGACCCACAAAGGGGGTGGGACTGTGTGGGGCATGAGTAAAACCAGTTATTGTCCCTCATTGGAAAACTATCAGCTTTTTGAATGCTGCAGATCCTTGCCATTGGTGGGTTTGGACTTACCTCCAGCCCAAAATTGGTATAAGAGGACTCCTGCAGCCATTTCTTCAGATCACGTTGTTGGAGCCAAGAATCCCTCGTAGAATAACAGCCGACTGAAGATCCAAAGAAGACTCCTGAAGATGCCTGGCATCCCTTGCTGCGTCTGACCCGGTGAAGCCCTGTTGGACTACCTGATCTCCAAAGACCCTGAGGGTGCTTCAGCCCATGAACCAACTAGTCTAGATGCCTTTGAAGATCCAGCCACCCTGAGCCTTCAGAAGCATCCCTGGACCATCCGATGAACTGACCAGCTCTCTTGTAAGATACCTCGCCAGTCCATCGCTGTAACTCACCTTCCTCGTCCTCTAAAGTTTCCTGAAGAGGCCTGCATCAGTGAATCTTGCATATCTTCATCGTCAGGGGTTGCATCTGGACCTTACCGGAAGAATCCTTGCACCCATTGTTCCTGGGTACCTCTCACTGGAATCATCAGGGGGGAATCTGACCTCCAGCCACCCCCAGGAGACCCATCAACTCATCTGGGAAAATCGGAGTCGTGGGTGTTAGTAAACACAGTGCGCATGATCCCGTCCCCACTCTCCTGAGAATAGCCTTGACTGCTCTCCATGTTTAACTTGATTTGGGTTTTGGCTAACCTCTGTTTCTGTTCACTATAAATGGGGGGCCTCCTAAAATCTGTCATCTAGGCCAAATTTTAGAAATCCATCTCAACAGAGGGTGAAAAGGGGGCATGCCACTTGATCTTTGGCTGCCAATGCGACGATTACCACGTTGACCTAGTCAATGGCACCATCATTGCTGGTCTCAATGGGTAAGTATTTGTTGTCCACAAATCACTTGTACCCAACTTCTGCTGCCCTGCCCTCTGTCTGCTGCTACCAAGAAACATCTACCCATGACTCCATCTGCCCAGTCGAAGCCGCTTTGGTCTACCTCTCGTGAACATGTCAAGTCCTTCACTCTGTTGATGATATCGTTGACATCCATGGCTTCGATGTTTTCGTCGTCATTGACCCCATCATCGGTAGAAAAAGCTTGTTCAACTACTGCCACGGATGCAACTACTTCGACGACCAAGGTGCATGTCTCGTCTGCCAACTTCCTTGCTCCTAAAGGGCTCCTGTACATGGGACTCTACAGATACGGTTTTCGGTTCCAGCAATACCTGCACGTTGTAAGGAAGGCATGGTATCAATGGTAAGACGGATACAAGTGACCACAGTTCAAGGGTGTTTATTGAACTTTAACAAGGGTGTGATAAATGCCTATATAATGCTAAATCTACAGATGGGAACAAGTTACAACCATCACAAAATAATAATAATAATGCAGTGTTAGGCAGAAACCTGTGCAGTTCCCTTAGGGACCACTGCAAAAGGCTTAAGAATAAGGTGTTGGCAGTAAACCCAATTGGTAGCAGTCTGCACCACCCAGATTTATCTGGTAGCTGTGGCTGAGCAGTCAGAATTCTCTCAAGAAGATTTAGGCAGTATATAGAGTATACACAATAGGTACAGAGATACAGTAGCACAAGCAAACACTGACCAGAGCTTTGGTGTAAAAGTATGTCATTATTTATTTAAAGACACACTTGTAAGTTACACTAGTACAAAAAGAGGTAAGTAAATTCAACACACAGTCACTATTATAGATATACAACCCTGATTACTTATTAGAGAAGTCTTAGCGAGAAACACCACCTATTTTCAGACAGAGGTGAGCGCTTAACCTAAGATGGCACTCTAATAAGTTATAAAAAAAGGGAGGGAAAAGGCAGAGTTAGGAAAGCACACAATTTCAATACTTTTAAAAGAACCACAGTGAGGCAGGTTAGGCAAAGTCTACTGGAGAGCAAGGAAGTTCAAATGTCGGGCCCACTCTTATAGAGAGCAAGCGAAATGTATCCAGGATCACACAGTGGGGTTGTGCCCAAAGAGTCTTTGTAGGTAGCTCAAAAAGATGAGATCAAGTCACGAAAAGTTAGTTAACAGGCCCAAGGTTAACCCACGTTAGAAAGTCAAGGATTTACTGTCACCCCGAAAGATCTGTCGCAAGGGAAGCCAGGCAGGACACAGTACCTGAAATGGGAAGAATGCTCCAACGGGGGCAGTTGTTCCTGGCAGCGGGTGCAAGTCAGTGTTTCGTCCAGAGGAAGAGGAGGTCTCGACATGGAGGAAAGATGAAGGTCGTTGCACTGCCAGGGAAGAAACCAGCCGCGAAGTTCTCCGGTTACAAGGTACTACCCTTTTCTTCGCGGTAGTGGTAAACCGTGGTATACCGGTTGCCGGGGTGCTTGCCACAGGCAAGGCAGCCACGAGATGATCCAGGAAGGCGAAAAGACGGGCAAACTGGTTATCCCCACCAGTCAAAGGAAGAAGACTCTCCGGACTGGAGATCTCCTCTGTCGTCGGGAAAAGTGGTGAGACGGTTCAGCAGGGCTCCAACGGTGGTGTCGTCGTTGCAGGTCAGGTCGGCTCGGCTTCTCCCTCCTCGGATTCTTTAGGTCCTGTGGCGACTTCTGAAGTTCCAGTCCTCAAAGGCCTACTTTTATGCAGAAAATCCCCATTCATCAGTCCTAGCTGTCACTCAAACATGCTAAGTGGTGAGCCGGGCGGCTCACCACTGGGCCAATCACACCAGAGTGCGACTTGAGTTGCCACACCCCCTGTGGTACCCAGACAGAGTGGCACCACTTTGGCGGGCTTCTGTGGAGAAGCCCGCCAAAAAGTGGAACAAAGGGCTCGACTTGGGTTGGAGTCACAGAAGCGAACATAAACGCCATTTGGAAACAGTTTCGGCAAAAAATACCAACCGGTGAATTTATATTAATTTAATAAACCGGCGGTATGTTCGAGGCTATATTAAAATGTGGTAGCCTCGAACAATGGGAAAATCCCATAGGAATATATTTGCGGTCGAATATAAAAAGTAGTATCCACTGCCACCAGCCAAAACTCGGTCGGGGGGAACTGGACAGTGCCCCCTCGAACAACAGACCCCGGGGCAATCGAATTTCCCCGACCAGTACGTCCACAATATGATGGTTTGTACTGGTTCTGTTCACAATTTAAGACTAGTAAAGCCAATGGTGACTTTACATGCCCTGGGAGACAGTAGTCAGTCCCAGGGTATGGAGTCTATGTTTGGGGTCCCTACGACACCCCTGGGTTACTGCACGGAGGGTGCTGTGTAACCCACATACCATAATCACATGAAGTCCTATGGGGTAAAGGACCCCATAGCCCATAAAACACATACAAAGTCAAAGGAACACCTCAAATCATGTCTAAGAGTGGGAGAAAAAGAGTCTCACTCTTAGCAGGAGCAAAAAATAAACCCCAAAAATCCAGCACAGCTGCTGGGGGACTCACTAGGTTTGGGAAATTAGCCTTTACAGAGAATTCTCCCTAACATGCAGTCCTAGTGGAGTCTTGTCAAAATAAAAGGGCCTATACTAAAAAATATTTTAAAAAATTGCAAATCCTTACCGCTAAATACAAATATTGTGGGGTAGTGTTCATGAAAAAGAAAGAAGTGTTCACAAAGTGATGAGTCAGGATGTTCAGGCCGTTGGCCTCCCTTGCCTATGTTTTCAGCACGGGACAAGTCTGTTCACTCGAACATGGCACACTCTCTGGCTTCTTCGACATGAGGACACAGTTCCAATTACCAGCATCGGGGCCTTCTGTGCCCAAGTCTCAAAGTCTCTCGATTCAGAGGGCCTGATATAGCAAAACAAATAAGGTTCCTTTCCTCTTACAAATACTCAAGTCAGGTGATTCACCCTTCACTCTGGATCCCGCTCAACCGGGCTCAGATCCCTTTATACCGCAATCGTTTCTTTGGCTCTCTCTCTTCCAGGCTCACATCCCCTTCTCCAATGTTCAGAGAATAGTCTTTCTCGGGTGACTCACGGTTCATCCTGGATCGCCCTCAGCCAGGCTCAGATCCTTTCTCTTACACAATTAGCTTCCTCTTACACAATTAGTCTCCCTCAGCCGGGCTCAGACCAATTACAGTTCGTATTAGCTATCCAAAACATTTGAATGTGCACAGGGTTTAGCTTGACCCGTTGCAGGACCACTTCGATTTCACAATTCACATTTGCCACCTCTCAGTTGGATACCTTCGAATGAGCACTCAAGTGGTGCCGGACCACTCTGTATATGGCTTCAAAGGTTCATTGACTTCTTGGATATTCAATTATATTTGCGTCGCTCATCACTTACGCTTCTCACACTTTTCTTTTCAGATTTCTTCATAAAACATTGCTGCTTGCAACCTTGGTTCCAACACAGACCGGTCTGCTATCAGTCTCCCCGACTCACCGGCTGGGCTGACTTTACTGGTACTATGTTGTAAGAGCCAAGGACAGTACCACAGCGGCAATCGCGCCTCCCCGCCTTGGCTTTCGTTGCAGGAGAGCTTGTGCTCCTCTGACTCACAATGCACGTTTCTTCAGCTTTAATTCCAGGTCTTATGTTTCTTGTTCTCAAGGGCTCGTGAAAGTAGTGTTTTTTTTCTCCGAGAAGGTCAAGGGCGCTTCCCTCCTTGCTGTCTTTCTCCTCGTATTAAACTGCCATCTTGGAACTGCTGCTTCCTCGTGTGTTTTGCCTTGCTCAGAGTGTGCTTTTGTGCTCTTCTTTTTATCCGTGTGGGGAAGTGTGATGGAAGTCAGGTGTGGGTAATGATTAGTAATTGCCTGTCCCTGACTGACCATTGTAGCGGGACATGTCAGGTGTACGGCTCAGGTGTTAGTCCGTTTTCCCTCACAGTGAGTTGTCCTTGAGAAAGTGTTTGTGTCGGGAAAGGGGATGGGGGTTGAGTCCCTACGTATCCTACCTGTTAGGATGGGGTAAAGGTGTTACAGGAAAGGGGATATCGCGTCTCGCCGTCCGGTGTCCCACTTCCACAAGACGGCCCCCCCTATCCAGGTGATCCTCCCGCACTGGTCCACCAGCAGGAACTGGATCCAAAAGCGATGACCGTGTTCTAGCCACCTGGATGACCGATCCACAGGGATTTCTCACAACATCCAAAGGACCGTTCTGGTTCCGCTTCAAGACGTACACAGCCAGTCTTTACATTGGCTCCATATGTGCCTCATGCAGTACCAGGCCCTTACATGATTACTCTTGAAGAAGAGATACTGGAACATGTCATTGATGCAGACTTGAAGGAACAGAAGGTGTGTTCTCAGAGGACGAATGCGAGGACGTCCCTCCATCACTTCTGGCACAACCTCCATCTGCCATGCGCCCCCACGTGTACTTATTACAACCTCAGAGCTGCATCAGAGACCAGCTCCTTGTCATCCAGAGGCTGGTGGTCTGTCGGTGGGCATACTGTCTACATTACTGACCCTTGTCTTGGAATTAGTCTTGACTGCCTACTCCATCACTTCCCCATGTCCGCATCTACCTTAAGCTCTGTTGCCTCCATATGGATGCCCCTCATGCATCCCTGGGCTGCCACTCATCTTCATACCAATCTTTCACATAATGAAGCTCAGCATAGCCCCGCAGGGTGGTGTTTCTAACCATACTGAGACCACTGATGAATTTGATCTTGTTTCAGGGGATAGCAAACCTGATGACCCTCAAATTCTTCTCCTGACGAAATTGACTCCTTCCATGCCCGCCTGATCAGGGCAGCAAAATTATTTGATTTTTCTACCAGAAGAACAGAAAAAGAGGCTTCCTGTATCAGCAGAAGCAGCACACCAGAAGTCTGTAGTGTCCATCCATGTCCTTGGTGGCATTTAGGAGGATTGCCATGGTTCCTACCAAGGCGGACAGGTTTGAATAGAAACATGAGTGGCCTTATAATGCCCCCAAGGGTCTGCGTGTGCAGCACAACCCAAATTCAATGGTTTCTGGCCCGTAAACGTTCCGCTAGCCCATCCTTTCTTTGCAGTCCCGCCCGATAAGGAAGGAAAACGGCTGGATTCCTCTGGGATGTCCACAACTGCAACCACCATAAAGGCGGCCAATCCCTTGGTAATACTGTCCAGCTCTGATAGGGAATTAACATACAAGATGGTCCCCATCCTGAGTTGCATGATGACGAGAAAGAACCTTTTGAATGCATTGTGTCCTATCACATATTTTGCATCTTAGATATATTTGTAAGTCTGCTTGCAGCTTTGGGAACTTTTTCATACTATCGGGTGCTGTGTGTTGTCGAGTCATGGCCCTCGACGGCCTCCTTTCTGTCCTCAGCCGCAACGTCAATGCTGGTATAAGTAGCTTGTGCAGCGCATTTTGCCTCAGTTCCATTTTTCTGCATGCTCAGCACGCTTTGGACAGTTCATCGCCTCAGTGATTTATCACAGTGTATTGTCAACATTTTCAAAGTTTGTCGAATATGTCTACACTGAAGAACGGTTTCATATGGTACTCCGATTGTGGCGCTAAAATGTCCATACCAGACCCACATCAGGATCTGCCTGTGGTGTCTGCATCACAGAGTCGACAACTGCAGTTGCGGTCTGTCAATGACAGTGAAGGTCTTAAGAGAGAGAAAGGGCAAACTCATGGCAGGTAGGCCCATTTCTAAATCCCCCTTCTACCCATTCAAAAAAAAGGTTGTCCGATGACTCAGTGGAGGTTTTCCTCTGTGAAAATTCTCACAAAAGACAAAGATGCAATACCATTGGTCGCGGTCATCTTCGTTGGGCTCCTCTTCTGACAAATGGGTTAACTTTCCTAGCAAATTGACGTTTTCTGCTGACTGGGAGATAATTTGTCTCCAGCTGCTGGATGTTTTTCAAAAGGCGGCTCGAAGCGCCCCTTCGAAAGAGCCCAAGAAGGCATCAGATTCCTCTGCGTCTGGTAAGACTGTCGGGGTATCTTCGGAGACCGCTACTCGCGCGCCAAAGAGTCCAGGCAGTCAGTCTCCTCGACATTCGTTAAAGGAGTCTTCGTCTCAACGCAAGTTGAAATCTAAGCCTTCCTCCTAGACTCCTGTAAAGGAGAGGGTACCTGGCCCCTCGAAGCCAGTGCCAACATCAAAGCCTTTTAAGCTGTCAACACCCTCTGCATCTTCAAAGACGTCAAGACATTCTGTCGAAGTCTTATAATCCTTTACCTAAGGCTAATTTCTTTAAGATCATGAGGTCAATTTTTGAGGAGGAAGATGAGAAAGATGATGATACTGTGCCTTTTGGCTTTGAGCTTGGTACTCCCAATGTGCCTGATACATTTATCTCAAAGGAGTCAAGAATGTAAAATCTTGTGGACGCTCTGAAGAATGCTAGTGGCTTAGACACCTCACCTGAGTCAGATTTCACCACTCATGACTCGTCAGGTCATTCTGACACCTCATGTAGACCAGTGATGGGAAAGGTCATAGAATATCTCAGATGGGGAGAACCCAGTGGCAATCCTGGAAAAGGATGACCCACATCACATGATGACCCACCTGAAATCCCCGATAGCGGACCCCCAAGGGAGCATGTGTTGCCCTTCCACACTGCTTTAAGAACCAGAGTGTTGAAAAACTGGTCAAAACCGGCTACCACACCGGCGGTCAGCAAAAATCTGACCAATAAATACAGGTCTGACTCGATAGACAATGATTTCATGTCAAAACACCCCACTCCCGAGAGTTTGGTGGTCCAAGCAGTCACGTCAACTTTTAAGGCTGCCGCTTATCCTACTATTCCCCCCAGATAGAGGATTAAAGGTTTGATGCCTTCGGGAAGAGGGTATTTTCCGCAGGCAACATGGTTCTCAAAGTCATAAATGCGACTTGTGCCCTGGCCAAGTATATACACACCATGTGGGACATGATGGCTTTGGTCGTAAACGTATCCCCAAGGGGGAGGAGAGAGAGGGGTTTCTTAACCTGATCCAAGACGGAAAGGATGCCATGTGTCAATCTCTCCAGTCTGGTCTGGATTATGCAGACTCAGTTAGCAGGGCTATGGTGGTGAGTACTGTCACCAGAAGATTTGCTTGGCTAAGAAAATCAGTTTTTGCTCCTGGCGTTCAGTCAAGATAATTGGACGTGCCATCCGATGGCTCCCAGCTTTTCGGCTCCAAGGCCGATGAGAGCCTAGAAAAAATACAGGCATACAAGCAGCAGCTAAGTCGCGGGGAGCAGCGATATGCCAGCCCCAACAATCACAAGGGTCTTCCCACAACTGGAGGGGTCGGACATTTAGTTTCTACTGCTCAATTGCTAGAGAAAGAGGCCAGTTTGCACAGAGGGGCCAAAGGAGAGCTCTATGTGGTTCAAGAGGATGGGGTGGAAAAACCTCTTTCAGCCTCTGCTTCTTTGCCCCTGGCTTCAGCAAAAACCCCTTTGAGTCCTTGGTTCACAGTACTGTGGTGGGGGGGCAGGCTGACTCAGTATTTGGAAAGTTGGCGCGGTTGTCTGCAGTGCCCAAGCATCGGAGGTTACTGCACAGCATTAGTCAGAAATAAATTCTCAGTTCCCACTTTCTTCAACATACTGCTTTGGGAGTCTATCTAAGATGAGGAATACGTGGGAGGATACAAGCCATTCGAAGAACCAATTACTTAGCCCTGGTAGTGTTCTTGTGACAATGTTCGTCCCACGTATTCCTCATCGCTCTCCCGTTCTTCCCCTCAATCTTGCAGAGAATGTCTGTGGTTTTACACTTTCCTCTCTTTCAACGTCTGAGCGATTCCTTAAGACGGCTGAGCATAGGTAGAAAAAACTAGAACTGAACCAACGGGCGTTGCGTGGGCTCCTTATATCAGCATCACGGCAGAGGACAAGACTGAGGCCATCGAGGGCCACGGCTCAACAGCCCCTGATACTATGAAAAAGCAGTCTTACCAATATATCTAAGATGAGGAATAACACATGGGAGTAACATCCAGTCGAAATAACATTACCAGGGGTAGGTAATTTGTTGTTCTCAATATTTCGCGATGGTGAAGCCGCATGGCACCTCGCTACATCCTTGGCCGTCGTGTTTGCAGGCAAGGGTTTTCGATGGATCAGGAATGTAAATGTCTTGAAATGGCTGAAGGCAACTCATTTTTGACCTGAGGTACAATCTTAGCTCATTGATATGCCCTTCGATGGGGAGGATCTCTTTGGGAAGATGGTAGCCGACCCCCTCCAAACCATCATAGCTGAAACCGGTACGGCTCACTCGCTGGGTAGTCTTCAGCAGCAACGTCAGTCCTTTCATTCCGGAAAGACCAGATTTCCCCATAAGTTCCCTCACTACAGGTCTTCTTTTTGATCTTAGTCATACCGTTTAAACACATGCGCCACATCTGACGGCTGTGAGGGAAAGTCACAGGCCTACCGGGGCAAAAAAGCGCTGCAGCAGTTTATCTCCCAGCAGGGACCAGTCCTCCAAGCAGACCTGACCAGACATCAAGTTTGCCCCTCAACTTTCACACCCCCGTGGGAGGGCACATCTCCAATTTTGTCAACCAGTGGCTCACCATCACTACGGACTAATGTCTTGAATTCGGCGTGGACACACAGAGTTCATTTGACATCCACTCGCTCTTTCTCCCTCCACAAAAGTGGGGATGCACCTCTTGTTGCTGCACCGCTGAGGTCTAGTCCCTCCTTTCCGAATAAGTTTTCAATCACGTCTCGGCCAACTAGCCAGGCCAGGGTGTTTACTCAAGATAGTATCTCGTAAGAAAGAAATCCGGGCCCATATTTTCTTGTGACAACTCAACAAGTCCATTAGATTTCAGCATTCCAAGTGGTGGCGCTACATCACATTCTGAGCCATCTACAGAAAGGGGAGTTTCTGTCCTCAATGGACACAGAAGAGGTGTATTTTCATGTTCTAATTCATCAGCACTCCAGACATTTCCTGAGGTTTACCATGGCAGGAGGATTTAACCAATTCATGGCCTTGCCTTTCGGCCTCATGTCCGCGCCTCGGGTGGCCATGAAATGTCTGCAAAGCCAAGTTCATTGCATTTTCCACTTGTGAGTTCCGAACATAGACCTCTTTGCAACCAAGGTAGTCTTTGCCACCAAGACCACCAGGAAATACAGCAGGTTCCCTCACATGGGAAGCCTGGGGGACATTTTCTATTCCTGTGAGACGAACAATTCCTTTATCCGTACACCCAGCCCTCTCCCCCCTTGTTTTCATCTTATCCATTGTGAGCCCCCAGCGTTTTCAGACAGAATCTGTGCAAACTGATCATGGTGGCTCCTGCCTGGTCGAGACTATTATTCCTCTCAGAAAACCCCATTCTCTCTTCAGCACCGCTAATCAAGATGTTACCTCTCTTCAACCTTCTGTCATGAGACAATGGAGCAGTGGTGCACCACGCCCCAGCTTCCCTCAATATGACAGCATGGCTCTGGCGTTCCTAGAATTTGGACAGATTCCTAAGCCTACTGACTGTCGGGATAGTCTTGCCAAAGAGTGAGTATCTCCTCAGGCAAAGGAATGTCTTTATCCATTGCGCATAACGTTCACTGTCTTTCACACTCGGGGATACGCAATATCCTCAACAAATTATTCATTTATTTATTCACCAGGTCTGACACTTGTTCCAATAGCAATCCTAAATACACAATATCTTTGTAGTTATAACAGCAGGGCTCTATTTGATCTACAGGGTGCCTGGTTCACCCTAATGGACACAAGGATACATGCGAGTAGGCATCATGTTATGGCTATAACATATATTTCAGTACGTTGAAATTCTTCAGTGGACACAACCGTTGTGCCCCTCAAAACAGCAAGAGATTAATGAGTCGGTGTGTATAAAAATAGATTACAATATCATAGCCTGTGACAATCTCACTAGACATACCAAATATCATCAATAAAACATTTATCCAATAAACATATACCAATTCGCCCACTTGAAACAACCATTCTATTCAAAGCAATGGTCATCAATACCACAATTCTCTGAACACCTGCAATGGTGTAAACTCAATCAAATAACAATGCACCCAAAATGGAGCACTCTCAATCACAATGCAATTCCATGGGAGAAAGTCCCCTGTATGTCAAGGCACATTGTAACCACTTCTTGAAGTAATTAATCCCTTTTTAATTTTATCTAGGCATAAATGATTAAGGCAAAATCAGAAATCAAAACTTGAAACTTTAAAGCATGCAAGTCTTGTTAAAAGCGATGCATAAACCACAAATGAAGAAATAAATGCTGTTCAGTCCTTAAAGGTCTAAATAATCGAATAATCGGAGTACACACTGCGTGTGGGTGGGAGGGGGCCGTATTAATCAGTACATAGCCTTAAAGCCACTATGGTGGTCTGGATATGCAGGCAAACTGCCCAAGCCTCCGTCAGCATCACATGCTCCTTCTACTGATAAAAGGGAGGTTTATATAAAGATCCATCTAATGGACTCCTGTGAAAAAACTTGAAGCCGTTCGAGGGAAAGGCCCTATCCTACTCTAAAAGTAAGCAAAAGCACAAGGCTTGCGGATAAGTTAATAACACATTGGCAGTAGGCTGCTCCATTTTTAAAAAAAACCATTTGTTTTTGTTAAAAATGAGCAACATCTTTATACCTTTACCAGACGCTTTCACCTAATTGGGCAGCGTCCTCCCTCACTCATCGCAGTGCCATCTGCTTATGGCCGATTGCTTGTCACCCTTGTCCATGAAGAGCAGCAAGATCAATGTTTTATCAACAAATGCCCTAGGTCGCTCTTAATATAAGCAAAAGAAAGAGCCTTCTCCATATCAAAACATATTCTTAGTTTTGTATACCGAATTGGTTACAAAGGTCTCTATCGCATGTGCGAGCTGCTCAGCCTAGCTTTCCTTGGGAAGGCCTAAAAGCTGACTGGGTCCTATGGTGAAGAGCTGGGGACCATCCTTGAGTGGAGTGCCCTGTCCTCCCAGAGGGTACTGAAATGCAGCTGGCTTTCCTGAACTTTAAACAGGGGTTTTAAATGCTCTAACAAATGCTGCTGCTGACGCTGAAAATGTCCCCAAAGCTGTGTGGAAGGAGTTGTATTTATGGGATCTAAAAATGCACGTACCTTTTAATCAGCATAAAATGGAAAGAGGACAAATATAGGATGGATAGATACAAGAAGTGAGCTTTTTTTCATTCATCAACATTCTTCCAGTGGTGTCAAGAAGAAAGCAATCAATGAATAGGGTGGTGAACGTGTGCTTTTACGTGTACAGCCAACTTCCGGTTCATCAATTACAGACCTGCACGGCGTCTCGGTCAGCGCCAGTCTCTCCGTTCGGTTTGATTTGGCTCTTGCGGTTCCTTCTGGGAGGGCTTGACACACTATCAAGTCCTTCTTTGGTATTCATCTTCATTTGGCCAATCATGGAGTATGAGCCACTAGACTGTCGAAAGTGGTTCCCATGCAGACTCTGCATTTATCCGCTTTCCCTCCTAGTCTCAGTCTGAGGTGAGTATTGAGATAACTCCCTATCGCTCTTCCTCATCTCATTACCGAGTGAGTATTGAGATGGTGATTCACTAGTCCTCTTCCTCATCTTAATATCCTCTATTGGAGTTGCCTTAGCAAAATAGATGCAATGTGACTGTGATTGTGAAGTGGATTGAGGAGAGTAAGTAAAGGTGGGGTAACTTTGGAAAGGGGCACCATGGTCAACTGTTAGGTGTGTCATAACTGGTCCCAAAGGGGGTCTCCTCTCCCATGAGATCCACCCGCTGAGTACCTCCCCCAGGGGGGCTAACGGGTAGCGGCCTCACCACCCTATCCTCATGGGAAGGGGCTCCCCGGTCGGATGCATTGACCACATCATGGGATTCGTCACACCGCCCGTTGATCTCGTTAACATTTTGAGAGAAGAGATTACCTCTACCAGAACTTCCTATGCTTCTAAGTGGAACCACTTCTTCCCATAGTCCTACAGTAAGAATCGTTAGTCACCTACCCAGCTCATACATTTCTTCCTTAACTCTTATATCTGGCAAGATCTGGTTTGTGTTTTCCTGTATAAATGTGCATTTAGCTGCTATTACTGCAAACAAAAAACCTCCTAGTCTTAAGGGTTTCATGAAGGGTCTTAGAAAGTTTGATCCTTTGACCAGGGGAACTTCTCCTTCTGGGTAGTTGGATGTTGTACTTTCTAAAATAATGGGGTTTTCCCTTTTAACCTGTGCATAAGGCTGACATAGAACACTTGACATGGCAAGTGGCTTTCCTCGCAGCCATAATTTCAGCCAGAAAGATTAAGATCCAAGAGCTTTGTTCTCATGATCTCTTTGCATTTGTTCATAAGAAAGGTTGTTAGGACCCACCCCAAGTTACTTCCCAAAGCGATTTCAGATTTCCAAATCAACTTATCGGTTTCCTGGTTTTTCCCTAATATGGATTCTCCAAAAGAAAGGTCCCTTTACACATTAGATGTAAGACAGGCCCTCTGCTATTTAGAAAAGTGTAAAAAGACCAGCAAAATCTTAACTATTATTAATTAACTGTGACCCAATTAACAGTATGCTGGTTTCAAAACAGTATCACTATGTGGATTGTCTCTGGTATTGTGCTCCTGTTAACAGAAAGCAAATAAGTCTCTCTTTAGCAGACCTTGAGATCATTCTACTAGTGGTGAAGCGTCTATAACTGCACAAACAGAAATGTCCCAATGACCTAGATCTGCAAAGCAGCATTCCGCCCACACAATTGCTACTGTCTGGACTTTGATGCGAAACAAGATGTCTAAGTGGAGCTTGCATCCTTAAGGAATTAATTCTGATAGGTTTTAGGAACCTGTTATGCATTCTGTCCTGTCTTCGCTCTTCCCTTCGCCAAGGTAGGTATAAGCTTGCTACTCTGTTGAACAGTTTATATTAATGGACATTGGGGACATGGACATGACACATAGGTAGAGCTATTCAACAATTTGTAAATATTAATGAAGCGATCTGTTAGCAAAGATTTTCTTTTTTTTTGTTGCTTTCCTCCCATAGACTATTATGTCACCCTTTTGTTTTGCTTTGTTCTGATGTGACTCCTGTACTAACCTTTTTGGAGGCAAGTAAAGCCTTCTGCTTTATGTCCCTTTCTTTGTGCTAATTTTTATGGGGAGATGGATCAGTCAATACTTTCCTCCATCCTTGTAGGGCGTCACCCAACATTGGGACGGTACCGCAAACCTTTGGCAGCAAATACATTTGCTTCCCCTTTAAATTTAGCATTCACGCAGTACCAAACGCGGGAATGCTCCTGAGAGTCCGCCCTCCGGCACCTCACCTCAGTCCCTTTTTCCGCACAGACTGTCGGACCTGGCAGCTAGGCACAGTAACTTTTTAAGCTTTGTGTGCTCCCCGCTCTTTATTTTATATCTTGTTCTCCTCCCTTTGGTGCTTTTCCTCCCCCAGTGCATGTTGCCAGCAGGTGGCTTCACGAGATGAGCATCCACCTTTCCCGGCCTCAGATTACCATGCGCTCGGCCTTGACTGCCTGGGACCCGACCACAGCTGGGACGCGTGTGCAGTTTGCAGCTCTCTCGGTCACCGAGCCTTGAAGAATCGTCTTTCTGGCTGGAGGGAGAACTTCCATTCTTCTCCTCCTGGTCATCTTAAAGAGTTTGTCTCCAGTGCCCCACGTCAAGACAAGGTAGAAGCTTTGTTTATTAAGGCCCCTCAACACGGTGACTCCTTCCTGGGGTTTTCTAGTTCTGGCTGGCCCAGGACCGTGGCTCCCAAGCTAAGGGGCCCAGGGGCTCTTCCGGGCATTCCATCGACAGACCAGAGGCCGGTAAACCTACTGGCTTCCAGGCCGAGGGGCTCTTCCTGGTGGTCCACAGAGGAGCAATCCAACTCGTCCTCTTCTGCACTGGGTGCAAAAGATTGGATTGTCTGGTTCTGCTTCTAGGAGTCAGTCGAAGCACGATCCAAAACGACTACCAGGTCCATAGCTGAGGGTGTCCAGCCTACAGGAGCCACCTCTGAGGTTGTTACACAGGGCGATCTGACTACCGGCCCGCGGGCTGAGGGCCTTGGGTCTACAAGAGCCATCTCCAAGGTCAACCCTCATGATTTAGGATCTGGAGCCAAGGAGTGCCCTTCCATGTCTGAGCCAGCATGTGGCGCGGAGCCTATGTGCCTTCGCTCCCTGGGCATGGCATCAGTCCCAAAGATGGCAGACAAGCACATGGCTGAGCCTTCAAGGCCGGCAGCCATCTTGGAGTCAGACCTAGGACCTCTAACAGGTCCTTAGCCATCAGAGTGGGCCTTGCAAGAAGGTTCTAGTCCCCTTCCCTCAGGAAGTGGCCAATGCTCTCTGCAGGATTACATTTACCCCTCTTAGCCTTACGGTTACGCGCCAGAGGCTCCTAGATGCTGTGATCAGTAAAGGGAGGCCCAGCGCAGCTGAGGGCTGTGGCCCTCGCTGGCCGCCGACATGCCAGGACCGCTTCTTGAAGTACTTTCTCCTACAAGCACTTCCTCCCCCTCATGCGCTCCCCGCAGATGGCAGGGTTCCTCAAGAACCTAAAGAAGGAGGTGATTCCGCACGTCGTGCCTCCAAGCCCCCCTCTGCTGCGGCCTCTTCTGGTCCTTCCGGGAGTGCTAGTGCAGCAGCCCGTTCGTCCTCTGTTCCAGGCCCTGTCGGTGCTTCTGAGCCCTCCTCCTCTTGTACCACCAACACCCCCTCCTCCCCGCGGTGGCCTGTTGATAGCCAGCCACCTTTGGGTGCTGATCATGGGGGACTCCTCTGGCTTCTATGACCCAGGGCCCAATCTCCCCTGCGCCTGGGAGGAAAAAAGGGGGTGGGGTGGGGATGATGACGGCAACTATGCACAGGATGAAGAGCCTTTGGTGTTAGTGAAGGCGTTTCATGACCATCTTCAGGACCTTGAACAGTATTTGGGGATCACCCAGCCAGAGCAGCCCCCCTCCTCCAGGAGTCAGGGATGTTGGCAAAGGTTCTGGTGCTGGCGAGCCACGTGCTGTTCGGGAATCGCCCTCCAGAAAGATGTCCTGTCAGTGTCAAAGGTCTGGGAGAAGTCCCAGGCCCACGCCCAGATGAACAAGAAATTGGACAGCTGCTTTAGGCTTTTGGATGGGGAACCAGTCCTCCTGGCCTTCCACACTCTTCAGTTGTGGCAGCGGCCTCCTTGTAGTCCAAGCCACCGTCTTCATTGTCCATGGAAGGTGCCACCTCAGTTGTCTTTCCAAGGAGGACAAGGCCCTTGATTCTTTTGGCAAGCGTTGTCATATTAACGCCGGGCTGCACTTGTGACCGGCCAATACTGATGCCCTCGTAGCCACAGTGAGCCAGAAGATGTGGTAAGAGATTGGGAAGTTATTGCCTGACCCCCCTCTGGAGAGACAGGCCTCCTTCAAGTCTGGTCTGGAAGAGGCCCTTGCTGTTGTGGAGGACCTCATGGAGTCTTTGGTCTCCCACATCGACACAGCCAGCAGAGGTCAGGCGGGTGGCGTGAATGCATGCCACAGAATTCTCCTCTGATGTGCAGCAGAGAATCCTGAATCTTCCTTTTGAGGGGACAAACCTTTTTCATGTGTCCACGGATGACGAGCCGATGAAAAAGACGACCTCTACACAGACCGCCAAGTCCTTGGCCATTGTGACCAAACTAGGGCAACATTTCTTCCCTCAGACCCAGAGCAGGCCGGACTTCAAACCCTGCTCGTTCAGCAGATTCAATGGGTTTAGGGAAGCGAGGTGGGAGGTGGCCTGACAGGTCCATCAGCAACCACAGGAGGAAGCAGCTGAGGACATTGCAGTGCTTTTTCAACTCCCCCCTCCTTCACCAGCTGTGGTTCTACCTCAACCGGCGGAATTCGCAGTTGACTCCCACCCAGGACGTGGTGTTCCTTGGGTTGTGCTGGGAAACAGCCGTGTAACGGGTGTTCACCACGGCCGAGAGGCTCCTGTCCCTTTACAAGGCGATAGGGCAATTTCTGGCCAACTCAGTGGTTCCAGCACCTGCTGGGCCTGATGGCAGCTTGCATGCTCACAGTTTGGCACGCCTGCCTCAAAATGAGATGACTCCAGCTCCACCGGTCAGCCAACTGGGACCAGGAAATGGGGTCGCAGTCTGACAGAATCCCTATTCCGCAGCCCCTCCTTCCAGATTTTCACTGGTGGCTGTTAGACTGCAATGTGGCAGTGGGAGCCCCTTTCACCCTGCTGGAGCCCACTCTGGTGGTGACAACGGATTCCTCTCTTTCGGGCTGGGGATCTACTCTGGAGGTATACTCAATTCATGACACATGGTCCAGGACTTAGGCCCTCCTGCATATCAATCTACTTAAACTCTGGGTGTTGGGCCTTGTGGTCAGAGCCTTTCTACCACTCATCACGGACAAGGCAGTTCTGGTCACGACGGACAATTCCACAACAATGTTCTACTTGAACAAGCAGGGTGGCACCCGTTCGCCCCTCCTGTGCATGAGGTGTTGCCAATTTGGGAATGGGCCCAGTCAGTGGGCATATGGATCTCCTCGTTCATCTCCAGGGGGCAACAATGCGGAAGCTGAACTGCTCAGCCGTCTGGGTTTCAACACCTATGAATGGGAGTTACACATCAACTGTTTGTTGCCCCTGTTCCAGAGATGGGCGTTTCCGGATCTGGATTTGCATCTCCTCTGAATTCCAAGTGACCCCGGTTTGCTTCTTGGGCAGGACAGTACCAGGGATCTCCGGGGGGAGCACGGCCGCAGGTGCTAATGCAGTTCCTCCTCCTTCGTTGCTCCAGCGGAACCCTCCACAAATTCCGAGCCTCAGTGGGCTGCAGCCTCATCTTGATTGTCCCCTCCCCAGCCCCCCAACTGGCCGTCGAGGGAGTGGTTCTCCGATCTGCTGTAGTTGTGCTCCCAGGGGCCCGTCCATCTCCCGATCCCCAGCAGGAGCTTTCTGACGCAGCAGGGCTGGGCAGTGGAGCATCCGGAGCCAGCCCGGCTGGACCTAGCGGCCTGGTTCCTGAGGCCATCAACGTGCTCTCATTACAATAGCAAGTGGACCAGGTTCTGCCACTGGGTGCACAACAAGGGGCTCGACCCCCCCCCCCTTACCTGCTCCCTGGACGACGTGATGGCTTTTTCCGCATATATGGCTCATTCGGGCGTTCAGGTCGATACCTGCCACACCTATTTGGCAGCCATTAGGGCTTAAAAAAATTCCCCAGAGCACATTTTGTCAGTGGCCAACCCAGTGGTTAAGGCTCACCTCAGGGTGGTTGTTCAGGCTCTTTCCTCCGGTCCATAGGACGCATCCGGTCTGGGATGTGGCCTATGGACCGGAGTCATTACAGTGAGTACATTTAATTTATACTATGTGCTGAGAAACTGTCTCTGTGGATTTCTTGTATTTTTATAATTGCACACATCACTCGAAAGTGAAGTGCGTTTAGGATATTTTGATCCTTTTATATATTTTTCTTTTGTAACTTTTGGGTTACAAATACAATGTGTCCAGGATGGGATTGTGGCAGAGAAAGCTGCAGCTTTTAAGGGCTATGGTATTCTGTGTGTTTAAGCCCAGATGTGTGGACTGGGACTGTCTGTTACCAGTACACATCCTGATGACTGAATGTCTGTTGCGTGGATAGCCACTACCACTTTGAATGGTGCAGATCATAACCATTGGTGGACCTGTGTGAGCTTTCACTCCAAATCTTGGATGCAAGGAGGACTCCTGCGGCCATTCCCCAGATCGTTGGAGCCAAGACTGTATGAAGAAGTGCAGCCCTTTGACGACCCGAGGACGACCGGTGTAGCTGACAAGCACCAACTCCAGTGAAGTCCCAGTGAATCCCTGCTCCTCTGCCTGATCTTAAGAAGATCCTTGTCTGTTCTTCGACACCTGGCCCGCTGAGAGCAGCCTGTCTTGATGCCTTCTGAACCTTCAGAAGTGTCCCGAGACCAATTGGTGGACTGACCAGCTCTCTCCTGGGCTACCTTACTGCAGCCGTCTGTTTCGAATGCATCCTTGGAACTTGAAGTATGTTCGGCTTGTACTACAAGACACCTGCTCCTGCATTTTCAGCCTTCTTACATCAATGGAAGCCATGCAGGGCTTGCTCCTTTTTTCGTCCATTGAACATACCATGTCGCTGTCTGACCGCAGTGACTCCCATTGCAGTCCACCTTTTTCACTCCCTGGAGGTGTCCTGAGGTCAACAGATCTGGAGAAATATTCTTCTTTACATTCCCTAGGTGTTCAGCACGAAGGTGCCTGGAACTTAGATTCAAGCACGGTGACTGGCCAAAATGAAATCCTGCAGCCGAACGTGACCTCTGCAACCTCTGGGCCTCCCTTGAACGGACCAAGCACAGAATAACATAACCCCAACCAAATCCGGAACCACAGCAGTGGAGAAATAAAATCCAGGGTTTAAGTTGCCACACCCGTTCCCCACCTTCCAATCCCCTCTCTCCTTCATAGGATTACATGGGCACAATGTTTTGTCCCTAGCTCTGTTTCCTGACTTAGATTGGTGATGATCTGATCAAGGATCACCTCCTAATCCTATCCGAGTGTAGTGGGATTGAGGGAGCTACTTACCTGACCTTTCCTTATCTTTTTGGAACTTTGATTCGCAACCACTGGCATTGTGCAATCACAGAGTAAATCCTCCAGAAAAGTATAATTTTGGAACTGATGGCTTTAGGGTACAAGGCCCCATACCTTCTTAGGGCTGGCCTTACGAAGTGCTAGGCAATTGTTTTAGTGTTACACCAAAATACCCATACTGTATTTTATGCATCTGACTACTTACATACTTATCTGCTTTACATTGGTTTTGAAGCCTATGCTATTTCTATAGTCTCATGAAGGAGAATGTAAAAATATTTCGGAGGCGTGTGGATATGCTTAGGATCGCATTCTTTGCATAGGCCGACATCTAGTGGTTGGTGCATGACTTGTTTTCGAACATCAAAAAGGGACGTCGACAGGGTGTGTCTGTAATACTATCCCTAGTGTTAGGGAGAATTCTCTCTTTAGGCTGAATTTCCTAACCTAGTGAGTCCCCCAGCAGCTTTGCTGGACTTCTGGAGTTTGTTTTTTTTTCTCCTGCCAAGAGCGAGACTCTTTTTCTCCCACTCTTGGACATGATTTATGGTGTTCCTTTGACTGTTAATGTGTTTTATGGGCTATGGGGTCCTTTACTCCATAGGGTCTCATGTGTTTTTACGATGTGTGTTACACAGCACCCTCCGTGCAGTAACAGAGGTGTCATAGTGACACCCCAACATAGACTTCATACCCTGGGACTGACTACTATCTCCCAGGGCATGTAAAGTCACCATTGGCTTTACTAGCCCCAAATTATTAACAGAAACCAGTACAAACCATCATATTGTGGACGTACTGGTCGGGGCAATTCGATTGCCCAGGGGTCTGTTAGTCGAGGGGGCACGTCTCCGTCCCCCCTGATCGAGTTTTGGCTGGTGGCAGTGGAAACTACTTTTTATATTCGACCGCAAATATTTCCCTATGGGATTTTCCCATTGTTCGAGGCTACCAACTTTAATTATTTAATTCTCATAGCCTCGAACATACCTCCGGTTTATTTATTTCATATTAATTCTCTGGTTCGTATTTTTTGCCAGGACTCGATTCTAAAATGGCGTTTGTGTTCTCTTCTGTGACTCCAACCCAAGTCGAGCCCTTTGTTCCACCTTTTGGCGGGCTTCTCCACATAAGCCTCCAAAAGTGGTGCCACTCTGTCTGGGTACCACAGGGGGTGTGGGAGGGGGTTTAGGCACCTGGACTGAGTTACCTTGGTAACTCAAGTCGCACTCTTGTGTGATTGGCCCAAGTGGTGAGCCGGCCGGCTCACCACTTAGCATGTTTGATTGACAACTAGGCTGAGTAAATGGGGGTATGCTGCATAAAAGCAGGGCTTTGGGGACTGGAACTTCAGAAGTCGCCACAGGACCTGAGAATCCGACGAGGGAGAAGCTGAGCCGACCGACCACGACGACACTACCGGTGGAGCCCTGCGGAACCGACTCACCACTTCCCGACAACGGAGAAGATCTCCTGGCTGGAGAGGCTTCTTCCCTTGACTGGTGGGCACAACCAGTTTACCTTCTTTCTTCGCACCCCAGACTGGTTTGTGGTCGAACTGCCCATGCCAAGCACCCCGGCAGCCGGATAGCCACTCACCACTGAACCGCTCCTTGTACCCGAGAAACTCTGCGGCTGGTTTCTTCCCTGGCAGTGCAACGGACTCCTGTCTTTCTCCCCAACGAGATCCTCTCTTCCCCCGGACAAAGCACCGACTTGCATCCGCTGCCAGGAACAACTGCCCCCGCTTGAGTGGTCTTACCACTTTAAGGTACCGTGTCCGCCATGCCTCCCTTTCTAAAGATTACTACAAGGTAATAATAACCCCTTAACCTTCTGGAATGGGCTGGCCGCCTTGACCCTCTATCTGGTCCCTTTCTTTGGTCCAACTCCTTTTTGAACCGTTACAAGACTTTCGTGCACTGCAACCGTGTGACCTTAGACATATTTCGGTTGGGTCTCCTTAAGTGGATCCGGCCTACTAACTCTGAATTCCTCGTGTTACTTTGCCTTCCTCTCTTGTTGTGTTCGTGAAAAAGTGTTGGAATCTTTTTCAATTTATTATCTGTTTTTCTCTCCCTTTTAAACAAATTATTAGAGTGCCATCTGCGTTAAGCGCTCACCGCTGTCTGAAAATAAGTGGGGCTTTACTTAAGACTTGTCTAATATTCTTTTAAGGGAGTGTATATCTTTTAGTGACCGTGTTTTTGAATTGCTTACTATGAGTGCCTGTGTGTTTTTCTAGATGTGGTTTTAAATAAATAATGATATCTCTTTTACACCAAGCCCTGGTCAGTGTTTACTTGTTCTAATGTGTTCTCTTGACCTATTGTGAATACTCTGTATACTGCCTAACTCTTCTTGAGGGAAGTCTGACTGCTCAGTCACAGCTACCAAGTGAATCTGTGTGGTACAGACTGCTACCAAGTGGGTTTACTGCCAAACACCTGTAGTCCTAAATCTTTTGCAGTGGTCCCAGAGGGAACTGCACAGGTTTCTGCCTAACACCTAGTGTGACGCGCACTGTACCTATGGCCCTTCACATGTCGAGGTCCTCAGATTAGTTTTTTTCCGCTATCGTGTTTGGTTGCTCTATGCAGAGTTCCTAGCTTTACAACTATTTTGATAATGTTCTTTAATATACCGCCCCCTCTGTTTCTTGACGCTCGCTTCGACGCATCAAGCGGTACTTGACGACAATACTTCTAGAAGTTGCAGACCTTCTCAATGGCCATCTTCGACTCCTTGCTGGCTTCGGCCTTCTCCAGGCTATATCCTCCACACGGTAGGTACTAATACAGCAGAGTCCACGACTTTTGAACAAGCTCTGCTTAAGAGCATTAGTAGAATGGAAGAAAATATTCCGTTTAGACATTCAAACTGTAACAAACAACAATTGGCAGCATTAAAAACCCTTGCTGACAATGAAGCCATTGTCATAAAACCAGCAGATAAGGGGGGAGCCACGGTAGTAATGAACAAAGCAGATTATGACAATATGGTACAGGCACTCTTACAAGATCCCATGAGTTATCAGAGTCTCCCAGGTAATCCTACCGATCAATTGAAAAATCAAATTCATATTATCATTGAAGAAGCAGAGGCAGAGGAATATATAAGCGCAGAAGAAGCAGCTTTTTTGACGCCAGCACATCCTCGGATACCAGCGTTTTACGCCATTGCCAAGATAAATAAAGGTATCATCCCGCCCCCTGGGAGACCCATAGTATCAGGGATACAGTCCATCCTTGAACCATTGTCACAATTTGTGGATTACTTCATCAAAGATGAAGTACTAAAAATGAGAGCATACATAAAGGACTCTACAGCCATGCTCAATCTTCTGGACACCATTTTCAATCAAGCAACATAATGGTTAGTCACCATGGTTACTAAAATACCACAACAAGCCCCACACTCGATGGTTCAACGCCCCTTGGAATCGGGTATAGAACTACACAACACACCACCTGGATTGATAATTCAACTAGCAGAAATAGCTTTGACAAGAAATTACTTCATTTGTAATGACACTTTTTATCAACGGATATCTGGGACGGCTATGGGGGCTACATTTGCCCCTAGTCTGGCAAATGTGTTCGTTAATGCCTTTGAATGTGATGTCATCTATCCAGCCTCAAACCCTTTCCTTGACAAAATAAAAGTCTGGAAGAGGTATATAGATGACATTTTCATGATTTTCAAAGGGACACAAGCGGAGCTACATGACTTTCATACTTGGTTGAATGTACAAAACCCATTCTTGAAATTTACCTTGGAATTAAGTAATAAAACCATTCAATTCTTGGATCTCAATATCCTGGCAATTGAAGATAAACTGTGCTCAAAAGTACATAAGAAATCCACTGACAGGAATTCCCTGCTGACATATTCCAGTTTTCATCTGCAAGCTTTGGAAGATAACCTGCCTTTCGGACAATTTCTCAGATATAGAAGAATATGTACACAGACAACAGATTATGAATAACAAGGCAGAGACTTGAATCAACAACTGGCCAACAGAGGTTATCCAAAAAGGATTATTGATTCCACGTACAGGAGAGCCCGCAATATTCCAAGAAGCATAACTCTGGTACAACATCCTGGGCTGCCCTGTGAGTTTTACAAGACATACAAGCAGGAGCTGCTTCAGCCACTGCTTGCCATGTTCAATGAGGCCTATGAGCAGGGAGAACTTCCATTGTCCCTTCGCGAGGCCGTGATTATCCCACTACTGAAACCAGGTAAACCGGCCGCAGAGTACGGGTCCTATAGACCTTTGTCCATGCTCAACCAGGACAGCAAAATACTCACGGCAGTGCTGGCTAATAGGCTGAAGAAGGTGATCGGTAAGCTGATACACCTAGATCAGACGGGCTATGTCCCAGGCAGAAACATCACTGATAACCATAGGAGGCTACACCACATTATTGATCAAACTGAGGAAGACACGGGCAAGCTGGCTATCGTGTCGCTAGACGCTGTCAAAGCCTTTGATTCGGTGCGGTGGCCTTGGCTTAAAGCGGCCCTAAGGGGATACGGTATGGGACCTAGGTATATCAGGTGGGTCCAGTTGTTGTATAGCACCCCGATGGCGAGAGTCAAAACAGGAGCCATAGTCTCAGCTGTCTGGCAACTCAGCAGGGGGACCAGGCAGGGTTGCCCCTGGTCACCCATGTTATACATACTTGCACTAGAGCCGTTGGCGATATGCCTGCGGCAACAGTACGGGGAGGTGGGTATTAGCACAGTGAGTGGTAGACACCTAGTATCACTGTATGCAGATGATATGCTCCTTTATTCGCGTTATCCGGAAGAGAACCTGCAGTATGTACTGGAGGTGCTGGACCGCTACGCCACTCTCTCGGGCATATCAGTGAACCCTAGAAAGTCTAGTCTGTTCCCCCTGGGCAGATATAAGAATGTCCCGTTAGAGAGGCTGCCTATCCTGCCAATACCATGGCAGACTGAGACATTTAGGTATTTGGGAGTAAGTATCTACCACAAGATTGAGGCGGAGCACAAACATAATACAGAGAGAGCCGTAGAAGGGGTCAAGAACAGCATGGTATTTTGGTCTAGATTTCCCCTGTCCATGATGGGGAGGGCGGCCTTGCTTAAAATGGTGTTCCTGCCCAGACTCTTGCATTTTTTTGTGAATGTCCCGTTTTTGATTCCCAGGAGCCTATTTGTGCGACTCCACAGCACGTGCAAGGGTTTCGTGTGGGGTAACTCCAGAAATAGGGTGGCTTTGTGGAAACTTCAGAACCCGTGAGATAAGGGGGGCATAGGCTTGCCAAACTTTGAACTCTATTATCTGGCGGGGCAGCTGCTGTATGTGGCCAGGTGGCTGTCGGATGAGGATTCGGCGGAAGCTAGGCTTTTGCGGGAAGACTCGGCCCCATACTTCCTGAGGGAAGTGGTGTGGTTACAAAAGGATAAACTGATGGGAAGGGGGCGGCTATTGAGGCTGGGATGGGAGGTCTGGCACAGAACATGGAAAATGATGGGGGATTTCGGAGCCGCTCTCCCAGCAGGCCCCATTGGTGGCGTTGTGTGGTAACGACTCTCATTTATTTGAGTCAGTCGTAGATATTGGGAATCGGTGGGCCTGGCCACCCTTGGGGACATATGGCAGGAAGGAGAGGCATTGGACTTCCAGAGGCTGCAAGATGAGACAGGGGTGCACAGAGGCCAATATATAACCTACGCTAGGCTTGTGAAACAGGTTAGAGAGAGATGGCCTGAGACGGCATTGGCTGGTGACCCTGATGCCTCCCTGGAAACCATGTATGATGTTTCAGAGGGCGGGCACGAAATATCGAGGATATATACAAGCTCCTGAGAGCGAAGGTTGGGAAGGAGTTGCTCCAATTGAAACAGGATTGGGAGGAGGAGGAGGTGGGTGGATCCATGACGGACGGGCAGTGGGAGAGAGCCCAGAGGTACCATAAAAAGGTGTCCCGAAATGCGAGACTCCAACAACTCCAGCTGTATGTTACTCACAGGGCTTATCTGACTCCCCAGAAGATTGCAAGGTTTGGAGGCTCGGCCACGCAGAAATGCCCCAGGTGTGGGGAGGTGGAAGCGGGTCTACTACACATGTTTTGGGCCTGCCCGGAAGTGTGCAAATTTTGGGATGAGGTTCAAATGAAACTGGCTGGTGGGGGAGTGGTGTTGGACGTAGGATCAGCTTGGTCATGTATGCTTGGGATCTTTCCCAGACCCCAGGATTTAAGGCACACAAGCAAGATGAAGGATTTGGCTTATGTTCTGGCCAAGCGCAGGATTGCTATGGGCTGGAAGGCGGCCCACAGGCCCAAGGTGGAGCTATGGTGGGCGGACCTCTTGAGGTGGGCGGAGGCGGAATCCGTAGTCTGGTTTGAAGCGGTCACTAGAGGGGGTGAGGAGGAAATAGGGCCCCTGCTGGCCTGGCGGCAATTGGTGGCCTCTATGGCTAACCCACACCAGGGTCATAATGAATCGGAGGACTCGGACGATGAGCGCATAAGCACTGCGCCACCTGATAGTGCTCCTGCAGACGACACAGAGGAGCCGGCTCTAGTTTGAGTGGGGGAGTTGGGGAATTATGTTGTGTAATATGATGGTTTAATGATGCTTCTATATGCTGAAACAGTTGTATTGTGTGGTGTTTTGTTTGGTTTTAAAAAATAAAATTAAAAAATGTTTTAAAAAAAAAAAAAACTCTGGTACAACATCCAAAACCGCCTCCCCAGGATAATATGTCAGTTTTGAGTTATTCACCGTTGTTGAATAAGCTTAAAAAGGAAATTAAACATTTACGGCCGATTTTATTAACACAGGACAGCATAATTTGGATGTCCCGAAATTTGCCATCAAGAGGAGGACCAACATCCGGGACAAACTAGTGAAAACTCTTCGTGAAGACAGAGAAACACATCCGGCAACGATTTGGCACAGCACAACCCCTACAGGACATTCTCCATGTGGTTCGTGTTCCATGTGCCCACAAACGGAGTGCACTAAAGAAATCGACCTAGGGCTACAAACTCCTTGGAAACAACGTCAACTCACCAATTGCAACACTGCAGGAGTTATCTACCTGATAAGATGTCCTTGCAATTTAAAATACGTGGGCATGACGATAAGACCGATTAAGAAACGCATGATTGAACACCGGTCCTGTCTGAGGACTAAAAAATTGACAGCTCCTATGGTGAATCACTTTATAGCCAAAGGACATAGCCCGGAAGACTTAAAATGGACAATAATTGAAAAAAATCAAAATCCCGAAACGAGGTGGTAATTACCACAATATTCTCTTCAGGAGGGATCAGAATTGGATATTCAGGTTGAACACACACAGGACAGGATTGAATGAATTTATCCAATGGAATGAACTAGCAGTCCTTCCATCCTAAGTCCATCCCGTTCCAGCTGAGACCCCTTTTCCTTTGTACATCAGTGAGTACTAATATATGTGAAGCGTATGGGGGTTGCACATCCTGCCTCATCCAACCCTCGGTATTGTTTAGTCACCGACATGCCAAAGTACTGGTAAGCAGTTATGATGTAAAACGTTAATATGCGTTTTCTGCCAAACAGCATTGTTTAGGGGTGGTCTAGACCTCAACATTATCCGTAACATACAAGGCTGCCCAGTTGCATTCAGGCAACACAATAGAAGAGGTAGTAGGTGACAACAAATACATATAATCTGGATAACAATACTTTAGCAGCAATGCTACCTTTAATTATGACATTGGCAAGGGATGGGCTTCTAGTACAGGCATTGGACGAAATTAGACAGTAAGCACGTC
Organism: Ambystoma mexicanum; assembly: GCF_040938575.1. Lineage (NCBI taxonomy): Eukaryota > Metazoa > Chordata > Amphibia > Caudata > Ambystomatidae > Ambystoma > Ambystoma mexicanum. The sequence continues at coordinate 468,875,868 of NC_090936.1, read as the reverse complement.
CCTTTGTATTCATTAAGAAATTTAATTAATAAACAAAAGATGAAAAGCTGTGTTGCTATACCGAGACTAGTGCTCACAGTAACACTGCAACAAGATTGGGGACACACCGACTCCCATCGAGGAGCCCGGGAACACAACTCTTGGGGCATGTATGTCCCCTTTGACCTATTTTTCTAATTTTCCAATTTTTTAATTCCCAAATTTAGTTCCCCAGTGCCATGTTTTGCATGTCTCCGTTCGAGCACACAGGGAGCCGCAAGAGACGCGGCCGCATTTCGGCAGCGTTTCTCACATGAGCCAGGTGCACAAGTCGTAGGCTGACCCAACATGGCCGCCCACAGGGCCAGTGCTAAGATGGCCACTGGACCATAGAGTTCATATGATCCTAGCCGCACGTTTGGTCCCTATAGCTACGCGGGCCTATCAGTAGCAGGACAACGATGTGCGCAGCAGCAACCCGTACGTGTAACACGGCTCACCCGCATTCATTTCGGGTAAGTTTTTGCTGTTTAGATTAGTTCCTGGTTTCTTCCCTTCATTGATTCGTCTGGCTGTTCCCCTGAGCGACATAGTGGCTCATTTCACAGACCTGCGTAAACGATTTTGAGACAGTGTCTGGAAGGCAAGCTTTTCCTGATGCAGACTGCATTTTTTGCATTTAGGTTTCGACCAAGAGAAATCCCAACAGCCGGAAGTGCGGCAGTTTTTCTACTTGAAGGGTACCAGCAAGGAGTGTCGGTGGCCTTTCTCTTGGAGCTGGTAAGTTGCTCCAACCCTCGTAGTATGAAGAAGAGTTATATATCTCTCTCTTTTTTCCTCTTGCATTTATAAACAGTGTTCCCTAGGAGACTAAGGCATCATCATTGTTTGATTCTCTCTTCTCCGTTTATTTATTTTACAATAGGAGTCTACAGCATCCCACCTTCCCTGGGCACAGCGAATTAGTGCCAAGGCTAACCAATAAGTGCGGTAAGCCCTTTACCGCGCTGCACATTGATTACTCATATATGGGTTATAAGGTTTATGACCCAATACACACTTCCTGGCAAGGCAGGATAGATTGGAGCACTCCTGAGCACGTTTCCACTCCCCTTTTCCTCTGTTGTATGTAATAACAGGCGTGATTTTGGAAAACAAATTAAAATGTTTTTCAATTAGCAATATAGCCTGGTGATTTCTGTATGATACACATCCCAATTATTCTTGCATGGCAATTAACACTAGCATGGGAGTAGTAGGGGCACATTTGAGATCTAGCCTCTCACCTCTTCTTTCTGTGCTGTTTGTCTATAGGAGCAGGAACACACACGAAGGGGAGCAAGTTGCTCACCCACACAGGGAGTTGACACCCAGTGGCTATAAGTAAAGTCCAGATGAAGATGACCTGAAGAAATATGGTTATGAAACCGGTCAACCACGATATAGTATGAGCTGGTCTCATGCGTTTTTATGATCTGTGTACAGAAACAACTGGTCACAGACGGATCTAATTCAATTTGACCTGTGCTTTATACCGGGTCTAAAACAGATTCTTATTTGTGTATTTTTTAGATGTTGGAAAAAGGACCTTATAGTTAAGACACAATACATCAAAGGAACCTTATCAGTCCAAGTTGATAGACTTTTCTAGTGGCTGGCACTACAGTGGTCAATAAAGTTATTACACATTGTCGTGCAGATATAGCCCTAAAAAACTCTAAGCACCAGGCATTATCTAATGTAAAATGCCTATTTTTTCTCAAACACTTGGGATTGATTTTTAATTGTATGAATTGTAAATGTATTAACAGGTAGAAGGTCATTTCCATCTTTTTCTCTTTGGCTATTGTTAAATGGTGGAAGACTTTATGATGGGAATGGCAGGAATACAGGAAAAATAAACAAATCTAAAAAACTAGTTTTTACTGCCTCATGTGATAGATGCTAACAGCATACATATTAAATATGTTGAATAGAATCATTCTTCTATAGACCGTGATTGTGTGTTACAATGTATTAAATTTCTCGGTAGAAATGTAAAGTAGACCTCTTGTAGGTCGATTTAGCAATACCCTTAGTGTTATAAACTATTATAGGTACACCACACCCGCGTTAGCCTTCACACGACTTGTATCTAATGGCACTTCTCTGATGCCCTTGGACCTGCGTGATTGTGTATTTCGAGGGGATTGGGTCCTCCGATGTACTCCATATCTATGACAGTAATCACCACAGCTGTGCTGCTTCGGAAAATCTTTTGCTGTTTGCGTCCTGCATTGATGCCGTCGATACGCTGTCCTCGAGGGCCTCCGTCGAGCCGACGTCACCCGATGTTATAAATAGGACGCACGACGCCCGTAGCCTCAGTTCTGTTTTTTCTGCGAACGTGTTCGCTTTGAAAGGGGCCCCTAGGGGTCCCTCGCGATATGGAAACAAGGCAATAACCATACACAAAAAGATGCGCCAGACACGAGGTAGAAATTCCCAATGCTAGGGTTTATTGCAAGCAAAATAGTCCCAATTGGCCAACTGTGGTCTCAAGCCCCGCGACGTGAGTTTCCTAGACCTCGAGGGACGCAAGAGAGCGAATTACGTACATCAGTTACATATATACAAAATGCATATCATACAATCAGCTATGTCACCCCTCTTTATTAAGTTTCTTTGAACTCGGGATGACGATGGACATTTCCGACGGGTATGATAATTGTGACACTTTCAATGTCTATTCTAGTAATGTGCAATTAGAAAGTGCGGAGGCATCTTTTAGTTGTTGAACAGAACACAGTGGTTCTGTTCTTGGAAGCAAGCTGCACACGGGGGGAAGAGTCACATTCCAAGCTTTGCTATTTTGAGGTACTATTCGTGTCCTGGGAGCCGACACGCTCTAAAGGGTTTTGCGAAGGGGGGCCGTAAGAAGAGCATAATTCAAGCCTTTAGCTGCTTTATTCGAACATATTCTACCACAGTACGAGACTGGCTGGCAGCTGTGAAATGATTAAATGCCCTGCAGCTCTCCCTCAAGGCTACAGAGAGGGAGCATGGGCATTCCTTTCTGGGCTACTCATGAGGAGTTTCAACGAACTCCTCAGTCCCGCGACCTTGCCCTTTCATATTCAGACAACAATGTTAACAGTTGAGCAGAGTAAGCAGAATTCGCAAGAATTGCAAGCTGCAAAGCAGTTTAGACAGAAAGCAATGAGCAATGGTTAACCAGCAAAATGGCGATTCTTGCTACGTTTAAAATGGCCGCTTGTTGGTCAAGCATAGCAGTCTGTATTTCTATAATTCGGTGCATAAGACGGTTGGCCTTCGACCATCAAGTTACGTCTATCATTCCAATGAAGGGTATTCTCTTTTCCAGATTGACAAACCCTCCTTTTGGCCGTATGCCAAATGTCTTATTCATTCATTGTATCCACCTCCGATGAGGATAAGTCTGGGGTATCCATGTCTGAACCTCTCATGCTATCATGAGCATCATCTTCATCATTAATGTCTAAAGCCATGAATTGTTTTACTGTTTTTGTTTCATCAGTGTCTCTGTTTTTTCGGTCATGTGTTTGTTTTCCTCTCGACACCATGTGCATAATAAATAATAATAATAATTTGGCATTTATATAGCGCTACAAACCCTCAGGTATCTGAGCGCTGCTTATTATTACCCATTATTACCCATTATTACATCCCTTAGTACATCCCTCAGTTGTTTCAGTGCAAATTATTGGTAGGCATTGTATGCAACAGCAACATGTTATGAATATACCAAGTACCACCATTAGTATCAAAATTAACTTCCATCCCCAGGACCGCAATAGTCCCCACAACCAGGATCCTATCCCCCAATCCCCTTCTTCAGTAGAGTGTGTGGAACTTAAGACATGTAATTTCCGGATTGCTTTAAATATCGTAGGGGAGTAATCATCTATATACACACAGCATGCAGTTTTTACGAGTTTGCAAACTCCCCCACGATCAACTAATATTATATCGAGAGCCATCCTGTTTTGTAGGGCCATTAGTCTTATTACTTTTTCTTCTAACGTCATATTCAATAAAATATCCGTTGTTGAATCTATTGTACTTTTTAATATTCTAGACAGTTTTCTTATATTATAGGAATTTTCTATTTGAGCCAGGAATGGTATAAATGATTTGGCTATATCTATTGCTATCATTCCATCCTCGCTACTCCTTTGAGTTGTACCTTTTGTTCGTCTGGCTACTTCTGCTGTCTCCAAGAGGAACACTCCTGGAAACAGTAGACCTAGGTAGCATGTACCTCCCCAGTTCCTAGGTAACCATGGATATGCTTTTTTCCCACATATAAAGTAAACAGGGTCCCCTACGTACACGGGTTCTATTTCGTGCTTTAAACCACTGTGTTTAGGCAGCTGCTAAACGTTCCTACTTTATAGGAACCTTTTTTCTGTAAACATAGGGGAGCAGTTTCGGGGCTGTGATCTACTGTATAGGCAGGGGGCACAGCATCTTTATTCCATTCATCCCTCATTCGAAATGTCATTACTGATGTTTCTTCTGCTGGCGGGGTCGGTCTATTCTGCCTATGTAATCTATCTAGTCTTGTTGTCTTTTGTGTATTCTTCCTCATGGGATCTGGTGAAAACACGCAAGCTTTGTGGAATATGGAACAACCCACAGGTCTCATGATCACTTCCTCAAATTCATTCATATTGGTCTCATCTAGCTGACCCGTATTACTCTTGTTCCATTTGCCAAAGAACATTGCACTCAACGATACTTCACATGAATAAACCAATGGTAACGGTTGTACATACCAGCCTATCCCTTTCCCACCGTGCTGTAGTAAATGGGCACAAACCCAGCAATCTTTTTTCTTTAAAACTGCATGGGTCATGTTCATGATGAGCAACAATGTATTGTTGCCATATCCTTCTCTGTCTTTCTTCCATTGGGGACAAAGTACCAGTGATTACATGAACCGGGCTTTCAGTAGCTGCTTTTGGCAAAAGTGTTTCTAATGGGTGCGCGGACTCCAGGAACCATAGTGTAATAGTTATTATTGTTGGTACTACCATACTTGGAGAACACAGGACCAATGTCCAAATCAGTACCTTATTCCTTTTACCATGCTTTTTCCCTAAATTTACAGTCTCTAAAACTATCATCTTTTCAGCAGGGGTGCAGGAGGAGGCTGAAACCGGTCTTGACTTGTTCTTCATCGTCCTTCTTCTTGCTGGCAAAGTTTGTCGCAAATGTCTCTCGTTCTTGATGCCAGAAAAGTTCAACTAAAATGTCACAGTTCAATTCTGGCAGCCCTTTCACAGCCTAGAGCACTTATCCACTCCGAGCAAGATTAGTTGTTCTTTCTCCCACTGCTCAGACGATTTCTGAACAGTTCTTCATTGATAGAGTACTATGTGCATCCAGCTTGTCCCGCTCTGGCTTAGGACACATGTACTCTATCAGCCTTAGTACTTATGTGCGTCCAGCTTGCTCTGCTCTGGCTCCTGACACATGTACTTTTTTATAAGCGCACCAAGGAGCCGTGAGTCTTGAATTGTCCGACTTGCACAACTCTCACACTTCTCTCCTCTACGCCCCTGGCTCCTACTCCGTCTGTGAGTGGAACCAAAAGGCAAAAGAAAAGCACCAAAGATCTGTGGATCACTTTGCCTGTCGAGGCCGCAAATTATACCGTTTCACTCCTGGTATTGTATGATGCGTGAATAGTGCCGTTGCACTTTCAGTATCAGGCTCAGTGTCAGCCTGCGGCACACTGATGGGTAGCGATGAGCGCCGTGGCAATGATGTAGTTTCTTTCTTTGGCTCTGGTGCGTTTGCAGAAACTGGTGGGCGCCAAAGGGGTACACGCGTTGTTTCTGCTGGTGTTTGCAATGCAGAGTTTGTGTCGCTCGGCAGTGATGTTTCTGCTAAGCAACGTTGGGGCATTTTTTGCCCTTTCCCCTTACTGGCAGCCACCTCAGGCTCTGTTTCGAGTTTCTCTTCTCGCTTGGGCTTTGTTTCAACTTTCACTTCTCGCTCAGGCTGATGCTGTGGCAATGGACTGGCAACAGTTTCTTTCGTTTTCGAGACCGTTTCCTTTCTCTGGTCGTCGGAAGTTGTCAGCAGTCCTGGAAATCTTTTGGCATGTGTCGCATGGATCCATGCCTTCCGTCCGTCCACTCGAATGGCCGTTTGCGTCGCCAAAAGTACTTGGTAGGGGCCGTGCCACCTGGGTGCTAATGCTGTCTTCCGCTCAAAATTCTTAATCAGGACCCAGCTTCCAGGCTCCAGCGAGTGCCCCGGTCCGGTATATCGCACTGGTAACGCCTCCTGCACCTGCTGATGAATTAAGCGCAACTTCTGCATTAAAAGGCCACAGTACGTGCTTAACACAGGATGCTCGACCTCGCATAATCTTTTGGGCTGCGGTGCGCACCATACATTTGTCAGTCTCCCCATTATAATTTCATAGGGGGAGAGCCCAGTTTTAGCCTGCACAGATGTGCGCATGCACAATAGCGCTAGGGGTAATGCATCCACCCAACTCAACTTGCTCCCAGCACAGATTTTAGCTATCTTTGACTTTAAGATACCCTTATGTCTCTCAACAAGCCCGGCAGAACTGGGATGCCTGGAACTGTGGAATCGTTTCTCTATCTGTAGACCTGCACAGATCTGTAGTACTACTGCGCCCACAAAGTGTGGGCTGTTGTCTGACCACAGGACACGGGGCAACCCAAATCGGGAGAAATACTCTTTCAACATTACTTTTGCCGTTGACATGGCAGTACAGTCTTTTAAAGGATATGCCTCCACCCACTTGCTAAATGCACAAATCACCACTAACACATTTGTAGTTCTGGCACCTTTCCATTTCTATGAAATCAAAATGGATCACCTCAAATGGCATGGAGGGTGGGCCAAAACTACCTACTGGAGTCACGGTTCCCTTCCCTACATTGTGTTGCAGGCACGTAATACAATTCTGCACTAGCCTTTCTGCATTCTTTTTTATGTGCTCATTTTTCCATACTGTGGATAAATGCTGTACCATCTTCTTCGCGCAAATGTGGGTAAGGCTGTGCGCCATTGTAACCATTGCGGTTACGTAACAATTTGACAACATCCAGTTCTTGGTCTCTTTGTCCACCCAACATCCTTCCAAATCTAACTCAGCAGAGCCCTCAGCCCACCCCTGAATCTCTTCGGTCGTGGCCTCAGCCTGCATTTCTTTGACTGTGGCAACTCCATTCTCTATCATACAAGGTACTTCCTCAGTCTGTACTGTCATCATTTTATTTCCCAAATCAGTGGCTGTTTGTTTTGCAATCCTGTCTGCAAATGCGTTTCCCTCTCCCATTTTGCATGTTACTTTTTTATGCGCCTCGCATTTCACTATAGCTAAGCGCTTTGGAAACGTGAGTGCAGACAACAATCGCACAATCAAAGGCCCATGCTCAATCCTGGCCCCATGTGATGTCAAGAAGCCCCTCTCAGCCCAGAGTCGGCCAAAGTTATGAACCACGCCAAAGGCGTACTGGCTGTCAGTATAAATATTCACGTTCAAATTCTCAGAGAGTTCACAGGCTCGGGTCAGTGCTATTATTTCTGCGGCTTGTGCCGAATTGTAGGGGATTCTTCTGCTTTCTACAACACTCTCTAGGGTAGTAATTGCATATGCGGCTGTTGATGTGCCATCAGGTAATTTAAAACAAGAGCCGTCACAAAACAACTCCCCATCTGGCTCTTTCTGTGGGATGTCGCTCAAGTCAATTCTTCCCTTTGTTTCTTCTTCAGTGACCATTAAACAATCATAGGGTGGTGATTCGTTGTCACCAATTTCTGCTATGGGCAGTGGCATTAATTCTGCAGGATTCAATGCGCTACACCTCATAATTTGGATGTGGGGTGCAAACAAGATGAGCTCATATCTTGTTAGTCTGGCAGAAGTGAGGTGTTGCGTCTGTGTTCCATTTAGTAGACTGTCTATAGCATGTGGCACCATCAGAATTAAAGTGTGCCCCAATACCATTCCTTCCGTTTGTTTCACTGATGCAGCAGCCGCTGTGACGGATCGCAAACATCGTGGTAGTGCGCGCGCTACAGGGTCCAGCGCGGAAGAATAATAGCCGCACGGCCTATTTCTTCCACCTTGTTCCTGGTGTCAAAACCGCCAATGCACATCCTTCTCTCGCTCACAAATAATCTAAAGATCTTTTTATAGTTAGGAGTGCCTAAAACTGGTGCAGCACACAATGCAGCTTTCAATTGCTCAAATGCTTTCTGACATTCCTCATCCCACTGTAAAGGCATCACTGCATCCTTTTTAGTTAACTTTATCATCAGCTTCACAATCAACGCAAAATTACTGATCCACTGCCGACAATAAGAGGCCATGCCTATTACAGCTCTCACTCCTTTTTTGAGTTTTTGGAATAGGCATACTAGAAATACTTTCTATGCGTTCTGGTGTTCATCTTCTCCCTTCTTTCGAAAGTAGGTAACCCAAATAAGACACATCCTTTTGATTATACTGGAATTTCTTCAAACTCGCCTTGTGACCATGGGTCACTAGGTGTGTCAATAGTAATATAGTACTTTCTTTGCAGATCTCTTTTGTGTCAGCAGCTAGTAATAAGTCATCTATGTACTGCAAGAGTACGCAACCTTCGGGTAATTTTAACATGTCTAGCTGCTCTTTTAGCGCTCTGCTGTAAATACTCGGGCTTTCTGTGTATCCTTGTGGAATGCGTGTGAATGTGAATGATCAACCTCCTAGAGTGAACGCGAACAGGTATCTATTGCTTTTATCCACTGGAATGCTAAAGCACGCGTTCTTCAAATCAACTACACTAAAGTATTCTGCAGTGGCCGGTATCATTGTCAGTATTGTTGTGACATCTGGGACCAAAGGGAATTGTGGGTCTACCACTTTGTTCAGTGCGCGCAGATCAATTATGAAACTATATGGTACTTCATTGCCTCCTTTCTTGTAAACTGGAAGAATCGGGCTGTTGCACGTGCTACCTGCAATTTCTTCAACCACCCCCAATCTCACCAGGTCAGTAATAATACTCTTTAATCCCTTCTCACCTTCAACAGAAATGTTATACTGGGGAATTTGTGGTAATGTAACACCTTCTTTCAAAGTTATTTTTGCTGGCTCTATTTTCAAGCATCCTACATCGTTATCATACATTGCCCGCTGACAGGTTGGTACTCTACTTAGCTCTTCTGGTAACGCTTTTGACATAAATTCCGTTACTGGTGCATCGTGAGGCCAAATCGTGAGGGACACCCCGTCTGCCGTACAATGTAGAACTGCCCCCAATTTTCTCAACAAATTTAATCCTAGCAAGTTCTCCCCACAATTTTCTGTCAGAAGAAATGGACACTGTTCCGTAAATGGTCCTATTGTAATTGGGACAGCTTCGGACATGGGGTTAATTACTGGTGTACCTGCGAACCCTACGGAAACATTCTTTTGCCCCGACAGTGGGATCTCCGGAACCAAGTGGTGGTCTATCGAACACTTCTGTGCCCCTGTATCTACAAGGAAACGGTGCTCCTTATTCCCGACTCTTATTTCTACGTAGGGTCCTCTCTGATTCACGGGAATAGACACTGGTTCCGACCCCTGCCGTGGGCTGTCCTATTGCGGAAATAACACATTGTCCGATGTGTAGTCACCGCTGCTGCTATAGTACGTGTTTGGCTGTGTATCAAATATATTCCCATTTCCCCCTCGGTGTCCTCCACTCTGATCATTTCTCTGTTGGCCCTGCCCGCCCTGATTTTGGTTCGGAACACTTTGGTTCAATGCCTGGTTCTGTTGAGCTTGGTTTTGACCATAGGATTGGTTTTGATTACCTCCATTGGTATATCCCTGTTGCTGCTGCATGATATTTCTGCTTGGGCCATTTGACCCCTGATGTCTTCTATGAGGCCTTCTCTGGCCAAACCCACCTCTATTCTGTAGGTGCGTGCATTGCGCTCGCCAGTGTCCTTCCTCCTTACATTACGCACATTGATTTAATCCCAATGACACCCCGTGCATATTATTCATATTTCCCCTGCCTTGTGCATTTCTTCTACCTCTATTGTATCCAATTACCTGCTGCAGTAACACCCTGGTTTTTAAATTTACTCTCTCCTTCATCTCTTCTTTCGCCACATTTACCCTGTTCTCGTAATATTTTGCTATGTGTAATATCTCAATCACCGGTTTTGCTGCCCAGGCACTTTCCAACGCCATTAACATATCTTGAATTGGTAATATTAGTCCCCTCACATATTTATCAACAAATAGCCTTTTCCCCGACTCTGTGCTCACATCCTGCCCACTGAAGTCTGTGAATACTCCTTCAAATCTATTGAAATAGTCCGTTACTGGCTCATCCTTGCCCTGTAAACATGTAGTTAAATTGTCCCACTGAATCCTTTTTTCTGGAATTATTTCACTCAATCTCCGCATTATCCGTTCTGGTAGATCTGCCATGCGGGTTCCCGGATTTTCCCCTACTTTTCTATTCTTGTCCTCCAATAGTAACCCCGCCCATGTGGCTCCAAAAGCCCCCACGTCATCTACCGTCCTTATCTGTTTCCATATATCTGCTGGCAAAATGACTGGGAAAATCAAATCTATATCGCTCATAGTAGGCACTGCTGATCTCAGGGTTGACTCTACTTCCTTGTAGAAACCTGCTGGATTCTTTCTTATATCGGGAATCGTCTGTTTTATAGTATTCACCTCTTGCCTGGAAAAGGGGACATGCACATACTGGGCGGTGAAATGGGCTGGTGTTACCTGCGCCCCTACTGTTCCCGTTGCAGGGACCTCTACTTTTCGTATAAACGTGGGCGGAACCTCTCATCGGAAATGCCCCACTCACGATCCCTCCCCTTTCTCTTAGGTTCAATAGTATTCCTAAGTCCAATGATGGGCCCGTTTCTCCTGTACTTCGCTCGAATGCTCTTATATACCGCTAGTATCTCAGGTGGGCTAGCCTTATTGTTTTTTATATCCTTCTCTATCAAATGTTCAGCCATCGATTGCAGTGCCTTTCTTTTCATTGGCATGGAATATTCATCAAATATGTCATGTATGACCATTGTTGGGATACTAGGATTCGACACCCACTTTATCGCTTCCCGTATACATACTTTCAGCTTGTCGCCCCTCTGTACAGATGACATTGAATGTCTCCGCTGTATGTATGGATCTACCGTCCCTCTCCCATCTCTTCTAATATCCCAACCCCTGTATCCAGGTGCAGCAAACATTTCGGCATACTCATTATCCAACTCATTTTTAAGATCAAAAAGTCCATTCACATGTTCCTTTACTTCGTCTTTTATTCTACAACATGCTAATTGGTTCAAATCTAACAATCGTTGTGGCGGTAATTTTTCAAGTAACTTTTTCCTTTCTCCCACCAAAAATTTCCCCATGCATTCCAACACTACCTGTCTCTCGTTGCTTTTTCGGTACCCATATAATGAGGCCAATGCTGCCGTCTCATCATTTCCTTCTATGTACATTTCTGCCTCTTGCTGTAATTCAATCTTTCTTTCTTTGCTGATCGCGCTGCGAGTTACCCGTCCAAATCCTGTTCCTTCAGCCCCACCTCTCGCCTCCCTGGTCTCAATTTCGTCTTCGGGAGGGGCGGATGGTGCTGAATCTGTCTCTGGAGTGGGAGGTGCAGATGGGACAAGTAACACAGGTGGCATCTGTGAAGGGCCTTCCTGGGTGCTGGGGAATTGTGTGTCTGCGGTCTGCGCTTGTGGGAGGGCTCGAGCTGTGGGTGGGGCTTGGGTTAATGCTTGCGTGAGGGGGAAGTGCTTGGGCTACGGAGGGGGTATGAGAGCTACTGGTTGGGCCTGCGCAGTCACTACTGGCGTGTTTGGTTTCGATTCTGGTTTTGGGCCTCCACCCGTATTAGTTAGCAAATGTTCCATTAATTGGTCTGCTATGTGTAGTTCCTGCTGCGGGTATATTCCTTCTATGTTCATTTGCTCACGTCTCCGTTCCCGTCTTAGACTCGCTGTCCACTCCTCCTCCTCCTTTTCGTCTGCTACCTCCAGCTTAGATTTGTGCCTACGCGCATGCTTCTCTCTACTTCTAAGTCGGAGCATTGCTTCCCTCCTCCAATCTTTGACAGTCTCGAAAGCTGCGGGTCGCGCTTCTTTCCTAATCAGCACCCTTTCTAGGTTATCTATACTCGCAATCTCAAAGCTACCATTAATCGGCCACTGGTGGTCCTGTTGCTTTCTAGTTTGCCTATGCCAAATTTCACAAAATATTATCGCACGCACACCATATTTTGCATACATGTCATAAGCCGGCGTTCCCCCAGGCGGTGCACTTTGGCCATATTCCAAGGACACTCTACCGCAGCGGAAAAGCCCAGCTAAAGTGGACAGTACTCCAGGCATGTTTTTAACCTTCCCCTTGGTTACTAACCTTTACCTGGACGTTTGAATTTGTAAAATCAACACTCTACCAAAAATCAGGGTTTTGTTTGAATCGGGTAATGACTCACCTGATAAAACAAGTCGCCTGTCCTGACGCAACCTCTTCCAACGTCGTGTCTGCGCTTCTCTGGCTTCTGCCTCGCTTCGGGACCCTCGCCTCCTTTGCCCTCTGGCCCGGTACATCGATCAGGGGTCAGATGTGTGCAGATCTGCGAAGGAATCTCTCCTCACTTCTACAGGGCGCCCCGCACACCTCTTGATCCCGGCTCGATCGTCCCGTCCTCGCCGTTCTTCTGCCTTTACTCCGTTACAACGTATACGATGGGGCAAGTGGAGGAGGGTCCCTATTCGGGCGCCATCTTGAAAGGGGCTCCTAGGGGTCCCTCGCGATATGGAAACAAGGCAATAACCATACACGAAAAGATGCGCCAGACACGAGGTTCAAATTCCCAATGCTAGGGTTTATTGCAAGCAAAATAGTCCCAATTGGCCAACTGTGGTCTTACGCAAGAGAGCGAATTACGTACATCAGTTACATATATACAAAATGCATATCATACAATCAGCTATGTCATGTTTAAAACCCCTCTTTATTAAGTTTCTTTGAACTCGGGATGACGATGGACATTTCCGACGGGTATGACAATTATGACACTTTCGATGTCTATTCTAGTAACAATGTGCAACTAGAAAGTGCAGAGGCATCTTTTAGTTGTTGAACAGACCACAGTGGTTCTGTTCTTGGAAGCAAGCTGCACACGGGGGGGAAGAGTCACATTCCAAGCTTTGCTATCTTATGAGGTTCTATTCGTGTCCTGGGAGCAGACACGCTCTAAAGGGTTTTGCGAAGGGGGGCCGTAGAAGAGCATAATTCAAGCCTTTAGCTGCTTTATTCTAACATATTCTACCACAGTACGAGACTGGCTGGCAGCTGTGAAATGATTAAATTCCCTGCAGCTCTCCCTCAAGGCTACAGAGAGGGAGCGTGGGCATTCCTTTCTGGGCTACTCATGAGGAGTTTCAACGAACTCCTCAGTCCCGCGACCTTGCCCTTTCATATTCAGACAACAATGTTAACAGTTGAGCAGAGTAAGCAGAATTCGCAAGAATTGCAAGCTGCAAAGCAGTTTAGACAGAAAGCAATGAGCAATAGTTAACAAGCAAAATGGCGATTCTTTCTACGTTTAAAATGGCCGCTTGTTGGTCAAGCATAGCAGTCTGTATTTCTATAATTTGGTGCATAAGACGGTTGGCCTTCGGCCATCAAGTTACGTCTGTCATTCCAATGAAGGGTATTCTCTTTTCCAGATTGACACCTTCAGAGATCTCGGCGCGCCTCGATCTACTGAATCCTGTTCTTTCGGTTCTTCGAACCTGTTTCTTCATTGCTACTTGTAAGCATGATGTCTTCGGCTTCTTCCACCCCGCGGTCCGGGTTTAAGAAGTGTCGGGTGTGCGGGTCCAAGATGTCGCTAGCGGATACGCACACCGCTTGCCTCTGGTGCCTCGGGGAGGACCATTATACGGACGACTGTGTCGACTGCCAATCGCTCACATGGAAGGCCTTGTGGGAGTGTAAGAAGAAGCTGTCGGTCGGTAAGGTGGACAAGCCCCGGAAGTCGCGTTCCACTGGTCTTTCAACGGACGATTCGAGGGGCGACTCTCCACATCGTCGTCGTGAGTCCGGGGGTTCTCGGTCTGGGAGTCGGTCCTGCCATTCCTCTGCCTCCTCGAGGCACTCCAGGAAACGCCGTCACAGGTCACCTTCCCCGTCCTCTTCCGAAGACTCCGCCTGTCGGCGGGTTACTTGTCCCAACAAGCATTCCACTCCTGAGGAATGTGATTCCTTCCGAAAGGAGATGTTTGAGATTTTTCAATCGCAGGGCTCCGGTCCGTCCGCGCCGTCTGAGGACGCTGGTCGTGGCCGTGCTAGAGGCACCGCTCGTCCGCCTTCGGGCTTGAGCAGTCGTCACGACCACCGGGCTCCTTCGAGGTCCCGGTGGGGCAAGGATGATTGCTCTAGGCATGCCCGTTCCAGGTCCTCGACGCCCTCGAGACCGCGAGAACCTGTGCAGTCTTCGAGGAAGACTTCGATGCCGGCGGCGCCCAGGCTGTCGAGAGACACGCTCAGGGCTCTGCCCTCGAGGCCTGTGTCGATGCCGTTGAACCTGTCTGCGCTGCGCTCGACGTCGACTCCGATTCCCTTGACGCCTTTCGAGGCGGCTTTGTCGGGGAGGCCTCGTGGTACGGGGGAAACCCCCCAGAAAGGCTCTCGCTAAGGCAAAACATGTCTTTGTACCTTTTTCAGTTCCCTCTTTCCAGCCTCTGGATTATATTTCTGAGGTGGATGAGGGGTCGGAAGAAGGTGAGGTTCCTGAAGGGGTTCCTGATGACATTGTTTCTGGTCATAGTCAACTTGAGGACCTGTGTCAGACGCTGCACGACGCCAGTGGTCTAGACACCTCTCCGGAGGTGTAATTTGGTAGGCATGAGCCTGGCACGCATGCCGACTCCTTATCGGCGCCTGATGTCGAGGGTCACGGATTACCTGGGGTGGTCTGGCCCCCCCCCTCCCCTGGGGATTTTCAGCAGGATGATCTGACTGATATCCTCGACCATGGTCCCCCAACTGACCCGGTGCTGCCATTCCATATGGCCTTGCAGAGAAGGGTGGCTGCGGCTTGGACTTCTCCGGGGAGTCTCCCGGCAGTGAGCAAGTCCTTGCTGAAGAAATATCGCCCAGCCAGTGGCGACCCCTGCTACTTGGCCATGCACCCTACTCCGGGGAGTTTGGTGGTGCAGATGGCTACGGCCCCAACGGCCCCAGCAAAGCAGGCGTCGTACCCTACCATCCCTCCTGATAGGGACGACAAATGTTTTGACGGCTGGGTGAAGAAGGTATTTTCTTCTGCGGTATGGCGCTTCAGGCGGCCAACTCCGTTTGTGTCTTGTCTCGTTTCACACAGTCTGTGGAACTGTATTTCCTTAGCGGCTGATCATATTCCCAAAGGGGAGGAACGGGATGGTTTCCTTGCTATTGTGCAGGATGGCAAGGATACCATGTGTGAATCCGTTCAGTCGGGTCTGGACATGGTTGATTGCGTCAGCCGGTCCATGGCGGTGAGCACCGTAATACGCACGTTCGGGTTTTGCTCCTGATGTGCAAGCCCGGCTCCTCAACATGCCCTTTGATGGTGAAATCTTTTTGGCAGCAAGGCTGACGAGAGTCTTGAGAGGTTGCAGACCTCCAAAGCTGCAGCAAAGTCGTTGGGCGCTGCAGTTCACCAACCTCCGCCTTTTCGTCCTAGGGGACAGCAATGGAGGGGAGGTTCCTTTTGATATTACTCGTCCTTTAGTAAATCGAGAGGAGCTGCTAGTCAAAGGGGCAACCGTAGGAGTGCCAGAGGTGGAAAACGGGGTACTCTAGGTGCCAAAGCCGCGTGAGCAGTTGCCTCTTTGTCCTCAGGCACTGCCGCAGCTGCTTCAGCTCATTCATGAGGCCCATGCTTCTCCGGTTGGGGGGAAGGCTGGCGCAGCATCTTGTAGAATGGCGTGCCATTACTTCAGATGTGTGGGTTCTGGAGACCATTGCCCACGGCTACCGTATCCCTTTCCGGCAGAGGCCTCACGACAATCCACCAGGTAATCTCTCTTTGAAGAGTCAGGATCCGCTCCTTGCGCAGGAAATTCAATCCCTGTTGGAGAAAGGCACCATAGAACTGGTGCCTGTAGCGGAGAGGAACAAGGGATGGTATTCCCCTTATTTTTTGATTTCGAAGAAAGACGGGGGATTGAGACCCATCATGGACTTGCGCGGGTTGAACAAGCTCCTCAGGAAGGACAAGTTCAAGATGGTTACTCTTTCTCAAGTCCTCCAGGCCCTTCAACTTCAGGACTGGTTGGTGTCTCTTGACCTCAAGGACGCTTATTTTCATGTGCCGATCCATCCCAATCACAAGAAGTACCTGAGGTTCCCGGTTGGCGACTCACACTTTGTTTCGGGTCCTGCTCTTCGGATTGACCTCCGCCCCAAGAGTTTTCACCAAGCTCATGGTGGTGGTGGCAGCGTATCTCAGGAAAGGGGGGGATTCACGTCTACCCCTACCCGGACGATTGGTTGTGGCAAGGGTGGGGCCAGAAGCAACTACTTCAGGCCATACTACCCTACCACCCATCTAACAAAGCACCACCACTGTAAACTCATTATATCTGCACTCAGAAACTCTGTCCTTTACATGTGAAAGTTGCATTTAGCAGTTGTGCCCAATAGTCTCTCTGAGAAAAGCTGTATTTAGAAGTGTGCCCAATAGCCTCTCTTTGAAAGTTGCGTTTAGAAGTGTACCCAATTGCATTTAGAAGCTGTGACCAATAGCCTCTCTATGAAAGTTGCATTTAGAAGTGTGCCCAATTGCATTTAGAAGTGTACCCAATTGCATTTAGAAGTTGTGACCAATAGCCTCTGTGAGAAAAGTTGCATTTGGAAGCTGTGACGAATAACCTCTCTTTGAAAGTTGCATTTAGAAGTGTGCCCAATTGCATTTAGAAGTGTACCCAATTGCATTTAGAAGTTGTGACCAATAGCCTCTGTGAGAAAAGTTGCATTTAGAAGTGTGCCCAATAGCCTCTCTGCGAATTTAGAAGTGTGCCCAATAGCCTCTCTGCGAATTTAGAAGTGTGAACAATAGCCTCTCTGAAAGCTGCATCTAGAAGTGTGCCAATATCCTCTCTGTGAAAGTTGCATCTAGAAGTGTGCCTAATACCCTGTCTGGGGAATGTTGCATTTAGAAGTGTGCCCAATAGCCTCTCTGTGAAAGTTGCATTTAGAAGTGTGCCCAATAGCCTCTTGTGAAAGTCGCATTTAGAAGCGTGCCCAACAAACTGTCAGTGGAAAGTTGCACTTTGGAGTGTGCCCAATATCCTGTCTGTGGAAAGTTACGTTTACTCTATAAATTTATAAGTGCGCCCAACAGCCTCTGGTGATAGTTGAATTTAGAAGTGTGCCCAACAACCTCTCTGTGAGTGCCCAACAGCCGCTCTCTGAATTTAGAAGTGTGCCCAATAGACTCTCTGTGAATTTAGAAGTGCGCTCAACAGCCTCCCTGTCATAGTTGAATTAGAAGTGTGCCCAATAACATCTCTATAAATGTATAAGTGGGCCCAACAGCCTATCGGTGATAGTTGAATTTAGAAGTGTGCCCAACATCCTCTCTGTGAAAGTCACATTTAGAAATGTGTCCAATGGCCTCTCTGTGAATTTAGAAATGTTACCAATAGCCAATAACCAATCTCCCTAATAACCTCTCAGTACGAAGTCCCTAATAACCTCCCTGTATAAAGTCGAATTGAAAGAAGTGCACCTACTAGCGTGCCCAAATTAATCGTAATAATATAACTAACACTATAGCTGTGTAATGTAGAATCTAAAACGGTGACTAATAATCTAATACAAAGTTGATTTAGATTCATGCCTAATACCCTCCCTGTTTAAAGGTGAATTGAAAGAGGTCCACCCACCAGTGTGCCCTATTCAATCTTATTAGTATAACTAACAGTATAGCTGTGTAATGTAGAATCTAAAATGGTGACTAATAATCAAATACCCCCTCTAATCAAACTGAATCGAGAGGCAGACCAAATATCCTCTCTGTGTACAGGTGAACTTAGAAGTGTACCTAATAAACTAACATCATCTCCGTCTACAATTGTATCTAGAAATGCACCAAATAGTCTAGTATCGTCTTTGAGCAGTTAAACTTGGAAGTGTGCCTAAAAGCGTGCCACCACCGATCTTAGAACTACAATCAGAAAGCCCTCCTAAATCAACCTAAAACTTGCACCAATCATGAGTGCACCCGCTCCACCAGTCTCTGTCAGAAACGACCCCCGTTGACCACCCCCGCTCTCCGATCTGTCTTCCCTCCCGTCCCCCCCTCCCAAATCACCCCACCCTCCTTCGCACTCCCTGCCTTTCCCCTCTCCAAACACCAAGCCAGGGGGGCACGATGGCGAGCCATTCACCCTAAGACCACTCATCCCCTGAACCCCACCTCCGACCCGCCAGCGTTAACCATACCCGCTCCCCTCACTATCATACCTGGCACACCCCACCCTGCAATCACCCACCCCCCGCCTTGCTCTCATACCCCTGCCACCTTCCCTCCCCGACCGCACCCTTTCCCCTCCCTAAAAACTGCACGCCTAGCCCTAGCAAGAACCGAAGCTGCTTCCCTCTCCCCCTGTGATCCCCCTACCCTCTCTCACAACACCAATCGCAACAAAGAAACTAAAGAGGAAACGTTCCTGGTCCCCCTCAATCTCTCAGCACTCCTCGCCTCCCCTGTCTCGACCCACCACCTCTTTCCCGCAATCTCCTCCTTCCCCCGTGGCTTCTCCCTTCCTGAAACCCCTCTCCCTCAATTTCTCATCAACTGCAATTGAAACTCCCAACCGTCCACACTCCACCTTCAAATCCCCCAACCCAAACCCGATCATCCTATCACACGCAGCCACCCAACCCCGCCCGAAGCCTGCCAAATTTCCTGCTCGCCCTCTATTCCCATCTAGCATCACCCACCCTACCCCTCTCCTTCACTCTCTCCGCCACCGCCCCATCCCGCTCCAGCACCGAGACCAACCTTGCCTGCCGATATGAACTGTATCCTATTTAACGCCCGATCTGTAGCAAAAAACAGACATTGCATCTTTGACCTCCTCGCCTCTGTCAAACCAGACCTAGTTTTCATCACTGAAACCTGGTTCTCTGATGACTTTGGCCCAATCGCTAATGAAGCCTTTCCCCCTGACTACTCCCTCATCCCACTGAACCGTGCGTCCAGAGGAGGGGGGGTAGCATTCGTCTTCAAATGTCTCTTCCGCGCCTCAATCATCGACAACCAACCCTCCATTCCGTCCTGCGAATCTCTCCTCGTTAAACTATCCCTCTCCCCGTCGCTCTCACACAGCTTCCTAATAATCTACAGGCCCCCTGGCTACGATAGAGAATTCGCAAACAACCTTTGCGATTCTATCGCCACCCTCCAACTAAACCATCCCAACCTCACCCTTCTTGGAGACTTCAACATATGGCCCGACATCCCCACCAACCCTATGACACACTCCCTGGTTGACGGTTTAGATGCAATTAATCTCCAACCCCACATAAACGGCCCGACTCACTATAAAGGACACACTCTCGATGTCATCTTTAGCTCCAACACCCTGATTCATCTAAAGCCACCCACCCCTATCATCTGGTCTGATCATTTAATTCTCTCGTTCGCCATCCGCTCACCCGACCCCCTTCTCGTACTCACATCTGAACCTCCGAATCTACGCAAATGCTGGAAAAAACGAATAATCACCCCGGACCTAGCCGAGGCACTCCTCCAGTCCCCACCACCTACCTACCTGCCGTCTCGACAACCAACTAACCCCTGAGGCCTTTGATTCATGGCTCAACGCATCACTGATGCGGCTCACCCCCCCCCCCCCCCCGTGCAAACCAGCAACCCGCCGTGGCCTTTTCCCCAGATGGTTCACTCCTGATTTAAGACCACTAAACGACAATACAAATACCTAGAACGCAAATGGCAGAAAGAGAAAACCCACGAGAGCAGGACCACCTTGGCCCGACACTTGTATCGGTACAAGGCCGAAATCCGGAAAGCAAAAAAAGCCCATTACAACACCCGAATCCTAAACTGCAAAAACTCAAGCAAAGAATTCCACAAAATCATCTCCGAATTCACCAATCCGGCTTGTAACACAACCGTCCCGACCCCGTCACAATCACTGTGCAATTCTCTCCCTCCACTTTTACACCACGGCTATCGAAAGGACAAAAACTCTAACCACCAAACTGGCTCTCTTACAGCCACCAGGCAATCCTCTGCCCGTACCGGCCAGCCCATCAGCTGCGACCTCTACGCAACCAACGTTCGAATCCTTTAGTCCAATATCAAGAGAATAATTTCTCAAACTTCTATCTGCCCGCAAACCATCTGGATCACCACTGGACCCTTGCCCAGCCACAACCCTTAAAGACATTTTTGCTTCCACCTGCGCAGGAGAACACACAAGATCAATCATAAATGCCTCCCTTTCTTCCGGTATCTTTCCCGACGCATTCAAAATGGTGCACGTCAAACCTCTAATTAAAAAAACCTTTGCTCAACCCTCCCGAGCCCAAAAACTACCGCCCCATCTCAAACACCAGGTTCCTTGCCAAACTCATTGACCGAACCGCCTACTCTCAACTAAATGTCTTTGTGGAAACCAACACTCTCCTAGACCCCGCCCAATCAGGTTTCAGAACACGTCACAGAACTGAAACCACCCTAACCTCGATCTGGGATGACCTTAAAATGACAGCAGACTCCGCAGGATGCGCCGCACTAATCCTTCTCGACCTATTGGCCGCCTTTGACACGATCAATCACTCAATCTTCCTAGACCGCCTCCACTCCCTAGGAATTCGTGGAACCGCTCTTAAATGCATAGCTTCATTCCTCAAAGACAGGTACCAAATAACGACACTCTCCAGCTTTACCTCCCAAGCCCGACCAGTCGACACAGGAGTCCCACAAGGAGCATGTCTATCTGTCCTCCTGTTCAATCTCTAACTGATCACCCTCCCACCAATGATTCGTTCAACTGTGTTACAACTACGCCGACGACACTCAACTAATTCTAAAATTCCTGAGCTCGAAAACCAACTCCCGACCCGACCTGACCTGGCATCTTGCCTCCTTAACATAGAACTCTGGATGACCCAAAGCCACCTCTTGTTAAACCCCTCCAAAACAGAAATCATGGTTTGCGGCAACTCCGATCTTCTTCCGCACTCGCTACCCTGGCCACCCGCCATGGGCAACTCACCGACACCCTCCAACTCGGTGAAAAATCTTGGATGCACCCTGGACTCTGACCTAACGCTCTCGCGCCAAGTCAACAATGTCTTAAAGTCCTGCCACTTCCACCTCAAAACCCTTAGGCGCATCTTTCCATATCTCTCATTTGCCAACAGACTCTCTGCGGTCCAATCAATCGTTATATCAAGACTGGACTACGCAAACCCCATATACCTCGGAATCCATGCCTACCAACTGAATAAACTCCAAAGGGCACAAAACACGGCGGCCAAATTGCTACTTGTGCTCGGTCCAAGAGACCACGTCTCCCCAGCCCTTAAGACACTGCACTGGCTTCCTGTAGCCCGTAGGGTGGCTTTCAAAACCCTATGCCTCTCCCATCGAGCACTGCATAAAACTGGACCTCAATATCTTCAAGACAAGCTAATACCTTATCATCCCACTCGCACCCTAAGATCAAGCTCAGCCGGCCTCCTAGTAATACCTAAGACAAACTCAGTCTGGTTAGGCGGATCATCATTCTCAGCCCTGGCCCTAACCCTGTGGAACTCGCTCCCACCCCACATCCGCCTAACTGAGGATTTAACGTCCTCCGCAAACGACTGAAAACCTGGCTCTTTCCATAAAACCAACCGGTTTTCCAAACTAACAGCATCACAAAAACACCACCCAACAAACTACCTGATGCGAGAAATCGACAGCTAATAAACTTGAATGTAAACTAGAAAGACAAACAGAACTAAACGAGTAATGTAGATCAAAACAGTGAAGTGGATAATATGAATAAATAATTGGGAAATCAAAGAGATCTAAACTGATGAAATGGACATAATGAGTGAGGAGGGAACGTAGTGAATGACATGGATGAAATAGTTAGAATAGATGAAGCATATAGAACTGATGAATGCACTAAGTGGAAGAGTGCATGAGCGGAAGAACAGACAACTAGAAAGATCAAATGAGTATGGAGATCGGATGAGTGTATAGATTAGATGAACATACTAAAGTCAATGAGTGTGTAGAGTGGACAAGCGTGTAGAGATGAGTACGTAAATACAGAGAAGCGAATAGATCGTGGGAGGGCATAGAACTGATGACTATACTGAACGGACGAACGTATAGACCGAGTGAACATTTAGACCAGATGAACGTGTAAGAGCGAACGAGCGTGGAGAGCGGCTGAGCGTGGGGAGCGGCTGAGCGTGGGGGGCGGCTGAGTGTGTGGAACGGACGAGTACGCAGAGCGGACAAGTACTCAGAGCGGACGAGTACGCGGAGCAGATAAATACGTAGAGCGGACGAGTACGTAGAGCAGACAAGTGCATTGGAGCGGATGAGTGTGTGGAGCAGATGACTTTGTGGTGCCGATGAATGTGTTGAGCAGGTAAATGTGTGGAGCGGATAAATTCGTAGAACGGACGAATGAGTGGGTGGAACGAATGAGTGGGTGGAGCGGATGAGTGTGCGGAACAGATGAGTGTGTGGAGCTGATAAATACGTAGAGCAGATGAGTGTGTGGAATGGATGAGTACGTAGAGCGGACGAGTAGTATGTATGACGAGCGGACGAGTAGTGTGTCGACCGGACGAGTAGTGTGTCGACCGGACGAGTAGTGTGTCGACCGGACGAGTGTGTGTGGACCGGGCGAGTGTGTGTAGACCGGATGAGTGTATAAGGGGTGGATGAATGTGTGGAGCGGATGAGTATGTAGTGCGGATGAGTATGTAGTGCGGATGAGTATGTAGTGCGGATGAGTATGTAGTGCGGATGAGTATGTAGTGCGGATGAGTAGTACGTTGAGCGGATGAGCGTGTAGATCGGATGAGCGTGTAGATCGGATGAGCGTACGGAACGGATGCGTGCGTAGGCTGACAGGAGTACATGCGCGGGGTAGACTGGAGTGCATGCGCGGGGAAGACAGGAGCGCATGCGTATGTAATACATGAGTGCATGCGTGGGGCACACTGGAGAATGAGGGACAAACTAGAGCACGCAAGGTGGACTTGAGTGCGTGAGTGTGTCAAACTGACAGGAATGTGTAGGGCAACCTTGAACTCCTGAAATGAATAAAAATGCATGGAACGGACCTGATCGTATAGAATTGCGTGACGTACATAATATGCCTTGGAATGCAGGGAACATTTGTAAGAGCATATATCATACCACACCCCACGCTTACTCTCCTCTTTACACCACCACTCAACTAGAACACAGAGATACTATGACACCATTCGGTATAACTGTTCTCATATCAACATCTCCCGCTCACTCCCCATTACTCTGTAAACACTGCTGGTTTCACACCCCGCAGCCAGGCGTTCACCTCAGGCCTAACGCAGCCACACTCGGTCTGGATAAATCCTGCCAGAGCGAACACATACTCCTGATCCCGCAACCACCACATCTACCGCTAAGAAGCTGCTACCACACGAATTCCGCACCAGCTGCACACATACCTGGTGCGCATACGCACCTTTGGACTCTCTACTGACCCGAACTTCGGTTCCCAAGGGCGTTCAACCTACCAGCGCCTTCAGACCATACCAATGGTATATAAGGCGCTATATAAATGCAAAATAACATAACGTAACATCAGTGCGCGCTCTCCCGAACAAGTCCTGAATCATCTGTCCGTCACCTGCCACTCCCTTCACAAGCTGGGCTTCTCCCTCAACTTAAAGAAGTCCCACTTGACGCCAACACATCGGCTCCAGTACATCGAAAAAGTGCTCGACACGTCCCTGGGGCAGTGTTTTCCTCCCTAGGTGAGGGCTCAACACATTCAGCAGATGGTGCACAAGTTTCAGCATGCCCAGAGTCTCCCAGCGTTCGAGTTCTTGAGGTTGCTCGGCCTCATGGCATCCTGCATTCTTCTGGTGCCAGAGGCCAGGTTGCGGATGAGGTCTTTGCAATGGGCTCTCAAGCTCCAGTGGTCGCAGTCCTCCGCCAGGTTGTCGGACCCCGTTCAGGTGCTGGTCTCGGTCGCCCAGGACCTTCTGTGGTGGGCCGTCGAAGGCAATCTGATGAGGGGGGGGCTCCGTTTTGTCTACCCTGGCCGGAGGTGACGATTGCGACGGACGTGTCCCGCACGGGATGGGGAGCTCCTGCCAACGAGCTGACAGTCAGCGCTCGTTGGTCGCCGTCGGAGTCCAGACTCCATATCAATCTTTTGGAGCTGAGGGCCGTCAGGCTTGCCCTGAAGGCTTTTCTGCCGACTGTGCGAGGAAAGAATGGCCATCAACACAACGTACTATGCAATTGCTAGGAAGTCCAAGTCTCACTGTCAACATATTTACTCACCATTATATTACCATGCCACACGATTAAGTCCATCAGTTACTGGGATTTTCCCCCATCCCCCAACGTAGCGTCTGAGCAAAGTTCATAATGTCTGCAATGAAAACGTCCATGCCTCTCTTTGAAAGGTGCACTCCGTCTTGGTGAAACATCAGTTCACCTTTGATGATGCCATGGTGAATTGTCCGAATTCTGTCATTGCCCTTCGTCAGTGTTGCCAGCTCGCCATTCAGTTTACTCACTGAGGAGTTGATGGCCTTTTCCTTCCCTGGGGTTCTCCAATCCCTCCTGGGTATAATTTGGGACCAGGCCACCACAGAGTTTGGGAACCTCCAGTGACATCCATTCCAGTTCAGCCATCAGTAGCTCCTGTACCCCTTACTCCTACGTCCCGTCCCCTTTCCTCCATACTTTTGGGACATTCTGTCCAGTGGGACGGGACCGGAGCACTTTTGTAAAAAAGAATCAAATTGAAAAATGTGTCGGTCTTATCATTTTACGTGGGGTACCGGACATGGCCGTAACCCCGCCCTCCTTAGCTCCACCCTGCGCATCGCCCTCCAGTCCTTTTCTCCGTGCGGTCGGGGCTGGATGCACTTGCATCACCAGAAAGACCTTTTTCTTTCTTGTTGTCCTACTAACCTGCTCCGTTTCTGCGTTCGCGTAGTCCTCCGTCTATGCCGGATCGTTTGGGATTTGCCTCTTGTTCCTCTTGCGTCGCTTCGCTAGGGCGGATTTCCATTCTCTCTGTTGGAGTGTCTGGGACCAGATCACCGTTGGGACTCGTGTTTCTACTGCGATTCCTTTTCGGTCCGGGCACTTCAACGTTGTTTTCGTCGGTGGGAGCAGATCTTCCAGAAGGTTCCTCCATCGCATTTTTCAACTCTTCATTGATGGAAAGAAGAGACGCTCAGTAAGTTCCTTACTTTTCAGGGCAACCCGGCTCGGGGACTCCTTCCCGGGGTTCTCCGGGTCCAGGCGGGGCTTCAAAAGCTCTGCTACCAGGGTTTCTCCTGAGGTGCCTCGCAGGCCTAATAGGCGTACCAGAGGTTTTCTCTGAGGGCTCCCGCAAGGGGCCTACCGATACCGGATCACGATCTGAGGTTCACCAATCAGGTGCTAATAGTCAGCCTAGTCGTGCTGAGGCGCTGGGTACCGGAGTTCGCTCCAAGGTCTCCTTGTTTGGAGCTTCCCACACAGAGACCAAGGTGCGCCCTGAGGCCTCCGTTGAGGCTTTATGTACCGAACCACGGTTCGAAGCCCCTCTCTGGGGAGCTATAAAGAACTGATTCTGTTCCGAGGTTCCTCTTATCGAGGCCAAGATGTGTACCAACAGAACTGAGAACCTGTTAAGCTCTTGTCGGTGAGGTGGATTCCTCATTTTTCGCCGTGCTCGCAGCATTACCGGTTCTGTAAAGTTTCGATCAAGTCCCCTGACCAGTCTGTGGAGATGCCTGCCTCTTCCACACATGTGACGGAGTTCTCCTCAGATGTTTACAAAATGACGGGTCTTCCTGCGTGGTCTACAGTGGCCATTTGGATTCTTCCCTTACACCCAAGCTATCAACTGCGGGTGCTAGGAACCTTATTTTGGTGAACAACCGTTTCCACGGGTCAGTGCAAACCCGTTTCACCCTTATGACTGGCATGCTTGGATGCCTCTACCGCATACAGTCTCGCTTCCTGGCAGCCTCTTCGTCAGAGGATGCCTTTTTCGGGACGTCTCTGAGACCTATGCACTCTGACCCCATAAGGCTTTCTTGTAGCTCTGTCACCGGTGATTCCTTGCGAGTACCGCACGTTGTTCCAAGGTTCACCATCACGGTGCTAATGTTAAGCCCAGTTCGGCTGGGTGCTGGGATACCAAGGTTCACCCTGAGGTCAGTTTCTGGAGCTTTCCCTGCTGTAACCAGGTTGAAATCTGAGGTTCCTCTTGTGGAGGCTAAAGTCTACATCGACAGATCAGAGAGACCTTCTCTGAGGGTCTTTACAGTGAGGTATTGTCCTCAACCCCCAGGGTTGTGGGGGTGCCGGTGTCATGATGCCTACCTCCATGGAGCCAGGTCCGACCCAGCAACCCCAGAGGCAGGCATCATTTCCCCCAGGGAAGTGCCAGCGGGCCCAAGCTGGGGCCCTTTGGACACAGTCCTGGCGCCTTAGGCGCCAGGCTCATGTTGGACCCCTGTCCTGGCGCCTTAGGCGCCAGGCTCATAAAGCTAGACATGTGTTCAAGTGTTTTAAGGTGCACTTACCTGATGCAGACCATGCTGCTACATCCAGGCCCTCTTGCGGCCTGAATGGAACTACTTTACCTGTGGAACTACTTTCCCCTGGGTGTGGTCGGGGAAGGGTACATACCTGATCGGTGGAAGGATACATACCTGGAACTTCTTCCAAAGCTATTTAAACCACGCCCGATCAGCAACTCATGCTTCGCGTTGTTCTGCTCCTCGCAGCTGGACGCTCACCGTGTCAGCTCCTGCTTCTGGACTTCAGCCACGCCTGTCAGCATCCTGGGTCACCTGCTAAGAGAGAATTGGAGAGAAAGAAGACCTTACCTGCTAAAGCTGCATTACGGAGACTTCACACCGACGATCCTGAAAGGGAAGACATCATTTTAAAAGCATTTCGCTTCGATCGCTGCAGCGCTGCATTTCACTCACCTTTCCTGGGCACCTCCATCTTCAGCAGCGATCATCCGGATCCGCAGCCACTTCCCAGAGCCTAGAGAGAAAAAGACAAGAACACTAGGTGAGAGAAGGAAGGGAATAGAAAAAGCTCAGTTTCCTTCTAAGACTTACCTGTTGGGTCATTCCCATTTCATTTCGGGTCCTGCCGCTTCCTGGCATTCCGGACCCCGGCCCCTATGGGGGAAAAAAGACAAAGACATTGAATGAGCGAATGCAAAGACATTACCCGAACGCTCATCCAGAACTTACCTGTCATTTACTGGAACTGCACGTTTCACTTCGGGTCGGCGCCATATCTCCGGCATTCCGAACCCCGGCCCCTAAGGGGAAAAAGACATAAGCGTTAGCGCTTTCTGCAATAAGACAATGAACATTATTATTAAGCTTGAACTTTTGAACTTGCTACAGAACTCTTACAGCGCCTTACCTGAATAGTCAAGCTTATTTGAACTCCCATCAAACCTCAATCCAGTGAAGTAACTGGGTTTCAACGCGCCCCTGCATCAGAAGCAGGATGGAGAACTCATCCTTCCAGACCCTAAGGTGAGACTTCACGGGGAATCGAGGCAGGGTATCGTGGAGGGTTGGAAGGGAATGGGAGGCTTGAGCATAATTCCGTCAGTAGGTAATACTCCCTTTTCACGGACAGGGGAATATTCCTGCGAGCCAGTGAGTCCATCTTCAGAGTCCTGCGCTTCACCATAGAAGAAGCATCAGCACTCGAAGCCAGACCTGCGCCTCCGTGGGAATCAGGTGAGCGTGACAGAACGCAAAGCCTACCCACAATTTCCCACCCGGGCGCTATGGAGACTTCCGAGACAGATCAGCTGGCCCAGCTTTTGGGGGAATTATGGGCAGAAGTGCACTCAGCCCGCCAGGAGACTAACGCTCTCAAAAGAGAACTGATCCTATCCAAGGAAAGAACAGATGACCTGGCCAAAAGGTTATTGCAGGCCCAGGCAGGGCACACTCCTTTACCTAATTCCGGAGATACTTCCACATCAATGGGTTTGAATAACCCGGTACAAATCAATCTACCTGGACACATGCCTTTGGCCCCGCCTGAACGTTTTGCGGGGGATCCCAAGAAATATGCCGTCTTTATGAACCAATGTCGTTTACACTTTCTATGCAGACCCGGGGCCTTCCCTAACGACCAGACCAAGGTAGCCTTTATACTATCTTACCTCAGTGGCAGTGCTGCCGATTGGTCTATTCCATTGGTAAATCAGGATGATCCCATTCTCCAGAATTTTCAGGGTTTCCAGGCCAGCATGGAAAGATTGTTTGCTCGACACTCTCAAGGACAGGCCCTTGATAACGAACTGCTATCCTTACGACAAGGTAATCAGGATCTTCTGTCCTACGTTGCCACCTTTAATAGACTGGTTGTGGAAACTGGATGGCCAGAAAACAAAAGGATCACATTGTGTTTCATCGAGGCCTGCGCGGAGAGCTTAAGGATGTTCTAGCTCAGATAGTAGATCCACCCCAGGTCTGCGCAGACTACATAGACTTGGTGGTTCAACTTGATCACAGACTTCAAAATAGAAAAGCAGATCGGTTCAAGTACGAAACCCGAGTACCGATCAAAACCCACGCTAACTCCAAGAGTACCGACGTATCCGAACCTATGCAAATCGGCGGTGTTAAAGGACCATTAACACAGAAGGAACGAGAGAGAAGGCGGCAAATGCAACTTTGCCTGTATTGCGGGACTTCCGGTCACTTTCTTCGAAATTGTCCGGTTAAACCACCTAAGAAGGTGGTTGGAGCCACAGATAACGATTTATTGACACCTGATTCGGGAAACGACCTAGCCCGACAAGCGTAGGGGTCCGCTTGCCGAGCTTGAAAACAAACTCTTTGACCTCGCATTTTGTCATGCCAATGGTGCTCGTGGACCCAAAACAGCCTCAGCTGTTGCATGCTATAAAAGCATACATCGACAGTGGAGCTATTGGAAATTACATAGACCGTGAATTGGCTTCCAGGATTAAGCTCCCTCTCTGCCCGAAAGTAACCCAAGATGCCATTACTACAGTAGATGGAACCGAAATAGCCTCAGGGCCTGTAACGCATTCCACTGTTGAAATGACACTGGTGGGTCAGGATGGACATCGGGAAGCAATCGTGTTTGATGTGATCAAGGCCCCACAATTTCAAGTAATTCTTGGAATTCCTTGGTTAGAAACACATAATCCCAGAATTGACTGGCGAGCAAAGAAGATACGTTTTCCTGATTGTGAATCAACTTGTTACCCAAGAAATCCAGTTATGGGTCTAGCCTCAGCAACTTCCACCCCTGTACAGCTACCGTCAGAATACCAAGAATTCCAAGACGTTTTTCAGAAGGAACAGGCTAACACGTTAACTCCCCATCGGTTTTATGATTGCCAAATCGATCTGGTACCCAATGCTCAACTACCTTGTAGTAGGATTTATGCTCTTACGGAACCTGAGAACCTACATTTGCGTCATTATTTAGATCAGTACCTAGCCAATGGTTTTATTCGCCCGTCCAAGTCTCCTGTCTCCTCAGCTCTGTTCTTCGTGCCGAAAAAAGAGGGCGACCTTAGAACATGTATAGACTATCGCGCCCTAAATCAAATAACGATTAAGAATCGTTATCCTCTGCCCCTGATCCCTGAGCTTATCGACCAGGTGAAAGACGCTTGTGTGTACACCAAGTTAGATCTCCGAGGAGCTTATCACCTGGTGCGTATAAAAGAAGGCGACGAATGGAATACTGCATTCCGCACCAAATTTGGGCTCTTCGAATATCAGGTGATGCCCTTCGGTTTGTGCAATGCACCTGCCGCCTTTCAGTACTTTATGAATGATGTTCTTCGGGAACTTATCGACGTCTGTGTCATTGTTTATATTGACGACATCCTGGTGTACTCCTCTTCAGAATCCGATCACAGAAAACATGTTAGGGCAGTTCTTGAGAAATTGCGCCAGCACAGACTATTTGCAAAGCTCGAAAAATGCGTTTTTCATACCACAGAAGTGGAGTTTCTCGGATTCATCCTGACACCTCAAGGAGTCCGAATGGACTCGCGAAAGGTGGACGCCATCCTCAAATGGCCATCTCCTAGCTCGGTGAAGGGAGTTCAGAGCATGCTCGGCTTCGCCAATTTCTATCGAAGATTCATCCCGGAATTTTCCCAAACAGTCCAACCCATCACAGCTCTCCTAAAGAAAAACAAACGCTTTGAATGGACTCTTGAGGCCGAACAAGCCTTTCAGCACCTGAAAACCAAATTCACCTCTGCACCTATATTGAAGCACCCGCACCCAGATCTCCCTTACATTGTGGAAACCGACGCATCCAGTTCGGCCATGGGAGCTGTCCTGTCGCAAAGAGACCCAGAAACTAACCAACTACACCCTGTGGCCTTTTGGTCCAGGACATTTTCTCCTCCTGAAATCAACTACGCAATTACTGACAAAGAGTTACTGGCTATTAAATCTGCTTTCAAGGCTTGGCGTCACTACCTTCTCGGGGCAAGACACACCATCACCGTAATTACGGACCACAGAAATTTACAGTATTTAAAGATGGCCAAGCCTCAATCTTCACGACAACTCAGATGGGCTTTATTCTTTGCGGAATTTGATTTTGTAATTACCTATCGCCCTGGCTGCAAGAATGGTAAAGCGGACGCCTTATCCCGGATTGGCATGGAAGAACCCAATTCGAGTTTAGAACCTGTGCCAATCATACCTGAACAAAGAATCTTAGGCCTAACTTCATTGCAAACTATTGAGGACATCCAAACGCAAGTAAAACAACTTCTAGACTCTTCAGCCTTACTGGAATGGAGTCAAAAGGGTCCTCATTACACCGTTCAGGATGACTTACCCTACTTCCAGGAGCGGTTGGTTCTGCCTAGTAAAGAATTGCAAGAACTTGTTATTGCCCATCATCATGAATCATTAATGGAAGGACACCCTGGTATCGCTAAAACGGAGGAAAAAATCAAACGCCACTTCTGGTGGCCTTCTTGGAGAAAAGACATAAAGTCTTTTGTATTGTCTTGCGGAATTTGCGCCCAAAACAAGGGTAAAAAAAAAAGGCCAGCCGGCCTACTTCAACCCTTGGATATTCCACCGGCACCATGGCACACCTTGTCAATGGACTTTATAACTGACCTGCCTCCTTGTGCTGGTTACAACACTATCCTTGTAATTGTGGATCTATTCTCCAAAATGGCCCACTTTATCCCTTTAAAAGGTTTGCCTTCAGCTTCCACCTTGGCCAAGGAATTTCTGGAGAATATAGTTCGCATACATGGTTTCCCTTCCATATTAGTCTCGGATCGTGGAAGTCAATTTATCTCCCATTTTTGGAAGAAGTGTTGCCAACTAGCACAAATAGATGTGCGGCTATCCACCAGCCACCACCCCCAGACCAACGGACAAACCGAGAGAACCAATCAGACTCTCGAGCAATATCTTCGGTGCATGTTACATCAATCCGAGTTAAATTGGAAAGACATCCTTTGGATCGCAAAATATGCATACAACACTTCAGTGCATTCTGGAACCGGACAAACTCCTTTTTATACTTTGTATGGTCACCATCCTCGGACCTCTGATCTAGATCCACCTCTGACCCTGTAAATGCCCGCAGTAAATTATCTGCATTCCACAATAACCCAAGCCTTCAAAGAAGCTGCAACTCATTTACAGCAAGCCAAGAAAAAGTATAAAGAAAACGCACTGAAGTAAAACTCCTCCTTACCAAGTAGGAGATCAGGTATGGCTAGCAACGAAACATTTACCCCTCAAGGGCCCGCGAACCTTCAATCCCAGATTCATAGGACCTTATCCCACCAAGGCTATAATCAATCCCGTGGCCTTTAAAGTGGATTTACCGTATAACATGCGTATTCATCCAGTTTTTCATGCATCACTTTTGAAGCCAGTACAACTAGGGACCCGACTGTCCAAGCCTCCAGACCCAGTTCAAATTGAAGGGGAATTAGAATTCGAAGTTAAAGACATTTTAGACTCCAAGGTGTTAAAGTCCAAACTCTTCTATCTTGTTGACTGGAAGGGATATGGACCTCAGGAGAGATCGTGGGAGCCTAGTAACCATGTTCACGCACCTCGATTAATACAAAGGTTCCAACGGAGATTTCCGAACAAGCCAAAACCCCCGGAGGGAACAACCTTGGGAGGGGCCTTGCGGGGGGGTACTGTCATGATGCCTACCTCCAAGGAGCCAGGTCCGACCCAGCAACCCCAGAGGCAGGCATCATTTCCCCCAGGGAAGTGCCAGCGGGCCCAAGCTGGGGCCCTTTGGACACAGTCCTGGCGCCTTAGGTGCCAGGCTCATGTTGGACACCTGTCCTGGCGCCTTAGGCGCCAGGCTCATAAAGCTAGACATGTGTTAAAGTGTTTTAAGGTGCACTTACCTGATGCAGACCATGCTGCTACATCCAGGCCCTCTTGAGGCCTGAATGGAATTACTTTACCTGTGGAACTACTTTCCCCTGGGTGTGGTCGGGGAAGGGTACATACCTGATCGGTGGAAGGATACATTAAACCACGCCCGATCAGCAACTCATGCTTCGCGTTCTGCTCCTCGCAGCTGGACGCTCACCGTGTCAGCTCCTGCTTCTGGACTTCAGCCACGCCTGTCAGCATCCTGGGTCACCTGCTAAGAGAGAATTGGAGAGAACGAAGACCTTACTTGCTAAAGCTGCATTACGGAGACTTCACACCGACGATCCTGAAAGGGAAGACATCATTTTAAAAGCATTTCGCTTCGATCGCTGCAGCGCTGCATTTCACTCACCTTTCCTGGGCACCTCCATCTTCAGCAGCGATCATCCGGATCCGCAGCCACTTCCCAGAGCCTAGAGAGAAAAAGACAAGAACACTAGGTGAGAGAAGGAAGGGAATAGAAAAAGCTCAGTTTCCTTCTAAGACTTACATGTTGGGTCATTCCCATTTCATTTCGGGTCCTGCCGCTTCCTGGCATTCCGGACCCCGGCCCCTATGGGGAAAAAAGACAAAGACATTGAATGAGCGAATGCAAAGACATTACCCGAACGCTCATCCAGAACTTACCTGTCATTTACTGGAACTGCACGTTTCACTTCGGGTCAGCGCCATATCTCCGGCATTCCGAACCCCGGCCCCTAAGGGGAAAAAGACATAAGCGTTAGCGCTTTCTGCAATAAGACAATGAACATTATTATTAAGCTTGAACTTTTGAACTTGCTACAGAACTCTTACAGCGCCTTACCTGAATAGTTAAGCTTATTTGAACTCCCATCAAACCTCAATCCAGTGAAGTAACTGGGTTTCAACGCGCCCCTGCATCAGAAGCAGGATGGAGAACTCATCCTTCCAGACCCTAAGGTGAGACTTCACGGGGAATCGAGGAAGGGTATCGTGGAGGGTTGGAAGTGAGTGGGAGGCTTGAGCATTATTCCGTCAGTAGGTAATACTCCCTTTTCACGCACAGGGGAATATTCCTGCGAGCCAGTGAGTCCATCTTCAGAGTCCTGCGCTTCACCATAGAAGAAGCATCAGCACTCGAAGCCAGACCTGTGCCTCCGTGGGAATCAGGTGAGCGTGACAGCCGGTTCTGTTGAGGAGGCAAAGAGGGGGACCACAGACTGCATTCCCTCTGGTACCGGATTTTCCGAGGTTCCTCCATTGGAGGCTAATTTTGAGACTGGTTCAAAGATGTCAACTAAACATCCGTGACCACCCAGTACCGGCTCCGCCGAGGATCCTTGTAAGGCTAAAGTGTTACTTAAGTCCCCTGACTCTCCTGAGGAGGCAATTGCCTCAGCTACGCATGTGACGCAGTTCTCTTCAGGTGGCGTCAAAATGGGGGCCCAACCTGCGTGGCCTATGGTGGCCATTTTGGATACCTCCCTTACACCTAGGTTCGCAACGTCTGGTGCTGGGAGCATTCTTTTCGGCAATAGGAACCCGTTCCGCCCTTCCTTGACCGGCGTGCGTGGGCTCTGCTGCCTCATACCTACTCGCTCCCTCCTGCTTTTGCTCCACTGATCTATGTGGACCCGGCCGATGGCGGACCCTCCTAGCACCCATCCTCCTTGTGTTCGGTGGGTAGCTCCCTTACGAGCGGTTTCTTCCTCTTCGACACCTAACCCCTTGGCTGAGGATGAGTTTTTTGGGACGTTTCAGATGCTCATGCACTCTGACCCTATGAGGACATATTTCAAGCGTCTTTTCACTCCTGTTGCACCATGGCCCCTGCGGTTCCGATTGTTTTTTTTTTGTAAAACCTGAGGCAGTAGGCGTGGAGGACCAGTCTCCTGTTCCCGCCTCATTGGGATGAGCCTTAAGCGGATGAGGATGGCGATGAGCAGCCCCGCTTGTTGAGAGCATTCCATGAACGGGAGGGGCTTGTGTAGCTCTGTCACCAGGGATTCTCCTGAGGTGCTTCAAGGGCCTAATGGGCGCACCAGAGGGTTCCCTGAGGGTCCCTCAGAGGATGTGCCAAAAAAAACAGACGTGGTTCCGAGGTTCACCCTTTGGGTGCTAAGGTTCAGCTCAGTTCATCTTTGGCTCTGGATACCGGGGTTCGCCCTGAGGTCCCAGTTTCTGGTGCTTGTCACAGCGAGCCACGGCTCAACGCCCCTCTTGAGGGAGCTATATGTCCTGGGTTAAAACCCAAGGTTCTTCTAATTACAATACTGACGGTAATTAGAAGGTTCCTGCCGTTAGGGTACATTCCTCAACCGTCCCACGCTCAGGGTTGTGGATTCTGTCGAGGGGGCAAAGAAGGTGATCGGCAACAGGCCTTCCATACCGGCTCTGCCGAGGTTCCTCCATTGGAGGCTAATTCTGAGTCCATTCCTGGGATGTCCACTAAACATCTTAGATCTGCCAGCACCAGCTTGGCCGAGGATCCTTGTTTCAAGGCTAAGTGTTTGTTAAGTCCCCTGAGGGGACAGTCGGTCTCATTTTCTCCTATGACGCAGTTCTCTTCTGTTGATTAAATGGCGGTCCAACCTCCTTGGTCCACGGCAGCCATTTTGGATACCTCCCTTACACCAAATTTCATGACGACTGGTGCTGGGAGTGTTCTTTTTGGGTCTGAGCAGCTTTTCCACACTATGGGGACAGCAAAGACCCGTTTGTAGGTCCTGGCGACAGCTTCAGCTAAAGCCCCTTGTGCACCGAGGTCAGGGTCCCAGACTCAGTCCTTCTCTGGGATCAGGGGGTTTCAGGATCACTGTGCGCGCCGATCTGAAACTCCTGTTGGTGCCCCGCCTTAAGCGGCAGCGGCAGGGTGGTTGGTTTTTCTCTCGGCCATCAGCCTCCTCTACAGGGACAGGTAATCTCTCTGCCTACAAATCACCAAATGATATTTTTTGTCAGTCACACTACACTTCGGTGGGGGGGACGAATCTGGTCTCATCTGGAGGCGTGGCTAACCATCACCAAAGACTTCTGTGGTTTGTCCATCGTTTAGGTGGGTTTTCACTTGCCTTTTCCTCCTACGCCACCCTTCAAACCTCTCTTCTGATGGATCGAAATGCCCTCTCTCAGAGCAGAAGTACAGAAACTTCTACACCTCATGGAGCAATCGAGGGGCTAGTACTGCTGTCCTTTCACAGTCCTCAACTAGGCTGGTCTGTGCACTATCTTCAATCTTTCCGAGAGAAATTCAAGTTGATCACGCCCTGCCAAATAAAGTCCTCTCTTCGGAAGGGCCATTGGCTCAGTGTGGTGGTCTTCCAGGATGCGTAAATGCACATCCTGACTGGAGCCCACATATGAAATATCTGCGGTTCTCTGGAGCCCGCATATGAAATATCTGCGGTTCTCTGTGAGAGCAGAACAAGTCAGTTTTGGGTACTCCTTTTGGTCTCGGCTCAGCGAGACGCACCAGGTACTCCTCGGAGGGGCCCCGCATCGGTCTCCCAATACCGGAACTTCTTCCAAGGTTT
The DNA here is from genome assembly GCF_040938575.1 of Ambystoma mexicanum. NCBI lineage: Eukaryota > Metazoa > Chordata > Amphibia > Caudata > Ambystomatidae > Ambystoma > Ambystoma mexicanum. Next base: position 468,839,619 of record NC_090936.1, on the reverse strand, counting down.
CTCATTTGGAGCTAGGGCTGACCCCAGTTCAGCTATGGTTTGTGATGCCAGGGTTCGCCCTGAGGCATCTCCATCTGGAACTAGCTGTACCGAGTCTTGGCTCGAGGCCCCTCTCGAGGTGGCTATAAGACCAGGGTTAAACCTGAGTTTCCCCTGCTTGGGGCTAAATCGGTCACCAACAGAATTGAGTCACTCATCGAGGGTCCTGGCTGTAAGGTATATCCAGAAGCCTTTCCGCGTGCATGGCCGTGGTGATACCAGTTCTGTTGAGGGGGCGAAAGAAGATGATCATGTACCACAGACCTTCCAGTACCGGCTCTGCCGAGGATCCTCCACTAGAGGCTAATTCTGGGGAAGCCCCTGACGTATCGAGTAAACACCTTAGATCTGCCAGTACCGGCTCTGCCGAGGTTCCTTGTTTCAAGGCTAGGATGGCATGCAAGGCCCATTACTCCCCTGGGGACACAATTGCTTCACTTGCCCCTGTGACGCAGTTCGCCTCTGGTGTGTGATAATGGCGGCCCAACCTCTGTGGGCCACGGCGGTGTATTGCTCTCCTCTGAAAAGTGCACGGAACTACCATAAATCACCAATGCAATTATAGAGCAAATACTTCAACCCAAAAACAGACACAATAATTCACAGCCACGCACACTTTAGAAGATATTCAGCTCTTTACGGCTATTTATTCAAAGCTTACAGGTACATAGAAATAACTCATAAAACTCACTTGGACATAGATCACAGAAAACATAAAGAAGTCAAAGAAAGAATACATCACCGTGGGCGTAACTTAACAAAACTTCATCTCGCCAGAAGCGGCTGAAAGACCCCGATAAAAGCCAGGCCGAGAGCACAACAGCCCATAGGAGTGTCGGACCGAAGCGTCCCCCCTCCGACTGAGGTCTTTGTGCTTATCCCGTCTGACCGTTGAGGGTTTCCGCATATATACCCTCCTCAACAAGGGGTGGCAACTTCTCGAACCTTCTGGCAATGCGCTTGCGCATTGATGGGTGACCGTTGGTTGCCAGCTGGGTCAACCGACAGTAACCTCAAGGAGCAAAGCGCTTCTCTCTCCTAAACGCCCCGGAAAACAATTCCATAACTCATCTCAAAACCTTGGCGCAGGCATAGCAAACCAAAACAAACTTGGCTATCAGGTACCAGCCGGCACCTGCAGATCTTAGCTTTCCCAGCGCCGTGTCCTTGGCTGAGAAGGCCTGCATTCCAAGCCCAGCAGCGAATAACGTGGAAAACATGTTTCGCAAAGCAAGTGTAGCTTTCCACTGAGGCATGGATAAATATCCATTATGGCTCTGAGCGCTCCCAGAATGCACTGCGCACCAGCGCCATGTTTTAGCTCAACCATCACAGGCGGACATTTTGAATACCTCCCTTAAAGTGAGGTTTTACATCAACAAGCAGAGCGATAGACTCTCCTCTCTTGTGGATCTTGTCGTACAAATCTGGGCTGGGCCATCCAGTATATTGTTTGGCTCCAGGCTCCACACATCCCGGGTCACCTCAATGTGATCACAGATTAATTCAGTCGCAAGTCAGCATCGGTTACGAGTGTGGGATGAACAGCAATATCATCTCAAACTTTTTCCAGCAACGGGGCACGCTGGAGGTGGTGGTCTTTGCAGCTTGTGGGTCAACATTAAAGCTTATGCTTTCCCCTCATTGCCTCCTATCTATTGGTCGCTCTGTAAGCACATCGAACTGTTGCCAAAGCAGCTACCTGGGCTTTCCCACCAGCTTTTGGTAAGCATTACTGCTTAGACCTGGGCTCCAGAGCCGATGCTCAATTCGTCCAGGCTGTTCTTAAAACGTTTTTCAGTAAGGAGGTTCCATCCACCTGTATTTCCTGTGAAGAGTGCTTGCTAATCTCCCAAAAGTATGGAGGAAAGGGGACGGGGCGTAGGAGTATAACAAAGTTACTCACCGTAGTGACTACCTTACTCCTAGTCCATAGTCCCCTTTCCTCCATACGCCTGCTCGCCGTCCCCTCTAATAAGTATCCTCTATTATTGCTTAAAGGTCTCAGACCTGGCGATGCGTTGGGTGAAGCTAAGGAGGGCGGGGTTACGGCCGCGTGCGGTACCCCGCGTAAAAAGAGGACACATTTTTCAATTTGATGCTTTTTTACAAAAGTGCTCCGTTCCCGTCCCACTGGATGGAATGTCCAAAAAGTATGGAGGAAAGGGGACTATGGACTAGGAGTAAGGTAGTGACTACGGTGAGTAACTTTGTTATTCCGTCCCATAGACGCCATATCATTTCCTCCCAGATGTACTACTATAAGGTCTGGGGGGGACATCTCCTTTTGCCTGGGCATCGCAGATGGCTCCTCTGAGCTGGTGAAGGCGCAGTACCTTTCACCAAACCAGTGGACCGAGAGAGCATCCCTTCGAGACCCAGATGTGTTTGGCCCTCTGAAATGTCCTGCAGCCCTTTGTAGGAAAGTGCCCGATAATCCACACAACCCTCATCCTCACTAAGAAATGGAAACCTGAAAATCCACCATGAATATGGCCAGACATACAGTTTATCAATTAGCACAGATGTTGCTTCTTCACACACTTCCTCCAATCTCACATGCAGCTCACATGTGAGAGAACAGTAGGTCATTACGTAATTGGCTAGCTTAGGCGTTTCCTCAGGCCTAATGCAACCAGAACTCAGTCTTGGTGTCCACCCTCCAGACTGAACACATCCAACTGATTTCCTCAGCACCACACCTACCGCTAAGAAGCAGCTATAATGCAACAGCCACACCAGCTGCATACATATCTGGTGCGCCCACGCACCATACGACACACTCTCTCTCTCTCTCTCTACTGACTTGAACTGCGGTTCCCGAGTGCATTCAACCTAGCAGCGCTTTGAGGTCATACCAGTGATATATAAGGCGCTATATATTTGCAGGGATCGCACAACGTGAAGTGCCAAAAAGGACAAGCTATCTCGTCCTGGGCACTGCAATGGTAATGCTAAGGAACGAGATGGCTCGTCCTTGGCACTTAAGGAGTTAAAGGCCTAATGAATATTATTTGCGTACTTGCCTGTCTAACTAGAATTATTGTGGTGCTCTGTGTGGACACATTGGAGCCAAAGAGCACTCGCACCTCTCCTGAGTCTAAGCCTTGCCACTCTGCTACCTTACCCTGAATGTGTTTGGCTATACTTCACTGTCTTTCCTGTTCACCATAATAGGTTGGTCTCCCAAAATCCACCCCAGGGCAGATTTTGGAAATCCATCTCAACAGTAGCCATATGTGCTTCTGAGGGCAGCAAACCATAAAAAGTGTTGCAGTGATGGGGACTTCAGTAGAATGCTCTCTAGTCACAAACACTAAGTCTAGAAACTATGGGAGCCTGCAAATATATTGGGACACCCACAAAGTTAGGGTGCAAGAACCTCAAAATGAGAATTCTGCCTTAACATTGCATATTTTCTTGAATCCGCATATGTGCAAATGTGTTTAACCCCTTTTTAGTTTGGGCTGAGTGACACATAGATTCTATGTGTTTGGTTGTTTGCCCACCCGTTGACTGGCCATTGCCATGCTAATCCCTATGGCCATTCCCACCCAGATCCTACTCCTCCCCACCCAAAACACCTCATGGTTTTTTTCTTTAATGAAGCCTTATGATCACACTTTGCACTCAAAGTGCCTGCCAGTGTTCTTTCTCCAGCATGGGGTCTGGCATGGATTCACATGCTCATGAATATTCCCCGTCGTCAGACTGGGAATCCTCGGTAAAGAAAAAACCAGTATCAGTTTCGTTTCTGATCTGTCTTTCGTAGTAATAACCAATCACTGGTCTCTGCGTCATACTGACCACAGCCAATGACTGCCCTCTACCTAAGCACCTCCTCCGGCAGCCATCTTCAGATTTTTACCGCACGTTCATGTGTTGGGATCCTCGTGCTATTGCTCTCGAGCGTTAGTGCTATTTTTCGCGCTTTTTCACAAAAAAACTTCGATTCTTTCGGTCAAAAGAGCCTCAAGCTCCACCGATCCTACATCCGATCTACGGGGACCCGTGTCGGATTCATCTGTGCCCCTCAAGGGTGAAGATTTCGTCGAGCTACACTTCGGAGGACTCCAGAAGCTTCTCAGGCCCGATCTCAGAGATGGCCCAGGAGAAGGGAAGCTCGACGCCCGGAAAGCTGTTCAGGGTCTGCCCTGGATGCCAGCTGCAGAACGTCTTCAAGGAGGACGAACACTCTTTCTGCCTTTACTGCCTTCATGAGGACAAGACGCACGTGGAGAAGGACTGTGCGTTTTGCGGCAACATGTCGGAACGGACCATGAAGGACCGCCATCAACGTCTCGCCAACTGGCTGGAGGGTAAGAGCCCGTCTGGCGAGAAGAAGAAGAAATCCGAGCGGTCTTCTAAGACCTTTGAGGGCGCCCCGGCGACGGGGGCCCAACATAAGGCCAAGCACCGCGAGTCCGCTGGCACCGGGAGCGCCGAACGGTCGGGCTCTACGGGCGCCAGGCAGGGCGCACCCTCCCCGGCTCCATCAACCACGAGCCAACGCTCTGGGTCGGGTAAGAGGAAGGCCGAGCACCCGGCGAAGCTCCTGGAGAGGCCCCGGTCGAGCTCTAAGGCAGAGGAGGAGCGTGGCAGTGCCCCCTCCCTCAAGGATAAGGCGGTGAGCGCACCTAAGGTGGTGAAGGCCTTGATCCATCCGACCAAGCCCTCTATCGAAACGGTCGCGGCGGCCCTGGCTCAGCCTGTGGTGGCTGCACCAGTGGTGGCGACCTCAGTGCCCAGAATCTCCCTGCCTCCTCGGAGGGAGTCTTCCTTTGTGCCCATCGATAGGACCCCCGTGAAACCCTCCGTGGGGAAGAAGAAGGGGGGGCAGGGCGTCGTCGTAGATTCGGCCTCAACCTCAGAAGAGGAACTGATCGAGGTTTTAAGCCACGGCCTAGGCGTGGAAGAAGGCCAGCCCGTCGGAATGGACCCCGACGCAGGTGACGACGACGACATCGTCGAGGATACCGACGGGGCCCCTGCTCGCCCGTCGGATTCCCCTCTGCCAGCGCCGCAAGACAACTCGGCGGCCATTTTGTTGGCCATACAGTCCTTATGCTCCGAGATAAGGACGAGGCTACCGTTACCGACGGAGGAACCTCTCCCGTCGGGGGATCCAGAACCGGGACCTTCTGGTGTTCCCCCTACCAAGAAAAGAAGGATCCATCCACCACCTCCTTTTCAACCGTCGCGCCCCGTCCAGCCCTCCTCCCCGTCCACTCGAGGGGATGACACGGGGACTGACACGGCAGCGACGGGTACGGACGACGAGGCATACGACGAGGATTTTCCGTCGTCGCCTCCCACCAGGGCTTCTCCGCCCGACGAGATCGGATCTTTCCACTCCATGATCTCCAGGGCTTCCGAGCTTTTCCAACTCTGCCCTGAGGAGAAGAAAAAGGAAGGCTTCCTTTATCAGCGGCGCGAGGCCAAGAGGAAGACGGTCCTCGCAGTGCCTCTGTTGGACGACATTTGGGATGAGGGCCTTTCCCTCCTCAAGAACCCTTCCACGACGCCAGCGAGAAGAGACCGGTACGAGAAAAAGTACCGGGTCCCGGACACGGCCCCCCTATGCCTCCGGGCGCAGCCTACCCCGGACTCCGTCGTCTCCGCGGCAGCCAGGAAGAAAGCGGGGGGGGGTGCGGCCTCCACGTCGACTTCCCCGCCGGACGGCGAGGGAAAGAAATTGGATGCTATGGGACGTAGAGTCATCTCGTCGGCAGCGACGACGATTAAAGCGGCCAACGCCTTGGCTATCGTGGCCCGCTACGACAGGGAGCTCTGGTACAAGATGGCTCCCCTGCTGGATTTTCTGCCGGACGACAAGAGGGCGGAGGCCCTTGAGATCCTGCAGGAAGGTGAGGTGGCTTCGGACCACGCCATCACCGTGGCGACGGACATCGCCGACACTGGGTTCCGCCAGCTGGGCAACGGCGTTTGCCTTCGACGTCATGGATGGCTCAAAGCTACGGACTTTCGGCAGGACGTCCAGACCAGAGTCCTGGACATGCCTTTCGACGGGAACAACCTGTTTGGGAAGACAGTGGACGATTCCCTTCAGGCCATCAAGGCGGATACTGAGACGGCCCGGGCCCTTGGAGTCCTGCAGCTACGACGGACGCCCTTTCGGAGCGGCGGAGGCAAGGGCGCCTCCAAAGGTTCCGGCGGCGGTTTCGCTTCCTACCGTCAAGCGGCCCGCTCGTCGTCGCAAGAGGCCTACAGAGGACGAGGCAAGTTTAGCGGACCCCGCCGTCGTCGCCAAGGAGGTCAAGGCGGCAAGGCCGCGTCCAAGCAGGATTGAACCGGCCGTGGGGTCGGGCCCCCACCGAAGCACCCCGGTGGGAGGCCGGCTGGCGGGCTTCGTCAGCGTGTGGGAGTCCATCTCCACCGACCGTTGGGTGCTGGACGCCCTGGCCCGGGGCCACGCGCTCGAATTTCAAAGAAGGTGCCCGCGCGTCCCCCCCGTGGCCAGGAAAGAACTTCACGTCCCTCAACTTCTCCTGGAGGTAAAGGCGATGCTCAGAAAGGGCGCCATCGAACTCGTCCCAAAGAGGCTTCGGGGCTCCGGAGTCTACTCGCGATACTTCCTCGTGAAGAAGAAGACGGGAGGATGGCGCCCCATCCTGGACCTGCGACGTCTGAACAAGTTCATCAAGGCGCAGAAGTTCCGGATGGTCACCCTCCAGCACGTCCTGGGTCAGCTGGAGGAAGGAGACTTCCTATCGTCGTTGGATTTGGAGGATGCCTACTTCCACATTCCCATCCTAAAGGGGCACCGAAAATTCCTCAGATTCGTGGTCCAAGGGCGTCATTACCAGTTCAAAGCCCTTCCCTTCGGACTACGGTCGGCACCCAGGGTTTTCACCAAGTGCCTCGCACCGGTGGCGGCGCAGCTGCGCCGCGAGGGGATTCACGTCTACCCCTACCTGGACGACTGGCTCATCCGCGCCAAGACGAGGGAGCTCGCCGTGGTCCACACGGCAAGGACCGTCCAACTCCTCACGGACCTGGGATTCTCCGTGAACTACGCCAAATCCCACCTGGTGCCCGCGCAAGTCGCACTGTTTCTGGGAGCGAGGCTCGACACAGTGTCCCTTCTGGCCTCCCCGTCGGAGGAGAGGACCAGGACCATCTTGGGCAAGGTGCAACGGATGTTGGTGGCCGACGCGGCCAAAGTGAGGTCCATCAAGTCCCTCCTCGGGATGATGTCTTCCTGCATCTACCTCATTCCCATGTGCAGGCTCCGGATGCGCCCGTTGCAAGAATTCCTGGATGCGCGCTGGATCCAGACGACGGGCAGCTTCGAGGAAAGGATCAAGCTCGACGAGAGTTTCCGACGAGCGATACGGTGGTGGGGCACCCGCGCGCATCTGACGGCGGGCATGGACTTCCAGACCCCAGCCCACCAGGTGACTGTGACCACGGATGCCTCCCTAGAAGGGTGGGGAGCGCACACCGAAAATCTGCACGCAAGGGGACTCTGGCTCCCGACGGAGAAGTCCCTGCATATCAACGTCCTGGAGCTCCGTGCAGTGTTTTGGGCCCTCAGGTCCTTCCTTCCGTCCCTCAAGGGCAAGGTGGTGAGGATCTTCACCGACAACACCACCACCATGTTTTACATCAGGAAACAGGGCGGAACCAGGTCCCCAGCGCTGTCCAAGGAGGCGCAGGACCTGTGGCATTGGGCCGTCGCCCAAGGGATTCTTCTGGTGCCGTTTCATCTGGCAGGGATAAAAAACACCATCGCCGACTCACTCAGCAGGGAGCTGCGCTCGTGCCACGAGTGGGAACTACGGCAGGATCTGGTGGATCGCCTCTTCCGACGGTGGGGCACACCCCAGATCGACCTGTTCGCGACGGCGACGAACACCAAGTGCCGGAGGTTCGCCAGCAGGTTTCCCCAGACGAGGAGCATGGGCGATGCTTTCTCGTTCCCCTGGGAGGGCCTGTTCCTCTACGCGTTCCCTCCCTTGCCTCTGCTAATCCGGCTCGTCAACCAGCTCAAGAGGTCACGGTGCAGGATGATCCTCGTCGCACCTGCGTGGCCGAGGCAGATATGGTTCCCGGACCTTCTGGACTTGTCAGCGTCCCCGCCGATCAAGCTGCCGGCGGACGCGGATCTACTCTCCAGGGAAGGAGGCGCCATCCTCCACCACGACCCGAAGTCGCTGAACTTGCAGGCCTGGCTCCTGCAGCGCTAGAGTTTGGAGGATACGACATACCGGCCGATTGCAGAGAGGTTCTTGCAAAGGCCAGGGCGTCCTCGACTCTTAAATGCTACGGACACAAATGGAAGAGGTTCTCTGTCTGGTGCCACGCACAGAAGATTAACCCTCTACGGATTACGGCTCCCCAAGTACTGCCGTACCTGCTGACGCTGGCCAAAGCTGGTCTGGCACACGCGTCCATCAAGATTCATCTTGCTGCGATCTCCAGATACACCAGAACCACGGGCCGGACGTCCTTGTGGTCTCATCGTCTGGTGAAAGAGTTCATGAAGGGACTGTTCAGATCGTTCCCGCCGGTGAAGGCTCCGGCCCCGGCGTGGGAGCTCAACGTGGTGCTGACCAAGCTCATGGGACCTCCGTTCGAGCCTCTGCACTCGGCCCCGTTGAAGTTTCTATCGTGGAAAACAGCTTTTCTCGTGGCCATCACCTCCGCACGACGAGTGGGAGAGATCCAGGCCCTTTCCTGCAAGGCCCCGTACTCTTGACTTTCCACGACACGAGGGTAGTGCTCAGGACGCACCCCTCCTTCATGCCCAAGGTACCGTCGGACTTCCATCTCAACGAACCCTTGGTGTTACCTGTGTTCTTCCCGTCGCCTTCGTCGCCGGCTGAGAGGACTTTGCACTCGCTGGATGTAGCTAGAGCGCTGAAGTTCTACGTGGACCGCACGAAGGGTTTTCGGAAGACGTCACAACTCTTTGTGAACTTTGGACCTGTCAATCAGGGGAAGGCTCTCTCGAAGGCTTCCATCTCCAGATGGCTCTCCGGCTGTATCATGTACTGTCACCGGTTGGCAAACAGACTGCTGCCTGGCCGTCCGAGAGCCCATTCCACCAGAGCGATCGCAGCTACCACGGCGTTCCTATCTGGTGTGCCCCTGCTGGACATATGCAGGGCTGCTACGTGGAGGTCGACGCACACCTTCACGAAATTCTACTGCGTCGACCGGGATTCCAGGGAGGAGTCCAGGGTCGGCCAAGCAGTGCTGCGCAACCTGTTCGCCTGAGGTGAGCCTGGTGAGGAGGTAAGATGCTTAATGTTGAGTTAATGTGATGCTTAATGTTGAGCCTTTGCCACCTCCCGTGGTTGTGCATGTGTGTACTGCTATGTATTCTTTATTCATGAGCATGTGAATCCATGCCAGACCCCATGCTGGAGAAGGAACAAGTTACTTACCTGTAACTGTTGTTCTCCAGCATGGGTCTGGCATGGATTCACATGCGAACCCTCCCGCCTACCCCTCTGCGGCTCTTCACTTGGTCATACTGCCACTTCACGTGCTTCCAAATCTGAAGATGGCTGCCGGAGGAGGTGCTTAGGTAGAGGGCAGTCATTGGCTGTGGTCAGTATGACGCAGAGACCAGTGATTGGTTATTACTACGAAAGACAGATCAGAAACGAAACTGATACTGGTTTTTTCTTTACCGAGGATTCCCAGCCTGACGACGGGGAATATTATGACGGGGAATATTCATGAGCATGTGAATCCATGCCAGACCCATGCTGGAGAACAACAGTTACAGGTAAGTAACTTGTTCCTTCAATGCAGTCTTCTGCAAGTTAATGACTTAATTGGAATTTTAAACCTGCCACTGGTGTAATAAAAATGTTGTAGCCAGGTCTGCCTTCAGCCACTCGATTTATAAGCACTCTGCGTGTCCTTCACTGAAGTCCTGTTAACAACAAGCATTGGCAAAGCCAAGTACTCACAGCATTTTGCACCTTCTACCATCAATAGCCAGTTAATACCACTGCAGCAGTTCCTGTTAAGTGCCTTTCCCATGCCTACACAAACGGCCAAACTGTTGGCATTGCCGATGCTTGTTTTCTTTATTGATGTGTTTCTCAATAGTTAGGAAAGAAGTAGCACACACACACACCTAGAGTAAGGAAATCTTCACCTCATCAGGATTTTGGCATTCTAAGTCTTTGCACTCCTTAATTCACAACACCCACACTGCTATCCCCTTTGAGCATCAGCGGTGTTTCAACCTTACATATTTTTGGGATACTCCTATAAATCTGGGTATAGCTGGCCGTGGCACACATGCATATGGTCAGAACCATGTGGTGGGTGGGGAGAGTAGTGCCTCTTTTATCAATGAGTCTGCATGATTTGACATAGCTTTACCTAGTCTTAACACTGGTGGTGACATTGCACAACAAGTTGTGGAGTAAACCAGGCAATGACTAGGAGTGCTTTTGGGAAAGGATTTCCTACCTACTTCTGTAGGACCCCCCAGCATATCCTTCAATGTCTTGTATGATGCAGGGCTGATTTCTGGGAGCAAGTTTTAACTCACCCCTAATTCCTGGCTCAACACCCTTGTTTTATGGTCAGTCCTTAGGGCCGCCAGTGCAGGGGTATCTTCTGTCCTCCTTTCGTATCCTTTTTTCTGGTGCGCAGTACTACCCGGATATGGGGGAGTACTGCAGTTAATCATTGCTTTTATTTCATTTTACTGTTTCAAGCTACACTTTTCAGTGCCAAGTTGTAGGGGTACCTCTTTTACCAATTTTTGGGTGCTTTTTACCACTGAGTACTACTGTAGTGGCCCAAGATGGTTGTACATTGTATTTTCAAGTCCTGCGTTTTGTTGTTCAGCTATTTGGCTGTCTTCCTTGTCGGGTAGGAAAGGGGCATAAGCCTGGGAAGGTGGCCAATGTGGTGTGGAACTAGTTGCAACTGGGTAGCCGGGCTGCCTGCTACCAATGCACATTTCAACCAGTCTAATGTCATGATTGTTGGGCAGTTACACAGGGCTTCTGGCTGTCTAGGATAGAACAGCCCTCCCTTGTTTGAATGTTGCCAGTCCTTCTATTGGTGGACAGGGATCACCCCCAGCCTCAAATTAAGATATTCGATCTGCAACTATTCTTCAGTAAATTACAGGAGTCCAGAATTCAACAACGAAGAAATTGCATATGCACTCCAGGGGGACTGCTGCTGAAACCTCTGTTGTGCAATCTAATCCACCCCCTGCCAAAGCTGTACCTCTTCTGTGACGGGTGAAACCTGTGCCTAGTGTGCATCTCTTCTTTGGACTAGTGAGAACAACTATCCCTGTCTTGGTCTGCTGGCATTGTCTCCTCGATCTTTGAGGTACTGGGTCTGCACCCACTGTAGAATGAGCAACCCAATTATATGGCTCTCATCTGGCCTTTGGGATGTGAACTTTGTCGGCACACTAGTCGTGTGACTGGAATCTCATTGCTTGCTGTTGCTGACACAGTCCAAAGGGGGAAGCTTCCTCCTGCCCGAGTGCACTGGTCATGCCACCGCATATTTGCTGACCCATTGTCTTTGCAACTGCATTTTGATTCTTAACTCCTGCATCTTTAAGGTCTTATCTCACAAGTTCATTAATTGTTTAAATCTTGATATCCAGCCTGGTACAACATCTGCAACTGGATATCCGAAAAGGTGGCAGTCACTCCTGAAGAGGAGACTCTGGGACCAAATCTATGAAGGCCAAGGACCCTACTTTACCTGGTTGTTTTCTTTATTCATAGTTTGAGAGGCTGGGTGCATGCCTGTTCAGATGCCCCCTGTGCTTGTTCTCCCTGGGTTTGAAGTCCAATTCTGCAGCTGCCTGGGCCTGACCATTGGAGGAGGTACCAGAATCTGAACACTTCTCCTGGGGTCGTCTGGGGCATTGGGACAGTTAGCTGCCCCTCACCTTTAGAGAAATCCAACTTCTCTTTATTATGAATTATTGGGCACACGCTAGGGTTGCTTCTTGCATCAAATCCCTTTTTGTTTTTAGGAGAGAACTGTAGGTACTATTGCAAAGTATCCTTTTAGCATCCAAGAGCTGGCTTACTTGTCTTTAACTCTGGATAACTTGATTCTAGCATACGGATTGGACTTGTGGAGTTTAGCTCCCAATATGTTGGTTTGCAAAGGTGTATAATAATAGAGTATAGCCGGGAATCTACGCGACCGACAATGATAATGTGTTTTTTATATAGCGTCTTAATCCAAAGCGCTTTACAGAGGACATATATGCATACAATATCACCCAATCGAAATTGGTACTATGATGGTGGGGGAAAAAGAATCTGAGGGACCCCAACGCATGGCAGACCGTGGGTACAGTAGACTTCACACCAGGGATATTATTACAACGCCCCTAATCGACGTCCCTTTTGGAGTTTCGAAAACAAGTCATGTACTACTCCATGACTACCACTAGATGTCGGCCTATGCATTGCATGTTAATCTAAGCAGATACAAGCATCAGAAATACGATTACAGGGAGTAATTTATCCCATATTTATTAAACAAGAGTGTGGGAACCCATCTACTGAGAACAAACATAGGTCAAATATCTTGTTCTATGGAATTTCCTCAGCTCAGGAGGAAGCACAGTGAGCCAGGGGTCCACGCATCGATTACCCTGGGTTGCTTAGAGTGAAACCCCAGATGTGGACCCCTTGCTCACTGTGCCTTAGAAAGGCTCAGCTTCACCTCACTGAGGAGGCCCAGCAAGGCCAAAACATGCGTCTGGGGTTGCGGCTGGTACTCTAGATCAGAGAAGAATTGCCTAGCATTTCGCTGCTGGACTGCCCTTGTGGGTGGGACCAGACTGATATGCAAATGAACGTCTCCTCTGTGAAGGGTGCAGTGAGCAAGAACGTGGTTGTAGACCCTCCTGAGTGGGGAAAAATGCCACAGAACACAGTATTTGACCCATGTTCATTCTCAGTAGAGGACCTCCCATACCCTTGTTTTATATTTGCTAGCATCTTTTTCTCTAATTCATATGTCTTGTTCATTAGGTATTTTGGTACTTAACGTGTGTGAACATTCTAATGCTCTTTCAAGCTCTAGTGTGTAATGTTACGTTGCACCACATCCTTGCTCTCCTGAGTCTCAGCCTAACTGTTAACAAGAGAGAGTTAAGACTTGTATCAAGCATTGCAGGTCCACTAAGGTTACCTTCCCAGAACCCTAACCAGTTCAGAAAAACCTCCTGACAAGTGCGCATATTACTACAGTTATTTCATCCCATGTTATATGATCTGGCTAACTGCATGCATACAACCCACCAGGTGTAAGAAAGAGAGGATAGTTGTTCCTTTACAGTTACAAGAATAATATTGAAGTGAGAAAATGTAGATATGGAGAAATATTGATGAGAAATAGCAGTGGATACTGATGTCCTCTTAGGGACATTGCAGATTGCATTAAACAGCCTTTGGTTGGGCTAATGCCAGCGAAGAGAGAGCAGGTTGTAGACTACAGTTATGATGTCAGGCTTGGTACTGACAAAATGTGAAATTGTAGAACTGTGAAAGTGTTTGAGCCCATTTGCCATGAGCATTTGATCAAAGAACATGATAAAGTGGGCCAAAGCCAAGAGAGACATCCAGTCATGTAAAGAGGAGGATGGCACAGTGTACTCTGTATGGGACACTTTCTTGGAAGAAATGTGACATTTTCCGGATGCACTCTTATGTCCCGTCTCTTTCCTCCATACTGCATGGGCGTCAGTCGCTAGGGACGGGAGACCGAACCTTTTTCACCAGAAAAGATCTTCTTCCCCTTTAAATTTAGAGGCGTGTGGGCATGGGCGCATGCGCTCCCCTGACTCTTCCCACTGGTGCCTCTCCTCATTCCCCTTTTCCGCGTCGACGGGAACGGGACGATTACACCAGCACTCCTGGGTTTGGCTTCGGCCTTGTAATACCACACGCTCTTCCCCAGATACTTTCTTCTGTCTTTTTGTCTGTTTTTATCAATCAGGTACTCGGTCCTCTGGCGCCACGCTCCTCCCTGGCGCATGTCGACTTCAGCAGACTTCAGCAGGTGTCCAGCCTCAAGGGGCCCTTCCCCACGTCCGATACCCACACTCTTTGCCTCCCTTGCCTTGGCCCCACCATGGCTGGGAGGCCTGTACTACATGTGACACGCTTACACCGCACGCTCTCAAGAACAGACTAGCTCGGTGGAGGGAGCTCTTCGAGGAGTCGCCTCCAGAGGACTTGAGGGACTTCATCAGACACAAGTCAAGGCCCAAGAAAGGGCTGCTTTTTTCCAGCACACCCTGCAAGGGCGACTTCTTCGGAAGGAAACGCTGGAGCCGGGAGGAACCAGTCAGGGTCTCGCACCAGCACAAGTACCAAGGCTAATTCAGCTTCCGGCCGCAGGGTCATCAGATCCTTCCGGAAACAGTGCTGAGGGACAGCAAGGTTCTGTTACCGGGTTAACACCCGAGGTGTTATGCCCTAGTACCGGCCAGATGTCCGAGGGGGAGCCTACACGCAGCACTACCAGCGATCCTGCCGAGGACACTACGCCTACCAGGCTCCGTCCTGAGGCGCAGGGTAGGTCTCATGGTCCACCGCCAGGAGTCCTGGAGGAGGCTGGGCCCAGTAAGCCAAGCACCACGACTTCGGCACGTGGTATGCAGCTCGACAAGATGGCTGCCCCGCCAGACAAGATGGCAGATCTTCCAATACCACCTTTCGCAGCGGAGCAGGTGGGTGAACGAGTCACAAGCTGGGACTGGGGGTCAACCAGGTACGTGGCCTACTGCTTATCAGTCAGCAGGGCAGGCTTACCATGCAAACATCTAGACTAAGTACTCAAAGGCCCCAGCAGCCACCCACTACCCCCATCAACATCACCTGCTGCCCCACCGGCCTGTGAGGACCGATTCTTTAAAAAGTTCCTCACCCTCATGAGATCTCAGATGGGGGCCATCCTTTGGGATGTCATCAGGTACATGCTCCCTCCAGCCCTTCCGCCTGCGCCCATAGTCATTCCTCATATGGCTCCAGCGCCACCGTATCTGGTGCAGCCTCCACTGCCCTTGCCGGCTCCTTCGATTCCGGCTTCCCTGCCTCCCACAGTTCAGGCAGTTCCACACCATCCTACACCACAACCGCCGGCTCCGGTTCCAACAATGCAGCCTTCGGCGCCCAGCACCCCTCCACCAGCTCCGGACCAGCCTGACACCCTGGTGGACACTGACAAGGAGGAGGACCCTGACACAGTCGTCAGCCAAGGCCTTCCATGAACGGCTTTCTGGTTTACTAACCTACGCGGAAGGAAGTAGACGCTCTGGCTAAGAAGGGATGGCTTATGCCCCACTCGGACCAGCCTGTCAATCGGTCCTCGATGCCAATTATAGGCAGATGGAGGGGGATCCACTCTTTCTGTCGGCACACCCTCAACCACACTCTTCAGTGATCGCTGCTGCGTCACTCTACTCAAAGCCTCAGTCGTCCTCCGCAACATCATCCTCTTTACTGCTAGGCAAGGAGGAGAAGATCTTGGAGGCTTACGGAAAAAAGCTTTATTCCAACGCCTCCCTGCACCTTCATCAATCCAACGCGGAAGCCATGCTGGCTGCTGTTAACCAGAGGCTTTGGCGGGAAATAGCCGACTTCCTCCCAGAACTTCCAGTGCAGAGCCAGGCACGCTTCAAAGCGGGACTGGTGGAGGCCAAATCGGTGGCACAGGACATCATGGAGTTTGCCGTGGCCCACATCGACACCTCTGGCCAGACCATATGCATCGCCACGGACATGAGCACGATGGCCTGGCTTCGGGCTTCTAAATTCAACCCAGACGTCCAGGACATCAACGCTCTGACAAGGGGGAGGCATTTGGCAGGTTCCGGGGCTTCCAAGAACTGAGGTATAGACAGCCTGACCGTTCCCGGAGTCAGCACCGGCACAAACAACAAAAGGGGGTGGGGAGAGCAAGGGCTTCTTTCCGTCCCCCTCCTCTGCAACTGCCTCAGAGGGAAAGAAGGCATGACGCGCCCCTTCAGGTCCATGTGTCTCGGGTGGGGGGCAGACTTGCCCTTCTGGCACAGTTTTGGTGTCCGAGGTTCGCTGACCCCTGGATCCTTTCAGTGGTTTCCACGGGGTACCATCTACCGATTCCTCCCTCCTCTCCCCCACTCCCACAGATTGGGACAGCAACTCTGTTGACGGAAATTCAGTCGCTCGTCGTGGGCCAGGCAGTGGAAGAAATCCCAACCTCCCAGAAAGGCTTGGGCTTCAAATCTGCGATTTTCGCCATCCAAAAGAACCAGGCTAACCTGAAAGTTGTGTTGGACCTCTCCATCCTCAACCTCTCACTCCCTCTTCAAAAATTCAAGATGGTTACGCCAGCACTAATAGCGGAGGGACTGTGCTGGAGAGACTGGATGTGCTCCCTGGATCTGAAGGACGCTTATCTACACGTCCCTATTTGGCAGCCTCATCGCTCTGCCATTTCCAGTACATTGTTCTTCCTTTCGGCCTCAACTTAGCCCCCAGGGTATTTACCAGACTGATAAATGCAGTGGCGGCCCTCCTTGGTGCCCAGGGCCACCACGTCTATCCATACCTGGACGACTGGCTCGTCTGGGCGAGATCTCTGGAGGCGGTGCACCATACCTCCTCTGCGCTTATGACCACTCTTCACGAGCTGGGATTTTCTATCAACCACAAGAAGTCGCAGATGCAGCCTACTCCGAGCCTGACCTTCCTGGGCCTCATCTGGGACACGTGCTCTGAGGTAGTTTTCCCCTTGGATGACAAGATCAGGGCCATCAAGGGGGCCGCCATTCACTTCCTCGTTCGAGTGGTGACTTTGGCCTGGTGGTACCAACATCTTTTGGGTATCATGGCAGTGGTTCTGCTGGCTGTGCCGTACACGAGACTCGGGATGAGAAGATTACAGCTGCACTTCGCAGCTTCATGGAATCTGGAGCAGGGCTCCCACGATGCGCTGGTCAGCATTCCTCACTCTCTCCACCCAGACCTCGACTGGTGGTCCAGGGACTGCACCCTGAGGACGCGCAAGCCCCTCCGGCAGCCGGTCCCTCAGGTTAACATCACCACAGATTCATCCCTGGAGGGATGGGGGGGCCCACCCTGGACAACCACAGCATCCATGGAGTCTGGTCCCTGCAGGAGTCTCACATCAATTGGTTGGAGTTGAAAGCTATCTGGCTAGCTCTCAAAGCTTTCCTGCTGCTCATCGGGGGCATGGTTGTCCTCGTCCAGACAGACAACTCCACCAGCATGTACTATGTCAACAAGCAGGGTGGCACCAGGTCCCCTCCAGTGTGCAATTTAGCGGTCAGCATGTGGGAATGGGCCCTGGCGAACAACATCTACCTGATTGCCATCCACCTTCCGGGTAGTCCAATCTGGAGGTGGACAGGCTCAGCAGACTGGGAGCAGACAATTACGAGTGGCAACTGAACGATCAGGTTCTGCTCGGGATCTTCAGCAGATGGGGGGCATCCTCAGGTGGACCTCTTCGCCTCCTAGGCCAACAGGAAGTGCCAACAGTTTGCGTCATGGCAGGGGCTGGGCCCCGGCTCTCTGAGCGACACACTCCAAATACAATGGAATGGCATGACAGCATATGCATTCCCACCCACACCACTGGTACACAGGGTGATCTGCCAGATAAGGGAATCAAGTCACCTCCGCGTCATTCTGATAGCTCTGTGGTGGCCTCTCGGACAGACCTCCCATTCACCTACCGCTGGGCCTAACTCCCCTCCTCTCGCAGCAGGGGGGTTGGGGGCAGAGTCATTCACCCCGCCCCACAGAAATTAGCGCTTGCAGTGTGGTTCCTGAGCAGGTCACACTAAAGCACCTGAGCCTGTCTCAGGATAACCTGGAAATGATCCAGAACGCTAGGAGCAAGGCCACTAGGACCCAGTACAAGAATAAATGGACTAGGTTCTGTTATTGGGCGGACTCTAATATAGTCTTACCTACCTTCTTCGCTAATCCGAAGGACGATGCACAGAGGGTCTTGCACTGTTTGGATATCAGGCAAGCGCAGAAATTCTATCTGGACAGGACCAAGGGCTTCCGCAAGTCAGACGCTCTGTCACCTTCGGCGGGTCAAGGCCCGGTTATCAGGCATCCAAGGCCCAATAGCAAGGTGAATGGTTTCAGCCATCAAGGAGGCCTATGAAGGGCAGCACAAACCACTACCGTCTAACATGCACGCCCATGCTGTCAGAGCCAAGGCCACTGCCATTGCCTTCCAGTGGCAGGTCCCATGGCAGGTTATCAGCAGGACGGCCACCGCTTCGGCCTTCTGTAAGCCCTACTGTCTGGACGGCGGCTCTAAATCAGACACAGAGTTCGGGCAGGCGGTTCTAAGGATCTTGTTTTCTTAGGAAGGGTCTCCTCTCCACCCTGGGGCTACATTCAGTTGTAATCACCCATGCAGTATGGAGGAAAGGGGATGGGACGTTAGAGTAATTGAGTTACTCACCGTAGTGACTAATGTACTCTTAGTCATTCGTCCCCTTTCTTCCATACGTCCCTCCATCCTCCGTCCTAATAATACTAGTGTCATTAGGCAATGTTAATATTGTCGACGCGTCAATGGGGACTGAGGAGTGGCACCGGTGGGCGGAGTCGGGAGCGCATGCTGCCAGGGCCGCACCCCAGCGCGCCTCTAAATTTAAAGGGGAAGAAGATTTCTTATGGTGAAAAAGGTTCCATCTCCCGTCCCTAGCGAGGGACGCACATGCAGTATGGAGGAAAGGGGACTAAGGACGAAGAGTAAGTTTGTCACTACGGTGAGTTACTATTATTTATACCGCCTTGAGTGCTTCAGTATTGTTAGGTTGTTTTTATTGAAACTTGCACCCCTACTAATCAGTAGAAGCTTTTAGGCAGACCTTTTACTGGTTGTCTATTGAACTGGTCATTGTTTTGAATGTGATGCCATGATATGGTGTACTCTTTCTGATGCACCATTCAATTCCAACAGAGTGACCTACATGTGTCTAATTGTTCACTATTAGTATTTTGAATTGTTCCATGTAGACTGTATATGTGAAAATTGGGAATTTGCAGAATACACATGTCCTTAATCGGAGGAAAGACTTGTGGGGTTGGCTCTGGGATTGAGAGACACTGTTCCAGAGGACTGGGGTAGATCCCAAGAACCATTGATATTGAACCTGGTTAGTTCTGAATTTGTGAATTTTTAGCATCACGTTCTTTTGACATGCATTTCTTATGCCCCTTCACGTCTCCTCTGGGATTTTGAGGAAATCAGTTATGTATGGTTGTTCATGTATATGAAGAACTTTGCAGAGAGGTAGCCTATCTAGAATTTAATTCTGGTTTTGATTGAAAACAGTGTAAATCTTTCAGTGATGGGTGGAATTGGGGCAGAAACAACAGTGGGGCGACTTACTGAAGTACTGTCAAAGAACTGGGACATGAATGCGTTGTTGGTGGCCTGTAAGGATGTCATTTACAGGGTTGATACATAATATGAGGGCCTGACTTGCGTATGGGAAGCCAGTGGGCATGAAAGGCTTTATTATTTTTTATGCAGAAGTAACTGAAAATGAGCTTATTTTATGGGTTGTTTAACATGGGTTTTTGTAGTGAGATTAGGGTCTGCTAGGTGTTGGTTGAAACATATTTGACTAAGCACAAATAAGCAGGTTTCTGTTTTCTATTGATGAAGTTTGAGGACAGTCCTCCATCCAGCAATGAACATTTTATAGGCAGCCTTTTAGATGTAGGACCTCTTCTGTGGATGAGTTTCTGGTTGCCAGTTCACAAGTAACATATATTTCTCCTTCTAACATTAACTCAGCGGAGAATGGATCTGTACCTTCTGTCGAGACCTATCCACCCCAGAGATTGAATATGACTGTGATGATCCTGCTCAGAATCCTGAAAAAAGAAAAAATGCTGGTGCTGCAGGCCTACCTCCGATAGACCAGCGGGTAAGGATACATTTGCAGTGTTGATAATCATTTATTATTGCCTGTCCTAAGAGAGAAGTTAAAATACATACATCAAGAGGTATCAGTCTCTTTTGTGTGTTGGTTCACTGCCCTTTTTGTATGGATTGTGTCCGCCCAAGTATTCCTTATCTTTGATATTTCCAATATCCAGCATTGCTGCTTCGGGAAAAAAAATTCAGCAGGGGGCGCTGTGCGTCGATGCCTGTCGATCCGATGTCCCTCTGAGGTCTCGATTTCAACGTCACCGAAGGTATATGTAGCACGTGCAGAGCTTGTTGGCTTCAGTTCCGTTTTTCGGCGCTTACGCTTCGGATATGGTATGCTTTGTTCCTTGACAGGAATATCTTCGATACTTTCTTCGATAAATTCTTTTTACTTTGATTCCATCATGAAGAATGGCTTCATCTTTGGCATCTTTCACTCCTAGGTCGGGCTTCAAGAAAAGCAGTGACTGTGGTGCGATGATGTCAGTTATGAACCCCCATAGAATCTGCCTATGGTGTCTGGCGTTGAATCATCTGTCATCAGAGTGTGAGGACTGCCCATCCATGATGGCCAAAGCCCTGAGAGAGCGTAGAGGGAAGCTTGCGGCAGGTAGGACCCAAAAAACCCTTTGAATCCATTAAAAAAAAAAAAATCTCGGACGAGTCGAGCTGTGTCTCCTCATCGCAAAAAGAATAAACGTTCCCGGTCGGTCACGTAGTGGTTCATAACACTCATCCTCTAGACATGGAAAGAAACGGCGCCATAGATCACCATCTTCCTTCTCTACAAGTTCCTCACCGGAACTGGTCGTTTGTCCGACTAAGTCTAGCTCTTTGGATAAGTGGGTAGAGTTTAGACTACGAATGTTAAAGGTGTTCGTGAACGCGGCCTTGCCTCCCTCGACTACACCTAAAAGCCATGTCCGGTCGAAAGATCACATAAGCACAAAAGCTGTGCGTCTTCGGACCCGGCGAAGACTCCTCAAGAGCGATCGAAGTTTCCTTCCAGTCGAGTAAAAGTCCCCTTGAGGACTGAGCCATCAACGCTGAAATATTCGACACCAACCGGTTTGAAAGTTCGTCATTGGTGCCGATAACTCTGGAGAAGCCATCGACCCTTCAAGCGTCGACCTACTCGATGCCACAAGTGTCGAAGCCATCGACACAACCGTCGAAGACATCAACAATCTCAACGATTTCGGCTCCTTTAACCACAAATAAAATAACTGCATTGGAAAAGACATTTCTGATGCTTGTTAATTTGCTTAGAATCACATGCTGTGCATATAGTCAGACATCCAGTGGTCACTGCAGAGTATTGCATCTTGTCTTTCGAGAATCGAAAGCGGACTACGACATGGGCGTGCCTGTAACACTATCCCTATCGTGAGGTGTAGTGTACCCAAAACCCTCACGCGTCGAGGTCCCTCAGATTGTTTTTTTCCGCCTAGCATACTGGTCTCCTTAAGCGGAGCTCTTTCAGAGACACTGCAAATTGTCCCATCGACCTTTGGTCGAATAGATTATATTAATATTTGAGATCACCTTAACCGTTCTTTCTTTCGACGGTTGTTCCGAATCTCCGCCGAAACCTTCGACGGGCGGTGAACCAGTCGACGCAGCCGGCCTACACAGTAGGGAGAGCGGGGTCAGGTTGGACACTTCTGTACAATTTGAGAATGCCTTTCCTTTTCCTCCCTCTTTCCTCTTTGGTCTTTGTCACTTTCCCTATCCTCATCTATGGAGAGGACTCCATTTGGGTTTTGCCCTATCTGCAAGGGCAAATTTCCTGGGAGAAATGAGCATCGACAGTGTAACCGTTGCTTGCCTCTCGATCACAACAAAGAAGGTTGTGCGGTTTGGAAGCTCCTCCGTCCTAAAACATTGAAGGAGCGGT
The DNA here is from genome assembly GCF_040938575.1 of Ambystoma mexicanum. NCBI lineage: Eukaryota > Metazoa > Chordata > Amphibia > Caudata > Ambystomatidae > Ambystoma > Ambystoma mexicanum. Next base: position 468,817,715 of record NC_090936.1, on the reverse strand, counting down.
GTGCGGCCTACGAGATGTCGAAGGCAGAGTCATCTCCCGCTGCTGCAAAAGCCGAGTGTGACAAGGGCAATAGTGACGAGCATACCTCCGGCCCAGAGGTCGTTGACCTTTCGACTGCGCGCTCCCGCTCTGCGTTGTCTGTCCCTGGCCCCGACAGGCACGGCTCAGGCACTGCTATGGGGAATATACACCCCAGCGACAAAGACGAACATTTGCAAATCACTAAGCACACAACCCCCGCCAGTCTTCGACAAAGTCGAAGACCACAGCGCCAACGGTCAGGCCATAGGTAGCTGCCAACCCCACTCAGCTGCATCCACTCTCCACGAAGGGTAAGAAGGCTGGAGCCCCTCCCTGCCCCTCACGAGCACATCCGACCTGAAGCGCCCGCCGGAATACTCTACGCATGCTGCCTGACCATCATAAAGCAGCAATCACAGAAATAACAATATTGATGAGGCAAGTGAATGGCTAACTAGCCTCTTTTACCCACTCTGCGCCTGCCCCCTGAGCCCTGCTGCCCACCAGAGCCCCTTGTGTGCATTTGCACACTGCCACCTCGACGATCCACCATTTTTTTACAATAATGTGGCCTGACCCCAAAATGGCAGTCGTAACGCGGCCTGAAAACGAGGCTGTTTAGCGTTGCTAAGTAACTGGCTGCATATTTGAGCCAATCCCCTACACCGGTAGGCGAAGCCGGCTCCGGAAGAAGGCCAGAGGAAAAAGGCCCTGTTCTTCCCCTGTTTGCCCGTGGACGCCGCGGCAACGCTGCCCATATTGAACCTTGCAATATCTTTGCCGTATGGCCACTCGACCCTCATCGACCACTGCTGCCTGACACATTTGGACAACGACATTGTATGCTGGTAAGCCACCTACCGACTGCTACACTGTATAAGGCCCAGTTCCAAAATACTTATCTGGTTAATTGACATTTGTACCAAACGAACACTGTGTTATCAGGCTTCTTCCATATATAACACTGCCTGCCCTGATTCTCAGTGACAGCCTCTTATAACACACATATATACTGTATTACAGCACTACCTCTGCTAATTTACTAGGATCCCTGATGTGATTGAACTTTTCCAGCTTGTAAGGTAATTCCTGCCTCTCTTACAATACGGCCGTATGACTACACAATGCTGCCTCCAAATGCGCCACAATACTATGCACGCTGTATAACTTGCACTTGCATCCACTCTTTGTTCCCAACGATAGTTTGAATTGCCCCATGATATCTGCTTTATATGTTATGTACCTGCACCACTCTGACATCTGATTGTATGCATACGTTTTCTTAAGATATAGCAGTAGACTGCCTCCCATTACCTATTGTACTAAACCTTGAACTGAATATCAGTACCCAGCATGCCCTATTGTATACCATATGGCCAATCTCCATACCTGCGCCTTATCATTACCCTGACATTATCCTGCTTCATGCTGTGCTCTAATCAATGTTGCTGACCGATTCATGCCAGTCATTCTCTAGTTGCATTTACCAATCTGTGTCAGTTAGCTGTAACTGAGTTACCTATGTGCTATATTTTATTTGATATTGAAATTGGAAGGATGCCAAACTTAGCAGTATTGCTTTGCACTATGGCTGTTGCCATGTATGTGAACTCTATAAGCCAAGAACACATAGCCCAGTCACAAGTACCTTTCCCAGACCCTAGCTTGTCAACTCCTACTAATACTGTGCCCACGAACCCATCCATATATGACAGAGCCCTAGAGACAGTACCCTACGCCTCTCTACCATGTGCCACGTCTAATAGAAATAACAGACTCCGTGCTAGATTAACTAAATTTTACGAACCTTTGGGAAGATCACTACCGGCCACTAACCTTAAGCCTAGCCTGAGACCTAGCCATTTAAAGTTGTCTCCTCCACCGGCCTTCTCAAACTTGAATACCCATCAGCTTAATAACTATAAACCTAAGTCCCGCAACAATAATTCTGACAAACCCATCCCAGTCAACAAAGCATCTGAGACTCCGCCGTCCCCCTCCCCCCACCCCCCGACCCCCCTCAAAGGAGCGCTTCTCAATGTAAGATCGCTTGTCGCCCATGCTACCGATATTGCCGACCTAATCACTGAACGCAACTTGGAGTTCCTCGCAATTACGGAAACATGGCTCCACGATGCAGCAGGACCCACACTTATGCTAGCTATCCCTGATGGCTACACTATAGTTAGACAAGACCGAGACAATGCCCGAGGTGGCGGTATTGCCATTATTTCTAAGACTGCTCTTGGACTTAGAGTAGCTCCCACCCATCTGTCTCAATCATGCGATGTTCTTCCTGCCAAAGTTCAGATAAATATCTCAGAATCACTTACGATTCACCTAATATATAGACCGCCTGGCCCTCTCGGTTCCTTTGAGGAAGATATGCAGAACATAATCTCGAACAACCTTAAACCTACCTCGCAACTACTCTTATTAGGAGACTTTAATTTAGGTTTTAACGAACAAACGGATAAAAATGCAACAGATGTAGTCAACACAATCAACGCACTAGGCCTTTCCCAAAAAGTCAACGAACCTACCCATCTAAAAGGAAGAATACTGGACTGGATAGTGGACCTTAACTGCTCAGTTACTGTCTCCTCTATCTTTCCTTTATCGTGGACAGACCACTTTCTGGTGTCATTCCACCTATCCACAATAAGACCCACCCCAATGGCTGGAGCCATTAGCACCACCATGCTCAACTAGAAGCAAAAAAAGTATTTCGAGTGGATTGGGTCCTCCGACGTATTCCATATCTATGACAGGTAATGTCCACAGCTGTGCTGCTTCGGAAAATCTTTGGCGTCTGCGTCGATGACGTCGATGCGCCGTCCCCGAGGGCCTCCTCCGACGGCCGACGTCACCCGATGTGATAAGTAGGACGCACAACGCCCATAGCCTCAGTTCCGTTTTTTCCGCGAACGTGTTCGCTTCGTGAATCTTGGTACGCCTCGACTCATTGGAGTTTGCTGTTTTCAATTCTCGGTTTGTTGTGAAGACCTGTTCGTGGCGATGTCTTTCTCATCTTCAACCCCGCGTCCGGGCTTCAAGAACTGTGGGGACTGTGGGTCCAATATGTCGGACTCGCACAACGCCTGCCTCTGGTGCCTCGGGGAGGCCCACGATACGGACGACTGTGTCGACTGCCAGTCGCCCACGGCAAAGGCCTTGCAGGAACGCAAGAAGAAGCTGTCGGTAGGCCAGGTGTCTAAGCCCCGGAAGTCGAGGTCTGCGGGGCTTTCGACGGATGACTCGAGGGGTGACTTTCCGCGTCGTCGTCGGAAGTCCAGTGGGTCTCCTTCCAGGAGTCGGTCTTCCCGGAAGCGCCGGCATAGGTCGCCTTCCCCGTCCTCTTCCGAGGACTCCGCCTGTCGGCGGGTCGCTTATCCCTCCATGCAAGCGACACCGGAGGAATGGGCTTCCTTCGGGAAGCAGATGCTAGCGATTCTTGAATCGCAGGGCACCGGTCCGTCCACGCCTTCGAGTGGGGTCGGTCGGCACCGGTCAAGAGACACCGCCCATACGCCTTCGGGCTCGGGTGGTCGGCACGGCTCGCGGGAGAGGTCCCGCTCGGACAAGGGTAGCCATTCTCGCCATGCCCGTTCCAGGTCCCGGTCCTCGACGCGCTCGAGACCGGGTGATCCTGTGCCGTCTTCGAAGAAGACGTCGACGCCTGTGGCGCCAAGGTCGTTGATGATTTCTCTCGAGGCTCCGCCTCCGAGGGAGTCGTTGACGCCGTTGGCGCCTAGGTCGTCGAGAGACACTCGGAGCTCCGGCTACGAAGCCTGTGTCGACGCCGCCGATGCTGGCGGCGCTGCAGCTGACGTTGACGCCGATTCGATCGACGTCGACACCATTTCTGTCGACGCTGACTCGTTTGGCGCCCTCGACGCCTTTAGAGGCGGTGGTGTTGGAGGGGCCCCGTGGCACGGGGTTTGCCCCGAGAAAGGCTATGGCTAAGGTCAGGCACTGCTTTGGTCCACAGAGCTCTTCCTCTCCCCACCTGGAGTACATTTCAGAGGATGATGAAGGCTCTGATGGGGGCTTGGTTCTGGTTCCGGTTCCAGATAACCTTATCTCGGGCCATAGCCAGTTTGATAATCTGCGCCAGTCGCTGCATGATGCCAGTGGCCTGGACACCTCTCCGGAGGTGGAGTTTTGTAGGCCGGAGCCTGGCACTCATGCCGATTCTTCATATCGGCGCCTTATGTCTCGGGTACATGGGTTGGTCAGCTCCCCCAGGGGAGTTCGTTCAGGATGATCTCACGGACATCCTTGATCTCGGTCCCCCCCACTGACCCGGTTTTACCTTTTCATATGGCTCTGCATAGAAGGGTGGCAGCGGCTTGGACTGCTCCGGAGAGTCTTCCGGCAGTGGGCAAGTCTTTGTCGCGAAAATACCATCCAGCCAGTAGCGACCCCTGCTACTTGTCTAGGCACCCCACTCCGGAGAGTTTGGTGGTTCAGGCGGCTACGGCCCCGGCAAAGCAGGCGTCGTATCCTACCATCCCTCCGGATAGGGACGACAAACGTTTTGACGGCTGGGCGAAGAAAGTGTTTTCTTCAGGGGGTATGGCGCTTCAGGCGGCCAACTCCATGTGTGCCTTGTCTCGTTTCACACACACACTCTGTGGAACTGTGTTGCATTAGCGGCTGAACATATTCCCGGAGGAGACGAACGGGATGGTTTCCTTGCTATGGTTCAGGATGGCAAGGACGCTATGTGTGAGGCCATTCGTCGGGTTTGGACTTGGCGGATTGTGTCAGCCGGTCCATGGCGGCTAGCACCGTAATGCGCAGGTTTGCGTGGTTGCGGAAGTCTGGGTTCGCTCCTGATGTGCAGTCCCGGCTCCTCAACATGCCCTTTGACGGTGAACACCTTTTTGGCAGCAAGGCTGACGAGAGCCTTGAGAGGTTGCAGACCTCCAAAGCTGCAGCGAAGTCGTTGGGCGCTGCAGTTCGCCAACCTCTGCCTTTTCGTCCTAGGGGACAGCAATGGAGGAGAGGTTCCTTTCGCTATTACTCGTCCTTCAGTAAAGCGAGGGGAGCTAGCAGTCAAAGAGGCCGTCGTAAGAGTGCCAGAGGTGGAAATAAAGGTACTCTAGGTGCCAAGGCCGCTCGGGCAGTTGCCTCTTTACCCTCGGGCAACGTCGCAGCCGCTACCACTCAGTCATGAGGCCTGGTCCCATGGTTCGCCGGTTGGGGGAAGGCTGGCGCAGCATCTTGTAGAGTGGCAAGCCATTACTTGGGATGTGTGGGTTCTAGAGATCATAACCCACGGCTACTGTCTTCCTTTTCGGCAGAGGCCTCACGACAATCCACCAGGGAACTTCTCTTTGAAGTGTCCAGATCCGCTCCTTGCGCAGGAAATTCAAGCCCTGCTGGAGAAAGGCACCATAGAACTGGTGCCTGTAGCGTAGAGGAACAAGGGATGGTATTCCCCTTATTTTTTGATTTCAAAGAAAGACGGGGGATTGAAACCCATCATGGACTTGCGCGGTTTGAACAAACTCCTCAGGAAGGACAAGTTCAAGATGGTGACTCTTTCTCAAGTCCTCCAGGCCCTTCAACTTCAGGACTGGTTGGTGTCTCTCGACCTCAAGGATGCTTACTTCCATGTGCCAATCCATCCCAAGCACAAGAAGTACCTGAGGTTCGCGGTTGGCGACTCGCACTTTCAGTTTCGGGTCCTGCCGTTCGGATTGATCTCCGCCCCCGAGGGTTTTCACCAAGCTCATGGTGGTGGTGGCAGCGCATCTCAGGAAAGGGGGGATTCACGTCTACCCCTACCTGGACGATTGGTTGATCAGGGGGAGCTCTCCCGAGCAAGTCCTGGATCATCTGTCCGTCACCTGCCACTCCCTTCACAGGCTGGGCTTCTCCCTCAATTTAAAGAAGTCCCATTTGACACCAACACAGCGGCATCAGTACATCGGAGCAGTGCTCGACACGTCCCTGGGCAGTGTTTTCCTCCTCAGGTGAGGGCTCTTCACATTCAGCAGATGGTGCACAAGTTTCAGTTTGCCCAGGATCTCCCAGCGTCCAAGTTCTTGAGACTGCTCGGCCTCATGGCATCCTGCATTCTTCTGGTGCCAGAGGCTCGTCGTCTGCGGATGAGATCTTTGTAGTGGGCACTCAAGCTCCAGTGGTCTCAGTCCTCCGGCAGGCTGTCGGACCCTGTTCAGGTGCCGCCCTCGGTGGCCCGGGACCTTCTGTGGTGGGCCGTCGAGGGCAATCTGATGAAGGGGGAACCATTTTGGCTGCCCTGGCCGGAGTTGACGATCGTGACGGACGCATCCCTCACAGGATGGGGAGCTCATGCCAACGAGTTGACAGTCAGCGGTCATTGGTCTCCGTCGGAGTCCAGACTCCATATCAATCTATTGGAGCTGAGGGCCGTCAGGCTAGCCCTGAAGGCTTTTCTGCCGACTGTGCGCGGAAAGAGTGTCCTGATTCTAACGGACAACACGGTGGCCATGCACTACCTCAACAAAAGCGGGGTGGGGGGGCAGGGTCACTTCCACTGTGCAGGGAGGCGATGCAGCTCGAATTCTGGGCCATCCAGCAGGAAGTTTCGATCTCGGCTGTTCATCTGGCCGGAGACGACAACAAGACGGTGGACGGTCTGGGCAGGCAGAGCTCGATCTCTCACGAGTGGGAGCTGGCTCAGGAGATTCTCCTGGAGATCTTTGCCCTTTTGGGGGACCCCTCAAGTGGATCTCTTCGCCTCCAGTGTCAACCGCAAGTGCGAAAGGTTTTGCTCGCGGGAATTTCCTCCAAAAGGAGCCTTAGGAGACGCGTTCGTGGTGGAGTGGTCATTCCCACTGCTGAACGCGTTTCCTCCAGTCTCCGTCATCCCGCAAGTGCTGCGGAGGTTACAGAGGTTCGGTTCCCGGATGATCCTCATTGCTCCAGCGTGGGCCCGGAGGATGTGGTACCCGGACCTTCTAGACTTGTCCATCTGCCCTCCACGTCGTCTTCCCTACCAAGACGATCTGCTCTCACGGAAGGGGGTCAGGTTCTCCATCCAGAGGTCAGATCCCTCAATCTTCACGCTTGGCTTCTGAAAGGTTGAGGTATAAGGATTGGGACTTCCCTGAAGACGTGATGGAGGTGTTGCTCTCGGCCAGGCGGCCAGCAACTAAATCTCTGTACCGTTGCCGCTGGAGAAAGTTCTGCGACTGGTGCAGAGTTCAGAATGTGGATCCTTTTGAATGTGACATTCCCATGGTTCTGTCTTTTTTGCTTTCTTTCGCCCACAGGGGCTTGCAAGTGGGGACCGTTAAAGGTTATCTGGCGGCGCTGTCCATATTTAAGCACTCGTCTGAAGAGTGTTCCTATTTTAAAATTCCTTTAATTTCGCAGTTTTTGAAAGGGCTCACTAATGTGTTCCCTCCGTCACCTTTTCTGGTGCCAGGTTGGGATTTGAACCTTGTTCTTAAGTTTCTTATGGGTGCTCCGTTTGAGCCTTTACATTCTTGCCCTTTGAGGCTGTTAACTATGAAAACTGTGTTTTTGGTTGCGGTTACTTCCGCTCGCAGAGTGAGTTACAGGCACTTTCAGTTAAGCCACCCTTCACTGTGTTTCATAAGGACAGGGTTGTCCTTAGAGTTCGTCCTTCTTTTCTTCCGAAGGTGGTTTCGGAATTTCATTTGAGCCAGAAGGTTGTTCTTCCGGCGTTCTATCCTCCTCCACATCCTGGTAAGGAAGAGGAGAGCGTTGAGCTTTTATATTTCGCGCATGTCCCGGGTCCGAGTGGACGATCAACTTTTCATTGGTTACGCTGGAAAGCGTTTGGAACAAGCTGTGACGAAACAGACTTTGTCTCGTTGGATTATTTTGGCTATCTCCGAGTGTTACCGCTTGGCGGGTAAGGATGCTCCGGCTGGCTTGCGGGCCCATTCTACCAGGGGAGTGGCTGCGTCTACTGCTCTGCAGAGGGGAGTTCCTATTCGTCACATCTGTGATGCAGCCACCTGGGCTTCAGTACATACATTTGTACGTCACTACTCCCTCGATTCCATCAGAGGGCAAGATCTGCCCTTTGGCAAGGCAGTTCTCTATTCTGCAATTTGATTGGGCATGCTAAATTTGTATACTAAATTCTTTCCCACCTCTTTGCTTGGTACTGCTTTGGGAGTCTGTCATAGATATGGAATACGTCGGAGGACCCAATCCCCTCGAAGAACAAGTTACTTTCTTACCTGGTAGCGTTCTTTCGATGGGATGGTCCGACGACATATTCCATATCGCTCCCTCCCTGCCTTCCCCACTGCAGAATTTCTTTTGCGATTGCAGCTTGCGTTCCGCAAGGCCTTGTGTGTCTGACTGGCAGAAAACTGGTGGCACACGTTCTGGGAAAAAACTATAACTGCGGCTATGGGCGTCGTGCGTCCTACTTATCACATCGGGTGACGTCGGCCGTCGGAGGAGGTCCTCGGGGACGGCGCATCGACGTCATCGACGCAGGACGCAGACGCCAAAGATTTTCCGAAGCAGCACAGCTGTGGACATTACCTGTCATTGATATGGAATACGTCGTCGGACCATCCCATCGAAAGAACGTTACCAGGTAAGAAAGTAACTTGTTCTACTGTAGAGAAAGTTATCCCTGCCATCTTGCCCACCCTCAATGCATTGTCAGAAAATCTTGATCCTAGTATACTAGTTCAGAAATTCAACAATATCATGCTCACCACACTGGACAAAATTGCTCCTGTCAAACTCAGACCTAGTAAACCAATAGCCCACTTAAATGGTTCACACCGCAACTTAAAGACCTCCGCATCTTAAAGAATAAAAGTGAAACTAATTGGAGACTATGCCCCTCTAGTGAGAATAAAGTGAAATTAACCTCACTTTCCTCACATTATAAGAAGGAAATTTGCCAGGCAAAATGCAATTCCTACGATGAGCGTATTGCAAAATCTAATTCCAGTATGAAAGAACTCTTCTCCATACTCAAGGAACTAGAGTCCCCAATTGCTATACCTGATATCTGCACCAAGGACAAATCCTGGTGTACAGACATCCAACATGCCTTGCAGCACTCTCCCAATACCCTCTTGCCTAATGTTTCACCACCGGTACACAATACTACCTTCTATTTTTCTAAAATGTCCACCTTGGAGGTAGAAAAAATTATCCTGTCATTAAAGCCTTCAAATTGCAAAGGTCATATCTGCCCAGCACAACTAATACAAGATGCTGCCAGAGAAGTTTCCCCATTCATCACAAAACTGATAAATGCCTCATTTGCCACAGGTACCATCCCTGCTAACCTTAAACAATCATAGGTGCTCCCGCTCTTCAAGAATCAGTCATTAGAACCTCTTATTCCCACCAATAACCGGCCCATTACTACGGTCCCATTTCTACTCAAAATATTGGATAAAGCTGCATATATCCAAATTCAAAAACACCTTGAACTGTCTAAACTCCTAGGTAACAGACAATCTGTTTTCCGGCCACTACACGGAACAGAGACAGTCTTAATCGACCTAAAGTCCCAAATTGACGAGCAGAGAGACAAAGGGAGGTCAGTACTCTTGCTCCTACTTGATCTCTCTGCCGCTTTTGATCTGGTCAATCACAAGGTCCTATGCTGACACCTTGATTCTGGGGCCCGTTTCTCCTCTGGTGCCATCAAATGGATTGAGTCCTTCCTGAGTGAGAGAACTATGAGAGTCTTCTCCCCCTCGGCAGCCGCTGACCCAACACCCATCCTATGTGGTGTTCCCCAAGTTTCCTGCGTCTCGCCAACCCTTTACAATATCTTCATTAAGCCACTGTTTGACGATCTGGACCATCTGGGTATCATCTATACTAATTATGCAGATGATACTCAGATTCTCTACCCGCTTTCTGGGGATCACAGTACAGACACGGGATTAGTAAACAAAGTTTACCTTATCATCCAAGCATGGATGGCTACTCATGGCCTGTGCTTGAACGATGATAAGACTGAGCTAATAATTCTGGGCTCACCGGCCAACATTAAAAAAACTAGGCCAAGAATTTTCCTCTTTTAATATTGATGGGAACACTATTAAAGTCTCTAAAGAGGTAAAAACCCTTGGATTCTACTTGGACTCCACATTGGCCTTTGATCAACAGATCAAATCCCTTACCTCCTCTACAGCTTACACTTGCAAGCTACTCCGAGCTGGTAAGCCTTTCCTCTCCGACAACAGTTGCTTGATCCTGGCCACAGCCCTAATACTCTCCAGAATTGACTACTGTAATGCCTTATACAGTGGGGCTATGAATCTACCATCCAAAAGCTCCAAACACTACAGAACAATGCCCTAAGAGCAGCACTAGGCATAAATAAAAAAAAGTATATCTCCTCTCTGAGACGCCAGCATAAATGGCTATCTACATCTAATAAAATACAACAAAAAACCCTCTCCTTGACCCACAAAGCCCTCAATAACGCAGCCCCTAGCTACCTTACAGATAAATTCCAGAGAAGAACCTCTCTCAGACCTACCAGAAAAGGGAATGCTAACTGTCTGACCATACCTAAATACAAGCTCACTACTATTGGTGGCAACAGCTTTACTGTAAAGGCTGCTAAATTCTGGAACTCACTACCTCAAGATCTAAGAGCTGACCAACCCTACCTAAATTTCTGAAAAAATGTAATAAAATACATCATCGCCACTGACCCCTAGTCCCCCTGTACCTGTTGTGGACCTGCCCACATCCGAAGAGACCTCTTACCTGGCATTAATAGTGTATTACACTTGAAGACCATGTGCAATCAAGTCTTCTTGTGCGCAATCTACTCTACATGTGAGCCTAAGTGATATATGAAGGGCCTTTCCTTTGTAACATATATTTTTGTAAAGTGCTTATTGTTTATTTCTGTAATTATATGGGCCATTTCTATTCTTTGCCACTATTTTGTACATTGTGTATACCTTGTAAGCATGTAAATATTGTATCTTGTGCTCATTTTTGCAACTTCGCAAGCTTTGCATTTCCATACTGCTGCGCCCTTTTACTTACAAGTCTTGTGCGCATAACAAATGAACAAACACACAAACGATCAGCAGCCCTCCCGCAGCCGCAGATGCGCCCGACGACCGGGCGCTCGAAAACAAAGGCGCTAGTCCTAATATAAGTTCCATCGAGACGCATCGTAAGAAGGCGTCCGCCGTAGAAAAGCCGCCGGCTCTGCTGAAAACTACACAACAGCAGGCTGAGGCTGCGCGTCTGCGGACGACTTTGCCGAAAGCATTGCGAGAATTGTTTCGGCCAACGCTCATAGGCGGCAGTCAATGGATTCGCTGAGGCCTACGGAAAAGGCTAAGGATCCGTTGAAGTCCAAAGATAGCCTAAGGGGAATACCGGAACCCTCTGCCAAGCCTAAGGAGAAACACCGGGACACGCCACCTCTGTCGTTCCACCGGGAGGTGTTTTTTGGAAGGCGAAGAAGGTATTTGTTTGGCGTTGAGACAAAAATCTTGATGTTTGCCGGCAGAGGATCGTTTACAAGAGCCCTTTGCAGCTCTAGACCCCTCTGGGTCTTCTGTTTGGACTAGGGAAAAATTTGAGAAATGTATGGAGAGGCTTGATAGGTTTGTTATCTTATCAGAGCAATCCACCCCCAAAAGACCACGGGAAGAAGGCATTTTGTACCCTGAGGCTAGATTTCCAAGACTCTTTGACCCCTCTCACAAAGAGGATGTGTACACTTAAGACCTCACTGAGGAGGAAGTTCCTGCAGACTTTTAGGATGAAGATCATTTAATCGATCCTGAGGATATGCATGATCCTGATGCCCTGTGTTTGGATTCCCCCCAGACTACTCCCACTAGACAGCCCTCTCCAGTGGACAATAAAATGACGTTTAACGCCATGTTGCGCAAAGCAGCAGAAGATTTCAAAATCGCCACTGATGAAGCTGTTCCTGAAGCTGGCTTTGTGGAGGATATTCTTAAAGAGAAGCCGCCGGCCAGCCAGGCTATTCCTCTCCTCAACTCGATGAAAAAGCGTCTGGCTCCCTCATTACCAACACCTGCACTCACAAGAGCAGTTAATCTGAGGATGGAAAAGCTTTTCGGGCTTCCCCCTCTGATCCCCTTTATATAAGAGGTAAATCCACAACAGAGTCTCTGGTGGTGACCACTACAAGGAAAAGGGCAGGGGTTCCCCTGTCAACCGGCAAGGCACCACCTGACAAAGAGTGTAAAAGGCTCTATGCCCTTGGTAAAAGAGTCACGGCCGCAGCAGCTTTTTCTACACGCATTGCTAACAATACCACCTTGTTAGCCAGCTAAGCGGATGCTCAGTGGGCCTTGTTACAGGAAGGCCTGCAGGAGGTTCCTGAACCACTACAAACTCGCCTTCTGGCCACGGTAACCGAGGGCAGACAAGTAAACCAAAGCTCACTTAAGAACACTTTGGATTCCGCTGAGACAGCGGGTCGATCTTAGGCTCCGGGCACCCTCCTAAAAAGACATGCGTGGCTAAGGAACTCTGGGTTCAAGCCAGAAACGCAAGCGTCACTTATTAATAAACCCTTGGAAGAATCCAACCTATTTGGAAGAGCGGTCGACAAGGCTCTCGAGACCACAAAGAAGGAGCACGACACTGAAGACGCTAGACCAAATCCCTCAAAGACTCTCCACAAGACGTGGATCTGGGTCCAGACGCAATTTTCGTGGCCAACGTACACCTCGGGAAACAGTTGGGCCTCTCCACAGGGAACCAGCGGATACACCACCCTGTATCCCCAAAGGGGTCAGCGTTGTGGGAAAGGAAGGGGCCGGAACTCTACTCTCAGAAGCTCCCGGCCTCCAGTTCAAAATGACCCGAAGTTTTGGGTCCCCTCCCATACCTCCCCAGTCGGGGGCCGGTTAACATCATTCCTTCAGGCATCAGAGGGGATAACTACCGACCAGTAGGTGCTGAAGACCGTGGCCCACGGGTCCTGTATAGAGTTCAGCTGGTACCCAACGTTCAGACCTCCACACGCAAGACGACTGACGCCAGACCATCTGCGTATCCTTCTTCAGGAAGTCGAGACGCTACAAGAGAAGGGAGCCATAGAGGTCGTATCTCATTCACAGGTAAACAGAGGTTTTTATTCAGTATACTTCCTTGTACCCAAAAAGGAACTCACCATGCGTCCTGTATTAGATCTCTGCCCAGCGAACAAATTGGTAAAGTCACAAATGTTTTGTATGGTCACCCTGCAGGAGGGATTACATGGGAACATTGGACATGAAAGATGCATCCTTTCATATTTCAATGTTGCCAGCGCACAGAAAATACCTCAGGGTCATGATGCAAGACAAACACTATCAATTTAAAGTACTACCCTTCGGCATAGCCTCCGCACCAAGGGTATTTACAAAGGTACTAGCAGTGGCAGCAGCACACCTACGCAGGCAATCCATCCCGGTTTATCCTTACCTAGATGACTGGCTCATAATAGGGGACTCTTGCGACACTGGTCTATCAAATACCCAAAGAACAATAGATCTTTCAATAGATCTTTTATTCAGTCTGGGATTCTCCATCAACGAGAAGAAATCCAGCCTAGACCCCAGTTGGGCCAAGCAGTTCCTAGGGGCTCTAATTCGAACAAGGGACAACCTCGTCTTCCCCTCCAACGAGAGGGTCCAAAACATGCTTTTTCAAATCCCTCAATATGTAGCCAGTCGAGAGGTGACGGTACGCAAGGATATGCGACTGTTAGGAATGATGGCGTCATGTATTTACTTGGTTCCTCATGGCCGCTTGCGCAAACGTCCACTGCAGGAGTGGCTCAACAGCCAGTGGTGTCAGGCCAGCGGACAATGGGATGATCTAAGGGTTGTCTCGCCAGCCCTCGTTCTCGCTCTGCGGTGGTGATCGAGGGACATCATCTTGAAGGGGAAATCCTTCACCACCCCCGCAGTGGAGGCCACTCTAACTACAGACGCATCCCTCACAGGGTGGGGAGCTCGCCTGCTTCAGCAAACAGCGCCCAGAGTTTGGTCGTCAGACATAGCATCCAACCACATAAACCTGTTGGAATCATTAGCAGTGTTCAAAGCACTGAAAGCTTTCCAGACACAACTGCAGAGAAAGACAGTCTGAACAAAAAGGGGGCACTAACTCTACAGGGCTGTCCAAACTGTCCCAGAACATTTGGAAGTGGGTTCTCAAACACATGTTCCTGTTGTCACAACATGTTCCAGGGGAACTTTCTTCTGGCGGACGTACTCAGCAGAGACTTCCCACTACCAGTGGAGTACGATTGGCTATTACATGAAGTCATTGTCTCCAACGTTTTTGCAGAATTGGGCTTCCCTGAGATTGACTTGTTCGCAACTCTGGAGATGCCAAGATTACGCCTCCAGGTACCCCCAGAACCGTTCCAAGGGGAACGGACTCTGGATAACATGGTCAGGGAAATTTGTTTACGCTTTTCCCCCTACTCCCCTAATCAACAAGATAGTGCACAAGATGCATCAGGAACCACTCACGATGATATTGGTGGCCCCCATGTGGGCCCGCCAACCCTGGTTCGCTCATTTGATGGGGATGTCTCTATCTCCTCCAATGATGCTGCCTTTCCCATACAAAATGTTGTCGCAAGACAAAGGGGAGACTCTTCACCCATGTCCGCAGACATTGAACTTAGTGGCTTGGCTCCTGGAGTCATTGGGCCTCATTCCGACCCTGGCGGTAAGGGGTTAACGATGCCGTTGGGTCCTTTAGCGGCTGGTTTTACCAGGCGCCCTTAGTGGGAGCTGCTAAAGGACCAGGGAGCTAATAACGGGCCCGTTAGTAACGGGCCTGTTATTAGCTCCCTCCCCATTTCCATTGAGCCCTATGGGGGCTCGAATGGGGATGGGTATTTTGAATAAGGAATTATCAGGTCCTCCAAGGTTGGAATGGCCCAGTAATTCCTCATTAAAGGAACCCGGACCCGGTATGCATATGGGGGTAGCCATGGCGCTAATAGCACCATGGCTACCTCCATACTCGTAATGACCCCCATAGAGTTTGGGCGACTGCAACTCCCTCCGAGATGTATGGACATATTCAGGGAGGCAAGAAAACCTAACACTCGATATTGCTATTCCAGTAAGTGGAAGCGGTTTGTCATCTGGTGCAACTCTAAGAGCATCAACCCTATTGACTGCTCTCCCACACATATTGTTTTGTACCTGACTCATTTACTTGACTCAGGCCTGGTCTTTAACTCTCTACAGGTTCACTTAGCTGCTCTTTCAGCCTACATTACATCACAACAAAAGGTGTTCTGGTAAAAGATGCCAGTTATTAAGGTTTTCATGGAGGGAGTAAAGGGAATTCACCCTCCCATTTCTATCCCAGCTCCCGGATGGGACCTAAATGTGGTGTTGACTAGACTTATAGGTTCTCCTTTCGAACACATGCATAGAGCGAATCTTAAAGATCTCACCTGCAAGACTGCCTTTTTAATAGCTATTACTTCCATTAGGAGAGTAAGTGAACTACAAGCGCTCTGTTTTAGACCCCTTAGTAACATTTCAGAGATAAGGTGGTTCTCCAGCATGGGGTCTGGCATGGATTCACATGCTCATGAATATTCCCCGTCAGGCTGGGAATCCTCGGTAAAGAAAAAACCAGTATCAGTTTCGTTTCTGATCTGTCTTTCGTAGTAATAACCAATCACTGGTCTCTGCGTCATACTGACCACAGCCAATGACTGCCCTCTACCTAAGCACCGCCTCTGGCAGCCATCTTCAGATTTTTACCGCACGTTCATGTGTTGGGATCCTCGTGCTATTGCTCTCGAGCGTTAGTGCTATTTTTTCACGTTTTTTCTCAAAAACTTCGTTTTTTTCGGTCAAAAGAGCCTCAAGCTCCACCGACTCTCCATCCGATCAACGGGGACCCGTGTCGGATTCGTCTGCGCCCCTCAAGAGTGAAGACTTCGTCGAGCTACGTTTTTGGAGGACTCCAGAAGCTTCTCAGGCCCGGACATGGCCCAGGAGAAGGGAAGCTCGACGCCCGGAAAGCTGTTCAGGGTCTGCCCTGGATGCCAGCTGCAGAACGTCTTTAAGGAGGACGAACACTCCTTTTGTCTCTACTGCTTACATGAGGACAAGACGCACGTGGAGAAGGACTGTGCGTTTTGCGGCAATATGTCGGAGCGGACCATGAAGGACCGCCATCAACGCCTCGCCAACTGGCTGGAAGGGAAGAGCCCGTCAGGCGAGAAGAAGAGGAAGAAATCCGAGCGGTCTTCTAAGACCTTTGAGGACGCCCCGGCGACGGGGGTCCAACACAAGGCCAAGCACCGCGAGCCCGCTGGCACCGGGAGCGCCGAACGGTCGGGCTCTACGGGCGCCAGGCAGGGCGCACCCTCCCCGGCACCTTCAGCCACGAGCCAACGCTCTGGGTCGGGTAAGAGGAAGGGCGAGCACCCGGCGAAGCTCCTGGAGAGGCCCCGGTCGAGCTCGAAGGCCCCATCGGAGGGGGAGCGAGGCAGTGTCCCCCCCCCCCTCAAGGATAAGGCGGTGAGCGCACCTAAGGTGGTGAAGGCCTTAATCCATCCGGCCAAGCCCTCTATCGATACTGTCGCGGCGGCCCTGGCTCAGCCTGTGGAGGCTACACCAGTGGTGGCGATCTCGGGGCTCAGAGTCTCCCTGCCACCTCGGAGGGAGTCCTCTTTTGTGCCCATCGATAGGACCCCCGTGAAATCCCCGGCGGGGAATAAAAAGGGGGGGCAGGGCGTCGTCGTAGATTCGGCTTCAACCTCGGAGGAAGAGCTGATCGAGGTCTTAAGCCACGGCCTTGGCGTGGATGAAGACCGGCCCGTCGGGATGGATCCCGACGCAGGTGACGACGACATCGTCGAGGGTGCCGACGGGGCCCCTGATCGCCCGTCGGATTCCCCTCTGCCAGCGCCGCAAGACAACTCGGCGGCCATTTTGTTGGCTATACAGTCCTTCTGCTCAGAGATAAGGACGAGACTACCGTTGCCGACGGAGGAACCTCTCCCGTCGGGGGATCCTGAACCGGGACCTTCTGGTGTTCCCCCGCCCAAGAAAAGAAGGATTCACCCTCCACCTCCTTTTCAGCCGTCGCGCCCCGTCCAGCCCTCCTCCCCGTCCACCCGAGGGGATGATACGGGGACTGACACGGCAGCGACGGGTACGGACGACGAGGTATACGACGAGGATCTACCGTCGTCACCTCCCACCAGGGCTTCTCCGCCCGACGAGATTGGATCGTTCCACTCCATGATCGCCAGGGCATCCAAGCTTTTCCAACTCTGCCCTGAGGAGAAGAAAAAGGAAGGATTCCTTTATCAACGGCGCGAGGCCAAGAGGAAGACGGTCCTCGCGGTGCCTCTACTGGACGACATTTGGGATGAGGGCCTCGCCCTCCTCAAGAACCCTTCCACGACGCCAGCTAGAAGAGACCGGTACGAGAAGAAGTACCGGGTCCCGGACGCGGCCCCCCTGTGCCTCCGGGCGCAGCCTACCCCGGACTCCGTCGTCTCCGCGGCGGCCAGGAAGAAAGCGGGGGGGGGGGGTGCGGCCTCCACATCGACTTCCCCACCGGACGGCGAGGGAAAGAAATTGGACGCTATGGGACGCAGGGTCATCTCGTCTGCAGCGACGACGATTAAAGCGGCCAACGCCTTGGCTATCGTGGCCCGCTACGACAGGGAGCTATGGTACAAACTGGCTCCCCTGCTGGACTTCCTACCGGACGACAAGAGGGCGGATGCCCTGGAGATCCTACAGGAAGGTGAGGTGGCGTCGGACCACGCCATCACTATTGCGACGGACATCGCCGACACTGTGGGTTTCGCCAGTTGGGCAACGGCGTGTGCCTTAGGCGGCGTGGATGGCTCAAGGCTACGGACTTCCGTCAAGACGTACAGACCAGAGTCCTGGACATGCCGTTCGATGGGAACAACCTGTTTGGGAAAACAGTGGACGATTCCCTTCAGGCCATTAAAGCGGACACTGAGACAGCCCGGGCCCTTGGGGTTCTGCAGCAACGACGGACGCCCTTTCGGAGCAGCGGAGGCAAGGGCGCCTCCAAAGGTTCCGGCGGCGGTTTCTCCACCTACCGTCAAGCGGCCCGCTCGTCGTCTCAGGAGGCCTACAGAGGACGAGGCAAGTCTGGCGGACCCCGCCGTCGTCGCCAAGGAGGTCAAGGCGGCAAAGCCTCGTCGAAACAGGATTGAACTGGCCGTGGGGTCGGGCCCCCACCGAAGCACCCCGGTGGGAGGCCGGCTGGCGAGCTTAGTCAGCGTGTGGGAGTCCATCTCCACCGACCGTTGGGTGCTGGATGCCTTAGCCCGGGGCCACGCGCTCGAGTTTCAAAGAAGGTGCCCGCGCGTCCCCCCCCCCGTGGCCAGGAAAGAGCTTCACGTCCCTCAGCTTCTCCTGGAGGTAAGGGCGATGCTCAGGAAGGGCGCCATCGAACTCGTCCCAAAGAGGCTTCTGTGCTCCGGAGTTTACTCGAGATACTTCCTCGTGAAGAAGAAGACGGGAGGATGGCGCCCCATCCTAGACCTGCGACGTCTGAACAAGTTCATCAAGGCGCAGAAGTTCCGGATGGTCACCCTCCAGCACGTCCTGGGTCAGCTGGAGGAAGGAGACTTCCTGTCGTCGTTGGATTTGGAGGATGCCTACTTCCATATTCCCATCCTAAAGGGGCACCGAAAATTCCTCAGGTTTGTGGTCCAAGGGCGTCACTACCAGTTCAAAGCCCTCCCCTTCGGACTACGGTCGGCACCCAGGGTATTCACCAAGTGCCTTGCACCGGTGGCGGCGCAGCTGCGCCGCGAGGGGATCCACGTCTACCCCTACCTGGACGACTGGCTCATCCGAGCCAAGACGAGGGAGCTCGCCGTGGAGCACACGGCAAGGACCGTCCAACTTCTCACGGACCTGGGATTCTCCGTGAACTACGCCAAGTCCCACCTGGTACCCGCGCAAAACGCACTGTTTCTGGGAGCGAAGCTGTCCCTTCTGGCCTCCCCGTCGGAGGAAAGGACCAGGTCCATCCTGGGCAAGGTACAGCGGATGTTGGTTTCCGACGCGGCCAAGGTGAGGTGCATCAAGTCCCTCCTCGGAATGATGTCTTCTTGCATGGGGCACCCGCGCGCATTTGACGGCGGGCATGGACTTCCAGACCCCAGAACACCAGGAGACAGTGACCACGGATGCCTCCCTGGAAGGGTGGGGAGCGCACACCGAAAATCTGCATGCGAGAGGCCTTTGGCTCCCGACGGAGAAGTCCCTCCATATCAACGTCCTGGAGCTCCGTGCAGTGTTCTGGGCCCTCAGGTCCTTCCTTCCGTCCCTCAAGGGCAAGGTGGTGAGGATCTTCACCGACAACACCACCACCATGTTTTACATCAGGAAACAGGGCGGAACCAGGTCCCCAGCATTGTCCAAGGAGGCGCAGGACCTGTGGCATTGGGCCGTCGCCCAAAGGATGTTTCTGGTGCCGTTTCATCTGGCAGGGATAAAAAACACCATCGCCGACTCACTCAGCAGGGAGCTGCGCTCGTGCCACGAGTGGGAACTACGGCAGGATCTAGTGGATCGCCTCTTCCGACGGTGGGGCACACCCCAGATCGACCTGTTCGCGACGGCGACGAACTCCAAGTGCCGGAGGTTCGCCAGCAGGTTTCCCCAGGCGAGGAGCATGGGCGATGCTTTCTCGTTCCCCTGGGAGGGCCTGTTCCTCTACGCGTTCCCTCCTTTGCCACTGCTAATCCGGCTCGTCAACCAGCTCAAGAGGTCACGGTGCAGGATGATCCTCGTCGCACCTGCGTGGCCGAGGCAGATATGGTTCCCGGACCTTCTGGACTTGTCAGCGTCCCCGCCAATCAAGCTGCCGGTGGACGCGGATCTACTCTCCAGGGAAGGAGGTGCCATCCTCCACCACGACCCGAAATCGCTGAACTTGCAGGCCTGGCTCCTGCAGCGCTAGAGTTTGGAGGATACGACATACCGGCCGACTGCAGAGAGGTTCTTGCAAAGGCCAGGGCGTCCTCGACTCTTAAATGCTACGGACACAAATGGAAGAGGTTCTCTGTCTGGTGCCACGCACAGAAGATTAACCCTCTACGGATTACGGCTCCCCAGGTACTGCCGTACCTGCTGACGCTGGCCAAAGCTGGACTGGCACACGTGTCCATCAAGATTCATCTTGCTGCGATCTCCCGATACACCAGAACCACGGGCCGGACGTCCTTGTGGTCTCATCGTCTGGTGAAAGAGTTCATGAAGGGACTGTTCAGATCGTTCCCGCCGGTGAAGGCTCCGGCCCCGGCGTGGGAGCTCAACGTGGTGCTGACCAAGCTCATGGGACCTCCGTTCGAGCCTCTGCACTCAGCCCCGTTGAAGTTTCTGTCGTGGAAAACAGCGTTTCTTGTGGCCAACACCTCCGTACGACGGGTCGGAGAGATCCAGGACCTTTCCTGCAAGGCCCCGTACTTGACTTTTCACGACACGAGGGTAGTGCTCTGGACGCACCCCTCCTTCATGCCCAAGGTACCGTCGGACTTCCATCTCAACGAACCCTTGGTGTTGCCTGTGTTCTTCCCGTCGCCTTCGTCGCCGGCTGAGAGGACTTTGCACTCGCTGGATGTGGCTAGAGCGCTGAAGTTCTACGTGGACCGCACAAAGTGTTTTCGGAAGACGTCACAACTCTTTGTGAACTTTGGACCTGTCAATCAGGGGAAGGCTCTCTCGAAGGCTTCCATTTCCAGATGGCTCTCCGGCTGTATCATGTACTGTCATCGGTTGGCAAACCGACCGCTGCCTGGCCGTCCGAGAGCCCATTCCACCAGAGCGATCGCAGCTACCACGGCGTTCCTTTCTGGTGTGCCCCTGCTGGACATATGCAGGGCTGCCATGTGGAGGTGGACGCACACCTTCACGAAATTCTACTGCGTCGATCGGGATTCCAGGGAGGAGTCCAGGGTCGGCCAAGCAGTGCTGCGCAACCTGTTCGCCTGAGGCGAGCCTGGTGAGGAGGTAAGATGCTTAATGTTGAGTTTGATGTAATGCTTAAAGTTGAGCCTTTGCCACCTCCTGTGGTTGTGCATGTGTGTACTGCTATGTATTCTTTATTCATGAGCATGTGAATCCATGCCAGACCCCATGCTGGAGAAGGAACAAGTTACTTACCTGTAACTGTTGTTCTCCAGCATGGGTCTGGCATGGATTCACATGCGAACCCTCCCGCCTACCCCTCTGCGGCTCTTCACTTGGTCATACTGCCACTTCACGTGCTTCCAAATCTGAAGATGGCTGCCAGAGGCAGTGCTTAGGTAGAGGGCAGTCATTGGCTGTGGTCAGTATGACGCAGAGACCAGTGATTGGTTATTACTACGAAAGACAGATCAGAAACGAAACTGATACTGGTTTTTTCTTTACCGAGGATTCCCAGCCTGACGACGGGGAATATTCATGAGCATGTGAATCCATGCCAGACCCATGCTGGAGAACAACAGTTACAGGTAAGTAACTTGTTCCTTCTGCACACTCACCCTATGTTTGCACCTGAGTTCATTTCAAAGTTCCATGTGAACCAATTCATAGCACTACCATCGGTCTTTCAAAACCCTTCAAACCTGTGTGAAAGAAGCCTGCATACACTTGGATGTACACAGAGCAGTCATGTGTTACATGGAAAGAACCCGACCACTCAGAAAGACAAATCAGTTTTTGGCTTCAGTGGCAGCAGATCGAGAAGGAGACCCTGTCTCCAAATCCACTGTGTCTAGATACAATCGGAGGGACCTCGCGTGTGAGGGATTTTGGGTACACTACACGTCACGATAGGGATAGTGTTACAGGCACGCCCATGTCGACGTCCCCTTTCGATTCTCGAAAGACAAGATGCAATACTCCACAGTGACCACTGGATGTCGAACTATATGCACAGCATGTGAATCTAAGCAGATACACTCATCAGAAATGCTTTTACGGTAAGTAATGCATGTCATACTCCTTTGCCCCAGTCTGATTATGTCAAGTCCCTCTCTATTTATGAGGATGCAGAGGAATCTTCTGATGAAGCCAGACCTTTTGGGTTACAGTATCACGCATCATCCGTGCCTGAGGTATTAATTTCAGAAGCCTCAAGAATGAAAAACCTACAAGAATGCCTACATGAGGCTAGTGGGTTAGACACCTCACCAGAGGTTGAATTTGGCAGGGCAGACACCGGTGAGCACGCAGAAGTGACATACAGGCAACTCATGTCAAGACTTATGGAATATATGGGTGGTCAAGACCAACAACTTTATTTGAGCAAGACGATCTAAGGACCCAATTGTACCTTTCCATCAAGCCTTACAAAGGCTTGTGGCTGCCAACTGGGAGGCACCAGAGGTAATTCCAGCTGTCAACAAAAAGTTGACGTCAAAGTACAGAGTTTCAAGCTCTGACCCTTTTTACTTGTCCAAGCACCCAACACCAGAGAGCCTGGTGGTTCAGGCGGCCACCTCCACGGTAGGCAGAATGCCTGTCCTACAATCCCTCTGAATGGGGATGCCAAGCGTTGCGATGCCATGGCCCAAATGTTTTTTTTGTCCAGGAGTATGGCCTTGAAATCGGCCAATGCGTGCTCGTTAGCAAAGTTTACACACACCCTTTGGGAGTGCATTTCCATGGTGGCTGACCATATCCCTGAAGGGGAAACGAGAGACGGGTTTCTAAACATTGTCAAGGATGGGAAAGATGCAGTGTGCAAATCCCTCCAGACTGGTCTCAACTCTGCTGACCGCATCAGCAGAGCTATGGTGGTAAGTACAGTGATGTGCAGATTTGCCTGGTTGAGAAAGTCAGGATTTGCCCCAGACGTACAATCCAGACTTCTCAACATGCCCTTTGACGGCACTCATTTCATTGGAAACAAAGCTGATGAGAGTTTGGAGAAGCTGCAAACTTCCAAGGCAGCAGCAAAATCCCTTGGTGCTGCATTCAGACAACCTCCAAACCTACGGGTACACCCTGGAGGGGTAGGTCCTTTAGTCACTACTCCACATTTGCAAGCGGCAGAGGGACAGCCAGCTCAAAAAGGACATTTGGGCTGACCTTCCCCCTCCAGTATTTTCACCAAACCGACGACGATTGTAGCAGCAAGTCTCAGGAGAGGGAGAATTCATGTTTAACCCTACCTAGACGATTGGCTGATCAGGTCCAGTTCCCAAGATTAGGCCTTGGAACATCTCAGCTGAACCTGCCACTGCCTTCACAGACTGGGCTTCTCCCTCTACTTCAAGAAGTCCCACATGATACCATCACAAAGACTCCAATTCATTAGTGCAGTCCTGGGTGCATCCCTGAGAAAAGCTTCACCGCCAGTGGTGAGAGCTCAAGACATTCTGCAGATAGTGACCAAATTCCAGAATGCCCAGTGTCTACCGGCCTTCGATTTTCTAAGGTTGCTCGGCTTCATGGGATTCTGCATTTTTCTGGTGCCGCAGGCTCGCCTGAGAATGAGATCTCTCCAATGTGCTCTCAGGACTCAGTGGTCACAATTCTCAGTAAGGATGTGAGACGACCTACAAATCCTGAGCAGAGTCTCAATGGAGCTTCGCTGGTGGGCCTGTTGGGAGAACAACTTGAAAGGAGAAAACTTTTGGCAACCATGGCCGGAGATAACAGTAGTGACGGATGCCTCACTCACGGGGTGGGGAGCCCATGCCAACGATCTGACAATCGGCGATTGTTGGTCTCCATCTGAGTCCAAACTACATATCAACCTTTTAGAGCTGGAGGCAATCAGACTAGCGTTGAAGGCCTTTCTGCCCTCTGTACGCCAAACGAATGTCCTGGTAATGACAAACAGTGACCATGTACTACCTCAACAAGAGGAGGTGTGGGGTCACTGCCACTGTGCAGCGAGGAAATGCAGCTCTGGTTCTGGGCAATACAAGAAGGAATCTCACTGTCAGTAGTTCAGTCGGAGAGAAGAACACAATGGCGGATGCTCTGAGCAGGCAGAGCACATTCTTCCACGTGTGGGAACTAGCTCAGGAAGTTCTTCAGGAGATCTGATCCTTTGGGGAACACTTCAAGGGGATCTGTTTGCGACTGGTGCCAACCAGAAGTGCGAGCTGTACTGCTCAAGGGAATTTCCCCAAAGAGGAGCTATAGGAGAACCGTTTGTGGTGTACTGGGAATTTCCACTCCTGTTGGTTGTTTCCTCAGTCCTCGGCATTCCTCACGTAATCAGGAGGTTGAGTGTGTTCAGGAAATCCCTGATTCTAGTTGTTCCGAATTGGGCCTGGAGGACATGGTACCCGGACCTTCTGGACATGTCCATTTGCCCTCCAATACAATGTCCACAAAGGGAGGACCTTCTCTCACGACAGGAGGGTCAGGTTCTCCATCCTGATATCAGGACACTCGGCCTTCACGCATGGTTTGTGAGCGGCTGAGATACAAGGATTGGGACCTCCCAGACGACGTAATGGAGATTTTACTTTCAGCCAGGCGGCCAGCAACGAAATCTTTGTACCGCTTCCGCTGGAAAAAGTTATGCAGCTGGTGTAGAGATAAGAATGTTGATCCTTTTACATATAATACACCAGTGATGTTATCCTTTTTGTTACACCTGGCTAATCTGGGGCTCCAGATTACAGTCAAGGGATACTTAGCAGCGCTTTCTATTTTTAAGCGCACTTCAGAAGACGTTTCTTACTTTAAGATACCTTTTTAATAATTGAATTTTTAAAGGGCCTGACAAATGTTTACCCTCCAATACATTTTCAAGTCCCCGTTTGGGATCTAAATTTAGTGTTGAAGTTTATGATGGGAGGGGCCTCCTTTCGAGCCATTACACTCCTGTCCTTTGAGGCTACTAACTCTAAAAAACATATTTTTAGTAGCAATTACATCTGCCCGAAGGGTGGGTGAGCTACAGGCTTTATCCTGCAAGCCTTCTTACACTATCTTTTATAAAGTTAAAGTGGTACTGAAAGTGAAGCCCACTTTTCTCCCGAAAATGATGTGAGTTTCATCTTACTCAAAATATAACTTTACCATCTTTTTATCCTCCGCCACATCCTGGAAAGGAAGAGGAAAGGCTTCACAGGCTTGACCCTAGACGTACAATGAGTTTTTACCTCTCCAGAATGACAACGTTAAGACAGGATGACCAGTTATTCGAGGGCTATTGAGGTCACAAATTTGGTATGACCATTACCAAACAAACCCTATCCAGATGGATTATATTGGCAATATCAGCACGCCTTCGAACTCGTTCTACCAGGGGCATGGCAACTTCTACTACTTTACACAGGGGAATTCCAATAAGGGATATATGTGCAGCTGCCACATGGTCGTCTGTACACACCTTCACTAAGCATTATAATTTGGACTCTTATTCAGGTCAGGAATCTACATTTGGCAAAGCAGTGTTGCATACAGTGCATACATATCCATCTGTTCATATCATACTGAATTCTGGCTCCCTCCTCCAAATTAATTAAACTGCTTTGGGAGTGTATCAAAGATAAGGAATACGTGGGAGGACACAATCCATTTGAAGAACAATTTACTTACCCCTAGTAATGTTCTTTCGGCTGATTGTTCCACCCACGTATTCCTTATCGCCCCTCCCAACCTACCCAGCAGTAAAGTTTCCCTTGTGGTTACAATCTAAGCTCTCTCAGGAGGAGTAACCGTCGGACATAAGATCATCCTTCACTCCTAAAAATGGGACTGAAGCCAACGGGCTCTGCACGTGCTACTCATACCTCCGAGGGACATCGAGTCAACAGGCATAGACGCACAGTGTCCCCTGCGGAAAAAAATTCAGAAGCAGCAAAGCTGGATATTGGAAATATCAAAGCTAAGAAATAGGTGGGAGGAACATCCAGTCAAAAGAACGTTACCCGGGGTAAGTAACTGTCTGTCTTCTTTATGAGCTACCAACCAATGTGTGCAACAGTGCATTGGGTCACATACATAAATTAGGTCGTAGATTCAAGGCATTTTGGTCTGCTGTTTCCTTGCTGTGAACCTCTGCTAAACCTGTAACTTTACATAGTGCTATGTCGCTGCATTTTTCTGAAGTTAATCACAGTGTTTCTTTAACCTTTTTCCTGCTCATGCCTTTTGTGCACCACAAGTGTGTAGAATAGGCCCCAACCAGTTCACTTGGTTCACGTAAAATGTGTTATTCTTCTCAGTCTTTATATTACAAAGTTCCAATGAGCAGTAGCCTGGCATGAGAAAAATCTCATGTCACACGAGTTTAATCAAATAAATTAATGAGGAAGCAGAGCTTAGACCGCTGTGCCCTATAAAGTGACAGATATGATAGGTTATTTATAACTCGCTTAAAACCCAGAGATTTCTAAGCGCAGACCTGGGGATCGAACCTGTGTGCTGCGTGTCGTCTTGCTTCCAAGACGAGCACGTTGCCCCTGAGCTATCCTCATGAGATGAGATGGGGAATCCACTAACTGCCTGACAACTTTAATTTTGTGTGGAGAAAATAAAAATAGATCTAAACCTCAGAGAGAGTAAAGTTATATACAGAAAAGGAAACCATTTTTATTAAGTGGGAGGAGATAGCAAATGGATAACAAATCTTCACTGGTCATGGGTGGGCATAGTGGGCAAATAAATGGCGAACGTGCACACCCGATCCTCTGCTCTTGCGGCTGTGCAACCGGTTGTAGGATAGCAGTTATGTGACTTTTGTGATTTCATCAGGAGGTTGCTGCTTTGCAAGGGGCACACCTCGTTAACGCTAGCCAGTTTGTGGACGGCATGGTAGAGAAAGGTTCAGGGATGGGGAAAGCCAGAAGTTATGGGAAATGCTTTTTGGAAACTGGGTTGCACTTAAATTTGATTGCACGGTACACCTCAAAGCTTCAATTTCGATGGTTATGTTGGGCTTTAGAGGTAACTAGTGCAATGCTTTATCAGAAAGGTTTTTTTTCACAATGTCAGCTATTTCTGCAGCAGATGGGACCTTGCATGTAATAACATGACAGGCACTTGATTTTTATTATCCCATGCTAATTGTTCCAAAGCCTAGTAACACATAGCGTTTAACTGTCACATATTACACAATTAGCCCCCACAGAGGTGCCAAGAACAGAGGTCTCCTCTGGGTCAGGGTGCCACCATCTGAGAGCCCATAAAATTCCTTCTCCGATATGTGCTTTTTATAAATATTTTTTTTTTCTTTATAGCAACAATTTATCATATCTTGCAATCACTGCATGATGGTCGTGGATAGTTTGGTATCATTTGCTGTACAATCTGAAGCCTACCTAGCAAAACTGCAACAACCGCAACCTTGGAGTAACAAATGCCGAGCATAAAGTTGTCTTGGCGCTCAAGGGAATATGATGAACAGTATTCTGAGAATGCTACCATGTTGGGCCAGTTTTAAAATCATCCCTAATCCAAGTTTTGATACCTTTTTTATTAACTTTTTACATGCATATTTGATTGGCATAAAATTTTATACATAAAAAAAACAGACATCCAGACTAAATTGATTTGGTTACTACAATTGCAAATAATGTCACATCTTCACAATTAATTATAAATGTCCTATTAAGATACAGCTTCACTATATCAGACATAAAGATAAACGGGTCTCAAAATGATATCCTATGTTAAATAATGACTATTAGACTCCTCTCAATTGCAAAATGCTACAATTGCTAAATTAAGACTCACTTTGGAACCCCACCATCATCTAGCCCAAACCGCTTTCTGCTCTAAAGTCTCACTTCTGTGTGCAAATTTACCAAATAGATGTAATCTCAGGTCATCCAGGCAAGGACATTCGACATACAAGTGTTTTAGGGTTTCTAAGCTACCAGGGAGGCCGCAAAAGCAACATTTTTGTTGACTTTTTTCCATTTTATTGCAGACTCAAAGAATTTAGTGTGCCCAGTGCATATAGCTGGAACCTAATGAATGCTGGGTGCACCTTCCTGTCAGGGAATACATTCATGTATATATGGTTGGTTATACATAAATGTCAGATAAATATTTATAATTTTCTTTGCCAGGCGCCAATTTTTATATTTGTGCGTTTTATCCCCAATTCCATAATTGGGCATTTTTTCATTAATTTCAACTGACAGGTCAGGGGTCTGTAAGATTCAAGGTGAACTCATTTTACTTGATACATATTTGGATCATTTTCACTTACTTCACCAATTGTGGGTTTCAGCCCATGTTTAGCACCTTCATCAGGATTTCAGCCACTGTGTTAATTTCTGTTGGCATACTATTCAAGAAGAAGAAGAATGTTCTAATGCTGCTCATTGATCAAGGAAGGCAGCCCCAGTTTGCATCTCATAATGCTAGTGGCAGTATAGATAGTTAAACCCAAACATTTTCTCCAATATTTCTCCTCTAGCCTTTGGCGCCACCTATTAGTATATATGGTGCTTGTCTCCAAGCCGTATAACACTATGGGAATACACCTTTGTTTGTTTGTATATGGTTATGCCTGGTTTATAAAGAATTCCCTAAACCTTCTACAGAGTCTGCTTAATCTCTGTGCTAGCATCACCCTGCTTCTAAACTTGATTTCCAGTTTTGTTTTTGAGGACTTTTTGTAGAGAATAACACCCAAATACATGTATTTCAATGCTGGTTCGACCAGTATTGTTTCACAGAAACCGTTGAATTGGCACCTTTTATAATTTGTGCCGAATTCCATATTTTTATTTTCTGTGAAATTAATTTGAAGATGGTATTTATTAGAAAAGGCCCACAGAACATTTAGGGCATATTGTAAAACCCCTATCTGTATGATCTGTAAGAATGATATTGTCAGCATATGATAACCAGGCCACATGCTCGTTCCCAATTTTAGGAGCTGTCAATTTAGCCCCGTGTAAATAATACTGAAAATCTGAAAACTACATATTAAAGGGGCTAGCATACAGCCTTGTTGTAACCCTCGCTAATTGCAGATGTATTTTTGCATACTTTCCTGTCTAGTTTAGCTTAATTTTGACCTTTATCGTAGGCCTATAATACATTTAAAGTTCTGACGTCAACTTTGAGCAGAACGTTCCTGCCAAAGCCAATCCCAGCATACCTTATAAAAGGCTGCAGATTAGTCTTTAAATGTTACAAATAACTGTGGCCTGTCAGTCATTTGGGAGGGTGTTACAAAGGGTGATTAGAATAAAAATATTGTGGGCTGTCAAACAATCTTTTGTGAAGCTCCTCTGAAAATGGATGGCTTAAAATATTATTTTCGAAGGCCCATTTCTTGAGCAGCCCTAAAATTAGAGGCACGAAAACTTAACTAATTACATTTAGCAAGGTGATAGGAGTCTGGGTCATTTCCCTGGCCCTTTTTATACATGGGAATAATGCAGTCTTCTTCCCAAGCTGTTGATATAATTCATGAGTTGGTAATCAAATTGAATAAAGCTCTGAGACACATTGCCCACCATGGCGGTCTGCTTTGTAGTATTAGATTCGGTAGGCCATCTGGTCCTGGGGCCGTAAAGCTTTTCACATTTGCTAAACTTTATTCGACAGATGTCTTCAGCACAAACAAATACATCCATAAAATATACAGAGGTCTGTTAATTAAAATACAAGTCAGACAGTTCATGAATACTCCACACAAAAAAATTAGATTATACTTTAAAAGTTTCTACAGATTGATAGTCCTTGATAATCTACAAAATTGCTAAGAACCGTCTTCTTCCTAATGTAGATAAATATCATAACTTAATAGCTAATTTCATTAAACAAAATCCTCCTCAATGAAATAATTCGATACAATATTGCGTAATGCCACCATGCTGACAGCAGTTTATTTTTTGCAACCTTCCATAAAACTCCAGTTGCTTATATTAATTCAGTTGAGGCGTCATGGCAACATCTTATTAGCTGCTGACGGATTGTCCTATCATGTTCTTTAAATCCATGCACAATGAATAAACTTGGCCACAAAATGAACAACATCCATGTTATTAGTAGATTTACAATAAATCACTGCTTCATCTGTATGAAATATGTATGCTAATTTTAATAATTGTATCCGATATTTGGCCCTCAACTCTTAAAACCATTCCAAAATAGCATAAAGTGCATTCAATTTTCATCACTAGTTCTACTCATAGGGCAGATAGTGGAGTTGTTCCCACCACAGTTCCTTGTGAACTTTGCAGGTCTTAGCCTGTTCATCCTGAGCACAACATGAAGTGTGCAAGCATATGGTGGTGTGATTATATCAAGGTAGTCTTCAAACCCAGGGTCATGTTTGTTGGTCAAATACAACACACCCAAGCTCAGTGAAAGTCACAAGTCCTCCATCTTTTTCCTCAATAGCAGCATAACTGCGTTTTTCACTTCACAATTGCTTCCCCTGCCCATGGCAGCCGGATTATACCATAAACTGCTCATCAAAGCTAATAACCACTGTTTGACATGCATACGACAGGGGAGGGATCATCCACCCTCAATTGTCAGGACATGTTTGAGTGCGTCTCGGTACTTCGCTAATACTGGTGTTCCCCAGATCCTCACCCAGAATAGCACCGGCTTAAGGTTCACTTTTTATTTTCATAACATCTAAAATCTCTTCTGTAGAGAAGTACATTTTATCTGATTGATAGTATGTCCGAGATTCAACTATTGGGTGCACAACAAGTACATTTATTTAACTGCTTTTATTTGGGACATAGGCATAGTTTGTGACTTACCCAAAGCCTCCTCTTTGTTGTTTATTAGTTTGCCAACAATTTGTGCATCTTTAGTTACAATGTTTTTAATGTTTTCATAACATTTCTGGTGACCCATTAATCTGTGGAAGATTAGCCCGTTCTTTCTCCAGCATGGGGTCCGGCATGAATTCACATGCTCATGAATATTCCGTCGTCAGACTGGGAATCCTCGATAAAAGAAAGCAGTCCTACCTTAAATCGGCCTTTCTCCCATTAACCAATCAATGATGTCTGGGTCATACTGCACCCATCCAATTAACAATGTCTCCCTAAGTCCCACCCCCAGTGGCCATCTTCAGATTCTTACAGCACACTTCAGTGCTGGGAGTCCTCTCGAGTGATTCTTTGGGCTATTCATGTTTTTACCTTTTTTCTTTTTTGGAGGACATCTCAACTCTGTGAATTTCAGACACATGAATGAAGGAAAGGCCTTGTCGAAGGCTTACAAATCCAGGTGGCTCTCCGGCTGCATCATGCACTGTCATCGTTTGGCCATCAGACCTCTTCCAGGATGGCAGAGAACCCATTCCACCACAGCCATCACTACAACAATGGCGTTTCGAGGGGATTGGGTCCTCCAACGTATTCCATATCTATGACACAGCTGTGCTGCTTTGGAAAATCTTCGGCGTCTGCGTTCTGCATCGACGTCGATACGCTGCCCTCGAGGACCTCCTCCTACGGCCAACGTCACTGGATGTTATAAGTAGGACATACGACGCTTGTAGCCTCAGTTCCGTTTTTTCCGCGAACGTGTTCGTTTCGGAGATCTCGGCGCGCCTCTACTCTTTGGAGTTCCTGGTCTTTCCCGGTTCTTCGAACCTGTTTCGTATTGTGAAGTCTTTCTTCGTGAAGATGTCTACCTCTTCTTCCACACCACGTCCGGGCTTTAAGAAGTGCGGGGACTGTGGGTCCAAGATGTCGGTTACGGACTCGCACAACGCCTGCCTCTGGTGCCTCGGTGAGGCCCATGACACGGATGACTGTGTCGACTGCCGGTCGCTCTCGTCTAAAGCCTTGCGGGAGCGCAAGAAGTCATCAGTAGGTAAGGTGTCTAAGCCACGGAAATCGAGGTCTGCAGGGCTTTCGACGGACGATTCGAGAGGCGACTCTCCGCGTCGTCGTCGGAAGTCCAGTGGGTCCCGGTACTCCTCTGCCTCTTCGAGGCACTCCCGGAAGCGCCGTCATCGGTCGCCTTCCCCGTCCTCTTCCGAGGACTCCGCCCATTGGCGTGTCCCTTACCCCACCAAGCATGCGACGCCAAAGGAATGGGCTTCCTTCGGGAAGAAAATGTTGGCGATTCTCGAATCGCAGGGCACTGGTCCGTCCGCGCCTCCGAGTGGGGTCGGTTGTGATCAGTCGAGAGACACCGCTCGCACGCCTTCGTGCTCAGGTGGTCGTCCCGATTCGCAGGAGAGGTCCCGCTCGGACAAGGGGGATAGTTCTCGGCATGCCCGTTGTTAGGGAGAATTCTCTGTTTAGGCTGAATTTCCTAACCTAGTGAGTCCCCCAGCAGCTTTGCTGGATTTTTGGGGGTTTATTTTTTTCTCCTGCCAAGAGTGAGACTCTTTTACCCTCACTCTTGGGCATGATTTGAGTGCGTTTCTTTGAATCTAGATGTGTTTAATGGGCTATAGGGTCTTTTACTCCATAGGGCTTCATGTGTTTTTGTGATGTGTGTTACTGTCTCCCAGGGCATCTAAAGTCACCATTGACTTTACTAGTCTTAAATTCTGAACAGAACCAGTACAAACCATCATATTGTGGACCTACTGGCTGGGGCAATTCGATTGCCCCAGGGTCTGTTAGTCGAGGGGGCACGTCTCCGTCCCCCCTGATCGAGTTTTGGCTAGTGGCAGTGGATACTACTTTTTATGTTCAACCGCGAATATTTTCCTATGGGATTTTCCCATTGTTTTAGGCTACTATCTTTATTTAATTATTTACGGTAGCCTCGAACATACCGCCAGTTTATTTAATATTAATTCTCTGATTGGTATTTTTGCCAAAACTTGATTCTAAAATGGCGTTTGTGTTCTCTTCTGTGACTCCAACCCAAGTCGAGCCCTTTGTTCCACTTTTTGGCGGGCTTCTCCACAGAAGCCCTCCAAACTGGTGCCACTCTGTCTGGGGTACTTAGGAGGGGTGGAGGGGGATTTAGGCACCCTGGACTGAGTTGCCTAGGCAACTCAAGTCGCACTCCGTCCTGATTGGCCCAAGTGGTGAGCCGGCCAGCTCACCACTTAGCATGTTTGAGTGACAGCTAGGCTGAGTGAATGGGGGTTTTCTGCATAAAAGCAGTGCGTTGGGGACTGGAACTTGAGAAGTCGCCACAGGACCTAAGAATCCGACGAGGGAGAAGCTGAGCCGACCTGCCACAACACCACCACCGGTGGAGCACTGCTGGACCACCTCACCACTTTTTCCAACCACAGAGGAGATCTCCCGCCGGAGAGTCTTCTTCCTTTGACTGGTGGGGATAACCAGTTTCACCGTCTTTTCGCCTTCCCGACATACCTCGTGGCCGCCTTGCCTGTGCCAAGCATGCCGGCAACCAGGATACCACATTTTACCACGACCGCGAAACAAAGGTACCACCTTTAACCGGAAAACTCCGCGGCTGGTTTCTTCCCTGGTAGTGCAACGACCTTCATCTTTCCTCCAGGTCGAGCTCTTCTCTTCCCCTGGACGACGACGCAACTTGCACCCACTACCAGGAACAACTGCCACCGCTGGAGGATCCTTCCCACTTAAGGTACCGTGTCCCGCCTGGCTTCCCTTGCTACCGACTGTACGGGGTAGATTTAGTCCCCGGCTTTTGAACCTGGGTTAGCCTGGGACACCCTGGCTAAACTTTCCTAAGCCTCTCTTAAACTCTTTTTGAACCCTCTGCAAGACTTTCAAAGCCTAGTGTAACTGTGTGATCTTGGGCGCATTTGTGCCCTGCTCTCTCTAAGAGTGGGCCCAGCCTTTGGACTTTGGCTCACCAGTGACTTCTTGCTCTTCTGCCTTGCTAACAGTGTTCCTGAATCTTAGAGTGGTGTACCTTTCCATGTTCTGTCTTTTTCCCTCCCTTTCTCACAAACTTATTGGAGTGCCATCCAGTTAAGCGCTCACCTCTGTATGAAAATAAGTGGTGTTTTACTGTGAGTTATCCGATAAGGGAAAAGGGGTGTATATATTACATATAGTGCTGGAGTGTTTCAAACCGTGTGTTTTTAAATAAATAATTATATACTTTGATACCAAAGCTCTGGTCAGTGTTTGCTTGTATTATTGTATCTGGATGCCTATTGTGTATACTTTGCATACTGCCTAACTCTTCTTGAGAGAAGTCTGACTGCTCAGCCACAGCTACCAGGTAAATCTGGGTGGTACAGACTGCTACCAAGTGGGTTTACTGCCAACACCTGTAGTCTTAAATCTTTTGCAGTGTTCCGTAAGGGAACTGCACAGGTTTCTGCCTAACACTCGTTCCAGGTCCCGGTCCTTGACGCGCTCAAGACCGTGTGAACCTGTGGTGTCTTCAAGAAAGAAGTTGACGCCAGTGGCGCCAAGGTCGTCGATGGACTCTTTCGAGGCCCCGCCTTCAGAGAAGTCGTCGACGCCATTGGCGCCCTGACTGTCGAGGGACACGCTCGGGGCCCCGGCCTCGAGGACTGTGTCCGTGCCATCGATGTCGAAGCCGCGTTCGGCGTCGATGCCGATTCACTCGACGCCTTTCGAGACTGTTTCGACAGGGGTTTCCGGGGCTCGGGGGACCGCCTAGAAAGGCTCTGGCAAAGGCCAAGAATGGCTTTGTTCCGCATTCTGTGCCTTCTTTCCGCCAGCTTGAGTTTATTTCGGAGGGAGATGAGGGCTCGGATGATGGCATGGTTCCGGATACGGTACTGGACGAGATTTTCTCGGGCCATAGCCAAATTGAAGACCTGCGGCAATCCCTGCACAATGCCAGGGGGCTAGACACCTCTCCGGAGATGGAGTTTTGTAGGCCTGAGCCTGGCACTCATGCCGACTCCTCGTACCGGCGCCTTATGTCCAGGGTCACAGAGTACTTGGGATGGTCTGCTCCCCCAGGGGATTTTCTTCAGGATGACCTTACGTATACCCTCGATCAAGGTCCAGCAACTGACCCGGTATTGCCGTTCCATATGGCTCTACAGAGGAGGGTGTCGGCGGCTTGGCTGCTCCGGAGAGTCTCACGGCAGTGGGCAAGTCTTTGCCGCGAAAATACCGCCCAGCCAGTAGCGACCCCTGCTACTTGACCAAGCACCCCACTCCGGAGAGTTTGGTGGTGCAGGCGGCTACGGCCCCGGCAAAGCAGGCGTCGTATCCTGCCATCCCTCCTGATAGGGACGACAAGCGTTTTGACGGTTGGGCGAAGAAAGTGTTTTCTTCAGGGGGTATGGCGCTTCAGGCAGCCAACTCCGTATGTGCCTTGTCACGTTTCACGCACTCTCTGTGGAACTGTGTTCCCTTAGCGGCTGAACATATTCCCGAAGGGGATGAACGGGATGGTTTCCTTGCCATTGTTCAGGATGGTAAGGACGCCATGTGTGCGGCTGTTCAGTCAGGTTCGGACATGGCAGATTGCGTCAGCCGGTCCATGGCGGCGAACACCGTGATACGCAGGTTTGCGTGGTTGCAGAAGTCGGGGTTTGCTCCTGATGTGCATGCCCGGCTCCTCAACATGCCCTTTGACGGGGAACATCTCTTTGGCGGCAAGGCTGAGGAGAGCCTTGAGAGGTTGCAGACCTCCAAAGCTGCAGCGAAGTTGTTGAGCGTGCAGTTCGCCAACCTCCGCCTTTTCGTCCTAGGGGACAGCAATGGAGAGGAGGTTCCTTTTGTTATTACTCGTCCTTTGGTAAAGCGAGAGGAGCTGCCAGTCAAAGGGGCTGCCGTAGGAGTGCCAGAGGTGGAAAACAAGGTACTCGAGGTGCCAAGGCTGCTTGGGCTGTTGCCTCTTTGCCCTCAGGCAATGCCGCAGCCGCTTCAGCTCAGTCATGAGGCCTGGTCCCATGGTTCGCCGGTTGGGGGGGAAGGCTGGCGCAGCATCTTGTAGACTGGCAAGCCATTACTTGGGATGTGTGGGTTCTGGAGATCATAACCCACGGCTACTGTCTTCCTTTTCGGCAGAGGCCTCACAACAATCCACCAGGGAACCTCTCTTTGAAGTGTCCGGATCCGCTCCTTGCGCAGGAAATTCAAGCCCTGCTGGAGAAAGGCGCCACAGAACTGGTGCCTGTAGCGTAGAGGAACAATGGATGGTATTCCCCTTATTTTTTGATTTCAAAGAAAGACGGGGGATTGAGACCCATCATGGACTTGCGCGGTTTGAACAAACTCCTCAGGAAGGACAAGTTCAAGATGGTGACTCTTTCTCAAGTCCTCCAGGCCCTTCAACTTCAGGATTGGTTGGTGTCTCTGGACCTCAAGGATGCTTACTTCCATGTGCCGATCCATCCCAAGCACAAGAAGTACCTGAGGTTCGCGGTTGGCGACTCGCACTTTCAGTTTCGGGTCCTGCCGTTCGGATTGATCTCCGCCCCGAGGGTTTTCACCAAGCTCATGGTGGTGGTGGCAGCGCATCTCAGGAAAGGGGGGATTCACGTCTACCCCTACCTGGACGATTGGTTGATCAGGGGGAGCTCTGCCGAGCAAGTCGTGGATCATCTGTCCGTCACCTGCCACTTCCTTCACAGGCTGGGCTTCTCCCTCAATTTAAAGAAGTCCCATTTGACACCAACACAGCGGCATCAGTACATCGGAGCAGTGCTCGACACGTTCCTGGGGCAGTGTTTTCCTCCTCAGGTGAGGGCTCTTCACATTCAGCAGATGGTGCACAAGATTCAGTTTGCCCAGGATCTCCCAGCGTCCGAGTTCTTGAGACTGCTCGGCCTCATGGCATCCTGCATTCTTCTGGTTGTCCCATGGTTCGCCGGTTGGGGGAAGGATGGCGCAGCATCTTGCAGAGTGGCGTGCCATTAGTTCAGATGTGTGGGTTCTGGAGATCATAACCCACGGCTACTGTCTTCCTTTCCGGCAGAGGCCTCGAGACAATCCACCGGGGAATCTCTCTTTGAAGTGTCCAGATCCGCTCCTTGCGCAGCAAATTCAATCCCTGCTGGAGAAAGGCGCCATAGAACTGGTACCTGTAGCGGAGAGGAACAAGGGATGGTATTCCCCTTATTTTTTTATTTACAAGAAAGACGGGGGATTGAGACCCATCATGGACTTGCACGATTTGAACAAACTCCTCAGGAAGGACAAGTTCAAGATGGTTACTCCCTCTCAAGTCCTCCAGGCCCTTCAACTTCACTACTGGTTGGTGTCTCTCGACCTCAAGGACGCTTATTTTCATGTGCCGATACATCCAAAGCACAAGAAGTACCTGAGGTTCGTGGTTGGCGACTCGCATTTTCAGTTTCAGGTCCTGCCGTTCGGATTGACCTCTGCCCGAGGGTCTTCACCAAGCTCATGGTAGTGGTGGCAGCGCACCTCAGGAAAGGGGGGATTCAAGTCTACCCCTACCTGGACGATTGGTTGATCAGGGCACGCTCTCCCGAGCAAGTCCTGGATCATCTGTCAGTCATCTGCCACTCCCTCCACAAGCTAGGCTTCTCCCTCAACTTAAAGAAGTCCCATCTGACAGCAACTCAGAGGCTCCAGTACATCGGAGCAGTGCTCAACACGTCCCTGGGGCATTGTTTTCCTCCCCAGGTGAGGGCTCATCACATTCAGCAGATGGTGCACAAGTTTCAGCTTGCCCAGAGTCTCCCAGCATTCGAGTTCTTGAGATTGCTCGGCTTCATGGCATCCTGCATTCTTCTGGTGCCAGAGGCCAGGTTGCGGATGAGAT
Source organism: Ambystoma mexicanum (assembly GCF_040938575.1). Lineage (NCBI taxonomy): Eukaryota > Metazoa > Chordata > Amphibia > Caudata > Ambystomatidae > Ambystoma > Ambystoma mexicanum. Next base: position 468,780,120 of record NC_090936.1, on the reverse strand, counting down.
CTTTGCAATGGGCACTCAAGCTCCAGTGGTCTGTCCTCCGGCAGGATGTCGGACCCTGTTCAGGTGCCGTCCTCGGTCGCCCAGGACCTTCTGTGATGGGCCTTTGAAGACAATCTGATGAAGGGGGCTCTATTTTGGCTACCCTGGCCGGAGGTGCCGATCGTGACGGACGCATCTCTCCCGGGATAGGAGCTCATGCCAACGAGTTGACAGTCAGCGGTCGTTGGTCTCTGTCGGAGTCCAGACTCCATATCAATCTGTTGGAGCTGAGGGCCGTCAGGCTAGCCCTGAAGGCTTTTCTGCCGACTGTGCGAGGGAAGAATGTCCTGATCCTGACGGACAACACGGTGGCCATGCACTACCTCAACAAAAAGGGGGGGGGCAGGGTCACTTCCTCTGTGCAGGGAGACGATGCAGCTCTGGTTCTGGGCAATCCAGCAGGAAATTTCGATCTCGGCAGTTCATCTGGCCCGAGACGAAAACGAGACGCCGGACGCTCTGAGCAAGCAGAGCGTGATCTCTCACGAGTGGGAGTTGGCTCAGGAGATTCTCCTGGAGATCTTCGCCATGTGGGGGCCCCTCATGTGGATCTCTTTGCCTCCAGTGTCAACCGGAAGTGCGGGAGGTTCTGTTCGCAGGAATTTCCTCCAAAAGGAGCCTTAGGAGACGTGTTCGTGGTGGAGTGGTCTTTCCCACTGCTGTACGTGTTTCCTCCATACCCCGTCATCCCGTAAGTACTGCAGAGGTTTCAGAGGTTCGGTTCCCGGATGATCCTCATTGCTCCGGCGTGGGCCCGGAAGATGTGGTACCCGGACCTTCTCGATTTGTCCATCTGCCCTCCACGTCGTCTTCCCTACCGAGACGATCTGCTCTCACGGGTGGGGGGTCAGGTTCTCCTTCCAGAGGTCAGATCCCTCAACCTTCACGCTTGGTTTCTGAAAGGTTGAGGTACATGGATTGGGATCTCCCTGAAGACGTGATGGAGGTGCTGCTCTCGGCCAGACGGCCAGCAACAAAGTCCCTGTACCGTTGCCGTAAGTTCTGCGACTGGTTCAGGGTTAAGAATGTGGATCCTTTTGCATGCGGCATTCCCATGGTTCTGTCTTTTTTGCTTTCTTTGGCCCACAGGGGCCTGCAAGTGGGTACTGTTAAAGGTTACCTGTTGGCGCTGTCCATATTTAAGCGCTAGTCTGAAGAGTGTTACTATTTTAAAATTCCTTTAATTTCTCAGTTTCTGAAAGGGCTCACTAATGTGTTCCCTCCGTCACCTTTCCTGGTGCCTGGTTGGGATTTGAACCTTGTTCTCAAGTTTTTGATGGTGCTCCGTTTGAGCTTTTGCATTCATGCCCTTTGAGACTTTTAACTCTTAAAACTGTATTTTTGGTTGCGGTCACTTCCGCTCGCAGAGTGAGTGAGTTGCAGGCACTTTAAGTTAAGCCACCCTTCACTGTGTTTCATAAGGACAGGGTTGTCCTTAGAGTTCGTCCTTCCTTTCTTCCGAAGGTGGTGTCACAATTTCATTTAAGCCAGAAGGTTGTTCTTCCGACGTTTTATCCTCCTCCACATCCTGGTAAGGAAGAGGAGAGGCTCCATAGGCTTTATCCTAGGAGAGCGTTAAGCTTTAATATTTCACGCATGTCCCCGGTCAGAGTGGATGATCAACTCTTCATTGGTTACGCTGGAAAGCATTTGGGACAAGCTGTGACGAAACAGACTTTGTCTCGCTGGATTATTTTGGCCATCTCGGAGTGTTACCGCTTGGCGGGTAAGGACCCACTGGTCGGCTTACGGCCCATTCTACCAGGGGTATGGCTGTCATGATCTCTGCTTCCAAAAGGTCAGGGTTTTCCCAACTCCCTTGGAAGCAGATACATAACCCAGGTTCTGAGTGCCAACCAGTCCCAATTGGGACCTTTTGGACCCAGTCCTGGCGCCAGTGGCACCAGGCTCATAAATATGCCCAGTCCCAGCGCTGGAAGCGCCGGGCTCATAATGCTTGGGTGGACTTACCTGCAGCAGACCATGCTGCTTACTTGCCTGCCAGTTGAGCCTCTGATCCTCTTCTGTTTGGAACTACTTTTCCTGTTGGGTGGGGCAGGAGCCACTCCCTAGATTCAGAACACTGGAACTCTTCTGGAAAGCAGGAACTCTTTTCTTACCTAGGCGTGGCTGTGGAAGGAGACATCTAAGCACTACAGGAGGCTATTTAAACCACACCCGATGGATGAATCTTGCTTTGCGTTATTCTGCATCCTCTGCAGCAGAACGCTCATCGTGTCTTCTGCATCTGATCCTGGGCCTAAGGAAAAAGGCTTACCATCCTGAATCCAGTCTTCAGCAACACCTATAAAGACAAGAAAGAACAGGTTAGCATTACGGTCTTCAGTGACAGCTCTTCACTTACCTGGTCCATCGGCTGTCACCAACGCCTTCGGCGCTGCATCCCGCATCTGAAAGACAAAACAAGGTGCGTTTAAATACATTGGGGAACTTTAATACTCACGTGCCATTACTCCTTTCCACATCTAACCCAGTGGGTATTCCGGCACCCTGCAGCCGCTCCGAACTTGTACCTGCAAAATAAAAAGACAGTTAGAGCGCATCGTGAAGCAGGCAACAAGCGCTTACTTACGTGCTTCCAGGCGCTTCTATTCATCACACGGGCTCCATCTTCAACTTACTTCAGCCCGTCATCCGCCATCGCCGGAACCCTGCAAAACAAGAAACATCATTACTAAAGACTTTAAAGACATTAGAATTACTCGAAACTTACCGTTCGTGCAGTAAACGACGGACAGCAGTCCTCTGAAGTCAAGAGGCCTGCTCCCCTTATCCAGTGAAGAAACTGGTTACAGCACCCTGCCCCGAGGCAGATGGAGAGCACGGCGTTCACTTACCTAAGGTGAGAGCGTTAACCTTTGGGGTTCTACAGGAGAAGAGAAAGGGAAGAAGAGAGACATTCAATAACCCAGTTCCTTAATCCCATATTTTCTATCTGCAGACATCTTACCCTTCAAGTCAGACATACAGTGCACAGAGGTCCAGCCCAAAGAGCCAGCCGTGTGTTACACATCACCTTTGCAGATACGGTATACGCCCAGTCAAGACCGGCGCCTCTACGGGAATCAGGTGAGCGTTACAATGGCTGCCTCTACTGCCCTACAGAGGGGGGTTCCTATTCCTAACATCTGTGATGCAGCCACCTGGGCTTCGGTACATACTTTTGTACGTCACTATTCCCTCGATTCCTTCCGTGGGCAGGATTTGGCCTTTGGCAAGGCGGTCCTTTACTCCGCAATTTGATTGGGCATTCTAAATGTCTGTTTTCTAAATTCTTTTCCCACCTCCTTGCTTGGTACTGCTTTGGGAGTCTGTCATAGATATTGAATATGTCGGAGGACCCAATACCCTCGAAGAACAAGTTAATCTCTTACCTGGTAACGTTCTTTCGATGGGATGGTCCGACGACATATTCCATATCGCTCCCTCCCTACCTTCCCCGCTACAGAATTTCTTATGCGATTGCAGCTTACTTTTCTGCAAGGCTTTGTGTGTCAGACTGGCAGAAGACTGATGCCACACGTTCTGGGGGGAAAAACTACAACTGAGGCTACGGGCGTCGTGCGTCCTACTTATAAAATCCAGTGACGTCGGCCGTCGGAGGAGGTCCTCGAGGGCGGCGTATCAACGTCATCGATGCAGGACGCAGGCGCCGAAGATTTTCCGAAGTAGCACAGCTGTGTCATAGATATTGAATACCTCTTCGGACCATCCCATCGAAGGAAAGTTACCAGGTAAGAGAGTAACTTCTTCAAAGGGATTGTGTCCTCCGACGTATTCCTCATCTTTGATAGATCATCTCCAGCTTGCTGGCCTCGGAAACTTTTTTCAGTAGAGGGTGCTGCGCGTCGACATCCCTCGAGCCGATGTCCCTCGACAGGCTCCGTATCGGCGCCGACGTCATCACGCGTATAAATAGACTCGCGCAGCGTCCGTTGCTCAGTTCCGTTTTTCCGCGCTTCGTGGTGCCTCGGAATATCATTGCTCAGTTCTTCAGTCAAATATACTTCATTATTCCTCGAATACCGACTCGTACTCGATGGCTTCCTCATCCGAACCGACGACTCCACGGTCCGGCTTCAAAAAATGTCGAGACTGTGGAAAGAAAATGTCGTTGACGGATCCTCACAGGATCTGTTTGTGGTGCCTGGGAGTCTAGCACCATTGTTCGGAGTGCGAGGACTGCATGTCCATGACGGCGAAAGCCTTGAAGGAGCCTAAGGGGAAGCTCGAGCGTGGTAATGCAGTTAAAACTTCTTCGAAAGATTCCTTGGCAGAGTCGAGACATTCGTCTCCTCGCCATCACAAAAAATATTCTCGTTCTAGGTCTCAAAGCAGTTCCCATCACTCTTCGAGATCTAAGCATTCAAAAAAGAGACGTCAAAGATCCCCTTCCTCTTCGTCGTCGTCTTCCGTTTCCCCGAAACGGGTCTCCTGCCCCACAAAACATAGCTCTCAGGGTGAGTGGGAGGAATTCAGGAAAAAGATGCTTAGTGTCTTCGAGAAAGCGGCCTCGACCCCCTCGAAGACTGCTGAGGGTGTTACCCTGGGTGAAAGACCCGAAAAATCAAAACGCTGCGAGTCGCAGCACCCGACGAAAGAAGCTACTCGAGAGCGTCACGAACCCTCGAGTAAAGGCAAAGTCGCATCTTCGACACCGTTGTCGAAAATCCCTTCGACGCATAGATCGGCGTCTTCGACGCCATTATCGAAGGGTTCTTCGACACACAGGTCAGTCGATTCGACGCCGTCTTCGACATTGATGCTGAAAAAGGACAAACCCACGGCCACCCCACAGCCAGTGGCCATACCCAGTGCCTCGATCACGAGAATTTCGTCGTCAACCTCGAGTAGAATTCCGATACTCTCGAGTTCCTCGAGGCCTCTACCAACTTTCTTGACGCCTTTTTAGATGGCTTCGAAGCCTTTAACGTCCGCGTCGACGACATCGACGTTTTCTCAGCCAATTATGACGAATTTGGCCCCTTCTGCTCTGGAAATGGGATTTATACCATTTCCAACATCTGATTCCAGAGCCTTAGCATCTATTTATGAAGGAGGGGAGAATTCGGATCAGGAGAGACCTTTTGAGTTGCAGGGATCTGCAACTCCTGTACCAGAGGAATTTACCTCTGAGGAAAGTAGGTTTAAGGACCTCCAAGAATCCTTACATGAAGCAAGTGGGTTGGACACTTCCCCAGAAGTGGAATTTTCCAAACCAGACCCAGGGGAACATGCCGAAACCCCTTATAGAACCTTGATGGCAAGGATAATAGAGTTTATGGGGTGGTCTACACCCTCACCTGCTTTTCAGCAAGACGACCTCAGACATTTTGGTTAAAGGTCCACAGGAGGATCCTGTGGTGCCATTTCATGCGGCATTACAAAGGAAAATATTGGCAAACTGGGACACCCCTGAGGTTATCCCGGCGGTTAACAAAAAATTATCAGCCAAGTATAGGGTGTCTACGGCTGACCCTGCATATTTATCCAGACACCCAACTCTGGAGAGTCTGGTTGTGCAGGCAGCAACTTCATCAGGTAGTAAATCGGCTTACCCTACTGTTAAACAGGACAGGGATGACAAGAGATGACTCTATGGCCAAAAAAGTATTTTCTGCATGTAGCATGGCGTTGAAATCCATCAATGCTACTTGTACGCTCGCAAGGTTCAGCCACACACTTTGGGAGTGTGCTTCATCAGCGGCTGACTGCCTCCCGGAGGGAGAAGAAAGTGAAGCGTTTCTAAACATCATTAAGGATGGTAAAGACGCAATGTGCGAATCCCTTCAAACTTGCATTGATTCTGCTGACAGCATCAGCAGGGCCATGGCGGGAAATACAACAACCAGGAGATTTGCTTGGTTGCGGAAGTCTGGTTTTGCTCCAGGTGTGCAAAACAGACTCTTGAATATGCCCTTTGACGGCTCTTCCTTGTTTGGTAAGAAGGCGGATGACAGTTTAGAAAAGCTTCAAACATCAAAGGCAGCAGCAAAATCCCTGGGAGCTGCAATCCGTCAGACACCATATCGCCCCTCAGGATCCTCTTGGAGAGGTAAGTCCTTTCGCTTCTATTCTGCATTCGGAAGAGGCAGAGGACAGCCGGTTCAAAGGGGTCAGAAAAAATTCACCCGAGGTGGACGGGTTAAAAATACAAAAGCCGCAGCAAGTGCCTCTTTACCCTCGGCATCTGCATCAGCCGCCTCCAAACCGCGCTGAGGACTCTCCTCACAAGACACCAGTAGGGGGCAGGTTAACTCAACATCTGATGGAATGGCAGGCTATTACGTCAGATGCTTGGGCATTGGAGACAGTTGTCCAAGGTTACTGCCTGCTTTTTCTACGCATCCCTGAGAGTCATCCACCGGGGAACAGCTCTCTGAAAGTTCCAGATCCGCTCCTCTTGCTGGAAATTGTAGACCTGCTAGAGAAAGGTGCCATAGAACCGGTACCTGTAGCGGAGAGGAACAAGGGCTGGTACTCCCCCCTACTTTCTCATACCGAAGAAAGATGGAGGACTGAGACCTATCTTGGACTTGCGAGAATTGAACAAGTTCCTCAGGAAGGACAAGTTCAAGATGGTAACTCACTCTCAGATCCTTCAGACCCTCCTGCTCCAGGACTGGCTGGTATCTCTGGACCTCCAGGATGCTTATTTCCATGTGCCAATCTATCTCAAACACAGGAAATACCTGAGGTTCGCAATTGGCGGCTCTCATTATCAATTTCGAGTTCTGCCATTTGGGCTGACCTCCGCCCGAGGGTCTTCACCAAGCTAATGTCGGTAGTGGCTGCAAGTCTAAGGAGGGAAGGGATTCAAGTCTACCCCTACCTGGACGATTGGCTGATCAGAGCTGTATCTCCGGAACAAGCTCAGATTCAGCTAGATTATGTCTGCCACTTCCTTCATAAACTGGGCTTCTCCCTCAATTTAAAGAAGTCACAGATGATACCATCACAGAGACTCCAGTTCATTGGAGCGGTCCTGGACACTTCCCTGGGAAAAGCCTCGCCACCAGAGGTGAGGGCTCAAGATATTCTGCAGATGGTCACCAAGTTTCAAAATGCCCAACGTCTCCCAGCCTTCGACTTTTTGAGGTTGCTAGGCCTCATGACATCCTGCATCTTCCTTGTGCCAGAAGCTCGCGTGAGAATGAGATCTCTTCAGTGGGCACTGAGAACTCAGTGGTCGCAATTCTCAGGGAGAATGACAGACCTCCTTCAGGTTCCGGACAAGGTGGCTCGAGACCTTCAGTGGTGGGCCTGCCAGAAAAACATCTTGAAGGGAGAACTGTTTTGGCAACCATGGCCGGAGATAACAGTAGTCACAGATGCCTCACTCGCGGGGTGGGGAGCCCATACCAACGAGTTGACATCAGCGGTCGTTGGTCTCCATCGGAGTCCAGACTACATATTAACCTATTAGAGCTGAGAGCAATCAGACTAGCGCTGAAGGCTTTTCTGCCATCTGTAAAGGGGAAAAATGTCCTGATAATGACGGACAACACAGTGGCCATGCACTACCTCAACAAAAGCTGAGGCGTAAGATCACTTCCACTGTGCAGAGAGGCAATGCAGCTCTGGTTCTGGGCAATTCAAGAAGGAATCTCTCTATCGGCAGTTCACCTAGCCGGAGAGAAGAACTTGACGGCGGACGCTCTGAGCAGGCAGGGCACAGTCTCCCACGAGTGGGACCTAGCTCAGAAAGTCCTTCAGGAGATCTTCGCCCTTTGGGGAACCTCTCAAGTGGATCTGTTTGCCACCAGTACTAACAGGAAGTGTGATCTGTTTTGTTCAAGGGAATTTGCCCCGAGAGGAGCTCTAGGGGACGCGTTTGAAGTGGACTGGGAGTTTCCACTCCTGTACGCGTTTCCACCAGTTCCTGTCATTCCTCAAATGATCAGGAGGTTGAGAAGATTCCGGAGGACCATGATCCTAATTGCCTCAGACTGGGCCAGGAGAACGTGGTACCCGGACCTTCTGGACATGTCCATCTGCCCTCCAATTCGTCTTCCACTCAAGGAGAATCTTCTCTCACAGAAGGAAGGTCAGGTTCTCCGTCCAGACATCAGAATACTCAACCTTCACGCCTGGCTTCTGAAAGGTTGAGGTACAAGGATTGGGACCTCCCTGATGACGTCATGGAGGTGTTGGTTTCGGCCAGAAGGCCATCAACAAAGTCTTTATACCGCTACCATTGGAACAAATTTTGCAGCTGGTGTAGAGAAGAGAATATCAATCCCTTTTCATGTGGTACACCAACAGTGTTTTCCTTTCTACTCTACTTGGCAAATTCAGGCCTTCAAGTTGGCACTATCAAGGGCTATCTTGCAGCGCTATCGATCTTCAAGCGCACTGCAGAGGAGCCATTGTATTTCAAATTACCCTTAGTAATACAATTTCTAAAGGGATTAACTAATGTCTACCCTCCAAGACCGTTCCAGGTTCCTTTATGGGACTTAAATTTAGTCTTAAATTTCCTGATGGGTACTCCTTTCGAACCACTCCACTCTTGTTCGCTAAGATTTCTCACCCTTAAAACTGTCTTGTTAGTGGCATTAACATCTGCTAGAAGGGTGAGCGAATTACAAGCTCTATCTTGTAAACCCCCTCATACAATTTTTCATAAAGACAAAGTTGTCCTACAGGTGAAGCCTAATTTCCTCCCAAAGGTGGTTTCTGAATTCCACATCACTCAGAAAATTACCTTACCTTCATTCTATCCTCCTCCCCATCCGGCGAAAGAGGAAGAAAGGCTACATAGGCTGGACCCAAGGCAGGCGTTAAACTTTTACATCAGCAGACTTGCTAGGATTAGGCAAGCAGACCAACTGTTCGTAGGTTACTCAGGGCACAAATTGGGACTACCGATAACAAAACAGACCATTTCCAGATGGATTATTTTGGCCATTCTGAAATGTTACAAACTAGCAGGGAAAGAGCTTCCTCAAAATCTTAGGGCTCATTCAACAAGGGGTATCGCAGCCTCTTCGGCCCTCCAAAGAGGGGTTCCGGTTCGAGACATATGTGCGGCTGCCACATGGTCGTCCGCACATACATTCACAAGATTTTACAACCTGGATTCCTCCTCTAGTCAAGAGACTAGGTTTGGCAAAGCCGTATTACATTCTGTTCATGTCTAAAGGGAAACATGGCGTTTTTACTCCCACCTCCAATTGCACACCACTGCTATGGGAGTCTATCAAAGATAAGGAATACGTCGGAGGACACAATCCCTTCGAAGAACAAGTTACTTCTTAACTGGTAACGTTCTTTCGATGGGATGTTCCTCCGACGTATTCCTTATCGCCCCTTCCATCCATCCCCGCAGTAATACTTCCCTTGCGGTTGCAGTTTACGCTCCTTCAAGGTCCATAACCAATTCATGTAAAACAACTGTTAACATCAAAACGGAACTGAGCAACGGACGCTGCGCGAGTCTGTTTATACGCGTGATGACGTTGGCGCCGATATGTAGGCTGTCGAGGGACATCGGCTCGAGGGACGTCGACACTCAGCGCCCTCTACTGAAAATAGATGTAGAGATGATCTATCAAAGATAAGGAATACGTCAGAGGAACATCCCATAGAAAGAAAGTTACCAGGTAAGAAGTAACTTGTTCTTCTCTCTTGTGTTCCCCTGCTGGACATTTACGTGGAGGTCTACGCACACCTTCACGAGATTCTACTGCGTCGACAGGGAGTCCAGGGAGGAGTCCGGAGTCGGCCAGGTGGTGCTGCGCAACCTGTTTGTTTGATGTGTGTCTGTTTCAGGGATAAGCGGTTGTACTTCTGTCAAGCCTTCTCCTGTGTATTCGTATTTATAGGCATGTGAATCCATGCCACACCCTGTGCTGGAGAAGAAACAAGTTACTTACCTGTAACTGTTCTCCAGCATGGGTCTGAAATGGATTCACATGCAAACCCTCCCTCTTTACCCGCTAAATTTCAAGGAACCTGGGATTGGTAACCCTAGGTCTCCTGGGGGCAACCAGACGTGGTCTCCCTCTCACTGTGCTTAGAGAGGCATCAGCTTCACCTCACTGATGATCCCCAACAAGGGTGAAACACGTGTATGGGGTTGCTGGTGGTACTCTCGTTCAGGTTGGAATTGCCATTGCATTTCGGTGCTGGACTGCCCCAGGGCAGGACAAAGACTGATATGCAAATGGATATTTCCCATCTGTGAAAGGCACAGTGAGTAAAAGCAGTGGCTGCGAACTCTCAAGTGGTTAATAACCACTGAACAGGTTATCAGGCCTTGTTCTGTCGAGAGAGGGGCGCCCGCTACCTTTGCAAACTAAATTTCAAGGAACCTGGGATTGGTAACCGTAGGTCTCCTGGGGGCAACCAGACGTGGTCTCCCTCTCACTGTGCTTAGAGAGGCATCAGCTTCACCTCACTGATGATCCCCAACAAGGGTGAAACACGTGTATGGGGTTGCTGGTGGTACTCTCGTTCAGGTTGGAATTGCCATTGCATTTCGGTGCTGGACTGCCCCAGGGCAGGACAAAGACTGATATGCAAATGGATATTTCCCATCTGTGAAAGGCACAGTGAGTAAAAGCAGTGGCTGCGAACTCTCAAGTGGTTAATAACCACTGAACAGGTTATCAGGCCTTGTTCTGTCGAGAGAGGGGCGCCCGCTACCTTTGCAAGCTACAGGAAGTAATCCCACTTCTGAAGCAGGTCGACTACATTGCAACCTTGGATATGAAAGATGCATACTTTCATATTTCAATGTTCCCGGCGCACAAAAGGTTCTTGCGTTTCAAAATAGAGAGCCAACACTACCAATTCAAGGTACTTTCCTTTAGCATAGCCTCCGCTCCAAGGGTATTTACCAAGATGCTAGTGGTAATGGCAATGCACCTACGCAGAGAATCAATCCCAGTGTACCCTTATCTGGACGACTGTCGGATAACCAGGGAATACCCCCAAATTTGCAAGCAAAAAACCCAGAGAACAATCAATCTATTCCAATTGGGATTGTCAATCAACGAGAAAAAAAATCAGTCTTGTTCTAAGCAAGACCAACGTTTCTTAGGAGCGTTCAAAAAAACAGAAGATGCTTTAGTCTTTGCGTCAAACGAAAGAGTGCAACACATACTGCTGCAAATGCCTCATTATCTAGCTGGTCGCCAAATAATGTACGCAAAGCAATGCGCTTGCTCGGGATGATAGCATCATGCATTTACCTGGTACCGCATGCACAGCTGCGCATGCGTCCAATGCAAGAGTGGCTAGCGAAACAGTAGTCTTAGGCAAGTGGTCAGTGGGACGATCTAGTGGTGGTTTTGCTAACCCTTGTACAAGCTCTATGCTGTTGGACAAAGAAGAACCTGTTTAAAGGAAAACCCTTTCACAACCCTACAGTGCAAGCAGTTGTCTCAACAGACGCATCACTCACCGGGGTGGGGAGCCAATTACCTTCATCACACAGCGCGTGACGTGTGGACTAAGATCGCAGCCCAAAATCACATAAACCTTCTGGAACTGCTAGCAGTGCTCAAAGCACTACAAGCTTTCCAAGTGCACCTGTCAGGTCAAAAAGTACAAGTCCTCACGGACAGCACTATTTTGGACAAACTCCCAGGTAGGTTTGACGGCTACTAGGAGTTTGCGGACTCCGAAGGCTCAACACCTTACACCCAATAAGAAACGCAGACCCAGCCAGGCAGCAAGTTCAAACTGCATTTTAGTACAGCCAAAACCATCAGGGAACAGGACATGGATCGGAAATCCCACAACATCTCAACGATTCCTGGCTTGCAGGCTAGTTTTATATCCTGGTTACGTCCTAGTGATGTCAAAACCTGGGCCCTACTACGGAAAACCTATCGCCATCTGGGATTGGCTGTCGGGAGCCTAATAACCTATATTGCCCCACATATGAATTACTCTACTGGTCCTCGCATGTCAGGTGGTTGGCCTGGTCCTTTCCCAAATTACTCTCTAATGTTGCAGTGTGAGAGTCTTACCATTGGTTCTTGCCCGCTGCTACCCACCCCAAGGATACTGAACTGTGGTTGGCTAGAGCTGACGTCCCCAGGCCTGGGACCCAAAATGATTCCCTACTCTGTGTACCTTCTCAAGATAATAAGAACGACTATGTGTCTGCATTGTAACTTGTGTGTACCACCATAGTCTACGGGAGCGCCCGTTCACATCGTGCAGCACTTGTCTCACGTTGTAACATCTCTGTTGCAAGCCCATGTCTGGCGGCGTAAGATCGACTCTTTCCCAGCTTCTGTTTTCGATTAATCATCTGAGTCGGCCGGGTCATGTGTTCAGACACCACAATTTGGGGCTTCTGTAGCTCTGAATTATGAGGAGTTATTCACATTTACTGCAGCTGGTGTTACTGTCGTTCAGGGAATGGAATGTCACTTGTATCTGGTGGCCTTGGCAACGGGCCCGGTCTCACACGTTTGCTCTCCTGTTCAGTCTGAATTCGGCTCAGTTCTTAGTGAGAGGCTTGTGGCCTGCTGTGATTTTCCTAAGCTATAACATGGCTTCTACATGTTTGTGCTATACTATGTTAATTATACGTGGTTCTGTCAGGTCCCATAGGTACTCCTGCAGCTCCATAAGGTCATTTGCATATAAGCACCTACAAGCTTTTACTCATGATCTCTTGCTTCTTGCGGTTTCTTTGTTCCTACGGTTAAGCTAATGACAAAATAATAAAAGCAAAGACCGTTTGTATATGTATCTGTCCTCTAACTCATAGAACTGTTAGGCATGTGTTCTTCATTTATTCGGGTGTGTGTTTGTGTCCCGATGTGCGGATGGCACGTATGCTTCCTGTCTATCTCTGCTCTGTCGTGGTGCCTCTAACAACGTCAGTAACGTGGCTTCTTGGCGCTTTAATCGATAGTGTCAATTGAAGTCTCCCTAGTTTCAGCTTGAGGCTCTTCGTCCACTTTGGGCATGGGCTGTATGGCTCCTAGTCTGTAGGGCTGGCTGAGTGGGTACCTCTCAACATACTGATCTATCATTGGAGCACTAGGAATTGGTCCGAAATAATATGGGCGATCACGGTATCTCCTGTTCTTCGTCTGTGTCTTGTCTCTTAAAGGATGGGGGGAGGCTGAGAATTTGTCCATCTGTCTTCAGTCCCTCCTCTGGTCAACTTGTTGACCACATCCTTATATGACTGTTCTTTTGATCTTTGCTGCCATATCTTCGTTATTCCTCTGAGGTGTCCATAATAATTTGTGTGGTCATCGAATGACCAGTGTATGTAACAGCATACTCCTGCGGATTTGCACCAAACCCACATTCATTCATAGAACCTTGGGTCATGGAGATTGTCCAGCTTTATGGTCCCGGCTGGAAATAGCTCACACTGTCTAATCTTTGTTCTTAGCTTGTCTCGTTCTGCAACTATCTTATCTCTGGTGCCTCCTATGTTTACATCCATCCGGATCTGCATTCCAATAGCCTATTCTGCTGTGTACTTGCATCTCCCTATGCATGTCTTGATCCCACATATGGATGCTGCTCCCAGCACAAGGGCTCCAGCTATCACCTTCAGTCCCTCTGACAGCCATGATGGGGATCCATGACCATATATATGCTAGCCAGCTCTTGTCCTTCCCTGTTCCTCGTGCTTCATCCTCCATCTTTGCATGCATCTGTGCCAATTGTGCAACTTCATCTGAGAGAGTTCCATTATCTTCGTTAGCTGGTGTGAATGTGCAACATGAACTTCCTATCTTTGCGCAAATTCCTCCTTCCATGGCTGTGAGGAGAACCAGAACGTATCTGTTCTGGAGCACCACCAACCTTCTTGCTCTGAGCTCTTCTTTTATGGCGTTGAACCCATTTACTGTAGACTTCTTACCATCAGCTCCCAACGAGTAATCTGTAACCACTTAGCATTTGTGTATGTTTGTATTCCTGGTATTATTAATGCAAAGAACATTTGTGTTCTGGTAAACAGTCTGTTTTCTGCTGGGATCTCGTCCATTTCTGATGTCTCTGAGAAGTAATTCCCCCCCCCTCCCTCTCTTCACTTCTTCACTCTGCTCAATCTAGCCTACTTCTCTGCCTTCTTTGTCTGGGCTGTTGGTGCTATCTCAACTGATCTTTCTTTGTCTGTTATTTTTCATCTTTGGGAACCCATCGAGCTTCACATCCTTCTTGAGTACCACCAACAAATGCATGTCGATGTGTACCTGGGACCGAACGCCTCCCCACTCAGGTGGCAGTTTCTCATTCACTTTAATCCACACACCCAGTAGTGATCCATCAGTACTGCAGTTCCTGCGCTCATTGCCGGAAGCTGTGCAATCGTTTTGCATGTTTTCATCAACTTCAACGTCACTATTTTTCTGATAGCACAGAGCTGGTGTCTTCAGGGGAATTATTGGCATTGGTCCAGCTTTGTTCTCCACCCATGTCAGCAACTTTGCACTCTTGTCCCATTCCTTCAGGCACTTGTCATTTTCCTCTTGCACCTGGTTCACTGCTGATTGTGCTAATGTCAGTGCCTTGCTTCCCACCACTCCATCTTCCCATCCATTGTTAGTGTACACTTGTCCATACACTAATATATGTGGTCTTTCCCAGCGTTCAGGCTCTCCTTCTATATCTTTTACTCTTGTCCAAGGACATGGTAATTCCTTCAGTGTGATAGTCTTTGTCTCTCCTTTCTCTGGTCCGTCAGTTAATACTGCAATCCTTCATCTTGCTGCTAGTAATTGTTCATCATGTCTAATGTTTTTATATAATTATCTTCGTATGGGAAGGTTCCTTTGGACTTCCATCTCAGTGTTGCTGTTTTCCCTTGGAATCTTCCTTGCATTTGCACCATCGTGAGATACATCAGGCATTGTACCTTTGCTGCGGGTATTTCAGTTGCTATGAACGTTCTAGAAGCACTCATTGCATAGGGGATTAAGGAGCAGACAACAGCTCTCCCCGGTGGTTGCCTTTACCTACTTTGGTCATGTATTTATACCAATGTTGTTGGATACCCATGCTGTGTCAGTGAGGTACATGTCAACTCCCTTCATGTGTGTGTCAACACTGCGCTTACCTCTCATTACCTTATCAGCAGTGTTTTCTTGTCCACCTGACATGGTCATTCCTACTGCCTGGGTCGGGGAAATGTTAGTAGAGGGTACAGCGGTATTGCTTACTGCCACATATAGTTGGCAAAATACTATTCCCATTAGGTCACTGGGAATAAATAAACATACCATGATAATGATGTTCTTTATTGTTTCTTTCATATCCACTTACGCTGCTTGATCCTTGCAGCCTGGTGATAAAGTTGCCCCCCTGAAATACACAAGAAAGGGGTTACTTTGTTAGTATTGGTCAGTACCCTCAAGCTCTGTGAACTAAATAGTCACTGATGGTGAAGGCAAAACCTCCTCCGGAAACTTTCTTACTGAGGGATCTCGTAATGTGGCCAACACTAGCAATTCACCTGTTTGGGCCATATATTCTACAAAGACAAGATGGTATACTGCAGGGGATTGGGCTCTGAATTGTCTGGGTCTTCTTATATAGTAGACAAACTGGTTAGAAAACGCTTTAGGATGATGAATATACAATTCTTACAACATTCGCATCAAACTGCATGTGCAAAAGGAAAAGTAAGTGTCTCAATCATCAATGTGTGCAAGTGTTTCAGTTGCTGCTTCTGCTGCTTGGGATCGTCAGACCATGGGATGGCCTTCTCTCCCTAGCTCAGTGAGTTCTGCACGCACTTTTAGTTCATCAAGATACTGAACGTTGGCCCTGTCAGTCACTGAAATTCTGTTACCAGGTGAGGCCACTGCTTTGTAGCGCTTGACGTCCTGATAATGATTCCAAATGGTTTTCCCAGCGAGTCTCACTGCTTTGTCTGCTACGCCCTCAACCACATGAGGGCCAGAAAACCTAGGAGCATTCGAGCGCCGGATGAAGTTTTTGAGGAGGACAATGTTGTGCACCTTTTATTAAATGTTTTTTTTCACTGTTTGATGCTGTGTTATTGCAGTCAATATCTTCGTTGTCTTCAGGTCATACCCTGGATCCGCTGTATCTGGTGAGAGATAAAAGAAGCGCTAGAAACCAGAGAAGTAATATACTCAAACATTTCCTGTCCTAACACATCTACACTGTTCTCACAATCCTTAAATGCCCTAGTGGGAGGAGCCAGTGGAAGATGCATGCCCCGTCCTATCACCAGCTCATGGGGTGTTAAATGGTTGTCGGACCCTGGATTATTGCGCAATTCAAATTAGGCCAATGGCAAACAGTGAAGCCAGTTTTTCTTGGTGATCTGCAGAACGTTGGCTATGCACTCCTTTAGGAGTCCATTCAGGCCTTCACACCTCCCATTTGCTTGCGGATGGTGTGCACAGGCGAATTTGTTTGATGCCTAGTAAGGTTGTAATGTGCTGAAATGGTTCATTGGTGAAGTGAGGGCCATTGTCAGACCTCAGGACCTCACACACGCCCCATCTTTGGAAAACTTCCCTGACCAGAAATTTGGCTCTGAGGAGAGAGAACCCGACAGAGGGAAGTCGACAGTCAGGGTTAAATCTTGAAGAACTGTTTAGAAACAATGTTTCTGATGGTTGTTAATCTGCTTAGAATCACATGCTGTGCATAGGTCCGACATCCAGTGGTCACTGCGGAGTATTGCATTTTGTTTTTCGTAGTCGAAAAGGGACGTCGACCGGGCATGTCTGAAATACTATCCCTATAGTGACGTGTGTTGTACCCACAATCCCTCGCGCGTCGAGGTCCCTCAGATTGTTTTTTTCCGCCCAGCTACTGGTCGCCTTTACGCGGAGCTCCTCGAGAGACATTGCAGATTCCATCTCCTCGACCTTTGGTCGTTTTTTCCTGTTTAAAGATTTAATATATCGATCCCTCCCTCGACGCAGTGGTGAAGCTGTCTCCGCCGAGCAAGATCTTCGACGGAGGGGACGAGCGGAGGAGATCCTTCCGCGTTGCCGAACACGTGGCCTGGCCTCGCAGGCCAAATACAGTAGGGAGAGTGGGGTTGTGGGACATCTCTGATTCTTTTTCTGAGAATGCCTTTCCTTTTCCCCTTCCTTTCCCTTGGGGTAGTTATCACGGTTTATTGCCTCGGCTATGGAGAGGACACCCTTTAGGTTTTGCCCACTTTGTAAGGGCAAGTTTACTTGGAAGGACAAGCATTCACGGTGTAACCGCTGCTTGCCCCTCGATCACGTAGAGGAGGGTTGCTCGGCTTCTCCAGCATGGGGTCTGGCATGGATTCACATGCTCATGAATATTCCCCGTCGTCAGGCTGGGAATCCTCGGTAAAGAAAAAACCAGTATCAGTTTCGTTTCTGATCTGTCTTTCGTAGTAATAACCAATCACTGGTCTCTGCGTCATACTGATCACAGCCAATGACTGCCCTCTACCTAAGCACCGCCTCTGGCAGCCATCTTCAGATTTTTACCGCACGTTCATGTGTTGGGATCCTCGTGCTATTGCTCTCGAGCGTTAGTGCTATTTTTCGCGCTTTTTTCACAAAAACTTCGATTCTTTCGGTCAAAAGAGCCTCAAGCTCCACCGATCCTACATCCGATCAACGGGGACCCGTGTCGGATTCGTCTGCGCCCCTCAAGGGTGAAGATTCGTCGAGCTACACTTCGGAGGACTCCAGAAGCTTCTCAGGCCGGTCTTGGAGATGGCCCAGGAGAAGGGAAGCTCGACGCCCGGAAAGCTGTTCAGGGTCTGCCCTGGATGCCAGCTGCAGAACGTCTTTAAGGAGGACGAACACTCTTTCTGCCTTTACTGCCTTCATGAGGACAAGACGCACGTGGAGAAGGACTGTGCGTTTTGCGGCAACATGTCGGAACGGACCATGAAGGACCGCCATCAACGTCTCGCCAACTGGCTGGAGGGTAAGAGCCCGTCTGGCGAGAAGAAGAAGAAATCCGAGCGGTCTTCTAAGACCTTTGAGGGCGCCCCGGCGACGGGGGCCCAACATAAGGCTAAGCACCGCGAGTCCGCTGGCACCGGGAGCGCCGAACGGTCGGGCTCTACGGGCGCCAGGCAGGGCGCACCCTCCCCGGCACCATCAACCACGAGCCAACGCTCTGGGTCGGGTAAGAGGAAGGCCGAGCACCCGGCGAAACTCCTGGAGAGGCCCCGGTCGAGCTCTAAGACAGAGGAGGAGCGTGGCAGTGCCCCCTCCCTCAAGGATAAGGCGGTGAGCGCACCTAAGGTGGTGAAGGCCTTGATCCATCCGACCAAGCCCTCTATCGAAACGGTCGCGGCGGCCCTGGCTCAGCCTGTGGAGGCTGCGCCAGTGGTGGCGACCTCGGGGCCCAGAATCTCCCTGCCTCCTCGGAGGGAGTCTTCTTTTGTGCCCATCGATAGGACCCCCGTGAAACCCTCCGTGGGGAAGAAGAAGGGGGGGCAGGGCGTCGTCGTAGATTCGGCCTCAACCTCAGAAGAGGAGCTGATCGAGGTCTTAAGCCACGGCCTAGGCGTGGAAGAAGGCCAGCCCGTCGGAATGGACCCCGACGCAGGTGACGACGACGACGACGACATCGTCGAGGATACCGACGGGGCCCCTGCTCGCCCGTCGGATTCCCCTCTGCCAGCGCCGCAAGACAACTCGGCGGCCATTTTGTTGGCCATACAGTCCTTATGCTCCGAGATAAGGACGAGACTACCGTTACCGACGGAGGAACCTCTCCCGTCGGGGGATCCAGAACCGGGACCTTCTGGTGTTCCCCCTACCAAGAAAAGAAGGATCCATCCACCACCTCCTTTTCAACCGTCGCGCCCCGTCCAGCCCTCCTCCCCGTCCACCCGAGGGGGATGATACGGGGACTGACACGGCAGCGACGGGTACGGACGACGAGGCATACGACGAGGATATTCCGTCGTCGCCTCCCGCCAGGGCTTCTCCGCCCGACGAGATCGGATCTTTCCACTCCATGATCTCCAGGGCTTCCGAGCTTTTCCAACTCTGCCCTGAGGAGAAGAAAAAGGAAGGCTTCCTTTATCAGCGGCGCGAGGCCAAGAGGAAGACGGTCCTCGCAGTGCCTCTGTTGGACGACATTTGGGATGAGGGCCTTTCCCTCCTCAAGAACCCTTCCACGACGCCAGCTAGAAGAGACCGGTACGAGAAAAAGTACCGGGTACCGGACACGGCTCCCCTGTGCCTCCGGGCGCAGCCTACCCCGGATTCCGTCGTCTCCGCGGCAGCCAGGAAGAAAGCGGGGGGGGGGTGCGGCCTCCACATCGACTTCCCCGCCGGACGGCGAGGGAAAGAAATTGGATGCTATGGGACGTAGAGTCATCTCGTCGGCAGCGACGACGATTAAAGCGGCCAACGCCTTGGCTATCGTGGCTCGCTACGACAGGGAGCTCTGGTACAAGATAGCTCCCCTGCTGGATTTTCTGCCGGACGACAAGAGGGCGGAGGCCCTGGAGATCCTGCAGGAAGGCGAGGTGGCCTCGGACCACGCCATCACCGTGGCGACGGACATCGCCGACACTGGGTTCCGCCAGCTGGGCAACGGCGTTTGCCTTCGACGTCGTGGATGGCTCAAAGCTACGGACTTCCGGCAGGACGTCCAGACCAGAGTCCTGGACATGCCCTTCGACGGGAACAACCTGTTTGGGAAGACAGTGGACGATTCCCTTCAGGCCATCAAGGCGGATACTAAGACGGCCCGGGCCCTCGGAGTTCTGCAGCAACGTCGGACGCCCTTTCGGAGCAGCGGAGGCAAGGGCGCCTCCAGAGGTTCCGGCGGCGGTTTCGCTTCCTACCGTCAAGCGGCCCGCTCGTCGTCGCAAGAGGCCTACAGAGGACGAAGCAAGTCTAGCGGACCCCGCCGTCGTCGCCCAGGAGGTCAAGGCGGCAAGGCCGCGTCCAAGCAGGATTGAACCGGCTGTGGGGTCGGGCCCCCACCGGAGCACCCCGGTGGGAGGCCGGCTGGCGGGCTTCGTCAGCGTGTGGGAGTCCATCTCCACCGACCGTTGGGTGCTGGACGCACTGGCCCGGGGCCACGCGCTCGAGTTTCAAAGAAGGTGCCCGCGCGTCCCCCCCGTGGCCAGGAAAGAACTTCACGTCCCTCAACTTCTCCTGGAGGTAAAGGCGATGCTCAGGAAGGGCGCCATCGAAATCGTCCCAAAGAGGCTTCGGGGCTCCGGAGTTTACTCGAGATACTTCCTCGTGAAGAAGAAGACGGGAGGATGGCGCCCCATCCTAGACCTCCGACGTCTGAACAAGTTCATCAAGGCGCAGAAGTTCCGGATGGTCACCCTCCAGCACGTCCTGGGCCAGCTGGAGGAAGGGGATTTCCTATCGTCGTTGGATTTGGAGGATGCCTACTTCCACATTCCCATCCTAAAGGGGCACCGAAAATTCCTCAGGTTCGTGGTCCAAGGGCGTCATTACCAGTTCAGAGCCCTCCCCTTCGGACTACGGTCGGCACCCAGGGTATTCACCAAGTGCCTCGCACCGGTGGCGGCGCAGCTGCGCCGCGAGGGGATCCACGTCTACCCCTACCTGGACGACTGGCTCATCCGCGCCAAGACGAGGGAGCTCGCCGTGGCTCACACGGCAAGGACCGTCCAACTCCTCACGGACCTGGGATTCTCCGTGAACTACGCCAAATCCCACCTGGTGCCCGCGCAAGTCGCACTGTTTCTGGGAGCGAGGCTCGACACAGTGTCCCTTCTGGCCTCCCCGTCGGAGGAGAGGACCAGGACCATCTTGGGCAAGGTGCAACGGATGTTGGTGGCCGACGCGGCCAAAGTGAGGTCCATCAAGTCCCTCCTCGGGATGATGTCTTCCTGCATCTACCTCATTCCCATGTGCAGGCTCCGGATGCGCCCGTTGCAAGAATTCCTGGATGCGCGCTGGATCCAGACGACGGGCAGCTTCGAGGAAAGGATCAAGCTCGACGAGAACTTCCGACGAGCGATACGGTGGTGGGGCACCCGCGCGCATCTGACGGCGGGCATGGACTTCCAGACCCCAGCCCACCAGGAGACTGTGACTACGGATGCCTCCCTGGAAGGGTGGGGAGCGCACACCGAAAATCTGCACGCAAGAGGCCTTTGGCTCCCGACGGAGAAGTCCCTGCATATCAACGTCCTGGAGCTCCGTGCAGTGTTTTGGGCCCCCAGGTCCTTCCTTCCGTCCCTCAAGGGCAAGGTGGTGAGGATCTTCACCGACAACACCACCACCATGTTTTACATCAGGAAACAGGGCGGAACCAGGTCCGCAGCGCTGTCCAAGGAGGCGCAGGACCTGTGGCATTGGGCCGTCGCCCAAAGGATTTTTCTGGTGCCGTTTCATCTGGCAGGGATAAAAAACACCATCGCCGACTCACTCAGCAGGGAGCTGCGCTCGTGCCACGAGTGGGAACTACGGCAGGATCTGGTGGATCGCCTCTTCCGACGGTGGGGCACACCCCAGATCGACCTGTTCGCGACGGCGACGAACACCAAGTGCCGGAGGTTCGCCAGCAGGTTTCCCCAGACGAGGAGCATGGGCGATGCTTTCTCGTTCCCCTGGGAGGGCCTGTTCCTCTACGCGTTCCCTCCCTTGCCTCTGCTAATCCGGCTCGTCAACCAGCTCAAGAGGTCACGGTGCAGGATGATCCTCGTCGCACCTGCGTGGCCGAGGCAGATATGGTTCCCGGACTTGCTGGACTTGTCAGCGTCCCCGCCGATCAAGCTGCCGGCGGACGCGGATCTACTCTCCAGGGAAGGAGGCGCCATCCTCCACCACGACCCGAAGTCGCTGAACTTGCAGGCCTGGCTCCTGCAGCGCTAGAGTTTGGAGGATACGACATACCGGCCAATTGCAGAGAGGTTCTTGCAAAGGCCAGGGCGTCCTCGACTCTTAAATGCTACGGACACAAATGGAAGAGGTTCTCTGTCTGGTGCCACGCACAGAAGATTAACCCTCTACGGATTACGGCTCCCCAAGTACTGCCGTACCTGCTGACGCTGGCCAAAGCTGGTCTGGCACACGCGTCCATCAAGATTCATCTTGCTGCGATCTCCCGATACACCAGAACCACGGGGCGGACGTCCTTGTGGTCTCATCGTCTGGTGAAAGAGTTCATGAAGGGACTGTTCAGATCGTTCCCGCCGGTGAAGGCTCCGGCCCCGGCGTGGGAGCTCAACGTGGTGCTGACCAAGCTCATGGGACCTCCGTTCGAGCCTCTGCACTCGGCCCCGTTGAAGTTTCTATCGTGCAAAACAGCTTTTCTTGTGGCCATCACCTCCGCACGACGAGTGGGAGAGATCCAGGCCCTTTCCTGCAAGGCCCCGTACTCTTGACTTTCCACGACACGAGGGTAGTGCTCAGGACGCACCCCTCCTTCATGCCCAAGGTACCGTCGGACTTCCATCTCAACGAACCCTTGGTGTTACCTGTGTTCTTCCCGTCGCCTTCGTCGCCGGCTGAGAGGACTTTGCACTCGCTGGATGTAGCTAGAGCGCTGAAGTTCTACGTGGACCGCACGAAGGGTTTTCGGAAGACGTCACAACTCTTTGTGAACTTTGGACCTGTCAATCAGGGGAAGGCTCTCTCGAAGGCTTCCATCTCCAGATGGCTCTCCGGCTGTATCATGTGCTGTCACCGGTTGGCAAACCGACCGCTGCCTGGCCGTCCGAGAGCCCATTCCACCAGAGCGATCGCAGCTACCACGGCGTTCCTGTCTGGTGTGCCCCTGCTGGACATATGCAGGGCTGCTACGTGGAGGTCGACGCACACCTTCACGAAATTCTACTGCGTCGACCGGGATTCCAGGGAGGAGTCCAGGGTCGGCCAAGCAGTGCTGCGCAACCTGTTCGCCTGAGGTGAGCCTGGTGAGGAGGTAAGATGCTTAATGTTGAGTTGATGTGATGCTTAATGTTGAGCCTTTGCCACCTCCCGTGGTTGTGCATGTGTGTACTGCTATGTATTCTTTATTCATGAGCATGTGAATCCATGCCAGACCCCATGCTGGAGAAGGAACAAGTTACTTACCTGTAACTGTTGTTCTCCAGCATGGGTCTGGCATGGATTCACATGCGAACCCTCCCGCCTACCCCTCTGCGGCTCTTCACTTGGTCATACTGCCACTTCACGTGCTTCCAAATCTGAAGATGGCTGCCAGAGGCGGTGCTTAGGTAGAGGGCAGTCATTGGCTGTGGTCAGTATGACGCAGAGACCAGTGATTGGTTATTACTACGAAAGACAGATCAGAAACGAAACTGATACTGGTTTTTTCTTTACCGAGGATTCCCAGCCTGACGACGGGGAATATTCATGAGCATGTGAATCCATGCCAGACCCATGCTGGAGAACAACAGTTACAGGTAAGTAACTTGTTCCTTGTCGGCTTCTAAAGCCAAAGACTCTAAAAGACCGTAGGGTCAAAAGGTGGGCGGCCTACGCTATGTCGAAGGCCGGGTCTTCACCCGCCGCTGCTACCACCGACAGTGACGAGGAACATGATAACACGACCTCCGCTACGGAAGTCGTACACCCCTCTAAAGAGCGCTTGCGCTCTTCGTCGTCTGTCCCCGGCCCCGACGGGCTCGGCTCACGCCCTGCTTATGGGGATGAACACCCCGGCGACACTGACGCACACGATACAACACATAAACACACAACCCATAGCTCTTCTTCGTCGAAGACGAAGAAGGCATCAGCGCCCAAGGAGACGCAGGTTACACCGGCGGCCTCCTCGGACCGTTCGGGTTCGAAGCCCCTCTCGCAACCGCAGCCGCGACCAGCGACTGGGCTTTCGGCAAATAAGGGCGCCGCCCCCAAACCATCGGCCGGCGCGCACCAGCAGAGAGCGCATGCCGCCGTAGAACTTTCGACACCCGTAACGTCGAAACCACAGCCCTCCGCTGACAAACGAGTCACAGAGAGCTTGGCGAGGATCGTTGTAGCCGACGCCCAGAAGCGTACGCCGAAAGACACGTCGAGCGCTACGCAAAGGTCGAAAGACACGCCGAAAAAGCCCGAAGAAAAACAGGGACTACCCCCTTCAGTCGGGGGGACCCCCAGCACACTGGAAGGCTTTTCAGAGGGCGACAGGACACTTTCCTCGACGTTGTGGGAGAGGTCGAGCCGTTTTCAGCAAGATAACAGGCTCCATCTCTGCATGGAGAGAATGGAGAGGTTTATGAACACCCAGAACCCTCCCACTCCCAAGAGAACAAGAGAAGGGCCTCAGGAGGACCCCAGGGCCAAATACCCGAGGCAGGACACAGCCTTAGATTTCCATAATGTGTATGACCTCACTGGTGAGGAACAATACTTAGAAGAGGAGGATGATTTTGTAGACAATGAAGGACAGAACCAAGAGGAAGGTCTGGAAGACAGCTCAGACATGGTAGGAGAAGGCTTTGGAGAAAATCCAGAAGAAGGACCTTCTCATCCCTGGCAATCCCCATCATGATATTCGGACACTGATGTCCTGAACCTAAATCCTCCTGACAATTCACCTGTTAGAAACACGTCTCCCATTGACGATCAGCCCACATTCAATGCCCTGTTGCGCAGAGCAGCAGCACATTTCGAACTGGACACTGGGGAGATCTCTCCGGAAATAGACTTTGTGGAAAGAGTAATTAAGGAGAAACCCCCAGTCAACCAGACCATTCCCCTCCTCGCTTCAGTGAAGAGAAGAATCATCCCTTCGCTATCCACACACGCACTAATCAGAGGAGTTAATCCAAGGATTGAAAAACTTTTCACTCCTTCACCCTCAGACCCGCTGTACATCAGGGGACATTCCATTCCGGATTCCCTTGTAGTAACTAATGCAAGGAAGAGGGCAGGGGTGCCGCTGTCCACCAGTGAGGCACCACCTGACAAGGAGGGCAAGAGGTTATATGCCCTTGCTAAAAGAGTTACATCCTCGGCTGCCTTTTCGGCAAGAATTGCGAACAACAATTCTTTGCTAGCTAGCTACGCGGACGCGCAGTGGGCCAAACTGCGCAAGGACGCCGAAGAAGCGCCGGAACCACTACGTACACGCCTGCTTTCAACTATTGGCGAAGGAACCCAGGTCAACCAGAGTATTGTAAAGAACTCTCTGGATGCTGCTGAGACAGCGGTACGTTCCCTGGTTCAGGGAATACTCCTAAAACGCCATGTATGGCTGCGCAACTCAGGGTTCAAACCGGAGACACAGGCGTCTAATAAATAAACCTGTTGAAGACTCAAACCTCTTCGGGAAGGCGGTGGATGAGGCTCTGGAAATGGCTAAAAAAGAGTTCGATACTATCAAAACTCTTGACCAGATCTCTAAGCCCACTACCAGACGCTGCTATGGCAACACACGCTTTTTTCGTGGCCAACGCCAAAAGCAGAATCGGCAGCAACAGTACCCTGCCACCAGTTACCAGACCAATAGTGGGCAGTACAGCCAAAGAGGACAGCGCAGGGGCAAAGGGAGAGGGCGGGGGTCCACCCCCAGAGGGTCCCAAGCCCCCAATAACACCAAGTGACGTGAAGATTTGCGTCCCCTCCCATGCAACACCGGTCGGGGGCCGGATAACATCCTTTCTTCCAGCATGGGAGGGAATAACGTCAGACCGCTGGGTACTTTACACCGTAGCCCACGGATACTGCATCGAATTCAACAGTTCCCCAACATACAGACCCCCGAGGGGACGACGCATGACACCGGAACACCTTGCCATCCTTCTCCAAGAAGTACAACAACTGCTGGAAAAAGGAGCCATAGAGGTTGTGCCTCTATCTCAGGTAACGGAAGGTATTTATTCAGTGTACTTCCTTGTACCCAAAAAGGATCTAACCATGCGCCCTGTATTAGATCTGCGCCCAGCGAACAGGTTTATCAAACCCCAGAAGTTTCGTATGGTGACCTTACAAGAAGTGATCCCACTGCTATCACAGGGAGATTACATGACAACATTTGACATGAAAGATGCATACTTTCATATTTTAATGTTGCCAGCGCACAGAAGATATCTCAGGTTTATGATAGAGGGCAAACACTATCAGTTCAGAGTGCTACCCTTCGGCATAGCATCAGCACCAAGGGTATTCACGAAGGTACTGGCAGTGGCAGCGGCCCACCTGCGCAGGTTGTCCATCCCAGTTTACCCTTACCTCGACGACTGGCTCATAACAGGGGATTCTTACGAAACATGCTTCTCCAATACCCAAAAGACTGTAGACCTTTTGTTCCAGTTGGGCTTCTTCATCAACGAAAAGAAGTCCAGCCTAGACCCCAGCCAAAACAAACAATTCCTAGGGGCTCTAATTCAAACAAAGGACGGCCTCGTCTTCCCCTCCAACGAGAGGGTCCAAAACATGCTGTTTCAGATCCCTCAATATGTGGCCGGTCGAGAGGTGACGGTACGCAAAGCAATGCGCTTGCTAGGCATAATGGCGTTGTGTATTTATTTGGTACCTCAGGGGCGCCTGCGCATGCGCCCTATGCAAGAGTGGCTCAACAGCCAGTGGTGTCAGGCCAGCGGATTATGGGACGATCCAGTGGTGGTCTTGCAGGCCTTGGTTCTCTCGCTACGATGGTGGACAAAGGAAAACCTGGAAAAAGGGAAACCCTTTGCCACACCCGCGGCGGAAGCCACTCTAACCACAGACGCATCCCTAACAGGATGGGGGGCTCACCTATCCCATCAGACTGCTCACGGAGTGTGGACTCCGAACGTAGCATCCAAACACATAAATCTACTGGAGCTACTAGCTGTGTTCAAGGCGCTAAAAGCCTTCCAGGAACACCTACAAGGCAAAACTGTGTTGGTCCTTACAGACAGCACCACAGCCATGTACTACATCAACAAGCAGGGGGGCACCCACTCTCCAGGACTGTCCAAACTGGCCCAAAATATATGGAAGTGGGCTCTCAAACAAAACATATTCCTACTGTCAGAACATGTACCAGGGGAACTCAATCTGCTGGCAGACAAACTCCGCAGAGATTTCCCCCTGCCCGAAGAGTATGAATGGCGACTGCACGAAGACATCGTCTTCGACGTCTTCACACAATGGGGTTTCCCAGAAATAGACTTATTCGCAACCCTGGAGAACTCACAATGCCCAAGTTACGCCTCCAGGTACCCCCAGAACCAATCCAAGGGGAACGATCTGTCGATGCAAGGGTCAGGGAAATTTGTTTACGCTTTTCCCCCCGACTCCCCTTCTCAACAAGGTGGTGCACAAGATGCACCAGGAACAAGAAACCATGATACTGGTGGCCCCAATGTGGGCCCGACAGCCATGGTTCGCTCACTTGATGGAGATGTCTCTATCTCCCCCAGTGAAACTCCCCTGCCCGTACAACATGCTGTCACAAAACAAGGGCAGGACTCTGCATCCATGCCCCCAGAACATGAACTTAGCAGCTTGGCTCCTGAGATCATAGAATTCGGACATCTACTGCTCCCGCAGAGATGTATGGACATTCTCAGGGAAGCCAGAAAACCTAACACTCGCCACTGCTACTCTAGCAAGTGGAGGAGATTTGTCATCTGGTGCAGAGGGGAAGGCATCAACCCAATTGACTGCTCTCCCACACATATTATTCTATACCTGACCCACTTGTTGGATTCAGGTCTAGTGTTCAATTCCATTAAAGTCCACCTGGCGGCACTTTCTGCATACACCACTTCCCAACTCAAGGTGTCGTGGTGGAAGATCCCTGTTATAAAGGCCTTCATGGAGGGAATAAAGAGAATACAGCCCCCGATAGCTGACCCAGCTCCCGGATGGGACCTTAACGTGGTACTTACCAGACTCATGGGCTCACCTTTCGAACCCATGCACAAAGCATCTCTTAAAGACCTCACTCTTAAGACTGCTTTTTTAATAGCTATCACCTCCATCAGGAGGGTAAGTGAACTACAGGCTCTTTCTGTTCTAGACCCCTTCGTTCCAGTTCACAGAGAGAAGGTGGTTCTACGCACGCACCCAAGGTTTGCTCCGAAGTTCATATCGAAATTCCACGTAAACCAGTCTATAGAACTGCCAACGTTCTTTCAAAATCCTTCCAACTTGGGAGAAAAAACTCTGCACACACTAGATGTGCGCAGAGCGGTCATGTTCTACGTGGAAAGAACCAGACCACTGAGGAAGACTAATCAGTTCTTCGTCTCGGTGGCAGCAGGAAGAGAAGGAGATGCAGTTTCAAAGTCCACTATTTCTAGATGGATTGTTTAATGCATCACTCTCTGCTATACTCTTGCTAAGAGAGAACTGCCCTTTAAGCCTAGAGCACACTCTATTCGAGGCACGGGGGCGTCCATAGCATTCATTGCAAATGTTCCCCTTGAGTCCATCTGCAAAGCGGCTAACTGGAGTTCTGTGCACACCTTTACAAAACACTACTGTCTAGATGCACACTCGAGATCTGACTCCCAGGTGGGTCAGGCAGTACTAAGACATCTTTTCTCTACTGTTCCTTCTCATAACCCACCGCCAACTCTGGGTACTGCTCGCTAGTCTATGCACAGCATGTGATTCTAAGCAGATTAACAAGCATCAGAAGACAATGCATTACTTACCGTAAAAGCATTTCTGATGATTGTATCTGCTTAGATTCACATGCGCCCACCCTTCCTCCCCGCTCGGATGGAAGGAACATTGAATTCCTTTTATATCTCTCTTTTCTGTACTCACTCACGTCTAGAAGGCTCCCTCAGGGCAGAAAAATACAAACAGAGGGACCGCGACGCGTGAGGGATTGTGGGTACAACACACGTCACTATAGGGATAGTATTTCAGACACGCCCGGTCGACGTCCCTTTTCGACTACGAAAAACAAAATGCAATACTCCGCAGTGACCACTGGATGTCGGACCTATGCACAGCATGTGAATCTAAGCAGATACAATCATCAGAAATGCTTTTACGGTAAGTAATGCATTGTCATACGATTTGGCTGTGGCACAATTGTTCGCGGCTGAATTTATTGTTGTCAATGAAGCCCCAAAGGCAATTTTGCTGTGGACAAATATAAATCCCGCCACCCCCACCAGAACACTCCCTACACCCACCCCCTACTTACCTTTTTTCATGTCCGCTTTGTTTTTGACCCTGCCGCGTCGGATCCCTCCCTCCTATGCGGGTCGTAACTGACGCTGCAGTGTCGTCTTTTTATTTAAATGTTTTTTTCCCGTCCCCCGCCTCCAAATACGTATGCGGCGGACACCCCTGCAACCCCCAAAGGCCATTGCAACCCCTGCTACCCATGTTTGGTAGTGATTACCCAAACTGATCGTTTACAAACGATCGAATGGTACTGGCCGAATTCGGCCATATTTACCATAAGATCGTGTGTAAACTATCAATTCGGGTACTACATTTTAAAAGACATTGGGATTCATGAAGGAAAGAAGTATTGGAAGACCAGGAGAAGTGAATTGTTCCCCTTGTCATTTGGGTCTGAGCCCGGCCGAGGGAGATCCAGGGGTGAAAAGTCATCACCCAATGTTCAGTGAGAAAAGCAACTTTTTAAGTTGATTTTGTTGAATACGACTTGTGAGGGGTCTACGCCTGGAAGAGGTGGACCCCCGGGGTGAAACCATCACCCAAATTAGAAGTAGGACAGAACGTTGTGTTTGTTGAAAACCTCAGGCCCTCGAAGGCAATAGACTTTTGTTAAGAGACTTAACCATCGAAGAACCTGATAGCTGGAACAGAACTGTCGGCTCGTGCTGTGAAAGCTTGAGTCTTTGCTGTGCTCAGGAGATGCGCCTTTTCCCGTGCTCAAAACGTGGGTAAGGAAGACCCCTGGCAATCACATCCTCACTTATTATTTGTGAACACCTCTTTCTTGAAAACATTATCCCACACTTCTTTTTCATAATTAGGGTAAGGATTGGCAATAGGTTTTCCTTAGTATAGGCCCTTTTATTTTGACACAACGCTACAAGGACTGCCTTATTGTTCATTTGATGGTCGCAGCTGGCTCCTACCTTAGATTTAGGTTGGGCGTTTTCCACCCTTTACAGTTTAATAAACACCTTTGAACTGTGATCACTTGTCTCTTTACTGTTGCCACCATGAGTTCCTTACACAACCCATTGCTTGTTCCCATCTCCTCTCGGGTGCGTTACCAGAGCCCTAAACTGCACAGCATTGTAATAACTGCACATGTCTGGAAGACCCACTCCACCCCCCTCCTTGGGTCGTACGAGGGCAGAGAAAGCCAGCATCGGTCTCTGCCCTTACCATAAGAACCGATGAATTCTGTGCTACAACTCCATGAAGTGTTCACCTGGCATTGCTATGGGGAGCGTCAGATAGAAGTAAAGGACTTTGGGGAGTGTTAGGCAGAAACCTGTGCAGTTCCCTCTGGGACCACTGCAAAAGATTTATGACTACAGGTGTTTGGCAGTAAACCCACTTGGTAGCAGTCTGTACCACACAGATTCACTTGGTAGCTGTGGCTGAGCAGTCAGACTTCCCTCAAGAAGAGTTAGGCAGTATACAGAGTATTCACAATAGGTCAAAAGAACACAGTAGAACAAGCAAACACTGACCAGAGCTTGGTGTAAAAGAGATATAATTATTTATTTAAAACCACATCTAATAAAACACACAGGCACTAATATTAAGCAGTTCAAAAACACGGTCACTAAAAGATAGACACTCTCGTAAAAGAATATTAGACAAGTCTTAAGTAAAGCCCCACTTATTTTCAGACAGCGGTGAGCGCTTAACGCAGATGGCACTCTAATAATTCGGTTTAAAAGGGAGAGAAAGGCAGAGTATAAATTGAAACCGATCCCAACACTTTCACAAGAACACAGCAAGAGAGGAAGGCAGAGTCAAACTGTGAAGTTAGAGTTCAGAAAGCCGGATCCACTTTAAGAGGATCAGAACAAAATGTGTCCAAGGTCACACGGTCGAAAAGTGCACAAAAGTCTCGAATAGGTTCAGAAAGAGTTGGACCAAAAGGAAGGGACCAGTTAGATGGTCAAGGCGGCCAGTCCAGTCCAGAAGGTTAAGGGATTATTACCTTGTAGCAATCTTTAGAAAGGGAGGCCTGGCGGACACGGTACCTTAAAGTGGTGAGAATACTCCAGCGGGGGCAGTTGTTCCTGGCAGCGGATGCAAGTCGGTGCTTCGTCCGGGGGAAGAGAGGATCTCGTCGGGGAGGAAGACAGGAGTCCGTTGCACTGCCAGGGAAGAAACCAGCCGCGGAGTTCTCAGTTAAAAGGAGCAGTCCTTTTATTCGTGGTCCAGTGGTAAGTGGCAATCCAGTTGCCGCAGTGCTTGGCACGGGCAATTCGACCACAAGATGTCCTGGGATGCGAGGAAAAGAAGGTAAACTGGTTGTGCCCACCAGTCAGGGGAAGAAGACTCTCCAGCCGGGAGATCTTCTCTGTCGTCGGGAAGTGGTGAGTCGGTTCCGCAGGGCTCCACCGGTGATGTCGTCGTAGCAGGTCGGCTCAGCTTCTCCCTCGTCGGATTCTCAGGTCCTGTGGCGACTTCTGAAGTTCCAGTCCCCAAAGCCCTGCTTTTATGCAGCACACCCCCATTCACTCAGCCTAGCTGTCAATCAAACATGCTAAGTGGTGAGCCGGCCGGCTCACCACTTGGGCCAATCACACAAGAGTGCGACTTGAGTTACCAAGGTAACTCAGTCCAGGGTGTCTAAACCCCCTCCCACAACCCCTGTGGTACCCAGACAGAGTGGCACCACTTTTGGAGGCTTCTGTGGAGAAGCCCGCCAAAAGTGGAACAAAGGGCTCGACTTGAGTTGGAGTCACAGAAGAGAACACAAACGCCATTTTAGAATCGAGTCCTGGCAAAAAATACCAACCGGCAAATTAATATTAAATAAATAAACCGGTGGTATGTTCGTGGTTATGAGAATTAAATAATTAAAGTTGGTAGCCTCGAACAATGGGAAAATCCCATAGGGATATATTCGCGGTCGAATATAAAAAAGTAGTATCCACTGCCACCAGCCAAAACTCGATCAGGGGGACGGAGACGTGCCCCTTCGACTAACAGACCCCGGGGCAATCGAATTGCCCCGGCCAGTACGTCCACAATATGATGGTTCGTACTGGTTTCTGTTCATAATTTGGGACTAGTAAAGCCAATGGTGACTTTACATGCCCTGGGAGACAGTAGTCAGTCCCAGGGTATGAAGTCTATGTTGGGATGTCACTATGACACCCCTGTGTCACTGCACAGAGGGTGCTGTGTAACACACATAGTAAAAACACATGAGACCCCATAGCCCATAAAACACATTAACAGTCAAAGGAACACCATAAATCATGTCCAAGAGAGGGAGAAAAAGAGTCTCACTCTTGGCAGGAGAAAAAAACAAACTCCAGAAATCCAGCAAAGCTGCTGGGGGACTCACTAGGTTAGGAAATTCAGCCTAAACAGAGAATTCTCCCTAACAGGGAGTAGCGCCATTTTGACTGCATTGAGACGCCCCAGCCAGAACATGGTCAGCCCCGACCACCTATCTAGTTCAGCAAAGAGGCCATTTTAGGAGTGTCGGATTTGCTTCGTAGAGATCCTTGGTGTCCTCCTTGACCTGTATTCCCAAGTATTTAATCGCCACTCGCTCAATCGGGATCCTCAACTCTTCCAGTCCCACCTTGAATTCTCCCTCTACCCTGCAGTATGGAAAGAACACTGATGTATCCATATTGACTTTGAGCTCAGCCCACCATCCGTACTCCCGAATCACCTGTAGAGCCCTCTCAATGGAGGAGGCAGGATTAGCCAGATAACAGACCCATGTCATCGGCGTACATCTCAAGTTTGTGTTCAGCCCTGCCTATTTTGACTCTGTCTATGTTCACTTCTTTCCTGATCATGTTATCCAAGGGTTCAATCGAAAGGGCGCCATGTAGGGGCAAAAGCGGGTAGCCCTGTCTAGTTCCCCTGCCAAGGCAGAAGTTCCTGGAGGTATTTCCATTCACCACTACACTCTCTCAGGTTCATATATAGATCACCTGCACCCCCCTCAGAAACGTCTCCCATAATGTCTGCTTTCTGAGCACTGCAAAAATGAATCCCCACTCCACCCGATCGAATGCCTTCTCGGAGTCAAGACTGAGCAGCACATGGCCCCCTCCCTCCATATGGGAATGCTCCATGGAGTTTTGCACATTACATCCCCTCACTGCCTACCCGTCACAAAACCGACCTGGTATATCAAACGGTGTAATATTCCTTCCAGCTGTGTGGCTAAAGCTCTGGTGTATATTTTTCATCTGTATTTAGGAGGGACATTGGCCGATATGACTTAAAACTACTAGGGTTTCTACCATCCTTCGGATCACTGAGATCAAGGCCTTGTCGAATGAGGCCGGGGTTACACCTGATTGCAGTATGTGGTTTAACAACTTGACTAGGTGGGGGATCCAGCACCTCTGCAAACCTTTTGTAAAAGCCCACTGTGTAGCCATCGTCCCCTGGGGCTCTACCATTGGGCAGTCTGTTGATGGCACCCAGCACTTCATCTGCTGTAA
Organism: Ambystoma mexicanum; assembly: GCF_040938575.1. NCBI lineage: Eukaryota > Metazoa > Chordata > Amphibia > Caudata > Ambystomatidae > Ambystoma > Ambystoma mexicanum. The sequence continues at coordinate 468,746,603 of NC_090936.1, read as the reverse complement.
AGGGAGACTCATGGGATGCAATTTCCTCATCGCGTAGCTGCACTACCTTCACATGCCAGATATACTGCAATGCCCTCCGGGGTTGCAACCCACGGTCCCGTCGTCGCTTGGATGCCCCCAACCCACCTTTTAGCTTTCTGTGCCCTCAGCCTAGCTGCCAACAAAGTGTCAGCTTTGTCTCCCTTTTCCTAAAACTTTGTTTTAGAAATTTCAATTTTCGGATGGTGTCTCCGACACCTAGTGCTTTCAACTCTGCCCTCTTCTGCTGTAGAGCCTCTAGGTTGTCATCCCCATAGTCCCCCACCTCGTGCGGGCTCCGCTCCATTTCACCAATTTCCGTGCAGAGCAAGTCTAACATTACCCTGTGTTCACGCTTCTCCATATGGCTTTGCCTGCTTCCCACACCGTATTTGTCCCACCTCACTTTATCATTCACCTGGAAATATTCCTTCACTGCTTTAGTTAGTTGTTTGGTAAAACCAGGTCTCGCCACATTAAGTCATTTCATATCCACCGAGTGTCCCCTTTATTCATCCCACCTATGTCCAGTTCCATGCTAACCATATCGTGGTCAGACCAAACTATTGGGTGGATCTCACAACTTCGTACTTGCGCTATATGACCCCTGTCCAACAACAGGTAATTTTTCATGAAGGATGTGTGTGCTAACAAGTAAAACGTATAGCCCTTTTGGCTGGGTTGCAACACCCTTCATACATCGGCCAAACCTCGGTCTTCCAGAGCCCTCCCGAACGTGCCCGCTCCCACATGCATCAACAGCCTGCACCTCTCCTTTTCAGAGTCTGTTGAGATGCCTTTCTGCCCAAAGTCCCCACCAGCTATGATTAAACCCTGCCGCCTGGTCATTATTCTGTCCATGTCTTCCAGATCGAATTCCTTCTGACCCTGATTGGGGGCTGTATACTGACACAAACATCGCCAAAGCCCCTTCCAACATTCCCTGTAATAAAAGCAAACTCCTCCCCCCCGCCCCCATCAGAGCCCCTTTCTCAGAATGTGTTAGCCAGAGGCGCCTATGTAACAGTATACCTACTCCACCTTTTTGGAGCGCACCGGAGGCCCAATATGCGTGGATACCCTTTGACTATCAGCCATTGTGTTAATGGGTGGCAGACCCATCTTTACACCAGCGTAAAGCCTGATAGATCCTCGAAAAGCTTTACTTTGGAGCCCTTGTACTCAATTTCCCGTACCTGTTTCGCTTTCACCAGCATCTCTGTTTTTTCTTTGTAATGGAAGAATTTCACCATGATGGTGCATGGGCCACCTCCAAATGCTCTTCTGCCTCTGTGGGCATGCTCGATCTTCACAGTTTTGCCTCTCTCGGATTGGTAAAAAAAGGTTTACAATGTCCTGCACCACCTTCTCTACTTGGATGGGTGTCTCCCTGTCCCTTTCCACCAGACCATAATCAGATGGTTGTTCCTGCGCTCCCTGTTTTCAAGCTTGAGGGCCACTTCTAGGTGCTTCAAATCCATCATCCCGGCATCCAATTTCATCTCCAACAAGTATGCGTTCTTTTGGTTATGCTCCAGGCCCTCCACCTTCCCCTCGATCGTCTCAACTTTGCCTCGCTGTTCCCAGATGGATGCCTGGATGTCACTGCAAAGGGCTCTTGTCTGCCACTATACCCGCTTTGTCCTCCCTCATCTTGGCCCCCTCAATGATGTGCTAAACGGCAGGTACACTCGCCATTTGTCTTCCACTTGTCCCCAATATTTTTGGTGGAACCCTATTCCACCTTCCCCTTCTCTCCAAGACGTCATCCCATACTGCTCCCAAGCCTTTTTCCACTTTATCGCTGTTTTCAAATGGGGTGGTTTCCAACCTGTTGAGTCTCGGACTTTTGCTTGATGCAGTGCCTGCCCCTCTCTACAAATGCCTCCTCTCTCTGTGGGCCCTGGACAACGCACTATCCACCAGGTTTAACCAGCCCGTCGTTCCAACCCTGTCTTTGTGGGTCCAGTCTGTCCTAGACGCTTAACTATATGGGGCTTCAGGGCACTCTCGCCCTTCCAGTCCGGAGGGTGCTCACCTAAATTGTTGCCTCAAGGTATGTTCTGCCATGCACCCCTGTGCCAGGTTCCTCCATTGTCCCTCGCTGGCCCTCAGGGAAATCCCTGTGGTCTTTCCTTTGTACTTTGCTTGGAGCAGCTGTGGGCCACGTCGGATGCGTTGCTGGCCCTCTGTCTTAGTTCTGGGGGGCAGGGGGCTGCTTCTTCACTGCCCGCTCAAGAAGAGCTTTGCCGTACTGCAGCACAAATTTAGGATGGGAGGTTATCACCTGCCCACCGAAGCACAGCACCCCTGCCTGAGTTGCTCTGGCCAGAGCGCCTGGCACCCGTGGGCTGTGCCAAATCCTCCACAATCTGCCCTCTCTCACCTTGGTCTTCCCAGCAAATGCTGTGCTCCCACCAGGCTGACAGCACTCCTGTGTGCCACTCAGGCACTCAGGCTCATCAATCTCCCATTGCCTTCTCAGCAGGGCTGCTGTCTCCCCATCCGTCATGCGCAGCCCTTGGTCCCTTGCTGCCTCAGACCGCTGCGGCTTCCTCCTCACTTGGCTGACACAGCGCCAGGCCCCTGCTGTCTCTTTTCGGTGCCAACGTTGCACTCAGCGTTTGCTGGAATGCGGCACTTTGAGCACTGTGTGGCAGATCTGTGGGTTTCTGTTATGCAGAACTGGGGCCCATACCCCCTGTACCAGAGTTCAGCAAGCCGCTGTACCCAGTTAGTCGCATCGGGCTGCGATTAACGCTCCTTCTCACCTCATATACTCCAACGGGTGTCTGAGCAGAATTTCAGGCGGCCATTACCATCTGCTCCCCCTGGTGGTCCTTGGGATAAGCATTTAGCTATGTCTCCATCCCTGAAGGGGTTACGCACCAATCTAACTTGAGCAATATTGTGGCTTTTCACAAGGAGGTATCTGGCAACAGGTTATTTTTGGTTGCATGCCCTAATAGTGGGTTTATGTTCAATCCACATTTCACGTACAGCCCTGGTGGTTTAACCCACTTAAAGAAGACTACATGGACACTTGATAGTTAAGATTACTTTGGAGGTATTGCAAGTAGCGTAATCCTTCATTTTGATCTTGATCCTGTGTATGGATATTGTGTAGAGTTGCTTTTGATTACATTATTGCAGTTGCTCAGTTCTGTCGGGGTAATTTCCCGGGGGTCGGCAGGGCCGTCCGCGGACCTCCGGGGTTGGGCAGGCTCCAACTACTCACGCGTCCCAAAGGAGTATGAGGCACACACAAGAGCAAAGAGTTACTGCTGTTTATTGCACAAAACAGATGGGGACAGGTTCTTGGATCACAGGTACCCAGGAAAACGTCTCATTCGTGGTGGGCTCGCAGGCCCTTTTTCTAGCCGGGTGACGCAACTACGTGCATCACCTGGGAAAACTAACCCCCAAACCTAACGCTATCTCGGGTTGGGTCTCCGAGTGGTAGGGTCAGTATAGTCCCATATAGAAGAAAAGGTTATTGGTAGAGAAGGGGTCAGGTGGTACGCTTGGGTCGTCCCGAATAGTTGCTACATGAGAATTGTTACAAGGGGAAAATTAGTGATTGGCTAAACTATAGTGGCGTCAGTGGTTAGCACCTCGTATTCTGATTGGTTCACCCGTGAGCCCCCAAGCCTGGGACCATCGCTGTTCCCAGCTCGCGGTGTACCTGGTGCTGGCAACAATATATGACTATGTGTCAGTGGCGGACAATGGACAGGTCTGACTACTGGCTATTGGGTGTCCCTTTCCCATCGTTGTCAGTGTCCAACTGGTCACATCATTGTTGCAGTCTGTGTCCCAGACGTGAGACCCCAGAGCATCTCTGGTCCTTGGGGCTTGGCATCGTATCAGGTCGGCCTGGTCACGTGTTGGGAGACCGTGGCTGGAGCAGAATTACAGGTATTTGATTTGTATTTCGGCTCTGAGGAGCGTTTAGCAGTAGCAGGTGTAACCTTGGCTCGGTGAGCGCGGCGTGTAAATTGCCACTTCATGGCCTTGGCTGTGGGGGTCTCGTCAGGGTTCGTTCTGCATGATCAGCAGCTTCGTCTGAGCTGCTCCGGCCTGGGGACTGTGCTTTGCGGCCTACTTTGGCCTAGCTCATGGGTGGCAGTATACAGTTCATAATACGGGGGTCACGAGGGGCGAGGTGGGTTCTTATGCATTAGTCCATATACAGGGCTACATCTTCATGGTTCTAGTAGCGAGGAAGTGTCTGCAAGCAGATACACAAGCTCTTCTGGCGTCTTGCGTTTCTGCGGTGCTGCAGTTGGCCTATGTGAAAAATAAAAATGATGCATGTGTGAGTGGTCCTCTTCGTCATAGCACTGAGTATGTTCTTCGTGTGGATTGGTGTGTCTGATCCATGTGCTAGGCGGCACGTTTGTTCTTGTTCGCTGGCTATGTCGTCATGGCATCTCTAACGATGGCGATATTTGTGGGTGATGTCTAATCGAGTTGGTCCATATGGTCGGTGTCAGCTCCACCCGAGGTCCCAGCCCGAGGTTGGGATGACACGCAGCTTGTCTGGGTGTGCGGGGCGTGGCCGCGGTGGATCTTGACGTCCGTGGGGGGGTCAGTGAGCGAGTCGAACACCTCCCACGGTGGTGCTTAGGTCGTGACGTCATAGGCCATGGTCTGGGCGAGAATCGGGGGAAGTTAAGTTCAAACAGGGAAAAATAACAGTGTTCTTTTAAGAATCTTTGTGTATTAGCCAATGGGTGTTCAGCTTTAATCAATCAATACATTAAATCAAAGGTGGCTTCAGAAAGTCATGATAGTTGGGGGTCAAAGTGTAACAATTTCCAGTGCTGCTTAATAATCTTAGTTATTTGGGTACTCTGATTAGAGTACAATGTAATATGTAACAATAGAATGTTTCTAACCCTCATCTATCCAGGCACAGGTTCTTAGTCACTGACTGTAACGAAATGACGACTCCACTGCAGGGGTGTAATAGTACAGTGGTACCAAAATCAAAGAATGTCCAGCGCAAGGTTCTATAAATAGGAACTTCAATAAAAACTAACAATGCATATATTTAATAAAACACTACTGGTCCACCCTTGTAAGGGAAAACGGAGAAACCAGACTTTAAAGTAAATGGTACCCTTGAGTTGGAAGACAATGGTACTCGAGCACAAAAAGAGGGGCTTAAGTCACTAGCGTCTTTTAAGTTGGGACATTTGCACTTCAAATACCTTATGCTTTTGTCTTTGGGGCTCAGCAGAGTGGAGCCAGGCTTTCATTGTTGAACCAGGAGTTTGTATGGTGTCAAGTTGAGGAGTGTCTGCTTGTGGCTGAGGAAGTGTCTGATAGGTTATATTGGTCAGCGACACTGGAAATCTCGGCGCTCTCAGGTGTGAAGAAGCAGGAATTCGGAAACTGGCCATAGGCAAGAGTGCTTGACTGGCTCAACACAGCAGTGGGGTACTACAGCAGCAACGGTTTACAGTTGAAAGAAGCTTGTCACCAGACGGCAGTGACGAGTTGGGGATGGTAGAAGACTTGTCAAGTCTTGGATGCAGAGATGGTAGAGCTTTTCCGCCAAGCGAAACTCTTAGGTGATTGAGTGTTGATGTCAGAGAGGACTCATGCGTTTCCCATTCTGCTGCTTGGGTGCCCGTCGACGGTGCTCAAACCAGCCTCGAAATGGTTCGGAGATGTAGGGAGAGCCAGCCGTTGCTTGTTTAGTTCTATGGTTGTTGGGGGATCCAGTCCGGGGTCTCGAAGGAGCAAGGTGTGGCCTTTCATCGTCCCTTCCCATCTACCAAGGTTTTAAAGGCTACTCGCAAGGTTCTGTCATCTCCATTGAGCATGGTCCTGGTTACCAGCTTCTGTTGCAGTAATCCTGGTCCAGCCAGCTGCTCATCACATGTAAGCCCTGGGGGTGGTTATGGACAACAGCTTGCTTCATGCTTGAAAGTCATTCTTTGCCTCCGTGACACAGGACATTGGAATAGCCTGCATCCCCAACAGATTTCCATGTGAATCCTTCTTGGCTTGAAATCCAAAGATGAATCAATTACAGTAAGGGTCGCCTCCCCATCCTCTTACATAAACAAAATGCTACAGTGCACTGGTCCAGAGCAAGCTTCTTTTTAAGCGTCCAGTCTCGGCTGCTGTAACAATTGCCGTTTGCCTTCTGATGTCATGCCAAGAGTGCTTTGTCTGGCGTATGTGGTATGGGGCAGAACGTTTAGGGCACCCTATCAGAATCCAAGATGGTGGCACGCCTATGTGGACTAAACTCTTCCTCCGCTCCCTTCCTCTGTCTGCCTACTTCAAAAGAACTTCAGCAATGAGCACTGAGATGTGATGGGTCTCTTGTCATGTCAGCACTGTATTTGAATCACTGGTTTCATTGGACTTCCCAGGGAGCGTTCCAGTTTCATGCGGAAAGGTTTCAACATTCCGCAGGGGATTCAGAGAGAATTTTGCTGGGCAGTGTTCCACATGGTTGCCTGTACAGCCAGGTCAGACAGCTAATAAGTAACCATCCCTGTCATGAGTCGCTTCACCGAGCTGACACTAATGACATCCAAATTCTTGTGGCTTTAGAATTGTGTGATCCCAGTAACCACCATGTCCTAACCACACGTGGTTTACTTTTAGATATTAACGTGCCACCAGGCTGCTAGGTTACACAATTATAAGAATTTGAACCAGAGGTGCAAACGATAAAGACCCCTCTGCCTGTTGGAACTTTGTGTTTCAACAGCTGTCAGGAATGCATGTGACATTTGAAGAACAATTACCTGCATCATTTTTATTTTGATAGGCTATCCCACCTTCACCAGATGACATTTTGCCACACCCTATCTGCACTCGTGGGTTTGACAAGGGCAGGATCACCTAATCACAGTTGGGGGTGGGAGGGGCACAGAACCTGTAGGGCAGGGGTCGGCAGCCTTTGTGTCTCCAGATATTTTGGACTAAAACCACAACAGTCCTAGCCAACTGTCAATGGCGAGGTCTCATGGGAAATGAAGTCCAAAATATCTGGAGAGCCACAGGTTCCGGACCCCTGCACCGCCATAGGGGAGACCTTCTCTCCCACTTGGGGTGCAACTTTATAATGAAAGCACTTGGAACTCCAGGCAGACGCAGTAAAATGTGTATGAGGGATTGGAGGCACTCAAGGAAAGAGAATCTATTCTGTTTCTGTACCACAAAGATGCACGGGTCCTATCCTGGTGAAGTTTATTTTCATGGTGGATTCAATTGTGCACAGGAAAAGTTGATATCTTAATTGAATTATATTAGTCGAAAAATTGTGCCTGTGTTCGTCTATGGTCTAGATAGTCAATTGAGGATTGATTGGATGACTATTGCTAGACTCTAAGGTTTCATATTAAGATACTGAAGGTACCCCTGCACAAACAGAGCAGAGATAGCTTTAAATTCTCCAAGGGTGCAAATAATGAAAAGGCAGCTTGTGTTTGCAAGAGTGCTTTATGCTCAGGCGGATCATTCTGGGGCACAGTGCATACATATCACTCTGGAATTTCTCCATGGAATGTAGGAATTTCATAAAAATGTTGGATGTGTCTTTGGAATCTTTAAAGGGAATAGGATTTTTTAGGAAGCTGCTCTTCCAAAAATTAGAATGGTGGGATAGAGAGGGTGATTACCTGCATCTGATAAGCAGGCGTTCATTTTTTGATCTCGCTGAAATGTGTCCTACTTTTAAAACATTGCAAGAGTATTGCAAAAGGAGTCCCAAGTAAGGAGGTGGCCAGGCACTTGATGCGTTTTAGATAAAATGTATTAACCACCTTGAATAGATTGGGCACAAGAGATAAGATTGCTAGAGCACAGAGAATTTGAGGATTTGTAAAAACCGGGGGTGTATAGAGACCCTTCGATGTTTGTAAATGGAATGTGAAAGATTGGCTCCTCTGAGACAGCTGCATTTTGAGTGGCTTCTTAGAAATTTTAGAGTAATGACCGGAGAGATTTTCTGGCAATGATTACTTTATTGTTCGCAAATTACAGCAGTGATTGCCCGTTTTAAATTTTGGAAGTCCCTAGAATCTTATTTGCTAGTGGTGCAGGGTCATAAGGTTTAATGTATGTTCTTCCTTCCCTTCGTTGGGGCATAACGTTTAATTGTGTATAATTAACTGATTTTATTGAACAATAATTCTATATGAACTGGATTTTTATGTAATGTATATGCTTTTTTTCTCTTCCTATGTAAAACCACAATCGCTTAATTAAAAAATAAAAATATTTTGCCTTCAAGGTGCATGGAAAATATGATAAAATTGGCACACCATAGCATGAACATACAAGCTGGGCCCTTTCCATTGGTTTCTGCCTTCAAATACTTTTCTGGATAAATGTCCTATTTTTGCGTGTGCATTTTGTTTTACACGACAGGACATGATTTAGCATGTAATGACCCAGAACTCATTTGCTGATTAAGGGGCTGCAGTTCTGCAAAATGTGTTTTGTTAATCAGTAGTTGTTTTGTAAGTTCTATTGAAAGATCACAGCTTCATTGGTAGAGATATACATTTGGGATTTAAGGAGATGATTCAGTTGCATATGTTTATTTTGTCTGTGTAGTTACTGTCAATTTATTTTCTTAAACAGAAGTGTGAGAGATTGCTGCTTTATCTTTTCTGTCATGAGATGAGCCTAGCCTTCCAAGACCCTGTCCCACTAACGGTAGGTGCAATGCTAAAATATTAAATTTACCTTGAAATTGTGGTTTGTGTTTCATATTTTCAGCATATCTCTGATTCTGTGTATAATCCTGCCAGTGGTTGGACTTGCATTTTTTAAACTTTCGCTACCATGGTCTCAACTCTCGCTCAGCTGTCAAACACTCCTCTGACATCTGCCGCCTCCTGGAGGAACTGGTCCTTGATCTCCTCGGTCTCACTGAGACATGGTCCACGGGCAGCTCTGTCACAAGCTTTGACACTCTCCTCCCTGATGGCTACAAGATCCTTTCCGCTCCCAGGTCCAACCGACCCGCAGGGGGTGCAGCCCTGATCTTCCCCGAGTGGATTCCTTCCTCTGTCATTCCTACGCAGGCCTACTCCTCTTTTGAATGCCTGGTCTGCAGGCTCTCTCTCACCCCTAGCCATTGCCTTAATGTGGCTACTATCTATCGGCCACCTGGTGAGATCTCCTTCCTCTCTGGGTTGGCTGACCTCTCCTCTTCACTCCTGGCCTCGACCACTCAAGAACTCCTCCTTGGAGACTTCAACATCCACCTGGATGCCTCTTGTCCTCCCTCTGGACTCTTTCGCAACCTCTGCAACTCTCTCTCCCTGACTATTCTCCCCTATGGCCCGACTCTCTCCGCAGGGCATACTCTGGATGTGTTGACCTCCTCAGGCCTTCCTCTTTCTGTACCTCTCACCACTCCTCTCTCCTGGAGTGATCACGTTCTCCTTTCCTCCCATTTCACCCTCTCTACCCACCAGGCCAAGCCACCTCCATCGCTGCCACCCACCTTCTTTGTCATCCGACCCATGAAGCACGTGTCAGTCAAGACTTTTGCCGCCACTTTCTCACCCACCTCTCCCCCGTTGGCTCTCACCCTGACACAGCCCTTTCCATGCTCCACTCTTCTATATCTGATAATCTTGATATTCTTGCCCCTGTCATGAGAATCTGCATGAAGCTTAAAGCCAAGTGCAACTCCTGGTACGACTCGGACCTTGTCACCCTTAAACGCAAGTGCAAGGTGGCTGAGAGGATATGGCACGCTTCATGTACATCCTCTGACAAACTGGCCTGCCGCCTGCTTCAAAGGCAATACCGGCTCTCTGTCCTCACCAAGAAGAGAGCTCATATCCAAGCCTACGTCTCTGCGGCATCTTACAACTCGGCTGAACTGTTTAAAATCAGCAAGGAACTGGCCATTCCTGCCGCAGTATCTACCTCTCCCTTCTCAGGCCTTCTGCACGGCACTGGCTTCTCACTTCATCTCTAAAACTCAGGACAACCTGTCCTCTAAGCTCTCCCCCTCTACTCCCTGCTCTTCATCTGGCCCTTCTGCAGCCACTTTTCCTCCCTTCTTCTCTGCCTTTCCCCTGTTCCCCGCTGACGAGGTGTCTAGACAAGTCAGATCAATGAAAGTCTCATCCACACAGGTTCACCCCTGCTCCTCCAAAACCATTAAGGACCATATAGACTCCCTGGCTCTTGCCCTGGCCGACTTCTGTGACCACTCCTTCGCCACTGGAGTCTTCCCATCCCCCCTGAAGCACTCCCTTGAGCACCCTCTTCTTAAGAAACCCTCTGCCGACCCCTCCTGCCCGGCTAACTATCACCCAATCTCCATCACTCCCTTCCTGGGCAAACTCCTAGAAAAGCTGGCCATCTCCCAGCTCAATCTCCAAACTGAATCTGTTGGCTGCCTTCATGACCATCAGTCTGGCTTCAGAGCGACCAGAAGCACGGAAACTGCTCTCCTGAACATCCGTGAAGACCTGCTCTCCAACCTTGATTCTAACACCCCCTGTGTCCTAATCTTGCTTGATCTTTCTTCCGCCTTTGACACGGTCAACCATGCCATCCTGCTCAAATGTCTCCGTGATAACCTGCGTATCTCCGGTCAGGCCTTGGCATAGCTTACTTCTTTCCTCTCTGACCAACCCTTCCAGGTCCAACTTGGGTCCTTCCTCTCGGCAATCTTTTTCTCTACCGGTGGTGTCTCCCAGGGGTCTAACCTCTCTCCCTGGTTGTTCAACCAATACCTGGCACTTCTTGACCACTGCATTGCTGCTTTATGCCCCAACATTCAGTGCTATGCAGATGACACTCAGCTCATTTTCAGGATACCCTCAACCACCTCTTCTCCGTCTCTCATCACTGACTGTCTGCCATCCAGGAGTGGTGTGCCACCAATGACCTCTGCCTTAATGCCAGTAAGACTGAGATTCTCCTCGTAAGCACCCCCACTCCCTCCTTTCCTGCCACTCTCTGGCCAGCCTCTCTTGACCCTCTTCCTGCTCCCACCTGCGAGGCCAAAAACCTCGGGGTCATCTTTAACTCCACACTCTCCTTCTCTCCTCACATCTCTGACGTCTCTAAGAAGTCACACTACCAGCTGCACCTCCTCAGTGGTATTCTTCCTTTCCTCTCCTTCCCCCAGAAGATCACTGTCTCCAGAGCTCTAGTTCTCTCTAGGCTGGACTATTGCAACAGCCTCTTTCGAATAGATTGTGTCCTCCCACGTATTCCTCATCTTAAGATATTCATATCTCGCCAGCTTCAATGCTTCGGAAAAACATTTTCTCGGCAGAGGGCGCTGTGCACGAGGTCGTGGCGTTGATGTCCCTTTACGGGATCCGGACCGTGTTGACATCACCATCAGTATAAGTAGCTTGTGCCACGCCCGTTGGCTTCAGTTTCTTTTTTCCGATTGCTTCGCTCTCGAGTTAACGGCGCGCTTTGAGATTTTCTTTGAGAAAATGTCGTCTTATTCTACCCCTTCTACTCCCAAGAGGGGGTTCAAAATATGTGTGGACTGTGGATCTAAAAAGTCGATTACAGACCCTCACCGCATTTGTCTTTGGTGCCTTGGTTCGGACCAACGAACCAGCGACTGTGGCTCCTGTCAGTCGATGGCAAAGAAGGCTCTTCGTTAGAGAAAAGGTAAACTGTGGGGGCGGGAAGCTTCCAAGGCCTCTTCAAAGGCCTTGTCAAAAAAACATAGAAAGTCGGGTGAATCGAAGGATTCGGATCGGCGTAAACATTCGAAGAGGTCTCGATCACGTAGTAGATCGAGACGTTCATCTTCTTCAAAGAAGATGAAGAGGAGACATAGATCTCCCTCCTCTTTCTCTGATACGTCTACACAAGGAAATGGGATGAATTTAGAAAGCAGATGATGAAGGTCTTTGACAATGTGGCCTCGACCCCCTCCAAGAAACCTCGAAAGAGTCTGACCCCGGTCGCTCCGTTGGACGACGCAGGAGATTCAGAAACTACTGTGATAAGATCCAGTAGTAAGAGTGAAGCTCGAAAATCTCGACCCGACGTCAAATCGTCGAAGGTTCTTCGAGAATCGAGTGATTCCCTGACACCGACGAAGAAACATAAGTCGTCGAAGCCCTTGACGATTTCGCCGACGGCTTCGACATGGAAGCCGAAGGAGTTTTTGACACCTTGTTCGAAGACGTCATCGATGCCTTCGAAGACTCCTTCGATTCCTTTGAGGCAAATTCAGACTTTTTTAAGTCTGTCTTCTATCTTTGAAGAGGAGAATGCCTCAGAAGAAGAAGTTTCTCCTTTTGTGGTACAATTTGGTGCCAGAGGATTTAATCAATCCAGAATCGAAAATGAGAGACCTGTGTGACACCCTTCACTCTGCTACTGTCATTGATAAGTCACCAGAGCTAGAATTTACAAAACTTGACCCTGCAGAACATGCAGATTCAGGGTACAGGAGTCTGATGAATAGGGTTGTTGAATACATGGGCTGGGGTAGATCCTCACCCACATTTCATCAGGATGATATGACTGATATCCTGGACCAGGTCCCCCTGAAGGACCCTGTTCTCCCCTTCCATAAGGCACTTCAGAGGACTGTGGAAAACACTGGGAGGCTCCTGAGACTGCTTCTGCAGTTAATAGTAATTTTCCTAAGTACAACAGAGCTTCTAGTAGTGACCCTGATTACTTAAAGAGGCATCCCATGCCTGACTCTGGTTATTCAGGCAGCAACTTCGTCAAGGCAAACAACCTATCCATCTATCCCCCGGGATAGAGAGGATAAGAAGGTGGATGCTTGGGCCCGTAAGGGCTTTACCTCTGGTAGCATGGCTCTCAAGTCAGCAAATGTCACCGGTACCCTGGCCAGGTTCACCTATACCCTGTGGGACTGCATCATGGGGGCGGCTGATGATATTCCGGAAGGCGAGGAAAGGGAAGGCTTCCTGAATATTATAAAAGATGGCAAGGAGGCAATGGGTGAATGTCTCCAATCTGGACTGGATACTGCTGATAGCATCAGCAGATCCATGGCTGCAAGCACAGTGCTACGCAGATTTGTATGGTTGAGGAAGTCGGGGTTTGCACCTGATGTGCATGTCAGGCTACTCAACATGCCTTTTGATGGCTTGAGGCTGTTTGGCAGTAAAGCTGATGAAAGCTTAGAAAAACTGCAGACCTCCAAAGCCGTGGCTAAATCTCTTAGCGCCTCTATGCGACAGCCTCAGAAACCTTATTTGGGCTCATCTTCCAGCAAAGGTCGTTCTTTTCGATACTACTTCTCTTTTGGTAGAGGAAGAGGACAGGCCATACAAAGAGGTAAAAGAAATGTCCCTCGTGGTGGACGAGGAAAAGGTGCAAAACCTGCCTCAGGAACGGCATCTTTGCCCTCAGCCGCTCCTGCAGCCGCCTCCAAGTCACTCTGAGGCCTTATCACACAAGACCCCGGTGGGAGGCAGAATCTCACAGCATCTGAAAGAATGGCGGGGCATTACTTCAGATGCTTGGGCACTGGAGACAGTAGCTCAAGGTTACTGCCTTCCCTTCCTAAAAAGGCCTCAGGAGCCAATGCTGTCAAAATTCCAGATCCGCTCCTTGTGCAGGAAATTTTAACCCTGCTAGAGAAATGTGTAATAGAACATGTACCTGTAGCGGAGAGGAACAAGGGTTGGTATTCCCCATACTTTCTCATCCCAAACAAGGACGGAGGATTGAGACCCATCTTGGACTTAAGAAACTTGAACAAGTTCCTCAGGAAGGACAAGTTCAAGGTGGGTAACCCTTTCTCAGATCCTTCAGGCTCTCCAACTCTAAGACTGGTTGGTATCATTGGACCTTCAGGATGCTTACTTTCATGTGCCAATCCATCTCAAGCACAGAAAGTACCTGAGGTTCGCGGTTGGCGGTTCTCACTATTAGTTTCGAATTCTGCCATTCGGACTGACCTCTGCCTGAAGGTTTTCACCAAACTGATGCCGGTTGTGGCAGCGAGTCTCAGGAGAGGGGGGGATTCACGTCTACGCCTACCTTGGATTGGTTGATCAGAGCGCATTCTCCTGAACAAGCTCAGGAACATCTGTCAATCACCTGTCACTCCCTTCACAAACTGGGCTTCTCCCTCAACAAACTGGGCTTCTCCCTCAACAAACTGGGCTTCTCCCTCAATTTCAAGCAGTCCCACATGATACCATCCCAAAAGCTCCAGTTTATCGGAGCAATCCTGGATACTTCCTCAGGCAAAGCCTCGCCTCCCGAGGTGAGAGCTCTCCCCATTCTGCAGATGGTAACAAAGTTCCAAAATGCCCAACATCTTCTGGCCTTAAATTTTCTGAGGTTGCTCGGTCTCATGGCATCCTGCATCTTTTTTATGCCAGAGGCCCGATTGAGGATGAGATCCATTCAATGCGCTCTCAGGACTCAGTGGTCCCAATTCTCGGGGAATATGTCGGATCTTCTGCAAGTTCCAAGCACAGTTGCTCAAGACCTTCTTTGGTGGGCTTGCAACGACAACATTCTCAATGGAGAATCTTTTTGGCAACCATGGCTAGAGATAACTGTAGTGACGGATGCCTCACTCACGCGGTGGGGAGCCCACACCAACGATCTCACTATAAGCGGTCGTTTGTCTCCATCGGAGTCCAAACTACACATAAACCTGTTGGAGCTGAGGGCAATCAGACTAGTGCTGAAGGCCTTCCTGCCCTCTGTACAGGGAAAGAATTTCTTGATAATGACAGACAACACGGTGGCCATGTACTACCTCAACAAGAGCGGAGTAGTAGGGTCCCTACCACTGTGCATAGAGGCAATGCAGCTCTGGTTCTGGGCAATACGAGAAAGAATCTCTCTATCGGCAGTTCACCTAGCCGGAGAGCAGAACACGGCGGCAGACGCTCTGAGCAGGCAGAACACAGTGCCCCACGAGTGGGAACTAGCTCAGGAAGTCCTTCGATAGATCTTCACCCTTTGGGGAACCCCTCAAGTAGATCTGTTCGCGACCAGGATCAATCGGAAGAGCGAAAAGTACTGCTAAAGGGAATTTCCTCTGAGAGGAGCTCTAGGAGACGCATTCGTGGTGGACTGGGAGTTTCCACTTCTGTACGCGTTTCCGCTAGTTTCCGTGATTCCTCACGTAATCAGGAGGTTGGGAAAGATAGGTGAACCATGGTCCTAATTGCCCCTGATTGGGCCAGGAGTACGTGGTACCCGGACCTTCTGGACATGTCAGTCTGCCCTCCAATACGTCTTCTGCAAAGAGGATATTCTCTCGCAAGAGGAAGGGTCGGGTTCTCCATCCAGAGGTCAAGACACTCAACCTTCACGCATGGTTTCTCAGAGGTTGCAATACAAAGATTGGGATCTTCCGGATGACGTAATGGAGATTTTGCTTTCGGCCAGAAGACCAGCAACTAAATCCCTGTACCGGTGTTGTTGGAATAAATTCAGTATCTGGTGCAGGGATATGGATGTGGACCCTTTTCAATGTGGCACCCCAATGGTGCTTTCTTTCCTATTGCATCTAGACAATCTGGGGCTCCAGATCAGAACAATTAAAGGATATCTGGCTGCGCTGTCCATTTTCAAGCGCTCCTCGGAAGAGGTTTCCTACTTCAAAATTCCATTAATCATTCAATTCCTGAAAGGACTCACTAATGTGTACCCTCCAGTCCCTTTTCATGTCCCGACTTGGGATTTAAATCTTGTACTTAAGTTTCTAACTTGTATACATTTTGAGACTCTGCATTCCTGTCCGTTGAGGCTTCTAACATTAAAAACTGTCCTCCTTGTGGCCTTAACATCAGCCTGCAGGTTTAGTGAGTTGCAGGCTCTCTCATGCAAACCTCCATACACTAATTTTCACAAAGACAAAGTGGTACTTAAGGTTAAACCTTCTTTCTTACCAAAAGTAGTTTCTGACTTTCACTTGTCACAAAAAATCATACTACTAACGTTCTACCCTCCTCATTTGGGCGAAGAAGAGGAGAGGTTTCATAGACTGGAACCAAAAAGGGCTCTCAGTTTTTATATATCAAGAATGTCAAAATTGCATCAGGATGACCAACTTTTTGTGGCTTATACTGGCCATAAATTGGGATTAGCAGTGACAAAACAGCTGTGGCTCTGAAGAGGGGAGTCACTGCAGCGGATATTTGTTCAGCTGCAACATGGGCATCAATGCATACCTTCATCAAGCATTACTGCTTGGATGCTTCTTGAAGGTGTGCACTAGCACCCCAACCGGCCCATAATGCTGGAGGTTGCCCAATAGCACTTTAGGATGAGTAGCAGCACCCGTGAGATGGATGGGGATGCAGATTAATACTCTTGCATTGAATCAATAATGACAACTCAATAGTTTGGCAAAGGTAGTCCGTTTAATGACGAGTACAAAAAACGGGGAGTTCCTGAACATCAGCAATCGCTCGATCTTCCTTCTCGCTTCAAAACTCCAACGAACTTCATAAAAAACACATATTATACTGAAAACTTGTCATTACTGACGTGTAATGCTTAAAATGTTGTATGCAATTCTATTGGTTATAGGAAACTAACTTTAATATAGGTACTATATCTGTATATGGCAACAAAGTGAGGGGATTGGATAAACAATGTCTGGTGGGGCATCTGAGCCCTTCCTTCAAAATGGCTGCCGTAGATGTCACTAAAAGTATGACATCTCGTTGGCTTTATTAACTATAGGCCCTATATTACTTGGTTCACTATGATTGGGTTGGTATCAACCCCACTCCTACTTTTCCACCAGCCTAGCATGTGCAGAATAGCCAGTCAGGTACAGGGAGCTCGTCCGCTCCCCCAGTTTCCCTCCAATTATTGCAACAATCAATCATCACTTCAGTGGTCATGTGTCAATTATTTCTATGTATCTTGGCCTTGAGACTGCTCTTGGTCTGGAAAAGTGAAGGCGCCTGGGCATGGCACAATTCCATGTGTAGGTGTGAAAGTTTCATGCTGTCTACTGGCTCGGTCACGTGATTCCGACACCGTGAAAGTCATCTTATTCTCCATGTAATTCGTGCATTTGATTTAATTTTGTCAGCCATCTGCCTCCTGAGGTTTATCTTGACCTTTCAGAATAGGATACTCTGTTCTTCTCTTCATTAAATGTATCTACTATTGGCCTACTTCAGCTGGTACGTTCTTGGCATGACTTGTCTTTGTTTGAGTTTCTGTCTGTCCTTAATTCTCGATTTTCCTGCTGCAAAGCTCTCCTTGTGAGACCTTAAGTAACTTTTGGTCAGTTCTGCTCTTGTGCATAGTGGAAGTATACTTATATAAAGTTCTTTTCTTGAGGTAGATATGTATAGGTGGCGCTTGACGCTCTCTATTTTACTATTAAGCTTTAGCAAGCCTCACAATGTTCTTAGCTTCTTGCGGTTCCTTGCATATGTACACGTGTAAGCTGGCTGAATATCTGCATCACGCTCATGTCATAAGCATCTAAAATTTGACATTGTTATTTCGCTTTAAACTCAGGATGTCGCCTATCCATGGTGTTTCGTCTCTTTTCATCATTCATAGGTTGTCACATCTTTTATGTGCGAGTCAGTCCGGGTTCTTGTGGCGTCACCATTCGTCGTCTTTTAGGACTTTCTTGGCTTCTTCCGGTATTGCATTTTGACAATCATCATTCTGTCTCACTTGTTGATATGGTTTTCTCAATGGGTACCTTACTGTCTAAGGTGCCGGTACTTCTATGATATGATATGGTATTTATAACGCGCCTATACACAAGTGCTTCAAGGTGCGACGAGGCAGGGGGGGGGGGAACAAGGGGAGACATACAACGATCCTACTAGGCCAGGTGTCATTCAGATTGCGCAAGTGCAAGGGAGGAGGGTAAAGGGAGAAGTGCAGGGGGAAAGGGAGAGGGGAAAGTGCAGTACAGGGTAATAGCATACAGGAAAGTAACAAGGGCCAGCTAGTGGCAGTGCAAGTAAGTGAAGATAAGTCCCGGGAAGGAGGGGCTGTAGGGATACAGACAGTCCCGTAGTGCAGGGGAGAGTGGCTGGGCCAAGGACCGAGAAGGTGAGTGGCCCAGCTGCAGATTCAGTGCAGTTTAGTAACTTTAGCAAGGGAGAGGGGGAGAGAAAGCGGAGGCGAAGAGGAAGGTTTTGAGGTGCTTCCGGAACCAGAGATTTTTTCTCCTCAATTTTCGGGGGGCAGGAAGGCTGTTCCAGAGGGAGGCCCCTGCAGCGGAGAGAGATCTGCCACCAACTTGTTGTTTGGAAAAGCGGCTGACCATGAGGGAGTTGGAGGCGGATGAGCGAAGAGCTCGAGAAGGAAGATATTTAGGGAGAGGGAGTTGAAGGTATTTTGGCCCAAGGCCCCGGCAGGCCTTGTGGACAACGCAGAGGGTTTTGAACTTGATCCTCGCAGCCACTGGGAGCCAGTGTATTGATTTCAGTCCTGGAGAGATACTGTCCATGGGCTTGAGGCCAAGGACAAGTCTCGCAGTTCTGTTCTGGATGAGTTGCAAAGGGCGGAGAGTAGAGGCAGGAAGATTTAGATAGAGGCTGTTACAGTAGTCCAGCTTCGAGAGAACTAGGGCTCTAGAGACAGTGAGCTTCTGGGGGAAGGAGAGGAAGGGAAGGATACCTCGGAGGGAGTGTAGCTGGTAGTGTGACTTCTTAGAGACGTCAGATATGTGAGGAGAGAAGGAGAGTGTGGAATCAAAGATGACCGCAAGGTTTTTTGCCTTGCAGGTAGGAGCAGGAAGAGGGCCAATAGGTGCTGTCAGTCTGATAGGTACTGGGCAGAGCCCTGTTGCTGCTCTCTGCTGGTTTATTTGCTCATCATACGTCACATATTTGGGCGTGAACCTTCCTGGCACCTCAAAATGGGCGGTGGGGGTGCGAATCGTGTTTGGGACCTCCTCCACAAAGGTTTATTTGCCAAGGCGGTACTCCCAGTCCGTCATCACAAAAATAATTGGTACTTCCACCTCCAAAATTACCACTGCTATGGGAGTCTATCTCTATCATAAGATGAGGAATACATGGGAGGACACAATCCATTAGAAGAACAAGTTGCTTTCCAACTGTAACGTTCTTTCGACTGGATGTTCCTCCCACGTATTCCTCATCGCCCCTCCCATCCTACCCTGCAGTACAGTTTACGTTAGTTACGCTTCTCTCTCACAAAGAGTTTTTCAGTCATGAGGCATGCCTGGGTGTTCCGCGAATATTTCCTTTAAAAAACAGAACTGAAGCCAATGGGCACGGCACAAGCTACTTATACTGATGGTGATATTGACATGGCACAGCGCCCTCTGCCTAGAAAAATGTTTTCCGAAACAGCAAAGCTGTCGTGATACGAATATCATAACATGAGGAACATCCAGTCGAAAGAATGTTACGGTTGGTAAGTAACTTGTTCTTCTAAATCTGCCTGCCTCTACTCTCCGCCCTCTGCAACTCATCCAGAACAGGACTGCGAGACTTGTCCTTGGCCTCAAGCCCAGGGATCGTATCTCTCCAGGACTGAAATCTCTGCACTGGCTCCCAGTGGCTGCAAGGATTAAGTTCAAAACCCTCTGCATTGTCCGCAAGGCCTTCTGGGGCTTGGGGCCTCAATACCTTCAACTCTCGCTTCCTAAATATCTTCCTTCTCGAGCCCTACACTCATCCGCCTCCAACTCCCTCGGGGTCACTCCAAGCAACGAGTTGGTGGTAGATCTCTTTCCTCGGCTGGGGCTTCCCTCTGGAACAGCCTCCCTGACTCCCTGAAACTTGAGGAGAATCATCTCCGGTTCCGGAAGCACCTCAAAACCTTCCTCTTTGCTTCTGCTTTTTCTCCTTCTCTCCCCTGCTGACCACCTGGCTGAAACTGTACTGGCTACCCGGCCACCCTCTGATGCTCTCGGGCCCAGGTCCCTTCCTTGGCAGTCACGAACACCTGCACTGCCTGCATGGCAACCCCCACACTTGGGACTGTTCCTGTATCCCTACAGTCCCACCTCCTGCACTTGACACCTGATTCCTGCACTTACCTTTGCACTTGCCACCTGCTGGCCGTTACTTACTTTGGGATTACTTTTCCCTGGTACAGCACTGTCCCTTCCCCCATCCCATGCACTTGCGCGATCTGAATGACACCTGGCCTAGTAGGATCGGTGTCTGTCATCCCTTTGTTCCCCCTTCTTTGCCTCGTCGTGCATTGAAACACTTGTGTATAGGCGCGTTGTAAATGCCATATCATAACATATATATCATACCATGGTCGTGTCTGTAATAAGATTCACCATGTCAACCCAAAACCCACAATACCCCCACCTTAAGAGGTTTTGTTGGAACACGTGTGGTGTAGGAAAGATTGGGTTACACAGAAATCTGTCTTCAATCCATGGATTCTTCCATATCACTAAAGGTCAAGACCCCTTCATTCTTGGGAGCCCCAATTAAGAAAACAGATGCTTTTGAGGAATGATCATCAAACTGTTAAAGCTACACCAGTAAAACTAACCACCCGTAAGACTTAATACTCATATGTACCGTCCCCTTTCCTACATCCTTGTGGGCGTCCCCCAAAATGGGGACGGTACCGGAACCTTTTGGTAGGCAAAAATGGAGCTTCCCCTTTAAATGTAGTAGAGTGCGCAGGGGCACAGCCTCGGGCATGGAAACGTCTTGCCGAGGCCCCGCCCTCTGGCACCTCACCTCAGTACCTTTTTCCGCACGGACTGTGTCTGACATGGGAGCCATCAGAGACTTTTTTAGCTTCCTGCTTGCCCGACATTTGTTTTTCAATTCTTAATTCACTTCCCTTTGGTGCCTCACCTCCCCAGTGCATGTTGGCCGCATGAGGATTTAAGAGATGTGCCTCTTGCGACCGTTTGTTCCTGGCCTCGGACCCTCATGCACTCACTCTTGAGTGTTTGGGGCCCAAGCACCACTGGGACTCCTGTGCGGCCTGCAGCATCCTCCGTCACAGGGCATCGAAGAATCATTTGTCGCAGTGGAGGAAGATCTTCCACAACTCTCCTCCACCCCACCTTAAGGACTTTGTCCCCGCGACCTCTCGTCAAGACAAGGTAGGCCCTCTGTTCAGCATGGCGCCACAGCGTGGATACGCCTTCCCCGGGGTTCCCACAGATTGGGGTTCCTCACATTCAGTTTCTAGTAGGCCCAAGGCCTCCAAGGATACCGGCTCCCAAGCAGAGGGCACCGTGGGCTCTTCTGGGCCATCCGCGGACAGACCTGAGGCTTTCCAGGCTACCGGCTACCAGTCTGTCCACTGACGGACGATCAGGCTCGTCCTCTTCTTCTACCCCAGGGGGGTAAGGGGTTGAGTGCCACCTCCAAGAGTTGTTCCTCATCTAGATCCAGCATGGATACCGGCACAGGTGCCGAAGGCTCCCAGCCTACCGGAGTTCGCTCCGAGGCAGTCACCCAGGCCGTTTCGACTACCGCCCGTCAGGCTGAGGACTCAACATCTACCAGAGGGATCTCTGAGGTTGATGCCTCTGCTTTGGGTTCAAGACCCAAGCTGTATCCTCCTATGTGTGAGGCCTCTCCTTGCTCAGAGCCATCACGCCCTCCCACCCAGGGCGTGCCGCAAGGTTTCAAAATCATGGAGCGGCTAGTGGCGGAACCTGGCAGGCATGCAGCCATTTATGACCTGGCTTAGGGCCTGTCAGTGCTTTCACCCATCGATTGGGCTTTGCAGGATTCCAGTCCACTTCCCTCTGGAAGCGGCAGCAGATCCTAGGGTGCAGGTTTTTGTTCCCCTCAGGGGCACATCTACCCATAAGTGACTTAGTTATGTGCACCAGGCATCTCAGTGCTTTCACCAGGAGCAGAGGTCCAGTATTTCGGAGGGCAGGGCCCCTGGGGACCCAGCGGCTAGTAAGGACCGTTTCTGCGAACGCTTCCTCTTCCTCATGTGTTCCCCTCAAATGAAGGGGCTCCTGAAGGACATTGTGAAGGTCATCCCCCAGACTCTGCCACCTCGGCCCCCTCCACTGGGTTCTCCTCCTGCTCCGCTGGTGATTCCAGTGCCGGTCCCTCGACCAGTACAGTCCCTACTGGTCGTACCGACCCACCCCCTGCTGTGCCACCAACGCCTCCCACGCAACAACCGTTGGACTTGTCTGCGGCTCTGACATAGGGGGTGGGGCCGTTCGGCCTCTGTGTCCCAGGCCCGGATTTCCCTCAGCCTGTGAAAAAAGGTGGAGGAGGGGGACGATAATGATGCCCAGGACAACAAGCCCTCGGCATCCATGAATGCCTTTAATGACCGCCTTCAAAGTCTGGCGGAGTTCTTGGTGGTCCCTCTTCCTGAGGAAGCCCCTCGGGTGTTAGGGGTGCTCGAAGAGGTCTTGGGGAAGTGCACCACGGTCCTTTTGTGCATTCCCCTACAGAGGGGGATGTGCTGCAGGTGGCATAGAAGGTCTGGGAGAAGCCCAGGGCCAACACCCAGATTAACAAGAAGTTGGACAGTAGGCTAGGCTTACGTACCGGGAGCCAATCCTCCTTGCCTCACACCCGCAGCCCCACAATTCCTCCATGGTGGCCGCAACCTCGCTTTATTTTAAACCACCTTCTTTGTCATCTTCCTCCACGCGAGCCACCTCCAGTTGCCTCTCCAAGGAAGACAAGGTCCTGGAGTCCTTTGGAAAGCGCTGTTACTCCATCTCAGGACTGCATCTGCAGCAAGCCTGCGCTGACGCCGTCTTGGCTGCAGCAAATCAGAAAATGGGGCGGGAGCTCAGCAAATTGCTGCCCGACCTCTCTTCGGACAAACCAGCATCCTTCAAGGCCAATCTGGCAGGTGCCCAGGACCTCCATGGAGTCTTTGGTCTCCCATATCGGCACAGCCAGCAGAGGGCTGTGCCTTGGGGTTGAGATGAGAAGGACGGCATGGATGCATGCCACAAAGTTTTCATCTGACGTGCAGGGGTGGATCCTAGATCTGCCCTTCAAGGGTGTGGACCTTTTTCATGTGTCCACTGATGATGAATTGACTAAGTAAACTTTCACCCAGACCATCAAGTCCTTGGCCATCCTGACAAATCCGGGTCAGAAATCCTTCCCTCAATCCCAGGGTAGGACCGAGTTCAAAACCTGAACGGGCTGCGGCTTCAAGGGGTTCAGGGACCGCAGTATGCAGAAGTCTGACCGGTAACCCAGCGACAGCAGAAGGAAGCAGCAAAGGACGTTGTGCAGGTTTTTCCGCTTCCCCTCTTCCCCGCCACTGACGTCAAGAAGCAGTGATGCCGGGTCGAGGTACACATCTTGCCTGTGGGGGGCCATTTGGCTCTGTTCCAGGACACCGAGCAGTTACTTTTCAGCAACCGTGGCTCCTATCTGGTCTCCACGGACTTCAGCCTTCATCTTCATCTTCCTCTGCCTCTACCATCCTCTCCTCCTCTTCGTCAGATCGGGTGCCTGGCGATTTTACGGGAGATCCTGTTTCTATTGGAAATACAGGCGATACAACTGTTTCCTCTTGTAGACAGGGGCTCCGAGTACTATTCCAGGATTTTTTCAGTACCCAAGAACAACCAGGCTGGCCTAAGGGTAGTCCTGGGCCAGTCATGTCTAAATCTGTCTTTACTGCTTGAACACTTCAAGAAGATTACTCCTGCGCACGTAGCTGAGTCTGTGTGCAGGGGACTGGATGTGTTCCCTGGACCTAATGATTCATACCTGCATGTACCCATGTACCAACCACATCGGAAGTATCTGCTGTTCACAATTATGTTGTACGACTTCCAGTACAAAGTGCTGCCCTTCAGCCAGAATTCGGCCCATTGTGTCTTCATGAAATTGATGAATGCGGTGGCGGGCCTTCTCCGCTTGGAGGGGCCATCGCCTGTACCCTTATCTGGCTGACTGGTTGGTGTGGGTGGGGTCACCCGAAGCGGTAGTGCTCTCCTGCCAGAGATTGGCGGATACCCTTCAGCTGGGGTTTCCCTCAACCTGAGGAAATCTGTTATGCCCTTCTCAGGATCTGGTCTTCCTAGGGTCGTGTTGTAACACTACCATTCAGCTGGTGTTCCCCACGCCCAAGAGACTGTTTTCCCCCTGGAAGGTGGTGGGGCACTTTCTGGCCAACTCACCCATCTCAGCTTGGTGGTTCCAGCACATTCTGGGCCCGATGGGCTCTTGCGTGCTGACTGTACAGCACGCCCGTCTCAGGATGAGGGGTCTCCAGCTCCACCTGGTTGCCAATTGTGATCAGGAGACGGGGTCTCAGTTGGACAGGATCCCAATTTCACCGCTACTTTTGCCCTATATTCGCTCGTGGCCGATGGTTGGCAATGTTTCAGTGGGAGCCCCCTTCATCCGACCAGAGCCCTCTTTGGTTGTGACGACATACTCCTCCCTTTGGGGCTGGGGGGGGGCTACTCTGAAAGTCTATGGCGATACATATCAATCTGCTCGAGCTCCGGGCAGTGGGCCTGGCCCTCAAGGCGTTTTTGCCCCTAATCGGGGTCAGTCGGTTCTGGTTACGGCAGACCATTCTACCACAATGTTTTACCTGAACAAGCATTGTGGCACCCGTTTCCCCCTATGCATGGTGGCGGTTTTGATCTAGGAATGGGCCCTTATTGAGCAGATTTGGATTTCAGCAGTCCACCAGCTAGGGGACAGAATTGTAGCAGCGGACCAGCTGAGTCGCTTGGGGTTCAACACCTACGAGTGGGAGTAGAAAAAGAACTTCTTGTTGCCCCTGTTCCAGCATTGTGGGTTTGCGGACCTGGATTGTTGGCACGGCCACATGTGTTATGCGTTCCCGCCCACCCATCTGCTCCAACGGACTCTCTGCAAGTTCTGGGCCTCGGTGGGTTGCAGCCTCATCCTGGTTGCCCCGCACTGGCCTTTCAGACCCTGGTTTTCAGATCTGCTGCAATTGTGCTCTCAGGGTCGCGGCCATCTTCCGATCCCCAGCAGGGGCTTCCTGATGCAGCAGGGCGGGCAGTGGAGCATCCGGACACGGCCAAACTGGCCTTGGCGGCCTGGTTCCTGATCAGCTGAGGCTTCAACATGCTCAATTTTCAGATGACAGCTGGGACATTATTCAGCAGGCGAGGAGATCCTCGACTCGGTCCCAGAACAAGAGCAAATGGAATAGGTTCTGTCATTGGGCACGCGACAAGGGGCTGGACCCCTTCTCCTGTCGTCGGGATGGCGTATTGGCTTTCCAATGGATTGCTTTTCTCCCGCAGATTCCTCCTCATGATAGCCATCATCCAACTGTGCTGTTTGGAAACACTTCGACAGGGGGCCGTAGTGGACCTCGACTCGGCCATCTATCGTCGATCCATCTTGACTGGCTCTCAATTGTCAGTTCCAGACATGACGTCAGGCGTTGTGTATATACCACGTCACTACGCCCCATGCCTCGGTTCCTTTTTTTCGCACGCTTGCACACTGCATCGGGAACAAGGTTCGTTTACTCAACATTCTTATTGTACTTTGTACACTTTTTTTCTTCAAAATCTCGACGCAATGTCGCCCCACAGGGTTTTCGGGCTTCAAGCGATGCCGCGATTGCGAAGCCAAAATGTATTTGACGGACCCCCATGACGTCTGTCTATGGTGTCTGGATGCTAGTCGTGACACAGAGGCCTGCGTGTCGTGCACAAAGATGCAGCCGAAATCCCTGCGTGAATGGTCCAGGAAACTGGCTTTGGGCCGACCGGTCGTGAAGCCTCTGGCATGGTCACTCGTCCGTTCCTCGGAGGCCGAGACTTAGGAGCCCACCCCCGACAAGGGGAAAGAACAACATTGTAAGAAGACCAAAGAACGGTCCCATTCCAGGAGCTATTCCTCGTCATCTTGCTCGTGGAAGAAGCAACACCACTGCTATCAACGCAAGTCCAGCTTGTCGTCGGAATGAGGTAAGCCCTCAGCGGGGCCGACCACTCGAGAAGAGTGGGAGAGCTTTAAGAGCTCTGTTAGGAATGTTTAAGACGCAAGCGGCTGTAGGTGCGGCTCTGGTCCCCGACCAGCAAGCTTCGGTGGTAAAATCTGTGCTCAGTGCTTTCGACCCCAAACCAGCCCCTCAGTCGACATTGCCGACGTTGAAAGCGTCTTCGGGTGTTATGCCTGTCAGGAATAAGTCACTGGAGAGAATGTAAGACTGAGGCTCCCAACGCCCACCGGTTACCTGAGCATACCTCTGCGCCAAAAGAACCTTCGGCATCGAAAGCTTCGGCTTCTAGACCTATCCTCAAGCCCTTGTCAGCAATGGTTCATTTGTGCCACTGTCGATCTGGTTTCTTCGATTCCATGCATTCCATTTTGGGAGTCGAGGAACACGATGACCCTGAGATGGCGGTGTTGATTATTTTGACGACGAGACCGATTTCTTACAGTGGTCTGGATAATTCTCCAGACCTGGAGTTACAGCAGAAACAGCCCTATACCCACGCTAGTGTGAAGATCAGAGAGCTGATTCACAGGATAGTTGACACCCTGGTGTTGAAGGCATCCGCTACCCCTCTTCAGGGGTATGACCTTACTGACATTCTGGAGGAGAGTCCTACAGTCAAGCACAATATGCCTTTCAACCCAGCCATTGCAGACTCTTTAGCCTCCTATTCAGCACCCTTGTACCGTTCCCCCTGTGAATGCCAATTTCACAGGGAAGTATAGACTGGCAAGAGGAGACCCTTCTTTCCTCGCCACACACCCTTCCCTGTAAAGGGTTGGTTATACAGGCAGCCACTATAATCCACCTCTAATCTGCCTATGGATAGAGAAGGGAAAAAATGTGACGCTTTTGCCAGGAAGGTGTCCACTTCTAGTAGCATGGCGCTCAAAGCCACTAATGTGGCGTGTGGTTTTGCCAAATACTAGTTTTCCTTATGGAAGGCAGTGGAACATGCGGACGAATATCTCCCTGAGGGTGCCACCCGGGATGGGTGTTTACAGCTGGTGGAGGATGGGAAGGAGGTAGCCAAATGGTCATTACAAACAGGCGTGGCAGACTGTATTGGCAGGACAAGTGGTTCAGCAGGTGTGATGTCCAAAACAGGTTGCTGGACATGCCTTGTGAAGGTCACATGCTTTCGGGCAGAAAGCAGACGAATCGTTGAAGAAATTCAAGGAGTGAAAATTGGCTGCTAAATCTTCTGGGCCTAGCAGCGCAGCCGCCAAACCCTGCCTTCAGATTCGCCTCCAGGGTCAGGGGCTATATACGCTATGTGCCCTATGGCAGGAAGGCGCAGCTCCCGCAAGCCAGGCAAGGGCAGAGGCGCTTCTTGCTCCCCGGAAGGGGCAGAGGGGCCTCTAGAGGCCAACAAGCAGCAGCGGTGGGGTCACCCACGCCCTCTAAGTCGCTTTGATTTCCCCTTCCACAAGGCATCGGTTGGCAGGGCATTGGCCTCACTGGCAGGGAATAACTTCCAGCGCCTGGGACCTGCAGTTGATTTTGTGGGGTTATTGTCTGCCTTTGCTAAAGAGGCCTCCAGACAGACTTCCACCTCCCCCAATCCAACCGTAACAGGAACTCCAGGAAGAACCGAGAGCCCTTTTGTCGAAGGGTGCAGTGGAAGAGGTACCTCCCGATCAGAGAGGGTCGGGTTGGTATTCCTGTTGCATCCTAATGCCCAAGAAGGGAGGAGGTCTCCATCCCATCATGCCCCTCAGAGCCTTGAACATGTTTTTTAGATTCAGGATGGTGACGTTGAGAGAGATTCTCCACGCTCTCGAGCTCCAGGACTGGCTGGTGTTGATAGACCTACAGGAGGTGTATTTCCATGTGCCGATACACCAAAAGCACAGGAAGTTCCTAAGGTCCCTCATTGGCGACAAGCACTCCGTGCCAAGGGTCTTCACCAAGCTCATGGCAGTAGTTGCGGCTCACCTCAGGAGATCCGGGTCCATGTATTTCCGTACCTGGACGACTGGCTGATCCGAGTAAAGGCGGCGGGGAAAGCCTTGTCTCATCTGAAAGACACCTGCCTACTCCTTATCCCACAACTTGAAGTCCCATCTGACGCCAGTTCAGCAGTTCCAGTTCATAGACACCCAGTTAGGGAAGGCTTTTCCACCCGAGAAGAAAGTCAGCAACATTGCGCAGATGGTGCAGTAGTTTCAAAACTACGCCACTCTTCAAGCAGCTTCCTTCCTCCGCCTCTTGGGACTCATGGCCTCCTGTATTTTTCTAGTGCCAGAGGCCAGACTGCATATGAGATCCCTTTAGTGGCTCCCGAGGGGCATTGGTCTCAGTATCTGGGAGCTCTCACAAATCGCCTTTCGGTGTCCAGCTGAGTAGTCCACAAACTCTGCTGCCACACACGTAGAAATCTGTTGGTGTGGGAACCCTTATGACCTCCTTGCCCCCAGGCCCAAGTGATCATGCATGCATCCCTGGAGGGTTGGGGCACCCCCTGTGAGGATTTACAAGTGAGCGGCCTCTGGTCTCCATCAGAAGCCAAGTGCCATATCAACAGGCTGGAGTTGCGTGCCATCAGGTTAGGCCTGAGGGCCTTTGCCCCATCTCTGAGAGGAGCATGTCCTTGTCCTGACAGACAACACGGTGGCCATGCACTACCTCATCAAACAGGGCTGCATGCTCTCCCATCCACTCTACACAGAGGCAACTCAGCTGTGGTTCTGGTTGAGAGAGAACCAAATCTCAGTCTCAGCAGTACATTTGGCAGGGACAGAGAACACCTAAGCCGATACTCTGAGCAGGCAGAGCATGGGCTCGCATGAGTGGGAAGTGTGCCAGGAAGTCCTAGAGGAGGTCTTCACTCTCTGGGGTATCCCAGAGTGGATCTGTTCGCCACAGAGTCCAATAGGAAGCACGAACAGTTTTGCTTGAGGAAATTTCCAGCGAACGGTGCACTAGGGGACGCATTTCTGGTGGATTGGACTTTACCTCTCCACTACGCCTTCCCTCCGATGCCCGTCAATCCATGGGTACTCAGGAGGGTGAAGAGATTTCGAGCATCCATGATCCTGATCGCGCCAGATTGGGCGAGGAGAAAATATGGTACTCCGATCTCCTGGATCTGACCATTTGTCCGCCTCACCGTTTGCCTCTGCGCCTGGATCTCCTAACTCAGTCGGAGGGTTGTGTGCTCCACCTGACCATAGATTCCCGCAACCTACATGTGCGGCTCTTGAGAGGATGAGGTATGATGACTGGTACCTCTCAGAGGTGCTTGAGGTATTGCTGGCTACATGCAAACCTTCTACTAGATCTCCAAGTGTGCAGGTGGATAAGATTTGAGGTATAGTGCAGGGGACGCAAGACTGACCCCATCTCTTGCCGCACCACCACAGTGATGGAGTTCCTTCTGTCACTGGCCGCTTCAGGTCTGCAGGTTGCCACAGTGAAAGGGTATTTGGCAGCCCGGTCTGTATTCAAGAAGTCCCCTGACCAAGGTTCATTTTGCACCATTCCGGTCATGGCCCAGTTACTGAAGGGCCTTCTCAACAAGTTTCCGCCAACCCTCTTTGTTGTCCCAGACTGAGATCTTAATCTGGGTTTGACCTACTTGATGGCGGCTCCATTTGAGCCTATGCATTCATGTTCTTTGCGGCTGTTGTCCCTTAAGACCGCTGTTTTGGTCGCGATCACGTCTGCCAGGAGGGTTAGCGAACTGCAAGCCTTGTGCTGTAAACCCCATTCCTGAAGTTCTTTTGTGAAAAAATCGTTCTTAAGGTCAGGCCCAGATTCCTTCCTGAGGTGGTTTTAGAATTTCATCTGTGCCAGTCTATTGATTTACCTGTCTTTTACCCTCCTCTGCATCCCTCGAAGGAGGAAGAGCACTTCCACCGCCTTGATCCCAAGAGAGCGTTAAGCTTCTATGTCGCTTGTACGTCTGAGTTTAGGAAATCAGACCAGTTGTTTGTAGCCCATTGCTTGTCTAGAAAAGGCCTTGCCCTCACTAAACAAACACTGTCACAGTGGATTATCTTGTGCATATCCGGGCGTTAACAATCGTCAGGGAAGGAGCTTCCAGCAGGCATCAGGGCCCACTCGACCAGAGGGGTATCAGCCTCTATTGTCCTCCACAGAGGGGTCCTTGTTAGGGAGATTTGCCGGGCAGCCACTTGGTCATCCTTGCATACCTTCACCAAGCACTATGCCTTGGACGTTGCACAGGGAGCTGATGCTAGGTTTGGTAGGGCAGTTCTACAGAATGGTAGAAAATATAGGGCGCCTGGCGGAGTCCTGATTTACCCAGGTGGGTATATGTACAAAAAACACTGTGTCGCCTGTAAATACACCACCAACAGTAAGACCTTCACACACAAGGACTTCACATGGAAGATGAACAACCACACCAACTGCGAGAGCAGATGTGTTATCTACGCCATCAAATGTCCCTGCGACATGGTCTACATTGGCAAAACAATAAGGCCCGTAAAACAAAGGATTAATGAACACAGGTCCTGCATAAAGAACTCAGTCCACAAACCACTCGTTGAACACTACACCAAAAAGGGCCATACTCATGAACAATTTTCATGGACCGTGCTGCAACAGCTCCAACCACAACGTCGTGGGGGGGATATCAATTTGACTCTGACAAAACTGGAACAGAAATGGGTTCACAAATTGGACACCGTACGTCACGGTTTAAATATAACCGTTGAATGGAAACATTTCTAAAAACAAAAACCCCCTCACCCTCTTTTATCATTTCGGGACACCAGGGGCAACCTATATAGATATCTCAGCTTGCATACATTAACAACTGTATTACTGTCACCAATTGTTTTAATCTCTGGCAATCAGAACCTATGTAACACCAAGTGTACACATGTATTCACATGGACTGTGGTTTTTTCACCAATTGTTTTGACATCTGGCAATCAGTACTTATGCATCTCCCGTTAACACCAATTGTACACATGTATTAATTACCACCACGGGTGACATGTGATATGACATACATATATGTCCAATGCTAATTAACCTTTTATTTTATGGACCCGTACAATGAATGGATGCGTATGCACTCAACAGCATGTATAGTGGACCTCTCTACCTGTATTATGCCAGCACTCAAAATAGGCAGTTTGGACAGATCATGCACCGGTATATACAACGCACTTCCCGCTGGTAATAATTAATAAACAATAGGTGTCTCTATGGAGCCATTATGAAATGCTACCAGACTCAGAGCCAACCGGTTTGCCCGTTTCCACACACCCTTTTCCACACTTTGCATTCAGTGCATCCCATTCAGCATTGCTTTAGCCTGCAAGCACCGTTTCTGGGACCACACCTCCCATGATGCTCCACCATTCGAGTAGTTCAATTATGCTCCACCTTCTTGACAACACGCGATTGGTTCAAACTCCTTCCTGTACCCATTGGGTACTTCCAATGCGCGTTTTTGATTGGCTGCCGCCTAGCTTGTAAAATGTATATTTACAACGCACTTCCCGCTGGTAATAATTAATAAACAATAGGTGTCTCTATGGAGCTATTATGAAATGCTACCAGACTCAGAGCCAACCGGTTTGCCTTTTCCACACACCCTTTTCCACATTTTGCATTCAGTGCATCCCATTCAGCATTGCTTTAGCCTGCAAGCACCGTTTCTGGGACCACACCTCCCATGATGCTCCACCATTTGAGTAGTTCAATTATGCTCCACCTTCTTGACAACACGCGATTGGTTCAAACTCTTTCCTGTACCCATTGGATACTTCCAATGCGCGTTTTTGATTGGCTGCCGCCTAGCTTGTAAAATGTATATTTACACAGCAAGCCAGCATTCTCCTCACAGTTTCATTTCGAGCTGAGGACCCCGTATACAGAGGTACGCCGGACATACTGCGGTAAGCTAGCCAGGGAACAGCACCTTAGCTTTTTAATTGTTGACCACAGCGCGCCCCTTTTTGACTTGGCTTGCCAGTCTGCACTTACTATACCCTGCTGCCGGGCTCCACTCATAACTAAAAGTAGGCATTTCAGGTGTCCACACCGCCACATACAGGCACCTAATTACCCGAATTTTCGCACCTCCCACGTGCCTTTTCTCACTCCCCAGATCCCAACACGATCTCACTGCATTGAATATAGTGCTCCCTACTACACCTCAGCGCCACTTCATGCGCGCACCTTCAGGCACTCTAAGTCCTCCACACCCC
Organism: Ambystoma mexicanum; assembly: GCF_040938575.1. NCBI lineage: Eukaryota > Metazoa > Chordata > Amphibia > Caudata > Ambystomatidae > Ambystoma > Ambystoma mexicanum. The sequence goes on along the minus strand of NC_090936.1, from coordinate 468,714,522 downwards.
TCGTGCCGTTTTTCCCAACTCGGTCTCACTGCATCGATTTCAGTCTTTTCACCGGTCATTTTCCTGCCTAGACCTCAGCGCTACTCGATGCGCGCTCTCGCACTCCCGATAGCCACACAGGATTTCGACATGCGGCTAGTTCCACCCCCATGGACCACCGCTGCACCGGAACGACTCTACCCCCGTGGGAGCCACCCTGCTCACCGAGATGTACTCATCACAGACCACCTGAACCACTGGTCAGACATCTACACCTCATAGGCACGTACTCGCCCACCACCATGCTCTTCGAGGGCAGTCTACCCCGAGTAGGATTCTCTCACCATCATCGAATCCACTCCTCTGAATCCTTATCCAGGATCATGCATTCTGATCCTGTATTCTCTTTCTCTCAGATCTGGGACCCACTGTGGCCCTTCACAGTCAGCGGGAACCCGAGAGATGTCGGCCTGAAGCACTCTCAGGCATATTCCCAAGTGCAATCACGCACACACTATCCTTCAACCACGTGAGGATATTTCCCAGCTTGCCACTGCCACCGGAGCAGCAGGTAAGCCGTTTCTCAGTTGCACCATAAGATGGAACACCATGGCCAAATTTGGCCACTATTTAATACTATCCTAAATTAATTAAATCACCCCTTTTTGAAGATCCTCACTGCCTCTCTTAAACCCACAGAATCAACGGACAGCACCACCAATGGTGCCTTTCCTGACGAAGGCCAGCATATAGACCGGCTTCAATCAAGCCATGTTTTGGCCGAAACACACCTGTGTCGATCCCCGTGACACAACTGTATCTTCCCCCTTGTGTATGTTGTGTAAATATCTGTTGTGTACACCTTGTGTGAACTAACCCTGGGGCCATTTTCAAGCCTCAGGTATACTTTCCCTGCTTGATAGTTCTTTCTCTATCACATCTATACAGGGAATGTACTTCAGTGTGGAGTTTTAACCTCAATACATCAGAGGTTGACACTTAACCCGTGTTACCACCGTTCACAATCACCTTTGTCCGTTTGATGCCAAAAAACTTTCGTGCTTATCGAAAGACCTGTAAAATAAATTGTTGAATGAACTAAAAAAGGACTGTGTCAATGTAAAATAAACATACATGCACGGCACAACTGGCTTACTTGTAGGATCTTCTTCATCCTGATTATTCCTTTTTTTTGTAGTTCTACAGAATGTACTGGTTTAGATCGTTCTGCCCTCCTCTGTTGTTCTAACTGCTTGGGGAGTCTACATGATGAGGAATCTGCAGGGGAAAAAAGCAATCCGTTAAAAGAGAAATTACCTCACCTTAATGGTCTTTCTATGGATTCTTCTCCTGCAGATTCCTCATCGACCCTCAAATCCATCCCTGCTCAAAATTCTGTGGGTTGTTGCTTCTGTCCAAACGAGAAGACATCTTGTGATGGCTCTGGGATGACAGTTTCTGTTTAAAATAAATGGGGAAAAAAAGGTTTTTCTTCACTCATTGTTGTGGGTCCAACCTGCTGGGGTGTATACTTGTTAATGTTTTAATGGCTGGTTAGCTTCCTCCTGTGGTTTTTCTTCTGTATCGTTCAATCGCAAGGTTAAAAATTTGGAGGAACTTAGGCATGGGGTGTAGTGACGTGGTATGTATACGACTCCTGACTTCATGTCCGGAGTCGATGATAGAGAGCCGGACAAGATTATCCGACAGCCGAGTCGAGGTCCACTACGCCACCTGTTGAAAAGTTTCCAAACAGCAGATCTGGATGATGGATATCTATCATTCAGAGGAATCTGCGGGAGAAGAAGCCATAGAAAGAACATTTCAGTAAGGTCCTTTCTCCTTTCAGCGCACCTGGCCTGTTCTGGAGTACAGGTGGATACTTGCTGCACGTATTTGGCGGCCATCTGGGCTTAGAAGAATTCCCCTGAGCATGTGTTTTCGGCGGCCAAGCCAGTGGTTAAGGCTCACCTTAAGGGGTTGTCAAGAATGTTTCCTCTAGTGCCCAGCCGCATCCAGTCTGGGACTTCAATGTGGTTATGGTGGCTTTGCAACGCAAGCCTTTCAGGTCGATGTCTTTTGTGGACATCCGCTTGGTGACGTTAAAGATGGTTTTGTTAGTGGCTCTCACCTCTGCACCAGTGGTCGAAGTGGGCGGGAGAGGTGCTCCTTTACTTTTTTTAATTAAGTTTTACTGTTGCTATAGTTTTATTTTAAAAAGAAACTGTTCCGGAATGGTTTTGTATTAAACTAAAAGTGTAGGAAGAAGTTTAAACTTGCACTTTCAGTGCACTGCAGAGAACGTGCCCTTAAACAGCAGGCACATGTATTTGGGGGGTTTTATTGTGCGTGACAGTGGGGTTTGTGGGGGCAGGAGTAGGCCGGTAGGCACGATAGTTCCACTGCTTCGTTTTGTACACTTTGACCTCTACTCTGCATGCCGGATTAGTGAGCTACAGACATTGTCCTTGTGCGAGTCATTCACCATGTTTCACAACAACCAGGTCATATTGCGCACTCACCCACATTTCATTCCCTAGGTGGTCTCTCCATTTCATTTGAATCAAGAGATCTGCCTGCCGGTATTCTTCCTGAACCCGCAGTCAAAAGCGGAGAGAGCCCTGCAGTGTCCTCAAGTTTTATCCATCTCAGACGAAATCCTTCAGGAAGGCAGAGGCATTGTTTGTGACTTTTGGGGGTCTCCTCCCTTGACTCTCAGGATTCCAAGGCTTCCATCGCTCGTTGGATGGTTCAGGCCATTTTGGAGGCGTACACGGTCATGGGCAATGAGGAGATTTATGCCCATGCGGTCAGAGCGAAGGCCACGGCCATCGCATTTCAGACATGCTTCTTGGGATTTTATCAGCAAGGCGGCTACTTAAGCCACTCCGTCGGTCTTCTGTAGGCACTATTCCTTCGACACCAGCTCCAGGTGTGATGCAGAGTTTCGGGCAGGTGGTTCTGAGGAAACTTTTCGCTCCATCCTAGATATGAGGCAGGATATCAAAGCTCCACCCTATGTTCTTATTCGCTGGAATCACTCAAGGATGGAGGAAAGGGGATGGGACGTATGAGTAATTAAAGTTACCGTAGTGACTAGAGTACTCCTAGTCTTTAGTCCACTTTCCTACATACGTCCCACCCAAATGTACTAAGAGCAGCCAGGTAAATAAGCGTCCGAATTGTTCAAAGAGGACTGAGGTGACGTGCCGGAGGGTGAGGCCTCGACGGGGCATTCCCACTCCCCAGGCTTCCCTCGTGCACTATACAAAATTTGATAGGGAAGCACAATTGTTCACTGCCAAAAGGTTCCCGTTACCATCCCCATGTTGGGGGACGCCCACAAGGATGGAGGAAAGGGGACTAAGGACTACGAGTACTCTAGTCCCTACAGTGAGTAACTTTAATGTCTACAAAACCCCTTAAATGTTTATCTTCTGGAGGTTTACACAGCCCCCAAATGTATTGCTTCACTAGAAAGAGACTCCACATTGTCCGAATTGAGAGACAAAGCAGCACGTTCCATGCCACAAGTGTTGGTATCTGGAATCTAAAACCACTTCAAGCTGATAAACTCTATGCTATGCCACTGATGTTAATCAGAGACGTGATGTTTAACACTTTCAATTTGTGTCCACATAATTGTAAAAGGGCAAACCAAAACATTCTGAAGTCACTATTTCTTCTTCTCGTTTGATTTTGTCACCACATGACAATACATGAAGCATAATAAGCCTCAGAAAGCAGCCTCTGCAAACATAACTTTAATCTACTCCTGAAAAAGTCAGGACTAGCCATAATATCCCATGTGAGGTATATCAATGATGATTCATGATGAGCGTGGGTGAGCAGTTGATAAAGGTGAACCTCTACTTTTATACCATTTTGGATCCCAGTAGACAATGGCAGGATAGTGTCCCCGTTTGAAAAGGGAACTTTACGCTGTTAGGTTTTCCCTTCTAGATGACTTGTCTAAGCTAAAATGGCTTTAGTACGAATTTTACCATCCAGGGTGGTGGAGGGTGTGTACACTGAGGCGAGCAGCCAGTCCCCCAAGGTATTTAATCATTTAGGCTCCCTCACAGCGGAGCAGAGTGAACCCTGCATTCCTACAACCAGGTGCTGTGTCTTCTATTTTTAAACTTTATTCAAGTACTTGGCATTACAAACTTAACTGTACTTTGCAGGCAATGAGGTATTCTACATTCGGTTTATAAATAAACGTAGAGGGTGCTTAGAATAGTGTACACTGTATTGATGGCAGGCCGCTGGATATATATCAAGTGTACGAGTATTCTACATTCAGTTTATAAATAAACGTAGAGGGTGCTTAGAATAGTGTACACTGTATTGATGGCAGGCCGCTGGATATATATCAAGTGTACGATTTTTTAGTTTAGTGCCCTGCTAAGAAGGTTCGTTCTAAAGGGTGACTGTGTGGAAGGCATGGTATCAACAGTACGCACAGACCCAATCGATGTAAGTTTCAAAAACCTTTATTTTGTAGCTTACTGGGGTTGGTGGAATCCCTAACTGGCCCTAACTCTAAAATGGGAGTAGTCTCAACATTAAATAAACAACAAAGGAGTCCAAGTCAGTCTAGTCAAAATAAAAAGGCCTATACTAAAATAAAACTAACTTTGCCCTCCATCTCTAATGCCAAATGTGTAAAGGGAATACAAAAAGGAAAAATAGTGTCTTAAGAGAAATGTCAGAATGGCTTAACAACTCCCTTCCCCATGTTCAGAAGCGCACAGGGTCTTGCAAGTACCTTAAAATGGATAGGTGGATGGCACAGTTCTATCAGTATTGCACACTCTGTCAAAGGCTTGGAGCCCAAGCCCGAACTGATGTATTGTACCAGCAAGCCAGTCTAATCAGTTCTCTAGGCATTGCACGCCTTACCACAAATACACAGTGCTGGTCCTGGCTTTCACATGCCACAATTGGACACAGGCTCGAGCCTGTCTTTCTCTTTGTGTGGATCCCCTTCTCTACGTTCTGTCCTTCACACTTTTTACTGTTGAAGACTTTCAAAACTGCAAGGATTTTACGTAGACCTCTGCATGACAACTTTGACTTCCTTTTAGGCAACTTGACATTCAACAAACTTCACAACACCAATGCTCCTTGGCACTTATAGTTTCGCCTTTTCCCTCTTGGCACCTTTTCAAAGTTCATATGCAACACCAATGTCTCTTGGTACTTGTAGTTTTACTTTTGCCCTCTTGGCAGTTTTCAAAGTTCAACAAGTTGCTTTTTTCTCAATCAACTCTCGTTCGGGATCGTGGTTACTTTCTTGCCTCTGTTTCCCGCTTTCCATAACTCAGAACATTTCAGAGACTTTCCAATCTGCGATTCCATTTCGCAGGACCACTCTGTTACTTTGTATACTTTTCTCATAATTCATTAATTGTTCTCTTCAATGGGCATTTTATTGGCACACGCCCAACCTTCAACTCTTGCTACATGCTTTCTTTTGCTTTTAACACAAACCAGGCTTTTGTTGCTCTTGATACTCACTGGTCGTGTTAATTGGGCTTCTGTCTTCAATGCTGTTTGCATAGCCGTCAAGGCCGTTACCAACGCCTCCTCTTCTCCATCGCAACTCTGTTGTTCACCCGGGAGGGTAGCGGGCCTCCTGCAAGCACTTTGAAGGTTTCACTTTTCTGCTCATTCGTTTTCGGTCGTGGGACGCTTACGGCTTCCCGAAAGCATGGAATTCCCACCTGGCTTTCTTCTGTTCTCTACGACAGCCGATCAGCCCCTTGGCTTTCCAACTTCTAGCATGGTTCGCATCTGCCTTGAAAGAGCTGTTCCTTCTCGTACCCATCCTCACTCAGAGCGTGCCTGTGCGCACCACCTTTTATCCTGACAGGGAGTGTTAACAAATGGCAGGTGTATGTGATTTGATTTATGTGCCTCACTCTGCCTGACCTCATTAGAGGGATGGAGCCATTGCAAGTAAGTAGAGGTAATCCTCCTGGCATCATTCCTCATCTTCGACTCAGTAGTTTGGTCAATGTGAAGTGGGGAGGAATTATGGGAGTTGTAGTTTCCCCAAATATAACCAGGGATAGGGGATAGATGGATTAGGGAAAAGGGAAGATGCCTTGCCTCACCATCAGGTGCCTCACACCCACTCCCCAAGGCCCCTGTACCCAGGTAATCCTCCCACTTGTCCACCCCAGGGTCAGGATCCAAAAGTGATGGCTTTTCCCTGCCTACCTGAGTAGGGGATGCCCGCGGACTAAGATGTGAAACACCCTCTGGTTTTTCACAGTGACATATGTCCTTGAGTCGACTAGAGGACGATGACCGCGACAACCAGTTCTCCGCCATGTTGTTGTCCCAGGCTATTGCATTTATCCAGTGGTCCTTCTTGGGAGGTCCATGGTGTGTCCATCGCTGTAGTATATATTTCTTTGCCAGAAGGAAACATAGATTCAATAGTTTGCATACATTATTGGGGGTTTCATTATATTGGCTGAACAGACATAGAGCCTTAGAGGGCTGGGGACAAGCACTTGCAATAGCTTCAAGTTTAGAGAATACCTAGCACCAAAATTCTGACAATTGAGGGCAGGACCAGAGCATATGCACATAATCTGCTTCAGTTCCACCACACCTGGATCATTTACCAGCACATTCTTTTCCAAACAGGCCGGTGTCTGGCCTGGGTGTAGTGCTATCTATTAAGTATTATACATTGGATAGGAACATAGTTCCTCCCGGGTCAGCGTGCACATTGCCTGCCACATTTCTCCAGTAATCTCTGTACCTAGGTCCATGGCCCATTTAGTTCAATTTTTGGTTATGTGGTCTGGTATACGGGTTAAAGCTAGTTCATGTAGTGTGGAAACTGTCTGCATCCTCCTGTACCGACTATGCAGGTCAAGCAGGTGTCCACAGGTGGCTCATCTTAGAAAGTCGCCCATTGATTTTGGAACGCAGCCCGATGTCTGCCTTGTTGTAAAAGCAATAAAAGTCTGTGGTTGCTATTAGGGACTACATCAGCAATTGTGATACAAGTCATTGATGTACCTGTCACCTATTAGCAAATATTGGACCTGTGATCAGGTCTTTCCTATAGCTGAGCTGGCAGCACCTAAAATCCCCCATAACTACTATCAACCTTGAACAAACACTGATAGAACCTTTTTACACATCGAGTGCATCTCTACAACAACTTCTTTGTCATACCTTTTGTATAGCTGAGTCTGTGGTAGGCAATAGTGTCCAACAGTTGTAAAGATGGATTTCTCTACAGTATAGGTAATCGACCTGTAATAATTGGAATAGTTTCTCCCACGCAATTATAGTGGTACAGAACGGGTCAGACGAGCTTTCGGCAGAGTATGTGGCAGCCAATAGTAGTGATCTGAGTTCATTCCTACTAGCTGTTTTTACCATCTGCAAGTTAGGTTATGTGGTGTCTGGCACATTCTAGTAGGATGCGTATTGGGCTTGTGCAACAATACAATACAATACAATACAATAGAGTAGAGTTTGAAGAGTGGGGCAGCAACCCACCCGGCCCCCTGCTTTCAGAAGGTTTGGTAAGATTTGTCAATTTCATACAGACCGCTCCTTAGTGCCACATACCTTTCAATATAATCAAATCCAGCTCATTAAATAAGGAACATCCTAGCCTGATCAGAATGTTCTGAAATGTATACAGTATTTTCGGGAGGGCCATCATTTTTAGTAGTGAGATTGTACACACTAACATGAGGGGGAGCTGCATTTATTGAAGCACTTTTAGTGATAACTAGTCTTAATATGTACCATAATTCTCCCTGGATAATGAATCCCATACATTAGAGATCTTGGCTCCCAAGTAGGTTGTACCAGCAGGGGCCCAAGTGAAAGCTTTTGCCCCAGGAGTCCGGAACATAGATTCCATCAATAGGTATAGCTCAGATTTGGATCAATTAATTATTAGTGCTGAGTATGAAACCAAGTCAGCTATGTCGTGCATTATGGGGTCAAGCTTCTCCTATGGATGTCTCACAAATAGGAGAAACTCATCTGCATATAATATTATGTTTGGCCTTGTGCCTATTCTGATCCCTTTTGTGGCATGTTTAAGCCTCACAATGTCAGCTAGGGATTCTATAATTATTGCGAAAGGGGACCATTAGTACAAACAGTTGCGATAGGGAACATATATAGCGATTGTACAAACGCACTAAACTGGGACCCAAATGCACATTGTGAAAGCACACCATATAGAAACTGCCAGGAGACTGAGCCAAATGCCTTTTGTGCATCCGAAGGGGCCATGACAGCCTGTGTTTTGGGATCAATCTGCGCCAAGACTTTGAAAACCCTTTACATATTTCAGCTGGTGGTGCATCCCAGGATAAATCCTGATTGATCTGGATGTATTATCTATGTCAGAAGTCATAGGTCTGTTGATCAAGACTTTAGCGAAAAATCTTAATTTCGAATGAATTGTGTCCTCCCACGTATTCCTCATCTTTGATATTTGTATCTTCAGCTTTGCTGCTTCGGAAAAAGAATGAAATTCCACACCAGAGGGTGCTGTGCTCGATATCGTGGCGTCCATGTACCTCGAGGGTTGCCGTCTGGTGTCAACGTCATCAGCAGTACGAATAGCTCGAGCCATGCATGTTGGCTTCAGTTCTGTTTTTCCGAAAGCTTTGCTTCGAGTGTTGAACGGCGTGCTACCCTTCGACCCCAAGCTCTAGTTTAAAAAAGTACCATGACTGCAGGGTGATGTCCATTACCGATCCCCACCGGGTTTGCCTCTGGTGCCTGGGTTCCGAATGGATGATTGCGGGTCCTGTCCGGCTATGACCGGTAAAACTCTCAGGGAGCACCGAGGTAAACTGGCGGTTGGGAGGGCAGCTTCCAAATCATCTTCGAAGAGGGATAAAAAGTCCAGGGAATCCAGGGACTCGTCGCGGCGCAAAAAGTCAAAAACGTTTTGGTCGAGGAGTTGGTCAAGACAATCTTCGTCGTCTTCATCGACGAAGGCGAAGAAGAGACGACATAGGTCTCCTTCTACCTCTTCTTCTGATTCCTCTACCATGGTTATCAGGTGCCCAACCAAGAATGATTCCCCTAGAAAATAGGATGCTTTCAAGAGTGAAATGTTGCGTATATTCGAGAGTAAGGCCTTGACCCCCTCAAAGGAAACGCGCATAAGCCATGGCGCGGTCGCTCCTTTGGTCGACATAGGGAGGTCAAAGTCTACCATGGCAAAGCCGAGTGTCAAACTGGCGAGTCGCTCTCAATCCAATGAGAAATCGTCGAGGGTATTGTCTCGAAAACGTAGTCCTTCTCCGATAGCTCAGAAAAAGAGCAAATCGTCTACAGGTCAAACCTGTTGACGCATAAGTCGAAGGCAGTGTCGAGCAAAACGTTGCTATTGCCGAGACCTTCGTCGACACCGTTGTCGAAGGTTTCTTCGACTCCATTGTTGAAGGCACCATCGACGCCTTTGTCGAAGTCAGTGTTGACGCCATTAGCGTCATCCACGCCATTGTCGAAGCCAATGTCGGTGCCTTAGACGGGCAAAGGAAGGTCATGGCAAACTGGGAAACTCCAGAGTCTGGACCTACTGTAAACAGGAACTTTGCCAGAAAATATAGGCCTTCTAGTATTGATCTTGACTATTTGACCAAGCACCCTACACCTGAAAGCTTGGTGGTTCAGGTGTCAACATCGACCAGGAAGTCTGCTTATCCCTCTATTTCCTCAGGTAGGGACGATAAGCACACAAACTAAGAACAATTATGTTATGTCATTGGCCCATTCTGAAAGCTGATGGTGACCTCACAGAACATTTAAGCAACACTCCATCTTTAGCATACTTCAAAGCTAAAAACTTGAAAAATATATTATGTCCATCCCATTTCCAAATCCACAAAACAACAAGAGGACAACCACAACTCTGAAATGAATAGCATTTATACGGAAACTACAAATGTGGCACATGCTCAATGTGCCCTTACTCGGAAAATTGAAATATTCAATTAAAACTACCGAATAGAAAAGAACACAAAACTGGTGAGTTCATTAACGGCAACTCTAAATTTGTAGTATATGGCATACAAAGTTCTTGTTTCAAACTTTATATAGGAAGTACAATGCGACAACTTAAAACTAGAATAGCTGAACATTTGAGGTCTCTCGGAAATGGAGACATCATGTACCCACTGGCATATCACTTTTATCAGGACCATGAACATGACAAGATTGATCAGGTTAAATACTTTGGGATCCAAAAAGTATGAAAGCCAGTGAGAGGTGGCCACTGGGAACAAATCCGCAGACAATGCGAAGTAAAATGGATCTATCTAATGGATTGTTGCCATACAGGTTTAAATCTGGACACTGAAATGATCAATGTTCTGTCTTAACTAACTGAGAAAACACATTGCAATGTTAATCATTATGTTTCAGTGAAAAGCATCTATTTGACACTATTTGCATAAATATGATTTGTTATATCCATTACCAGCTGTACGCTGCACTCAAATCTTTCTCACAAGAGTGTGCAATGAGGAATTTTTTTCAATGTCAAATGTTACGCCCTAGTTATTAGTATTTACTTGATATTGTCCATCCAACAATGCAAAAAGCTCTTGGACATGTAACCTCATACCATATAAGGTTTTTCTCCCAAATTTACAGAAAATGAAGTACCCTTCACATTCCATGAAGCTTAAACACGTAATAATGCCCGCACATATCCACAACATAAATTGTAATCAGGCTGTTCCCCAATCGAAAATGGCAGACAACGTGATGACGCAACAAGGTTGTTTACAAACGTGCTGCGTTATCACGCCGCTTTAAATGGGTGGTCATGTTTGTTTGTTTCATTTGAAATCAACCGCGGTTATCATGCCAGTTAGTTTTTAAACATCTACAAGAGATCCTTGATAACTTTGAAGATCTTTTTTGCTCAGCAGGTGAGACTATGGAGATATTGGCCCCAAATTTAAAATTACACTGTCAAAATATATATAATTTTGATTTTAAATTCATATCATTTTTTATCAATAGGCTAACAAGTCAGTCTCCAAAGAATTTATTTGGGACCGCTGAGCTTTTTTCAATGCGATTATGGATTGAAAATAACAAGGAAATTATTATATGTGAGTAATTACCTTCCCCAAAAAACAGCATAATATCAACAACAAATTGCATCTAGTCTTTAGTATGTGTATCACGATATGTGCAAATAGGTTTCTTTCCATTTTTGCATGCACAATCGGTCTTGATGTTCAGGTATTCTCTTTTTGATATATTTTACCCACGTAGGCTATTCAATGTAACCTAAAAGTTATTTTCACAATATTTTGATATTAAGCCTAACATTTTGAAAAAGTCTGAAATTCTAGAATGCCTCTTCCAAAAGAATAGTTACTCATTTTACACCTCAACTGTATAGTAAGAAGGTTTAAGTAAATATGCTTTTTTCATTTTCTATTTAAGGGTCCAAGAGTAGTAATGTCTAAAAGCTAGAATTACCCTCCTGAAGAACTAATTGAATATATTGGAGAAACACGTGTTGAGGGGAGATAAATAAGCTCTAATGATGTGAAGTAACATTTGAGAGATCAAGAGACTTTGAGAAATCAAGTACTTTTTGTTGTACAGTCAAATTTGAGATTATATCCAAAGAGACCAAACCTTTTTGGTTACAATAAACCAGAAACTTGAGAAACAGAATTGCATTCAATAATCATTGTTTTATATACAATCTAATATGTTAAGGCGCAATATCCAGGTGATTTCACTTGCTAGGCACGATAAGAGAGTTGGTGCCTGGGTGCGCAAGATTTTCTCATCGGGTAGTATGGCCTTGAAGTCGGCTAATGTTATTTTGTAGTCTTTCGAGGTTTCTTACACTCTGTGGGGATGTATTAGCATAGCGACTGAGCACATTCCGGAAGGCGAGGAGAGAGACGGCTTCCTGGATGTAGTGAAGGATGGAAAGGAGGCAATGGGGGAGTGTCACCAGTCAGGACTGGACACTGCGCACAGTATCGGCAGGTCCATGGCTCCGAGCACCGTACTACACAGGTTTGCCTGGTTGAGAAAGTCAGGCTTTTCACGGGATGTGCAGGCCAGGCTTCTCAATATGCCCTTTGACAGCTTGAGGGTGTTCGGCAGCAAGGCAGATGAGTTTGAAGAAACTGCAGACCTCCAAGGCGGTGACTAAATCACTTAGCGCCTTCATATGTCAACCTCAACAACTACCCTATTCAGGCTCATCTTCCAGGAAAGGGTCATCCTTTTTGTTTCTATTTCTCATTTGGAAAGGGAAGAGGTCAGGCTGGACAAATGGGACAGAAAAGATTTCCTCGTGGTGGACGAGGAAGGGGTGCTAAATCAGCCCCAGAAGCAGCATCTTTACCCTCACCCGCTGCTGCAGCCGCCTCTAAGCCACTCTGAGGCCTTGACCTACAAGACCCCAGTGGAAGGCAGAATCTCTCAGCATCTGAACGAATGGCAGGGCATTACTTCAGATACTTGGGCACTGGAAACAGTGGCCCAGGGTTACTGCCTTCCTTTTCAAAGAAGGCCTCAGAATCATCCACCAGGACCCAACTCTGTCAAAATTCTGGATCCACTCCTTGGTCAGGAGATTTTAACCCTGCTAGGGAAAGGTGCAATAAAACCTGTACCTTTGGCGGATAGGAACAAGGGTTAGTATTCCCCTTACTTTCTCATTCCAAAGGACGTACGGATGATTGAGACCCATCTTGGACTTAAGAAATTTGAACAAATTCCTCAGGAAGGACAGGTTCAAGATGGTTACCCTTTCTCAGATCCTTCAGGCTCTCCAACTCCAAGAATGGTTGGTATAGGACTTTCAGGATGCTTACTTTCATGTGCCAATTCATCTCCAGCACAGAAAGTACCTGAGGTGTGCGGTTGGCGGTTCTCATTATCAGTTTCGAGTTCTGCCATTCGGGCTGACCTCCGCCCGAGGGTCTTCACCAAACTGATGGCGGTAGTGGCAGGGAGTCTCAGGAGAGGGGGCATCCACGTCTACCCTTACCTGGACGATGGGCTGATCAGAGCACTTTCTCCCGAAAAAGCCTTGGAACATCTCGACATCACTTGCCACTTCCTGCACAGACTGGGCTTCTCCCTCAATTACAAGAAGTTCCATATGATACCATTCCAAAGACTCCAATTTATTGGAGCAGTCCTGGATACTACCTCGGGGAATGCCTCGCCTCCCGAGAAGAGGGCTCAACACATTCTGCAGATGGTAACAAAGTTCCAAGACACCCAGCATCTGCCAGCCTTCGATTTTCGGAGGTTGCTCGGCCTCATGCCATCCTGCATTGTTCTGGTGCCAGAAGACCGATTGAGAATGAGGTCCCTTCAGTGGGCTCTCAGGCCTCAGTGGTCCCAATTTTCAGGGAATAGGTCAGATCTACTGCAAGTTCCGAGCAGAGATGCTCAGGATATTCTATGGTGGGCTTGCAGGGACAATATTCTCAAGGGAGAATCTTTTTGGCAACCATGGCCGAAGATCACGATAGTGACGACGCCTCACTCACTGGGTGGGGAGCCCACGCCAACAAACTGACAATCGGCAGTCGTGGGTCTCCATCAGAGACCAAACTACCCATCAACCTTTTGGAGCTGAGGGCAATCAGACTAGCGCTGAAGGCCTTCCTGCCCTCTGTACAAGGAAAGAATGTTCTGATAATGACTATCAACACAGTCGCCATGTACTACCTCAACAAGAGAGGTGGTGTACGGTCACTACCACTGTGCAGAGAGGCAATGCAGCTCTGGTTCTGGACAATTCAAGAAGGAATCTCTATCGGCAGTTCACCTATCCGGAGAGCAGAATTTGGCGGCGGACGCTCTGAGCAGGCAGAGCACAGTCGCCCACGAGTGGGAACTAGCTCAGGAAGTCATTCAAGAGATCTTCACCCTTTGGGGAACCCCTCAAGTGGATCTGTTCGCGACCGAGGATCATCACAAGTGCGAACAGTATTGCTCAATGGAATTTTCCCTGAGAGGATCTCTAGGGGACGCGTTTGTAGTGGACTGGGAGTTTCCACTCCTGTACATGTTTCCTCCAGTCCCCGTCATTCCTCATGTGATCAGGAGGTTGAGAAAGTTCGGGAAATCCATGATCCTAATTGCCCCGGATTGGGCCCAGAAGACGTGGTACCCGGACCTTCTGGACATGTCCATCTGCCCTCCAATACGTCTTCCACAAAGAGAGGATCTTCTCTCGCAAGAGGAAGGTCAGGTTCTCCATTCAGAGGTCAAAACACTCAGCCTTCATGCGTGGTTTCTTAGAGGCTGAGATGTAAGGATTGGCACCTCCCAAACGACGTAATGGAGATTTTGCTTACGGCCAGAAGGCCAGCAACCAAATCCTTGTACCGATGTCATTGGAATAAGTTCAGTAATTTGTGCAAGAATAAGCATGTGGATCCTTTTCTATGCGGCACACCTATGGTGCTTTCTTTCCTGTTGCATTTAGCCAGTACGGGCTCCAGATTGGAACGATAAGGGATATCTGGCTGCGCTTTCCATTTTTTTTTTTTTTAAACTTGGCTTTATTATTTTAACAAGTAAAACAAGAATTTTAAACACTGTTAGAGACTCGACAATAGCGTAGCATATAGATAACAAATGAACATTCTTGATGAGATATTGTATAGTCATAGCATCATCCTTGTTTATCGTAACCCATCCGCTCCCACACTCCATTTTGGAAAGGCTGTCTCTGAAGGTGTGAAGTTAGCGTGGAGTGTGATGGTGAAGACATAGCATGCATTTAAATCAAGAAAGGTCAGCGAAGTCTGAGACGCCACTTCCCACGTTATGGCGTAGTTAGTAGAGTGTTATCTCTAGCATCAGGGGTCGCTACCGTTGCACAGTTGTTGGTCAATGTATTTAGTGCGGAAATCAGTCCAGGGCAAAGCCACTGACGTGCAAGCTCCATGGATCGTTGCTGGGAGACTCTCCATGCGATATATGTTTCTAGTCGCAGCAATCCATTTGTTCTTCGTTGGAAGGGTATCTCTTTTCCACGACATGACAAGACAAGCTCTTGCAGCTAGGAGCAAACTGTGGGTATTCTTAGTCAATTTAATGAGCATGTCATCTTGTTCCTCGAGTCCAAATACCATTTCTTGTGATGGCCTCGAGCTCTCTGATCCAGCGGAGGACTTCGTCCCAGTACACTTGTACAGCTGGGCAGCTCCACCACATGTGCCAGTAATTTGCCTTGGAGCCACATTTGTGCCAGCAGTGGGGGTCAACACCCTGGTACATTTTTGCTAATCTGGCAGGGTCATACTGCCATCTGTGGAGTAATTTAATTCCGTGAATTTTGTACTGACGTGCAATTGAGGTTTTTGCAGTTCTGCTGCATATTTTCGACCATGTGTGGGGCGGCAGCTCATGCCCCAGATCATTTTCCCACTTCGCTTTTAGGATTTCTATGGCCGACTTGTTTACTTCAAGCAGTGCGATGTACACGGCTCTCTGGAACCCACCTGTGCATTCAATATCTTCTCAAATGGAGTGGGTTCTCTCTTGAGGTTGTCGTTCCATTTCCTCTGTGTCATTGTCCCTTTCAGTTGTAAGTATGGAAAGATCGGGAGCGGTCGTATATTAAGTGCTACTTCAAGGTATTGGACTGATATAAAGGTTCCTCCTTTCCATAGTTGGCCTGCTCTCTCTACTCCTGCTTCGTACCATGCTTCAAAGTGTTCAGGTTCAGGAATGTCCTCTCGTATCCCCGGAACCCACAGGTGTCCTAGAGGCGACAGCCATGTCGTTATCTCCTTCTTGTCTCTGCCCGGTCTCCACACGTACCACAATGTTCCAAGAATTGGATGTTCTCAAATTCTTTTGAGTTTGGGTCTGGGTACCCATAGCCATTCCCCTACAGTGACTGGTTGTAAGTGAGAGTTATCGAGGTCTATCCACTGGAGGTCCTTTCTCTGCCTGAAATGTGTGATTAGGATCCGTAGTTGTGTGGCTTTATAATATATCTGTATGTATGGGAGTGCCACTCCGCCAACGTCCTTTCAGAGCCTTAGGAGTTTGTAGGGTATTCTGGATTTTCGGTTTTGCCATAAGAAGGTGAGCATTAGGTGCTTGATATTTGTGAAAAATGAGGCAGGGACATGGATTGGGAGCATTTGAAAAAGATATAACAGCCTGGGCAGGACAACCATCTTAAAGGCGTTGAGTCGCCCGATCCACAAAATCGTTGGAGTAAACTATCTTCTGAGATCTTGTTCTATTGTGGATGTCAGCTGTGGGAGATTGGCGTTGTATAGGTCTTCAAGGCTGCGGGTGACGTTGATGCCCAGGTACCGAAGGCTCATCAAGCTGATGTCCATGCTCAGATGTCCGAATTGTGAGATCGTTGCATCTCTAGGATTGTAGGATGGCCCGGGGGGGCCGAGGCTGATTTAGTTCCGCTCCGCGGTGGGCGCCGCCATCTTGGAGTCCGAGGGGCTCGGCTTCGGGCTTCTTGTTTTCTGGTGTCTGCTCTCCGATTCCGCCCAGGATTGCTGTCGAGTGCCGGCAATCGGTTCCCCTGGAATATTCTGTTTTTGCCTCGTGTTGCATGCTTGGAATTAGCGATAGTAGATTTTCCTGTGTTAATTTTGAGGCCTGCTAATTGACCATATTCCTCTCTCGTTCATTGCAGCTGGAATTGAGGATAAGGGATTTGTAACATGCAGGAGGATATTATCTGCATAGAGTCCGAGTTTGTATTCTTGACCCCCAACTACCAGGCCCTCAACAGTTTTGGTTTTTCTCAGCTTCTGGGCTAGCGGTTCAAGTGAGAGCACGAAGAGTATGGACGACAGTGGGCATCCTTGCCTGGTACCTCGTTGCAACTTGAACAATCTTGAGTAGCCTCTGTTGACTGCTATACTTGTTTTGGGTGCATGATATATTGCTCCGATTCCTCGCAATATCTTTGGACCAAGACCTATTGCTAATAGTACCTTATCTAGAAAGTTTCAGGAGACTATCAAATGCTTTCACAGTGTCTAGTGAAAGAAGCGTTGGGTCATTATCCATTTTTTGGGCAGTGTGTATTAGGTGCAGTGTTTTCCTCATTGTGTCTGGTCCCTGTCAACCTGTGATGAATCCCACCTGGTCAGGGTGTATTAGTTTGGGTAGATGTTTTTCCAATCCGGCAGCAATAACTCTGGTGTATATATTGGCATCGATATTGAGAAGTGAGGGAGCTGCAATGTTTAGGATCTCTGCCATCTTTAGGTATCACCGTTTGCAGGGCATGAGCAAATGCGGGAGGAGCAATGCTTGTTTCCAGTATATTATTGTATAGTGTAGTTAAGAAGGGTGTTAGGCTTGTTGCAAATGTCCTGTAGAAGTCTGAGGTATACCCATCGTCGCCAGGTGCTTTTCCCATTTTTAAGCGTGATATGGCTAGCTTCACTTCTTCTGTTGAAATCGGGATTTCAAGGATTTCGCTGTCTAAAGAAGAAAGCGTTGTGAGATGTGAGTCTTTGATGTAAGTGTCCATATTATGGATAGGTACGGACTCAGAGTTAGAATATAAGTCTTTGTAAAAGGTAGCAAATGCCTCTTGTATATCCTGCTGAGAGCTGGACGCTGTTGGCACTGGATCTGCATGAGGGTTCTCTATCTCTTTTATCCATCTTTCTGCCCTCTGTTTGCATAATCGCGCAGCTAGGATGGCATCAGCTTTATCACCTTTTTCGTAGAATCTTTGTTTGAGGAATTGTAGGTTCCTAACTAGTTTGCCTTCTTCGAGCTCCTTCAATTCTTCTCTCAGGTTTCTCGCATTGGTAAGGTGGGTCTGCCTTTCTGCAGGGGTGGACTGAGCTAGCCTTTCAGTGTCAGTTATCTTGCGCCTGACATTGGTTTCAATCTGAGTTCTTTCTCTTTTTTTCCTGGCTCCTTCTCCGATTAGGACCCCTCGCCACGTAGCTTTGGCTGCTTCCCATATTATTTCTTTGTGGACCTCCTGCGTGTCGTTGATCTCGAACTGGTGGATATCCTTTCCAAGTTCTTGTTTAAAAATTGGATCTTTCCATAAGTGCTCATTACATCTCCATTTTGAGTTCCGGTGTGGGAGTTAATTCCACTGTAGGTCTGTGACAACCATATCGTGAACGGACTAAGCTATTGGTAGGGTATTGGAATTGGTCATGACATCCACGAGAGCATTGGAGATGTATATATAATCGATTCCCGTGAGGGCACTATGTGGCGCAGAGTAGAACGTGAATGCACTCTTCCGAGTGGAGATGTCTCCAGGTGTCTTGCAGCCCACATAAATTGAGGGTTTTGTGAGCCTCTGCTGTGCCTTGTGTCTGTGGACCATTGTGCAAGTGTGTTTTAGTGTGACGATCTTTGTAAGGGTCCATCCACGTATTGAGATCTCCGCCTGAGATGATGTGACCTTGGGCCATGTTGATTATTTTCTCGGTGATCCGCTGTAGGAATCTGTGTTGTCCTTGATTGGTTGCGTAGACAGTTGTGAGCATCACCTGCAAACCCCCAATTAGACCCATGACAACGAGTGCTCTGCCTTCGGTGTCAGTCCAGGTTCCTGTGATTTGCATTTGTATCCCTTTGCGTATTACGATCCCGACCCCGGCTTTCTTCACTATGTTTCAGCTCCAGTATGTATTGCCTATTTGAGAGCCCGGGACTTTTCGCTCTTCTCTCCTTTGGTATCTGGTTTCTTGTAGAAACATTACGTCAAGGTTTGACTTTCTGAATTCTCTGGAGACTAGGCACCTCTTGATCGGTGAATTAAGGCCCTTAAGATTCAGTGTGCTTATACGAACAGTATTGACCTTGTATGTGTCAATTGGTCCTGCCATCATTGCTGGTGTAGTTGTTGGCCCGCTGGAGCATGCAATTTATTTCATTTGCATTTTTAGTCTTAGTTCGTTGTTCTGAGTGCCTTCTAGAGTATACAGCTTGCATAAGTGAAAATTGTGGGTCTTCTCCACTACCCTCCCACGCCCCCCTCTCTTCCCTTTTTGTAGGTGCTCGGTCTTCTTTCGTGATGGAGGCCAGCGAAGCCCGAGCCACTGGTGAGGCCTTTGGGCCTGACCCCCTTATTGTACAGCTTCAGCTCAAGTGCCCCTGCTTGAAGTTCTGTTATGTTTTGGTTCCATATGCATAGCCATGTGAAAATGTTGTGGATGATTCAAGGACCTTCAGAGTCTGGACTCATGTAGATGCCATTTTCTGTGATGCGGTAGGGGACGAGTTATTGAGCCTCCTAAACTTTCTTGCTCCATGAATCTTTTTCCTGCTTGGACCTTTTATACGCCATCCCAGATCTCCTCTGGGATTCGTTGGGTCACTTGAAGCTGCTTGGGCCTCGTCGACGAGCTCCCGGATGGTGTCACTTATTTCGACGTTGGTAGTCGATTTGTATTTCTGACCCCCGTACTCAAACATGATGGAGAAGGGTATCACCATCTATAACGAGTTCCTTTTTCTTTGAGCCATTTAGTTAGTGGGGAGCACATTCTTCTTTTCGCAAGGGTGAGCGAGGAGAGGTCTTGGTATATGGTGATACGCGTAGAGTCCAGTGATATAGTACCTTTTGGTTCTCGCCTTTTCCAGGATTCTTGACTTATCCGGGTAGTTGTGGAAGCGGACCAGCACAGAGCGTGGTCCACCACTGGGCCCACCAGCTCTGTGTCAGCCTCTCGATCTTTGTGGTTTCGATAGATTCATCGTCAAATAGAAGTGCGAGTACACAATGGATCATATTTGTCAAGTCGGCCCCCGTTTCGCCTTCGGTTTCGGGAATCCCAAAAAAGCAAAGATTGTTTCTTCTTTCTCGGTTTTCAAAGTCATCAATTTTTAGCAATTGGTCAGCTTCACGTCGTTCTATTTCTGCAAGACGGACTTCCGTTTGTATTTTGACAGTGTCTAAAGATGACTGGTTATGCTCTACTTCTTTGAGCCTGTCCTCCATCTGATTGAGTCTGCCGTTGATCTTGTCAACTTTGATGTGATGTCTGTGCGCATGCCTCGTATTTCCTCAATGATAGCAGCAATGTCTCCCCTGGTAGCTGCGGATTCACTATCCTTGGTGGCTATTATGGGTTTGTAGATCATGGGGTTCGTCGTGTTAATTTGTGGGAAGGCAAATTCGGCCAATTGATCCCTGTATGACCTATGTACCGGTTTCTTATTCGTAGCGTGGCTGCAAGGCTTACAGAAGTGTGGGACCATCCATCTCCCGTGGGTGACTGGACGGTGGATGTCTCGCTGCTGCTTGCCAAAGGTGCTTAGGGGTAAGAAGGTTTTCGTGACTGACCAGCATGCAGGATCACTTTGTGGTTGGGAAGGAGGCAGGCACACGTCCTAGGATGGAGGTCTCATCGTCAACTGCCTTTTTTGTGGTCGGATTTGATTCCCTTGCGCAACTGCAGGTTCTTTTGGCATTCAGGGGGTACAAATTGAGAAGGGGTGGTGGGTTACTGTGTGATGTCTGTGGACGGTGGGGACTATGTATAATTATGGGATGGTCCTCACTCTCACTGTTCGTGCTCCGTGTAGTCAAGAGGTCCAGCCTGAGAGTGTCACTTTTTGCCGTCGCGTGGGCTGGTTGCAGAGTTCGTTGTGACCTTTATGGTGTCTGCCTGCAGCGATAGGTTCATGTGTATCGGTAGGCACAGACCGTTGTAATGGGAAAACCACATGAGGTCGCAGACGGTGCCTCCTGTCCAGCAATGGAGTCAAGTGGCAGAGGATCTCTAATCAGGAGGTCGTAGCTTCAAGCAGGATTGATGGGGGAGCTGCGTGGGTTTGATGGGCACCGCGCCTGCATGCCGCGGTGACCGTTGCTGCAATCAGGCAAAGTTTGTATGGGGAGCCAGTTCAAGGATGTGGCCTGCGCTGACCGCCTGTCTTAAAGTAATGGGGAGGCGGGGTTGTCGCGCAGCGCTCGGGCCACAGCGCCATGCAATCCCTGTGTGCCTCGGCCCCCTCACCTGCATTTCGTCGGGAAAGTTTGTGCTCTTCTTCGCGGGTGGCGAGTGCTCTTTTCTGAATCGGCCACTTAGGCCCGCGCTTACCCAGACACATCCGCTCAGTCTCAGGCTGCAACCTAGAGTTCGTCGTTCTGCTCCTCCGGACCCGAGGTCACCGTAGTGAGCAGGCAGTGGGGGCCGTGGTGATGCGTATCTGTTGTTTTCTTCTCCTTTCAGCACGGTCCGGGTCTGCTGAGTTGCTTGGGCAGAATTTTGAATGATGGGGATTCCCAGGCCCCGTAAGAGTTTAGCTCCGCGCCAACGTGGGCAGAGTTCCAATCCGCCAGCGGACGGGGAAATCAGCTTTTCTCGGGATTTACGGGTCCGATTTTCATTGGAATTCATCCAAAAGGTGCACAGGTCGTACCACGATGCATGTGGCAGCAAGTCAGGCTCTGCAGATATGCAATTGGGGGCACAATTGCATTTTTGGGGGGCCAGGATCACGGAGAGATTCTAACAGGCTTCCTCCATCCGTGCGCCTCCTGGTGGCCGTCCACACTTTCCATTTTTAAGCGCTCCTCTGAAGAGGTCTCTTATTTTAAGATGCCATTGATTGTGCAATTTCTAAAGGGTCTCACTAAAGTGTACCCTCCAGTCCCATTTCATGTACATGTTTGGGATTTAAATTTAGCATTCAAATTTCTCACATGCTTTCCATTTGAGCCTCTACATTCATGTCCTCTAAGGCTCCTAACATGAAAAACAGTCCTTTTAGTGGCTTTAACATCAGCCCGAAGGGTGAGTGATAACAGGCTCTCTTGTAAGCCTCCTTACACCGTTTTCCATAAGGATAAAGAGTCAAACCATCATTCCTGCCTAAGGTAGTCTCTGACTTCCATTTGTCGCAGAAGATAACTTTACCGACCTTTTATCCTCCCCCTCATCCAGATGAGGAGGAACAAAGACTGCACAGGCTAGACCCAAAAAGGGCTCTGAGCTTTTATATTTCAAGACTTGCTAAATTTAGACAAGAGGATCAACTCTTCATTGGGTATACCGGCCATTAATTGGGCCTGGCAGTAACCAAACAGACTATATCCAGATGGAGAGTTTTAGCAATTGCAGAATGTTAGACTGGCGGGTAAACAACCACCAGATGGGCTAAGTGCTCATTCTGCTAAGGGCATGGCAACTTCTGCGGCTCTATCTGTGCAGCTGCAACCTGGTCGTCTATGCATACATTCGTAAAGCATTACTGTTTAGACTCGACCTCATCTCAAGGAGGTCTTTTTTGCAAAGGCCGTTCTCCATACAGTCGATGACTAGATTAAAGTGTACTCCCTTCTCCAAATTGTCACTGCTTTGGGAGTCTATCAAAGATGAGGAATACGTGGGAGGACACAATCTTCGAAGAACAAGTTATTTAACCCTGGTAACGTTCTTTCGACTGGATGTTCCTCCCACGTGTTCCTTATCGCCCCTCCCATCCTACCCCTCTGTACAATTTACGTTTTTTACACTCTGCTATCCGAGAGCTTGCGGTCTTGGGGTACGCCTGGTGAATTCCTCGATTGATGGGAACGAAAAAAAACAGAACTGAAGCCAATGGCCGTGGCTCGAGTTATTTGTACTGCTGATGACGTCGACACCCGACGGCAACCCTCGAGGTACATCGGCGCAACATCAAGCACAGCACCCTCTGGTGTGGATTTTTTTTTCCCAAAGATGAGGAATACGTGGGAGGAACATCCAGTCGAAAGAACGTTACCAGGGGTAACTTGTTCATCTAAGTTGATTAGTGATAATGCTCTATAGCAACCACATTAGTCTACTGGCTTATTTGGCTTAGGTAACAATGTGAAGATGGCTTTCCGTAGAGAGGAAGGGAGCAGTCTCTCTAGTGTTTCCTCCCAAACATTCAACAAATGTTTGCAGAGCATAGATCTGAATTATTTATAAACCTCTGCAGTGGGTCCATCCGACCCCAGGGCTTTTCCGGGTGGGAGATCAATCGCTTTCCCTATATCATCCTCTGTAATGGGTTGATTGGGTAATAACTTAATATCCTCTGACAGTTCTGTCAGTGGTCACCCGTTGAGGTATGTCTAAGTGCGTGAAAATGTCCTGTTGAGCATAAAGTTTGGCATAGAAGTCCGCAAACAACTCATTTATCTCAATTCCACTGTGCACCACTTTGCCGTCGTATTTCACAAATGGGATCGCGTTTTCACCCGTCCTGCATCACCAACCTTGCAAGTGTCTTACCTGGCCCCTCTCCCTCCGATTCCAAGTGATCCGACCGCTTTTGCAGCGGCCGGAATGTTCGCATGAGAAAGGTGCGAACTACCAAAAGTTTGCACCTTTCTCATGCGAACACACTTAGATACTACGGGAGCTGCTGGGGTTTCCCCCACAAACCCTGCTCACTATACTGTAAAGTTGTTTTCAGGTGTGCTGCGGGGGCTGCGTGCTAAAATTTCAGTTCCCCATTCGAATCGTCATGGAAGTGATTGTCACCTCATTAATTTCTGGCAGTTTCTCCACTGTTGAGTTGGATATATATTCTTATTCTAACTTCTATATCTTTTCCTCGCTGTCATGTATATCCGTGTGGGTTAATTTCAGTACTCCAAACTCTCTGGACATGACTATTCCCCTAATGTACACTATGAAAGCTTGCCACAGGGACCCTGCCACCCTAATCGATCCTCTATTGTTTAAAAAAAAAAGAAATGTGTACATTATCATAAATATCAGGTGAGACCACAGAATCCTGCAACGCTAGGGGTTCGAACCTTCATCTGTTGTAAGGGTTATGGCCAACCCTACAGCTATGGGGTGTATCAGCCACTTTTACTTCCTAAAAATAGGCAAACACTTCCAAAAGAGAGAAAGGGCGCGGGGGAGTAAAAATATCCCAACAAAACATAGTAAACTGACACATAAGGTGACTACCCCATGCTTTCACCCACGCAGTTCCATGGTTATGTCTGAACCAGTAGCACATATCGTGCCAAAGGAATACATTACTTTTATTACTGCCTGATGTAAAGAGGTAAACATTAATCTTTTAATGTGCATACATTACTAGGTTCATAGATTTTACTTGTTTATAAACTACTCTCATTAGCACTGGATCTTAATTGTTTACTCCCTAAAAACTCATTTAATTCTCAAATCTTATCTGGAGCACTGGTTGTGGCAATGTGCCAGTGTTAAGCTTATTAATATGGGAGAGTGATCCGAGTAAGTGCTTGGAAGGATCCTTGTGTTAGATTCCATTCTCATGAGGCCAGGGGAATAAGTGTATTCACAGTTGCCCTGATATGACATTTGCCAGGCGTCTAATCAGTGCAGGTCAGTTATGCCAACAAGTGGGACATGAGCCGCTCTGGCTAACCTCCTCTCTTTGGTTTCTCACCTGAGCGGTATAATGTGGTATCTAGTATCCTAGTGAAGTCTACCCACACCATAGTATCGGTACCCTTGGGAAAGTATGGAATATGTCAATTTTGTCAGATAAAATTGGGTATCCTCAGTATTGGACCCATAAGTATTCACCAATAGGATTTTTCCCATTAATTTCTGCCGTATGTGATTGCATAGTGCCCCATTGGATCTGCCAGCGTCTGCATATGCTTGAACGTCACGCGTTTATGTACTATTGTTAATACCCCTCTCTGTTTGCATAGAGTATGTTGTTTAAACTATTACTTCCCCCACTTGAGGGCAAATCAGGAATTTATCTTTTCTCTAGTGTGCAGCATAGTAGTTCAGATACTGACCCTATGACATTCAATATAAGCAAGTATTTTACGCATCTTAATAGGGTATCCTATACCACATCGCTCATGCAGATCATTTACCTGACATGTGTGGTAAACATAATGTAACCTTCCATCAACATTGCCTGCATGCCCACATTTCTATTGATAACAGTTGCCAAGTATAACTTTTATCCCAACCCACCCACAAAGCCCCCCCTTCACCACTCCATAACCCTCAGTAGTGTAAAGACCCTCCCCAAAAACGAATACAAACAAACAGCTCAGCTCTGGGTTAGCTGTACATGGCATTCGCGCCACAGCTTCCGACCCTCACATTGACAAATATTTGTAAACTAGCATGGCATTGTGTGCACCCTTCAATTCTTACACCCCAGCACACGAGCAGCTGTATCCTGGGATGTTATTTGAAAGCCAGCGCTGCTTCTTGGAAAAAGTAGGTTTTATTTTGGAACTCAAAGTAAATTTTCGCTTGGTGCAACATTGAGTAAGTTATGGAGCGCTCATGCGTACATTTCTTGACTCCCAGGAAAGTCTTTTGCTCTTGTTGTACAACAACAGATTTATTTATAAAGTGCTTAAGCCCGTGGACGTCAAAGCGCTGTCGCATATTGGCCAGAAGTAGGACTAACAAGACATAGATAAACAGCGAAAAAAGCAGCAAGTCGCTAGGGAGTCAAACCCGGAAGGGGACATTAAATTATGTAAAATGTTCTCTAAAGAGAAATGTTTTCAGCTGTTTTTGAAATGAAACAAAGTTCGGATCAAGGCGTAAGCACTGTGGTAGCATGTTCCACAGAGCTGAGGCTGGGGTTTGGAAAGATCGGCCACCAGCGCAATTACGCTTATAGCGTTGATTAGTTAGACATTGTTGAGTACTTGAGCGGAGAGAGCGAGATGGTCTGTAGGATCGTAATCGAGACTTAAGATATGAAGAGGCATCACCATACACACATTTTATAAATGATGGTCATAGTTTTAAACTTAATTCTCTGAGCAACTGGCAACCAGTGTAGGCCTTTTAACGTTGGAGTGACAGATCTTCTATCTATATTAGCCACAATCCGAGTGACCACATTCTGTATTACTTGGAGCCTTGCAATCTCATATGCCGGTGCTCCAGTAAGCATTGCCATAATAAAGTTTGCTCCCAGTGATAGTCCTAGCTATTGTAGCAGCATTAGAGTCGGATAGAAATGGTCTAATCTGACGAAGCAAGCAAAAAAAGTAATGACTGAGGCGAACAGTGGTTGAAAACTGGTTATCCATATTCATCACAGTATTGAGATAGATACCCAGAGATTCAACTTTGCTCAATATAGGGATGGTGTGTGGGTATTTAGAGACGGTGTTGTAGGCATGTCCAAGTTTCTTGATGGTGTTAGGGGCCGCCAGCAGAAGTAATTCTGTCTTTTGATCATTCAGACATAACCAGTTGTCTCATCCATACGCTGATGGCATTAAATATGTTATTAATGTAAAGGGTGTTTCTGGCCAGATAACGTGAACAACGGGACTGGGTGTCATGAGCATAATTTTGAAACTACATCTCACTGTTCTTCATAAGATCATGAAGGGGTTTGATGTATACATTGAAAAGAACATAGAAGCACCCTGGGGGCCACCCTGCATGATAGGATGGGAGTGGGATGAATACTGGCCCAACACTATTGAGGCAGACCTTCCCCGTAGGAAAGAACTGATCCAACTAATGGCGAGGTGATCAGGGTTGATATCCTGTGTAAGTCGTGACAATAGATATGATGGAGCACGTCAAACACCGCTGAGAGGTCCATGAGCATAACATAATCTGGCTTTGCCCTCATCCAGAATATCAAATATTTCGGACTGAATATCCAACATAAAGGTCTCTGTACTATGCGCAGGTCGAAAACCCGACTAGTGAGAACCCAATAAGCTATGGGTGATGACAAAGCGCTGCAGCTGTAACAAAGCAATTTTGTTTTTCAATATTTTTAGAAGGAAGCTGACGTTGGTTATTGGCTAATAGTTACCATGATCGTAAGGTTTCAAGGAAACCTTTTTTCAGATGGGGGTAATGTTAGGATGTGCTTAGTACCAGCTTCAGATCTCATGTCCCTGTGCAATATTGATGTCACTCATGGCATTGGGTATCTTAGTTACAAGGGAACCCTGGCTGTGTTGACTCAGTAAGGGTTCCAGATTCCAGGGGAGGTTGAGAGCTGAAGGAGAGAAGTGGTTCACTGCTGGGGGCCGTTCTCATGGATGTATCCTTTCTGAATAAAACCTCTCAACTCATGTGAAGTCTCTGAAGTGTATTACAGAACCTTTTAACATTGGCGACGAGGATTGGGCGCAGTGAGACACGGCCCCCGGCAACAACAGGAATCCTCCACCAGTTTTGGATTTTACCGGGTGCAAGGAAGCACACAGGAAGGGTATCCTGGTCGGTTTGACCCTCTGGACCTGGTCTGTGTCTCGGAGCGGACATAGTGCAGCCTTAAGCGGAGTGTGTGCCCCGGAAGCATCGTTTATTTTTTAATTTGGAAGGTAAGAGGAGGATCATTTACTTATTGGAATCGGGGAGTACGGTGGATTACTGAAGCAACGCTGAGTGAGGGAGGCCTAGCGTTAGCTTCACACGGACTTGCATCATTCAAATGCTTCAGTGAGCGCAAGGTGCTGGAATATTGTCATTGTGCGATCCCGCCGTTGGATGCAACTACCACCACTATTTACATTTAAGTTTATTTTAACTTTGCAGATTTATAGAGTTTGGATTACTTGCTACTTTTGGGGAACAGTGCTTCAGAGGAAGAGGTCTGCTTGTACTGGGGGTGACAGTATCCAGGTTGAGACATGGCAAACATACCAGCTCCAGTTTTCTTCCTTCCAACGCCAGGTGAACCTAGAGTGCCTTGGTTAGACTGGAAGGAGGGCTTTTACAAATATGTGCTGGCTGCATTTGGCCCCAACTTTTCCAATGAGCGCAAAGAGGCGCTCCTCTTTCATTGCTTAGGTGCTGCTGGGCAAGAAGTGTTAAAAAAGCTTCCGGAACCTCCAGATATTCCTGAAGGGGGGCCATTTGAAAAAACTTTAGCAAAGTTGGACAAACATTATTGTGTTGAGGAGAATATAATACTAGAAAGGTACAAGTTTGCCACAAGAGACCAGAAGAGTGGGGAGAATATTGAAGAATTTATAACTGTCCTTAGAGGTTTGGCTATTAAGAGTAGATTTGGTCATTGTCATGACAAACACATAAGGGATCAATTGATGATCAAATGTTCAATTGACAATATCAGAAGGGAATTATGGAAGGAAAAGAATCCCTCTCTTGACAGGGCGATTGAGATAGCAAAAATGGTAGGACATACAGATAAATGCATAAAGGTTCTTCAACAAGACAATCCATCGCATGATAGGCACAAGACAGATGACAATGAGGCTGCGATACAAAAGGTTTCAAAAGTGGTACAGAGAAGCGTTGCAGGGCCTCCCTGCCGTCCTTTGCAAATGGGCCTGAGGACAGAGAATCTTTAAAGTCTTGCCACCAGGGCACTGGGCCAACAGTGGTTGTCCATGAGGGCAGCCAAAGGATCACCCAGTGAGACTAATGCATTTAAGGGTGGTAGAGATTCTAGTTACTCGAGAGGTGCTCCAATAAGGAGGTGCTTCATGAGGTCAAGGTAGAGCAGGAGTATGACCCAAATGATGATGATGATGTTAGGGAGGTGGTGTTTTCAGTCAACGCCATTGATGGGAAAGTGAAGAAAAAGAAACCATACGCCACAGTGATGGTTGGAGGTATACCTGTGTCGATGCTCATGGATAGTGGAGCGGATTATACCTTGATAAGTGTGCATGTGTGGAGAGAAACGTTTGGATGCTGTACCTTATGGGAGAATATAGTAAGAGCGAATGCCTATGGAGATGTACCGATAGAAATTATATGATGTTTTGAAGCGGAGTTGAAATTCAAGGATAGGAAGTCAACAGGAACAGTCCATGTGGCCACTAGAGTTGGGGAACTCCTGTCCTGGAGTGATCAAGCTGAACTGAAAATACGGCTTGAAGCAAGTCACCCAGATCAAGTATTGGCTGTAGGGAGTGAAGCCACCACTGCCAGTACCGTGGTAAATGATGGGAGAGCACAATCCAATACCACAATTGATAAATTAGGATGTTTGAAAGGGTTTGTGCATAAGATTCGACTGAAGAGAGATGCCACTCCACAAATTGCTAAATTACGTACCATCCCATTAGCCCTCAGAGAAGATGCAGAAAGGGAATTGAAAAGAATGGAGAGTGAAGGAGTAATAGAGACAATTGATTCCTCAGAGTGGGTTAGCCCTATAGTGATTGTGAGAAAGGGTAATGGATCTTTACGAATATGCATAGATCTCAGACATCTTAATAAGATGGTGGTAGCTGACAAATTTCCACTACCCAAGATAAATGATTTAATTGCAGGTGTATCTGGTTCTAAAATATTTTCCATTATTGACCTAAAATCGGCCTATCATCAGGGGGAGTTACATCCTGACTCCAGAGACCTTACAGCTTTCATTACTCCAATTGGTCTTTTCAGATGCGTGCGTATGCCGTTTGGATTGGTTTCGGTGGCAAGTGTGTTCCAGAGCATAATGTACAAGTTACTAGGAGGTGAAAGAGGTGTCATGTGTTACCAGGATGATGGGCTAGTGTGTGGAAAGGATGAAATGCAACATAAGAGACTAGAGAGAGTGTTGAAAATATTTAAAGAAGCAGGTCTTACAGTGTCCCTCGAGAAATGTATATTTAAAGCTAACAAGGTAGAGTATCTTGGTCATGAAATCACGGGGGGAGGAGTCAAACCCAAGGAGAAGGCCATAGAAGCCATTTGTAAAATGGAAGTGCCAAGGTCAAAGGCAGATGTATTGTCTTTCCTTGGCCTAGTTGAGTTCTATGGAAAATTAGTCAGAGGGCTGTCTGACATGTCAAGAAATTTGAGAATGCTGACTCGGAAAGGTGTTACCTTTAAGTGGAATGATTTATGTAGGGAGGAGTTTGACAAGATTAAGGATGCCATTGCCAATGTTCCCGTTTTGAGTATTTTTAAAGAAAGTAGACACTCATTACTGTTTGTAGATGCCAGTGAGTATGGTGTTGGAGCAGTCTTAATGCAGGAAGATCAGGAAGGTCTGCACACAATAGCGTTTGCATCTAGGTTGCTCAAAGGACCTGAGAATAGATACTCTGTAGTGGAAAAGGAGGCACTAGCTTGTGTCTGGGGAGTGGAAGAATTCAAAAGGTTCCTGTGGGGCAGAGAATTCACTTTGTGCACAGACCATAAGCCTTTGATTGGTATATTCACCAAGGGTGGTCTGGAGGGAGTTTCCAGGCGCATTATGAAATGGGTGACCTCTTTACCAGAGTTACAATATAATTTGCTACATGTCAAAGGTGAAACCAGTGTAATTGCTGATGCCTTGTCCAGATCAGTGCTGAGAGATACTTTGACTAAAGAGGAATTTCCAGGTCATGGGAGCGATATTGAAATATTTCAGGTTCACGAGTCGATAAAGGAGAATTGGGACATTGCATGTTCCGAGGATGATTTGTACCAGAGAGTGTTGGGTTTGGTGATGGAAGGTAAGACCAAGAGTTGCCTGGGTGACCTAGGTGATTTTGCCAAGGTTAGAGATGAACTCTGGATTGATAAAGGGTATTTATATAGGGGTCATCAGATGGTGGTACCCCTCAAGATGAGGAAATTGGTAATTGATCAAGCTCATGTTGGGCATTTGGGACTAGCCAGGACCAAAGGTTTGGTTAGGTCTGAGTTCTGGTGGCCTGGTGTGGACAAAGACACAGAAGAAGTAGTCAACGGTTGTAGTGATTGTATTGAAGGGAATAAGGGACTCGGAGTACAGAAAGTTCCCATGACCGTGAGGAGATCACCTACAGTTCCGTGGGATGAAGTTGCCTTGGACTTGTTAGGCCCTTTTAATATAAGAGGTAGGAGAGATACCTATGTATTGGTTGTCATGGATTTATTGTCTAAATGGCCTGAACTATTTATACTGAAGGATATTTCCAGTGGTGGAATCATAAAACATATGGAGCAATTATTTTGGAGAGAAGGATTTCCCAGGAAATGTTTGTCAGATAATGGTTCACAATTGTTGTGCAGGGAGTTTAGAGAGTTCCTGAGCAGTCATGGCATAGAACAAGTAAACACCTCTTTGTATCATCCCCAAAACAATGTCTGCGTAGAACGCTTCAACCGCACCCTCATGGATGCCATTAGAGTTGCTGTGGCCACTGGAGGTGATTGGATAAGAGCTGTAATGGAGAGGACATTTCAGTACAGATCAGCTCCGCATAGTGTTACAGGTGTGTCTCCTTTTGAGGTGCTGAGGGGAAGGAAGCCTAATCCGCATATGTGTCCTGGTTGGATGGGAAAATCAAAAGTAGTGGGAGTGAATGTGGAAAGTGTGAGAAAGAGAATATTTGAGTCAGAGGTCAAATCCAAAGAGCGGTATGACCAAAGGAATGCCTGTAGAGAGTTCAAACTTGAGGAAGGTGACTGGATTAAAATTAAACTGCCTACTAAAGTCCGCAAAGGTGCATCTCTATTTTCCCAGCCTTAACAGGTTGTGAAAGATTTAGGATCTTCTGTCCTTGTCAAAGGTGGTGGTATTTGGAACAAGGAGAGGATAGCACTTTGCAAGAAGATTAATGGGACCAATGTAATTTAATATAATTGTTCCAGTAACCTATCCACTTTAACAACTGTTATTTCAGCAATGTTTCTTTTTCATTGCTTGTACACTTTTATACTTTGTTATTGTTCTGTTCTTTGATTAGGTGTGAAAGGAAGGGGGGTGTTAGGAGGTGCTTAGTACCAACTTGAGATCTCATCTCCCTGTGCAATATTGTTGTCACTAATGGCATTGGGCATCTTAATTACAAGGGAACCCTGGCTGTGTTGACTCAGTAAGGGTTCCAGATTCCAGGGTAGGTTGAGAGCTGAAAGAGAGAAGTGGTTCACTGCTGGGGGCCGTTCTCATGGATGTATCTTTTCTGAATAAAACCTCTCAACTCATGTGAAGTCTCTGAAGTGTATTACAGAACCTTTAACAGGTAACACCGGTCTCTTTCAATGAATTAGGTATGAGGCCAGTAGAATAAAATCTCATTGACCATAGTGGTAATGGCTTGCACCAAAAGTGGGGCACATTCTTTAATGACTTTACCATGACCTACCTTATTAGCACAATTAGTAGGTTTGAGCTCCTTGATACCTTTGGAGACTTCAACTGACACAGGAGAAAAAGTAAACTGTGTAATAGAGTTGTCGGTGGCTCTCAAGGGCCCTGGAGTGAGCCCATGGAGCTTAGGGGGAACCTCAGAACACTGTTTTGTGTGTAATTTAGCCTTGATATTATCCTAATCTTGGTGATTTTTTGATCAAAATGTACCCTAATTTATTACACAGTCAGACGAAGCAGAGGGGTCAGTTGTTATGGTATGGCCTTTCTCAAAGGTGCGTAGTAGGCTAAAATGTTCTTTAGTACAGTTTTTCGCTGAGGAGATGTTATTGTTATAAAGAGCTGGCCTATATTGTCTGTGCAGTGTCCCACGCTGTTTTGTGCTCTTCGATGACAGACTTAAACCATTTCCTTTCAGCCTTTCGTGTGATCATGTGGACATTTCTAATAATAGAGTTGTCAGTAGCTAGGTTGTTTTTGCTGCGCTCTGGTAGTTTTTGGCTTAAGTGGGTAAGGCCGCGTCCACGGCTGACTGTAATATAGCATGGTAGAGGTAAACCTTTTGTTCCTAAGACTTTCTGCAAAAAGAATCCTCTAACAATGGATTACTCATGGGGGTCACAGCTTGAGGAGTGATTTTACTAAAATTGCGACATAGAATTTTCGACGTGTTGGTAGGAGTCGGCTTAGTTTTGCTAGGTATTAGATCGAAAAATATCAAGTGGTCTGACCATCGACAAGTAATGGGACTGATGTTTGAAAAAACATTATTGGTGGGGCCTCTGACTAATTGATACAGATTAAGGTCAGCGAGAATGGTTAAGCAGTCAAGTGCTTCCCTTTCATTGGGGTCGAGTATCCTAAGTTAAGATCCACCAGGATGATGTTAATTGAAGTGTTAGACAGGAAAGTTTCAATTGCTTCAGTCATGTTTTTAAACTAGGGCATATTGTCAGGCAGTCGATATATGCATGAGAAATGATATGTTGGGGTTTACCAAGAGTTTGATATGCAGGATTTCACACCCAGGTATGGGGTGAACATCTAATGAGTGAATCTTCTTATCTTTTGAGAAGATAACAGCCACTCCCCCTCCATCCCGGCATGGTCGGTCTTTATGCATAATAGAGTGGGAGTCTGGTGCAGCTAAAGAAGGACCAGCGGCCGTGTGCAGCCCATGTCTCTGTCAAAAATATGTCAATTCCAGTTTCAAGGATAAGATAATCCACTTCTGTGGAATGTTTCACAAAAGACGTTGTGTTCAACAGTGCACATTTAATTGAGGGACAATTGTGCACTATTTGATCAGATTTGACAGAAATGTCTGGAGAACACGGCTCAGCAATATCACCTATAGGAGCCTCAATGTTTGCAGACATTTGCTCATTAATGAGCACTGTAAAGGTGGTAGTCGAATTATCAGATTCAGAAAAGGTGTCTGGAGCTCAAGCCTCAACAAAGTCACCCAAAGGAGCATCTGGTGTTGTAGGCATAATGGGCTCAATAGTATGAATATTATCAACTGTAGAGGTGGCCGTAGTAGTTTGTACAGTGATGGCTATATCGGGTTGATGCAGGGCCATAGTTTCAAACGAGAAGGCAGTCAATACATTGATTATTATCGGATGTTTTATCTGTGGCAGTAGTTGCTGGTGTGAACAATGCCACTGTGTCCTTCAAGCACATAGCACATAATGGTGGAGTCAGAACTTGTAATAAGTGAGATGATATCTTGTGCAGAGAAATCTGGGTATATGTGGATCCTATTAGAGCCTAGATGGAGTTCTCCCTTGTCCCTGGCTGCCCCCAGGATAGCATCCATGGCTCTAAAGTTGAAGACTCAGGCAATTATGGGCCTTGGTGGCAGGTTTAGGTGGAGACACAAGAAACCTATGAGCACGCTTTATCGTGAACATGGGCGATAGGTGGGGTGTAGGTCAAGCAATACCAATAGCGTAGTCTCCACAAAGGACTCAGCGCTGACTGTAACAGGGCCCTCCGGGACACCCAAAATGCAAATATTATTTCGGCATGATCTCGGTTCTGACTAGTTACACTTTTCTGGGTATTCTTAACCGTTTGGGTCAAATCTGTAACCCCTGCTTCCATCCCTACCACATCATCTTCAACTAGACCCACTTTAGTCTCAACCTTAGAGATTCTCGCCTGCGCCTTTTCCAGCTTAGCATTAATGGCGGGTATATTCACTTAATGTCATCAAGCTTGGAGTTAACCGAACAGATTTCCTCTCTCATGCTAGTCACAAATCTCTGGAGTTCTGTAGGTTTGTCTGTGGTATGGGTTGATTCGCCTTCCGGAGCACATATCACTCCAGCCATGTGTTGTGGCCATAGATTTGGCAAAGGCATCCATTCTCCCTGCATTTTGTGCACCTTTCTTAGGCTTCATGGGCCAGTGGGGTCTGCAGCACTAACCACAAGCAGCCAGGTCAGTCGGGGGTGGCACATGTAGTGTTAGCTATCGCATAGGGACACTACAAGCATGTGTCTGTGCACCAACCCCAAAGATCAGACCACCTCTCGGCACAATCGGCAGGCCTCCCGACGGAGAGTGGGCTGGTGGCCTTCACCACCAGTAGTTGAAGTTATATTTTCATAGCAATGCTGTTTTCCCGGGCCGCACTTCCCGTGGCTCCTCTCCACCAAGGGGCCATCCGCGATATGGTGCCAGGCTCACCACCCCCACCCTGCGTGCCAATGATCCAGCACCACCTCACCTCTCATTCTGGCAGCTACGCTAGCGATGTTCAGAGGGCGTGCCAGGCATGTGTTGTCCACTGGCTGCACTGTTGAGATGGAATTCTAGAATCTGGCCTGGTGGACACATTTTGGGAGGCAATCCTAGTTATAGAGAACAGGGGAACTCTGAGAGGTTAGCCAAACACTGTAAGGTAAGATTTTCATATCAATGATAAATCCTCCTGACCTGCGTCAACCGTGAACCTTTTTCCACACTCAGTCTTTTACTCTTTTTATGGGTGTCATTTTTAAGGATCTCCATAGTGTCTTTTTAATTTTATCCTCTGACAACTTTTGGCACATCCTGCCTATTGTTGCTGGGTTGCCCTTGGGGCTCCCCGTTTAACTTTCTCTGGCTAACCTTGTGAGAACTACAGTTCCGAAGGGTAGGAAGGATCTTTGGATCCCTTTTACATTTTATTAGGTGAAACCAGCACACCCCACCTCATGTAGAGTGCTGGGGCGATAAAATGTATCCAATTTCTCCTTTTAACTGTAACATTTATGTTACAGGGAGAAGCTTACCTTTAATGGCTGGTGGCAGTGAATCCTTTTATTAATTTGATGCACCTTTACCGCTGGCTGTTTCCACAGCTCTGGTAAATAGACCCATGGGTGCTCATTTTACCAAAATGGCCCAGTCTTCTTTTTTTGCCATTTTACGATTACTTGTCCTTTCTTGTTCCTTCCCCCGACATCCAGGTCAGGAACATCCTTTGTGTTAACTTTATCTTTGGTGTGGACTCCCTGCCCAGGCTCCAGAGTGTCTGTGAAGGCAGGAAGCGACAGAGGAGTCCAAAGCTCTGCAGCCCTTTGTCTTCCAGTCTGAATGCGAGAATTCAGTTCAAACTGGGCGACTGACTGTCCTTTGTAGGCATCCTGCTGGACCTCCAGGGACATGAATTGAGTCTGAAAAAGTCCCCTCATCAGAGCGCTGGTCCTTGCAAATGACTAGAATCCAACCAGCGATGTTCAGACTTCTTCTGGTTCCTGAAAAGGGCACCAAAACCACAGAACCACATCCAGCCGCAAAGGAACTTGTGCCTAGAGCCTTCTGCGTCAATCCTTGCTGAAGAAAACCATCCAGGGTCCTGTCTTCATGATGAGGAATTCAGCACTTGGGTATTTGGCTGCAGATCATGAAGTCTTCCTGCTGCAAACTCTTCTTCTGTGCTGAGGTACTGTGTTGGCTTGGGTATTACTTACCTTAAGTCTCTTGTAATTCCTATGTAGCTTTGGGGTGTTTTCTGTGATTGGAGCCCTCTAGTCCAGTTCACCCAGTATCCTGCTGGAATCCTCCTAGGGTGTCTTCTCTGAAGTCCTTGGACTGTCAACTAACTTTGTAAATAGAATACTTACTTGTTTGACCAGTCGTCCTCTAGAACTCTGACTTTGCCTGCAACTGAGCCCTATCTCACCCTGTCTACAGCTGGCTCCTAGACTACTAGGGTCCCTCTTCTGTCTCTGAGAGAACTCGTGTAATAGAATTGGCAAGCACTGGATACTTTAAGGGGGTCTACCTTGAAACGTAAAACAAGTGTTGAAAGGTTTTCTTACTTGTAAAAGAGTTTGTTGGTAACTTTAACTCTGAGAGTGAGCAGTTAAAAATGTTCTTACTTAACTTGTAAGTGTTCTGCCACTTGTAAAAGTATATTGTAAGGAACTCATGGTGGCAACAGTAAAGACAGACACAAGTGATCACAGTTCAAGGGTGTTTATTAAACTGTATAATGGGTGAAAGAAATGCCTAAATCTAAGATTTGGGAGCAAGCTACAACCATCAAATAATAAAGCAGTCCTAGTGGCGTCTTGTCAAATAAAAAAGGGCCTATACTAAAAAACCTATTGCCAATCCTTACAACTAAGTTACAAAATGTGTGCGGGATATTGTCCTCAAGAAAAGAAGTGTTCACCAGATAAGTCAGGATAGTATGGCCGAGTCCCCCTTGCCCACAATTTTAGGCAGTAACTTTGAGCACAGCACACTCCTGGGCCTCGCCAGCACAAGGTTACAGTTCCTTTCAAGAGATGCCAGGACCTTCCGTGGCAAAGTCTCTTTCCTGCAAAAGGCTCTCGTCTTAGAAGGCCTGCTGTACCAAACAAAATAAACAAATAAAAGTTCCTTTGACAATCTTTGCACGTTAGGCGACTGCTCTTAACCTCTTGGGTCCCCCTCAGCCGGGCTCTGATCCTTCTTGTAACGTTAGACTCCCTCAGTCTGGTTCACTACGGCTTTTCACTCTAAACTTATCACTCAGCAGTCTCAATGTCTTGTAAACCAACTATCCATTGGGGACATGCCTTAGCTGGGTTCACAATTGCCGTCACAATGTTCACAGGTATATCACTGTTTACCCTCAATTCGCAGGCATCCCTCTGTCGGGGTTCACATTTGCCAGTTTCACAGTTCAATCAGTTTTCTCCAATGTGTCAAAGACTTTCGAGTGGTTTTTGCTCGACCCTTGTAGGACCACTTTGACACTTCACACTAGCCTCTCCTAAGGCGTCTTGATCTTCGTAGTTTCAACAAAACAACACAACCCAAAAAGACTTAAGTCAAAGTCCTTCGAATGTGCATCCCGCAACGCCTGACCACTCTGCTTCTGAACCTTTTACTAGGGTTTCTTTAAAGTTCAATTACACAAGTTCTTTGATCAACAAAGTTGCCGCCTGCAACCTTGGGCCCAGCACAGTTCGGTTTTACTATCTGTCTTCTCTGACTCATCGGCTGTGCTGAACTGTTAGATTTCTTGTCTCGGGAGTCAAGGACGGCACCACAGCGGCAAAATCGCTTCTCCCTGCTTTGGCTGTCAACATGGGAGGGCCCTGTGTGCTGTTGATACCTGTCGCACCACACGCCAGCTGGACTTGGCAGTCTTTTGATTTTCCTTTGGCAGGCTTCACAGGTCTGAGTTAAAAAGCGCAAGGGCAATTCCCTCCTCCTCGTCCCTTTAGGTCTCTCCGCCTTTCTCCTCCGTTTGAACTTCCAGTCCAGAATAGCTGCTTCCTCGTATGTTCTGCCTTGCTCGAAGTGTGCTTTCATGCTCTGCCTTTTATCCCTGTGGGGGAGCGAAAGGGCCGTCAGGTATGCATAGTTTTTGTCAATTGCCGGACTCTGCCTGACCCTTGTGTTGGGATTTGTCAGATAAACAGCTTGGCTGTTAGTCCGTTGTCTGTCACGGTGTAGGAAAGTGTTCCTGTTGGAGAGGGGAGGGGGTAGAACCTCTGAATATCCTACTGGTGGGATGGAGAAAAAGTTTTATAGGGAAGGGAGTATCGCGTCTCATCCATCAGCGTCCCACTTCTACTCCCAGAGGACCCCCCATGCAGGTGATCCTCCCGCACTGGTCCACCCTCAGGGACTGGATCCAATAGCGATAGCTGTGTACTGGCCACCTGGATGACAGATCCCCAGGGATTCGTAAGTGAGACACCTTCAGGTTTCTCACAATATGAAAAGTTATTACTTATGTTTTGCCATTCTGAAAAGTGTATATAGGTTTTACCTACCTGGAATAGCTGTGTGCCATTCTGAAGAAGTGTACTCAGTCTTACCTTCCTTAGAAACTGTCTTGACATTCTAACAAAGTAGATATGGGGTTAATTTACTCACTTGTGAATTTGGTGTCCCCCTCTTCCCAAAAGTAATGCTGTTGGTTCCACGCTACTATTTCTGTTAGGATATAAATGAATGAGTGTCCCCAACTGGGTCTTGCTTCCCCTGACTTGCTGTTAGCCTGTCCAGAGTAAGTCTGCCTTAGGTTATACTTACCTGTAAGTTGCCGATAGCTCCTTTTGAAAAGTGTAAGGTGTAAAGACTGGAGGGGGAGGGGGCGTTTCTGTACCTCTGCTCTCTATATGGCAGAGTAGAGGCACAGAACATCCCAGCCAAGATTCTCTATTTGGTAAATGTGGACTAGCAATCAAGACATAAGCTCTCAGGAGGTGATGCAGGCTGGCTCTTTAGTACAGTGTAGTCCCTGAGCACCCACAAAGGAATGTCCACACACTATGTTAGTGATAACACAGTTCTTTATATAAATAATGTTTAAGTTATATACACATACAATAACACACTTTGTGCTCTGTCAATTCTATAATGATAAATGTACAATTTCTATGTGGTGCCACAATTACTCTTTGACTCCATTAAAATGCACCAACTGCTGACTGTTTCCAATGGCATACAAATCAATAGCAACAGGTATAAACCATAGACTTGGGAGGAAAACAAGTTGTTTAAACAATTGGCAGAATACTTTGTCCCGTTACCTAGACACAGTTCTGTGTGAGGATCCCCCCACCTGGGCAACTTGTAAATAAGATATTGACAAGGCCAGTCCATATTTTGTTTAGCAGAGTCTTATTTCCTTCTACAAATGTTCTACTACCCCAATGTACCGGGTTTAGCTGAGTTCGACTACGGGTCGTCAACGGATCCTTCTTGAGTGAACTCCCTTTAAGGCAGGAGTGACGGATCGTCGAGATTCCTCGAAGAAAGAGGTGAACAATGTTCTTGAGGCAGCAGCTTTGGGTCTTGCGGTGCTCGTCGACGATCCATTGTGGATGTCCTGCGAAGATGAGGCGTGTGCTGCACCTCGATGACTATCGTTTGTTACCGCAAAGTGTCAATGAACAACGTAGGCCCAGCAAGGGTGTCGGGTCGTCAGCGTTTGGCGTTGGCGATCGGAACACAACCACAGCTGGCTTTCGGATCTCCGTCAGCGTCTTTGAGGACTTCGGGTGGCGAGAAACCCACCGGCAGATTCTCCTCGGTTCGTCGGCGACCTTGACTCTCTCCGGCGGGACAAAGTGATCGACGGTGATGAGCAAGGGAGTCCTTGATTCCAATGTCTTAGGCAGTGGAGCGTTGCTGCTCCGGTCAACAATGAGGGTCGACGACAGCGATGGACTTCGATGTCCGGGCGCTTCGCTTCAGATTACTCAGCGGTCCCCGTGTCCGGTCGGCATCCTTTCGATGACTGACTTCTAGGGAGCATTGGTGAAGGTTAGCTGGTGCACCATGTTCCCTCATAGCTCGGGAAGAGGTCTCCTAGCCAGGTCCTCTCTTGGATCAGTTCTTGGAGACACAACTGCTTTTCGGATTGCAGCAAAGGAGAGCAGCAGAAAAGCTGCCTTCTTCCAGCTGGGCTTCAAGGTATGCATCAAGTTTCGACTTCAGCTTCTGAATGATTTCCATCAGTAAGAGGTCACCAGATATACTGTTTGGTCTCTCATTTACTCTGCTGGGTCACACCCAGGCAACCAATCATTCAGAAGAGCTTTCAGGCAGGGTGGCAGCCAATCAAGCTCACAGTGCATCCAGGCCCTTCTTCTCCTTCCAGACACTCACAACAAGGAATGTGGATTGGGACAAGTACCCAGCCCTTCAGCACTCCACACTGCATTCATACCAGTTTCTGGCAGGGCTCTCATTCACTGTGTTACATACCAGAGACCAGACACCCATACCTTGAAATGCATATTGGTCACACACTCCATTCACCCAGGTCCCACCCCAAGGGTGTACCCACATCATAGTCATTGGGAAGGGTCCAGCCAGTCTGGCCTGGACTTCCCCACAATACCATATATGGAACTTCCACCCAACAGCCAGTCAGGGGAAGGGAGTCGGGGCTTCCCAGGACTTTGGCAAAACAAGGTAACGGGCAATAGAAAGCAAGAGGCCACAGGGGCCATCTAGTCTCCTATCAGGAATCAACTGATTCCAATGGCAGGCCTTGGGTATCCCAAAATCGAGGATACTCAGAGCACCTGTCAAATTCAGCATGGAGCTGCCACCAGCCCATACCCTGCTCTGTGGGCCACACACAGGTGCACAAAAATACACTAGGAGTACAGGGTTGTACCCCCACCCATGGGTGCCATATGTGTATCCCAAGGCTCTGTTCACCAAACCAAAAAGAGGAAGAGCTGCACTGCCAAGAGTCCCACATGGACTCCTGTGCAGAAAATAACAAATAACACCCATGATAAAAGGACTACAAGACACAGAGATGGAGGCCCTGTCCCTCCAATGCATTTCCAGCATCACAATAGGTTTTACTTATCTTGTGTTAGCTGTGTGCCATCCTAAAACAAGTTAGTTATTGCTTACCTCAATCTGTGTTCCATTGAGCTGAAAAGCAACTGTAATTTTATATATTACACCACAAATGTCTTACCCACCTAGTAGAACTGTGTGTTATCACAAAAGTAGTAGAGGTATATACTGTCCCTTGAATCTGTGTTCCACTATTCAGAAAAGTATATATACAAGTTGGCTTACTATCTTATTTCCTTGTTGAGCATCACTGCATAACTGAAAGGGTCTACTACCCTTGTATTACTGTAAGTGATCAAAAAGTAACTATTGTTTTTGACTTCCGTAGAACTTCTGTTAGGTGTTCCAAATAAGGTTATATGCTTTGTTCTGTGTACCTGCAAGCATAGTGTTGTGTTTTTATGATGCTTTTATGTGATCTGTGATGGTACTTATTTCCCCCAAGATTTATCTGGGCCTACTTGTATTTAAATAAACAATTTTTTACAACACAGTGTTTCAGTGTTTCTTCGGACCATATGTGTATCACAATTTGCTTTTACTGATTTTACAGTGCCCTCCCCCTCCTAAAACAAGCGTGGCTGCTCTGTCTACGCTACCATATACTCAGGTGGGACAGCCTTATATTAAGAGTGGAGCCCTTAGTTGGACTTCAGAAAAACTGTCCCAACAAACGCCAATCACTGTAACAATAGTTAGCTGTCTAGACTATTCTCTGGAGTGAGTGAGTGAGTGAGTGGGGGGGGGGTCAGGTATCCACAATGAGTCTACACTGTGAAGCACACAATTCAATTTAGATAGTTAAGTACAAAAATACTATATTTATTTCCGGCCCAAAACACACACTAGAAAAAGAAGTAAGTAGGTGATATCGCACAACACTCAATAATAAACATATATACAGTCAATATGCATTCAATAACTTAAGTTACTAAAATAAGCTCAGTGATGCAGTAAGATGGAACCTAAGTCACAAGAAATATGTCCTAGCTCCAGAAGTCCAATCCCTATGAGGAGTGCCCAAAAGTCTCAATGCTTCACCCCAGAATGTATCTGATGCAGGTAAAGTTTTTGGGTTGGTGAAATGTTCAAAAGAAGAGATGCAACTAAGTTACTGGAAAGTAAAGATGTGTTCTCATCTTTCAGGTTTCACTGCCCAGGTGTGACGATCAAAAAGCAGTGTATACAAAGAGACCTGTTCTCAGTGTCAACCTATGGAGGACACGGGGAGACCAATACTTTGTGTTTGCTTAGCCCCCTGACTCTGATTTTCCCCGAGGACTTGATGGGTCGACCGGGGGTTGCTAGAGGTTGGATTTCCTGCCATTGGTTTCAGTGAGAGAATCTCAGGAGCTACGGGTGCAAGGATTCTTCCAGTCAGGTCCAGGAGCAGAGTGCCATTCTTTGGGATGG
Source organism: Ambystoma mexicanum (assembly GCF_040938575.1). Classification (NCBI taxonomy): domain Eukaryota; kingdom Metazoa; phylum Chordata; class Amphibia; order Caudata; family Ambystomatidae; genus Ambystoma; species Ambystoma mexicanum. The sequence continues at coordinate 468,672,297 of NC_090936.1, read as the reverse complement.
AGAAATGCAGAAAGCACGGATGTGTGGGAGGTTCTCCTGGGTGAAGGGTCTTCAGGGAGTGGGGTTGACGCAACCGATGGTGAGACGCGGTAGTCACCCAACCTGTTCCCATATCTCATCCCATTTTATAGGATTCTCTGACATCCCAATTCCCCCATCCCCTTTATACACAAGCGCTTGGCTGAGGAAGAGGGCAACTGAGATTAAAGAGGCTAACAGTTCCATATCTCATTGGACATGTCCGGCTAATCAGGTCAGGCAAAGTCAGGCACTTGACTTTAATCGCATACATTAGATACCCATTAGCTCTCCCCACATGGATAAAAGGCTGAACATAGAGAGACACTCTGAGCAAGGTGGAACATGAGAAGAAGCAGATCGTCTGGGGCTAAGGCGAACACACTGGAGCAGAACGACCAATCGAGGGGCGAGAGCAAAGGGTGGGGAAACCCAGAAGGTTGTTGCCTCTGAAGAGCTGTGAAGGATACACACAGAAGGCCAAATCCCAGACAAGAAGACTGCATTGTGTTTCAAGGAGGCCAGCAACCCTCCCAGGTGAACGACAGAGTTGGGGAAGCGAGGCCAAGCCTGTGGTATCAACCTTGACTCGTGAGTCAAAGCCGCAAGGAATACACAAAGCCGGTGAGTTAGCAAAAGACATAAAAGGTTGGTGTGTGTAAAGGAAAGATTGAAGCCGCCACTGTGTCTCTTACAATTGAAGTTTGCGCACATGCCGATGAGACGCGAGGGGGAAAAGCAAACCAGTAGGCAACTTTAAGTTACTGATAATTTTGAAGCCTGTGATACAGAATAGCAGAGTGGTCCGGCAAAAGGAAGTAGCCCACTCAAGTCTCCACGAAATGTATGATATCTTGTCATAAAGTAGCAAAGTGAACAAACTCTGAAATGCGCAATGGTCAAGATTAACCCCGGAAAAAGGGAAATTTAAAAGGCTTTAAAAGAAAGATTTCTTTGAACTTTTGTGCTTATGATATGGAACTGCTACCAAGACCAAGACACATTGGGGCAAATAACCAAAGGGAAAGCTGAAGTGAAAGTCGAAGTGGTCCTGCGGAGGTCGTTGGTAAAAGCCTCGATCTTTTGAAAGTTTTCGACATCAGTGAAAGGTCTGAGCCCGACTGAGGGAGGCCGGAAGCTTGAAATAAGTTAGGGGAAGGGAGCCCTAACGAATGTGAATAAAGCTTTGAAGGGAACCCATGCAAGTGCAGTGATTGCAAGGTCCCAGCCCGGCTGAGGCAGACCTACGTGAACATTTTGAACTGTGAAAGAACTTTTGGTGAACTGAAGTAAGTGACTTGAGAACCTGAGCCAGAGTGTCACATCCAGTTTAGGGGTGCCGGCTTACTCTGTGCTGTCCAACGTGGGGAGGAGAGCTGACTCGGCCATCTTGATCCTTTGTTATAACACTGATTTCCTTTACATACATAGTCCCCTTTACACACCTTTTGTATGAGAGATAGGGCAGGCATTAGGTTTTGTTAGCAATGGGTCATTTTGTTTTGACAAAGACTGACTAGGACTGTGTTTTCTTTATTATTTGGTGGAGAGACTACTCCCATCATAGCTATAGAGCAAAGCAGGAGTTTTTTCAGACCCTGAAAATTGAATAAAGGTTTTTAAACTTGTACCTCTTGTGATACCATACCTCCTTTACAGCATATATGAAAGTAACCAAAAATCCCAGGTGGCTATTTTGTGACGTCAGGCAGCTAGAGAAACACTGCTCAAACTATGATGGAGATGTGCTGTCGATTGAACTTTGGGTGCGGTCAGGGGGTAGCCGGGGATGGGACTAATGGGGAGGGTGATTGTTGGGTTTTGTTTGAAGTGAGTCTGTTGAGCTGCAATGTAAGATCTGTTAAGACATCATTACCAAGTGCACACTGAGTATCAGTGATGCGTTTCTATCTTTGTTTCTTTATTTGCTCTTGAAATCCTTAATAAACAGATTTGAACACAAACATCCTGAGTGTAAAAGACTGGGGTGATACAAAAGTATCTCCATTGCACTGCTTTGTAAGGTGCTTTGTGCAATGTTAACAAAAGTGTAAAAGTCAAAAGGGAAAAATAGTTTTCCAGTACTGATAGTCAGAAGGACTGATCAGTTTCCCCATAAAAAAATTAGCAAATGGCTCGGGTCTAGTTCAAAAGCAAAAGGTTTGCAGATCCACAGAACTATGGAGGGAACAATTGCTAAAAGATGAATCTTTCCTAACCAGAACTACTTCACTCAGCGATGCATGGTGCCTGCCAGCTAGCGTAGCTGCGTCTCTGCCGCTCACGCCTCTAGGGGGCTGGTCGCGGTATCGGGTATACAGGGGCGATTCGGGCCCAGCCCGAACCCTGGGCGGCCTCGGAATCATGCTATGCACATGCTTTTAATGGTGCCACCAAAATATTCTTTAGGGCCTAGCCACTATTCCTAGCCTGGTCTCTCTCATGCCCCTACAAGTCATTCTTACAAGTACTGCAGGTTCACAAACAAAGTGGTCCAGAGGTTTAGACAGATTCTGCCATTGTGCTTGATGCGCAATGTCACCCTCCCCCGGTGCAAGTTTCTTTCATCAGGCTCCTCATTGAAACCTCTAGATGCAGGTTTTGGGAACCCTTTTGTTTTGGGTCATTGTGCTTGCACCACATGTGGCAAACCATTGCTATCAGGAAAGAGAGAAGAAGGGTGCTTAGAAACAGGATATTGGGTTGGCATAGCAACTGGTAATGCTTGTGCATGAAACTGCCAAACTTCTATATATACATTTCTGGCTGTCTTCGTCGCCATAACAACCAATTGAGGGATTGTTATGCTGGGAGACATGCTGCTCTGCAGCTAGCCATCAGGGCAATGGCAGATTTTCTCCTGCTCCCAACCGGTTTCAATTTCCTGTTTCCTTGGTTCTTGATTTTCTTTTTTTTTTTTTTTTTAATTAATTGTAGAGAGGTGCAATACCACTCACCTCAGTGAGCCCGGATGCAGGCAGCAACACACTGGAGCAATGCACTAAATAACAAGAATGTAGTACCTCCTAGGCGTACCCTTTCAGTTGAGGATAGTTCAACAAAAAATTGAGTACGTTGGCTCCTAATTTTATAAGAAGACAGGTGGTGACCAAGAACTCTCAATTAGCTTGTCTAACATCCAAGTGTATTTGCAAATGCACAGACTGTAAAAGGGTCTGTTGATACAAACATATTCCAAGCAGACTTAAATAGATTATACAGGAGTAAGTTGTAGGCATTGCCCAGACGCTACAAAACATGTATTTTAAAAAAAGATTTTTAAGAAACCTTGTTAAATACACTGCTCATTATAGATGATGTAATTAGGGCCAGACGATCAGCCTCTGGTATCTGGGTGGAATTTATCTGGAAGTCAACTGGAAAATGTTGGTTCACCTAAACTGCAACTCCCTGCTTTGAAAAATAAGCTATCAGTACTGCAGTACTGATAGCTGTCAGAATGCATCCTGAAAGGGCTCTTTTCGACCTTCCTATCCATCAAGCAGAATACCAATGATGTTTATCCATAAAAAGCGACTAAAGATATTTTGAACCTCTTTTTGCGGCTCGCCTGTTCGGTTTGTTGGTCGATGTTCACCCTCCTGCAACTCCCAACAATTGAACCTAGACCACCCTTAATAAAATATGTAAATGGATAAATACTAGAGCAAATGGGCCTTTTTATAGACCCTCAGAAAATATTCATGGCACAGAGTGCATTATGGATGGGTCTGTCATCTAAATATGGGGGCATGGGGTGTGGGTTGTGTGTTTATTACCTTTGCTGAGGCGGAAGCAGCAGCCTTTGTAGGCGCTAATCTAAATTGGGGATCAAATACAAATGGTGCCACATTTCTACCTCTATCATATTTCCATCAAAAGCAGTTCTAGATCATTTTGGTTATGTACCCCTGGACTCCCGAGCAGGTAAAGACAGTTCAACTTGAACAGAAAAAGAGGGCCTGAGCACACGTCACTTTATCTCATCAAGGTAGGTTGGAAGATAGTTAATTGCGCTACATCAAGGCCAACTGACTCATCAAGGCTTAACACTGGTCGAATCCTGCTAAAAAATAAATGTTGCCTTATCGTCATTGGAGGAGATTGATTGACAATCAAACTCTCATCTTGAGGTAAATCTCCCAGGTACCAATCATTATCATACTGGAGACTTGGGGAATTTTGCCTGAATGTAGAATCTACTTCCATGAGTAGCTCCATAGTGGTTATTAACACAAGCCAGGAGGAACTAAGTGCAGGGCCTGTATGTTTATCTGAGCCAGAGCACTCTTTTAGCTCTGGTTTACACCTTGATGAAAGAGCACTCATTTATTTTTCTCATGGCATATTGCAGACTGGACAAACAAAGCAACTAACCATGATGCTCTTTTATTTCTTTCACAGTCATGACAAAATAATGCTGCAGGAAACTTGGCCCACCAGCGATATAGACCTAGATGGTTACACTTCTTATGAAGTCCATGCTTACAGACATAATCATGGTAGATTCTCTGGCAGTCTGGTGATTTAAAAAAAAAAAAATCCCTCAGTGTTGTAGTTGGGCTAGAGAAGCACAACACTCCATTTTTTATTGATACTTTCATGTACTGCTTCAAGTGATGACAAGCTTCATGTCATCCACTTTTATAATAGTCTGCAACATGTGAATGGCCTTAGCACCCTGCAGGCATTTAAAGCTAGATTCGATGATTGTATTCGCTGTGAGGAAAATAACTCTCCTTGGGTGATTCTGGATGGAGACTTCAATCTTAAAATAGAGAACGGTCCAATGCGAAATCTTTTTGATGATGAGGATCAAGCCTATCCAATCTTTGCTCCAGAGATGGTTGATAGTCGTGTCTGTGCTCAAGGGTTTTAAAGGTTTAGGCTTGGCTTATGAATTGGGGCCTCTGAAGCATTAATGAACATATTGCACAAGAAACCCCCTGCAAACTTGCGTTTATAGGCCATCAGGGTTGCTCTAATATTGATTATTTTTGCACATCAGTATTAGAACGGCAGTTTGTGAAATACTGTTTTATTGTAATTGACCATATGAGGGACTGCCTGAGAATTGGATGGCACCCTTCCATCCCCCGGATTACAATACTACAAAACCGTTTTTTTGAATGAGGCATCCCCTTCATCACTTAAAAGCAGGATTAGATGTGATACAGCATATGCATCGGCAATACAGCGAAGAGCAAAAACAACTAAGATACAAATAATAAATGGCTTGTTATCAGAAGATCTAGATAATGTGGCTGCATTCGATTTCTTCCTTATTTTTTTAAGCAAGCTAATAGACCAGGCTGCCTGACCCTAAATGTTGGTTCTCAATAGTGAACGTAAATAAGCAAAGTCTAATTTACTAACACTTTTAAAGAATCCTTTTTCAAAAAGGTCTGTCATTGTTTCTGCTATGGCGTGGTATAAACAATCGACTGCCAGACGCAAATTAGATTTAGAGGCCTGCCAGGATCTTATCGCTGCAGCTGGTGGGAAGTAAATACAAGGCGGGTCTGTTATTTGGTGAACCATGGCCCAGACCACTCCGTTAACAACAGTATTGTTGGTGCATGTAGATGATCTAACATGGGTTGGTTATTTTTTGTGTATGTACCAGGCCCCACAGTCCAATGAACTGGGGATTTTAGGGGTGGATGCTTTCCAGATTATTATGAAGGTTTTGAGTTCCTACCTTGCTAACCCCAGATTTGATCTGGAGGAAATGTTTGCTGCTTTAAGGAAATAAGCTGTTAATCGCTGTCCTGGACCAGACGGCATTCCATTTGATCTTTTTCAGAACCTGGCCCAAGTATGATTTTTAAAAAGGGCATAAGAAATAATCCAAAATCATGAGACGATTTCGTTTCTCAATTCGAAATATTTGGTAGGGCTATATTAGAGAAATTAGAATCATGGGTTGAGAGTAAGAACATTTTGTCAAAGATTCAAATGGAATTTCGAAAGGGCCTAGGAACCAAATGAGCAGCCCTTAAATTTACATTTGGTGATTGCTAATTCTCTGTTACATTAAAAAGAGGCGTTCTTTCTGTCCTTTATATAGACCTCAGTACTGCCTTTGACATTGTCAATAGATCCAAGTTAATCTATGGAGTTAGGTCTTTGAACTGCTCTGAGTATCTTTTGACTGTTGTATTCAATATTCATCATGGAACAAAGGAATGTCTGAGGTCTGGTGCTAATGGGAGAAGTATGTGCCATTTTTAGACTAATGTAGGGATTAGGCAAGGATGTGTCCTGTCCCCTCTCTTCTCCTTTTATATTAATGGTCTATTTGATGAATTGGCTAATCTTAATATAGATGTTCCTCAAGATGCAGTGATTATCCATCTCTGTCCTAGTTTATGCAGGTGATACTGTCTTAATAGCTATGGCTCCCCATACCCTTCAAAGCTTGTTAAATGGGTACACCAACTTCATGGCCCAACTAGATCTGAAAGTAAATGCCAAGACATCTATGGTGTTATGCTGCAAATTTGACAAATAGCCAGTTCACTCATATACATTTATTACTGATGGTCAACTGATTTCACAGGTTTCTAGTTTTGTGTATCTGAGGGTGACCTTTTTGTCAGTATTACTCACACAGCCTCTTCTAAGAGTCAAGGATGTCTCCGGCAATTAGAGGAATGTATTGCTTTTACAAAAAATGTAAACCCAGCCTATAGATATATACCCATCACGGTGTATGACATAAAGGTAAAATCTATGGGTAAATGTGGGGCAGCATTGTGGGGACATAAGTACTCTGCAAGTTTACCAAGTCCAGGGAAATAAATTCCTAAAAGCCCTCTTGTGCCTCCTGATTCCAGCCCCACATACTTGGTTCATACTGAACTGGGGATATTATATTTGGAGGATGGCCTAATAATGGAAACACCACTATTATGGCTAAGAATCTGTTGTAATATAAAGGCCATTTTAGATCAGTCTATATTGAAGCATATTCTGTCATGCCTGGCGCATACACACATTCCAGGGCTGAATTCTGTGAATTTGTCATTGGCAAGAATACATTGGGCACATTTATACTCCATCCTTTCTAATTTTGATTTGTGTACTTAGAAACTGTTAGGAAAGGTTTACTCTTTGAGCACATTTTCCTCCATATTATATGGATCCCCAAACGCTTTGCTTTTGTTTTTACACCTTGTCCTGACTTTTTACAGTGAAGGGAAGCCTTCAGCTTCACTCCACTGGCTATTTGCTAATTTCTTATGGGGAAACTGACTAGTCCTTCAGACTGTCAGTACTGGGAAACTGCTTCCCTTTTTCTTTTTACATGTTATCTGTTTTGGGTAACTCTTTCATATTGCACAATGCATCTTCCAATTCAGTGCAATGGGGATACTTAGATTACACTCAAAAGGATTTTTGGTTACTTTTAAAGATGCCTAAAGACAAGGTGGCAGCAGTTACCTTTTTACCTTTGTTATTCTATTTTATTTAGCTCCCTAGTGTTTACTGTGATTGGCTACTAACTGTGGCTAGTGTCCTAACATGGCTGTCCCACAAGGGTTTTCTGCTTGCTCTTTGGTCATTTTGTTCTTTGGCCGCCTTGACTTGCCAGGTCAGAAATGTCCTTTCGAAGGGATTGTCTCCTCCGACGTATTTCTTATCTTGATAGATTACTTCCAGCTTGCTGGCCTCAGAAAAATCTTTTCAGTAAAGGGCGCTGACGTCATTGTGCGTATAAATAGAGTCGCGAAGCGTCCGTTGCTCAGTTCCAGTTGTGCGCACTTCGTGAGCCTCTGAATCGTGTTGCTCAGTTCTTTCTTCAAGTATTTCTTATTATTCCTCGAAGATATCTTCTTCATTTGATGGCTTCCTCTTCCGAACCGTCGACCCCACGATCCGGCTACAAAAAGTGTCGAGATTGTGGGAAGAAAATGTCATTGACGGATCCTCACAGGATCTGTTAGTGGTGCCTGGGATCGGAGCATCACTGTTCGGAGTGCGAGGACTGTATGTCCATGACGGCGAAAGCCTTGGAGCGTAAGGGGAAGCTAGAAAGAGGTAAGACTCCTAAAACCTCAACTTCTTCAAAAGTTTCCTCGGCAGAGTCGAGACATTCGTTTCCTCGCCGTCACAGGAAACATTCTCGTTCAAGGTCTCAAAGCGGTTCCCATCAGTCTTCGAGATCTAAACACTCGAAAAGGAGGCGTCGTAGATCTCCCTCTTCTTCGTCTTCTTCCACTGAAAGGGTCACCTGCCCCACGAAACACAGCTCTCCAGCTAAGTGGGAGGAATTCCATAAAAAAATGCTTAGCGTCTTCGATGAAGCGGCCTCGACCCCCTCGGAGACGGCTAAAGGTGATACCCTGGGTGAAAGACCCGAAAAATCGAAACGCTGCGAGTCGTTGCACCCGGCAAAAGAAACTGCCCGAGAGCGTCTTGACTGCTCGGGCAAAGGCAGTAAGACCGCATCATCGACGCCGTTGTCGAAGGTTGCCTCGACGCATATATCTGCGTCATCAACGCCTTTATCGAAGGGCTCGTCGACACACAAATCGGTCGAATCGACGCCATCCTCGACGCCGCTGTCGACACCGATAAAGGACAAGAACTACTGCTGTTACTACATCTCAGTCAGACGTACAGAGGGCTTTGACCATGACCTCGAGGATGTCGTCGATAACCTCGACAACTCCTAGTAGGATTCCGATCCTCTCGAGTTCTTCGAGGCCTCTTCATACTTTTTCGACGCCTTTTTCGGTTTCATCGGAGCCCTTGACTTCCATGTCGACAACTTCGACGTTTTCTCAACCGGTGACTACAAGCTTGGCCCCTTCTGCTTTAGAAATGGGTTTTAAATCATACCCAAGGTCAGATTATTTCAGAACTTTGTCCTCTATATATGAGAAAGGGGAGGATTCTGACCATGAAAGACCCTTTGGGTTACACAGGACCAATACACCTATAACGGAGGAATTTGTTGGTTGATCAGAGCAGTATCTTCGGAACAAGCTCAGATCCAACTAGATTGTCTGCCACTTCTTTCACAAACTGGGCTTCTCCCTCAATTTAAAGAAGTCACAGATGATACCATCACAGAGACTCCACTTCATCGGAGTGGTCCTGGACGCTTCCTTGGGGAAAGCCTCGCCACAAGAGGCGAGGGCTCAAGATATTCTGCAGATGGTCACCAAGTTTCAAAATGCCCAACGTCTCCCAGCCTTCGACTTTTTGAGGTTACTAGGCCTCATGGAATCCTGCATCTTCCTTGTGCCAGAGGCTCGCCCGAGAACGAGATCCCTCCAGTGGGCACTAAGAACCCAGTGGTCGCAATTCTCAGGAAGAATGACCGATCTCCTTCAGGTCCCGGACAAAGTGGCTCGAGACCTTCAGTGGTGGGCCTGCCGGGAGAACATTTTGAAAGGAGAACTGTTTTGGCAACCATGGCCGGAGATAACAGTAGTCACATATGCCTCACTCACGGGGTGGGAGCCCATGCCACCGACTTGACCATCAGCGGTCGTTGGTCTCCATCGGAGTCCAGACTACATATCATCCTGTTGGAGCTGAGAGCTATCAGATTAGCGCTGAAGGCTTTTCTGCCATCTGTACAAGGGAAAGATGTCCTAATCATGACGGACAACACAGTGGCCATGCACTACCTCAACAAAAGAGGAGGCGTAGGATCACTGCCACTGTGCAGAGAGGCGATGCAGCCCTGGGTCTGGGCAATTCAAGAAGGAATCTATCAGCAGTTCACTTAGCCGGAGAGATGAACTTGACAGCTGACGCTCTGAGCAGATCAGAGTACAGTCTCCCACGAGTGGGAGATAGCTCAGGAAGTCCTTCAAGAGATCTTCACCCTCTGGGGGAACCCCTCAAGTGGATCAGTTCGCCACCAGTATCAACAGGAAGTGCGATCAGTTTTGTTCAAGGCAATTTCCCCCGAGAGAAGCTCTAGGGGACGAGTTTGTAGTGGACTGGGAGTTTCCACTTCTGTACGAGTTTCCTCCGGACCCTGTCATTCCTCAGATGATCAGGAGGTTGAGAAGATTCCAGAAGACTATGATCCTAATTGTCCCAGACTGGGCCAGGAGAACGTGGTACCCGGACCTTCTGGACATGTCCATCTGCCCTTCGATTCGTCTTCCGCACAGGGAGGATCTTCTCTCGCAGAAGGGAGGTCAGGTTCTCCATCCATACATCAGAACCCTCAACCTTCACGCTTGGTTTCTGAAAGGTTGAGATACAAGGATTGGGACCTCCCAGATGACGTCATGGAGGTGTTGCTTTCGGCAACAAGGCCAGCAACAAAGACTTTATACCGCTGCCGTTGGAACAGCTTTTGCAGCTGGTGTAGAGAAAAGAATATTGAACCCTTTTCATGCGGTACACCAATGGTTTTATCTTTTTTGCTCTATTTGGCGAATTCAGGTCTTCAAGTTGGTACGATCAAGGGCTACCTCGCAGCGCTGTCGATCTTCAAGCGCACTGCGGAGGAGCCATCCTATTTCAAATTACCCCTAGTATTTCAATTTCTCAAGGGGCTAACTAGTGTCTATCCCCCAAAGCCGTTTCAAGTTCCCTTGTGGGACTTAAATCTAGTCTTAAATTTCCTGATGGGTACTCCCTTTGAACCACTCCATTCTTGTTCATTAAGATTTCTCACCCTTAAAACAGTCTTACTAGCGGCTTTGACATCTGCCAGAAGTGAGTGAATTATAAGCTCTATCTTGCAAACCTCCTCATACAATTTTTCACGAAGACAAAGTTGTCCTACAAGTGAAGCCTAATTTCCTCCCAAAGGTAGTCTCTGAATTCCACATCACTCAGAAGATAACCTTACCTTCATTCTATCCTCCTCCCCATCCAGAGAAAGAGGAAGAACGGCTACATAGGCTGGATCCAAGGCGAGCCTTGAGTTTTTATATCAGCAGACTTGCCAGGATAAGGCAAGCAGACAAACTGTTTATAGGTTATGCTGGACACAAATTAGGATTGCCAATCACAAAACAGACCATTTCAAGATGGATTATTTTACCCATTCTAGAATGCTACAAATTGGCAGGGAAAGAGCCCCCTCAACACCTTAGGCCTCAGTCAACCAGGGGTATCGCAGCCTCTTCGGCCCTCCAAAGAGGGGTACCGATTCGAGACATATGTGCGGCTCCCATTTGGTCATCCGCACATAACTTTACAAAATTCTACAATCTGGATTCCTCCTCTAGCCAGGAGACGAGATTTGGCAAAGCTGTGTTGCACTCTGTTCATTCTTAAAGGGAAATATTACAATTTTACTCCCACCTCTGTTCACACACCACTGCTATGGGAGTCTATCAAGATAAGGAATACGTCGGAGGACACAATCCCTTCGAAGAACAAGTTACTTCTTACCTTGTAACGTTCTTTCGATGGGATGTTCCTCCGACGTATTCCTTATTGCCCCTCCCATCCATCCCCTCAGTAAAACTTCCCTTGTAGTTGCAGCTTACGCTCCTTCAAGGTCAATAACGAATTCATGCACAGCTACTCTTAAGCTTCAAAACGGAACTGAGCAACGGTCGCTGCGCAAGTCTATTTATAAGCACGATGACGTCGGCGCCGATACGGAGGCTGTCGAGGGACACCAACTCGAAGGACGTCGATGCGCAGCGCCCTCTACTGAAAACATTTTCCGAGGCCAGCAAGCTGGAAGTAATCTATCAAGATAAGGAATACGTCGGAGGAACATCCCATCGAAAGAATGTTACAAGGTAAGAAGTAACTTGTTCTTCTATGGTCATGCATTTGCCCGGGAAAGCAGTGTTTTTCATGGGCTAGTGCAGGCCATGTGTGTTGGCAGCTTGGAAGTGTGCTGGGACTGTCTGATCCCAATCCACATACTAGTTTTGGTGTGTCTAGAGTGTATGCATGAGTTTACCCATATTGGTCCCTGATTGGGGTGTGTGTGTGTGTGGGGGGGCAGATCTTTCTATTGGAGGGCATGTGTTTCTGCACTCACCTGAATTTAGGATAAGAGGAGTCCCACAGCCAGAGGAGCCAAGTTTCCTGTGTATCTGTGCAGATGAAGGAAGACCAGAGGACCTGAAGAGCGATTGTTCGGATAGACCTAAAAAGGTATCTGTATCAATACCAGAACAAATATTTTATACAAATGAATCTCTTTATTCATTCTGTTTTAAAAATATTACAAATCAGTGCATTACACCACATATATTGCCTCTAGTAATCATAGCATATTGTACATACTCCCTAAATCACAAACAAACATTAAACACAAGTATAAATCTTACAAAGCACACACAATTTATAAAAAATCCATGCATCAATCACATGTCTATAACATTTCTTTAACAACAATAAATGTGATTCTCTTTTTAAAACTACAATAAGTAATCTTTATTGATTTAAATGTCGATGTATGGTTGAATCTGCCTCTGAGCATTCTAAAACTGTATAAAGTTGTATTGAACAATGATCCTCACTGTTCTGAGGGAACTACATAGGTAATCATATTAACAGATATTGGGACAGTTGTCCCCCTAGGAGTGCATAATTGGGCCACTGTGTAGCGATACATGGTTTTGGGAACCAACCATCAGGCAGCATGGAACGCAGGCTGAGATTGCCAGTTTCAGCCCACGTTTCTATCCACCTGATTGGCTGCCTCCCCCTGCCAGGCTGGTAATGTGCGTTATTGTACATATATTTTTCAATGCAACTGAGAGATAGATAAATGGAAAAGTAAACAATGAGGAGGAAACCCTGGTTAGATAGTTCTGTAATCGTGGAGGATACTAAGTGAATGATATGTGAATACATCATGCTCAATACATGAAAGTTCATTGTTATAATATAATCATTACTGTTATGCATCAAGTTCAATTGTAGTGTAAGTGCCTGTATGAAAGATAAAAGATCCCACATGAGCCTACTAGTATTACGTTTTCACAGTTCTATATGATGGGTTTACAGTGTATCAATACAATACTCACTGAGAGCAGAGTAATCTCTGTCTATTAGAAAATCCATTCCCGATTTATCTATTGTTTGTAATGGGATGGTAAAAATTAGAAGGGTCAATCCCCTGCGATAAGCTAGAGACTGTGGTTCTATTAGATATCTCATATATGGTAAAGATAAGTGGTGGTGTTCACCTGTGGTGAACCAGCTAGGTACTCCGGATCTCTAGATTACATTGTGTCAGTACGTACATGGAGATGTCTAGTTGGTAGTGTGCTAATATTAGGCCGATAATCGCATTGGGTTGAGTCCCATTTCGAAATAATCAGAAGAACAGGGAATGTTAGTGTCAAAATGCATGTATGTACAGGTCTGTGGTACCACTTTCTGAAATTTCACGGTGTATATTAAGTTATCAATTGATGGCGAAACCTTCAAATCAATCCTGAGAGAAAACTGACCATTTATAATTACAAATGCTGAGGGGCTGAGCCTAGGCTCATTCCAGGGGGATATGTTGAAAATGAACTCAAACGTATTCCTTCGTAGTTTTACGAAACGTGTGCGTTATATGAAAACAGCCAATTTAGCAGTGGGTTTTGGAAAATAAATTTAAAAGGTGGGACAAAATCTCAGATACAGAGAATTTACAAAGGTTGCAATGGCACCGTAACAGAGGTCTTCTGTATGTACCCACTCCGCAACTTAGATCATATTTGTGGATGTTTCCATCTCAACAGCTCCATTATTGGTGCCAAGGTTCAGATTAAACTGTTTACCAGCTCTGGAGGTTATTGGCCCTAGTTTAAAAATCCCCTAAAGAACTGAGATCATGCAGACTTTGTAAGAATTATTGCACTGAGTCACTTTACCACTTGGTGATGTCATGTACAGAGACAGCTACGTATAGGACATCATTTTTGGGACTTTTTGTACATTCTTCCTCAGCAGGTATTGCAACTAGTTTATGGAAGAGATTAATGACGGGAACGCAAGTTTCTCTCTTATTGACTTTGGTGTAATCTTTTATGCAAAGGTTTGATTTATTGCAAAATGTTGTCAAACAGGGTGATGATTTTTTTTAATGGGTTTTATAGAAGACATTTGGTTTTATGGATTGACTATGTAGTGATCTTTAATGGTGTTTAATAATGTAATTTGTGAATTTGTTTGTATTTTTGTGTGCGGTATCATGTATACTATATATTATTTTTAAAAATCAAAATCAAAAAATGTACTTGCTTCCCTAAACTGAGAAGCATGACCGTAGATCTATCAGATTGCAGGCTGTCAGCATGGAGCCTGTAGAGGGTGTTTGAAAAATAGTATTGCGAATCTTTAAAATGTTGGCAACATATGTTAGGTCAGCAGCAATGACAGTAGCAATCCAGTACCATTTGTGTCCTGTATGTCTATTTTAATAAACCTATTTTTTTCATTTCACTAAACGCAGAAAAATATTGATTGCAAATTATAGTTTTATATGGCAAACATAGGTGGAGAAATACAGAAATAATGGCCATAAAATGAGTATGGATAAATATAGATAGAAATGGCAGAAAAATAAATACCATAAAACCGCGAGCTGTATTCGTAATTCATGTAAACTCCTCAAATTCATAATAAAGCAAATGTGGTGCAGTTCTTTCTTCTTGTATTAAAAACTCTTCATATATTACGTCCCAATTCAATTACGTGCAGAAAGAATGTCACCATATCATACACAATGAATACAGGGGTTATATATGGGAATATAAAGAGGGAATGTGTTAGCTTGATATATTCATGTCAATGGAACACTTCATGTTCATTGTCCGTAATAAGTGCAGTTGTAGTGGTTGATGTGATGCTGGAAAATACAGTGGTGGGACAGAGCTTCCTTATCCTATAACTACTTAAACTGTGTGTTCTACTTATTTGTCTGCTCAGGTGAGTCACACTTGGACCCCTTGACATTGCAGTGGATCTGTGGATCCTCCATTTCTGAGATACCCAGGTCCTGCCATAGGAATCAATGAATTCCTACACAAAGGCAAGATTGGCACCGTTGGCCTCTTGATTTCCTTTGCCTTTCCCCCTTGTTTCTCAAAGTCCTGCGAAGCCCTGGCTCTGTTCCTTCCCCTAAATGGCTGTTGGGTGGAAGCTCCATGTATGTCTCTGGGGCTCTCTCATGTCGGACTGGCTGGACCCTTCCCAGGGACATCTTGTTGTGGGTACACCCTTGGGATGGAGCCTGCATGAATGAATTGAGTAGTCAATATGCATTCTGTGTTGTGTGTGTCTGGTTTTGGTTGTGTGGCACAATGCCTGAGCCTGCCCGGACTGAAACTGGAATGAATGCATTGTAGTGCCCTAAAAGGCTGGGGAGTATCCCTAAATCCACATCCCGTGTTGTATGCGTCTGGTTTCTGGTGAATGGCCTGAATGCCTGGGAGCCTGATTGGGTGCTACCTGTATGAATGCACTTGTGTATGATTGGCTGGCTGAGCCTGGCTCAGCCTTAGTGAATGGAGTATTTTGTTTAACAGGGGGCCTCACACTCGCTTCCTTGTCAGAAGCTGAAACAGGAAACCTGAAGCAGAAGCCGATGTCATCTTAACCTTGCATCCTGAAATCCAGCTGTAGGAAGAAGTCTGCGGCTGCATCTCTTTACCAAATCTGAAACCTGCGTCAGTCCACATGTTAAGGAAGGGACCCGCTGAGGGACTTCAGAGCAAATAACGGTACCGCAAATTGCGGTACCGTTATTAGCTCTTTCTCCATTCCATTGAGCCCTATGGGGGCTCAAATGGGAATGGGGAATGGTATTTGGCATGGGGACTTACCGGGTCCCCAAGGGTCGGAATGACCCGGTAAGCCCCCATACTGCCAACCCGGACCCAGAAGGCGGTAAGGGGTAGCCATGGTGCTAACAGCACCATGGCTACCGCCTACTGTGTAATGAGGCCCATAGTCAATGTAACAATGCAAATTATGGATATGTTATGATAGTTGATTATGATTTAAAGCATGGGTCTGTCCAAAATATGCCATGAACAGATTGGCTAGCGATGGGGCATAACACGCTGTCATCACAACTCCTTTGACCTGCTTATAATCATTGTCAAGGGCAAATACATTGTTTTTCATTGTGAATTCTTGTAATTCCTTAATGAATTCAAGATGTAAATAATATGTGGCTGATCACCCTGTGACATGGTAGTCAAATGACTTAATGGCTAGTGTATAATCAATAGAAGTATACAGTACCTTAACGTCAAAGTAATTCCCATGCCGCTCAACTTGTTCCAGAATTTGTATGCGTGTGGAATAACATGTATAACCTTTTTAAATTCAGGACCATTGGTTGTAAGTAATGGTCAGTGCATTTAGATGCATTCTCAGTGACAGGACCGTTTTCACTAAGGTTTGATCTGACCTCAGGTAGATCTAAAAATGGTTTGTTGATTTTAGGAAGAAAGTATATTGAAAGCAATATAGGCTCCTCGTGGCAAGAATATGATCTGTCCTCGTCCATCAAAATGCCCCTGGCGTACCACTTGACGACCATCTGTTTTTATTCTTGTAGGATCTCTGTCATTGGTTTATATCTGAGCTTGATATAGCAACCTGTTGTATCGAGATGTTTGCGTCCCATAATAACATCATTGTGTCTGTTAAGTATGACAATATTCCCACCTTTGTCTGCCTCTTTGATGATAATAGTTTGGTACTTAGCTAGGTTATCCATTGCGCTGAGTTCATGTGCGATTCAGTTGTTATATGTTGAGACTTTGTTTCTAATGAGAGCTGTCCATGTACTTGTGATTATCAAAAAGCACCACTTTATGAAATGTCTCAATAATTCTGTTTTGCACTGTTGCTGGTGTAAACCTAGATTTTGCTCTTAGAACGTTTTCTGATAGAATCTCTAAGTCGTGGATAATTTGTGAACCTGGTGCATTGGTTTCTTTGTCCGAAGACAAAAGGAGTCTGGTATCTTCAATGTCACCTACTGTAAAGGTACTAGGTATAACTCTTGGTTGCATTGTCTGTTTGCATAGTTTTATAGTGAGAAAAACGGCTTCAGCCTAAATTTGCTTAAACATTTGAGCAAGTCAATTTGGGTATTAGTTTAGTCGATTGGTTAAGTCAGTGCAAATGATAGTCCTTTGTTCAGTAGGAGTGGCACAGATTTAATCAGTCTGACAACCTTAGCATACTTATGAAGAGGAGTCACTAGTCGGATAATACCACAGAAGCAGCAACTCCCCCTGACCACAAAAAAGAAAGTTAAAAAAATGGAAGCCAGCATACTGTTTAGGAGACCTTCAGAGGTAGGGAAAAATAACCCAAAATTTAAATTCTACGAATTCCAAGATGGCCGCCGGCGGTGGAGGCTGCGTCTAGGTCGCTCTCCCGCCAGGCCCAAAACAAAAAAGCACGACAACAGCGCAGTTCCGAGGAAACCGATACGGGACCTACTGGCGCAATACACCAGCTCCTAAGATCCGATACCGGGCGGAGATAGACAGGCATCGCCCACTCGGAGTGAATCAGCCCGCCGAGAGAAGCGGCCGCCCCTCCCCCTCCGAGGGAGACTGTGAAGCCCAGAAGGGGGAGGTGCTGCGGAGCGCCGCCGGCAGGATCGAGCGCCGGAGGAGGCCTTCATCCCCCGCTGTCGGAGTGGGGAGCCTGAGGCGGCTCAGGGGTGCAGAGGAGCACGCGAGCGCTACACGAGCCACCGAAGGTGCGACGTGGGACAGACCAAGACAGTGGAAGCACCGGAGCACAGTCCGAGTGGAGACACGCTACGCAGACAATCTAGCAGGCCTGGAAACGCTGTAACCTTCCAGGAGAGCCGGCAACAGCAACACGAGAGGGGCCCAGCCGAGTCGGTGGAGACACACGGGAGGAGAGGGAGATGCTGCAGGCACCGGCGGCGGAGTCTACAGAGCCAGAGGTGAGCGCGTCGGCGGGCGACCCCCCGCGATTCCCCTGGTGCACTGGCCGCCCCCCCCATCTCCACACAGCAATACGGAAAGAAAATAAGCAGGGGGTGGGGCGCGGCTCCACGGGCAATACAACTGCGGGTAACTCCCATAACAAGAGAGGCCCCAAGATAGACAATTCTACCCAACCCCATAGGACCCAGACCTGGCCTCACCGAAGGGGCACAGGGGCCCTGAAAGGAATACCATATTAGGTGAAAACATCACCGGAAGACTCGAGGGGATTCACATAGACAGTTACACCACTATCCCCGGTGAAGTGCGCGGGGAGGGGCACCAGACCCTCATAAGCAAGCAAAATGTCACGTGCAAAGGGGAAGGGGGGGGTACCACACAGCCCATCCCGCAAACCCACAAACAGGATGCGAGTCTGCTCCAAATGTGGTCCTCGGATACAGGGGCGAACACAAAAGACAGAGCAGGCGAAGAGCCCACAACGGACACAAACGCCCCAAACCAGAGCGCTCTCCTGCCCTCAAAGGATGATATGCGGTCCTGGTTCGCAGAGCTACAGGACCGGTTCATGCCCACAGTCCAGGACCAATTTGCCACAATGAGAAATGAGATGAAGCAGGTGGTGCAGGAGTTGAAAACAGATGTGGCCAAATTGGAGGAAAGGACAGACACTGTCGAGAGAATAGTACAAAATATAGAAGAGGAGGTGAAACAAAGCAGCGAAACACAAGAACATCTGGTCAGGCTCACCCATAACCTAGAAATCCAGTGCGAGGATCTGGAGAACCGTTCTCGCAGATCCAACATCTGCATCAAGTTTGTGCCTGAAACGGTGTCGGATAAAGATTTCAAGGTTTCGATGCAAGAGGTGTTCAGAGACATAGTCGAGGCTCAAGATTCAGCGGACATAGGGATTGACAGAATCCACAGAGTGGGGCCGAAAAGAACGGGTGCCCCAGGGGAGAGACCAAGGGATGTACTAGCGGCGCTCACATCCTACCCACAAAAGGAACTGATACTTAGGAAAGCGCAGCAGCTAGATCACATAAGGATGAATGGAGTCGAAATCCAACTGTATCAGGATTTGGCATCGGCAACACTCCTAAAAAGAAGAGAAATGGGCCCGCTGGTGAGGGAATTGGTGAAGAAAGAAATCAGATATAAATGGACATTCCCTTTTGGTTTACTATTTGAGTGGGAGGGCAAGCAGAGGAGAGTGACCACCTGTGCAGAAGGTCTCCAAATAATGGACATGCAATTAGATGAAACAGATGCGAGATCTGACAGGTCAAAAGGAGATCAGCACAAAAGGTTAAGAGGATGGGAGGAGGTGCGACAAAAAAAGAAATCAAATGGATGGGGGAAAGCGGTGTAATCCCTCAGGGGTCCTTTAAAGAGACACAGCAAAATAGGACAGATCATCCGTCAGAGGGACAATAAGGAGGAAGAACAATAAGCTAACCTCGGAACTCCATGTATTCAGTGGCCCGGTGGGGAACCGGGAACAACACCGCGTTGGTCAGAAGATGGCGCAGGGTTTAGGACTCCCCGCACAGTTAATCCAGAGTCACAAGAGGGCAGGGAGCGTGGGGCGGAACGCCCAAGCATCCATAGGGGCCCTGGCCCTCCTCAGGATAAAAGTTACATTTTGTTGGGGGGGGGAGGGGGAGTTGGACAGTTGGGGGTGGGGAATGGGGGGAAATCTCCGGAAGAGGGAAGAGGTCACAACAGGTGGGAACAAGAGCAAAAGCAGAAAATTAGACGGGATGGGGATGCTCAGAATCTATTCACAAAATGTAAGGGGGCTGAACTCACCAGTGAAAAGGAGAAAAATGGAGGCCTTGGTGAGGAGGGAAAAGGCGGACATTCTTCTCCTCCAGGAAACACATATTAAGTCAGCGGACAGAAAGAAAGTACATCTCAGAGGTTACACGATCTGGGCACAGGCGAACGCAGGGGGAAAAAAGAGCAGGTGTGGTGATTGCAGCAAAAGTGGGGCTGGTGGCAAACCTCTTAGATACTCGAGTGGACAAGGAAGGGACATACGCCTTTGTTAATGTATCAATAGATCGTCGTAGGTTCACTCTAGTGGCAATTTATTCCCCGAATACGGGGCAAGATGGTTTCCTTAGAGACACCCTGGGGAAACTTGAGGAATTTGCAAAAGGAGAGATAATACTGGGTGGAGATCTGAACCTGGAATGGCAACCCAGCCTGGACAGGAGTGCGGGGGGAACACAGGGGTATGGGTCCCCATCCAAACAACTTAAACAAAGGATGGAACAAATGGCACTACGGGATGCCTGGAGAGAACTGAAGGGTCAAGACAGCGGATTCACATACCACTCGCACGTGCACAACACGATGTCGAGGATTGACTATCTTTGGGTGTCAGTGGGACTGGTTGGAAAGATCCTGGGGGTTGAAAAGGGTTCAATAGTGCTATCAGATCATGCCCTGCTATGGCTAGAGATTCAAACCCCCGGTAAGGGGAGAGGCCTCTGGAAATGGAGAATGCCACCCGACATCTTAACGGACCAAGTACTGGGGGAGGACCTAAGGGACAAAATTAAGGAATTCTTTGAGTTAAATGACAACGGAGAAGTCCCACTGGGGACAGTATGGGAGACCTTTAAGGCAGTAACTAGGGGACATATAATAGCGCTAAAGGCCACCAAAGACAGACAACATCAGGAATGGGAAAAAAACGCTTGAGAAGAAACTGACAGAAATTCAAGGGGAGCTCACAATCCATCCCACAAGGAGCCTCAAGAAACTAATGAAACATGTACAGGGACAATTGGAGATGCTCTGCAACAAAAAAGCTGAGAAATCACTCCTTTACTTGAAACCACGGTACTACATCAGGGCCAACAAGGCAGACAAATTCCTAGCGAGGCAACTCGGGGAAAATCAGAAAACAAGGATGATACTGAACATCAAAGACGCACAAAGAACTCCCCACACGAACACAAAGGATATAGGGAATGCGTTCAAAGCCTACTATCAAGAGCTATATGCAACAGAGCACCCTGATGAGGTGCTTCAAGACAGGTTTCTACAATCCATCCCCATACCAACTATAGCAGATGAGGACAAGCAGGCCCTGGAAGCTAAGATTACAGAAGAAGAGGTCAGTAAGGCAATAAAGAGTCTCCCAATCTCAAAGGCACCTGGGCCGGACGGTTTCACGGCCCAGTTTTACAAGAAATATGCAGATACATTACTCCCTGTCCTGACGAGGCTTCTCAATACATTCAAAGACAGTGGTAACGTAACTCCCTCAATGAATGAAGCGAAAGTCCTCATGTTCCACAAAACGGGTAAAGACCCGACTCTCCCGGGCTCATATCGCCCGATAGCTCTAATAAATCTGGACGCAAAAATATATACGAAGGTGCTGGCGGCCAGACTATCGCCCCTCCTCACGACACTAATAAACACAGATCAATCGGGCTTCATCCCCGGTAGGCAAACACACGACAACTTAAAAAGAGTAACCCATCTGATAGAAAAAATAGGCATTACCCAAACACCGGCAATATTACTCTCCCTGGATGCCGAAAAGGCATTTGACCGCGTTGAGTGGTCTATCCTCTTCAAAACACTGAAGCACATGGGGTTCGAGGAACAGTTTATAAATATGATAAGAGCTAACTACAACTCCCCAGAGATAAGAATAGCCATAAACAGAGAAGTCACAGACAGGGTGCAGATCTCAAGGGGTACGAAGCAGGGCTGCCCCCTCTCACCTCTGCTATACGCCATATTTTTGGAACCCCTTCTAATCAAGATAAGGGAACTAGAGGAGGTAAAAGGGATAGAGATGGCGGGCAGGCAACACAGTCATAGCATACACGGACGACATACTGTTTGCCTTAGAGGACCCGGGGAACTCTTTACCAAGAATCATAGAAACACTTGAAGAATTTGGGGGGGATCTCAGGCCTGAAGATCAATAGGAATAAATCAGAGATTATGCTCCTAGCCGGGAACAGGGAACCACTAGAAGCAGTGGCGGACCAGCTCAGTCTAAAAACAGTAGAGGAGGGCATCAAATATCTAGGGGTGATACTCACACACAGGGTGGATAAGATTTATAAGAGTAACTACACCCCCTTACTTGCTAGAATCAAGAAGGACCTAGAAAGATGGTGCCCGCTTAGGATCTCCTGGTGGGGAAGAATCCAATCTGTTAAAATGAACATACTCCCCCGGGTACTCTACTATTTCCGCGCTCTCCCAGTCTCAGTCCGCGACTCCTTCTTCAAAGCTCTCTCAAAAACTATATCGCAATTTGTGTGGAACAAGAAACCCACAAGGGTTGCCAGAGCCGTTCTTATGGCACTGACAAAGGCTGGTAGAATGACCCTTCCCCACTTTAAGAAATACTATCATGCTGCCCAACTCTGGGTCCTGAAGGAATGGTTGGGGGAGAACCAACAGACAATCTGGATAACGCAAGATAGGGCAGTAGCTAGGACCCCCCTTGAGGACCTACTGTGGAAGAATAAACAACACAGACACCTGAACCTTCGAGTAAGCGAAGTCGTGAGATCAACCCTAAACGCCTGGGATGTCCAAACCAGAAAGGGAATCGTGACCACCCCACTGGCTCCCTTCATGCCTATCTGCAGGAACCCACAGTTCCCACCAGGACAAGAGCCCAGCGGCTTTGAGAAGTGGGAAGTAGCAGGATGTAGAAAAATCGGGGAATTGATCCAAGACAAAGAAATACGGTCTTTTGCGGAATGTAAAAATATGTGGAAGCTAACAGAAGCAGACAGATATAAATACGAACAGTTAAAGCACTGGCTGAGTACACCAGAGGTATTCCAGGCGGCCACTAGGGACTTAACACCATTTGAGACGTACTTAATAACCAATACAGGTGACAAAAAACTGGTGTCTACGCTGTATAGCTTCATCTCCACCCCAGAAGAAGAAATTAAATGGACATACATGAGAAGATGGGAAACCACACTAGGAGAAGAAATTTCCAGGCAGCAATGGGAGGAATTTTGGACAAGCATCCCCAAACTCACCAGGGCTGTCCAAACCAGAGAAATGTGGCTGAAAATAATCACCCAATGGCACTATACCCCAGAGAGGCTGGGGTCAATGTACCCGAATGCATCGAACCTTTGTTGGAGGGGATGCCAGGACGTAGGAACCTGGAGGCACATCTGGTGGGAATGTCAGGGAGCAAAGAGCTTCTGGAAGAAAGTACAAACGGAAATGACAAAAATATTCCCTGAGGCTGGCCAAATGGGGGAGAGAGTGTGGTTGTGTGGTTTCAAAGACCCTTATGCCAAGAAACTTCGCAAAGCACAATGGAGGAGTTTTATGGGCATGGTCATCGCGGCATGGGCAACAATAGCCCAAAGTTGAAAGAAACGAGACCCACCACTGACTTACACCTGGCTGCATAAGGTGTGGTCCCAAATGACCATGGAAAAGATCACGAACCACCTCCAGGACCAGAACAACGCCTTCACGAGGGAATGGGGACCAGTGCTAGAATACCTGAAATCAGACTATATGGAACAATGGTGCCCACACAATATTAAAATATCGGACATATACAGCACGTAAAAGTTCCCGAATAGGAGCTCACAGAGGACCCGAACTCTTCCGGGGGGGGGGGGGGCAGGGAGGACTGTTGGGGAGAACACTTGTGATGATGTTTATTCTGTTGAGAAATGATAAAAATGTTTTTAAAAAAAAATTCTACCACATTAGGGAGCAAAGTTACAATAGGACTGTAACATATTACAGTAAGCCAACATGAGCAGTAATTAGGGGGGAGGTGGGATTGATGGTGTTAGTGTGTGAAAGGAGGGTCTTGAGCTAATTTCTGAATTGCCTGAGGGTAGCTGCAAGTCTAATGTGGACTGGTGTGAGGTCCCACAACCCTGAGATTTAGATTCAGAAAGCATTTCTCCTGTTTTTTTTTCTTCATTTTGCATGTGTAATCTGACCTGCCCTGACTTCTTGTGACGCATTGGCTGCCAGAGATGGTGACCTTGTCAGCCAGGTAGGAGTGAGCCTGCATGGTGACAGCTTTGTAAATAATGCAGCTGCTCTTGAAGGTGATGCGTGTTTGTAGGGGCAACAAGTGTAGTTAAAAGAATTTATGGAGAGCTTTGATGTGGTGGAGGTGCTTCTCATTGGTGACATGGGTGGAGGTAAGAAGGTCAGTGAGCTGATGCTTCCACCGCCCAGGTGAAAAAGGGGGATGGCCTGTACCTTGGATCGGAAATTTTCTGGAAGTATAGACTTAATTTTCCCCAAGACAGCTACTTTGTATCTTTGCTATGTGTGGCACATGGTGTCCGCTGTGGGGCCAAGTCCTCTAGATTCATGGTGGACACACACACCTGGCTCTGGGTGTTTTCAGGTGTTATTGGCTTGGGGGAGAAATACTATTATGGTATGGTGGAGGTTGAGGTATGCACTGAATATTCAGATTTGTATTAGAGTGAGACAGGCCTTGAGCTTTGGGACGTTTTATGATGAAACATATTTCAAGATAGAGTTGAGTATCATCTGCCGATAGATGCATGTTGATGCTGTGGCTGTCAACGGGGGATGCCAGGTGTATCTATGGAGATGTTGGAGATAAAATGGGAGACAGTGGATCATTTTCAGAATCCACAGATGACTGGTAGTAGTAGTAGTTGTGTTGGTGGTCTGGGGTGCCCACCTGTATGAACTGATGCAAGTCTTCTAGGTATGAGGTGAACCACTGGAGGGAGGTGTTACCAATTCCCATGCAGTTATGTAGAATGTGAATGAGGCCTTGAGCATCCACTGTGTCAAAGGCTGCAGACAAACCAAGAAGCATCATGAGGCTGGCATGTCTATCAGGAAGAACAGCCCTACAGATGGGGGGTGTATCAGGCACTTTTACTCCCTAAAAATGGGCAAATACTCCCAAAAAATTTAAATGGGGAGTAACAATTCTCCCAACAACAAAAGGAAACGGACAGAAGCTTGTGCCCCTGCTTTCACCCACACAGCTCAGTAGATATGTTCGGACCAGTAGTGCATGTATTACCACAGGAATAAACTACTATTGTTACTGCCTGATCAGAAGTAGTAAACCTAAGTCGAATGGATTGTCTCCTCCCACGTATTTCTCATCTTTGATATTCGATATCCAGCATCAGATGCTTCGGAATTCGACAGAGGGCACTGTGCATCTATGCAGTCGACTCGATGCAGGGCGTACCTCTCCAGGATTGTGGTAATTGAATGTATATATGGCACACGCAGCGCCTGTTGACTTCAGTTCCATTTTTCAGAGTAAGCTTAAGCTTCAGCAAACTGCGGTGCACTTCTTTTGTTCTATTCGCGATAATGTCTTCTCCCTCGACACCACCTACCCTGTAGATGGGGTTCAAGAAGTTTCGGGACTGCAACTCTAAGATGTCGATAACCGACCCACATCGAGTAGGTTTGTGGTGTCTTGGTGTGGAGCACAAGACCTCGTCCTGCTCCAAATGCCAGTCAATGACCGGAAAGGCTCTGAAGGAGCAAAAGGGGAAATTGGTGGTAGGTAAAAACCCCAACAAATCCCTATCGACTACCCCGTTGAAGAAACCTTCTTCGGACTAGCCGAGAGGTGACTCTCCTTGAAGGAAGAAGGTTAAAAGATCTAGGTCGAGGAGTGGCTCCCACCACTCCTCTTCGTCGTCGAGGAAATGGAAAAAGAGGCACCACAGGTCGCCTTCTTCGACTGTCACCGGACACCTCCCCTGAGAGGGTATCTTGTCCCACAAAGGCCTTCACACCTGCCAAATGGGAAGAACATATCGACGCCAGCCGCGCCATCTAAAGCAATGGCACCAGGATCACAATTTATTAAGTCTTCAATGCCTATTCCAGACAATACTTATATTCCCTTACCAACGAAAGATTACTTCAAATCTCTCGCCTCAATTTATGAGGAATATGAGCCATCAGATAATGATGCGCCATTTGGCCTTAAAGAAATCTAGATGGAAAGATCTTTATGACAATTTACAAACAGGTAGACACCTCGCTAAAGTTGGAATTTGGACCTGAAGCTGGTGAGCATGCAGAGGCACTATATAGACAATGTCTAAAGTTGTAGACTTCGTACCCTCCCCTTTGAGCGGGATGATCTTACGGACATCCTTGATAAGGGTCTGCAAATGGATCTCATTTTACCATTTCACATCGCTCTCCAAAAAAGTGTGGCAGCAAATTGGGAAACGCCAGAGTCTAATCCTGCTTTAAACAAAAACCTGACTTGAAAATACCGCCCATCTAATAGTGACCTCAACTACTTAACAAAACACCCCACTCCAGAAAGTCTGGTGGTGCAAGCAGCTACGGCAACTTCAAAGCAAGCAGCTTATCCAACTATCCCTCCAGATAGGGATGACAAGAGAGTAGATGCATGGGTACAGAGTATTTTCTGCAGGGAGCATGGCTCTTAAATCAGCCAACTCCACTTGTGCCATGGCAAAATTCTCATTCACTCTATGGCACTGTATTTCCATGGTGGCAGAGCACATTCCCGAGGGGGAGGAAAGAGACTGATTCTTGGCTATTGTTAGAGATGGCAAGGAAGCCATGTGTGAGTCTCTTCAGTCGGGTCTGGATTCTGCTGACAGCCTCAGCAGAAACATGGCAACAAGCACTGTAATACGCAGATTCGCGTGGTTGACGAAGTCTGATTTTGTGCTGCATTTGCAGTCCAGGCTCCTTAACATGCCTTTTGACAGGTCTCGCCTTTTTGACAACAAGACAACAAGACTGACGAAAGCCTTGAAGTTGCAGACCTCAAAGGCGGCGACCAATCCTTAAATGCCGCTATTAGGCAGCCTCAGCCCTTTTGCCAAAGCGACAGCCTTGGAGGGGGTAGATCTTTTCGCTACTACTCCTCAGTTGGAATAGCGAGAGGAATGGCTGGTCAAAGAGGCCAAAGAAGATTTCCTCGTGATGGACGAGGGAGAGGTGCGAAGTCCACTTAAGCAGGGGCAGCCTTACCAACAGCCCCTGCATCAGCTGCCTCAAAACCTCTCTGAGGTCTTGAGTCAAAGTTCACCAGTGGGAGGCAGGCTGTCTCAGCATCTGAAAGAATGTCGAGACATTACTTTGGATGCTTGGCCATTGGAAACTATAGCCCAAGGTTACTGCCTTCCCTTCATTCAGAGACCTCAGAACCATCCACCGGAGAGCCACTCTTTGAGGGTTCCAGATCCGCTCCTTGTGCAGGAAATGTTGACCCTGATAGAGAAAGGCGATATAGAACCAGTGCCTGTAGCGGAGAGGAACAAGGGATGGGTACACTCCATATTTCTTAATACCCAAGAAGGACGGAGGACTGAGGCCCATCTTGGACTTGAGATACTTGAACAAGTTCCTTAGGAAGGACAAATTCAAGATGGTCACACTTTTTCAGATCCTTCAGTCCCTCCAACTCTAGTATTGGATGGTGTAATTGGACCTTCAGGATGCTTACTTTCATATGCCAGTACATTTCAAGCACAGAAAGTACCCGAGGTTCGCCGTTAGCGGTTCTCATCTGTTTCGAGATCTACCTTTCAGGCTGACCACCGCCTAAGGGTTTTCACCAAGCTGATTGCGATGGTGGCAGCTAGTCTCAGGAGAGGGGGGATTCACATCTACCCCTACCTGGACGATTGGCTGATCAGGACGCAGTCTCCTGAACAAGTCCTGCATCGTCTTGGGGAACAGATGGGGGAGCAGGTGCAAGTGGATCTAGGTCACCTGGCCTAAACCCCGCTCACCTGGTGCCTTCCTGGTTGCTGCTCTTTTTCCCTACTTAAGGAGCCCTCCAGCCTCTTTTCCTTTGCAGATGTGGAGCATGTGCAAGTGGACCTAAGTCAGCTGGGCTACGCCCCGCCCAACTGGCGCCTTCCAGGTTGCTGCTCTTTTTCACCATTTAGCAAGCCCCGCCCACCTGGTGCCTTCCTGGTTGCTGCTCTTTTTCCCTACTTAAGGAGCCCTCCAGCCTCCTTTCCTTTGCAGATGGGGACCAGGTGCAAGTGGATCTAGGTCACCTGGCCTAAGCCCCGCCGAATTTCTTAGTCCTGCCTCTTCCTTCCTGCTCTTAACTCTTCGATCAAGGGCGTCTTTTTCCCCGGCATCTGAAGCGAAGGGCTAACGAAGAAAAGGGCCATTCCTGTTTGGACCAGGAGGGCCCAGGCCCTGACCCCCTGCTCAGACAGCAGGTAAGCATGCACGAACATGTGTTTACTCCCTCTGTCCCCACAGGCCATCCCAACCCCCTCTGGTCCCCCTGTGATGTTCCCTTGTGCCCCCCTCCCTTCTCGCACACAGGTGTTGCCCGTTTTGCTTGATTCTTCTATCCTGCTAATCTTCCCCCACCCCCAGCCTTCTTCTGCAGGAGTCTGTCCTGATACGTTCTGGTTTCACCATTACCGTGGCCAATGCTGGATTTGACTTTTATGGACTTATTGATTCACGGTGCGTCACCCTTTCTCAACTCTCATGCTGGACTTCCTTTGCATCTTGTACTCATGTTGGCCCTGAATCATAATGTTCTCATCTTCATCTTGTATCCTGGCTTGCAACATTGTGTGTTACTACTGACTTCTGGGCCTCAGTATTTCGGCCTATCGGGGCTCTAAGGTAATAACTGAGCCCATTATACACAAGACGAAATTTCTGGAGACTCAGATTTTAAAGATCAATAGAAGGTTTGGGAAATTTTCTCTGAAACCAGCATTGATCTTCTTTGAAAGTAAAATTATCCCCAAACTGATCTACGGCCTGGAGTTACAATCTGAGAAAGTTAGTGGAATTATTAATCGAATAGAGGGTCGCATTTGGAGAAGAATATTGGGTATCCCAAATGCGGTTCCTATTTCTGCAATTCGGTTTGAACTAGAGACAGTCTCTATATGGGCACGGGTACAATGGGCCTGCCTCTCTCTCTCTACTAAAAAATTAATACATCACCTCCAAATACCCTTTACCATCTAAAGGGTAGAAATATATTTCAAATGGATTGTGTCCTCCCATGTATTCCTCATCTTGTGATAAATCGTTATCTCCAGCTTCGCTGCTTCGGAAAAAAAATTCTCGGCAGAGGGCGCGGTGCTCGATTTCGTGGCGTCGATTGTCCCTCGACGTACTCTGTACTCTGTCGACGTCACCGATGGTACAAGTAGCTCGAGCTGCGCCCGTTGCTTCAGTTCCGTTTTTCCGATAGCTTCGCTATCGAGAACGGCGCGCTTCTATTTTCTGTGAAGAAAATGTCATCATCTTCGACACCTTCGACACCCAGAACTGGGTTTAAAAAGTGTGTAGATTGTGGGTCTAAGATGTCGATTACCGATCCTCACTGGATTTGTCTCCTGTGTCTCGGTTCCAGTCACCAAACCGACGACTGTGTCTCCTGCCAATCGATGACCGAAAAAGCTCTTCGTGAGAGGAGAGGTAAACTGTTGGTGGGGAGGGAGGCCTCAAAAAAGGTTTCGTCAAAAAAACATAAGAAAGCGACTGATTCTAAGGGATCGGATCGCCATAGGCACTCGAAGAGATCTCGATCTAGAAGTAGATCGAGACATTCTTCGTCGTCATCGAAAAAAATGAAGAGGAGACATAGATCTCCCTCATCATCTTCTTCTTCAGAGTCGACCGAAGAAATTTGTTGTCCGACTAAATCGGATTCTCCCAGTAAGTGGGAAGAATTCCGCAAAAAGATGATGGAGGTTTTCGAGAATGCGGCCTCGGCCCCCTCGAAAGAACCTCGAAAAAGCCATACCCCTAAGGTCGCTCCATTGGACGACAAAGGGAAGTCCAAGGCTACTATGGCTAAAACCGGTAGCGTCGAGGAATACAAAAAACCTCGAGTCGACGTAAAACCGTCGAAGAAGCTTCGAGAGTCGAGCACCTCTCCAGTGCCGGCCAAGAAACACAAATCGTCGAAGACTTCGACAACTTCGTCGACGCCCTTGACGTCGATAATTTCGACACCAAAGCCAAATGCGTCATCGACGCCATTATCGAAGTCATCTTCGGAAACTTCGAAGACTTCGAAGACACCCTCAAAAACTTCGAGGGATTTGCCATTTCCTTCGAAGCAGATGGAAGAGGAAGAAATTAGATTCACTCCTTTGCCCAGATCAGACTTTTTCAAATCTATGTCAGCAATCTATGAAGAGTCTGCTTCAGAAGAAGACGACGAAGTTACTCCTTTGGGAGTTACTTATGGTACAAGACAAGTTCCTGAAGAACTTATTGACCAGGAATCTAGAATGAGAGACCTGAGTGATACTCTACATTCTGCCAGTGGAGTTGACACATCCCCAGAATTAGAGTTCGCCAATCCTGATCCTGCAGAGCATGCAGATGCTGGGTACAGGGGTCTTATGACCAGGGTAGTTGAATACGTGGGTTGGGGTAATACTTCACCCATTTTTGAACAAGATGACATGACGGATATTATCGTCAAGGGACCTCAGAAGGATCCTGTTCTCACTTTTCACAGGGCCCTTCAAAGGACCGTGGAGAAAAACTGGGAGAAACAAGAAACCATTGCTGCTGCAGACAGCACTTTTCCAAGACAATGTAGACCAGCTGGATCGGATCCTGAATATTTGAATAAACATCCGACTCCAGAGAGTTTAGTCATTCAAGCAGCATCCACTTCAAAACAAACTGCTTATCCAACTATCCCTCCAGATAGAGAGGATAAAAAAATGGACACCTGGGCACGTAAAGTTTTCACATCAGGCAGTATGGCACTTAAGTCGGCAAATGTCACCTGTACCCTAGACAGGTTTACCCATACCCTGTGGGACTGTATTTCGGCGGTGGCTGATCATATTCCGGAAGGCGAGGAAAGGGAAGGCTTCTTGAATATAGTCAAAGACGGGAAGGAGGCAATGGGGGAATGCCTCCAGTCTGGACTGGATACTGCTGATAGTATCAGCAGATCCATGGCTGCAAGCGCTGTGCTACGCAGATTTGCGTGGTTGAGGAAGTCGGGATTTTCACCGGACGTGCAAGCTAGACTCATCAACATGCCCTTTGATGTCTCGAGGCTCTTTGGCAGAAAGGCTGATGAAAGCCTTGAAAAACTTCAGACCTCGAAAGCGGCAGCTAAATCACTTAGCGCCAGCCTCTAAAACCCTATTCCGGCTCATCTTCCTGGATGGGTCGTTCTTTTCGATACTACTCCTCTTTTGGTAGAGGAAAAGGACAGGCCTCTCAAAGGGGCAAAAGGAACTTCCCTCATGGAACACGGGGAAGAGGTGCAAAATCAGCCTCAGGAGCGGCATCTGTACCCTCAGCCACTCCTGCAGCCGCCTCCAAATCCCTCTGAGACCTTGTTACACAAAACACCAGTGGGAGGCAGGATCTCTCAACATCTGAAGGAATGGCGGGGCATTACCTCAGATGCTTGGCCACTGGAAATTTTAACCCTGCCAGAGAAAGGTGCCGTAGAACTGGTACCTGTAGCAGAGAGGAACAGGGGTTGGTACTCCCCATATTTTCTCATCCCAAAAAAGGACGGAGGACTGAGACCCATCTTGGACTTGAGAAACTTGAACAAGTTCCTCAGGAAGGACAAGTTCAAGATGGTGACTTTCTCAGATCCTTCAGGCTCTCCAACTCCAAGATTGGTTGGTATCATTGGACCTTCAGGATGCTTACTTTCATGTGCCAATCCATCCAAAGCACAGAAAGTACCTGAGGTTCGTGATTGGCAATTCTCATTATCAGTTTCGAGTTCTGCCATTCGGGTTGACCTCCGCCCGAGGGTTTTCACCAAACTGTTGGCGGTTGTGGCAGCAAGTCTCAGGAAAGGAGGTATTCACATATATCCCTACCTGGACAACTGGTTGATCAGAGCAAGTTCTCCAGAACAAGCTCAGGAACATCTTTCGATCACCTGCCACTTCCTCCACAAACTGGGCTTCTCCCTCAATTTCAAGAAGTCCCACATGATACCAGCCCAGAAACTCCAGTTTATCGGAGCAGTCTTGGACACTTCATCGGGAAAAGCCTTGCCTCCCGAAGTGAGAGCTCTCCACATCCAGCAGATGGTAACAAAATTCCAGAATGCCCAACGTCTACCGGCCTTCGATTTTCTCAGGTTGCTCGGCCTCATGGCATCCTGCATTTTTCTAGTACCAGAGGCCAGGTTGAGAATGAGATCCATTCAATGGGCACTCAGAACTCAGTGGTCCCAGTTCTCAGGGAATATGTCGGATCTTCTGCAAGTCCCGAGCGCAGTTGCTCAGGATCTTCTATGGTGGGCTTGCAACGACAACATTCTCAAGGGAGAGTCTTTTTGGCAACCATGGCCAGAGATAACGGTAGTGACGGACGCCTCACTCACGGGGTGGGGAGCACACACCAACGATCTGACAATCAGCGGTCGTTGGTCTCCATCGGAGTCCAAACTACACATCAACCTATTAGAGCTGAAGGCAATCAGACTAGCTCTGAAGGCCTTTCTGCCCTCTGTACAGGGAAAGAATGTTCTGATAATGACGGACAACACAGTGGCCATGTACTATCTCAACAAGAGAGGAGGTGTAGGGTCACTGCCACTGTGCAGAGAGGCAATGCAGCTCTGGTTCTGGGCAATACGAGAAGGAATCTCTCTGTCAGCAATTCACCTAGCCGGAGAGAAGAACACAGCGGCAGACGCTCTGAGCAGGCAGAGCACGGTCTCTCACGAGTGGGAGCTGGCTCAGGAAGTCCTTTTGGAGATCTTCGCCCTTTGGGGAACCCCTCAAGTGGATCTGTTCGCCACCGCGATCAACCGGAAGTGCGATCAGTACTGCTCAAGGGAATTTCCTCAAAGAGGAGCTCTGGGAGACGCATTCGTAGTGGAGTGGAAGTTTCCACTGCTGTACGCATTTCCCCCAGTCCCCGTGATTCCTCAAGTAATCAGGAGGTTGAGAAGGTTCAGGAAAACCATGATCCTAATTGCCCCGGATTGGGCCAGGAGGACGTGGTACCCGGACCTTCTAGACATGTCCATCTGCCCTCCAATACGTCTTCTGCAAAGAGAGGATCTTCTCTCGCAACAGGAAGGTCGGGTTCTCCATCCAGAGGTCAATACACTCAACCTTCACGCATGGTTTCTGAGAGGTTGAGATACAAGGATTGGGATCTTCCGGATGACGTAATGGAAATCTTGCTTTCGGCCAGAAGACCAGCAACAAAGTCTTTGTACCGATGTCGCTGGAATAGGTTCAGTAACTGGTGCAAAGACAAGGATGTGGACCCTTTTCAGTGTGGCACCCCAATGGTGCTTTCTTTTCTGCTACATCTAGCTAATCTGCGGCTCCAGATAGGAACAATAAAAGGATACCTTGCTGCGCTGTCCATTTTCAAGCGCTCCTCGGAAGAGGTTTCATACTTCAAAATACCGTTAATAATTCAATTCTTAAAGGGGCTCACTAATGTATACCCTCCAGTACCCTTTCATGTACCAACCTGGGACTTAAATTTAGTATTAAAATTCTTTACTTGCATACCTTTTGACCCTCTGCACTCATGTCCATTGAGGCTTTTAACTCTAAAAACTGTCCTCCTTGTGGCCCTATCATCAGCTTGCAGGGATAGCGAACTTCAGGCTCTCTCATGCAAACCACCATATACTATTTTTTATAAAGATAAGGTAGTACTTAAGGTTAAACCTTCATTTTTGCCAAAAGTAGTCTCGGACTTCCATTTGTCACAAAAAATAGTACTTCCAACGTTTTATCCTCCTCCTCACCCGGGCAAAGAAGAGGAGAGATTACATAGATTAGATCCCAAGAGGGCTCTTAGTTTTTACATCTCTAGGATGGCTAAATTGAGACAAGATGACCAACTGTTTGTGGGTTACACTGGTCAAAAATTAGGCTTATCTGTAACAAAACAGACCATTTCCCGCTGGATCATATTAGCCATAGTTGAATGCTACAGATTAGCGGTAAAAGAACCACCAGATGGGCTTCGTGCCCATTCTACAAGGGGAGTGGCTACTTCTGCAGCTCTAAGGAGGGGAGTCCCGGCAGCAGACATTTGTGCAGCTGCAACCTGGAAAACAATACATACATTTGTTAAACATTATTGTTTGGACACTGCCTCCTCTAACGAGGGTTTATTTGCAAAGGCAGTTCTGCATTCTGTCCACACAAACTGAAATGGTACTCGCACCTCCAAAAATTGATACTGCTATGGGAGCCTATCACAAGATGAGGAATACGTGGGAGGACACAATCCATTCGAAGAACAAGTTACTTACCAACTGTAACGTTCTTTCGACTGGATGTTCCTCCCACGTATTCCTCATCGACCCTCCCATCCAACCCCACAGTACAGTTTACGTTTTCTTACACTTTCCTCTCACGAAGAAGGTATCTGTCATGGGACACGTCTGGGTGTTCCTCCTATATATATTTCATCGAAAAAACAGAACTGAAGCAACGGACGCGGCTCGAGCTACTTGTACCATCGGTGACGTCGACAGAGTACGGAGTACATCGAGGGACAATCAACGCCACAACCTCGTTTTCCGAAGCAGCGAACCTGGAGATAACGATTTATGACAAGATGAGGAATACGTGGGAGGAATATCCAGTCGAAAGAACGTTACAGTTGGTAAGTAACTTGTTCATTTTTCTCGGACGTTGATCTCGTTGAAGGATAGATCAAAGGGCATCCTCGATAAGATTGGATCATCTGTTGAGATTTTGATTGCAAATCCTATGAAGGTCGAACGTGCCTTATCTGATCTAGATTGGTGTCAGACCATCGATGCCTTCCATTCCTATCCCTCTACTCCACTTGAATCATGAACATAGAACTCGAGGCTTGCCTACGAAGGTCATTCTCCAATTCCCAAATAGATCTTATAGGAGCACTATCCTTATGGCCTGATGGACTGTCTTACCTACCAGGTAAATCTTAGCAAGGAGATTGTTAATACCGGTGGGCTCCGCCAGTTGTAGGTTCTGCTCGGGCAAGTTGGAGACCTTAAAACACCTGCCTATGGAGTGTGCATCACTACAGTCATTGAGAGCAACATTTCTTGAGCCCCTGAAAGTGAACTCCATTTTGTACCATGAAGAGTGGGCATGGTAACAGTGACTCGACATCCATACTATTCATGAGGGCTAAGCATTATCAGGTTTTATTAAAAGTTTGAACTTATAGTTTGTTACTGTATATGGATTATGAGGTGTCCAGTCATAATGTCGAATACAATAATATCGAAAGTCAAAATGTCGAAAAAAAAATGTCGAAAATAAAAATGTCGAATTACAAAAATGTCAAATTTTTTTCGAATTAATGTTTAAATAATTAATTATATTTTATAAAACATATTTTTTTTAAATGGTTAAAGGTATATCCATGGTGAGTGGGGGGGATGGGGAGGAAGGGGGGTTGGGGTAGGGGTTTGGGATGGGTTTTTTTAATAATTAATTATTTAATTAATGTTTTATTAAATACTTTTTAAAAAAAATTAAAGGTATATCCATGGGGGGTGTTGGGGGGGGTGGGGAGGAGTGGAGGGTTGGGGTAGGGGTTTGGGATGGGGGGGTTGGGGGGGGGACCCCCCCAATAAAAAACGTTAGTATATGTGAAATTTTACAGTTATTTTAACATTGGTTTTTCGATTTTTTTTCGACATTTTATTTTCGAATTAATGACTTTTTCTATTATATGTATGTGTTTTCGACATTTTTGAATTCGACATTTTTTTTTCGACATTTTTGTAATTCGACATTATTTTTTCGATATTATGACTATAAACCGGATTATGATATATGTATCAGATAGCTCTTTATTTTGATCCTTTAGGAGAGACTTTTATCGGTGTACATACATGTGAAATTCAGGTTTCTGGTTATGTTTTAATGCTTTAACTTGACTCTTATGTTGCTATATGATAGTGTGATTTTACTGACTATTTAGTATTTTGTCTTATTATTAATGTTAATGTTGGATTGGATCCTATTTAAGCTCTTTGATCTTTTTTTGTTCTTTTTTGCAAAGTAATTAAACCAAACACAAATAAAATAATTAAAAAAAAATGTAATTGTTTCTTCCCCTCTTGCTTCTCCACTCTTTTTGACTGCTTCCTCTCTGTTATCTCCTCCCTTTTCCTATCTCCTCCCCTTACTTTCTTCTATACACTTACTCTATCATAATTGTCCCTGGAGCTAGTATGATCGCAACCACGTCTGTCTCTTCCCCCCTCCCATTAGTTGTGCCCCACCCCTCCAGCACTATTTGAAATGTTGTCAGGCCTAGTACGATAGTCGCTTGTTTTGTTCCCCCCCCCCCCTTTCTGCACCCCTCTCCCTCACCTTTTGTTATTCTCCAGCTCTACCAGAAATGTCGTCAGGCCTAGTACGGTAGTCACCTGTCTGTTTCCATTTCCTTCCCACTCTCCCCTCCCTTTCTATGTCTTAGCTCTTGCACTATCTGAAATGTCGTCAGGCCGAGTACAATAGTTAATTTCACATCCTTACTGTTCATGGCCTGTAAGAATGCCATTGTGTTTTCCCTTGTTCCCTCCCTGGCCTTGAAGCGCTTTGAAACACATTGTGTATAGGCGTTTATATATTAAAAGAAAAACGATCATATCATCTCAACATCACCTGCCACTCTGTTCAGACTGGGCTTCTCCCTCAATTACAAGAAGTCCCATATGAAACCTTCTCAAAAGCTCCAGTTCATCAGGCTGTACTGGATACATCCTTGGGAAAGAACGTGCCACCCGAGGTGAGCGCTCAGGACATTCTGCAGATGGTCTCCAAATTTCAGAATGCCCAGCGTCTCCCGGCCTTTGATTTTATTTTTATTTTTTTATTTTTTTTTAGGTTGATCGGCCTCATGCCATCCTGCATTTTTCAGGTGCCAGAGGCTTGCCTGAGAATGAGATCTCTTCAATGGGCTCTCGGAACACAATGATCACAATTCTCGAGAAACATGTCGGACCTACTTCAGGGTCGCACAAGATCTCCTGTGATGGGCCTACGAGGACAACATTCTAAAGGGAGAACCTTTTTGGCAACCATGGCCGTAGATAGCAGTAGTGACGGACGCCTCACTCGTGGGGTGGGGAGCCCACGCCAACGATCTGACAATCGACGTTCGTTGGTCTCCATCGGAGTCCAAACTACACATCAATCTTTTAGAGCTGAGGGCAATCAGACTTGCGCTCAAGGCTTTTCTGCCCTCTGTACGGAGAAAGAATGTCATGATAATGACGGACAACACAGTGGCTATGTTGTACCTCAACAAGAGATGTGTTGTAGGGGCAATACCACAGTGCAGAGTGGCAATGCAGTTCTGGTACTGGGAAATTGAAGAAGGAATCTCTCAGCAGTTCACTGAGCCGAAGAGGAGAACACGGCGGTGGACGCTCTGAGCAGACAGAGCACAGTCTCCCATGAGTGGGAACTAGCTCAGGAAGTCCTTCAAGAGATCTTCACCCTTTGGGGAACCTCTCAAGTGGATGTGTTTGCGACCGGTGTCAACCAGAAGTGCGGTGTCATCCAAGAGGAGCTCTAGGAGTTGAGTTTGTAGTGGACTGGGAATTTCCACTCATGTACGCTTTTCCGCCAGTCCCCGTCATTCTGATTTGTTATGGAGAAGTTGAGAAATTTCGGAAAATACATGATCCTAATTTCCTTGGATTGGGCCAGGAGGACGTGGTACCCAGACCTTCTGGACATGTCCATCTATCCTGCAATATGTCTTCTTTCTCATGAGATGAGGGTCACAGTCCTCCATCCAGAGGTCAAGAGACTCAGCCTTCACACATGGTTTCTGAGGGGCTGAGATACATGGATTGGGACCTCCCGGATGACGTAATGGAGAATTTGCTTTCGGCCAGAAGGTCAGCAACAAAGTCCTTATACCGTGGCCAAATTCTGCAGCTGGTGCAAGGACAACAA
This sequence comes from Ambystoma mexicanum, assembly GCF_040938575.1. Taxonomy (NCBI): domain Eukaryota; kingdom Metazoa; phylum Chordata; class Amphibia; order Caudata; family Ambystomatidae; genus Ambystoma; species Ambystoma mexicanum. The sequence continues at coordinate 468,634,448 of NC_090936.1, read as the reverse complement.
TGTAGACCCTTTACTATGCAATACACCAGAAGTGTTATCTTTTCTACTATACCTAGCCAATCTGGAGCTCCAGGTTGGAACAATTAAGTGCTATTTGACGACGCTATTCATCTTTAAGCGCTCGTCAGAGGAATCTCCTTATATTTCAAGATCCCACTGGTAACACCATTTCTAAAGGGACTCACCAATGTGTCCACCCCACCCCCCCACCCCGACCCCCCACCCTAGCTCATTCCACCAGCGGCATGGCTACCTCTACGGCTCTGCAAAGGGGTGTACCGATCAAAAATGTTTGTGAGGCAGATACGTGGTCTACTATACACACGTTCACAAAGCATTACTGCCTTGAGTCTTCATTCGGTCACGAGGGAAGCTTTGGAAAAGCTGTCCTCCATTCCGTTAATGGAAACCATTGATAACTAAATTCTTACTCCCCCCCCCCCCCCCCCCCCCCACCAAAACAAACACTGCTTTGGGAGTCTATCAAAGATGAGGAATACTTGGGAGGACACAATCCTTTCGAAGAACAAGTTACTTACCCCTTGTAACGTTCTTTCGACTGGATGTTCCTCCCACTTATTCCTCATTGCCCTCCCAGCCTAACACAGAGTAGAATTTCCCATGCTATTACAGCTTTTGCTCCTTCAAAGCCTAGTACGGTCAAACCCGTGATTATGCAGGTAGTTTCTACTGTAAGAAAAACCAAACTGAAGCCAAGTGGCGCTGTGCGTGCCATATATACCTTCAATGACATTATCCTCGAGGGACATTGAGATGACTGCATCGACCTCTGCCGAAATCTTTTTTTTTTTTTTTTTTGCTGATGCTGGTTATCGAATATCAGACGAGGAATATGTGGGAGGAACATCCAGTCAAAAGAATGTTACCAGGGGTAAGTAACTTGTTCATCTTTTAATGTGCATGACTAAGTAGGTGCATTGAAATTATTACAAAAACATTTCAGTTTTCCAGTTGGATTTAAGTTTTTTTCCTTCCCAAAAACCATTTTACTTCCAATTTAAAAAAATAGGGAGTAAAATACTCTGACTTCCAAATCTTATTTGAAGCACTGAGGACGAATGAAGAGAGCATTTCTACCATTTGGATTGTGGAAGCCTGTGTGCTGCATCTGGGTCTGAAACTAGATTTGTAGGTCTGTAGGAAGTTGTTGTTGTCTGTGCTTAAAGTGTGCTTAAAGTGTATCGGCTACAGCTCTTTTGAGGATTTTGCCTAGGAACGGAAGGTAGGTAATGCTATAATAATGGATCCGGTCATTGTTGTCCGTTATTGGTTTTTTAAGGAGTTGGGAGTATTTGTCCAGTTTTTCAAATAGTAAGAAATGTTCCTTGGTTGAGAGATGCTTTGACAATAGCCAGGAAAAAATGGAGAACTTTGGTGGAGAGGTGTCTTGGGAATGGAGGCTGGCAGATGTCCTCAGTGTATGAGGTAGCTTTGAGAGATCCCAGGGGGTAATAGTCAGGTCCTCCATGGATTGAGTTTTGAAGGTGGCCCATGCAGTTATGCGCAGCATGAATAGGTGCGGTCATGTATGATTTTTGGTTGGCGTCAAAATGTTCCCGATCTTGCTGATATTTTCAATAAATACGTTGTAGGTGGCGGTGGATTACGTGATGACATGAGGGGTTGGAGGGTTAGGTAGAAGGTTGATACTATTAGACTCCCCAACACGGACCCTTTCCTATTTGATCGATCCTCACACTGTTGCTTTAGACCAGGCCGAGGATGAGTATTCTTGTTCTGTTATGGAAAAAGGCCTTAGGGAACAAAGGTTTAATCTCTCCACATCACCCCCAAATCATTTAGGTGGGCAAGAGGTTAACACAACTTTGAGTCACATGGCTCTTGCCAATCTATCACATTTGTGTGTTTGAGAGTCTTCGGATCTCTCGGGGGCATGCCTGTCACGTTAACATTTCTGATGAAGATTCCAATTAGGATCCATTAGAGGAAATTCATTGGAGTTGTGAGGGGAAAAATGCATAGATCACAAGGGCCTCTTGCCATTGTTGCGGTTTTAGACTTTTGACCAGATGCACAATTGATTGTGTCTGCTGTCAGGGAATATTAAGATAAGAATGTTATTCTATAAAATAATACTGTTGCAGAAGAACTTTATTTACAGATACCTATTTTTTCTCAAATCACTCTTCTAGCACATGTATTCTTAATCCTTTGTTCCGCTTTCCTCCAGAAAAGTTTTACATACTAGACCCCTCACTATCTATGCCTTAAGGTATGAAAGTAGGGAAATACTGAGGCGTATGGAGAAAGAGGATGAACGAAAGACAGAGCCCCTATGGTGAGCTTGTGCACTGGGATCCTCCCTTTTTCAATTGTTTATTCTAGGATCAATAGTCTTCAGCCTTTAGGATACAATTATCAGGAAAATCATTTTGCGCCCATGTTTCCAAAAATGTGTACATAAGGAGAACAATAATTGAATAGACTGGTAGTTTTTGATAGAAATGTGTTTCTAGATTGTGTTATATACGGAATAAAGCACCCTCTACGGTATGTTATAAGGTTATTGCAAGTCACTGCAGTGTTCTGTGACCAAAATGAGCAAAATGGCTGAAGTCACAGTTCCTTTTATAAGGTCATCAAACTCTAAAGTGACTTGCAAAATCCTTTTATTTTACAGTTGGGGGCGTTTGAATCCTTATAATATATGGCCACCAGCTGTCATCCCCTGTAATATCTGGCCTTTTCCTTAACCTGATGTAAGAGACATATAATCAGTGTAGTATATGTTTGGATTTTAAAAAGAAACACTAATATGCAGATTGTAATGTTGAGGCTGTTTAATAAAAAAATGAACCCAAGAAATGTTTTGTTTTTTAAAATAACTGATAACATGCAAATATATTCATGCTCTCGTTTGTTAAATTCCTTCAGAGCACAAAACAAACATACTCTTACGTCCTGTGCTGTTTCCTCCATACTGATGAGATGTCCCCTGAAATGGAGGACAGGATCAGAGCCTGTTGCATAGCTGCATTTTCTAGAACAATCTTGCACGGGTACGCATGCCACCTTCTACTCATGTGGCCTTCCCAGCCATCATTCCCTTTCTCCACGTTGGATGGGATGGCGTTGCACTTCATTTGGGTACATGAATCTTGTGACATATGTCTAACAGGTTACAACGCTGTGTGGGTTGCTTGGGAAGCTTCTCTTGCACCTGCACGCAGAGATTCAGTATCCTTTTCAGGCAGGTCTCTGGTGCCCCACTTGGCATGTGGAAGCAGTCTTTTGGAAAATCGGTCCAGTGAGGAATCCAGAACTTTGTCGACACATACGTGTGGTAAAGAAACGTAAGTTAAACTTCATCAAAAGGGGCACCCTAGAGACCACCAGGGGGCACGGACCATGATGGCCGTGTGAAGCAGCTGCTGCGCCCGAAGGCCATTTTCCAGGCGCTTATAGTGCTCCCCCCACGGTGCTCACAACCATAAGGTGCAGCATTTTGCCCCCCAGCCCCTCCCCCCCCAGGGTTGTAAATGCAGCGGCATCAGAGGACACCCTCCAGGCTTGGTGAAAGTGATAGAGAAACCCTCGGGTGCCCGGGACTCGCCGACGAAGCTGGCAAGAGACCCAAGAAAATAGGAGGAACAGCGATGGCGAAGCCCGGGACCCGAGACTAGCGGGGAGGACCAGACCAGCTCCACAGCTGACTGGAGACGCAGCCGAGCACCAGGTGAGAGAGAGGGCGGAGGAGGTGCGAGTACATTTTCACACGTGAGCGGGGCTCTGCCTCGCCTCCTACATCACGCTGGGTGAACGCTTCAGCCCAAGTAGCGTGACCCGCCCTCCCCCCCCTAACAACATATTGGGCTGACGATGCGCAAATACCTATTCACAGCACGAACGCTCGGCAATCGAACCGGAGAGCAGACTTGAATTGCAATCTTCGAAAACCTCATGCTTTACACCAAGAGATTTTCATTGCAAAGCAGCCACCTTCAACTTTGATATTTGACAACCAGATCTTCTTACACTAGTCAAGTGAAACAGGCTGCCCAAGCATCCTTGTAGAACTAAACAAATACCATCAGTCCAACTGATATTTTTCCTTTTCGAACTATTTTATTCAAACAAAAACCCCTGAAGATCCGCCATACACCAGACGGTGAAACACGTGTTGGGTATTTGAATTTGAAATTGCATTTTTTCGAGATCAACTAAATTTCTGTGATGTAACAGTTTTTAGCAATTAAATTGAACTTGGAGGGAACTAAAACCAAAACTGTGAAGTAACAGTATCTCTATTGCAAAGGAATTTACCCCTTTCTGGTATAGTTAAATCCTGTGATGCAACAGTGTTTACTTTGCTTGAAATATATATATATTTTTTAAAAATGAACAATTTCCTGTTTGGAATAAAATCAAGGCTAAGACTATACAAAAGGGATTTGGTCGAATTTATTACTGCAAAAGTTCTCAATCACCATATAAAAAAAAATAACTTTTTTCTTGATGACCGAGAACATAATCTTGCTTTCTGCAGAGCGCGAGACTCCTTAAGGTCTAAACAGGCAAGTGCGTTTATTCATTTCCCTTTACAGTCTAAGGGTAATAGACTTTAGTTTCGCTGCCCTGCATCTATTTCATATGGACACATTGAGGAGCGCCGGAATCAGCCGAAGACTGTCCTAATTAGTTGCAGGATCCTTTGTATCATATCTTTTTGTATAATGTCTTTTTGGTTATGTGACGAATCGAGGGATATCATCATTGACTCTCTGGAGGGAAGCTTCTCTTAAATAGCTTGGGAAAGGCAGAAGCTACCTGACTCTGACCCTGTGGGTGGCTATCTACGGGAGGATCACGTAGGGGAAGACCAACTCCAGAGAGGTAGGTAAACATTGTATCAAACCATGCAACCACAATTCCATATGACACTTGTGTGCCTTTACAACTCGCCTGTATTTCCTATTGCGCCATAGATAATTTTCAAGGTTTTCCCAACCAAATACCCTATTTACTGTCCTGCACCACCAATTTTAGTACTGAGGCGAGGAGGTGGGATGGAGCAATGAAGATGACTAGAAGCGAGAAGCCAACACTACGCTCTAGTCTTTGGACATTTTTGACCAATGCCGGGATGTTTAAAATTGCCACAGGTACTCTGTGTGAGAGAGAGGCAGAGTCAGAAGCTGCATGTAACTTGTTCTGGTGCCAGTTGGGACGCCAAAGACGAGACGGCCGTAAAAAGCAGTTCCGAGGCTGACACGAACAGTGTGCAGGCAGTCCAAGCTCAAGGACACATACAGCTTGATCACTGTGGGCAGCTGGAGCCGCCCTGAGTGAAGAAAGGAAAAGCGACTGATGGGACGCACGCCCAGTCAGAGCATCGAGGGAGAAGTGGAAGACGAGACGCGAGAGCTGCCTAACCTGCCTGCTAAGCCCAGGGAGAATGAATGGGTTAATGGGGCGTGTGAAGGGGAATGATGTGTTGCAGTGATAACGTTAGAGAGCCCAATTGAAGTAAAGAAACTGACAGGGATGAAAACATTGTTGAAAAAGGGGCGCTGACCCAATGCCTGAGAAGATTTTATATACTTAATACATATTCAAATGGTGTTACAGGTGGGTAGGAGACCCAGTGCTTGAGAAGGAGATTTGATATACATTCAAATAGTGTTGAAAGAGGGTTGGAGACCCAACACTTGAAAAGAGGAATTAACACAGTTGTGAACTTTATCAAGAAAGAGTCAAGGACCCAACATTGGAAACATATTGTCACGTGGTTGAAATAAAGAGTGAACAGGGAATGGAAAAGCCCTGGCAGGTTAGTGTACCAGGCAACAAGTGAGTGTGAGACTCGCACCCAGGAAAGGAGTGAAGTAACATCCTGGCAGGAGAGTAAACCAGTAAACCAGGGACGAGAAGAGCAGCAAAGTGATATCCTGGCAGGAGAGTAAACCAGGAGTGAGAGAAGAAGTGAACCTGAAATTGTGAATGCAAAAGGGAGGATTTATACCCCTTTTAAGGATCATTAAGAACGTTGCAAATACCCTAGCAGGAGAGTGTACCAGGGGTCCAAAGAGGACAGAGTGTGAGAAATTGAACTGTGATCAAGAGACATTTAAACTACCAGAAGGATTCTAAGGAAAGGGGAACCCCTTTGCTGGTCGAACTTTATTTCTTTTCTGTTTGTCACCTTCAGATCTTTATGTTGAGAACTTTGAAACAAAGCTAAACGTACATAGCGTACTATAATCCCCCTTGTGTACATTATACAGAGTTTAGAGTGTAAGGGTAATTTTAAGATTTTTGGACATAGGACAGGGGACACTCTTTTGTTTAACATCCTGGCATATACGTTCCTTAGTTTTGTTAAGGCAGGGAATTGGGTATAGATAGGATTTCGGCCAACCCTTTTTATTATTTTTCTGGAAATAAGTCTATAATCAAAACCTGACATGCCACTGTGTCCGAGTCTTACTTTTGATACCTTACAGATACTTTTATAATGTGCCTAAGAAAAGCTGGTGGCAGTTGTTAGATTATTACAGTTTTTCCTACATGTCACTAATGCAATTTTGCCTTTAGAGCAAATGGTTAGTAAGGTGGCTAGCACCCTAAGTTGATCATACTATAAGGTTTTTCTCTTCTTCTCTGGCAATATTGTTTCCTTGGCCTTCTTCCTGCCTTCTCCGATCAGGAAATGCCTTATATGGAAATTCCTTTCATGGTAAATCTGTGGCTTTCGTGGAGGGTGCGGGGTGGGGTGGGGGTAGCTGGGGGTGTGTGTGTCAGTGTCAGAAAAGGAGGCTCGGACTGTCTAGTTCCAAACCACATCTCTGATGCTAGAATATCTGTTGCTGGGCAGATATGGTGGCCAGTGGCTATCCATAATTCGATAGCCACTGGCTGTTTCAATGGTGCTGATCCTTACCATTGGTATTCTTGGGCTTGCTCCCTGCCTGAGTCTTGTATAAAAAGGAGGGTTCCTGCAACTGTTCATCAGGCCACTATTGCAACCAAGTCTTCAGCGAAGAAGAGCAGCCCGCTGCTGACCTGAAGTCGACTCCATTGTTGTCCCAGTGAAGCCATGCTCCTCTGTCCTGACTTCAAGAAGGCCTTTGTTAATGCTTCAAACCCTTGGCTGGTGGGAACATGGGAACAACCAGTTACTCCTGCTCACAGATCCATGCCTGCTGAGCCTTAAGAAGTATCCCTGGTCCAACTGGCTGACTGACCAGCTCTCTCCTTGGCTACCTTGCTGCAGCCTTTGTAGTTCTGAGAAAAGCCTTGCAACGTTGCATATCTTCAGCTTGTGCCATAAGTTGCCTGCTCTTGAGTTTTCAGCTGTCTCACTCCAGGGGAAGTTGTGCTGGGCCTGTTCCTGTGTTGGCCGTTGGAAGATCGCCTGTTGCTGCCTGACCATGGTGACTGTTGAATTTGGTCGCCTTTGTGTCAGTGTGGTGTCCCAAGGCTCTTCCCCTGTCTGTTTGGGTCTTCAACTAAAAGCTGTCCGCAACTGATTCCTAAGTACCGACTGACTAAAACAAAATCCTTTAATACAATCTAACTCTACTGTCTAATTGATCCTCGCAAATGGAACCAAGACCAAAGAGAAGCCTGCAACAAAGTCTGGAACCTCCACAAGCGTTCTCTGTAGAACTATGAGCCAGTCGGGTAAGTCTGCATACCTATCTGCCCACCCACTCCCTATCTTTCATATGGTACCTGGGGAGTAAAGTACTGACCCTAACTCACTGTTGCCTTAACTCTGATGGTGGAATCTGGGTTAAGAATGCCTATCTAGGAATATCCTAGTGTGTTGGATTGAGTTGAGCCCTAATCTGAATTTTACTTTAACTTTTATCTAACTTTGACTCCACTAATCATAACCTCTGGCATTGCAAATCTCTTTATATACCTACCTGAGGATTGCATACTTCTGAACTGGTGACGTTTGGGCACAAGACTGTAAACCATCTTAGAGTTGGACTTCACAAGATTGAGTGAAGCAGTTATGTGATTATTCTGAAGAGTACAGTCTGTTTCTATGGATCCAAGTACTTGGATGTATTTCACTGGTCATTGACTCATATGCAAACTCTCTCTCCTAATGGTGAATGTATATATCTGTTTATGAAGCCCGGTGCGAGTCAAGGGCGGTGCTTCGTTTTTCATTCACGCTGTTTTGCTGCTGTGGCTCTGGTCAGGACTACAGACTATTGGAGTAAGAGCTACAGCGCTTTCTTCAGCAGTGTTAATTTGGAACTTTGAGCTTGCAGGACCGAAACCTATTCATCAGATAGGGAGCCTTTCTCCTTTAAGGCTTCCCGAGCAGCAGGCCAAGCCCCCTGGAGCCAGGAAGTAAAACGAAGAGTCCTGAGCCCTTGCGGCGTGAAGCCCGGTGCGAGTCAAGGGCGGGGCTTCGTTTTTCATTCACGCTGTTTTGCTGCTGTGGCTCTGGAGGGCAGTAGAAAGTGATATCGCGGAGTCCGGCAGCGAGTCCAGTCTGCACAGCCCGCCTCAGTGCGCCTTAGAGCAGTCGAGCGTTCAAGGCGTTTGAGGTTGATCGGTGGGTGGCGTCAGGGGCTCGGTCAGATGGAACTGCCCCCAGGCGAGGAGACCTCAGGCGTGGGAGTACACACGCGAAACCGGCTGCGGAAACAAAATTCTAAAAAGGAGCAAGGTAAGCCAAACGCACTTCACCTCACACCAAACGCGTTGCGCCAAAAAGCAGATCTGTGCGCCCTTGACTGCTCAGTGGAAACATCTTCAGAGACTCTGAATGATGGCTTACCTAGCATGCTACAAATTGCATCTCCAGTCAGACAGTTATTGCCATCATCTGTTACACTGCCACCCTCAACGGCAGCCGCGCACACCGGGTTAGCCGCGGCTGAGGCTGTAGTTGCAGTAGAGGCAGGAGTGGGAGTGGGAGCGGGAGGGGACGACGCAGCCGACATCCCTCCCGCAGCGGTTTACCTTGAGGCGAATAATAAAAATCATTCCGCCTACATCGGCACTAATTCTGAAGTGGTCCATCGCCTAATTGCAAATTTCAATGTGCAGCCTGTAATGTTCCCGGCGTCCGACATAAAAGGTCCAAAAACTCTAGAAAGTCAAAAAGAGCACTCAGTACAACTCACAGCGCGTTTGCCTGTTCTCCCTACAATTGTGCAAATCGATCTGCCAGAACATCCTCCAACAGTATACCTAGACGCCTCCGAGACTTTCTCATTTGACATTACTGATGCAGATTTATTGGCACTACGTTCTCCATCAGTCGGAAGCCTCAAATCTCCCGAAAAACTGAATAGTTCTATGCAGTCTGATGACATATCAAAAAATACAGAGGCGCTGCAAGATCACTCCAGTATACGAGATTTTCAAAAAACAGCCAAACCATCTGACATGATGCTTCCTATTCAAAAAGGTGCTTCTCAAGTGCATATAACTACGCATGTAACAACATGCACTGCAAACAAGGTAGCTGGACGAGCACCTAACGACGTAGATAACAATGCCGTATCAGCTGCCTGGGCAAGGTCCGAAAACAAATTGCCCAAGTCAAAATCACAGTTGACACCCAATGTGAATACATCCATGTCTTTCGACATTGCTGCGCGTGAAGCACGGCTAACTGCACGACTGAAATCAGACTTTAATCTAATGCGTGAGCGCTTAAATGAAAGCTTCCCATCTAACCATGCCAATGTGCAAATACCTGGATGCAAGGTAAGCACTCTGCGCAAAGAAGCAAAACATACCTCTCAAAAAATACCATCTTCACCACACCTTGGTTCCTTAGTAGGCCATCTGAACCTGGACGCACCTGATGTCCATCAACAAAACAACCGACAGAATAAAACGGAGAACAAAAAATACGACGAACACAATGCTAATCACACTGCAAATAACTCGACAGAAAATGGGCCATTGGAACTAAATGAAAGTAAAGGTCCCGAAAATTACACGAACAGCAAAGGAAAATCTCCATCGCGGCCGGAATTCAGATTCACAACAATGTCCTAGCGGCCACCTCAATAGCATTAATGCCATTCATGAAATTATACGAGACACTAAATGAATCCGTACAGGACCAAAACGCCATTCTGGCAGTGCTAAACAACAAACTGTTGACTCTAGAAAAGGGAAATAATAATAATAATAATAATAATAATTAGGCTTTTATATAGCGCTACAAACCCTCAGGTATCTGAGCGCTGCTTATTATTACCCACGGTGTGTGGTGCTCATTTATCGACCTCGGAAGGATGAAAGGCTGAGTTTGGCCCCGCCGGGATTCGAACCTGCGTTAACAGGCTCTGCACGGGTGTCAAAGCGGGCGCTCTACTCGCTGTGCCACTTGACCGGCGCGAAGAAATGAACACCTAAGCAATCGTTTGGACCTTGAAGCTGCGTCGACCCATCAATGGCACTCTCGTCTAAATGAAATCACACGACGGGAGGCACATGAAAAATTAGATCTCGCTGAAGCCTTAGTAGAGTGCACCAAGTGGCTTAGACATAATGTCACTGTACAACCACTCATTAACTTAATGAGAGAGCCTACAGCCGGCAGTCTGAGTCGTGCTGATCATGGGAGGAAGTCTAATGAACAAGGGAGCTATGATCACCCACGGATGCAATCAATCGACCTGGAGAAAAATCTCAGACACTGAGATTAGCGGTGACAAAACTGCAAACAAGAATGAGGAAACCATCCGACTCGAGAAAGCAATGCCCTCTATTGTTGAATCTGTCATCAAAGTAAACCATATAGTGGGCTCCACTACCTCGACTGATGTTCAACGAAGATCCATCACAAGAAAAGAAGCAGCAGATGTGACAGTTGGAGCAGGGCAAAATGAAGTGCCCCTTACATCACTGATCACACCGGCGAACCAAGTAGCTTCAACAGAGAAGAAAATCTCCTTTGACATTTTCTCAGGCACAGCGAAAACTATACAAACAGCAAAACTATCAGATAAATCGAAGACAACTCAATCCACTACTTTGAAAACTCTAAAGAGAGGTCCGGCTCCAAAACGTCCACGAACTAACGAGGCAAAAAAATTCATAAGAAACCTGACCACACCGCCGCGACTAGTGGTACAAAAAACCACTGTCGCGCCGAAAAAAGCTGACGCACAAGAAACTGCCAGGCCGGGTGTAGTTTACCTCACAGATAACAAAGAACCACCCACCAAACGCAGAAGAGATGACATCAGTCCATCGGTTGATCAATCCATAGAAGGGGCAATTGAACTTTGTGATCTATCGACTTACTCTGTCGACGACGAACAAGAAACTGATGATGTCTCTAAGGCGCATAATCCGTCAGAAAGAGAACGGGTCACTTTAATACCATCTATTAGAGAAGAAAGAGACGCACATTCGGATCGCTATCCTTTGGGCCCCGTTGGGCGATGGCCAAAAGAAGTCGAAAAACGGCGGGAAACGTTCGGTATGAACAAGACTGAAACAAATAGCCGATCCCACAGATCACCTGAAAAATCACTACTGAAACTAAACCCGAAACATACAACGGCCCAAACTAAAAATCTAAATCAACCTGGCATACAATGCAGAATTGACCAACTGACCCAATCTACAGGATGTGTAGACAAACTGGAGCTCGAAAATATACTAGAGGAAAAGAACGAAATAAATCTCAACAGAACAAATGTGATGAGACTGTTGCACAGCATACCTGCCTTGAGGAATATCCGATCCGATGATATCAATATCGTTGAATATAAAAAAGAATCCAGATCAGATTGGGTAATTTTACATATGCGATCCAAAACAGTAGCGCGCCCAATTCTTGACACAAAAGAAGACCTACTGTTCTATGGATTTAACCTAACCACAGCAATAGATTCTCCAGTTCTTAACAAATCGACACATGGAAAAGGCCAATATCAAAAGACATCCGTTACAAAAAGGGAAGACCTGAGAAACCAACTTAAACAACAAATGTCACAGGTCCCCGAAGCATATAGACGAAAAAACATCGTATAGGATGACGCAGGGTCCAGGCATGTGACCCAATTATTAACAACTTGGAACACCAGAGGATTTGCCCATCTATTTAGCGAAGGAAGAGCGCAAGAAATCAGAAGCCTGTTTATTTGTTTTCAGGAAACATGGCTCAGAAAGACGCCCTCCTGTGACGGATATACTACATATTTAAATGAAGCGGGCAAAAACACACTGGGACGGCCTTTTTCCGGCCTTCTTGCCATGATAAAAAATTCGTCAGGATGGAAAGTAATCGACATCCAGAATCCAAATTTATTTGTTCAAGCGATTACCCTTGAAGCGTCGTCCCATACCCTACACGGACTAGAAGGAAAACAACAACTGCTACTGGTAAACACTTACTGGAATCCCGCAATGATTACCGATGATGACTACTTGCGGTCAGTAACCACCCAAATAGACAGCTGCTATGCAGCATTTGTCGCGCCACTCGTACTAATCTGCGGTGATCTAAACTTTTCCTGGTTTAAAAAATCCAATCAGTCCAACACGGACACCACACAAGTGATTCCATCTGAAGGGTCGGATCGTAGTATGAAATGGACACACGAAATATCAGCTCGTAACTGTGTGCTGCTGAATGGTAGTACAAAAGGAGATATTCCTGCTGCAGCAACGTGGCAACGTGGTGATCTATCTAAAACCCTAGACTATATATGGGTATCTGATAACTTGCATGCCTTGATTTCCGACCTACAAGTAAGGAAAATGCCCAACAGTGATCATAACCCACTTATTTTATCATGGTATATAGGCCCTATAACAACGCAGCAATGTTACCCTACACAACTGGACATCAACTCTTCCCAAAACCGTCTAAGAATAACCAACAAGCAAATTGACATCATAACCTTGGCCTTCATGGAGGCATGTTCTACAAATCTACATACAGAATATACTCCTTTCCTGGATCCGCACAGAAATACAAACAAGAAAACGATCAGAGACCACACCCATTCATTTAGTCCCGCACTAAGTGAAGCGAAAAAACTACTTGCAAGTGACCTAAAAAAAACTAAAATCTATCGGAGGGACTAACCTACCACAACATCTAGCCACCAGGCGTCAAAATTATCGGAATTGGTTGAAATCCTTTAAAAACACTCAAAGACAGGAACAAGCAGAACTAATGCTGCGTCTTTTAATTCAAAAGGACAGTTCCAACATATGGAAAATAATAAATAATGGTTGTCTGATTCAACCCAATTATCTAGCAAATGGTGTGAACGCAACCTCCTGGAAAACTCATTATGACACAGTTTTCAATAACATTGATGATGATAAAACCTCAAATTTAAAAATAGATCACTATATCTGGGATGTAAGAGAATCACTTGAGAACATCTTACACGCAATTCAGAAGTTAAAATCATCACGCGCCGCTGGCCCTGATGGAGTATCCAACATCATGTTAAAAACAAACAAAGCAAGTTGGGCAAATTTCATCAAGGTGCTATTCGACCAGATTGCCCGAACATCTAAAATTCCCCACTCATGGACGAAAGCAATAATCGTTCCAGTGTTCAAAAGAGGAAATAAAGATGATCCTGCAAATTATCGCCCCAAAGGAGTCGGCGTGGAACTCAGTCTGGTATTGCTAAACCTGGCTAAACTAAATGCAATAAAACAGAAAAAAAAGGTTGTTTTTAGCTTTTATTGATCTAAAGCAAGCCTTTGACTGCATAAACCGGAACCTGTTGTGGCATAAACTAAAAAAGTGGGGATGTCCTAATGAATTACTAGCCCCACTGGTGGCATTACATACCAAAACCAGTATCCGTGTACGTCTAAATGCAGAAGGAGAACTAACTGATGAAATAAAAACTACACAGGGTGTGAAGCAAGGCTGCCCACTTGCAGCCACACTGTTCAAACTTTTCATCTCAGATTTACCCGAAGTTTTTTCTCTAACGAGGTGCTTTCCTCCAAAAATCAACGGCACGCATGTAACACATATAATCTATGCGGATGACATAGTGTTGCGTGATAGCACCGAAATAGGCCTACAACTATCACTAGCAGCTCTGCAAGCCTACCTAACAGTAAATCATCTAATGATAAATGCAAACAAAACGCAAGTGATGGTTTTTGGATCAAAAAACAACTTAAGAAAAGCGAGGTTCAACTGGTACATCGATAAAGAAATACTATCAAGAACAGAAGCCATCCGATATCTGGGTGTTTCATTCAATGGATCAATCAGAGAGTGGAGTTGGACAAACGAAATCATCTTGCGTATGAAAATGTTTGCTTTACAAGGTCGTAAATTGCATTTAAATTACGGGAAATTTTCACTCCAACCCGTAACGACTTTCTACCTACAGAAAGTGATTCCAGCAATACGTTTTGGGAGTGAAACAGGGTGGAATATCAGGGCAAGCCTATGGGCACAAGTTGAAGGTTGCTTCTGGCGTAAAGTCCTCCAACTACCACAATGCGTCTCAATGGTGGCTGTGAGGCACGAACTTGGTCTTGACTCCCTGCACTCTACTGTACTATGGAAATCCATACTACTGTTGAGGAAAATCAGAATGGTGCCGGTAGCAACTGCTTACACAATCTTGGCCAACAAAAAAAACGATACATCTGCATCCATGCTAAAAAGCTGGGAAGATAACCTATTAGGCATCCTGGAAGAAGCAAACATAAAAATGCCTCTGGTGCTACGGCTGCCAAAACTGGCAAAAATAAAATTCATGCAATCCAAGTGGATTAAAAATGCGGAAAGACGAGCAGCACTATCCACAGGCCTAGACTTTGGAATGTGCGAACAGGAAAGAGGTACCCTACCGAAATACCTGTCTAAGTTTCCCTCTCATTATCATCGGAATCAATTTTTAAGGCTTCGCCTTAATCTGTCCAACACCAGGTTATACAAAAGAAGAATAAAAGATCCCATGACTATCGACGCCAACTGTCGTTTCTGTAAGCAGGAACTTGAATCTATTAAACATCTTATAATCGATTGCACACAGATTATTGAACAGCGCACCCTCCATCTTGAACGCTATGCCCCTAAAAACGGCAATATGGAAGAATGGTGGTCGTATTTGATAACGGGAAGAAACGTACAGCTAACCTGCAACGTGATTAACTTTATGGACATGATACTGACATAATCGACTGTAAAACACTGGCTCGCCAGAATAAGGATTTATCTCAGACGATCCATTATGCCCACGCTTGCCTAACTCAAAGGAAAAATGTATTAATGGCATGACGTGGGTTGGGGATTGCAATTGAATTGAATCTGACAAAAAAGTTTGTTTTTCTTTACAAAACTAAAAGTCTATAAAATAAATAAAAAAATATATATATATATCTGTTTTATAATGTTTTTGTGTGACAATATTTGCCTAGTATTTTATCTTTATTCATATTTTTAAAGCGCACATCAGCCCAAGGGCATTGTGGCACTGTTACAGATATACATTGCTGGTTACAAATGAAGGCTTAATAGTTGCATTGAAATTTGCATTTAGTTTGTAACTAAAGGCCTAATAAATAATTGTGTGTTTATACTTACCTGTCTAACTGAAATTACGGGTATTGCTCTGTGTGGACTCATTGAACCTCACTTAGAAACCTCTGGGTACTAAGCATGTTATCAATAAATAAAATAAATTATAAACAAACAATTACAATTGTAGTCCCAGACCACACCGACACGCTACCTGAAACTAAGCCTTGCTGCCTTGTCACCTCTCCTTGATTGGGCTTGACTAACATCTGTGTCTTCCCTGTTCACTGTAACAGGATGGTTCCACAAAATCCTCCCACCAGTGCTGATTTTCGAAATCACTTTTAACACAGACCAATAACAAGACTGCCCTCTACTTTCCAAAGCAAGCCGACAAGGGCAGACGACTTGAGGGTTCTTAGCACAGTCCCAATGGCGGGAAAGGCATCAGCCAATCTCGGGACCACAGGCGGGAAAACGTCCTGAGATTGGCAAGGGTTTTTAAATACCACGCTAAGCCATTCAGAAGAACTGAAGTACTCCTATGTTCTGTCCCCTTTGATTCCATCCCATGGGGAAGGCACCATAGCTTTCCATGCAACACCAAAGAACTTTCCTTTTGAATTTACCTGCATGCAAGGGCGTGCCGGCCCCCTGCTGACTCAGCCCACCGGCCTTGCCTGCCAGTCCTTTTTACTGTTCAATGGGACAGAATGCCTTTGCACCTGATGTGACAAGTTTTTTTCACATCGCTTAGTTTCCTTCTTTGTTTTTGAACATTACGCTGTCACACCGACCCTCACCCTCATATCGACATATAGGCTGCTGATAACAGGCTTCATATCCTGTACCTCTTGTGGCAGGAACCTTCCTTCTTCAGACACCCAAAACTTGTGTCTGAGGTCTTTGGGACCCATGTACCAGTCTGACTCTTTTCCATCCTGCTACACGCTAGGTTGCCGGGCGCTGTGTCATCGGCTGAACCAGTGCAAGGATCTCTTCGGTGAGTCTCCTGCTCAGCACGTCAAGGACTTCACCAGCTCTCACTGACGTTCTCTTCAAGTAAGTTGTATCCATTTTTAGGAACCTTGGCAATGCAATAACTTCCCTTGCACTGTCTCGATCAGGATGTGTCCGTGGGATCCTCCTGGATCCACCTGGGGTGACCCTAAGGCTTTCAAGGCTTTTACTGACCCTTGTATCAAGGGCTATTCTGGGTCCTACCACTGGTCCGAGCGGGCACGAGTTACCAATGACCTTGTCACAGGGTATACAACATTATCTCCCAGGCAGCTACTCAAGAGTCAGCAGGACCCTGTTACCAGGTTATCACCCAAGGGTCTTGCTGGACCCATCACAGTGGGCTCTACAACAGCAGGAAAAAGCCTTAGTGACCCCCAAGGCTGTGCAGAGAAGCACACAATGGCTGAAATCCACACCCTGTCTGAGAAGATCAAAATGACCTACTCCTAGAAAATGGCAGCCAAAGAATGCATCAAGTCTACAATCCAGTACCGCTCAACTCCTCCTAGGCTGGTGCAAAAGGCATGTGACATGCAAGCATGTTCCCCTGCTTCATCTTCCCCAGGCGTTTGTTAGATCTGCCTCCAGGTGTCAAGAATCTCATATTTTCTTGCCTCCCATGGTCCCACTTTACGTGTTTATTCCTCAGACTAACGGGAATTCTTCTGAATGGAGCACTGCATATCCATCCTACTAGTCTTCTCCATCTGCCTCATGGGTTCAGCAACCTGTCGATCAAATTGGGCCCCAGCACCGCCTACCTTCCCAATCAGTGACCTAATCATGGAACCCTACAGCGTCTTTCTCCGCTGTATGGTCTTCACAAGCCCACAAAGGCAGGTTCAACAGATTCCAGACCTTGATGTGGTCCAGGGCGATGGCAAGCTGTTTTAAAGGCTTAATAAAATAACTCCTTCCCCTATTCCACTAGTACCACAGCCAACGCCTCCACAGGTGCCACCAGCTCCTTCACAGGCACCGATCATGCCATCTACCCAAACAAGTCACGAGACCGCCCCTGCACCGCAGCCCAGCGAGGGGACTCACAAGCCCCAAGACGCAGCAACACCGAAGAATGATACTGGTTAGGATACCCAGGACACAGATCAACATTCTGCAGACAACACTGAGGAGGATGCCCCATGCTCAGTCACAGCTTTTCATGATAGGATGCTTCCTATACATGTCCATTCCGAGGAACCCCAACAAAAGCCTGGAGTCCTTTACGAGGTATTGGCTTTGTGTGTCTCAACATATCTGGCCTTGCAATACAAAATATATTTTAGCAGAGGCCACAAGTTTAGGTGAAATGCTTCACTCGCTACAACCCACCAACAAGAAACAAGAAGCTGGACGCCAGATACCGGCCCTTGGCATCAGAGAAGCTTTGCCTGACCTCCCACCCCCAATCTCACTTGGCAGTGGTGGCATCTGCATTGCTATACACTAAAACACTCTAGGTCAGGAGCTGCTTCTTCCTCTACTGCTCTCTTCAACAAAGAGGATACAATCTTGCAGTCCAATGCCCGTAAAGTGTGTGCCAATGCTGCACTGCAGGCAGGCTAATGTAGATTCACCCCTTTTTAAAAACAATTTTTTATTGCATTTATGGTTTACAGAAAACCTTACACAACATAGTAAAAAAGAATCACCACATGTATTTTTTAAAAAAGACTCAGAATCTGTGAACACAGGTCATGCCTGAAGAATAAAACTGAGAACAAACCTTTGGTCTCTCATTTTATCACAGCTAAACACCATTATACGGATTTCAAATGGTTTGTGATTCAAAAAATATCCCCTTTACCGAGAGGAGGAAATAGAGATCTGTCTCTGAGCCGCGCTGAACAAAGACTAATATATACTTTGAACACGGTCAATCGGGGGCTCAATTCCTCGGTGGAATGGAATAATCTGATCACGTGATGTGGTCAGAACCTCGCAAATAACACAGTTTCTTGACCTGCTAGATCCCCTGGGCTCTGGGATTTAGATGTCATCCATCACCCCTTTTGCTGGTGAGGTTTTGACGCCAACACGCCGTGTTTTTAATTTGAGCGCCGCGTTTCATTAGATCGCGTGTCAGTATGTCCTCCTCACATGCGCACACATTTCGAAGAGGACGTTTTGAGATAGATAAATTTTCCCTCTATGACACCCCCTCCATCGTTGCCACTCCTCGGAAGTGGATATTTGACATGCTGTGCATGCATCTCCCTAGAACATTGGCATATTTGGACAAGAGCATTCCAATGCATCCTTGTGTAGGAGTTGGGTGTACGCACTGCACCTTTAAAGAACAAAGTCTTTACCTGTTGTCACGTGATTTATACACGTATTTAAATTCTCCTTTCACACTACCGCTTCGACCATTTGGTACACAGCGGCGGTGATGAGAGGTTCTCCTTGGTGCTGCCTGCAGTATGTTAAGGTAAGCATGGGTTCCCCATTGCGCCCAGAGTTACTCGCTCGATTCGCATCGAGCTGCCAAGTTTTAACTGGTTCCTTTTGTATTGTGCAGAACTTTGACTGACCAATTGTCAAACTACTTTGGAATCACTTGGCAATAGATGTACGTGATTCTGCAACGCTGATACAATTGCGCCTGCCGTTCGCTATAAATCGCCAGGGACTTGTGTTCCGTGTAAACGAAGGCACGCGTTTTGACATGTCCTTTGGAAGGGTAATTGTCTACCTCCGTAACAAACAAGTTTGTTGTCTTTTTTAACTATAGATGATTTGTCTTCGCATGTGACACTTGTTTTTCAGTTGCTTTGCATCATTTAGATGGTAAACACTTAAGCAATTATGTTAGAGTCCGCCTACATTCAGTGTTTCTCGGGCTGGGCTAAAAAGAAAATAAGTTTACCCGACAATGCTTTTTAACTTGACGTTTTTACCGTTATCCTGGTCTAACTTTAGACACCGTCACAAAATTATATTATAAAGAGTTTCGGGTTTAGAATGGCACATAATGAAATTATTGTCCTGTCATCTTCCACTCATCTAGAGCACACTATTAATCCTCCTAACGATGACTGAAGTAATCATACTGTGCTACATTTCTGTTCGCGCAAGAGTCATTTTTTGTCTCTGTGCTTTATCACACCCTATACAGTAGCTAGTGGTAAGGGTTGGATTCACACACTTTTTTATGTCATATAATGTTATGTTTCTATCGTAAAATGTTCTGGGCATGATGCTCAGCATATATACGAATTTGGTTGGTTTATGTGGCACAATTGTAGGATTTAAAAGATTGTCAGGCTATTCCATCAGCCGACATAAGGGATGTTCAAATACTAGAGGCCACATTGTCACTGTCATTTAGTTTCAATATAGATGTAAGTGTGTCTATGCTGTATGATTAATTGTATATAGATGTATATTTTTCCAGATCTGTGTGATGCCAATATCGAATCATTTATAAGGCTGTGTTTGAAGAAATGTCTTGTCCTGATGATGGCCACTACAACTGTATTCTATATGGACACTTGAGAAACTGTCCATTATGAACATTGGCCGAAACATGTCGACATTCTGAATCTCAGCAAATGCCAAATTTCTCGCCATTTTGCTACATTTTTTGTATCAGGAAGTGAAGGTGTATTATTTCACCTCGCCTGTGTTTGTTTTCCTTAAGGCTTGAGCGGACCTTTGAGTGGTAGTCCTCAGAGTTGTGAGATTTTCGCTACATCTCCTAGGGCAGTTTCTACATATGTCAAGTTGATGCCTTTGCAGGACTGGGTGTCTGAATTGGAAACTGATCTTTCTGATGACTTGTGGGATAATAGCTGGGGGCTTCGGTGAGGGCCAAGGTTGATTTAAATTTGAGGTATATTCACCAACGTCTTTTAGGCCGTATTTATTGGACACCAGTGAAAATGAAGGAGGGGGGCTTGGCTAATGTAGATCTGTGCTGGGGGTGTGGAGGCTCGAGAGGGACCTATCTACATGAGGGACCTATCTACATATGCTCTTGGAGTGTAGTAGAGTAGTGGACTTTTGGAGAGTGGTTCTGGATTGCATCGATATGGTAACTAGTATGACGTTGCCTCGTACTTTTCTGTCAGTGATTTTCCTTTTAACTGATAGTCGAAGTGTGGAGATGTGGGATCATTTGGAATGGATTGATAGAGCATTGTTGATGGCCATAAAACAAATAATGAAGGTGTGGAAGACCAGGAAAAAGCCACATTGCGAGAACTGGGTGTCGGATATGCGGACGATCTCTTGGTATGAGAAGACTCGGGCAATTCGACAACATCGGGAAACTGAGTACGAGGAGAGATGGGGGTCATTCTGTGATTTATTTGGATGAGGTGTAGGCTTTGGTTAATTTTGTGGATATTGGGGTTGGGGGATTGGTTTGGGTGTATGTTTTGTTCTGTTATTTGTGTTGTCACGTCTTGCTATGGGATAGGAAGGTGGGAATGTTTTCGGAATTCTTTCTGAAATGCTGTTAATTTAGTAGTAATTTGCATTTTGCTGCACTGATGTATATGGAGTAATCTTTTACTTGTTCCCATTCTGTTGTTACTCAGTTGTATTATTTTCTGTATAATTATTAAATAAAGTTGGGGGGGGAAGATTTTTTCGTGCTTATGTAATGTGTTCTTTCCAGTGTTTTATCCTCTCACTAGTGTGGAACTGGTTGAATCTGAAGCGCAAATAAGTCGCACATATTTTCTCACATGGAAACATTGGATATAAAGAGGTATATATTCTCTGGAGTGTGTAAAGTTTGAATATTCCACATAAGTTGTATAAAATGATGTACTGCCCGATGTCTCAACCCAGCCAGCCCTGAAGAGACGAATCTTGACAACCCCTAGACGCTATATCAGACCAATCACAGATGATCCCATGGAATCCAGTACACCAAGCATCCTCGTTTTGAAGAGTTTAAGGAAAATAACACTCTGCCTCCATCACTGTATGCAAAGCCTCATATAACTAGTTAGCAAGGGGGACAAGGATTTTCCTAAGAGCGGATAATTGTCTTCACGTATGCCGAGCCTTCAAAGAAATGAGGCACAGTTCATGTCTAATGACAGAGTTGGGAATTGCCAAAGACAGTCCCAGTACCTCCTTCCAGAGCTTTCCTTCAATACAGTTGAGCAGATTACCCAACTCCTGTAGCGACATATCAAGGCCATAAAGGATCACAGGTTCAAATTTGGCAAGATGGTAACGCTGTAAGGGGAGCAAAGAAAATGTGTACTTTCTGTATCGCAGAAATTTAAATTTGGAAACCAATTTAGATGCTTTCTCGTAGAGGCCGGTTTTCTAATATTCCATAGTAACCTTATTTGTCAGTTTATAGCCCAAATATGTCGCCACCAAAACTTGCTCCACTTTTTCCTCACTCATGACCCAGGTCCTGGTGTTAGTTGTATTGCCACTAAAGCCGGTCTTCTCCCTGCTGTTGAAAAAAGTTAGTTTAGACCCCGAGGATTATAATAACTACCGCCCAATTGCCGGTCTTCCTTGGCCGGGTAAAACCCTGGAAAAGGTGGTCACCAAACAATTGCAGGATTATGTTGAGGACCATTGTCTGCTCCATCCCCTGCAATCTGGCTTTCGTCCCCTACATGGGACAGAGACGGCACTGATGGCGGTTTGGGACGAGATGTTACAGGCTGGGGATGCAGGTAAACTCTCCCTGCTCGTGATGCTCAACCTATCCGCCGCGTTTGATACGGTAGACCACGGCATCTTGTTGGACCATATGAAAAATCTTGTAAATGCAGACCCCTGTGCACTACAGTGGTTCACATCATTCCTCGCTGGTCGTCAACGTGTCCAGGTTGGATGCTTTCTTTCAGAAATCCTCCTTCAGTGCTGTGGTGTGCCACAGGGATCAGCACTTGCCCACTCCTTTTCAATATTTATCTTCGTGCCTTAATGAATATCCTAGAGAAATATCATCTCAGATTTCATTTGTATGCTGATGACACCCAGCCATACATTATGCTCGCTGATGTGGACGATGCCCTTGCCTTGGTTAGCAGGCGCTTGGAAGAAATAGGAATGTGGATGCAAGAAAATTGGCTACAACTTAATCCCAAAAAAACAGAGGTGATTCTGTTTGGACCGAAGCGTCTCCTTCAAGGCAATAGATGCTCCCTCGACTCCAGTTTCTGGGAACTAGCCTTAAGTGGTCCTCTAAAGTAAAGAAGCTTGGCTGTATTTGGCAGAGTGACCTGGGATGTAATGCCCAGGTCTCAGCCAAAGTCCAGTCAGTTTTTTACAATATCCGCCTTTTACGTCAAGCACTACCCTATGGTCTTATCATTGACTGCGCTGTGGTGGTCGGGCGCTAGTCAACTCCAATTTAGATTATTGCAATGGACTCTTGGCTGGAGCGACGAACAAACAGATTCACCGCCTTTAAAAATCACAAAATGCAGGTTTAAGATTGGTCTTTGATGTAGCTAATAACACCCATATTTCTGGTCTCCGCCGATCGTTACATTGTCTAGCGGTGGAAGACCGGATTAAATTTAAAATTGGGTGCTTGGTCTACAAATGTTTGATTGGGCTGGCACCAGTCTACCTGATAAATAAACTGAAGCGTTATCGACCTACTCCCTTTTAACTGCCATGGGGTTTCCCCCCCAGTGCCAAGGCCTTTTTTGGTAATTTCAGTATTTCGCCATTCAATGCCTTCTAATGGTTTCTCCTTCATTAACCCCTTAAGTGCCAAGGACGAGTTATCTCGTCCTTGGCAACAGGGAGGTAATGCCAAGGATGAGATACCGCGTCCTTGGCACTTTTAAGTCTGACAACCAATTTCTTCTCGTCGTTCCTAGGACGAACTGTAGTTCAAGAGGCGACTGCTGTTTCTCCGTTGTCGGACCCAGACTATGGAATAGTCTTGCGTTGAGCCTAAGACAGGTAAATTCTCTATTGAGCTTCAGAGCAGGTCTAAAAACCTACCTATTCAAGTAAACCTGGTGACTGACTTTTGCCCAGTTTTTTCTTGGCGTCATTATTTTTCTAGGCTGATGTCTTTCTTTCATTATATGGTACCATCTGCGCGAGGATTCGATAAAGTTTGTTGTGTGCGTGTTATAAATGTTTCAAATTCAAAGAACACCAAAACCTTTCATTTAGTGGCATTGGGTAGAAGAGTGTTGGCCAAGGAATAGTCATAGAGTACATTCAACTTACGCCTCAAACTTCTAGGGGTTCTGTCGAATAATATAAAAAAATCGGCAAAAGCCACCGAGGCTAGCTTGATGTTTCTGAGCCTGGCTGGCGCAATTGAGGGTCCCTGCCAGATGTTCTCCACATCACACACGTACATATTAAAGAGAATAGGGTGTAAGGTGCATCCCTGTTTCACCCCTATGAACGTTCTTCTAACTCATGACAGTGAGCCTTCCTTGGTCAAACGTTTATGAATAGTAGTGTTAGTGTGTAGGAGGGCATGGAGTTGAACCAACTTTCTGGGAACATTCATTTTCAGTAATTTCTGCTATACTCCATCAAAGGCATTTGACATATCAAGGGATGCCATAAATACCTCCCTAACCTGTGTATGATGCACTTGATGTCTCAAATGGGCCAGAATCGTAGCATTGAGAGGAGTCCCCAGATCCGACCTAAAGCCAACTGGAAATTGACTCAGTAGACTATGCTTTTTAACTGCTAGGTTTAGGTCCCTCAGAAGGAGGATAGCAAAAACTTTGCTAATCGCATCAATCAAGGCGATCGGCCTATAGTTATTTGGATTTAATACGTCCCCCTTTTTCAGGATGAATAAAATGATAGATTGAGTGCAAGAGACTGGAATGGAATGGGTCAGAAATATTTGGTCAAACATTGGTTTCAATATGGCTGACCAAGTATGCGTGCATTCTATCTGAACAAAAGGCGTTATACCGTCAGCACCCGGGGCTTGGGAGGTTTTAAGTTTACTAAGGGCCCACAAGCTGTCCTCTCTATCCCACGGGCAGGTACCCTGCTCGACGGGGCCTAATTTGTCACCACCACTGCCTCTGAACTTGTCCGTCGGAGAATATTTCCGATCATAAAAGTCAGCCCAAGTTTTCTCCAGAATCGGGCAATCCATACCCTTCTCTTTATTTCCCAGGGTCCGATTGATAATTGACCAAAATTTAGTGTTTGGTGTATACGAAGACCGAGTTCAATCTTTAGCGATTTCACAAGATTCTTATGGGAATGGAAAATGTTTGTTTTGGCAGCCAGATAGTCTGAGTCGTCAGAGGATTGCCTTCTCAGGGCCGCCAACGTCCTACGTTTGATGGTTTTGGAATTAGAATTCTGACGTCACCCAAATAGGTTTTAATCTCCAGAGTTACAGATGGACATTCTTGTGTGACTTTATTGATACAAGCCAGGATAGTATTATAATGAGAATTAGAATAACCATTGACCAAACCCTGGTCAGTGATGGAGAAGTTCAGAGATGTGGTCAGGAGTTTATTCAATTTGGCCACCAACTTTCGATTCCAATAAGTACACTCCTCCTCCTATTCACATAGTCCTACCAAGTCACGTCTAATAGAGAAGATAGGGAAAGGAAGGAGCAGGGAAAAAGAAAGAAGTAAGTGATCGCCCAAACCATTGTTGGTATGGTTAAAGTAAGTACAATAGGACCTCAGGCCATTTGCGATATAGAGATAGTCGATCCTAGATGATTGTACTGCTCTTTTCCATGTGTGTCTGGGATAAAGGGAAGATGGGCAACAGTCCAAAAGGAACATGTCCTATTCCAAGAGAAAGAGATCCCAACCCATGCCCCGTAGAACATTATGATGCAGATAAGTAGGCGTGACCTTTGCATCATTCCACTGAGCACCCTCCACATAGTAAGAGTTGAAGTCTCCTCCCACAATTATTCTTTGTTTCTCAAATTCCCTCCTAGCAACTGGAAATCAAAGACTTTGGAGAGAATTGGCTGACTTGCAAGCTTTTTTGCCAGCAGACAAGCGACAGGCATTTCAGTCTTGTTTAGCGGAAGCGAAGATCATTGCACAAGACCTTCTTGGGTTGTCAGTACACCACATCGACACAGCCAACCGGGGGCTGGCACTAGGCGCAGACATGTGCAGAGTGGTGTGGATGCATTCCAAGAAATTCACACTGGAGGTTCAAGATCGCATTGTAGATGTTCCATTTGACGGTCAGGATTTGTTCCACGCCTCCTCATTCGAGGTGCATAATAAACACAAGACGTCTTCCGAAACGGCAACATCTCTTGCCGTACTCACAAAATCAGGACACAGGCCCTTTCATTAGTTTACCTTTTCTAGAGACCCTAGATAAGTCTTTAGAGGGTTTTGTAGCTACTTAAACTGAAAGGCAAGAAACCCTGGTCCATCCCCCAGTGTGCACAGGAGGAAGCAAGAACTTCCTCACATGGTTTCTTCACTGGCCATACTTCATCCTTCACTATGGATGCAAAAAAGAAATGACTCAAACTGCAGGTCCACCCGACTCCTGTTGGCTCCACACTTTCCCTCCATCTGAACCACTTGCAGTCCATTTCACAGGACCCTAAGACTTCTTTTCGTAGTATTCAGGGAATTCTGCATCCTTCCTCTTATCCCTTGTTCACCCACTCTGATTCAACTGGGCACATCTGCTCTCTTGTAGGTGGCCAACAAGATGCTCATCATGCAGACTGTAGATCCAGATCACCCTCAGCCAGAGAGGTCAAGGATTTTACCCAAGAATATTCTCGATGCCCCAGAAGAACTAGGCTGACCTGTGGGCAATTCTGAAACTCTAGCTTCAACCTCTTTCTTCCCAACGAGAGGTTCAAAATGATCACTCCAGCCCAAATACTTGGATCTGTTCAGCTGGATGCCTACCTTCATGTAATGATCTGGGAGCCCCACCAGAAATTCAACATATTTTCAGTTGGCAAACATCACTATCAATATCGGGCTCTTTGGAATCAATGCAGCCCGCAGAGTATTTACTGGGCTCATGATGCAGTTGCCAGTGCACTGTCTCAGGGGGATTTATATATATATATTTCTGAGGCTTGTGGAATCTGCTTAGATCACATGCTGTGCATACTCCGACATCTAGTGGAAGCTGCGGAGTATTACAGTTTGAAAATGGGCGTCGACACAGGGCGTGCCAGTAATACTATCCCTAGTGTGACGTCCACTGTACCCATGATCCCTCACGCGTGTAGGATCCTCAGATTGTTTTTTTCCGCCATACTGGTCGGAAGCATTTTGCGGAGTTACCTGGCCTTAGCCATACTTTTGATAAATATTGTTATATTTACCCATTTCTCCACCCCAACGTCGAGTCACCGAACTTCCACACTCGACGCTGGCCCGGAGAAGAATTCGACCGCACAACGGATTCGGGCCTCGGAAGGCCTCCGGCCTCGGCCCGGGCCTTGGAAGGCCTCTGGCCTCGACCCTGCAAGTAGGGAAGTGGGGGGTGGACATACTCTACACTCGTTTGGTATATAGGTAAATTCTTATATATTCCTACACTTACTAGCCCGCTGCCACAAGGTGCGTATGGAGGGTACCCCTTTCCAATTCTGTCCCAAGTGCAACTGCAAGTACCCTTGGGTCGACAGGCACGGCATGTGCAATCTCTGCTTGCCGAGGGACCACCCCAAGGCGAACTGCAGAGCGTGTAGTAGGTTTAAACCGAAAACACTTAAGGACCGTTCGATCAAGTGTTGGGCCCACCACGCCAGGTGTCAGGTCACGGCAGCAGAGGGCGCCTTCAGTGATGGCAGCGACGCCGTGATTTCAGACTGCGAGGGCAACGTGGCGTCAGGAGACAGCCGAGCGCAAGTCCCCGACCTCGGAAGGTCGTCCGGCAGGGCGGCTATGGGAAGACCCCCGGCGACACAAGCGCTACCCACAGTACTTCCACAAAGCACATGAAGTCCAACCGAGACTCGACGCGCACGTCGAGTTCTCGGAAAGAGGCATATGGAGAACGGTCCGAATCGATGTCCTCTGGGCGTTCTCGATCTAGATCGCCACATGACTCCAGGCAATCATCCACTGTTGCCAAGAGTGCCTCGCTCCCCAAGGTAACGGAAGTTCGATCGTCTGAAGACGAAGCCGACTTCCATCCCCAGACCGCACTCCAGGAGTCGGTGCCCGCAGACCGCGTAACAGCGGTTCCCGAGTCCCTACCTCCATGTTCTAAAGATAGGGACACTACCCCCGAACCTCGACGCCAGGCGTCGGAAGGCTCCGGAGGGGCGAAAAAATAGGGAAAACACTCTTCCGCCCACGGGGAGGGGGGAAAACAGAGGAAGCAGTCTCAGCCTCCTCACACACCTCAAAAACTTCCCACTCCACATAAACAGACAGACAAGTCCCAGTCCTCTGTTATCCCAAGGACACCTGCTAAAACCAGCAAGTCTAGTCAGGATAAGGCGGAGAAAGCCCCAGAAAGGATCATTCCCAGTTCTAGAGAATGGTCTAGTGATGACATAGACAGGGTTATGTCAAGGATGTCTTCATTGGCAGATTTTTACACAAAAAACCCTGAACACTTTCTCTTCTATACTCCCGACGGGTCAGCACCCTCAGGCTCTAAGGATCCAATACCTCCAAGTAAGAAGTCCCGGTTTGAAGCCCCAACACGGTCTTCGGACCCCTTCTATATACAGCCCTACTCCCAATATCAAGGGGATACATCCTTTTGTGAGGATCCAGATTTGGGCATGTTGGAAGAGCAAACTGGTACGAACTACTATGGGGATGATGAGGACCAAGAAGAGGAAGAGGAAGACCCTGAGACCTACAGAGTAGATTCCCCGGTAGAGAAAGAACTCCCGATTACTGACTCCCCTGTCGACACTCAACCTCTCCTGAATGAAGTTCTGTCCCGAGCGGCAGAACATTTCCACATTGACACCCAGGGTGCTCAAGAGGATAGGGACTTCGCAGAAGAGTTAGTGGGAGAAAGGAGGCCTGTTGCTCAGGCCATCCCTATCCTTAAGTCTATTCAGAGAAGAATAGACCCTTCACTTTTAAATCCTAACCTCACCAGGGCAGTGAACCCCAGGATTGAGAAACTTTTCAGGGCAGCCCAATCAGACCCACTGTATATAAGGGGGCATCTGAAACCGGACTCCCTGGTTGTTACTAACACCCGTAAGAGGGCTGGAACACCCTTGTCATCGTCCGATGCTCCTCCCGACAAGGAGAGCAAGAAACTGTATGGTTTGGGCAGGAAAGTAGCCTCCACTTCCGCCTACCAGGCAAGGATTGCCAACTCCACCACCCTGTTGGCCAGCTACAACTGCCATCAGTGGGCAGAAGTCGCGGCACTCATAGACTCCGCCCCAGAACCCTTAAAGAGCCAGTTGGCACGAGTTGCGGCGGAGGGAAGAGCCGTGTCAGGTTGCATTTTAACCTTTGATGCCGCGGATAACGCCGGCAGATTGATAGCAGAAGGAACTGTTATTAAGAGACACGCTTGGTTACGGCAGTCTGGATTCAAAGCTGAAACCCAAGCCTCTTTGTTAGATAAACCGGTGGAGCCGGATCTGTTGTTTGGTAAGGTGGTCGAGGACGTGCTGAAAAATGCCAAGGACGAATATGAGACACTCAAATCCCTAGGCCAACTAACCAACAAACCCCCTAATCAGAGAGGGAATGGCAATTTTCGTCGCCCACGCGAACAAAATTCCCAGAGAGGATCTAACTATTCCCAGGGGCAGGGTACACCGTGGAACAATAATAACCAACAGTCTACCCAGGGTTACGGCAGGGGTAATAAAAGAGGACGTGGTAAGGGTATAGGCAGTCCCAGTAAAGGAGGCGGCACGCCTCCACCAAAACAGTGACGCTCAGTTCAGGGTCCCTTCTCACGCAACCCCAGTAGGGGGACGCATTTCCAACTTCACCCAAGTTTGGGAAGGGATCACATCAGACAGATGGGTGCTGTCCACAGTATCCGCTGGGTACTGCATAGAACTGTTAAAGCGTCCCCGGAACTATCCTCCACGACAAAGAATACATTCTTTGGAACACCAGAAGATCCTCCTCGAGGAGATCGTCAATCTGCTAGCAAAGGACGCGATAGAACTCATCCCAGGACACCAGGTAAACAACGGTATTTATTCAACTTACTTCCTTGTGCCAAAAAAAGATTTGACAATGCGCCCAGTATTGGACTTACGGTCTGCAAACAAGTATGTCAAGCCCCAAAAATTTCGCATGACTACTCTGCAAGAGGTAATCTCCCTCCTAAAAAAGGGGGATTACATGGCAACATTGGACATGAAAGATGCCTATTTTCATATTTCCATGTTCCCAGCGCACAGAAAATACTTGCGCTTCAAGGTGGACAGTCGACACTACCAGTTCAAGGTACTGCCCTTCGGGATAGCTTTGGCTCCAAGGGTATTCACCAAGGTACTGGCGGTGGCGGCAGCACACCTACGCAGGGAGGCAATCCCGGTGTGCCCTTACCTGGACGACTGGCTCATCACGGGGGAGTCCCCAGTAATTTGCAGAACAAACATTCAAAGGACAATCAACCTCCTCTTCGAATTGGGCTTCTCAATAAACGAGAAAAAGTCAAGTCTGGTGCCAAGCACCTCCAAACAGTTCCTAGGAGCTATCCTAGTCACTCAAGAGGGGTTGACCTTTCCTTCCGAGGAAAGAATTCGGAATATACTGCTGCAAATTCCGTAATATCAGTCCGGTCGACAGATAACGGTACGCAAAGCAATGCGGTTGCTGGGCATGATGGCGTCATGTATTTACCTGGTCCCCCACGCGTGCCTGCGCACGTGTCCCATGCAGGAATGGTTGGCGAAACAGTGGTCTCAGGCAAGTGGTCAGTGGGACGATCTAGTGGTCGTTTCGCCAACACTTGTACAAAGCCTAAACTGGTGGACAAGAGAAAATCTGTCCAAGGGGGGAAACCCTTTAACGATCCCGAGATACAGGCGGTAGTCACAACCGATGCATGCCTGACATGGTGGGGAGCTCACCATCTCCACCACCCAGCTCAGGGTCTCTGGTCTCACTCAGTGGCCAGAAATCGCATCAACCTGCTAGAGCTTCTGGCAGAATTCAGAGCGCTTCAAGCGTTCGAGCCCTACCTGCTAAATCTGTCAGTGCAAATCCGGACGGACAGCACTACAGCCATGTTTTACCTGAACAAGCAAGGAGGGACTCGTTCACCAAATCTGTCCAAGCTTGCCCAGAAAATTTGGAAATGGGCACTCAGACGGAACATCTTCCTGTCATCGCAACATGTTCCAAGGGATCTCCATTCTCTAGCGGATGCTCTAAGCAGAGACCCCCTCCCAGAGGAACACGAATGGTGTCTACACAGAGAAGTCGTAGAAGATATCTTCTCTCAGTGGGGTTTCCCCACTGTAGACCTATTCGCCACAAGCGAAAACAGACAATGCCCAGGATTTGCATCCAGGTTCCCCCAACCAGACTCCCAGGGGAACGCCCTGTGGATGAACTGGTCAGGAATGTTTGCGTACGCTTTTCCACCAACTCCTCATCAGGAAGGTGGTCAACAAGATGAACAGAGAGTCGATGACGCTTGTCCTGGTTGCTCCCATGTGGCCGAGACAACCGTGGTTCCCACACTTAACGCAGATTAGCCATGTGCGAATCGATCAAACTTCCGGCCTGGTACAACCTACTGTCCCATCAGCAAGGTCAAACAGTGCATCCTCAACCCAACTCAATGAACCTGCAGCATGGCTCCCAAGGTCATAGAGTTCGGACATCTCAATTTACCACAGAGGTTTATGGACATCCTAAAAGAATCTTAAGAAACCAAACACAAGGCACTGCTACTTTGACAAATGGAAGAGATTTGTTATCTGGTGCCAGAATAAACAAATCAACCCAGTTGATTGCACTCCTTCCACTATTGTTACATACATGTTCCACCTGCTGGATGCAGGACTGGTTTTTAACTCACTGAAGGTACACCTGGCAGCTCTGTCGGCATACACCACTTCCCAAAACAAGGTGTCGTGGTGGAAAGTACCAGTAGTTAAAGCCTTCATAGAAGGAGTAAAGAGACTTTACCCTCCTATTTCAAACCCACCACCAGGATGGGACCTTAACGTGGTGCTATCTAAGCTCATGGGCCCCCCCATTCGAGCCCATGCACAAAAGCAGTCTCAAACACCTGACTTACAAAACGGCCTTCTTAGTAGCAATTACATCTATAAGAAGAGTCAGTGAAATTCAGGCTCTCTCAGTGCAAGATCCCTTCTTTACTGTCCATAAAGATAAACTGGTTTTATGCACACACCCTAGGTTCTCACCAAGTTTATTTCAAAATTCCACGTGAACCAGTCCATCGAGCTTCCGGCTTTTTTCCAAGACCCACAAAGCTCGGCTGAGGTGAAACTACACACACTAGATGTGCATAGGGCGGACCTCTACTATGTAAACAAGACCAGACCGCTAAGGAAAACAGATCAGCTGTTTGTCTCCGTAGCTACAGGCAGAGAGGGGGATCGCGTCTCTAGAGGTGCCATCTCTAAGTGGATTATTAACTGTATCCAGCTGTGTTACTCACTTTCTGAAAAAACTCTGCCTTTCACGCCTAGGGCCCACTCTACAAGAGGCATTGGGGCCACTCTGGCTTTCATTGCAAATGTACCCCTTGACACCATTTGCAAAGCAGCTACTTGGAGCTCTATTCACACTTTTACTCAGCACTACTGCATTGACACCCATTCCAAGACAGATTACCCAAGTGGGACAAGCGGTTCTAAGACATTTATTTGCTCATGACACTTCTCACATCCCACCTCCTTCTTCAGGTACTGCTCGCTAATCTATGCACAGCATGTGATCTAAGCAGATTCCACAAGCCTCAGAAGGGATACATTACTCACCGTAATCGTATTTCTGATGCTTGTATCTGCTTAGATTCACATGCGAGCCACTCTTCCTCCCCTCTGAGAGAAGGCGCATGGATGCTTTTAGTCTTACCTTTCTTTATATCTGCTTGGATCATCTGTACTCGCGCTTCTCCTCATGCTACCTCATGTCAGAAAAAATACAATCCGAGGGTCCTACACGCGTGAGGGATCATGGGTACAGTGGACGTCACACTAGGGATAGTATTGCTGGCACGCCCTGTGTCGACGCCCATTTTCGAGTTTCGAAAAACAAACTAATACTCCGCAGCTTCCACTAGATGTCAGCCTATGCACAGCATGTGAATCTAAGCAGATACAAGCATCAGAAATACGATTACGGTGAGTAATGTATTATATATATATATTTCGAAGGGATTGTGTCCTCCGACGTATTCCTTATCTTAGATATAAATCCTTCAGCTTTGCTGGCCTCGGAAAATTTTTTCGCCAGAGGGCGCTGCGCGTCGATGATCGCCGAGTCGATGACCCTCGACGGCCTCCGTGCCGACGTCGACGTCATCCTGCCTATAAAGGCCGCGCGCAGCGTCCGTTGCTCAGTTCCGTTTTTCCGCGCTTCGTTGTGCCTCGGAACACCGTTGCTCAGTTCTCGTCAAGATAACGTATATAATAACTACTATTTACCTCGATATCGATGGCATCCTCCTCCGACCCGACGACCCCTCGGTCCGGTTTCAAAAAGTGCCGAGACTGCGGGAAGAAAATGTCGTTGACGGACCCTCACAGGGTCTGTTTGTGGTGTCTGGGAATCACGCACCAGAGTTCGGAGTGTGAGGAATGCCTTTCCATGACGGCGAAAGCCTTGAAGGAGCGTAGGGGGAAGCTCGAGAGAGGTAGGTCAACTTTAACTTCCTCGAAAGCTTCTTCGGTAGAGTCGAGACGTTCGTCTCCTCACCATAAAAAACACTCTCGATCTAGATCACGAAGTGGCTCCCACCACTCGTCGACATCGAGACACTCGAAGAAGAGACGTAGGAGATCCCCTTCGTCATCTTCGTCGAGTTCTCCTGAGAGAGTTCATTGCCCCACAAAACGCAGCTCGCAAGCTGAGTGGGAGGAATTCAGGAAAAAGATGCTAAGCGTCTTCGAGAAAGCGGCCTCGTCCCCCTCGAAGACAGCTGAGGGTGATACCCCGGGTAAAAAACCCAAAAAATCTAAACGCCGCGAGTCGCAGTACCCGGCGGAAAAGTCAACCCGAAAGCGCCTCGAGCCATCGGGAGATAAAGCATCATCGACGCCATCGTCGAAAACTCCTTCGAAACAGAGGTCGGCGCCATCGACGCCGTTGTCGAAGGATTCATCGGCGCATCAGTCGATCGAGTCGACGCCGACGTCGACGCCGATATCGACGCCGGTGAAGGAAAGAACCACGGCTACTCCACAGCCAACGGTTAGACAAAAGACCTCCGACTCGACGCCGAGAACGTCGACGTCGTCCTCGAGCAGGACTCCGATCCTTTCGAGTTCTTCGAGGCCTAGTACACATTTCTCGACGCTTTTCACGGCGCCTTCGAGTACTTTCACGTCGGTGTCGACGACATCGACGTTTTCAAGGCCTGTGATGATGGCTCCTTCTGCATTGGAAATGGGGTTTATACCATTCCAAAAACCAATGTATCCCCCTTTAACCTCGATTTTTGAGGAAAGGGAGGATTCAGACCAAGATATTGATTTACAGAGGACCACATCACCAGAGCCAGAGACTTTCGCCTCTGAGGAAGGAAGATTAAAAAATCTTCAGGATGCACTTCAGGAAGCTAGTGGCTTGGACACTTCCCCTGAAGCAGAATTTATCAAACCAGACCCAGGAGAACATGCGGAGACTCCATATAGAGCTCTGATGTCTAGAATCATAGAATTTATGGGTTGGTCTGCACCTTCTCCTGCCTTTCAGCAGGATGACCTCACTGACATACTGGACAAGGGCCCACAGGAGGATCCTGTGGTTCCATTTCACTCTGCTCTACAGAGAAGGATTTTGACAAACTGGGAAACGCCAGAAATTATCCCGGCAGTAAATAAAAAACTGTCAACAAAATACAGGGTGGCTAGTTCTGACCCTGAATATTTGTCAAAACACCCTACTCCTGAGAGCTTGGTTGTACAGGCTGCAACCTCATCAGGCAACACATCTGCATACCCCACTGCTCCGCAGGATAGGGATGACAAAAAGTATGATGCCATGGCTAAGAAGGTTTTTTCTGCCTGTAGCATGGCGTTAAAGTCTATTAACGCGACCTGTACGCTCGCTAGGTTCAGCCACACCCTTTGGGAGTGCGCTTCATCAGCGGCTGACTGCCTCCAAGAAGGAGAGGAAAGGGACGCATTTTTAAACATCATCAGGGATGGTAAAGATGCGATGTGCGAGACCCTACAAACTGGCCTAGATTCTGCTGACAGTATCAGCAGGGCCATGGCGGCAAGTACCACAATCCGCAGGCATGCGTGGTTGAGGAAGTCTGGTTTTGCCTCTGACGTGCAGACCAGGCTTTTGAATATGCCCTTTGACGGTTCTACCCTCTTTGGAAAGAAGGCGGATGACAGTTTGGAGAAACTGCAAACGTCCAAGGCAGCAGCCAAGTCATTGGGAGCTGCTATCCGTCAGAATACCTTTCGTCCTTCGGGATCATCGTGGAGAGGACGGTCCTTTCGTTACTATTCCTCATATGGAAGGGGCAGGGGACGACCGGCTCAAAGAGGCCAAGGAAGATTTACCCGTGGTGGACGGGGTAGGGGAAAGAAAGCCGCACCCGCAGGAGCAGGAGCCACTTTACCTTCGGCAACTGCATCAGCCGCTTCAAAACCACTCTGAGGTCTCCCCTCACAGAACACCAGTAGGGGGCAGGTTAACTCACCATCTGACGGAATGGCAGGCTATTACGTCAGATGCTTGGGCTCTGGAGACAGTGGCCCAAGGTTACTGCCTGCCCTTCCTACATATCCCTCAGAGTCATCCACCGGGGAACAACCCTTTGAAGCTTCCAGATCCGCTCCTCTTGCAGGAGGTTTTAGACCTGCTAGAGAAAGGTGCCATAGAACTGGTACCTGTAGCGGAAAGGAACAAGGGTTGGTACTCCCCCTACTTCATAATACCGAAGAAGGACGGAGGACTGAGACCCATCTTAGACTTACGGGAATTGAACAAATTCCTCCGAAAGGACAAGTTCAAGATGGTGACTCTCTCTCAGATCCTTCAGGCCCTCCAGCTTCAGGACTGGTTGGTATCTCTAGACCTCCAGGACGCTTATTTCCATGTGCCAATCCATCCCAAGCACAGGAAGTACCTGAGGTTCGCAATTGGCAGCTCTCATTATCAATTTCGAGTTCTGCCATTTGGGCTAACCTCCGCCCCGAGGGTCTTTACCAAGCTAATGTCGGTTGTGGCTGCAAGTCTAAGGAGGGAAGGGATTCATGTCTACCCTTACCTAGACGATTGGTTGATCAGAGCTGTATCTTCGGAACAGGCTCAGAGACAACTAGATTATGTTTGCCACTTCCTTCACAAGCTGGGCTTCTCCCTCAATTTAAAGAAGTCACAGATGATACCATCACAGAGACTCCAATTCATTGGAGCAGTCCTGGACACTTCCCTGGGAAAAGCCTTGCCACCAGAGGTGAGGGCTCGAGATATTCTGCAGATGGTCATCAGATTTCAGAATGCCCAATATCTCCCAGCCTACGACTTTCTGAGGTTGCTAGGCCTCATGGCATCCTGCATATTCCTCGTGCCGGAGGCTCGCCTGAGAATGAGATCCCTCCAGTGGGCACTGAGAACTCAGTGGTCACAGTTCTCAGGAAGGATGACAGATCTCCTTCGGATCCCGGTCAAAGTAGCCCGAGACCTTCAGTGGTGGGCCTGTCGGGAGAACATCCTGAAAGGAGAAATGTTTTGGCAACCATGGCCGGAGATAACAGTAGTCACGGATGCCTCACTCACGGGGTGGGGAGCTCACGCCAACGACTTGACCATCAGCGGTCGTTGGTCTCCATCGGAGTCCAGACTACATATCAACCTGTTGGAGCTGAGAGCCATCAGACTAGCGCTGAAGGCTTTTCTGCCGTCTGTACGGGGAAGAAACGTCCTAATAATGACGGACAATACAGTGGCCATGCACTACCTCAACAAAAGAGGAGGCGTAGGCTCACTACCACTGTGCAGAGAGGCGATGCAGCTCTGGTTTTGGGCAATTCAGGAAGGAATCTCTCTATCGGCAATTCACCTAGCCGGAGAGAAGAACTTGACAGCGGACGCTCTGAGCAGGCAGAGCACAGTCTCTCACGAGTGGGAGATAGCTCAGGAAGTCCTTCAAGAGATCTTCGCCCTTTGGGGAACCCCTCAAGTGGATCTGTTCGCCACCAGTATCAACAGGAAGTGCGACAGATTTTGCTCAAGGGAATTTCCCCCGAGAGGAGCTCTAGGAGATGCGTTCGTAGTGGACTGGGAGTTCCCACTTCTGTACGCGTTCCCTCCGGTCCCTGTCATTCCTCAAATGATCAGGAGGTTGAGAAGGTTTCGGAAGACCATGATCCTAATTGCCCCGGATTGGGCCAGGAGAACGTGGTACCCGGACCTTCTAGACATGTCCATCTGCCCTCCAATTCGACTGCCATACAGAGAGGATCTTCTCTCGCAGAAGGAAGGTCAGGTTCTCCATCCAGCCATCAAGACCCTCAACCTTCACGCTTGGTGTCTGAAAGGTTGAGGTACAAGGATTGGGACCTTCCGGATGATGTTATGGAGGTGTTGCTTTCGGCCAGAAGGCCGGCAACTAAAACTCTATACCGCTGCCGTTGGAACAAATTTTGCAGCTGGTGCAGAGAAAAGAATATTGAACCCTTTTCTTGTGGTACACCTATGGTGTTGTCATTCTTACTTTATCTGGCTAATTCAGGCCTACAGGTTGGCACAATTAAGGGCTATCTCGCAGCGCTATCAATCTTTAAGCGCACTGCAGAGGAGCCTTCATACTTCAAAATTCCATTGGTAATACAATACCTAAAAGGATTAACTAATGTTTATCCCCCGAAACCTTTTCAAGTTCCCTTATGGGATTTAAACCTAATTTTAAACTTCCTAAAGGGTGCCCCTTTTGAACCACTACACTCTTGTTCATTGAAGCTTCTCACCCTCAAAACTGTTTTGCTAATAGCATTGACATCTGCTAGAAGGGTTAGCGAGTTGCAAGCCTTATCGTGTAAACCTCCACATACAATCTTTTACAAGGACAAAGTTGTTCTTCAGGTGAAGCCTAACTTCCTCCCGAAGGTAGTCTCGGAGTTTCACATCACTCAGAAGATTATATTACCTTCTTTCTACCCTCCTCCTCATCCGGGGAAGGAGGAAGAGAGACTGCACAGGCTGGACCCTAAGCGAGCCTTGAG
Source organism: Ambystoma mexicanum (assembly GCF_040938575.1). Classification (NCBI taxonomy): domain Eukaryota; kingdom Metazoa; phylum Chordata; class Amphibia; order Caudata; family Ambystomatidae; genus Ambystoma; species Ambystoma mexicanum. The sequence goes on along the minus strand of NC_090936.1, from coordinate 468,596,646 downwards.
CTTCTATATCAGCAGATTGGCTAAGATCAGACAAGCAGACCAACTCTTTGTAGGTTATGCAGGACATAAGTTGGGCCTTCCAATAACAAAACAAACCATCTCCAGATGGATTATTTTAGCCATTCTGGAGTGCTACAAATTGGCAGGAAAGGAGCCTCCTCAAAATCTAAGGGCTCATTCTACCAGGGGTATCGCAACATCCTCAGCCCTTCAAAGAGGGGTGCCAATTCGAGATATATGTGCGGCTGCCACATGGTCGTCCGCACATACATTTACCAAATTCTATAGCCTGGATTCCTCCTCTAGTCAAGAAACTAGATTCGGCAAGGCTGTGTTACACTCTGTCCATTCTGGAAGGGTAACATAACTTTTATTACTCCCGCCTCCAGTCACAATACCACTGCTATGGGAGTCTATCTAAGATAAGGAATACGTCGGAGGACACAATCCCTTCGAAGAACTAGTTACTCTTACCTTGTAACGTTCTTTCGATGGGATGTTCCTCCGACGTATTCCTTATCGACCCTCCCATCCATCCCCGCAGTATGACTTCCTGTGGGTTTGCAGCCTATGCTCCTTCAAGGTGATTAGTCTAATCCAAAAACATTACTGGGGACTACAAAACGGAACTGAGCAACGGACGCTGCGCGCGGCCTTTATAGGCAGGATGACGTCGACGTCGGCACGGAGGCCGTCGAGGGTCATCGACTCGGCGATCATCGACGCGCAGCGCCCTCTGGCGAAAAAATTTTCCGAGGCCAGCAAAGCTGAAGGATTTATATCTAAGATAAGGAATACGTCGGAGGAACATCCCATCGAAAGAACGTTACAAGGTAAGAGTAACTAGTTCTTCTGAGGCTTGTGGAATCTGCTTAGATCACATGCTGTGCATAGGCCGACATCTAGTGGAAGCTGCGGAGTATTACAGTTTGTTTTTCGAAAGTCGAAAATGGGCGTCGACACAGGCGTGCCAGTAATACTATCCCTAGTGTGACGTCCACTGTACCCAAGATCCCTCACGCGTGTAGGATCCTCAGATTGTTTTTTTCCGCCATACTGGTCGGAAGCATCTTGCGGAGTTCCCTGGCCTTAGCCATACTTTTGCTGTTATTATAATTTTAATTCTTATTCATTCCCTTCCCCACCCCAACGTCGACCCTCAACCTCGACGACGGCTGGAGAAGTCATCGACCGTCGACTGCTGCACGACGGATCTGGGCCTCGGTAGGCCGCTGGCCTCGGCCCGGGCCTAGTAGGCCGCTGGCCTCGGCCCTTACAAGTAGGGAGAGTGGGGGGTGGTACATACTCTTCACTCTTGATATATAGTTACATTTATATATATTCCTACACTTAGCAGCCCGCTGCCTTAAGGTGCGTATGGAGGGTACCCCTTTTCAATTCTGCCCCAAGTGCAATCGCAAATACCCTTGGGTCGACAGGCACGCCACGTGCAATCTCTGCTTGCCGAGGGATCACCCCGAAGCGAACTGCAGAGCGTGTAGTAGGTTTAAACCTAAGACACTTAAGGACCGTTCGACAAAGCGTTGGGCCCACCACGCCAGGCAGGAGGCCATGGCAGCGGAGGGCGCCTTCAGCGATGGCAGCGACGCCGTACTTTCGGACGGCGAGGGCATTACGGCGTCGAAAGACAGCCGACGAGCGCAGGTCCCCGACCTCGGAAGGTCGTCCGGCAGGGCGGCTATGGGGAAGACCCCCGGCGACGCAAGCGCTACACACCTAACACACACTAAACACACTAAGACCAACCGGACCTCGACGACGTCGACTTCCCGGAAAGAGGCACAAAAAGAACGGTCCGACTCGGTGTCCTCTGGGCGCTCTCGATAGAGATCGCCTCACGACGCAAGGCAATCATCCACTCTTGCCAAGAGTGCCTCGCTACACACACTAACGGAAGTTCGATCGTCGGGAGACGAAGACGACTTCCACCCCCAGGCCGCGCTCCAAGATACCGAGACCGCGGTTAACACCAGTGAGGCCCCACGCCCGAAGCACACAGATACCTTTCCAGACCCTCGACGCCAGGCGTCGAAAGTCTCTGGGGCCCCCAAGGGACAGGGAAAACATTTTTCCACGCACGGAGAAGGGGGGAAACAGCGGAAAGCACAGCCTTCCACCCCTGTAAAGCCTAAGCAGACAAGCAAACACAAGTCTACCCTTGAAAATAAATCACCTGCTAAAGTAATACCCTGTTCCAGGGAATGGTCCAGTGAAGACATAGACAGGGTTATGTCTAGGATGTCTTCCTTAGCTGATTTTTATGATAAGAACCCAGAACACTTTCTTTCATATAACCCTCAAGGGGCCACACCCTCAGGCTCCTCCGATCCCATCCCGCTAAGTAAAAAGCCCCGGGTCGAAAGACCTGAACCCTTCGAAGTTCAGCCTTACTCCACTCCATATTCTACTCCACTCCCCAGTTACCAGGGACAAATTTTCCCTGGAGAGGACCAGGAGTTTGACATGATGGAAGAACAAACCGGGACAGATTACTATGCGGAGGATGAGGACCTGGAGGAGGGAGAAGATGAGCAGGAAATTTACAGAGTAGATTCCCCAGTACAAAGCGAAGCCCCAGTTACTGACTCTCCAGTTGATAACCAGCCCCTCCTTAACGAGGTTCTCGCTCGAGCAGCGGAACACTTCCACATCGACACCCACGGTGTACAGGAGGAAAGGGACTTCGCGGAGGAGTTTGTAGGAGAGAGAAGACCAGTCGCTCAGACCATCCCTATCCTCAAATCCATCCAACGAAGAATAGATCCTTCCCTGGTGAATCCGAACCTCACCAGAGCTGTCAACCCCAGAATTGAAAAGATTTTCCGGGCAGCCCAGTCTGACCCTCTGTATATAAGGGGACATCTTAAACCAGATTCCCTAGTGGTTACCAACACTAGAAAAAGGGCTGGCACGCCCTTATCTTCATCAGAAGCTCCTCCCGACAAGGAGAGCAAAAAACTTTACGGGTTTGGCAGGAAGGTAGCCTCAACGTCCGCCTACCAAGCAAGGATTGCGAATTCCACCACCCTGTTGGCTAGTTACAATTGCCATCAATGGGAAGAGGTCGCGGCGCTCATTGCCTCTGCTCCAGAACCATTAAAGGGCCAGCTGGCTCGGATCTCGGCAGAAGGGAGAGCCGTGTCTGGTTGCATTTTAAAAGCAACTTTCGACGCCGCTGACAACGCAGGGAGATTGATAGCAGAAGGTACTGTTATCAAAAGACATGCGTGGTTACGGCAGTCGGGATTCAAGACAGAAACCCAGGCTTCTTTAATAGACAAGCCAGTGGAACCCGACCTATTGTTTGGGAAAGCGGTCGAAGACGCACTTAAAAATGCCAAAGATGAATATGAGACTCTCAAATCCCTTGGCCAGCTTACCAACAAACCCCCTAACCAGAGGGGGAACAGTAATTTTCGTCGCCCACGCGGACAAAATTCACAAAGAGGCAACTATGCCCAGGGACAGGGTACACAATGGAATAACAACCAGCAGTCTACCCAGAGTTACGGCAGGGGTAACAAGAGAGGTCGTGGAAGAGGCAGAGGCAGCCCCAACAAGGGAGGTGGCACGCCTCCACCAAAACAGTGACGCTCAGTTCAGGGTCCCTTGCCACGCAACCCCAGTAGGGGGACGCATTTCCACCTTCACCCAGGCTTGGGAAGGGATCACCTCAGACAGATGGGTGCTGTCAACAGTATCCGCAGGATATTGTATAGAACTACTGCAGCGTCCCCGGAACCATCCTCCACGACAAAGAGTGCACTCCCTAGAGCATCAAAGGATCCTTCTCGAGGAGATCGCCATTCTGCTAGAAAAGGACGCGATAGAACTCGTCCCAGGACACCAGGTAAACAAGGGTATCTATTCAACTTACTTCCTTGTGCCAAAGAAAGATTTGACAATGCGCCCAGTATTAGACTTGCGGCCTGCCAACAAGTATGTCAAGCCCCAAAAATTCCGTATGACCACGCTACAAGAGGTAATCCCCCTCCTAAAAAAGGGGGATTACATGGCAACCTTGGATATGAAAGATGCTTATTTTCATATTTCCATGCTCCCAGCGCACAGAAAGTACTTACGCTTCAAGGTAGACAGTCGCCACTACCAATTCAAGGTACTGCCCTTCGGGATAGCTTCTGCACCAAGGGTATTCACCAAGGTACTGGCGGTGGCGGCTGCACACCTACGCAGGGAAGCAATCCCGGTGTACCCTTATCTGGATGACTGGCTCATAACGGGGGAGACCCCAGGAATTTGCAGGTCAAACATTCAGAGGACTATCGACCTCCTCCACGAATTAGGCTTCTCTATCAACGAGAAAAAGTCAAGTCTGGTGCCAAGCACCTCAAAACAATTTCTAGGAGCTATCCTAGATACTCAGAAAGGATTGACCTTCCCTTCGGAAGAGAGAATTCGGAATATACTTCTGCAAATTCCGCATTATCAGTCAGGTCAACAGATAACAGTACGCAAAGCTATGCGGTTACTGGGCATGATGGCGTCATGCATTTACCTGGTCCCCCACGCGCGTCTGCGCATGCGTCCCATGCAGGAATGGTTGGCGAAACAGTGGTCTCAGGCAAGTGGTCATTGGGACGATCTAGTGGTCGTTTCGCCAACACTCGTACAGAGCCTACACTGGTGGACAAGAGAGAATCTCGCAAAGGGGAAACCCTTTTACGATCCCGAAGTACAAGCCGTGGTGACTACAGATGCATGCCTGACTGGGTGGGGAGCTCACCATCTCCACCACACAGCTCAGGGTCTCTGGTCTCACTCAGTAGCCAAGAACCACATCAATCTGCTAGAGCTTCTGGCAGTATTCCGAGCGCTAAAGGCGTTCGAGCCCCATCTACTGAACTTGTCGGTGCAGATCAGGACGGACAGCACGACAGCCATGTTCTATCTGAACAAGCAAGGGGGGACTCGTTCACCAAATCTGTCCAAGCTTGCCCAGAAAATCTGGATATGGGCACTCAGACGGAACATCTTCCTGTCATCGCAACATGTTCCAGGGGAGCTCAATTCCCTAGCGGATGCTCTAAGCAGAGACTCCCTCCCAGAAGAACACGAATGGGTCCTTCACAGAGACGTGGTAGAAGATCTCTTCTCTCAGTGGGGTTTCCCCACTATAGACCTATTCGCCACAAGCGAAAACAAACAATGCCCAGGATTTGCATCCAGGTTCCCCCAACCGGACTCCCAAGGGAATGCCCTGTGGATGAACTGGTCAGGGATGTTTGCGTACGCTTTTCCACCAACTCCTCTCATCAGGAAGGTGGTGTACAAGATGAACAAGGAATCGATGACGCTCATCCTAGTTGCTCCCATGTGGGCGAGACAACCATGGTTTCCACACCTACGCAGGATGGCGGTGTGCGAACCCATCAGACTACCAGCCTGGTACAACCTACTGTCCCAGCAACAGGGTCAAACAGTGCATCAGGAACCCAACTCTATGAACCTAGCAGCATGGCTCCTGAAGTCATAGAGTTTGGACATCTCAAATTACCACAGAGGTGTATGGACATTCTAAAGGAGTCCAGGAAACCAAATACAAGGCACTGTTACTTTGATAAGTGGAAAAGATTCGTTATCTGGTGCCAAAATAAACAAATCAACCCGGTTGATTGCACTCCTTCCAACGTTGTGACATACATGCTCCACCTGCTGGATGCAGGGTTGGTTTTTAACTCACTGAAAGTACACCTGGCAGCCCTCTCGGCTTACACCACATCCCATAACAAGGTCTCGTGGTGGAAAGTGCCAGTGGTTAAAGCCTTCATGGAAGGAGTAAAGAGACTTCACCCTCCTATTTCGAACCCACCGCCAGGATGGGACCTCAACGTGGTGCTAGCTAAGCTCATGGGACCCCCATTCGAACCCATGCATAAAAGTAGTCTCAAACACCTGACTTATAAAACGGCCTTCTTAGTAGCCATTACCTCCATAAGAAGGGTCAGTGAAATTCAGGCTCTGTCAGTGCAAGATCCTTTCTTTACTATCCACAAGGACAAACTGGTTTTACGCACACACCCTAGGTTCTCACCTAAATTCATATCCAAGTTCCATGTAAACCAGTCCATCGAGCTTCCGGCTTTCTTCCAAAACCCACAAAGCTCGGCTGAGGTGAAACTACACACCCTAGATGTGCGTAGGGCGGTCCTATACTATGTAAATAAAACCAGACCGCTAAGGAAAACAGATCAACTGTTTGTCTCCGTAGCTACAGGCAGAGAGGGGGATCGCGTCTCTAAAGGCGCTATCTCGAAGTGGATTATCAACTGTATACAGCTGTGTTACTCTCTTTCTGAAAAGACTCTGCCTTTTACGCCAAGGGCCCACTCTACTAGAGGCATTGGTGCCACTCTGGCTTTCATTGCAAATGTTCCCCTCGACACCATTTGCAAAGCGGCTACTTGGAGCTCTATTCACACTTTTACTCAGCATTACTGCATTGACACTCATTCCAAGACAGATACACAAGTGGGACAAGCGGTTCTAAGACACCTGTTTGCTCATGACCCTTCTCACATCCCACCTCCTTCTTCTGGTACTGCTCGCTAATCTATGCACAGCATGTGATCTAAGCAGATTCCACAAGCCTCAGAAGGGATACATTACTCACCGTAATCGTATTTCTGATGCTTGTATCTGCTTAGATTCACATGCGACCCACCCTTCCTCCCCTCCGAGAGAAGGCGCATGATTGCTTGTAGTCTTACCTTTCTGTTTATCTGCTTGGATTATCTGTACTCACGCTACTCCTCATGCTTCCTCATGTCAGAAAAAATACAATCTGAGGATCCTACACGCGTGAGGGATCTTGGGTACAGTGGACGTCACACTAGGGATAGTATTACTGGCACGCCTGTGTCGACGCCCATTTTCGACTTTCGAAAAACAAACTGTAATACTCCGCAGCTTCCACTAGATGTCGGCCTATGCACAGCATGTGAATCTAAGCAGATACAAGCATCAGAAATACGATTACGGTGAGTAATGTATCCCATATATCTCCCTGCATGGACGATTGGCTGGTAAGAGCATATTCGACTCAGGAGGTCTGGGTAATTTCTCAGTTGATGGCGAGCACCTTGTTCAACTTGGGATTTTCAAACCACTTCAACAAATCTCATCTTACCCCAGCTCAGAGAATGACATTCCTGGGATTTGGATGGGATTCTAGTTTAGCCAGAATATTCCCATCACTGCAGCACCTCATGAACTTGATGGTGACGCTCTTTCGAACAAAAAGGGTCATGATGGCCTGGTGCTACCATAGATGTCTGGGCCTGATGGCAGCATGTGTTCTATTTATTCCACGTGCCAGGTTGAAGATGAGACTGCTCCAGCTTCACTTAGGCAGTGCATGGAATCAATGCACAGACCAGTAGTCACACGGCATTCCGATTGCACTGTTGTTGGCTCAGGCTCTTCTTTGGTGGTACAATCTCCAAAACCTCTCAAAAGGGGTTCCCTCACAAGAGATTGCCTTCAAGGAGTGCATCACCTTCGACTTCTGCCTTAGCGGTTGGGGGGGGCCACGGTAACAGGGTTGAAAGTCCAGACTGTGGTCCAGTCAAAAGAAACTGCAGCGCATCAATCTCCTGGAGCTTCAGGCAGTCTTCCATGCTGTATTGGCGCTTTCTAGCAAGCATTCATGGGAAGACCATCCTAATCTAGATGGACAGCCCAACTGCAATGTTCTACATTAACAAGCAAGGGGGCACCAGGTCGCTGCACCCAAGTCACTTTACGGTGTGAATCTGGGAACAGACCCTGCTCCACAACATCTATCTCAGGGCTGGTCACCTGGCAGGAGCACCATTCAGTGGATTTGTTTAAGACCCCCCTGAACAGTAAGTCCCTCCTCTTTGCCTCACTGCAGCAGAGTTGTAGAGGGGTCTATTTCCCTTCCCGATTGTTGCAACATAGTACACCAGCAGCAGGGTAAGAGTCCTCATCCATGTCCTCTATTGCTCGTCAGCTTGGTTCCTGAAGACATGACATTCCGAAATTTAGGACTGCCTTCTGAAAATAAGCAGATTATCCATGCTGCCAGGAAGCAGTCTCCCTGTTCTCAATATAAAGGCAAATTGGTCAGATTTTGCCACCGACGACCTGATGGGGATATAAACCCACTTGTGTGTATCTTAGATTATGTGTTGTCATTCCTTTCACACCTGGCTTCTTCAGGTGTTTCGATTGACTCATGCCGCACCTATTTAGCTACCATTGGCACATACTGGAATGTTGGTGAATTATCCTCTTTCTCTTCTGTTTGTAGGCACCTAGAGGACCTCTTGAGATTGAATCCTCCTGTTAAGAGACCTCACCAGTGTGGGAACTGAATGTTGTTTTGACTGCCCTGATGCATAAACCCTTTTGTGGCTTCTACTGACCTGAAATGATTTTCCTGGAAGGTTTCCTTTCTAGTGGCCCTCACTTCCGCAAGAAGGGTAGGCAAAATTAAGTGTTTTCGCCATCTTGAGCCTTCTACCTTTTCCGTAAGGAAAATCACTGCTCCACTGCCAGTCAGAATTGTATCTGTGGTTAGTCTTGTCGGGAACTCCTCCGTTACGTATTCTTCCTGCATCCACTATCAGAGGTCTGGATGGAGTGTCTTTGAAACTTATATCTTTTCCAATTGAGAATGGGTGCTCTGCTGCCAAGTGTAATTGTGTTGCTCTCATGTGCAACCCACGATCACGCAGGAATCCATTAAACTTGACAGTCATTAAAATGTTTTTTTCTGGCAGCTGACTCCTTTTCCGAAATTCTTTCTTCAGTGTGTGAATGTATTCTCTCCAATGGGGTTATACTCTAACATCACAGCAGCCCAAAATCAGGCCTCTTTTTATTGAACATCATACATTTTATATTTTGCGGTCCGCAAAGCAGTATAAATCAGTTTTCCACCAACTTGAGCTGCACACATAACTCAATATATATGAAATAAAATAAAATACAAAATAATATTTGAATAAATGACAACCAAACAAATCTGAGACAGTGATAGCAACAACTAATGCAGGCACAATAATGCAAGACCGCATAATTATTTTGTCCTGTTGGAACATCGCTTCGGGGTTGGAAGAAAATCATTTACGGGGTGTGGATGGAGTGAGAGGCAAGAAGAGGGTGTATTTAAACCCCTGTCTGCTTTTTCCCTCCACCAAAGACCGACGACCGTGTGCTCCTACCACTTTTCTGCCAACCACCCCATGCCCCAGCTCTATCTGTAAACCCCTTAAGATAGAAAAATATTTCAAAATAATTTGAATGACTGGACTAAAATGCATTGTCCTTGCTGCAGGAAATATGCTTCGAATGGGGGTAATTGTTGATGCAAGTTAATGTTAATTTACCAAAACCCCAATTTTATCTTGTTTGAAGCAAAGTGCCTATAACTGAGAGTCCCCTTTTGGCAAAATCACTTGCAGCCCCAAACTGCAGTCTCTGGGGGACTTGGCATTGACTTCTCTTGATTCACTGTGCTGAAGAAGTCCTGGTGTGGTGTGTCCTATTCTGCTCAATAGTAGTCATCGGATAGCTCCAAAATAAAGCAAAAGAGGTCCGACCAAGATGGCTCGACGCTGAGAAGGAGAATAATGCGCAAAACCCCTCTCTGAGCTACGCAACATTGATTAAAACAGCAGCTGTGTGAAGCACAAGCTCTGCAGCTGCTGGCTGGTGTATCTCTCCCTTCTAACGGCCCCCGGAGCCCAAAGCTCAAGCAGGATATGATGTGGGGTGCTTGACTAAGAAATGTCGCCTCCCGACCTGGCACCGGAGTAAAGGTTTGAGCCGTGACCGCTGAGTGCTCCAGTAAGAAACAGTGCTGGAGGTGTTGAGGGGTCTTCAGGGAGTGGGGGTGAGACAGCAGATGGTGAGATGCGGTATTCCCCCCACACCCCTTACTCCTACGTCCCGTTTCCTCCATACTGTATGGACGTCCCTTGCTGGGGATGGGAAACAGAACCCTTTTCACCAGAAGAAATTGACTTCCCCGTTTAAATTTAGATGCACGCGTGGGGCAGCCCTGGGAGCTTGCGCTCCCCTGACTCTGCCGCCACTCCCCGGTCCTCTTTTCCATGTCGACGGGAACGGGCCGCTTTCACCAGCGCTCCTGGGTTAGGCCTCCGGTCTTGTAATTCCATACGCTCTTCCCAGGAAGACTTTGTCTCCTTCCTTTTTGTTTTTCCTCTAATAGCAATTGTCAGAGATAGTACTAGCGGTTTCAGCAGGTCTTGTATACTATCTATACTAGTATAGATCTACAGTAGTATAGATTCTCCAGCATGGGGTCTGGCATGGATTCACATGCTCATGAATATTCCCCGTCGTCAGGCTGGGAATCCTCGGTAAAGAAAAAACCAGTATCAGTTTCGTTTCTGATCTGTCTTTCGTAGTAATAACCAATCACTGGTCTCTGCGTCATACTGACCACAGCCAATGACTGCCCTCTACCTAAGCACCGCCTCTGGCAGCCATCTTCAGATTTTTACCGCACGTTCATGTGTTGGGATCCTCGTGCTATTGCTCTCGAGCGTTAGTGCTATTTTTTTACGTTTTTTCTCAAAAACTTCGTTTTTTCGGTCAAAAGAGCCTCAAGCTCCACCGACTCTCCATCCGATCAACGGGGACCCGTGTCGGATTCGTCTGCGCCCCTCAAGGGTGAAGATTTCGTCGAGCTACGCTTTTGGAGGACTCCAGAAGCTTCTCAGGCCCAGACATGGCCCAGGAGAAGGGAAGCTCGACGCCCGGAAAGCTGTTCAGGATCTGCCCTGGATGCCAGCTGCAGAACGTCTTTAAGGAGGACGAACACTCCTTTTGTCTCTACTGCTTACATGAGGACAAGACGCACGTGGAGAAGGACTGTGCGTTTTGCGGCAATATGTCGGAGCGGACCATGAAGGACCGCCATCAACGTCTCGCCAACTGGCTGGAAGTGAAGAGCCCGTCAGGCGAGAAGAAGAGGAAGAAATCCGAGCGGTCTTCTAAGACCTTTGAGGACGCCCCGGCGACAGGGGTCCAACACAAGGCCAAGCACCGCGAGTCCGCTGGCACCGGGAGCGCCGAACGGTCGCGCTCTACGGGCGCCAGGCAGGGCGCACCCTCCCCGGCACCATCAACCACGAGCCAACGCTCTGGGTCGGGTAAGAGGAAGGGCGAGCACCCGGCGAAGCTCCTGGAGAGGCCCCGGTCGAGCTCGAAGGCCCCATCGGAGGGGGAGCGAGGCAGTGTCCCCCCCCCCTCAAGGATAAAGCGGTGAGCGCACCTAAGGTGGTGAAGGCCTTAATCCATCCGGCCAAGCCCTCTATTGATACTGTCGCGGCGGCCCTGGCTCAGCCTGTGGAGGCTACACCAGTGGTGGCGACCTCGGGGCTCAGAGTCTCCCTGCCACCTCGGAGGGAGTCCTCTTTTGTGCCCATCGATAGGACCCCCGTGAATTCCCCGGCGGGGAAGAAAAAGGGGGGGCAGGGCGTCGTCGTAGATTCGGCCTCAACCTCGGAGGAAGAGCTGATCGAGGTCTTAAGCCACGGCCTTGGCGTGGAAGAAGATCGGCCCGTCGGGATGGATCCCGACGCAGGTGACGACGACATCGTCGAGGGTGCCGACGGGGCCCCTGATCGCCCGTCGGATTCCCCTCTGCCAGCGCCGCAAGACAACTCGGCGGCCATTTTGTTGGCTATACAGTCCTTATGCTCAGAGATAAGGACGAGACTACCGTTGCCGACGGAGGAACCTCTCCCGTCGGGGGATCCTGAACCGGGACCTTCTGGTGTTCCCCCGCCCAAGAAAAGAAGGATTCACCCTCCACCTCCTTTTCAGCCGTCGCGCCCCGTCCAGCCCTCCTCCCCGTCCACCCGAGGGGATGATACGGGGACTGACACGGCAGCGATGGGTACGGACGACGAGGTATACGACGAGGATCTACCGTCGTCACCTCCCACCAGGGCTTCTCCGCCCGACGAGATTGGATCGTTCCACTCCATGATCGCCAGGGCATCCGAGCTTTTCCAACTCTGCCCTGAGGAGAAGAAAAAGGAAGGATTCCTTTATCAACGGCGCGAGGCCAAGAGGAAGACGGTCCTCGCGGTGCCTCTACTGGACGACATTTGGGATGAGGGCCTCGCCCTCCTCAAGAACCCTTCCACGACGCCAGCTAGAAGAGACCGGTACGAGAAGAAGTACCGGGTCCCGGACGCGGCCTCCCTGTGCCTCCGGGCGCAGCCTACCCCGGACTCCGTCGTCTCCGCGGCGGCCAGGAAGAAAGCCGGGGGGGGTGCGGCCTCCACATCGACTTCCCCACCGGACGGCGAGGGAAAGAAATTGGACGCTATGGGACGCAGGGTCATCTCGTCTGCAGCGACGACGATTAAAGCGGCCAACGCCTTGGCTATCGTGGCCCGCTACGACAGGGAGCTATGGTACAAACTGGCTCCCCTGCTGGACTTCCTACCGGACGACAAGAGGGCGGATGCCCTGGAGATCCTACAGGAAGGTGAGGTGGCGTCGGACCACGCCATCACTATTGCGACGGACATCGCCGACACTGGGTTTCGCCAGTTGGGCAACGGCGTGTGCCTTAGGCGGCGTGGATGGCTCAAGGCTACGAACTTCCGTCAAGACGTACAGACCAGAGTCCTGGACATGCCGTTCGATGGGAACAACCTGTTTGGGAAAACAGTGGACGATTCCCTTCAGGCCATTAAAGCGGACACTGAGACGGCCCGGGCCCTTGGGGTTCTGCAGCAACGACGGACGCCCTTTCGGAGCAGCGGAGGCAAGGGCGCCTCCAAAGGTTCCGGCGGCGGTTTCTCCACCTACCGTCAAGCGGCCCGCTCGTCGTCTCAGGAGGCCTACAGAGGACGAGGCATGTCTGGCGGACCCCGCCGTCGTCACCAAGGAGGTCAAGGCGGCAAAGCCTCGTCGAAACAGGATTGAACCGGCCGTGGGGTCGGGCCCCCACCGAAGCACCCCGGTGGGAGGCCGGCTGGCGAGCTTCGTCAGCGTGTGGGAGTCCATCTCCACCGACCGTTGGGTGCTGGACGCCTTAGCCTGGGGCCACGCGCTCGAGTTTCAAAGAAGGTGCCCGCACGTCCCCCCCGTGGCCAGGAAAGAGCTTCACGTCCCTCAGCTTCTCCTGGAGGTAAAGGCGATGCTCAGGAAGGGCGCCATCGAACTCGTCCCAAAGAGGCTTCGGGGCTCCGGAGTTTACTCGAGATACTTCCTCGTGAAGAAGAAGACTGGAGGATGGCGCCCCATCCTAGACCTGCGACGTCTGAACAAGTTCATCAAGGCGCAGAAGTTCCGGATGGTCACCCTCCAGCACGTTCTGGGTCAGCTGGAGGAAGGAGACTTCCTGTCGTCGTTGGATTTGGAGGATGCCTACTTCCATATTCCCATCCTAAAGGGGCACCGAAAATTCCTCAGGTTTGTGGCCCAAGGGCGTCACTACCAGTTCAAAGCCCTCCCCTTCGGACTATGGTCGGCACCCAGGGTATTCACCAATGCTTTGCACCGGTGGCGGCCAAGGTGAGGTCCATCAAGTCCCTCCTCGGAATGATGTCTTCTTGCATCTACCTCATTCCCATGTGCAGGCTCCGGATGCGCCCGTTGCAGGAGTTCCTGGACGCGCGCTGGATCCAAACGACGGGCGGCTTCGAGGAGAGGATCACACTCGACGAGAGTTTCCGCCGAGCGGCCCGGTGGTGGGGCAACCGCGCGCATCTGACGGCGGGCATGGACTTCCAGACCCCAGACCACCAGGAGACAGTGACCACGGATGCTTCCCTGGAAGGGTGGGGAGCGCACACCGAAAATCTGCACGCGAGAGGCCTTTGGCTCCCGACGGAGAAGTCCCTCCATATCAACGTCCTGGAGCTCCGTGCAGTGTTCTGGGCCCTCAGGTCCTTCCTTCCGTCCCTCAAGGGCAAGGTGGTGAGGATCTTCACCGACAACACCACCACCATGTTTTACATCAGGAAACAGGGCGGAACCAGGTCCCCAGCACTGTCCAAGGAGGCGCAGGACCTGTGGCATTGGGCCGTCGCCCAAAGGATGTTTCTGGTGCCGTTTCATCTGGCAGGGATAAAAAACACCATCGCCGACTCACTCAGCAGGGAGCTGCGCTCGTGCCACGAGTGGGAACTACGGCAGGATCTAGTGGATCGCCTCTTCCGACGGTGGGGCACACCCCAGATCGACCTGTTCGCGACGGCGACGAACTCCAAGTGCCGGAGGTTCGCCAGCAGGTTTCCCCAGGCGAGGAGCATGGGCGATGCTTTCTCGTTCCCCTGGGAGGGCCTGTTCCTCTACGCGTTCCCTCCTTTGCCACTGCTAATCCGGCTCGTCAACCAGCTCAAGAGGTCACGGTGCAGGATGATCCTCGTCGCACCTGGGTGCCGAGGCAGATATGGTTCCCGGACCTTCTGGACTTGTCAGCGTCCCCGCCAATCAAGCTGCCGGTGGACGCGGATCTACTCTCCAGGGAAGGAGGCGCCATCCTCCACCACGACCCGAAATCGCTGAACTTGCAGGCCTGGCTCCTGCAGCGCTAGAGTTTGGAGGATACGACATACCGGCCGACTGCAGAGAGGTTCTTGCAAAGGCCAGGGCGTCCTCGACTCTTAAATGCTACGGACACAAATGGAAGAGGTTCTCTGTCTGGTGCAACGCACAGAAGATTAACCCTCTACGGATTACGGCTCCCCAGGTACTGCCGTACCTGCTGACGCTGGCCAAAGCTGGACTGGTACAAGCGTCCATCAAGATTCATCTTGCTGCGATCTCCCGATACACCAGAACCACGGGCCGGACATCCTTGTGGTCTCATCGTCTGGTGAAAGAGTTCATGAAGGGACTGTTCAGATCGTTCCCGCCGGTGAAGGCTCCGGCCCCGGTGTGGGAGCTCAACGTGGTGCTGACCAAGCTCATGGGACCTCCGTTCGAGCCTCTGCACTCGGCCCCGTTGAAGTTTCTGTCGTGGAAAACAGCGTTTCTTGTGGCCATCACCTCCGCACGACGGGTGGGAGAGATCCAGGCCCTTTCCTGCAAGGTCCCGTACTTGACTTTTCACGACACGAGGGTAGTGCTCAGGACGCACCCCTCCTTCATGCCCAAGGTACCGTCGGACTTCCATCTCAACGAACCCTTGGTGTTGCCTGTGTTCTTCCCGTCGCCTTCGTCGCCGGCTGAGAGGACTTTGCACTCGCTGGATGTGGCTAGAGCGCTGAAGTTCTACGTGGACCGCACGAAGTGTTTTCGGAAGACGTCACAACTCTTTGTGAATTTTGGACCTGTCAATCAGGGGAAGGCTCTCTCGAAGGCTTCCATTTCCAGATGGCTCTCCGGCTGTATCATGTACTGTCATCGGTTGGCAAACCGACCGCTGCCTGGCCGTCCGAGAGCCCATTCCACCAGAGCGATCGCAGCTACCACGGCGTTCCTTTCTGGTGTGCCCCTGCTGGACATATGCAGGGCTGCTACGTGGAGGTCGACGCACACCTTCACGAAATTCTACTGCGTCGATCGGGATTCCAGGGAGGAGTCCAGGGTCGGCCAAGCAGTGCTGCGCAACCTGTTCGCCTGAGGTGAGCCTGGTGAGGAGGTAAGATGCTTAATGTTGAGTTTGATGTACTGCTTACTGTTGAGCCTTTGCCACCTCCCGTGGTTGTGCATGTGTGTACTGCTATGTATTCTTTATTCATGAGCATGTGAATCCATGCCAGACCCCATGCTGGAGAAGGAACAAGTTACTTACCTGTAACTGTTGTTCTCCAGCATGGGTCTGGCATGGATTCACATGCGAACCCTCCCGCCTACCCCTCTGCGGCTCTTCACTTGGTCATACTGCCACTTCACGTGCTTCCAAATCTGAAGATGGCTGCCAGAGGCGGTGCTTAGGTAGAGGGCAGTCATTGGCTGTGGTCAGTATGACGCAGAGACCAGTGATTGGTTATTACTACGAAAGACAGATCAGAAACGAAACTGATACTGGTTTTTTCTTTACCGAGGATTCCCAGCCTGACGACGGGGAATATTCATGAGCATGTGAATCCATGCCAGACCCATGCTGGAGAACAACAGTTACAGGTAAGTAACTTGTTCCTTTTCCGAAGTCCCAACTCCCCTCCCACCCCCTTTTTTACATAAACACAGGGGCGAGGAAGAGGGTGACTGAGAGTAACGAGACTAACTCTCTCACATCGTACTGGACATGTCCCAATAATCGGGTCAGGCAAAGTCAGGCACTTTACACTAAGTGCATACACCTGATACCAGTTAGTTTTCCTCACATGAACAAAAGGCAATACCTAAAAACACACTCTGAGCAAGACGGAATAAGAGTACAAGCAGAACTTCCGGGCGAAAGCACACCTATTGCAGTTGAGCAACGGACCAAGGGACGAGAGCAGCAGGCCGAAAACCCCAAGGGTTCCATACTGAATGGTGTTGCCTCTGACAGACTGCGAAAGACACATGAAGAAGGCCAGATCCCACAAGTGAAGATTGTATTGTTTCAAGGATGCCAGCGACCCTCCCGGGTGAACAGCAGAGTTGGGGAGGCGAGGCCAAGCCTGTGGTACTAGCCTTGAGTTGTGAATTGGAAATAGCAAAACAAGAAGGTAGCGCACACTGCCGGTAAGATGGCAAGCGACCTGAGCGACCAGTGTGTGTCAAAACAAATGAAGTAGCAACATTATATCACAAGTGAAGGCTGCACGCGTGTGGATGAGACGCGAAAAAAAGGAAGACCTGTGAATGAACTTTGAAGTAAAAGGCAGCTGTGAGATCAGTGATACTAAGCAACAGAGTTGTCCGGCGCACGGAAATAGCCCATTCAAATGTCTCAGTGAATGGTACATTGTTTGAAGCTAAAGGGCGAACAAACCGCAAAATTGAATTAAGCGAGAGTAAACGTGAACTTTGAGTCGAAGTGGTCCTGCGGTGGTTTGTAAAGAGAGCCACGCGCATTTGAAAGTCTTCAACATCCGAATGGCGTCAGTGCCCGATTTAGGGAGACCTGAGGTACAATAAGCTTTGTGAGAAAGTATAAGGTGTCTCACCTATTATTCCCTGGGGATCTGTCATCCAGGTGGCCAGGACACGGCCATCGCTTTTGGATCCAGTTTCTGGGGGTGGACCAGTGCGGGAGGATAACCTAGGTGGAGTGGGACACTGGATGGTGAGATGCGGTATCCGCTTCCCTGTAACACCATTACCCCTTCCTACCAGGTAGGATACCTAGTAACTCAGCTCCCCCGCCCCCACCTTTCACAACACAAGCACTTTCTCATAGTCGGCTGGACAGCCCACTATGAGTGAAAATGTGCTAACACCCGAGCCGTATATATCTGACGTGTCCCAATACAATGGTCAGGCAGGGTCAGGCACAATTACTGACCACAACGCACACCTGACTTCCATTGCGCTTCCCCACACGGATACAATGCAGAGCACGAGAGCACACTCTTGAGAGAGGCAAACCACACGAGGAAACAGCATTTCCAAGATGACAGTTTAACATGAGCAGGAAGACAGTGAAACCGAAGGGGATCACAAGGAGGGATGTTCCTTTGACCTTTTCGACAAGGAACTGTTACTTTCATGAAGCCTCGAGAATAGAACGTGTAAGACTAGGAAACCAGACTGAGGAATCATGCATTGTGTTTCGGAGGTACCCGGGGCCCTCACGCGTCAGTAATCTAGGCGGGGAGGATCGCCAGCTCCTGTGGTACTGTCCTTGGCTTCAACAACAAAGTGTCAGTGAAACCAACACAGCCGGTGAGTTTGGTAGACCGATACAAGTCCGGTCTGTGTTGAAGCCAAGGTTGCAAGCGGCAACATTGTATGGCGAGTGATGGAAAAAACATTGTATGAAACGTGTGTGATAACCAACGTGGGTAAAGTTGAACTGCAGATGAAGGATTGAACTTTGAAGCCAAGATATACAATACCTTTGACAGAGTGGCCCGGCACCATGTGCATGCTCAATCGAAGGTCTCTGTAAGGTATCCAGCTGAGAGTTGACAAAAGTGAAAGAGTGGCAAAGGATTGTGAATCGAAGTAGTCGTGTAACGGGTCAATCCAAATCCTGTGAACAATTAAGTCTTTGATGTTGATACAGTAAAGAAAGTTGATGGCAAAGTAGATAAAGTTGGTCCGAGCCCAACGGAGTGAGATCAATTGAAAGCTTTGTGTTAAAGCCAGTTTGTGTTACAATAGATAACTTGGTTTGAGCCCGTCGGAGGGAGACTGATTGAAGATTTTGTGTTCGAACGGATCTGAGTCCGGCGGAGGGGTATCCGGGGTGAACAGTAAATCACCCAAGAAGTTGTACATGTGAATCCTGAGAAGAAAGGATCTTTTGACTGTTTGTCGTATCAGGACCTCTGAAGTAAGAGACTTTGAATGGCAAAGAGACTTTGGCCCAGAAGGCCCCGATACTGAGATTTGAACTGCATCCTCGTGCTAGAGAAGCCATAAACTGTGCTAAGCTAAGGTGTGACGGCTGCCTTATACTGTGCTGAAAACGTGTGGAAGGGAAACCAGCAGCTTGAATACCCTGGCATATCATTTCTTGATTTTGCATAACCTTGTTTCCCACACTATTTGTATTTAGAAGTAAGGAATGGCAATAGATTTTTTTTTAAAGTATAGGCTCTTTTATTTTGACAAGACACCTCTAGGACTGTTATTAATATTTGATGGTCGTAGTTTGCTCCCATCTTTAGATTTAGGATTAGATAGGCATTTTTCAAACCCAATTGAAGTTCAATAAACACCCTTTAACTGTGGTCGCTTGTATCTGTATTACTGTTGATACACTGCTTTCCTTACACTTGGGGAAGGGAGGCCTGGCAAGTTTGTCTTGAACTGTAATGTGAGAGGTCTGAGCCCGACAGAGTTGGACCTTTGTGAACTTTATGTTGAAATACAATTTTGAAAGTCAAGAATGAGACTTTAACGTGGAAGGCCAGACAGGCCTCAATCCACGGTTTGGAACTGCTTAGAGTGTTAGAAACCGAGCCAGAGTGTCATCCTGCCTACAAGGATAGCCTTACTCTGTGATGTTTAACATGAGGAGGGAGGAGAGCTGGTTCCACTACCTTATTCTTTTGAACACTGATTTTTCCTTTCCATACATTTCTCCTTTTTACACTTTTTGTACAAGAGATACAGCAGGCATTAGGTTTTTGTTAGCATGGGCCATTTTGATTTGACAGACTCCACTAGGACTGTTTGTTTATCGTTTGATGGTCGAAACTACTCCCATCTTCATTATAGGCCAAAATAGGAGTTTCTCTGGCCCCAACATTTTCAATAAACGTTTTACAAATTGTTTCCATTGTCAGTGTCATACTTTTGATACCATGCCTTCCCTACAGCCCCCAGGGATGTAATTTCACCAAAATGCAAGGGTTCGCATAAGTGACATCACACGACCCTTGAAAAATACAGGAAAAGCGGGCACCACTTAGGGTAAAAGATGATCTTAACAAACCATAGTCTCTTTGGTTGTTGTGTGTTCTGAGTGGGGTGCAACCCACTGTGTCACGCCTCTATGCTGGGAATGTATGGGACTGATGGGGAAAAAAGACCTAAGCTCAATAGCCTTCGGTGTTGGCTGCACGCCCTAAATACCACTCAAGTGGTTTCTTAAAATTTTAGATAAGTTAATTAATCATTCGCTTATGGTTTGTTATACTCCTAAAATAATTTGTCAAAATGATTTGTAAACTGAATTTTCAAAATTAATGTGATTTATATGCAGATGCCCGATCACTGCCAATGCATTTCCGACTGATTAGTCCTTCATTGGGGCATTTCTGTTACATTTGATCAACACCAAACCCTTGTATCAATTCAGTCAACACATACAATTCGTATCAACTGTATCATCAGGTTTCAATATGGAAAACAGTTGGGCCAATATTATAGGAAAAATTAAGGTATCATAATTTAAAACCGCATATCACAATTCAAATGCAGCTTAGTATACATGCAGGCCACATGACAGTGACAAATGACAATAGAACGACATTTAGAGAACAATAAAAAAAGAAAAAACAAAGAGAAAACATCTGTCAAATAATAAACTCTTTAATATGAACCTTTTCCATTAACCAAGTGCTCCTTGTTTGTTATAGATGATGATGTCTGCCAGGTTAAATGTCACCATCTATAAACACTCCCTCCTAAGTGCCCAGAACGCCTTCATTGTTGTGCTTGCTAGTGCTGACAAAGGTAATTAGCTAAGAAAAGCATGGTTCTGCTCAAAGATGTATTGTGATGATCGTTGAGTGAGTCCATCCTCTATAGTTGCTCTATTTAATAATAGCCCTGTACACCGTGCTGATTAACTCAGTCTCTGTGTCACCGTTATTATCATGTTGGGACATTAAGAGGCTTACCTTATAAACGCACTGGCTGATTCGTGCTGTGCTGTTTATTGAAAGGTACTAAAACATCCCTTTTCGGTTGGCATGGTGCGAGCGAAGGTTTGAGCGCAGGGTTACCTGCGTTCTCATGTATACATATGTTCCCATGGTAACAATGCTAGACATCGAACATGTTTCATCTAGTGTTGTGAGGGTAATTACAGCAACCATTTTGGAACCGATAGTTTAGAGTGTCAGAAACAAGAGATATGCCATGAGATAATGTGGTATGTGTGTACATCGTCAACTTAAAAAGCAATAAATCATGAGGACAGTGTTGGTGAACTTTACTGGGAAATTAGAAAAACAAACTGTGTAAAAAAGGAAAGGAAACTCTTTTATAGTGAAAGTCAAAACTTGCGCAAATCATGATAGTAACCCCGTAAAATGGTTAATTGTCGTTAGGTAAGGCTAAATAAAATTATTCCAGTTTCAAAGATACATTTCCTAAGATCGAAGTTCTAGAGCCTGGCTTAGCCTGAATATGTTTCATGGTCGGCTTATATAGAGCTACTTATTGCTAGCCCCACCTAACTAGGCTCAGGTATTTTAGGACAGCTAATCATGGGTTGCTTAGGACATATGTAGATCCTGCAATTGACCTGGACTCTCAATTAAAACAAATATATAAACTTGTAATCAAAACAATAGAGAAACAAATATAAATACACACTGTTACACAAGATCTGAAGAGGTTAGATCTTCTGTCTTAAAGGAAAGCATACCACAAAAACATTTCAAAGGAAGCAATTAAGATCCCACTCTTCATTATTTCCGTTGGGACTTAAGGCATCTAGCCGGTCTATCCAGTAGGCTTCTCTCTGTGCCCTCAGTCTCTTGAAGTATTTTCTTTGAATTTTCGTGTCAATTGTTTCCAATACCTGAAACTTCAATTTAGGGATGCTGTGTCCTTTCTCATTGAAATGTCTTGCTACTGCCGATGTGGCATTTCTGTTCCTGATGCAGGATTTGTGCTCATTTATCCGTATGTGTATCTTTCTTCCCATTTCCCCTACGTAATAAATGCCACATGGGCATTGTACGCAAAATATATTGCATTTTCCGTGAGATGTGTAACATATGTCCTCAATAATATCTTTTCACCAGTGTTGGGATGAAATACTGCTGGTCCTTTGATTATGTTGCAGTTTCCACAGTTTAGGCATGGGAAAGGCCCTATGTTCTTGGCCTTCAGCCGAGGTTTAGTGCTGGTTTTGGTGTTCACCAGTAGGTTCCTTAGATTGTTAATCCTTTGATAGGCAAAGGTGGTGGGATTACTGAATAAGTCTTTTGTCCTGTCATCGCTTGTGGGGATACTCCAATGTTTGATGATGCATTTTTATATTTGGTGACTCTGGGTTGAACATTTCTAAACATAGACCATTGGGGGTGTGATTCTTTCAGTTTTGTTTTTTAACAAGTGCTCTCCACTTTGGGTGCCCGTTTCGGCTATTGCCATTGTCGAATCAGTCTCAGGATACCCCCTTTCTCTGAGTTTGGTGCACAAATTAGTCAATTGTGCATCACACACTGTTGGGTCGCTCACTATTTTTTTTAATTTTCAGAATCTGCCCGTAGGGTAAATTCTTCAGTGTTTGCTGTGGATGAAAACTTAACCTATGTTGCAGGTTGTTCCTTTCAGTAGGTTTAGTAAACAGAGTCATCGATATTTGGTCATCTTGTACATTAATTTGTACATCGAGGTAATGGATTCCCAATTTCTGCCATAAATTGAATTCTGGGATCGATCGTATTGATAAAGATGAAAAACTGCTTTGAGTTGCTCTCGCTCTCCTTGCCATACACCAAGGGAACTATGCCTTTCCCTACAGCCCACAGAGACGTCATTTCACCAAAATGCAAGGGGTAACAGAAGTGATATAACACGACCCTTAACCTCTGATGACAGCACAAAACGTGATGTAATTTGGCCCACCCCGAAATGACATCAAGGGACGCAATGGAACACAAACGTTGACCCCTTGACGAAACAGGAAGTAGCATCACATAGCATTGTTTGCAAGTACACTACGAAAAATGTGGTTACGATATCACTGTAATGTTCTATACAAGAATGGACCACCATATGTATTGTTAATATCGGTGTGCATAGGCCCATATTACCAAATTACTGTGAATGCAAGCAGACGTACGAGGCCTAATGATATGTTATTATATAAGTGCTTTATATAGAACAAATGCACATACAATATCACCCAACCTGGGCTGGTACTCATTTATCAACCTCAGAAGGATGAAAGGCTGAGTTGGTCTTGCTGATATTCGAACCTGCAACCTGCAGATCACACACACATAGCAGCAGTGAGCGCTCAACCCACTGAGCTATCTTACTGGCTATAGTTAAATAAGTAATTACATTTCGAATGGATTGTGTCCTCAAACGTATTCCTGATATTTCCAGTATTCAGCTTTGCTGCTTCGGAAAAAGGTTTTCAGCAGGGGGCCCTGTGCGTCGATGCCTGTCGACTCGATGTCCCTCGGAGGCCTCCGTCTCAATGCTGATGTCACCAAAGGTACATGTCGCACGCGCACCGCCCGTTGGCTTCAGTTCCATTTTTCTGCGCTTATGCTTCAGATACAGTACACTTCGTTCTTCCTTGTGAGGAAAATCTTCAAGTAAATTCTTCAAGTAAAATCTTAAAATCTTTGAGTAAAATCGAGAGATGGCTTCATCATCGGTGTCTTCCACTCCCAAGTCAGGTTTCAAGAAATGGCGGTGCGAAGATGTCCGTTACGGACCCCCATAGGATATGCCTATGATGCCTGGAATCCACTCATTCGTCATCGGAGTGTGAGGACTGCCTGTCCATGAAGTCGAAAGCCCTGAGAGAGCACAGAGAGAAGCTTGCAGCAGGTAGGACCCATAAATCCTCTTCGACTCTGTCAAAAAAACGAAAAACTTAGGGCGAGTCAAGAACTGTTTCTCGTCACCGTAAGAATAAACAATCCCGATCGCGTAGTGGCTCCCACCACTCGTCATCTTCTAGACATGTAATGAAAGGGCGCCATAGATCGCCATCTTCCTAGTCTTCCAGATCCTCTCTGGAACCGGTCGTTTGCCCCACTAAATTTGCCTCACCAGCCCAGTGGGGGAATAGTTTAGGCTTAAGATGTTGAAGGTGTTGGAGAACACGGCCTTGTCCCCCTTGACTACACCCAAAAGCCATGCTCCCGTCGAAAGACCTCATAAGCCTAAAAGCCGTGCGTCTTCGGACCCGGTGGGCAAAACTCCTCGAGAGCGATCAAAGGATCCCTCAAGTCGAGGAAAAGTCCCTTTGAGGACTGAGTCGTCGACGTCATTGATGCCGAAAGACTCGTCAATGACACCATCAGGGTCGAAAGATGAGTCATCGACGCCATCAGCGCCACAAATATATGAAAAGCCATCTGCGCGTAGAGCTTCTCGATGCCACAGGTGTCCAAGCCGTCGACAGTCTCGGCTCCTTTGACCACAAATATTATGACATTGACTACAATGGAGAAAACATATGCCCCTTTGCCTAGGGCTGAATATTTCAAGTCTCTCTCCTCTATTTATGAGGTTGAAGAGGAATCCTCAGATGAATCTAGGCCTTTTGGTCTCCAGTATGCTACGCCATCAGTCCCAGAAGCTTTAATTTCAGAGGACTCCAGAATACAGATTTTTCAAGAATGCCTGCATGATGCCAGTGGCTTAGATGCATCACCAGAGGTTGAGTTGTGCAGGTCAGACCCCGGTGACCATGCAGAAGTTGCATATAGACAATTGATGTCAAGAGTTATGGAATATATGGGTTGGTTGAGACTGACTCCAGTCTTTGAGCAGGACGACTTAACCGACATTTTGGACAGGAGACCCCAAGAGGACCCAATTGTGCCATTCAATTAAGCCTTGCAAAGGCGTGTGGCTACCAACTGAGAGGCGCCTGAGGTTATTTCCGGCTGTCAACAAGAAGTTGACTTCAAAATACAGAGTTTCAAGTTCTGATCCATTTTTCTTGTCAAAACAACCAACACCAGAGAGTCTGGTGGTTCAAGCTGCCACCTCAACCAGTAGACAGAATGCCTACCCTACAATCCCTCCAGATAGGGATAACCGTTACGACGCCTGAGCCAAGAAAGTGTTTTGGGCTGGGAGTATGGCCTTGAAATCAGCCAATGCCATGTGCACGTTGGCAAGGTTTACGCACACCCTATGGGAGTGCATTTCAATGGCGGCTGACCATATCCCCCAACGGGAAGAGCAAGGCAGTTTTTAAAACATAGACAACGATGGCAAAGATGCTATGTGCGAATGCCTCCAGACTAGTCTCGACTTTACTGACAGTATCAGCAGAGCTATGGCGGCGAGTACAGTTATGTGCAGGTTTGCCTGGTTGAGAAAGTCAGGATTTGCCCCCGACATAGAATCCAGACTTCTCAACATGCCCTTTGATGTCACTCACTTATTCGGAAGCAAGGTTGATGAGAGTTTGGAGAAACTGCAAACTTCTAAGTCAGCAGCCAAATCACTTGGTGCTGCAATCAGACAACCTCCAAACCGCCCCACGTGTATACCCTGGAGGGGTAGTTCCTTTCATAACTACTCCACATTTGGAAGGGGCAGAGGACAGCGAGCTGAAAGAGGCCAAAGAAGATTCCATTGTGATGGACAGGAAGAAATATTAAGACCGCAGCAACAGCGGCTGCCTTACCTTCAGCCACTGAGTCAGCCGCCCCAAACCCTCTCTGGGGACTTGGTTCACAAGACTGCAGTGGGAGGCAGACTGTCAAAGCATCTGACAGAATGGCAGGCTATTACTTCAAATGCTTTGGGGATTGCAAACAGTTGCCCAGGGTTACTGCCTTCCCTTTCTGCAAAAGCCTCGGAGTCATCCACCGGGGAACTGCTGTTTCAAAGTTCCAGAACCGCCACTTATGCAGGAGATTCTAACCCTGCTAGAGAAAGGTGCTCTAGAACCAGTACCTGAAGCGGAGAGGAACATGGGTTGGTACTCCCTGTACTGTCTAATCCCCAAGAAGGACAGAGGATTGAGACCTATCTTGGACTTAAGAGACTTGACCAAGTTCCTCAGGAAGGATAAGTTCGAGATGGTAACCCTTTCTCCGATCCTTCAGGCCCTCCAGCTTCAGGATCGGATGGTATCATTGGACCTTCAGGATGCTTACTTTCATGTGCCGATCCATCACAAGCACAGATAGTAGCTGAGGTTTGCTGTTGGCGGTTCTCATTATCAGTTTTGAGTTCTGCCATTTGAGCTGACCTCGGCCCCAAGGGTGTTCACCAAACTGATGGCGGTTGTGGCAGCAAGTCTCAGGAGAGGGGGAATTCATGGTTTACCCCTACCTAGATGATTGGCTGATCAGGGCCAGTTCCCCAGACCTTGGAACACCTCAGCTATACCTGTCACTCCCTTCACAGACTGGGCTTCTCCCTCAACTTCAAGAAGTCCCACATGATACCTTCACAAAGACTCCAATTCATTGGAGCAGTCAGTGATGCATCCCTGGAAAAGGCCTCGCCACCAGTGGTGAGGGCGCAAGACATTCTGCAGATGGTGACCAAATTCCAAAATGCCCAGCATCTACCGGCCTTCGATTTTCTGAGGTTGCTCAGCCTTGTGGCATCCTGCGGTTTTCTGGTGCCAGAAGCTCCCCTGAGAATGAGACTCAGCGGTCCCAATTCTCAAGAGGAATGTCGGGCCTCCTTCAAATCCCGAGCAGTGTCTCACATGACCTTGGGTGGTGGGCCTGTCGGGAGAACACCTTGAAAGGAGAACCGTTTGGCAACCATGGTCGGAGATAACAGTAGTGATGGACAACTCACTCACGGGGTGGGGAGCCCACACCAACGATCTGAGTATCAGCGGTTGTTGGTTTCCATCAGAATCCAAACTACATATCAAACTTTTGGAGCTGATGGCAATAAGACTAACGCCGAAGGCCTGCCTGCACTCTATATGGGGAAATAATGTCCTGATAATGACAGACAACAGAGTGGCCATGTACTACCTCAACAAGAGAGGAGGTGTAGGGTCACTACCACTGTGCAGAGAGGCAATGCAGCTCTGGTTATGGGTAATACAAGAAGGAATCTCTCTGATGGCAGTTCACCTAGCCTAAGAGCGAAACACGACGGATGCTCTGAACATGCCAAGCACAGTCTCCCACGAGTGGGAACTAGTCAGGAAGTCCTTCAAGAGATCTTCACCCTTTGGAGAACCCTCA
This sequence comes from Ambystoma mexicanum, assembly GCF_040938575.1. NCBI lineage: Eukaryota > Metazoa > Chordata > Amphibia > Caudata > Ambystomatidae > Ambystoma > Ambystoma mexicanum. The sequence continues at coordinate 468,569,941 of NC_090936.1, read as the reverse complement.
AGTGGATCTGTTCGCAACCGGTGCCAACCAGAAGTGCGTGCTGTACTGCTCAAGGGAATTTCCCCCAAGAGGAGCTCTAGGAGACACGTTTGTGGTGCACTGGAAATGTCCACTCCAGTACGCATTTCCTCCAGTCACCGTCATTCCTCAAGTAATCGGGAGGTTGAGAAAGTTAAGAAATCCATGATCCTAGTTGCTCCGGATTGGGCCAGGAGGACATGGCACGCGCACCTTCTGGACATGTCCATCTGCCCTCCGATATGTCTTCCACAAAGAGAGGACCTCCTCTCGCAAGAGGAGGGTCAGGTTCTCCATCCGGATATCAGAACGCTCAGACTTCACACATGGTTTCTTGGAGGCTGAGATAGAAGGATTGGGACCTCCCCAACGATGTAATGGAGATTTTGCTTTCAGCCAGAAGGCCAGCAACTAAATCTTTGTACCCCTGCCTTTGGAATAAGTTCTGCAGCTGGTGTAGAGATAAGAGTGTTGACCCATGTACATGTAATACACTGATGGTGTTATCCTTTTTGTTACATCAAGCTCATTTGGGGCTCCAGATTGGTACCATTAAGGGATATCTGGCAGCGCCTTCTATTTTTAAGCGCTCTTCAGAAGAGGTTTTTTACTTTAAGATACCTCTAATAATAAACATTTTAAAGGGACTAACAAATGTTTTCCCTCCAATCTCTTTTCATGTCCTAGTCTGGGATCGCAACTTGGTGTTGAAGTTTATGATGTGTGCTCCTTTCGAGCCTTTACACTTCTGTCATTTGACGCTAATAACCCTAAAAAGCATCTTTTTAGTAGCTATTACATCTGCCCGAAGGGTGAGTGAGATTAAGGATTTATCCTGCAAGCCTCCTTATACTGTCTTTTATAAAGATAGTGGTGCTGAATGTAAAACCCACTTTTCTACCCAAAATTGTCTGAGTTTCATCTCACATAAAAGATAACTGTACCACAATTTTACCGTTGTCCTCACTCGGGGAAGGAAGAGGGGAGGCTTCACAGGCTTGACCCTAAACGTGCACTGAGCTTTTATATATCTAGAATGGCAAAGTTGGAAAGGATGACCAATTATTCATGGGCTATTCGGGTGACAAATTCTGTATGGCTATCACCAAACACATTATCCAGGCGGATTATATTGGCAATATCAGAATGTGACAGAGTGGTGGGAAAAGAGCCTCCAGATGGGCTTACTGGCTTATTCAACCAGAGACATGGCAACTTACTCTGCTTTACAGAGGGGAGTACCAAAGAAGGAAATATTTGCGGCTGCCACATGGTCGTCTGTACATACCCTCACTAAACATTATAGTTTATACTCTTCAGGACACACAGACAGACACACAGACACATACACATACACATATATACACACATCCTTGAGAGCATATCAAAAGATGAGGAATACGCGAGAGGACACAATCCATTCAAAGAACAAGTTACTTACCCCTGGTAACGTTCTTTCGACTGGATGTTCCTCCCAACCTACCCTGCAGTAGAATTTCCTTTAAGATTACAGTCTGCACTCTATCAGGAGGAGTAACCATCGGGTATAAGAAAAATCCCCTTCACTCGTAAAAACGGAACTGAAGCCAACTGGCGCTGCACGTGCTACATATACCTTTGGTGATGTCGACATCAAGACAGGGGCCTCTAAGGGACAGCGAGTCGAAGCACAGCGCCCCCTGCTGGAAAAAAAATCCAAGTGGCAAAGCTGGATATTGGAAATATCAAAAGATAAGGAATACGTGGGAGGAACATCCAGTCTGACTCTACTTCCTCCCTCACTTCCTCTAAACTTAATCCATCTCCATGAGGTTTTCTTTTATAATTCTCCCTTCCCAATTAAGAGCTTGTAACCAAATTGCATTTTTAGTTTACTACTTTTAATAGGACAAGATAACTGCAACCCAGGTGGAAGGGTAGGCAAGGCTGCAATATCAGAAGAACCAGCCCAAGAGGAGTCCTGCCTCACACACCACTATAATAATACCCATGAGGTTCGTAATGGACCTCAAAAACCTCCTGAAGCCCAGTGCAGTGCTTTGATCCCAGAGTAACCACAGTTCAAAACCAACCTTCATTTAAAGTACCTCTAGCTCCACCCAGCTCCCCTCTCTATAGAACCTAGTTGTTTGCATTCAAGGGAGTGAGTGTAAGGACTTTGCTTTCTTTTGTGCATGGTTTCAATCTGTCCATACTTAGAATGACACTCTGGAAATGTAGAAGGCTTCACAGCCTGACAGCTGCTAACCCCAACAACTGTTCATGTGCAAAATGTTTAAGGCCAAGAGAACAAGCCTAGGCTTTCTCGGACTACTGCAGCAGCAGTTACATTTCCCAAAATGGACAGATTTGCTCATTACTAAACTTTCAGAAAATAGCAGATTTGCAATTTCTCTCCCAACTGGTTTTAACAGGGGTTCCAGGTGTACAAACTGGCAGATCACCATTTCTCTTTCCTGTCACTCCATTTTGGGGCTCATTCACTTCTGTTTCCAGCCCAATCTTTCAACTTTGGCTGGCTGACTGGCTAGCTGAGATGGCCCTTCAGTGCTGATCTTTGGGTGCAGTTTTATCAGATTCCCTCCCTGGTCCATTAGTTTTCTATGGTGCTCTTAATGTGGCTTAAAGCACTGTTCAAACAAAGTGTGTCATACGCTTTTGGTACCATACATGTGGCACACACAGCTCTCTGCAGCTCCCTGCACAGGACCTGTGAGCTGCGCAGCAACTGCATTCACTGACGATATATTGTCAGAATATCAAACAATCCCATGTCACAGCATCTGCACCTGTGGTGTAGGTCAGACTAGCCTTCATTAAAGTGAATGGCCCTTTAATTCTCTTCCATTCATTCCTATGGAACTGTGAACTTAGCTGGGATGCTCCTGAAATCACTCTTGGGTACTTGCGCTCCCATGGACGTTTTTCCTGACTCTCATAGGGATTCTGTGAGTGCCTTGTCATGTTCCATCATCATTTTTGTACTTACCACTGAATTTCTATGCATTTTTAAAGTCATACCCTGCTTTTATCTCATGGTAAACCTAATTGCAATACTTTGACTATTTCTAGTAAGTGTTCTTTTTTCCTTGAAATGTTTAACGAAGGTAACTTGCTAAAGGTTGTATTGATTCTTGGAAGCCTCATTTTCTCTGTAGCTATTACATATGATTATATGTGTCGGTGCATTAATACTAGTATAATGCCGTAGAGGGTTCAAATGAATGTGGATGAATGTTAATGAGCCTTATGGATTCTAACATAGTTTCCCGTTGTTAAAATTGTGTTTCCCCATATTCCAAGATGGCTGTCGGCGACTGAACAGCTTGTCAGTCGCGCTCCCGACCCGCGGGCCCCCTGCTGAGCTGACTGTGGTAACCAGCCCAAAGACTGGGTAAAAAAAAAAAAGAAAAAGCTTGTGGGGGTCCTGCTGGAGCAGAACATTGGGGAAATCACATCCCCCCCAGAAGTTAGTCGCTGTTGGCAACCAAGGGAAGAAGCCCGCCAAGCGGAGTACCTGTGGGAGCCGACTCGGGGGTGGTGGACGGTAAGCAGGCTAGCCAACGTGCATCCAGCGCCTGCAGCGGGTCCTTGGGGAAGAATCGCTGCTGCCGACGAGGACTGCACCACGCCGGAGGCTCCCAGCACGGTCCTGGTCGGGGGCGTGCTCCGAAGTCCAGCGGTGGGAATGTCTGCGGACAGGGCATACATCTGGTCTGGTCTGGTCTGGCCGCTCTGCGGCTGGGGCTCTGGGGCGGGCCCGCTCGTGCGGGACAGCGGAGCAGCGCTAACGGTGGAGCCCCTAGGATTCAGGCATCGGTTTGCCTGAGGTCGCTGGCTTCTGAGCATTGGAGAGGTGCCCGGAGGCGCTGGGTCTCTGCAGGTGTGGGAAGTGAGGAGACCCAGAGGACTGAGACAAGAAGGCTCAAGCTGCAGAGGGGAGTCACTGCCCAAGAGGGGCTTGCAGGAAGTGCAGCGGTTCCCCCTTGCAGTGGATTGAACGCCGTGGAAGTGGCAAGAGCCTGTGCCTCCCCGGAATATCTGGCATTGCTGAGCGCCCAGTGGCAGAGACCCTCAGCAAGAAGGTTAGCGCAGCATCCCCGTCGGCCCCCTAGCCCCGGAACACACCAGGTGAGTGAACAATGGTCCCACGGCGGTGGCCGCCTGCGCCTCTCTGGGATGCCCTAGGATAGAGAGAGACACACCCTCCCACCCCCATCACCCGAGGCGTGCTGCGAGCTGGGCAGGGACCCATCCTGGGCTAGCCATAATCAAACTTGGGAGGTAGTGTTGACCCAGTGCGGGGGTTTAGGAGGCTGTGTGCAGCAGGGGCAATCCAGTCGACTGGGCACCGACTGGAGAGCGATCAATAACCACCCAACATAGAACCAACGTCAAGAACCCCCAGAGCAAGGAGGGCAGCCCCGTGGAGAGCACCTTTGAACTGGGGGCGGGGGGGAGGAGTGAGGATCAGACTGCATAACAAGAGTGGGGGTTATTTAAATATCCACCGCCCAGAATAGAGAACACTGCCCCTGCACTCAAAAACTCAAAGAAGAGTCGGGAGGGAGACCTAGCGAAAATATGGGCCAGAGATACTGGAGGTGCTCCTGCCCAGCAGCCTGCAGAGGGCGAGAACATGGAGCAGCCAGCAGCGCCCCGGGAAGAGCATGACGCACCAGTAACCGACTCCTCGCTGAAGCTGCTCCTTACAGAAATAGTGGAACAGATCACCTTGGTAGGTCAGAAGCAAATGGAGGCCCTAAGGGAAGACCTAGCAGGAGGGTTGTAGGAAATCAAGAGAGACATTGGCAAAGTCGAACAGCGGGTAGACACCAACGAGAGAGCAATACAGGATCTTGCAGGGGATGCAAGGAAGGCAGAAGCTTTACTGGAAACCCTGGCGGCCGCTACTCACAACCTGGAACTCCAGGCGGAGGATCTCGAAAACAGGTCAAGGCACTCCAATATACGAATTAAAGGCCTGCCGGAGGGAACCCTGGACCAAGGTCTAAATCAGGAAGTCATGGGCATTTTCGCGGGTCTCCTGGAGACCGAAGCTTCCAACGAAATACTATTCGACAGGATCCATAGAGTGGGCCCCAGGAGACAAGAACTGGGCTCAAGACCAAGAGATGTACTGGTAGCACTGCATTCCTACCAGGTGAAGGAGCGGATACTAGGAAAGGCCAGGAAGTCAAAGACGATTACTTAGAACGGGTCGGAGATAGCCCTGTATCAGGACCTAGCGCAAGCAACCCTGGCAAAGAGGAGGAGAATGGGGCCAGTTCTGACCCAAGTACGAGACCGGGGAATACTTTACAGATGGGCCCATCCTTTTGCCTTGACCTTTGAGTGGCAGGGGAAGCATCGGAGGATCACAACCTGTGAACAGGGATTGGTTCTCCTGGGTCTGGACGCGGACGAGCCTCCACCACCGTAGCTGACCAAATCACAAAGAGTGACCAGAAAACCATGGGAATAGTCCACCGTCCGGCTCAGGAAAGCTAGAAGGGGGAATGCTCAAGCAGAAAACAAAAGGGCATCATCGGCAGACGACCAGGACCTACGGAGGAGTCAGGTGTCAGAACACGAATAATGCCACGAGCAGAGCATCCACCGGGACAGGACCGGACAGAGGGTGGGGGGCATATCTTAGAATGGGATTGGGTTATTCCGCGTGGGTCTATCGGGTGGGCGGCTGGTGGACCAACTCTCGAGATGGAGATTCGAGGGGGGCTAGAGACCAGTTGGTCCGGCCCACCAGGGGTGGGAGGGTGAGGGGCAGGGGGGAGAGGGGGGTAAGGGTTTGAGTACTTGGGTTCTTTGCCAAAGGGAGGGTGAACAGGAGGGGGCTGATAGCGAAGGGGGAAAGAGGGACGCGCCTTTGAGCGTTGCAAGTTATTTAACATGGTCCTAGTAGCATGGCTGAAACAGGATCACTAAAGATAATCTCACTGAATGTCAACGGCCTGAACTCAGTAGTGAAAAGGAAAAAGGTGGCGAGATAAGTTAGGCGGGAATGGCCGGACATAGTTACCCTCCAAGAAACGTATATCCAGACAAAGGACAGATGCAGAATTAAGATATGGGGCTACTCTAGAATTCTGCAGGCCACAAAAGCGGTTAAAAAAGCGGGAGTCCTCATAGCACTGAAAGACGGTTTAGAGCTTAAGATAACTGGGAAGGATGCCGATGACCAAGGTAGATTCCTAGCTGCCACGTTGGAAGGGAAGGGGGAGACCCTAACGGTAGCCACATTATACGCCCCTAATACAGGGTAAGAGGAATATATATTAACAGTGCTACAGGAAAAGGCGGAAAATCAACTTTGCTTCCTATCGTGGAACGAGGGGAACCATCTCACCACTTAAACATCAGCCCTCTCTATCTCAAGTCTGGGAAGCGAAGTGAGCTATAAAATAGACATGCAGCGGGGCAGAAGAGCCCCCCACTCGATATACAATCTTCGCAAAAATAAGTGCACACCCATTAAGGAATCCAAAGAGTGCCTAAAGAAAGGGGGAACATCTAAAAAGAACGCTAAAAATGCCCTACCGGTGGTGCAAGGGGCTATAACTGAGTTTTTCCCGGTGAATCCCCCCCCCTGCCATCAACTCCACAGTAAACGAGGATATGACAGCACCGATACATAATGATGGCATCTCCCTAAACACCTCTAATTTCGATGACATAGATAACAACTCCCTCCTAGATCTATGCCTGACAATACAGAAAGGGATGCAGACACAAACTCCTATGAGGCCAAACAGTGGCATAACGCCGACTAAAGATAGTAGCTTGAATAATGCCACAGGGGAATACCATGCACCGGAAAGGAGTGGACGATTGTCTGCATCTCCTAACTTAGTAATGACGTTGATGGAGGACGATCCAGACAACGTAACGGAAGATAACATCGACCTACACCCTAGCTCATCAAAGATAATTGAGCTCCAATCGTCGGTGGCGGCCCTGCAATTTGCCCTCAAGATACTTTTACAGATGTCGGGACGTATCCTGGCCAATACCAACTCTATTACTATGGCCTTAGGCTCCAAAGGCCTGCCTCGGGAAGAGGCCGAAATGAATCTATCAGCTGCACTACTCACAGCAGATGTGATCAATGAGCAGGAAGTGGAGATGGAAGAGCATGAGGGGCCATATGTACCCAACAGCAATAGCATAATTGAGGTACCTCTTGAGGAGGGGGATGATCGACAGCAGGAACACAGTCCCCAGTCCCCCCTCACACGCAAACAGCGTAGACTGGCAAAAAAGGCACTGAGGAATAAGCCAGTGGCAACAGGTGCCCAATCTCCTATATTGGGTCCTAAATTAGCACCGGAGACACGGTCCAAAAAGGCCAGGAAAAGAATGGTGAGAGCAGCCCCAACGGGCGGCTAGGGCTAAGGGCCCTCTGTTAGATTGCCTGATACCTGAAGAGAAGGCAACTGAAGTGGATGATAATGATGCATCTGTGCTGTGCGAAGAGCCTGATCAGGAAACTAGCAAATATACACAGCTGGAGCATGCCCCCGAGACACAGGCGTCAGGGGAACCTGGGGAGTCACCATCACTGGATCAGAAGAGAGCAGTGAATGACACAACTATTAATCGCATCTGCTTTATCAAGAATTTATACCCCAGCGGTAAAAACCCCTGGTTAGCACCCTCAGAGTTGCTCGCTAGACTATATCACATACCTCAACTGCGTGTTCTAAAATCTGAGGACTTTCTTTTCATTGAACCACTTGGCTTCCCTAATCCCAACGTTTCGGCCATTCATTGTACCTTCCCGACTACGGCGCATTTAATCAGGAATTACAAAGAGGATTTGATGGCAGTGGACATTGAGATTGATGTGGACCCCATGGAGAAGGGCCCCTTGCCTAAACCAGAAGATATTACGCCCTCAGTTCCGGTCGACACTGTACATAAAATGGGGGAAGGGGATAATCCTGCTCTGGCTGAAATACAGCAGGCCCTGAAATCGCTGCTAGAATCTATCCCGCAAATGCTAAAGAACCACTGATGTCTATCATTACTTTCTTGGAACTGTAGAGGCTTTTCCCACCTTCTAAGATCGGAGGGTTCTGCAGACCTACTGTCACAACACAGCTGTATCTGTCTCCAAGAGACATGGTCTCTCGACCCACTTTTACTTGCCGGCTTTGTTATACACCAAGCGGTGGCTAAACGTGGCAGTATGGGTTGTCCCTATGGGGGGCTACTAACTGGGGTAATGAATTTGATCACGGCCCGTAAGATAGTGTAATGCTGAGGAGCAGCTCCTAGCAGTAGAAGTCGAACTACACGATGAAAGAGGTCTGGGAAGGTATTTAGTAATCAATCTTTATAACCGCCCCAGGAGAATTGATGCGTGATTCGTTACAGGAGGCGATTCAGGACCTGCTGTCTTCCTGGTGGCTGAGAGATGGAAATGTGGCTGTGATGGTCATGGGCGATTTTAACTGCCATATGACAGATGAAATACTCATATCCTCTAACCCTGACCTTAGCACTAGGTGTGTAATGACCCACGGAAAGAGGGAAGCTGAAGGGCTAGGCTGGCTACAATTGTTTGGAGCTTGGGACATGGCTATGATTAACGGCCGTACTAGGGGAGATCGGCCAGGGAAACACACTTGGTCTAACAGCGCCTCTACTAGCACGTTAGACTATATATTCATGTGCCCCGAGCTACAGACAAGAGTGACTGACATGGCCGTGAAGCACAACGAATGGAGCGACCATGCGTCGCTACAGTGCACTTTATGCATCCCTATTCCTTCATCTGTACCTTCTAATATAGGCAGTATCCAAACCAACTGTGCAGGATCCAGAATTGTATGGTCCGAGAGAAATATAAGCTCCGCTATGGAAGCACTTAAATCTAATGCAGCCTTAGATTTCCTTGAGTTCGAACATATGTCGATAAATGAGATTGAGAATTGGATATCCAAATTCTCAGGCCAGCATGCTACGGCCAATAAGGGTCATATGCTAAAGATAGGGGGGTGCACACCCCCGTTTAACAGGGAAATTAGGGATGCTAAGAGAGGCCTAAGAGCGGCTATCCGAGGCCTGAAACCGATGAACTTACCTGGAGCCTTATACCGTGAGAAACTAAGGAAAATCAAAAATCGATACAGAGCAGACATCAAATACATTAAGAGCTCTGAAAAAAACGCCAGGTACCAGAAACTATTGCAAACGATCTGCACTAGAAACTCTCGCGGCATTTGGTCTCTCCTTAATGAGAACAGAGAGAAGGCTAAAGGCCCCTTAGTTAACCCAATAAGTAAGGAGGCATGGGAAAAGTTCCTATTGGACTGGAACTCAGGAGGCATAGAAACCTTGATTAGCTTTCGAGTGAAGGCTCCCTCTCCGTTGCCTTTTGACATCTCAGCAGAGGCTATATTGAACAAAATAGTGGCCTTCAAGTCCTCCAGATCCCCCGGACCTGACGGGTTAGCCAATATAGTGATTAAGAGCCATCCTCTATTTTGGGCCGACTTGTTCTCGTTACTTTTCAATAAAATATTAGAGCAGGGGGTAATCCCCCGCTCATGGCAAACTGCCATTCTTATTCCTGTATTTAAAAAAGGTAGCCGTTTGGATCCTAATAATTACAGGCTTTTATCCATGTTAGATATCTCTGGTAAGCTATTTGCCTCGCTGTTACTCAGTGAGCTACAGAAATGGGTAGACAACTCCAAAATACTCAGCAGATTTCAATGCGGGTTTAGGCGGGATTTTTCCACCTCACATAACCTATTGGTTATGGATATACTTCGTACACGGGCACTTAGCAAGGGCCAGCCCCCGTTGTACGCTTTATACATCGACTTTAAGGCCGCATTTGACTCCATCCCCCGAGGGAGACTATGGACCAAACTAGAGAAATTGGGATGCCCGACAGGCTTGTTATATTATTTAAAATTACTCCATCACAATACTACGGCATGCCTTAGATTAAATCGGGAAGGAAATCTAACTCGAAAGGTGACTCAAGTCTGTGGGGTAAAGCAGGGATGCGTCACAGCACCCCTTATTTACAACCTTTACGTGTATGACATCCCGGCAGCCCTGCCCACCTAAAGTTGGGGAAGTATCATGCGCAGTATTGGCATACGCGGACGATTTGGTTGTCCTTGATAACACCATAGGTGGTTTAAGGCGTGCTGCTACTTCTCTCTGGGACTATGCCAGAATGAATGGCCTAGTGATCAACCTGGACAAGACAAAAGTATTAAGATTCACGAGGAAAAGAGCAACTTGTGTGAATCTGATGGTGCATGGTAACCCCATAACCTACGCTCCATCCTACCGCTATTTAGGAGTTGATATTGAGCCCCTAGGCGATTACTCACTCTGTAGACAAGGGCGAATCACAAGAGCAATGCAAGTCACCTCACTTATCTCCTCCTTTACAAATAAGCAGGGCGGTTTCACCTTGTGGGGGACTCGTCATCTTTATATTCAAGTGTTTGCACCTATGATTGTTTATGGTCTCGAATCACTACATACTGTGGATCTAGGGTGGTTACAAGTGCTGGAGGGCAAGTTTTGGAGACGAATCTTGGGACTATCACAGGGATACCGATGGGACTGATTAGATTAGAACTGGGCCTTCCCTCCTTTAAGGCTATGGTTCTGAGGAAAAGAGCTGGCTTCCACCTTAAGATGATAAGTGGCTCTACTAACCCTCTTCTATCCGTGATCCACCAGGAGGTGACCAAAAAATATTCTACTTCACCCCTCAATAAAGACATGGTTAAATTCTTCATTGACATTGGTTGGATACACAGAGGGACCATGGTCACAAAGGAAACCTTACATGCATTAGGTAAAAAAATAGACAGATGGGATTGGCTAGATAACTTTGCCCATATAAGTAATCTCGAGACATATCACTTTGCAAATATCGTCTGTTTAACTTCATGAAGCCTCAAGCTTACCTATCTCTCTGCCCCTCCAGGAAACTTAGACGCTTCATCATCCTGTTTAGACTAGAGCAATTACCTACCTTGTATAGTAGAGGGGCCTGGGAGAAAATCCCTGTGGACAAGCGTATATGTCGTCTCTGCAAATCCCCAGATTGTCTTGAGACAGCTAGACATCTTCTTAACGGGATGCCAGACACTGAGAGGCACAATTCTTCGCCATTTGGGCGACTTTGTTCATGATTGTGCAACAATACGTGATACGTCTTTTTGGAATTATTGTACCAATACCAGTAACATGCACTTATTCATTGCACTCTATAACATCTGGCAACAAGTGGAACTTGGCCTAAAGGGTGGGGTGGAATCATCCCAAGACTGAGGAACACATAAAAACACAGAGTTCCTCAATGGAGAGGGAAATTAGCTATTTACGCAGGCTATGTAATGGTTCTTTTCAGTTATAGTTCTAATGTTGATATGCATATATGATTTTATTTACAGATTTATGTATAATGTTTACTATTTTGAAATATGTAAAAATTGTATGTGTAAAGTTTGAATTTATTTTCATTCTGTATCACATTAAAGAATTTGATTTGATGTCGCCGGTTCATTTTCATATTAACTTTACTCTGGTAGGTTTTATTTGCCAGAACTTTAATATAACTTCTTTCTCGTGTCTTTCTCTAAACTCCTAACCCAGGTCGGGGATCCTTTGTTCGTTCTTTTGGCGGGCTTCTGCCAAGAAGCCCTCCTTTCACTGCCACTGAGTCTGGGGTGGGTCCATTGTGTGGGAGGGGGAGTAGGACCCCTGGGCAGGGTTGCCTCCGCAACACATGTCGCACTCTATCCTGATAGGTTGGAGGGTCTCCCGCCAAGATGACCACTCCACTGTGTGAGTGACAACTAGGCTGTATGAATGGAGATCTTTTTGCATAAAAGCAGGGTCCTGAGGACTGGAAGAGCAAGACATCGCCACTGGAACTAAGCCAAAGAGGAGAGAAGGCAAAGACATCTGCAACGACTGAACCACCAGTGAAGCCCTGCTGCAGCGTCTCACGACTTTTCTCCACACGACGAGAGAAGATCTTCATCTGCAAGAGCCTTCTTCCCTTGAACTGGTGGGGCCAACCAGTTTGCCAATCGCCTTCCCGGACCTGCCTTGGTCGAATCACCAGTACCCAGTACTCAGAGGCCAGATAGCCAGGCACCAGTCCACCCGGACCGCGATTTAAAGGAGCATATCTTTTATTCGTCGAGCAGCACCGTGGCTGGTTTCATCCCTGGGTAGTGCAGTAACTCGAACCTTCCTCCACAACGAGAGCCTCTCTTACTCTGCTGGATCACCCGAACTGCAGGAACTACCAGGAACAACCACCACCGCAGGAGCCACTTCTTCATTTAAAAGTACATTGTTCCGCCATGCAGCCCTAAAGGTGGTTTAAATCCTTACCTACCTGTTGGGTTGGCCGCCCCTCTCTCTTAACATTGTCTTTTCAACTTCTGCATACACCTTTTCAAATTCGTTAACCAAAGACTTGACTGCAGCTACAAGAACATTTTGCTCCTGGGCCCTTGCCCTGTACCACTGACTCTGGCACAGGCCTACTGACTCTGGCTACATTTGTTAGATCTGCCTTCTTTAGATCGATTCTCATCTAGAACTGTGTGGTGCACCTATTTCTTGCAACTGCCCTTTCCTTTTTTAAACCTTGTGAAATGCCATTTCGCTCAGTTTTCATTTATGTATTGCCTATACTGATGCACTGTCTTGCTTAGTTCACAAACCTATGGGAAGTGTTGCTAGGGTGTGTAAGAAGGTATTTCTGAATAACTTATGTTTTCCCTCCCTTGTGAGAAATTGCTAGAGCATCCCTTGTGTGTGGTTTTCACTGTGCTGTTTCGCTGATTTTTCACTCTGGTTCACTTGGTCTACAATTTAACTTGAGAGTGTGTGTATTTTTCCTTTGACTTAATTTAACTTGCTTGATGACTGTGATACATGTGTTTTATTAGAAGTGCATAAAATAAATATATAACTACTTTTTAATACAAAGCTTTGGTCAGTGTTTCCTTGTGCCATAGTACTGTAGGCCTATTGTGTAAACCCTGAATAATGCTCATCTCCCTCTTGAGATAAGTCTGACTGCTCAGCCACATCTATCAACTAAATCTTTGTGGTACAGACTGATACCAAAGGGGATTTATTGCTCTCACCTATAGTCTTAATCTTCTGTAGTGCTCCCTAAGGGAACTGCACAGGATTCTGCCTAACAGTCCATACTTTTGTAAGACACTGCTCCCTAGATTCTATCCATGGGCAGGATCTGGCCTTTGGCAAGGCGGTCCTCTATTCTGCAATTTGATTGGGCATTCTAAATTTCTATATTCTAAATTCTTTTCCCTTCTCCATACGTTGGTACTGCTTTGGGAGTCTGTCATAGATATGGAATACGTCGGAGGACCCAATCACCTCGAAGAACAAGTTACTTTCTTACCTGGTAACGTTCTTTCGATGGGATGGTCCGACGACGGGTTCCATATCGCTCCCTCCCTGCCTGCCCCGCTACAGAACTTCTTATGCGATTGCAGCTTACGTTTCCGCAAGGCTTTCTGTGGTCATACTGGCAGAAGATTGGTGCCACACGTTCTGGGAAAAAACTACAACTGAGGCTCCGGGCGTCGTGCGCCCTACTTATAACATCCAGTGACATCGGCTCGACGGAGGCCCTCGAGGACAGTGTATCGACGCAGACGCCGAGAAAATTTTCCAAAGCTGCACAGCTGTGGTGATTACCTGTCATAGATATGGAATACGTCATCGGACCATCACATCGAAAGAACGTTACCAGGTAAGAAAGTAACTTGTTCTTTTTCTTGTATGTAAATAAAATCACATACGCATGCCCATACTACGCACACTGGCAGTTCAAGGTATCAGAAACATGTGACGTGTTTTTTTTTTTTAAATCATAGTTCACTTTCTTATACCTTGATAGTTGTCACAGTCCACTATAGTCTTCATGCATCCTCATGTCGGGGGAAAAATAACAATCTGGGGACCTCGGCGCGTGAAAGATCATGGGTACTGTGCATGTCACACTAGGTGTAGTATTACGGGAACATCCCACCGCTGTCCTATTTTCGACTTTGAAAATAAAAATGTAATACTCTGCACCAACCAGTAGATGTTGGCCTAAGCAGTGTGAAAAACCAGAGGGTGTTTTACAACCTAGTCCTGGGGGATCCCGCACTCGGATGGCCAGGGAAAGCCCATCGCTTTTGAGCTTGACCCTCGGGGTGGACAAGCGGGGGAGGATCACCGTGGTAGGGGGGTCCTCTGGGAGTGGGGGAGAAGCACCTGATGGTGAGACATGGTATTCTTTTTCCACAACCCATCTAACCCCTATCCCTGCTTATTTTATGGGAAACTACAACTCTCATAACTCCTCCCCACTTTACATTGACAACACTACTGAGCCGAAGAAGAGGATAAATGAGGCCAGGAACATTATCTCTGCTGACTTGCAGTGGCTCTGTCCCTTTAATGAGACCAGGCAGAGTCAGGCCCGTAATCCTAACTATACACACCTGCCACTTGTTAACACTCCCTGTCAGGATAAAAGGTGGCACGCACAGGCACACTCGGAGCGAGGCTGGCTATGATAAAGAGCAGCTCTTGCGGGGCTGATGAGAACCAGGCTATAGAAGTTGGAAGGCCAAGGGGCTGATCGGCAGTGGCAAAGAACGAGAGAGCCAGAGGAGAATTCCACACTTTCAGGAAGCCGTAAGCGTTCCTAGACTTAAACCAAGTGAACAGAAAGCCGAAACCTTCAGGATGCTACAAAAGCAGCCTGCTACCCTCCCGGGTGAACGACAGAGTTGGGGAGGAGCAGAGGAGGCGTTGGTAACGGCCTTGAGTGCTACATGAAAGGCCTCAAAAAGTAAACCCAATTAACATGACCAGTGAGTTATCATAGGCAACAAAACCCTGGTTTGTGTTAAAAGCCAAAAGTAACTGTAATCAAAAGTTGAAAGTGGCGCGTGTGCCGATAAAACGCGTAATGGAAAGGACAATTGCTGAATTGTGAGTTGAAGTATATTAAAATCGGAACTGAAAGCAAGAAAGTAACTGCAATCCCGAACAAAGGTTGAAGAAGTGAAAAGCAAAGTATGTGATCCATGAGCATGCCAAGAGGGCAAAGTAAGGAGAATAAGAAACTACAAGTACCAAGAAGCATTGGTGTTGCGATATGTAGAAGATTGTTGATAGTTGAATTGTTTAAAGAGAAGTCGAAGTGGTCATGCAGAGGTTTATGTAAAATCATTGCCGTTTTGAAAGTTTTTGACAGGAAAAAGATATAAAGACAAAACGTGGGGAAGGGAACCCCCACAAAGAGAAAGACGGGCTCGAGCCTGGCGGAGGGAAGCCTGTGTTGAATTGAAAGTAAAGGTCAAGAGTAGAACTGTGTATTTGTGGGAAGGTGGACGAGGCCTAAGGAATTGATTGAACTGTCAAAAGCTTGAAGCCCAAGCATAGACTGTTGAATTGTACCTGTAAGCCAAAGTGTGCAAGACTGATAGAACTGTGCCATCCACCTATCCTTTTTAACAAACTCTTGAGACCCTATGCTGCTGAACGTGGGCAAGGGAGTTGTTACCTAAGGCATTCTGACATTTCTTTCAAGCCATTATTTTTCCTTTTGTATTCCCTTAACACATTTGTCATTTGAGAAGGAGGGCAAGGTTATGTTTTTTATAGTATGACCATATTATCACAAACATATCTGGTCTATTTGTCCCATCTGCCCAGGCTAGGGAGGTGAGCCCACTCAGCAAGGCCCTCCAAAGGGGTCAAGGACTCCAATTCTGGTACGGAACTCCCAGTCCAGAGTATATTGTCTGCCTACATGGGAATTGGACAGACTGTTGTTACTTCTGTTTTGAATCCATCAAACAGTGACATGTCTTACATTTCTTTGGCTTCAGGTAATGCTGGATCTTGCCTGAAGTCCACATTCAAAGAGGAAAGAGACACCCTTTTTGTTTCTGACGACGTACATAAAACTACGAGGAACTTTGAATAAGGGAGATGGAATCCCAAGCAGAGGCGAGCCTCTGACGGACAGACTTCCTGGGGGCGGAGCCACGCTAGACCGCGGAAGTGTGGAGCAAGAGCAAATCGCTAGCCGGATGCCAGAATGCTGGCATCCTAACTGATCAAGAAGCTAGTTGGGGAGAGAGATGAAGATGGTGAAGCGGCCGTCTCGCCTGTCGACACGGAAACCATGGTGTGACAGGAGCCCTTTAATGCCGAGACCAGACTGCAGTGGATAAGTCAGATACCTGATCTCCACACAAGAAGTCTGTTATCTGCGACACCGAGCAGTGGAAGTGAGGCAAACGCTCCTGAAGAAGTAACTTGTTTGGGAGGGGCAAACTTTGATACCAGGACCTGGAGAAGGCATAAGGGTTGCAGGAGCCCTGAAAAACTACATTGGACAGACCTCCTACTGAGGCCCTGATAAAGTAAGCCTACAGAGTGCCAGAGGGCTTTGGAGAGACCTTAGAAACCGAAAGACATTAATACTCATGGCTCGGAGAGCCAGGAAAGCAGACGGGCAGACGCGCTAACAAGGCCCTGCTAAAGCAAGCCTAACGGAGGGCTTTGGGGAATAAATACGGAAATTGATGAACTTTTATAAGCCACTTTCTGGGAAAAGGGAGCCAGGTGTTGGGCCAGGCAGGAGCCAATGACCGAGGCCGTTGTGCCCGACATTTTTCTTTTTGTTTAGTTTCCCTAAGTGGTAGGGCCAGGTAGGTATTAGGATTAGGACTAAGGACTAGTTGTTACGCTCACCTGGTATCCACAGGGACGCCAGCCAGCTGTATAGACACTGGTATCCTTCTCTGCGGTTCCCAGATGTGGCCAGCGGGGGAGTTCTGCCTGTAATACAGGAGGGCTATGTTCAAGACTGGCGAACTGGGGTAATTGGCCTACCACCACCCCGTATGCCTTCAGCCCCTCTTGGGCCTCTCCTCACCTTATTGTTGATTCAGGTGTGCTCTCCGTCCTGCCTTCTTGGCAGGGGCGCGTTGTCCTTTGTGGGCGGATGCAATCTAGTTACTTCACTGATGCCGGCCCATTTGAACTCTTTCAGGTAGGTCTTATTGCCGTTGTATATTGTTGTTATTCCTGCATGCCTTTCTGGGTTTAATAATGTCTTTCTCTTCCTTAGATGTGCGGAAGTCCAGTGTGGTGCATTGGCTGAATTGGGTCTCGCTGGTAAACGATGGCGTGCAATGAGCGCTTGGATGCGGTAAGTAGGCGCTATGCGCAGCGCAGTGATACCTTGCCTTTTGCTAACCTGTTTTCTTTTCTTTCCCATAGATCGCGGTGTTCACCCAGGATGTGGAATTCCGAGGCGATGCTGGTCGAGGGGCGACTTGCTAGGTACGCTTTTCGGCACAGTTTATGTTGTAATGTCTCTAATAACTTGTTTCTTTCCTTTTTTGCAGATCCATCGGTCCGGGAGACGTGCTGATCCTAGGAAGCTGTTCGCAGGAGGTGTGGGCAGCTAACGATGAAAATTGCAGGTAAGATGCTGCTGCTAACAATGTTCCTTTTGTCTCCTTACAGGTGCTGTTTCTCCGAGGTTCGCGGGTATAGCTGGACACAGTGAACGTCATGTTGCAGGATTGCAAAGTAACGCAAAGCGTGTTATCCAAGTCGGGTGTGGTTTAAATAGCTTCAAGAAAGTAGTCCAGGTAAAGTAGTTCCTAGGCTACCACACCCAAAACACTATACCGCATAGCTTGGTTCCTAGAAGCCAAGCTATGTGGATGCCTCCATGTTGACTGGCAACTTCAAAATAAAGTAGTTCCCCAAACACATGTCTCCACTATGTATGGGCCTGACGCCACAGGCGCCAGGACTGGCTCCAAGAGGGCCTAGGCAGTGGATGCCTAGGTTTATTGGAGACCCGAGCCAAGACCTCTCCTGGCCCATGGGCTTGCCAGAGGGGTTTTTGGATGTGGGTCGTGACACTAGTTTCTTTTGGACTTGGACAAGTACCCTTACTTTTTAGTTTGTTGGGCAGGGAACCTTCCTCATAGCGATGGGGCTAGATCTGTGTTTTATTTTTAATAAACACCCTTTAACCATGGGCTTGTGGAATCTGCTTTGATCATATGCTGTACATAGGCCGACATCTAGTGGAAGCTGCAGTGTATTACAGTTGTTGTTTTCGAAACTCGAAAAGCGACATCAACAGGGCGTGCCAGTAATACTATCCCTACTGTGACGTCCACCGTACCCATGATCCCTCACGCGTCGAGGTCCCTCAGATTGGTCTTTTCTGCCATTCTAGACAGACGCTTAGAGCGGAGTTCCTCTTTCGGCTGAGATAGCCATTTACGTTTACCTAATTACGATACTTCCTTCATTCTATCCTTTATATCACCTACTATCGACATACAGACGCCAGTGAAGGACAAGAAAAACGACTGTGGAAAGACTTCAGTGACGGATCCGTTTCGGCCTTGGAAGGCCGCTACGGGCTTCGGCCCAAGTAGTAGGTATAGAGGGGGGAGGTAATTATAGAATGCATATACCCCTTTTCTTGCACTACGTTCACGTAGCTGCCACATCTTTTCATTATGGACAAGACCCCCTTTAAATTCTGTCCCAAATGCAATAAGACATTTCTCTGGGTCGATAAACACCTAGTCTGTAACTTGTGTCTCCCAAGAGACCACGTTGAGGGTTCTTGTCGGGTGTGTAGGCTCTTCAAGCCCAAGACTTTGAAGGACCGATCTACCAAATGCTGGGCCCTCTACGCCAGGCAACTTAAGGCCATGGAAGTAGAAGGGGTTTACAGTGATGGCAGCAATGCTGCAGTTTCTGACAGCGCCATGGGGTGGCTTTGGCTACCCAAGCGCAGGAAGGACCCCGGAAGACAGGTTGGCCGCCTTGTTATGGGGACAACATCTGGTGGCGGAAGCGCTAACACTTCATCCATCACTAAGCACACAACCCGAGGCCGAGACTCGACACACGTGCGGACGGCAGCGCATAACATCATGGGAAAGGTCCGTAGAAACTCTGTCCTGTGGGCAATCTCGTTCGCGATCATCGCTGCATGACGAATTCCGACCGTCGAAGGACGGTACAGATGTTGCATGAAAAACTCCTACTGAGGACCGATCGTCCGCAGATGAGGCTCTGGTTCAGACCGCACCCGAAATTTGACGTTCTGTGTCAAGTCAGGTGCTAGGCCCCAAGCAGTCTGTTAAACACACTTCAGAGAGCCAAATTGGGGAGAACGAGCCCAAGAAAAAGTCCTCAAAGACCCCTCATAGGGAGAAAACCCCTCATGGGGAGAGATTTCAGGAGGCTACGGCCACCCCTCATAAAGTGAAATCTCAAGAGGCTAGGCCTAACGAACCTGTATTACT
Organism: Ambystoma mexicanum; assembly: GCF_040938575.1. NCBI lineage: Eukaryota > Metazoa > Chordata > Amphibia > Caudata > Ambystomatidae > Ambystoma > Ambystoma mexicanum. Next base: position 468,550,514 of record NC_090936.1, on the reverse strand, counting down.
TCCTCCAAAAGATGAAGATTTAGGGCTCCCCTCCCAACCATTGGTCATCCTAGCTTGGCACAATTGTCGGCTGAGGATACAAAAACAGGGTCATGAGGAGGATGTCCTTCATGTCCAACTTCTATGCAAAGGACCATCCCTTTTTGTTATTTTATTTTTTTTTAAAGTTTCCAGTCCACTCCCCCACTACAGCACCGCCTGGGTCGCAGATCCCTGTTCTACCTGCTCAACCACCTGCTAAGAGGTCTCGCCCCGAGATTCCAGTGCAAAGCACAGTCATTGATCTCTATGACCCAGACTGACCATGAAGAACTCTCTATTCAAGAGGCAGCAGACCCTTATTACGGGGATGATGCAGCAGACCCTTATTACGGGGATGATGAAGACCTTGAGGTGGACCCCGAGGCAAATATGTATCCCGTAGTCTCACCCATTGATCAGGATCACCCGGTCATAGACTCACCAATTGACAATCAACCCCTTCTAAATGAGGTGCTAGTCTAAGCGGCAGAGCATTTTCAGATAGAGACTCAAGAGGTACAACAAGATAAGTATTTTGTAGAAGAAATCCTTGGGGATAAGAAGGCTGTTACGCAGTTTATCCCACTCCTCAAATCTATTCAGCGAAAAATACAGCCATCGCTGGAGATCCCTAATCTTACGCGGGCAGTGAACCCCCGCGTGGAGGAACTGTTTAGACCTGCCCCTTCTGACCCGCTGTATATCAGAGGGCAACTGAAGCACGATTCATTGGTTGTAACTACAACAAGGAAAAGGTCTGGTACTCCCCTAGCTTTCTATGAGGCACCGCCTGATAAGGAAACCAAGAGAATCTACACGATGGACAGAAAGGCCACCTCCTCTGCGGCTTTCCAGACTAGAATTGCTAATAATTCTACCCTGTTGGGGCCAGTTACAACTGCCACAAATGGGATGAGGTCTCAGCCTTGCTATCCTCGGCCCGAGAACCACTTAAATCTCAGCTTGCCCAAGTAGCCGCGGGCAGAGCAGTGTCAAGCTGCTTATTAAAGACCACTCTTGATGCCGTGGACAACGCAGCCAGAATAATAGCGGAAGGTTCTATTATCAAGCGTCATGCTTGTTTGCACCAATCAGGTTTTAAACCAGAGACGCAAGCTTCCCTTATCAACATGCCCGTTGAGCCCATTGTGCTCTTTGGCAAGGCTGTCGTAGACGCCTTAAAAACAGCCAAAGAAGAGTATGAGAATCTCTGGTCTCTAGGCCAAATCACCAATAAACCCACTGGCCAGAGGGGAAACGGGAATTTTCGTCACTTTCACAGCCAAAATTCTTAAAGGGGTCCCACTTATAGCCAGACCCAAGGTACTACCTGGGGAAACAATTGGGGTCAGTCCTCCCAGTATTACCCAAGAGGAGCGAGCAGAGCCAGTGGACGCAGTAGAGGCAACTCCTCCCGAGGTGGCACTCCACCTCACAAGCAGTGACTATCCGCTTCACGTGCCCCTCCATGCCTCTCCAGTCGAAGGGCGCATATCGAACTTCACCCATGCATTGGAGGGAATCACTACAGACAGATGAATACTGTCCACTGTAGCAGGCAGATACTGCATAGAACTCCTCAAGCAACCCCAGAACCACCCACCACGACAAAAGACCCATTCCAAGGACCACCAGCGCATCCACCTTGAGGAGACCGCCACACTTCTATAGGATGCCATCGAGGTTGTCCTGGCCAACCAGGTAAACAAGGGTATTTATTCAACCTACTTCCTTGTGCCAAAGAAAGATGTAACCATGCGCCCAGTATTAGATTTGCGCCCTGCGCCCAGCCTGTTTAGGCCTGTTTGGGGCCTGGAGCGGCGAGTGGCGTAAAACGCTGCCGGATTCAGTGTCACGGCACCCATGGACCATTTCTGTGAAGATAATCCCTAGATGATGGAGCATCCAAAGATTAATGTAAGTTATAAAGTTATACAGGCACACAGATGAGATCCTGGAATGTTGGGCAGGGTCACCTACACGTAAGATATTTAAATAAAATTCGACAGTTTGGACTAGAAATTAATAACCAGAAGACAGGGCAAGAGGAGAAGCCTACCATAAAAGTGGCCTCACTGGATATGAAAGATGCCTATTTTCATATGTTCCCAGCGCACAGAAGATTCTTGCGTTTCAAGTAGCTAACCAGCACTGCCCATTCAAAGTGCTGCCCTTTGGAATAGCATCTGCTCCAAGGGGTATTCACAAAGGTACTGGCAGTGGTGGCAGCACACCTGCGCAGGGAGGCAATCCCAGTGTACCCTTACTTGGATGACTGGCTGATTGCAGGGGAGTCTCCCCTAATTTGCTGAAAAAAGATTCAAAGAACTATCAACCTTCTCTTTCAATTAAGCTTCTCCATCAACGAGAAAAAAACAAGCCAACTGCCAAGCACCGCCAAACAGTTCGTAGGAGCTATCTTAAAAACTTGAGGGGTTGGTCTTTCCGTCAGAGGAAAGAGTCCAAAATATGTTACTGCAAATAACGTATTATCAGGCCGACTGCCAGATAAGGGTGCGCAAAGGTATGCGTTTGCTAGGCATGATGGCATCTTGCATTTACCTGGTACCTCAAGCGCCTGCACATGGGACCCATGCAGGAGTAGTTGGCGAAACAGTGGTCTCAGGCAAGTGGTCAGTGGGACGATCTAGAGGTTGTTTCGCCAACAAGAGAACAAAATCTTCGCTGGTGGACAAGAGAAAACTTGTTGAGGGGGAAACCCTTCTACGATCAGGAAGTACAAGCGATTGTCACAACGGCCGCCTCCCTCGCTGGGTGGGGGACTCACTACCTCCACCACACAGCTCAGGGTCTTTGGTCTCATGCGGCAGCACAAAACCACATCAGTCCACTAGAACTTCTGGCAGTATTCAAAGCCCTTCAGGCGTTCAAGTCTCACCTAGCGAACCAATCGGTGCAAGTCCTGACAGAAAGCACTACAGCGATGTTTTACATCAACAAACAGGGGGGCTCACGTTCTCGAAACCTGTCCAGGTTTGTGCAACAAATTTGGAAATGGGCACTCAAACAGAAAATATTCCCATCGTCCCAGCACGTTCCAGGGGAACTCAACCCTCTTGCAGATTAATTGAGCAGAGATCCCCTACCAGAAGAACACAAGTGGCAACTTCACGCAGGAGTCGTAGAAAACCTCTTCTCTCAATGGGGTTTCCCCACAATAGACTTGTTTGCTACAAACGAAAACAAGCAATGCCCAAACTTCGCGTCCAGGTTCCCCCAGCCAGGCTCCATGGGGAACGCCCCATGGATGAACTGGTCAGGGAAATTTGCTTGCGCTTTTCCCCCAACACCTCTAATAAGGAAGCCTGTTTAGGCCTGTTTGCGGCCTGGAGCGGCGAGTGGCGTGAAACGCTGCCGGATTCAGTGGCACGGCACCCATGGACCATTTCTGTGAAGATAATCCCTAGATGATGGAGCATCCAAAGATTAATGTAAGTTATAAAGTTATACAGGCACACAGATGAGATCCTGGAATGTTGGGCAGGGTCACCTACACGTAAGATGTTTAAATAAAATTCGACAGTTTGGACTAGAAATGAATAACCAGAAGACGGGGCAAGAGGAGAACCCTACCATAAAAGTGGCCTCCCTGAATGCACGCTCAGCGGTGGCACACGCGGTAGAGGTGGGAGAACTTATTCAAGAATTAGACTTGGAGCTGTTGTATTTAACTGAGATATGGTTTACCGAAGGGAACAACCATGTTCTATAATTTGGTCCCAGAGAAGTATACTATTCAGTTAATTAATAGAGAGGATAGGAGAGGAGGGGGGATTGCCATAATCTATAAATCATGTATGACTATTTCACATCTGGAGAAACTGGACTGGAATGACAACATCCAGTTTGGGGAATTCTCCATCCTGATGTCCCATACTCAAACAATTAAAGTACTGTTGGGCTACAGACCTCCTAGACCCCTACTGGACTTCTTGGAAATACTAGATGCTCACCTTACACTGCTGAGGAGTAAGTATAAAGACATACTATGGGCCTCATCACGACTTCGGCGGTAACCCTTAAATCCGGCGGTAGCGCTATTGCTGCCGGATTTAAGGGTCCGCCGAAGCCCTGAGCTGGGGGGAAATCCGCCGAAAATTCGCGCTATTACCGCCGGCGGGAAATCCGCCGGCGGTATTAGCGCAAAGATTCCCCATTGAGCTCAATGGAGAATGGGGCATTCCCGAAAGGGCTCAGTGGGGAATGGGGACTTACATTACCGCCGAACTCGTGATCCGGCGCTATTAGCGACGGGGAGTTCGGCGGTAGGGCTAATACCACCCGAGCTAATAGCGTTACCGTTACCGCCCAAGTCGTGATGAGGCCCTATGTATAGGAAACTGGAATATCTGGTTAGAAAGAGATAATTCTCATTTTCACTATGCTGCCTTGATGGAACTCCTGGATAATCATGACCTGGAGCTTATCACTAGAGAACCCTCCCATAAGAAAGGGCATTGTCTAGATCTCCTAGCAGCTAGAGGGGGATCTGTCGAATTTGGTGAAACTATTCCACTCCTGTGGTCGGGTCACTACCTACAACGAGTAACTATTAGGGAAACAGGACACCAGAGGGGGAAAGGATGGGAGACTACACCAATCTGGTGTCGGAAGGCGTCAGATTTAGAAAAAAATCCCTGGGGAGGAAGTTAAAAACAGATTGGCATGCCTAGATACTAATCTGACATGTGAAGAATTTTTCCGCAAAGGGGCAGATCTGATGAAGGAAATCTGGGACAAATATGCACCACTCAGACTCAAGACATGCAAAAATTCTAAATCTTGGTTTAGCCCAGCATTGAGCTTAATGTGCAAACAAGTTCGCCAGGCCAACAAACTTTGGAGGTCCTCTAAATTAGATGAAGACGCAGAGAAGGCGAGAGTCCGCTTAAAGCAATATAAAAATGCCATCTTGGAGCCGCCAGGGGGTGCCGAGATGAGCTGAAGCTTCTCGGCGGTTTTCCTCCCCAGGGCGGCCTTTTTCTGAAATTGGGCCCCCCAGCCCCATCGTAGCAGTGTGCGGACCCCCCCTGGGGCTGGCGTGTTGCTCCGTGACCAGGAGGAGCGAACTCCCAGTGTCGGGAGGTGCCGGGGGCGAGGAGTTCGGAGCCTCCAGGGTGCTGAGCCGAGGGAAGCTAGGAGTGCTTCCCTGCCGAGGAGAACCGCGCAGCGCTGTCTCGCTGGCGGTGGGGGAAGGGCGGAGGCGCCCGCGCCCGGATCGGAACCCCCACGCGGCCTTGCTGCAGACCCGTGTCGTCCCCCCCCCCCCTTGGCGGGGACCGTTGTGTGGCGGATCCCGCGGGAGGGAGAAGAGAGCGCTGCTGCATTGGGGGAGTGAGCTGCGGAGTTGCCTGCCAGAGTCCCGGGAGGAGCGGGGAGAGGCCGCGGATCCTGCTTGGGGCACGGAGCGTGAAGCTGCCATCTCGAGGTGAGCCCCGGCAGATGACCAGCGTGGAATGGAGTGACTGGCTGGTGGAAGTGGGCCAAGAAGGTACCAAGCGGCCCAGTAGCGGAGGCGGCGCCTCCCCCCCCTCTACATCTGCCTCCGGTACGGTGACCTGAGAGGGGTGGAGCGGGGTGCTGTTGTGCTGGGTGAGACCGGTTGGCTTGGACCTGCGAGGGAGGGGTCTGCACCTTGTCTGGAGCGCGGCAGAGGAGTCGCGGGATGTGTGAAGCCCGATGAGGAGAAAGGGGGTGTGATGGTCCGGCCCCCTACGTTCCCCGTCGGAATAGCCGGCTGAGAGCTGGCGACAGGGAGAGACCGGGACGGTCGGAGAAAGGACCCATAAGCTGTTGCTGGCTGGAGGTCGCAGCGGTGAGGGAATCCGGGCCGTTGTAGCAGCAGCGTCAGAAAGCACTGTGGAGCTTGTGGCCCTCACCTGAGTCCTGACGGTGTCCGTCTCTCTCTTGTGGGGTGCTGGAGGCAGGCGCGGGAGAAGTGGATACTGCCTGCAGATTGAAGGGGAGCCCCGACTCCGATTCTGCTCTCTTCCCTACGCTTCAGTGGTAGCTAGGTGGTCTCTGGATGTGCTCTGGAGGGGCACTCTCTTAGAGCTTGTTGAAGGCTCCCGTGCTCTGTTAGTGCTCCTCGTGTGGTGAACTGGTCTGAACGCCGGCCTATGGGGAGTTTGGAGTGCGGATGCAGGGAGTGAGGGCTCTCCAGCGATTCCAGAGGTCGCCCCAGGGCTCAGAAGTGGTCATCAATATGCAGGTCTCAGGCCAAAAAGAAGATGTGGATACCCAGGATATGGGCCGCAGTATGGCAGCTCTTCTCGAGGAGATCTGGGGGTTTAGGGCAGACATAGGGAAGAGACTTGACTCCCTGGATAAGAAGGTGGACGATGTGGAAGATAGGGTTGAGGCCCTCGAAGCCAATCAGTCCTCTGTGGATATCCTTGAGACCCAATTTGACCTGCGGCTGGCGGAGCTTGAGAGAAAGGAGGAAAAGATTGCCCTCAAGCTTGACGACTTGGAAAATCAAGAGAGACTTTCTAATTTGAGGTTCCTCAACATACCGGAGCAGGAGGGAGAGACACTGGTTGACCTGGAGCGAAAGGTCAAAGAAGTTATAAGTCTTGTCCTTGAAAGGGAGATTACTACGGCTCCTACCATTGACAGAGCTCATAGAGCAGGAGGTCGGGTGGGAGGCCCTCGCTCCGTTCTAGTGAAGTTCCACTATTATAGAGAGAAGACTAAGATATTGGAACTCACTCGTAAAAAAGGTGTGATCGAGTGGAATGGTGCCAAAATCTCCATTTATCAGGATCTTTCTGCACTCACTTTGGCGCGACGGAGACTTTGTGGGCCATTAACGAGGTGGTTACAAGCGAAGGGAGTGCGGTATAGATGGGGGCACCCATTTTCTCTCACCTTCGAACTCGACGGAGAGAGACATGTGCTTACCTCGGAGTCCGACATCAGGAGAGTAATGACAGAGCTGTTGAGTGACTCTCTTCAGGAGCAGGTCAAGTTGGATGGCGGTCCCACTGAGGGTCCCCGTGGGGACTCACCGGCATCCCTGGGACGGCGGCGCGTCCGGGGGCATAGGAAATACAGAAAGATAGCGCCCCCGTCCCTGGGGCAAGCGCCCGCCTAACTGGAGGGTGGAGCCTCTGCTGTCCTCTGACTGCGTTTGTGCTTGTAATGGGTTGAGTATGGTTGGTTTAGCGCCGGTCTCTAAGCTGGATCGCTTCTTGGTCTGGCTGGTGGAGGGGGGAAGCCGGATGCATCCTTTGGGTCTGGGGGGGCCCGGAAACTGTTGTGTTCTGTGTGTGATTGTTCACCCTGGTGGAGGCGAGCCTTGATGGTCTGGAAGATTGACTGGAGGAGGATGCAGTCCTTTCAGACGCTCGGAAGTTGGGTGGGGGGTGAGGGGTGGGGTTGGGTGAGGCAGAAGGGGGAGTTAAGAGCTACCATGAATATTGGGTTCAACACATATGTTTTGCTTCTTCTTTGGGGGTCTCCGTGGTTGGGGGTGGTGCTCTCGTGTGGCTTTCCGTCTGCCCTTATGAATGATGTTTTTTACTCTTTCTGTGGGGTCTCTAAATGTGCGAGGTCTGAACTCCCCGACTAAGAGGTCGCTGGTGCTCAGGGAGTTGCGGCGGTTGAAGTTGCACTTTCTCTTTGTACAGGAGTCCCATTGGGTTAAGGGGAGAGAAACCGCTCTCAAATCTAGGGCTATTCAATACCTATTTCGATCATCATATGGGGTGAAAGGACGGGGGGTTGTGCTCATGGTTTCCCCAGATGCGCAGTTTTCTCCCAAAGCGCAGAAAGTGGATCCAGAGGGGCGTTTTATTATGGTCAAGGGGGAAATAAGGGGTAGGTTGTTCACCTTGGTGGGAGTTTACGGTCCGAACGAGGATCAGGATGTGTTTTGGCAGGGGATGAGCGGGAAAATCAGGGATTTCCCAGAGGGTGCAATCATTGTAGGGGGGGATTTCAATATGGTGCTGCAGCCAGATAAAGATAGGAAATCCTCAAACCCATGTCCTGATCTTAGATCCCAGAGGAAGATGGCAGAGTCATTTCGGAAGGTAAATATGGACCTACATCTCTTAAATGCCCACCCTGATGTTGGTAACCATGATCCTCTATTTACTTATTTCTCCTCAGTTCATCAGTCATTCTCTAAGATTGACTATGTGCTGGTTGACTCCGTAGTCCATGAATATATCTCTGACTTCAAGGTGGAGTCCATCCCATGGTCCGATCATGATATGATCTGTGTTAGTTTAGGGATTCCCCCGGGGGTCGGGAGCAATTCACAATGGATATGTAATGACTCGCTCCTGCAGGATAGGGCGCTAAGGCAGTCCCTGCTAGACTCGATAGTCGAGTTCTTCACCTTAAATGACAATGGAGAGGTTGGGATTGGAGGGGTGTGGGATGCATTTAAAGCTACGATCAGAGGCGTTTTGATGGAAATGGGAGCTAGGAGGAAGAGGGAAAAGGCGAGGGAAGAGAGTAAACTGAGGGAGCAGATTCTGGCTATTCAGCCAGGGGGGAAGCTGAAGACGCAGATAGATCCGGACAAGAGGGCTAGGCTTCAACAGCTGAGAGCCAAACTGTCTGCCTTGCTCGTGGGGCAGACGGAGAAGAAGCTTGCGTTTCTAAAACAACGATATATGGAGAAGGGGGAAAAGGCGGACAGGATATTGGCTTGGAGACTCAGGGAACTCCGTAACAGTCGACGAGTCAATTCCATATCTGGTCCGGGGGGTGTGAGGTGGCTGGGGGATGACCAGATTGCTGAACAATTTAAGTCCTATTATGAAACCCTTTATACCTCTGAATATTCTGGTGATGGGTCAGATGTTGATCGGTTCTTTGGGTCTCTCCCCATCCCCTGTCTGCCGTTGGAACGCTCGCCATCTTTGGAACTCCCGATATCGCCCCAAGAGGTTGTTGATGCTATCGCGTCTTTGAAGAACGGCACTGCGCCGGGAGACGACGGATTCACCGTCCGCTTTTATAAGACCTTTCGCTCCACATTGGCGCCGCATTTGTCTAAGGTGTATAATTTGACCCTGGAGACGGGGTCTCTTCCTCCCTCCATGATGTCTGCTCTCATTGTGGTCATCCCGAAGGAGGGGAGGGATACCTCCTTATGTCAATCATATAGGCCTATTTCGCTTTTAAATGTTGACGTCAAGCTATTGGCCAGGATCTTGGCGAACAGGCTGTCCAGGTTTATTCCCTCTTTGGTTCACGGGGACCAGGTGGGCTTCATTCCTGGGCGGCAGGGATCTGACAATGTGCGGAAAACGCTGGACTTAATATATGAAGTGTCCAAGAATGAGTCTGAGGCTGATCTCCTTTCGTTAGATTCTGAAAAGGCCTTTGACCGCGTTGAATGGTCTTACATGATGAAGGTGCTTCGAAAGATGGGTATTGGTGATAGGTTCTGTGGATGGGTCGCTGCACTATATAATGCTCCATCTGCGCGGGTTCTGGTCAATGGCTTCGCGTCCCCGAGCTTTTCACTCTTTAGAGGAACTCGCCAGGGCTGCCCTCTTTCTCCTCTTTTGTATGCTCTAGCTATGGAGCCCTTTGCCATCGCGGTTAGGCGGGAAGAGGCGATTACAGGAGTGCGATGTGGGGAGCACGAATTTAAGCTGTCTCTTTTTGCAGACGACATCCTAGTTTATCTAACTGGGATTAACGACTCGCTGCCCCGGTTGTTAGAGTTGATATGTGGATTTGGACAGTTCTCCGGTCTTAAAATTAATGTTTCTAAATCCTGTATTATGCCCATGGGAGAACGGGACGTAGATATTGAGGGTAGAGTGGAGGTGTTCGGGCTGCATATAGAGAAAGTTAGTACGAGGTATCTTGGGGTGGTAATTCCAGGGACCTAAGAAAGGTGTTTGAGCTGAACTTTCCTCCGTTGGTGGCCAAGGTTGGTTGCGACCTGGATAGGTGGGCCCCACTGACGCTCTCTTGGTTTGGTCGAATGGTTTCTGTGAAGATGAATGTGCTGCCTAGGCTTCTCTATCTCTTCTCTTCTCTGCCTTGTGCTATCCCAGACTCCTTCTTTCTTTCGCTTCGGGCGAGAATTCTTCGTTTGTGTGGGGTGGTAAGGGGGCTCGAATAAAGTTGAGTACTTTAACACTCCCTAAGGCGTTCGGGGGATTTGGTCTTCCCGACTTTAAGCTGTACTACAAAGCGGCTCAGTTGCGAGTCATGTTAGAGCATCTGCGAGTGGACCTTAGGACATATTGGACTTTTATTGAAGATGTGCATGTTCATCCCCACAAGGTTAGGGACTTGCTCTGGGCCCCTCCTCGCGCCCTACCAGCGGTAGCCGGTCCCACCCAATTCTAGCGGTCCTATGGCGGTTGTGGGGGCCTGGTGGGGATAACAAATTGCTGTCATCATGGCCTTCTCCCTTGTCTTCCCTGTGGGGACCTCCACTTGATCTGGGGGCTAGGGGGTTCCGAGGGACGCAGATGTGGTCTGACCAGGGGCTGGAGAGGGCCGCGCAGCTTTTTGACCAGGGAGGCCTTATTGAATTTCCCCAGCTGTTGGAGCTGCTTCCGGAGAGGCCTCCTTCCATCTTTGACTTTCTGCGACTCGAGGGCATTCTCACGCAACCAGATTGGGTGGCCTCCCTTTCTCATAAGCTGACCGCCTTCGAAAAGATTTTTTTGGAGGCCAGCTCCAGGAAGGGATCCCTGTCGAAAATCTATAATGTGTTAATTACGGCGGACCTAGAGGGGAGACAGGCGTTCAGGAGTGTATGGGAAGAGAGAATTGGCACGGCATTGGAGGAGCGGGATTGGGACTCCGTTCTCCGAGCCGTCTTTAAGGGGAAGCTTTATACGGCAGCCATGGAGCACAACTTCAAAATTCTCCATTCTTGGCACCATTCGCCCGCTTCCTAGTTGAAAATGTTTCCCGGTGTCTCCCCTAAATGTCCTCGATGTGCGGGTAGAAGAACTTGGTTCCATATGTGGTGGGAGTGTCCGGTCATTCAAGTCTACTGGGCAGAGTTACTAAGTTGGATTAAAGATATCCTAGGAAACTGCCCTGCCCTCCATCCCATGGAGATTTTACTGGGTGCCCCTAGGCCTGGGTGTGAGGAGGGACCCTTCCCCGGGGTAGTTGGTGCGATGCTGAGGGCAGGAAGAATGGCTCTGGCCCAGAGGTGGAAAGGATCTCAGGGCCCAAGGAAGTCTGATTGGTTTCACAAACTTTTAACAATTTTCACTTATGAGAAGCTTGCAGCTATTGTACATGATGACATGCCTTCCTTTTTGCAGGATTGGACTGTAGTGCTTTTGAATACAGACTGTGCTGCACTGAAACTCTGAGAGCTGGGATCATGTGCGGAGTTGGACGATGGGGGGAGGGTGGAAGCGGATCGGCTACTGAACAAAAGCTCCAGAAGTGTGAGTTTTGTCGGGGACCTTGCAGAGAGAGCTAATCGGTCAGACGGCCAGTAATTGTACGAAATTGTGCTCCCAACCAGGAGATGCCTCTTCTTCTTTTGTTTGTGAACCCTGTGTAGCTCGTTGTTTGGGGGGTGGGAGGATCGGGGGGGAGGGAGGTTTGGGTTTTTTTTATGGTTCGGTTTAGACTGGTTTTTGAGTTGAGTATCTATCGCCATTGTCAATGAATAAATCCAATAAATACAAAGTGGAAAAAATAAATGCCATCTTTGTGGCAAAAAAAGATTTCCTCCAAGAAGAAATTAAGTCAGCAGGCAATCAGTCCAAGGCCTTTTTCGATGTATTATCAAGGTTTAGGAATCCTAATTGTATGTCAGCACCGACAGCCAATTCACAGGACCAGGCCAATATGTTCAAAGATTTTTTTGAACAAATAATCGTGGACATTGAGAAGTGTATTAATGAAGTAATGACCGCAGAAGAATGGGGAGATTTTGGAGAAGAGGAAGTAGGTTAGAAAATCAGGAAATTGAGGAGATCTTTAGCTTCCAGCCTACTGAAAAGGAAACAATACAGGCCCTAATACTTCAACTAAAACCTACAAAAGATCTAGCATTTCCTATGCCAGCCTGTACTGCCATCCGTTTGGCAACTAATCTTACCCCATTTGTAACAACCTTTGTGAACAAATCACTCACAGAGGGCTATGTCCCACGCACCCTTAAGGGCGCGTTGGTAAAACCTCTATTGAAAAAGCCTGACCTAGATCCTATGGTACTTAAAAACTACCGCCCGATAGCCAACTTATGCTGGCCCACCAAAATCCTGGAAAAAATTGTCTGCAATCAATTTCAGCAGTTTGTTGACAGTAGGGACATCTTAGATGTACATCAATCGGGGTTTCACCCTAATCATGGGACAGAGACTGCCCTACTACCAGTTCAGGATGACCTACTGGAAGCCGCAGACAGGGGAAGCAACTCAATATTGTTGATGTTTGACCTGTCGGCTGTTATGCAGAAAGCTGTGCAGTTCCCTTGGGGACCACTGCAAAAAGTTTAAGACTACAGGTGTTAGCAGTAAACCCAATTGGTAGCAGTCTGTACCACCGAGAGTTACCTGGTAGCTGTGGCTAAGCAGTCAGACTTCTCTCAAGAAGAGTTAGGCAGTATATAGAGTATACACAATAGGGCTAAAAATACAGTAGTACAAGCAGACACTGATCAGAGCTTTGGTATAAAGGTATATAATTATTTATTTAAAAACACACTTGTAAAAATAGACTGGCACTAATATGTCAAGCAAGTTCAAACACAATCACTAGAAATATATACACCTCCCTAATTAATTATTTGACAAGTCTAGGTTAATACACCACTTATTTAGCAAAACACAGGTGAGCGCGTAACCATAGATGGCACTCCAATAATTAGTTAAAAAGGGAGAGAAAAGGCAGAAATAGGAAAAACACACAATACCAACACTTTTAAAGAACCACAGCAAGTCAAGAAAGGCAGGGTCTACTGTAGAGCAAAAAGTTCATAGGCCAGGCCCACTCTTGGAGAGAGCAAGGCGGAATGTGCCCAAGATCAAACAGTGGAAATGCACTAAAAGTATTTGCAGGAAAGTCAAAAAGAGGTTGGATCAAGTTAGAAAGGTATTGTTAACGGGTCCGAGGTCACCCCAGGATAGAGAGTCAAGGATTTACGGGACACCTTGAACAGTCCGTTGCAAGGGAGACTAGGCGGGACACAGTACCTGAAATGGTGAGAAAGCTCCAGCGGGGGCAGTTGTTTTTGGCAGCGGGTGCAAGTCGGTGCTTCGTCCAGGGGAAGAGAAGATCTCGACGTGGAGGAAAGCTGGAGGTCGTTGCACTGCCAGGGAAGAAACCAGCCGCAGAGTTTCCTGGTTAAAAGGTGCTACCCTTTTATTTGCGGTAGTGGTGAAGCATGGCTATCCGGCCGCCGGGGTGCTTGGCACGGGCAATTCGCCCACGACACGATCCAGCAAGGTGAAAAAGGCGAACTGGTTGGTCCCACCAGCTCAAAGGGAAGAAGACCCTCCTGGAAGAAGATCTTCTCTGTCGGGAAAGTGGTGAATTTCCTACAGCAGGGCTCCACTGGTGGTGTCGTCATCGTAGATGGCTCAGCTTCTCCCCTCTTCGGATTCTTTAGGTCCTGTGGCGACTTCTCAAGTTCCAGTCCCCAAAGCCCTGCTTCTATGCAGCAAAACCCCCATTCACCAGCCTAGCTGTCAATCAAACATGCTAAGTTGGGCCAATCACACAAGAGTGCAACTTGAGTTGCCAAGGCAACTCAGTCCAGGGTGCCTATTCCCCCCTCCCACACATCCTGTAGACTCAGACAGAGTGGCACCACTTTTGGAGGCTCTACTGGACAGCGCCCCCTTGAAAAACAGACCCAGGGGCAATTGGATGCGCCCATGTGCTTGCTTTTGCAAATTTTGAGCTTGAATAGCTCAAAATATTACATAGGAAAGTTTTTTTTAAAAAAGTGCTATTTTTTTTTTTAATGTTGCCTATCTATTTTTTAAATAAAATTTAAACATCATTGCACCCCCCATACGACCATCAACTCCTGGGATAATTAAATCAGCTGCTCATCGTGACACCAATGCAACTGACCCACATCCAAAAAAGCTTGACACTTGTACTTAAATCTCAGCACTATCGATAGCCCTCAACCCCTTCATTAAACTATACGAAACAATAGCGGACTCGTTGAAAGGCCACACAGCGATTCAAACTTCAATGCTGAACAAAATAACTTTTTTAGAGGGTTATATCATGGCACAAGAATCAAAGATTTCTGCATCTACGATCAAACTGAACCAAGATCAGATTACTGACCCACCTCAAAAATTGGCTCCAACTACGTGCTATACCTCCCAGGTCATCTCACAAACAAACTCAGAAAATACCCAAATTTCTTCATTCATCGATCTAACTGTCCCACCCACTTTCCTGACAGAAAAAACCAAGTTGACAAAAAGGGTGGAAAAAACAAATTCTCACCAACAAGGATCAACACCAATAACACCCTTAATTCAACAAGTGAATTCAACAAGCTCAAAAGCAATAGATGCTCAAAGAGACCTCTTTACTCCATCAAAAATAAAGGATAAACCAAAGAAAACTGAGGTGGTGAGCAGAGTTGAAAAAGAAATACAAAATGTATCTCCTAGAGGAATAGAAGCATTTCTAAATGACGAAGAAATGATGAACATCTCTCAACATATCAGTGACCAATCAACCACTTCGAACCGAAACTCGGAAGAAATTTTCGATCCATCTACAATCCCTACACTCCAGGTAGGAAATTCCAACAAAGAAACAAAGACTAGAGAATCTCCATTTCTAACTCTAGAGGAACGAAGAATGCGACTGGCCACGACCAACCACAAATTTAAAGATCCTGCACTTGAAAAGTCCTTGATAGCCCCTAAAACGAACGATCCAAAACAAGAAATTGAAAGACGGGAAAAAACTTTTTCGAGTAAACAGCCGGCAAGACGATCCCATAGATCGCATAACAATTCCCAACGTTCGTGGCCAAAAGCACAACCAAAGAAACTTTCAACAAGAGCCCCCAGCAAGGAAGCCCAACGACCAATTTACAAATCAAAAATCACAAAACACCACACAAAACCTCTAATACGATGGATATTGAAACTAGAACAGATCCCGGGAAATCATGATGAGGTAACTTTAAATAGAAGATCGGTTATGGATCTATTCAGCTACATTCCGAAACTACGAGTAGTGAAGTCTGATGATCTCCAAATCGTTGACCCGAGCCACCAAGGATCCAGGGCAATTTCACACTTATACATAGCGTCATACGCAACAAAAAATGCCCTGGAATCTGCCCTTGAGGAACTTTTAATAATGGGCTACGATCTCACCGAATCTTCAAGAGAAATTAAAACTTGCAACTACCAAGTTAATAAAGATTACTTGGCATCTACAAAAGTAACAGAATACTCCCAGTCTTCACGTCAAAAACACCACCAATCATCAAAAAAAACGACCAACGGCCCAACCTTGGATCAAAATCCTAAACAGTCTGAAATCACCAATAAACCAAAATCTAAGGAGCCATCTAAAGACCCGGAAAACCTAAACCCAGAGCATAGAGAGCGGGCTGGTAGACTGACGTTCCCAAAAGAAGGTCAAAAACTCCAAAGGACAGTTCAGAACGAACCCCACCCAGTGACAACAAATCCATCTTCAAACCCATCTCTACTTTCTCTCTGGTCATGGTTACCAAAGGCTCTAAAGTTAAACAAACAAAAGTAGCCATTCGAGAACACGATCAACAACAACACAACAGACCGCCTAAACGCAAACGTTCAAAACCAAATAAAACTGTGCTCGTGGAACACCAGAGGTTTCCTTCATTTAACATCAGGATCTTCAAACCTAATAAACTATGATATTGTCTGTTTACAAGAGACATGGCTTATACACTCTCCAATACTTGATGGCTATGAAACCCACACAGTGTTAGCTAAGAAAGGCTCTTTAGGCCGCCCAACGGCTGGTCTCCTGATAGCAATCCGTAGCGGGCGAGGTCTCGTAAATTCGCAAAAGCTAAAAGAAAACCACTTCATGCTGATGGTAAAGCTAAATTGGATTACCAAAAAAAGAGAATCGTCTAAAACCTTGCTAAAGACACTTATAATTGTGACCATCTACTGGAACCCAGCCACTATTGAAAGTTCAAGATTCATCAACACAATAGAACAAGAACTGGACTGGGTGCAAGTTACACATAAGCCTGACCACGTAATTTTATGTGGTGACCTCAACATAAACAGTCAACCCTTGGTAAACTCAAAGGGATATAGATCGAAAAAATCAGCAGCAGACCAGAGGCCGACAAAATGGCAAAACTTAATGAAGTCTAGATCTTTTGACAACTTAGATCTAACATTTCCCGACTCTAATAGACTTCCAACTTGGGAAAGAGCAAACTCAACCTCCACAATTGACTATATCTTTGTATCTCGTTCTCTATTACCTCACATCATCTCCTTTAAAGTGATTAAAACAAAGGAAAGTGACCATAACCTACTAGAAACAATTTGGTCTACCTCCTCTCCGATTAACCACACCATGACTTCAGATATTGAACTCTCCACGCAAGGAACAAGACTCAGATTAACGGAAAAAGCAATAACTACTATTACAGCGCAATACAAAGACCACAGTAATCAACTCCCTAGGACAGACGTGGACTACCTACCCCTACTGACCATCTTTAAAGCTCCTCAAAAAAAAAAGAGGACTCCACCACCAGACCGAAAACATACCTATGACACATTAGTCACGGAAAAAAAAAGAGAACTGAGGAGAATAAAAAGACAAGCAAAAGGGTTGGAGCCCTCATCTGCACTTGAGACCATTAAAGTGGCCGTTAAAGACTACAAATCATGGTTAAAATGCTACCGCCATAAGTTGTACCAACAAGACGCGGAAAATATTCTCATGGCCATCACCAGAAACAACGCCAGAGACTTTTGGACCTTACTTCATTCAACTGCACCAGGAGATCGACCATGCCAAATAAATGGAATTGGTCAACTGACCTGGGAACACCACTTCCAAACCCTTTTTAAGAATCCAACTATCAAAACCCCTTTGATGGAACCAAACGAAACCCCCTGGATCAGTGTGGACAACATTGAGGATATCATTGCCTTAATTGAAAAGTTAAAACCATCACGTGCGCCTGGACCGGATGGCATCACGAACCTCGATTTGAAATCTCATCCAGAGACTTGGGCTCCTCTTTTGAGCCAAATATTTAAACGCTGCACAGCCACAAAATCAATTCCATCTTCATGGACTTGTGCAAACGTCGTCCCTATCTACAAAAAAGGAGATAGATTAGACCCAGCGAATTATCGCCCTATCGCCCTCCTTGACCCAATAGGCAAAATGTTTGGGTCCTTGCTGCTAAAACATTTCATTACTTGGGCCAAAGATTCCCCGTGCCACGACAAGCTTCAAACTGGCTTTAAAAAGAACCTGGGGACTAATGCCAACATTTTGAGATTGAGTGCCCTCAAAAGCAAAATCTTGGAGGGTCGCCCACGTCTATATATCATCTTTGTCGATCTCACACAAGCTTTTGACAAAGTCGATCGAGAAAGACCGTGGAGAAAGCTTACCCTATGGAGATGTCCATTAGACGTACTCAACCCAATTAAAGCCCTCTACTCAAATACTACCATGAGGGTCCGTCTGAACAAGCAAGGCACTCTAACACAAGCAATAACAACTAACAGAGGCGTCAAACAGGGATGTCCACTAGCACCGGCTCTGTTTTTGTCCTATTTAGGCGACTTCCAGGAAACGGAAACAAAGATTAGAGTTTTCCCACCTAAACTCGGAGGAGAACAAATTAGTCGCCTACTCTACGCCGACGATCTGATTTTGCTGGATAATACCCCCATTGGCCTTCAACGTCAATTAACAAATCTTCAACTCTACATGACGTCAAACAATTTGGAAATAAATGAATCCAAAACAACAAAGATGACAATAGAGAAATTCTCTAAAAAGAAATCAGCACCGAATTTGAAACTTGGCACTACTACCATTGAAAAAGTCACAAATTTTAAATATTTGGGAGTCACCCTAGATAGCTCATACAAAGAAAAAGCTATGCAAGAGTCCCTACGCGCCAAAACTACCAAGCTAGCCACACAAGGAAAGGCGATTGACATCAAATATGGTAGATTCTCAATTAGACCTGTAAGAGATTTCTACAAAATGAAAGTTATCCCATCCTTGACTTATGGCGCCGAAGCAATGCCGAACCTTCCTCACGACTTATGGCCAAAACTAGAAGCAAACTTCTGGCGCCCAATCTTGGGCCTGCCGAAAACAACTCCGATACCAGTAATTAGACGAGAACTAACTCTCTCCTCGCTAAAATCAATTGTGGATTGCAATAGCGTCATGCTTTATCGGAGATGTAGACAGAAACGCCTTACGCATACCAACTGATAAGTGAAGAAATCCGACTGGGTACTTGTCATATGCTCACTCGATGGGAAACTAAAGTCTTGAACATCTTAGACTCAGTTGCCTGTAACACAGAAGATCTCATCGCTAATCCCGTTCGAGTTGTCAAGAAAATCAAAGAACTCGACTGGATCAACACCAATGACTCTGCCTCAAAATAAAAACTTGCCAGTCACCTTCCTCCCTTCTCTAAGAAACTTGACTCTATCCAACCTTTTCTGAAATTATTTCCAAATAGAGCGGCCCGAAATTATTTTTTAAAAATAAGATTGAACCTTCTAGAAACCAACGAAATACTGGCGATTAGACAACAATCCTTATCCAGCTTCTGCCGTCTCTGCAAGTCCACTACGGACAAGGAAACCATACGCCACCTCCTCCTGAACTGTCCGGCGACGATAGAAATTCGTGACAGATACCTGACAGACATTTTTACAAACTTTACTCTTCAAAAGGAAGAAACGTGTTGGAACAAACTGTTGGACGGAGACAAACAGGCATGGCAGTTGGCAACTATAAACATCATGAAACACATCCTTAACGTGCTTCTTCCAACACAGACTGAATGAAAAGTTCCACCGTTTCTTCCGTTTCTCTCGAACAAATCCTTTCCTCTCAACTGTTTTTTTTTCTCTTTTGTGGAAACTTTGTTAAAAAATCTAGAAAGATTATATACAAATAATAAAAAAAAAAAAAATTTTTTACTGGACTATCCCTGTAAGCTGTAGTTGGTTGCAGTCCATCGATTCTTTCATATCTTGCATACATCGGTCTATCATCTCAAATGCCTCAGGCAGATTGTCTCCACATAAATCTGTGTGTCGTCGGCATATGAGTGATATCGTAGACCGTGTTTCGTCAAGATGTCAAACGGTGGCCGAATATATAGATTGAAGATCAGAGGTGAAAGTGCTGACCCCTGGGGGGACTCCGCACCTCAGTTGTATTAATTCTGAGAGAAATGCTCCCAGTATCATCTGCTGAGTTCTGTCCTGTAGAAAGGAATCAAACCAGTCCACCACTACTTTGGCTGCTCTGCCAATGTTTCCGATCCGTTGAAGTATAATCTTATGGTTGATTGTATCAAACGCCGCCGATGTTGGGGAGAATTCTCTGTAAAGGCTAATTTCCCAAACCTAGTGAGTCCCCCAGCAGGTTTGCTGGATTTTTGGGGTTTATTTTTTTCTCCTGCTAAGAGTGAGACTATTTCTCCCACTCTTAGGCATGATTTGAGAATGTCCTTTGACTTTGTAATGTGTTTTATGGGCTATGAGGTCTTTTACTCCATATGGCTTCATGTGTTTTTGGGAAGTGTGTTACACAGCACCCTCAGTGCAGTAACACAGGGGTGTCATAGGATGGGAGTGGGGAGGAGGGAGAGAGGAAGGAGATGATCAAGGGGGGAGAGAGGAAGGAAGGAAGGGGTGGCTGAGGGTGGAAGGGGTTTCATGGTGGAGAATGGAGAAGGAGAGATTTAAGGGATGTGCGGAATGAGGAGAAGAAAGGAATAGAGCAGATAGAGAGAGGTAAGGAGTTCCAGTGCAAGGGGACGAGGAGCTGGAAGGAACAGAAGCGGGAGGGGGCACAGGGGGATGGAGGGACAGTGAGGAGGATGTGGTCAGCAGAACGAAGGGAGCGGGAGGGAGTGTAGAAAGAGAAGAGAGATGAGGAGGAGCAAGACCATGGAGAGATTTAAAGACTTGGCAGAGGAAGTGCAATTTAAGTTGGGGGTGAAAGGGGAGCCAGCCAAGGGAGGAAAGGGAAGCAGAGATGGAGTCTCGGGAGGAGACAGAGGGTACGGGCGGCAGAATGGTTAATAGATTTGAGGGGAGCCAGATGGGAATTAGGTAGTCCAAAGAATAAGGAGGAGCAGAAGAAGAGGCGAGAGAAGATAAGGGAGGAGATTAGAAGTTTAGCAGCATGGAAGGTGAGTGATGGGCGGACTTTGCGAATGTTAAAGAGGTGGAAGTGACAGGATCGAGAGGTGAGAGAGATATGGTGGGAAAAAGAGAGAGGAGTCAAAGTGAATTCCTAAGTTGCGAGCGTGGGCAGAGATGGGGAGATTGGAAGGAGGAAAGTGAATGAAAGGGGGACGAGAGGGGGGAATAGAGTTGGAGGGGAAGAATAAGACTTCAGTCTTGTCAGTGTTGAGAGAGAGATAGCGGGAGGACATCCAGTTTTTTATAGCGGAAAGACAGGAAGAGAGTTTTAGGTGGAGGTCTGGAGAAAAAGAAGAGAAGGAAAGAAAGAGCTGAGTATCATCGGCATAGAAATGGTGAGAAATGCCGAACGAGGAGATGATAGGGGCGAGGAGGGAGGTGTAGAGTGAGAAGAGAAAAGGGCCAAGCACCGAGCCTTGGGGTACACCATAATCGAGCGGCTGGGTTGGAGAGGACCGGCCTCCCCAGGAGACAGTGAAAGAGCGTGAGGAGAGATAGGAAGATAGCCAGTTAAGGACAGAGTCTTTGAAACCAAAGGAAGAAAGAGTGTTGAGAAGAAGGGGGTGATCAACAGTGTTGAAGGCAGCAGAGAGGTCAAGAAGAATAAGGACAGAGGATTGCTTAGAGTGTCGAGCAGAGAGGAGGGAGTTAAGGATGTAAGTTAGGGCTGTTTCAGGAGAGTGTTTAGGACAGAAACCAAATTGAGGCGGGGGGGCAGAGAGATTGGAAACAAAGGTAGAAAGCTGAGAGTAGGCAAGACGCTTGAGAAGCTTAGAGAGAAAAGGGAGAAGAGAGATAGGGCGGAAGTTAGCAGTAAGAAGGGGATCAGCGGAAGGTTTTTTCAGAATCGGAATGATAGTGGCATGCTTGAAGGCAGAGGGGAAAGTGGCAGAGGAAAGGCAAGTGTTGAAGAAGGACGTTAGGTAAGGAATAAGAAGAGGATAGATCTTGGGGATAAGAAGGGAGGGGAGATATTCAGTTGGAGCAGAAGAGGGGAGGCCTTTGGAGTGGAGGATGGAGACTTCAGAGGAAGAAACGGGCGAAAAGTCAGACATGCAGGATGAGGGGGGAGGGGGAGAAGAGGACAGGGGGGGAGAAGAGGAGTTATTGATTTTTTGCCGAAGGGCATGAATCTTGGAAGAGAAGTTAGCAAAGTCAGAAGGAGAAAGGGAGGAAGAGTTCGAGGGATCAGGGGAAGGAGGGGAGAGAAGACGAGCGAGAGTTTGGAAGATGCGGCGAGGGTGAGAGGCTTGGGAGTGGAGGAGGTTAGAGTAGTAGAAGCGTTTAGCCGAGGCGAAGCATGAGTCATAAAGAGAGTGGTAGGAGAAGTAAGAGGTTTGGTTGGAAAGCGTGGGAGACTTAAGTCAGAGTCTCTCAAGACGTCGGAGGAGACGTCGCATAGAGAGAAGTTGAGGAGAGAGCCACGGTTGAGAGGGTTTCCGTGTAGGACGGAAGAAGGAGAGGGGATAATGTAGATCAAGAGAGGAGGAGATGGAGGAGGAGCGAGTGGAAAGTGCGTCATTGGCTGACAGTGAAGAGAAATCCTGGAGAGAGGGAAGAGAGGAAGAGCAAGTTTTGAGAAAGAGGGAGGGATCAAAGTTGCAAAGGTCACGCCGTGAGAAGATGGAAGGAGAGGGCAAAGTGGGAGGTTGAGGAGGGGGAGATGGGGAGAAGGAAAGTAGTGCATGATCGGAGAGATAGGTAGGAAGTGTAGTTACAGAGGAGGAGGGGTAGGAAGAGTTGAAGATAAGGTCAAGAGTGGAGCCAGAGGAGTGAGTGGGAGAGGAGGGAAGAGGGGAGAGGAGATAGGAGTCAAGGATTGAGAAAAGGGGTGAGGAAAGAAGGGGAGAAGGGAGGTGAAGGTTAAAGTCACTGAGTACAGTGAGAGGGGGAGGGAGAGATGAGTGATGGGAGGTGATCAAGGTCATCGGAAGAAAGAGGACCAGGGGGATGATAGATGATAAGAAAGGAGATGGAGTGAGGAGAGGAAAAAGATTTGTAAAGAAATTTGAAAGAAGGAGAGGGTGTAGAGGAAAGGTATCTAGGGTGGTAGAGAAGGCCAATACCTCCTCCGCGGCCAGTGGCGCGAGATATGTGAGAGGAGGAGGAGGAGGAGGAGGAGGTGGTGGTGGTTAGGGAAGCGGGGACAGTAGTATTGTGAGGGGGGATCCAGGTTTCAGTAAGACAATGGAAATGAAGGTTGAGACGAAAGAACATGTCTAAGACTGTAGCAGTCTTATTGCAGATGGATCTGGAGTTCCAGAGAGCAATGTTCATGAGATTGGAGGAAGATTAGGACGGTGAGAGAGGGTAGGAGTAGGAAGGGAGTGGGGGAGGGGATTGAAGGGGGGAGTGGGCCTAAGGAGGAGGGAAAGAGAGTAGGAGAGTAAGGAGGTGAGGTGGGGGGGGGGGTGCGGGCAGAAAGTTAGAGTAGGACGCATAACAGAGGGGATGAAAAGTAGGAATGGTGAAGGAAAAAGTGGTAGGAGAGGAGGTGGGGGGGAAAGGCTGACGAAAGGAGAGAGAGGGGTCAAGGGGAGAAGTCCGACGAGGGGGAAAGGAATTAATACAGTCAGATTGGTGGCAAGAGGTAGGCAAGGAGCCTAGCAGGGGGAAATGAGGGGCAGTAAGCAGGGCCTGGAGGCCCGCACCAGTGAGGGAGCTGGTAGGTGTTTCGCAGCAGGGTCAGGATGGTAGGGGGTAAGAAAGGGACGGGCAAAAACTGGAGTGGTCAATGAGACGAAGGGAGATCAGGGGTAGTAAGAGGGTCCTAGCTGATTCCACGCAGGAGGCTCGGCTGTAGGTGCTGAATGGTAGGAGGAAGGCAGGGAGAGAGGGGGGCTAGATCAGGAGCAGACAGGGCTAGATCAGGAGCAGCAATGATTGAGCGTCAGGTGGAGGCCGGAATGATCCTGGCTAAACCTGCGTGAAAGGGAGGGAGGAGGAGGAGGCGTAGTAGCAGAGAGAGTGCAGCGGGTGGCAGGAAAACAGGGAAATGGTGGCACCTGCATGATTTGGGGATGGGCGTAGGCCCCACAGCAGGAACTGTGAGGCGGGCGTGAGAAGGTGAGTATCAGAGTCTGCGAGAAAAGGAGGGGGGTAAGCAGCAGGGTCAGTGAGGGGGTGGTAAGAAGGTGAGAAACTGAGTGATAGGGAGGAGGCGCTTCAGCAGGGACTGTGCGGCAGGGGGCAGGGAAATTGGTGGGGCCCGCAGGGGAGGAGGGCCAGCAGTAGGGGCTGAGAGGCGGGAGGCAGGCAGGGGCAGTGGGGGACCATATGCTGATCACCTCAGTGCAGAGGAAGCAGGTGAAGTCCCAGCAGCTCCCCCAACCAGGGATCAGGATGGAGGAGACGGCCAGAGAGGTCCCAGGCCTTTGGTTGTCGGTGGGAAGACAACAGTTGTCCCAACGAGGGACCAGGATGGTGGAGAAGGCCAGAAGAGGTCCCGGTCCTTGGAAGATGGCGGGAAGATCCACTGCGGACCAGAGAGCACACCCAAGAGAGTCAAAGGAGGTCCGCCGATGAGGCTGCAGCGCTCCTACGCTGAGGAGACAGTTGGGAGATCAAGGACAACCTCGAGTTAGATGGAAGACACTCCCTGGATCAGAGAGGGGGTCAGAGGAGGTCCACTGATGGTGCTGCAGGCAGAGGCTAAGACAGGAGCTGGGCGCTGGAAGCAGTGGTGCCTGTCGTAGCCAGATGGATACTGTGAGCTGGAGAGGAGGGGAGGAGGAATCGCCAGACTGGAGAGCCAGGCAGGCAGCAGAGTTAATGGAGGCCACACCGGAGGGCGAAGGCGGGCGCAGCAACGAGGGCCGGCAGTGTAGAGGAAGCAGGCAGAGGCACCGATGAAGGGGGTCAGCGGTCCAGCAGGAGTGAAGACTGGACGCAAGAACTAGCTGCAGCGGCTCCTACCTCAATCTGAAGGAGGACCATAGATGTGGAACACAGCCGAGACTTGCAGGCCGCACCGGAGGACCGAGTCAGGAGCTGCCGACGAGGACCCGCAATGAGGCGGTGGTGGGGAGAGACACTGTCAAAGGAGGGGGGGGCAGCGTGCCTGAAGTGCAAAGACGGTCCGGAGTGCCAGAAGCTGTGGCTCCTGCCGCAGTCGTTGAGAGGACTGGAGTCGTGGGAGGGCGGCTCAGAAGACCGGCGAAGAGGAGTGCAGAGGCGGCAATGCAGGGCCGAGCAGGAGACTTCCGAAGAGGGGTCCAAGTTGGGGCCGGAGCAGGCGGGGCACAGTTGCAGGGCCCAGACGGGCCAGGAAGCAGGAAGAGATGGCTCACAGCTCCTGGAGGAAGCTCCGAACCGAGGAGCCCAAAATGGAGTTGGAGCAGGCAGGGCTCAGTCGCAGGGCCAGACGGGCCAGGAAGCAAGAAGAGATGGCCCAAATTGGAGTTGGAGCAGGCGGGGCTAAGTCGCGGGGCCAGACGGGCAAGAAGCAAGAAGAGACGGCTTACAGCGCCTGGAGGAAGCTCCGATCCGAGGAAGAGGTCAGAAGAGCCGCAATGCTCACGCTGACTGTGGAGCGCGAGGAGGCCCCAGCTATGGTCGAGCCCGGAACAGCAGAGAGAGAGTCTGATTCCGGATCGAGACCCAGTCGGAGGAGCCCCATGGCTCAAGGAGCAGGAACGGAGAAGGGGTAAGTTGAAAATTGCTGTTAAAACTGCTTTATTTAGATTGATTCAGCCTGGAATGAAGAGGCCCCGGTTCAGGCAACCAAGCTTCTGCTCCCCCTGTTGGTTGCTGTATATATATATTTCACTGGAAAAATATCCTTAGTTGAGGTGCAAAAAAGTTGCGCAGATTACCCTTGAAATGGATCAAATGTGGGAAGTCATAACCAGTCTAACTTGCCCGCTCCTGTTGATCTCCCCCACAATACCATGTCGACCATAATGCTACTTTGTACATCATTGCGAATCCATTCTCTTCTAATATGTTTGTGCTTGTGTGCTTTGTAACGGGAACGCACAGTTAAGCTGGTCATGGCTTCCCACATCTGCAGAATTTCAAGAGTTTTGTTGCGTCAAATCTGCACAACTTAATAGCACCTTAACTAAGGGTTTTTTTCCAGTGAATTTCTAGGGTTTTGTTATAGCATGTTTTTTTTTTTACAGCCCACTAGGCAATGACAGAGGCCATTGCTCCTACATTTTTCTTTTTGTTTAGTTTTCCTAAGTGGTAGGGCCAGTTAGGTATTGGGATTTGGACTAGGATTGTGTACACTGTACATGTTCACCTAATATGTTTCTTTTGGACCCACTAGGTGGCCACTTTACATGTCTTTTGTGCCCACTAGCTAGGGCCTTTGGTCGTGCCCAATGTATCTTTTAAAACACTACCTTTCTTTCCTGCTCACTAGCAATGGCCTTCACCCATAACCATTGGGCCCGGCCTTTTGCAGTGGCCCCTTGTTATGTTGCCCTAATAGGTTTTGCTGGTGCCTATTAGCCACTTCCATATTGCAGCATTCGGTTCCTTAAAGGGCACCCCTTTCTCCACCAACGCTTCGTGTCTAAGATGTTTTGTACCTGCTCCAATTCTGTCAAGCGGTTTTTGCTGTGCACTGCGCAAGAATTTGTGCTTGTTCTCTATCGGGAAAAGAACGGGAGTTGTACAAAAATAGTGCTTTTTTTCTTTCTTAATAACTTTTTCATTTTTTTATGAATCTTTCCCAAAATTTCTATTTGTGACTGCAGGGGCGGGGGGGGCTATGGGTGGTTGCAGTATGGGCTATTGGTGGCCATGACACATTTTTTGTTTAAAATATCAGCCAAATTCGTCCTGCAAGTCAAAAGTTATTAGCAATAAAACGTTGAAGTTTTCCTATGGATCATGCTACGCAACTTAACTATAGTGTGACAACCGCCGCACTATAATATATATATTTCTGAGGCTTGTAGATCTGTTCAGAATTGCATGCTTTGCATAGGCCGACATCTAGTGATAGACGCAGATTATTGCACGTTTTCGATGTTCGAAAAAGGGACGTTGACTGGGCATGTTTGTAATATTACCCCTAGTGTGATGTCTACTGTACCCATGATCCCACATGCGTCAAGGTCCCTCAAATTGTTTTTTTCAGTCATTGGGGTCGGACGTGTCACGCGGAGTCTGTAGTCTGTTATTAGTTATAACTTTATCCTCTTATGACGGTCGCAGGTCGATGCACATTTATACAAACATCCTGAAGACCTTCTGACTGCCGAATTTGACCAGTCCTCCGATTCTGCAACAGACTTTGCCCTACACCAGGCTCTGGCCTTGCAGTGGGGAGAGTGGGAGGGGGGGGGTAATTATATTTTTTAGAGAATGCATACTCCACTTCCTCCATGCACTTGTCTAGCTGCCTTTTCACCCAAATTTAACAATGAAGAGAACTCCTTTTAAATTCTGTCCATCTTGTAACAAAGTACCTGTGATAAGACACACATCGAATGTAAGACATCCAGAGGGGCGTTGTACATCATGCAAGTTGTTTAGGCTGAAAACTCTTTAAGACTGACGCACCAAACGGTGGGCAGCCCATGCAATGATGGCAATGTCCAAAACCTCTACCGGCGCCTATGAGTCAGACGTGAAAGGCCAAGGCAGCAATGGTTCTGTTTCGGAAGCCAAAGACATTTTGAGGGAACCTTTCCGTATCCCACGTGTCAGTCCCCTGTCCTGAAAGGCAGTCCCAATGCGCTGCTGTGGGGAAGACTACTGGCAACAAAGACACTCGCATGCACACACTTAAAAAGCACACAACCCTGAGCCGTTCTTCGACAGATGCGTCAAAAGAAGTCTGCGTGCTGGCAGATGACACCTCGCAGCCTACTGACCATAAGCCTACTGCACTTCTCCACCAGCGTCTAGCGCAAGGTGAAAACAATAAACGGGCACTAGTGGACGTGCATCTGAGTCCCTCAACGTATTGCCAACACCAAAACACTCAATCACACAAAACTCATTCTAGCAAGGAAAAACACCATACAAAATCTCCAGAACACATCGCTCACACACCTACTGTCCCACAAAAGGTGCCTGAATATAATAGGGCTACCTTCCCTTTATCTCAGTCTCTCCAAAAGAAAAGGCCTAGGGAAGACCCTGAAGCTATTACCTGTAACACCCAAGATTGCAACCTGGCCTAGATAACGTTTTGAAGACACTATGAACAAGGGCTCCTCTTTTGTAACATTCATGGAAAAGTACCCAATTAGGCAAAAAAACTTTTGGACATTACTGGGCAACCTCATCTTAACCCCCAATCCTCTCATGACCCTCATCAAGATCAGGGGGAGGAAGATCATGATGTGTGGTATGATGATCCAGATGATCGCGATGTATGATCAGGATGACCCTGACGTCACAATTATAGACCCTCCTGATGTTACACCTGAGGGTGGTAACGTTTCCCTCCTTGATAGTCTGCTTTTATTCAACCGCTTGTTAAAAAGGGTTGATAATCATTTCGATTTTCAAACTCAGGAAATGGAGGAAGATACTGATTTCGTAGATGATATTTTAAATTGGAGAACAGCCATCTGTCAGGCTATTCCTCACTTGCAGTCTATAAATAAGAGAATTGTCCCATCTCGAACTGCACCTTCACTTACTCATGCAGTCAACCCCAGGATAGAAACAAATGTTAAGCCATCACCCTCAGATCCTCCTTACATTAAAGGTCATGTAAAGCCTGATTCATTAGTCACCGCCACTAGGAAGAGGGTAGGTGTGCCACTGTCTAGTGCTGAAGCACTAGCCAATAAAGAGTGCAAAAGATTATATACCCTGGGCAAGAGGGGGACTAGCTCTGGGGCATATTTAACTCACATAGCAAACAATACTACTTTACCTGCAAGCTATAATAATACTCAGTGGGATGAAATACACAAACAACTGGATTCTGTCCCCGAACCTGTAAGGTCCCACCTAGTAAAAATCTCTGCTGAGCGGAAACACTGTATTCAGCAGGCACTTCTGGTGTAGTGATAGCGCCATTCATGGCTTCGAGATTCGGGGTTCAAACCCGAGACTCGGGCAACTTTAATAAACATGCCTATTGAATATTCTGTCCACTTTGGCAAGGCAGTAGACAACCAGTTTGAGACCACCAAGGAGGAGCATAAATTCCTAAAAACACTAGTGCAAATTTCTTCACCTTCAATACTTGGGGTTCATTTCAGAGCCAGGGTTTCTCGAGGGCCTCACAGTCTGGCTATGGAGCCTCCTTGTCTTGGTACAATCCCCAAAATCAGTCCTCCTCTTTTCAAAGAAGACACCAAAGAGGGTTTAGGAGAGGTAAAGGTTGGGGCAGAGTTGCAGCCTCTAGAGTGATGCTGACGACACGCAACTCATTTTCAGGCTGCCCTCAGGCACCTCCTCTTCCTCTCTAATCTCGAATTGCCTAACTGCCATTCAAGATTGGTGTGCCGCCAATGATCTTTGTCTGAATGCCAGCAAGACAGAGATCCTCCTCATCGGCACACTTTCACCATCCTTTCCCCTCACTCTCTGGCCATTCTCCCTTGTTCATCCTCCTCCCCCCACCTCGGGGTCATCTTTGACTCCACACTTTCCTTCTCTGCCCACATCTCTGAGGTCTCTAAAAAGTCAAACTTCCTACTGCACCTCCTCAGAGGTAACTCTGCCTTTCCTCTCCTTCCCACAGAATCTCAGTGTCTCCCACACTCTGGTTCTCTCTAGGTTGGACTATTGTAACAGCCTCTTTCTAAATCTACCTGCCTCTACTCTCCGCCCTCTGCAACTAATCCAGAACAGGACTGCAAGACTTGTCCTTGGCCTCATGCCCTGGGATCGTATCTCTCCAGCTCTGAAATCTCTCCATTGGCTCCCAGTGGATGCAAGGATTAAATTCAAAACCCTCTGCTTTGTCCACAAGGCTTACTGGGGCCTGGGTCCAAAATATCTTCAGCTACCCCTCTGCAAATACCTTCCCTCTCGAGCTCTTCGTTCCTCTACCTCCAACTCCCTCAGGGTCAGTCGTTTTTCAAAGAAACGAGCTTGGGGTAAATCTGTCCTCGTTGGGGCCTCCCTCTGGAATAGACTCTAAAACATGAGGAGAACCACCTCCGGTTCCGGAAGCACCTGAAGACCTTCCTCTTTGCTTCTGCCCTCGCTCCCCCTCTCGCCTGCTGATCTGCTCTCTTGGCACTGTGCACCTGGCCACCCTCTGTCCCCTGGACCTAGGTACCTGCTCACCCTGCCACCCTCCTGCACTGCCTCTTGGCCACCTCTTGCACTGGGGTCTGTATCTGTACCCATACAGTCCCCCACCCACCGTTGTCTTCTTTTTCTGCACTTATCAGACTTACCCAGTCTGCTGCCGTATACACAGCACTTGCCACTTGCTGGCTGCACTACCACTGTTTATTGCAATTATCTATTTATTTTTCTTTATTATGTATCTGTTTCTCCTCTGGCCCGCACTCTCCGCTCTCCTCTTCCATGCATTTCCCCCCTTTGCCTTTCCCATGTACTTGCACGTTCTCAATGTCACAGGGCCTAGTAAGATCGCTGTTGTGTTCTCCCCAGTTCCCTTGCCTTGTCGCGCTCTGAAACACTTGTGAATGAGCACGATACAAATAAAATATCATATCATAGAGGCTCTACTGCCTCTTCCAGCAAATGACGCTACAGTCCAGATACCCACCCATGCTTCGCAAGTAGGGGGTAGCAGAACATCTTTCACCCACACATGGGAGGGGCTAACATTGGATCGCTTGGTTTTAACGACCGTGGCCATAGGTTATTCAGTAGAATTCCTATAAACACCTTGCCACCATCCTCCTTGATCAAGAAGAATATTGTTAGACCATCACTTGATTTTAGAAGAGGTTTTAACTCTGCTACATAAGGGAGCGATGGAGCTGGCTCCACCTCTGGAAGAAAACCAATCCATTTATTCAGTGTACTTTCTTGTTCCAAAGAAAGATCTAACAATGCTCCAGTCTAAACCTGCACCCTGCAACCACGTATGTCAAGCCACACAGAATCAGGATGACAACGTTGTAGGAAGTAATTCCTCTGTTAAAACAGGGGCATTACATGGCAAAATTAGGCATGAAAGATGTATGCTTTAATATTTCAATGTTGCCAGCGCACAGACAATGGCTAAAATTCAAAGTGGGATACAAGCACTACCAATTTAAAGTGCTACCATTTGGCATTGCCTCAGCACCACAAGTAATTAGAAAAGTCCTTGCAGTGGTGGCTGCACACCAATGGAGGCAGTCCATTCCAGTGTACTGTGAGGAGTCAGAAATGAGAGGCGGACACAAAGTTGTAATGTTTTTATTGTCGGACAACTTTTTTAAAATAAAAGGGTTGGATGAAGACCTCTATGTGCCTATCCTAAAGAGTTTCCCTACCTAGTAAACTAAAAATAAAGATCGGTTTGTGTCTCGTCGTCAAAATTACATAAACTGTCCTTGTGTCCAAAACATGCTACTCTGACCCTCACACTGTAAATGAACTAACGGTGTAAGGAAATGTCTCTGACTTAGGTTTGGCAAAGGGGGTTCACAATTAAAGCAAGTAGATAAATCCAACAAAAATATTATTTTCCAAGGAGAAATCCCTGGATCCAGAGGGTGGTTACCTTCCTCTGGATTACTTGGGTAGGATGGCAAATCTGTCTCGTTTAGCCAATAGTTACTTAAGGATGACAAAGTGCCTCTTTCAAACAAGTTTCTTAAGGATGGCTCTTTATTCCTGTTCAGGAATTCTGTGCAAACAATATGTCCTGCACCAATGATCTCTTCCTAGGTTTCTTTGCACTGAGTTAACAAACCAAAGGGGTCCTTATTCACAACGAGATGTTCCACATAGGGTGCTCTGCAACCTCTGATATTTAAATGGGCACGACCTGAAGTACTTGTCCATCAGAAATCCTCCTGTGTGCTCTTTAAGTCTCTGCTTAAACCCTTCCGCCAGGTATTTTGATTTCAATAGGAAAATAGAAAAAGGTGTCTGTTCAGTTTCAAATCTTCCACTTGCCTGTTTTGGTATACTTGTTTTACCATGTGCTTTGCAAAAGTAACTTAAGTTTATTTGTATAACTTCAGCGGTCTTCCTGGTATACTCCCCTGCCAGGAATCCTTTAGTAGGTTCATCAGATCCCCTGATATAGTCTCCTGCCAGGTATCTTCCCATGATTTTAACATGCTTTTTTAGCTTCAACTTGCCTATTGTTTTGACTGCCAGGGCTTCCTCTAATCTGGTTCTTAGATTCCCTGGTATACTCTCCTGCCAGGTATCTTTCAAAATGTCTTATTCTTTTGTATATCATGAGCGGATTGCCTGGTTTACTCCCCTGCCAGGAATCCCCTTCTGGGTTCTTGCAGATCCCCTGGCATACTTCTGTGCCAAGGATCTCCCCCTCCACCCCCAAAAATGCTCTCTTCCTGATGTGCTTCTTTCACCAGGACTTCTTCTCCGAGTTCACTTGTCTTTTAATATAGAACAGTTGTATTCCTTTGCTGTGTCTATACTTGATTAGCTTGAGGTGCTACTTCTTCCAACTTTCTCCACATGAATATCTCATATATGGAGATTTGTTCAAGTTCTGTCTTTTAACTTCATTAGTATGCATTTGCTTGTGGTAATACTTGCCCCAACTTTCCCAATATTGATGAGGATTTGTGCAAGTTCTGATTCATATTTCACTTGTTCAGGGTTCAAAAGGTTCTTAATTTCTTAAATGCCTGGCGGTACGCGCCGGGGTCCTCAGTATCTCTGGGCAGACTGACTGTTGTCTGGTAGCGTTCCCGACCTGTGGCGCATTGCTGCGAAGCTCCTTCTATGGGAAGGTGTTTCTTGCACTTCAGAACTTCTCCCAGATCTCCTGCCAACTCTGCGTTCCCCCGCCTTTAAGACTGCTGCTTCTCAACACAACGGCCTCCCCAGTAGCTCTGCTGCTGCTGCTGTTGGCTCCCCGGCGGTTCTCCCACAGTGCTTGCGGTGTCTCTTTTGGCATCGTGCCACGCCAGTAGGTAATGCTTGCGAGCTGCAATTTGGAAGTGCCTGCCTGTTCTGCTTCTTTCTTCTCCGGTTCGACTGCTCTGAATGCAGACACCTTTTTAAATGTCCCCACACTCGGGCTGCATTTCAACAACTAGCCCGCCTGTCTAGTTTGGTGTTTCCTTCAATCTACATCATCTCCTTCGTCCTCTTCCTCTTCCTCGTCTCAGTACTTGAGGCTTTATAGGAGTTGGAGTCAATAGGATTTCTGAGACTTCTAAAGTGATATTATTTAGGATTTTTGTCTAGAACAAAAACATCTGAGACAGATGTTAGGTATGTGTTATGTGAATATGAGCTATGAATGGTATTCTGCCTAGAGTGCTTTGCAGAAAGGGGTTTTGGGGTTTTACAACAGGAGGGATTTGTATAGTGACAACAAGCAATCGAGAATTAAGGAATTATGAGGTAGTCTTCTCTGGGAAGGGAAGAACACTGCTTCTCTCCTGATGAAATCACCACTCTATCGACAGCAATCTCCTCCCATGTGATCCTTCCACATAATACCACCCCCAGGGTCAGGATCAAGTAACTGCTGTCGTCCTCTGCCCGCATGGGAGGAGCTCTCTGGCAGGGGACTAAACTACTCAGTTGTATCTCTAGCTGCAGGGAGAAAGGGTGATCCTAGCTCTAAATCAGCTACCTCAAAATGGATTGTCTTTGCATCCAACTTTGTTATTCTCTTTCGAAGAGAACATTGCCCTTCAAGCCTCAGTGCACATTGGCTACTCTAGCTTTCATAGCAAATGTGCCCTTAGATGCCATTTGCAAAGCTGCCACTTGTGTTCCGTTCATACCTCCACACAACATTACTGTTTGACCCTCAAAAAACTGGGACCCAAATATTCCTCCTTCAACATTGACAATAACCCTATTACTGTCACTAATGAGGCGAAAACCTTGGGTTTCTACTTGGACTCTACCCTTTCTTTAAATAAACAGGTCAATGCCATGGCATCTGCCACTGCATATACCTGCAAATTGATCAGAGCGGGTAAACCTTTCCTGACCAAAAGTTGTATTACCCTGGCTGGAGCACTATCTTGTCGAAGTTGGACTATTGTAATTCTCTATACATAGGAGCTACTAATAAGCAAATTATCAAGAAAATCCACTCCCTCCAGAACAATGCCCTTAGAGCGGCACTCGGAATTGCCAGGAGAGAACATATCTCCGAGACCAGAAGATTAAATATTTGGCTCTCAACACATGTCAAAATCCAGCTAAAAGTTGCTTCACTCTCATATAAATGCCTGAACAACGCTGCGCCTTGTTATCTGACAGAGACTCACAAGAACATCCTCTACAAGACCTACCAGATTATCTAGCACCAACTGCCTCTCAGTCCCAAGATTTAAACTCTCCAGAGGACGCAGCTTCCCGGTCAAGGCAGCTCAACTCTGGAACTACACACCCCCTCCACTGCGAGAAGATCAATCTTACCCAAACCTCCGCCAGAACCTCATAAGATGGTTCAAAGACTCTGACAAGTAATGCCCTTTGCTATTATACTACAAACTGACCCTCTCCTCTACATTGTAAATAAATTCAGATAGTGTTCTCTAAGCAGCCCACTCTACCTGCCTGTGATCTTTGAACCTTTCCAGCCATGCTGCTATATATCTTGCATATACTATTTCACTCCTTATTGATCTGTCTGTATCTACAGTATGTATATCGCTTCTATCCTGAATAATTAATATCTATGTGATTGTTCTGATGTGTAACTAAGCTGTACTTTGTCTTATGCAATGCGCCCTGATACCCACGGGTCTGGTGCGCAATACAAATAATAAAATACAAAAAATGCAAATACACATCCTAAAGGTGACACACATCCTCACAAGTTACCTCTTCTCCACACATACACTTCATACTCCCTCATGTCAGAAACAATCAATCTGAGGGTCCTTGACACGTGAGGGATCATGGGTACAGTAGACGTCTCACTAGGGGAAATATTACAAACACGCCCAGTCAACGTCCCTTTTTTCGAACTTCGAAAACAGCATGTGCATTACTCTGCCCCTACCACTAATGTCGGCCTATGCAAAGCATGTGAATCCAAGCAGATACAAGCAAAAGAAATACAATTACGGTAAGTAACAGGCACACACACACACAGATTTTGGCAAAATTAGTTTCTTCATACACATGTTATCAATCAAGAAATACGTCCTCAAGTTCCAGACATAAAAAAGTAATAGTGGACTTTTTCTTGTTAGGCTGTACTTGTATACAGGCAACTGATGCAGCAGCAGCCAGCGATGTGAGTTATGTGCTTTTAGCGATTTAATAGATCCAGTGAAGTTGAGGCCAAAACCATCACTTTACCTGAAGTTGCTAAACCCT
Organism: Ambystoma mexicanum; assembly: GCF_040938575.1. NCBI lineage: Eukaryota > Metazoa > Chordata > Amphibia > Caudata > Ambystomatidae > Ambystoma > Ambystoma mexicanum. Next base: position 468,515,700 of record NC_090936.1, on the reverse strand, counting down.
GTGAATGTGAACGCTGCCATACTTGAACAATCTGGTTCTCGGTGTAATCTCCTTGGTAATTCATTTCTTAAGGAGCTTTTCCTTGATGTATACTGCAGTCCCTATTTGGGGAATTGCCCTATCTTTATATTGATTAGTCTTTATCCTGCAGGACACAGATTGAAACCCGTGCAGGGCTGATTTAGACTCTTATCCTCCCAATGTCAATAGATAGAGTACCATTAAATTGGGGTGTAATTAAAACATGTACCATTTTTACAATGAGAGTAATTTGGCATAAAGAACTATATAAAAACGTGATACTATGTGATATTAATAGACCGATATCCAAGTAAGCTGCTCTGCAGCCGGTACGTATGGGTCTGGAGGAGTTTAAGGCGAAGCTTGACAAGCCCAAGTAATTATACTGATTAATCTGTATTGGCCATCTTAGGTTTTGAGTCATTTTTGATGCCTCCCGTATGTGGGTAGTTTCAAGCCTTGTCAGGCCTGTATAACAAGGAGAGTAGAAGGAATAAAGAGGTGGCAGAGATAGAAGCAGAATGGATTTTGAAGTGCAAGAAGGAGATGGGGGAGAAGACATGTGCAGGGAATGCACGGAGAGTGAAGCAAGGAAATCGAATTGAAGACAGGTGAGGTAATGAAACATAATCCTTTTGAACATACCTTCCTTTCCGCAATCCTGATTTATGGTCCGCTTTAATGACAGCACATTGTAACCAAGCTATCATAAAATGTTAATTTCTCCACCCCCACCCCACATTCTGTTGCATTTCACTGCTTTCCTATCCTCTTCCTACTCCTTTTCCTAAGCAGACTGAGGTCTGGATACCGTAGGAGACTGCACAATAAGCCAACCTCCAGACAAGCCAGGTGCTCTCGCCACACTACGGTGATGATTTGGTGCAATATAAAAACGTGGTAGCGAAACATCTTATATAAATTAAGTTAACATGTTTTCATATAAATGATTCTGTGATGAGTTATTTTTTCTGGTCTACTATAGATTCGCCTTACAGGCCTCTTGGATTCCGCATCCTCACCTTCACTGAGTAGAAAAGCACGTATTAGGCAGTCTCCATAGTTGATGCAAAGGATCCATCTAGAGATCCAATGATTTGATTGAGGTATGCAACAATTGTTCCAGAGTCGAGATATTTAGTTGTACTCCACATATGTATGTGTGTGTTTGTTTTATTTACCAACACAAACATACACGCTGGGATTAAGGCCAATTCTACATGTCTGCAGGCATGTTGTTTGCCTCAATCCAGAAGCATGCTGAAATGTATTACCAGTACACATTTGAAAAGAGGAAAACATTCGGGAATTATTATTATTATACAGAGTGAAATTCTTTTATCTCCAGATTACATTCCTCATTGGTGTTCATATCCGTCCATCTTCAACTTGCACCCTCCTTTTTTTTTATCCTTCTATGCTTGCAATTTAGTTGTCATTTTCAACCCTTCTCTCATATTATCCTCCATGTTTGTTTTACCCTATACTTGTCATAACCAAATGTACAATATTTTGATAAATGTGTTAATTGCTTACTTCCGAGCTACTAAAACTCTTTCAATCTAATATTTTCCTCTTTTAACATTTGTTCAACTCTACTCGTCTGTCTTTCAGCAGGCAGTGATATTTTATTTCAACTATTTCCCTCCTCCCATTTCACATCTCACCCCCTTGCTTTTCTTAGCTGGATATTTTTCCCTTCTCAGTTGAAGTTTAGCTTTCTATGTCCTCTTATAATGTATCCATGGACTAACCCCAACTTCATTCTCATTACTTCATGTATCTATTCTTGTCCACATTACAACTTTGTGTAGTCTTTCCTCATCCTCCCTTTACCTCATCTCAGTACTGCTCCTTTGCTTTTCTTACCCTGTTTTTCTGGAACACTCTTCCCATTTTTGTCTGAATGCTCCCACCTTCTCACTCTACTTAAAAATCATTGCTTTAGGCCCTTTTTAAATTGTCTTCACTTGTGACGACTTGGGTAGTTTAACCTCCATTTCTATGCCCTATCTGATATATGTTCCACGCTTTGGCAAACACACTTTCTCCAGCATGGGGTCTGGCATGGATTCACATGCTCATGAATATTCCCCGTCGTCAGGCCGGGAATCCTCGATATAGAAACAAATCAGTATCAGTTTTGTTTGATCTGTCTTTCTTAGTAGTAACCAATCACTGGTCTCTGGGGCATACTGCCCCCAGCCAATGACTGCCCCCTCCCTAAGCCCTGTCTCTGGCAGCCATCCTCGGATTTTTACCGCACGTTCAAGTATTGGGAGTCCTCGTGCTGTAGCTCTCGAGCTTTTGCTGCGTTTTCGCGCTTTTTTCAGGAGATTTTTCTCATTTTCCGGTTAAATAGAGCCTCAAGCTCCACTGTTTCTACATCCTATCAACGGGGATCCGTTTCGGAGTTTTCTACGCCCCTCAAGGGTGAAGATTTCATCGAGTTACGCTTTTGGAGGATTCCAGAAGTTCCGAGGCCTACCCCGGACATGGCCCAGGAGAAAGGAAGCTCGACGCCCGGGAAGCTGTTCAGGACCTGCCCTGGATGCCAGCTTCAGAATGTTTTCAAGCAGGACGAGCATTCGTTATGCCTCTACTGTCTCCATGAGGACAAGACGCACACGGAGAAGGACTGTGCGTTTTGTGGGAACATGTCGGAGCGGACCATGAAGGATCGCCACCTCCGTCTCGCCAACTGGCTGGAAGGGAAGAGCCCGTCAGGCGAGGAGAAGAAAAAGAAGTCCGAGCGGTCTTCTAAGTCCTGTGAGGGTGCCCCGGCGACGGGGGCCCAACAAAAGGCTAATCACCGCGAGTTCGCGGGCACTGGGAGCGCCGAATGGTCGGGCTCCTTGGCTGCCAGGCAGGGCGCATCCTCCCCGGCACCATCAACCACGAACAAACGCTCTGGCTCGGGTAAGAGGAAGTCCGAGAACCCGGCGAAGCTTCTGGAGAGGCCTCGGTCGATCTCGAAGATTCCGGCAGAGGGGGAGCGAGGCTCGGACCCTCCCACCAAGGTGAAGGCCCCAGGAGTACAGAAGGTGACGATGGCCTTAATTCACCCTGCTAAGACCTCGATTGAGGATGTCGCCGCGGCCCTGGCTCAGCCTGTGGAGGCTACACCAGTGGAGGCGACCTCAAGACCCAGAGTCTCCCTGCCACCGAGGAGGGGGGAGTCTTTCAGGCCCATTGAGAAGACCCCCACGAAGTCCTCGTTGGAAAAGGTGGGGGAGGGGCTGGTGGCCATCGTGGATACGGACACGACCTCTGAAGAAGAGCTCATCGAAGTCGTGTAAGAGGCCCAGCCCATCGGGAGGGATCCCGACGAGGGCGACGACGAGAGCGACTGTCGCCGACGAGGCTCCTCAAGAGCCCTCGCGCCCGTCGTTTCCGGCGCCACAGGACACTTCGGCGGCCATTTTGTCAGCGATTCAGTCCTTATGCTCGGAGATAAGGACAAGGTTGCCTCTCCCCCCGACGGAGGTACCGGAGCCAGGACCTTCGGAAAGTCCACCGCATAAGAGGAGGACGACGCATCCTACGCCACCTCTCCCACCGCTGCGGCCTGCTCTGCCTTCCCCCCGGTCTACTACCCACAGGGATGATACAGGCACGGACACGGCTACGACAGGTACAGATGACGACAGAGGCGACGACAGGACGTGTCCCCTGTCACCCCCTGCTCGGGCGTCCCCGCCCGACGAGATTGGATCCTTTCATGCCATGATTTCCAGGGCATCCGAGCTCTTCCAGCTCTGCCCAGAAGAGAAGAAGAAGGAAGGGTTCCTTTACCAACGGCGCGAGGCTAAAAGGAAGACGGTCCTCGCCGTACCGCTTCTTGATGGCATCTGGGATGAGGGGCTCGCCCTCATCAAGAACCCTGCCATGGAGCCGGCAAAGAGGGACCGGTACGAGAAGTAGTACCGGGTCCCCGACGCTGCCCCCTTGTGCCTTCGGGCACAACCTACCCTGGATTCGGTCGTCTCGGCGGCAAAGAAGAAAGCTGGGGGGGCATCGGCCTCGACATCAACTTCCCCGCCGGACAGCGAGGGCAGGAAGCTGGACACGATGGGACGACGGATCATCTCATCCGCAGCGATGGCTATCAAGGCGGCCAACGCCCTGGCTATCGTAGCCCGCTACGACAGGGAGATGTGGTTCAAAATCGCCCCTCTGTTGGACTTCCTTCCGGACGCCAAAAGGGCTGAGGCTATTGAAATCCTACAGGAAGGTGAGATTGCTTCAGACCAAGCCATCACAGTGGCAACGGACATCGCCGACACCGGTTTCCATCAGTTGGGCAACAGCGTTTGCTTGAGACGACGAGGATGGCTCAAGGCCACGGATTTCCGCCAGGACGTACAAACCAAGGTTTTGGACATGCTCTTCGACGGGAACAATCTGTTTGGGAAGGCGGTTGATGAGTCCCTTCAGGCCATCAAGACAGACACAGAGACTGCCCGGGCACTGGGAGTGCTCCAGCAACGACGACCGTCCTTTTGGAGCTCCGGAGGCAGACAAGGTGCCTCCAAGGGATCCGGCAGTGGCTCCTCCACGTACCGCCAAGCGGCAAGATCTTCGTCCCAGGAAGCCTACAGGGGACGCGGCAAGTCAGGTGGTGCCCGTCGTCGTCAACAGGGAGGTGAAGGAGGCAAGGCAGCCTCCAAACAAGATTGAACCGACCGTGGGGTCGGCCCCCGCCGAAGCACCCATGTGGGAAGGCGGCTGGCGAGGTTCATCAGCGTGTGGGAGTCCATCTCCACCGACCGTTGGGTGCCGGACGCCCTGTCCCAAGGCCACGCCCTTGAGTTTCAGAAGAAGTGCCCTCGCGTTCCACCCGTGGCCAGGAAGGAAAATCACGTCCCTCAACTACTGTTGGAAGTAAGGGCGATGCTCAAGAAGGGTGCCATCGAGCTCATCCCAAAGAGGCTTCGGGGCTCCGGAGTTTACTCAAGATACTTCCTCGTGAAGAAGACGACAGGAGGATGGCGTCCCATCCTGGACCTACGACGACTGAACAAGTACATCAAGGCACAGAAGTTGCGTATGGTCACCCTCCAGCACGTGCTGGGACAGCTGGAGGAGGGCGATTTCTTGTCGTCGTTGGACTTGGAGGATGCGTACTTCCACATCCCCATTCTAAAAACACACCGAAAGTTCCTCAGGTTCGTGGTCCAAGGGCGGCACTACCAGTTCAAGGCCCTCCCGTTCGGATTGAAGTCGGCACCCATGGTTTTCACCAAGTGCCTCGCACCGGTGGTGGCGCGGCTGCGCCTACAGGGGATCCACGTCTACCCCTACCTGGACGACTGGCTCAAGGACAAGGGAGCTCGCCGTGGAGCACACTGCGAAGACCGTCTAGCTGCTCAAGGACCTGGGATTCTCCATCAACTTTCCAAAATCCCACCTGGTTCTGTCGCAAGTCGCCCTGTTTCTGGGAGCCAAACTCGACACAGTGGCGCGGCTGGCCTCGCCGTTGGAGGAAAGGACCAGGACCATTCTGGGCAAGGTGCAGCGTCTGCTGGCCACGGACATGGCCAGGGTAAGATCTATCAAGTCCCTCCTCGGGATGATGTCCTCCTGCATTTATCTGGTGCGCTTTTGCAGGCTTCGGATGCGCCCCTTACAAGAGTTCGACGCCCGCTGGGTCCAGTTGACGGGCAGCTTCAAGGACAGGATCCCTCTCAACAAGACATTCCGTCAGGCGATCCGGTGGTGGGGTACCCGCTCCCATCTGTCGGCAGGCACAGACTTTCAGACCCCAGCTCACCAGGTGACGGTGATGACGGATGCCTCCCTGGAAGGTTGGGGAGCGCACTCCGGAGATCTTCATGCGAGAGACCTTTGGCTCCCGGAGGAGAAGTCACTCCACATCAACATCTTGGAGCTCCGCGCAGTGTTCTGGGCCCTCAGGTCCTTTCTTCCGTCCCTCAAGGGCAAGGTGGTGAGGATCTTCACCGACAACACCACCACGATGTTCTACATCCGGAAGCAGGGCGGAACCAGGTCCCCGGTCCTATCCAGGGAAGCCCAGGATCTGTGGCATTGGGCCGTCGCCCAAGGGATGTTTCTGGTGCCCCTTCATCTGGAAGGAATAAAAAACACGATCGCCCACTCACTCAGCAGGGAGCTGCGCTCGTGCCACGAGTGGGAACTACGCCGAGATCAAGTGGTTCGACTTTTCCGACGATGGGGCGAACCCCAAATCGATCTCTTCGCGACAGCGACGAATTCCAAGTACCGGAGGTTCGCCAGCAGGTTCCCCCAGCAGAGGAGCATGGGCGATGCTTTCTCGTTCCCCTGGGACGGCCTATTTCTTTATGCGTTCCCTCCGCTTCCGTTGCTGCTCCGGCTCATCAACCAGCTCAAGAGGTCCCAGTGCAGGATGATCCTCGTCGCACCGGCGTGGCCGAGACAGATCTGGTTCCCGGACCTTCTGGACTTGTCAACGTCCACACCAGTCAAGCTGCCGACGGACGCAGACCTACTCTCCAGAGAAGGAGGCGCCATTCTTCACCACAACCCGGAGTCGCTGAACTTGCAGGCCTGGCTCCTGCAGCACTAGAGTTTGGAGGGTACGACATCCCGGCCGACTGCAGAGAGGTTCTTGCAAAGGCCAGGGCGTCCTCAACTCTCAAGTGCTACGGACATAAATGGAAGAGGTTCTCTGTCTGGTGCCGTGCACATAAGATTAACCCTCTGCGGATTACGGCCCCTCAAGTACTGCCGTACCTACTGTCGCTGGCCAAAGCTGGACTGGCTCACGCCTCCATCAAAATACATCTGGCTGCAATCTCCCGATATACTAGGACTACGGGACGGGCGTCCTTGTGGTCTCATCGCCTGGTGAAAGAATTCATGAAGGGACTATTCCGATCATTCCCGCCGGTGAAGGCTCCTGCCCCGGCGTGGGAGCTTAATTTGGTGCTGACCAGGCTCATGGGGGCCCCATTTGAGCCTATGCATTCAGCGCCTTTGAAGTTCCTGTCATGGAAGACAGCTTTCCTCGTGGCCATCACCTCCGCACGATGAGTGGGAGAGATCCAGGCCCTATCTTGCAAGCCTCCATACTTGACTTTTCATGACATGAGGGTGGTGCTGAGGACGCACCCCTCCTTTATGCCCAAGGTGCCGTCGGACTTCCACCTCAACGAGCCCTTTGTGTTGCCAGTTTTCTTCCCGTCGCCTTTGTCGCCGGCCGAGAGGACTTTACACTCGCTGGATGTAGCAAGAGCGCTGAAGTTCTGCGTGGACCGCACAGAGTTTTCGGAAGACGTCACAGCTGTTTGTGAACTTTGGCACTGTGAATCAAGGGAAGGCTCTCTCGAAGACTTTCATTTCCAGATGGCTCTCCGGCTGCTTCATGCACTGTCACCGGTTGGCAAACCGACCGCTGCCCGGCCGTCCGAGAGCCCATTCGACCAGAGCGATCGCTGCTACCACGGCGTTCCTGTCTGGTGTGCCCCTGCTGGACATCTGCAGGGCTGCGACGTGGAGGTCGACGCACACCTTCACAAGATTCTACTGCGTCGATCGGGACTCCAGGGTCGGCCAAGCAGTTCTGCGCAACCTGTTCGCCTAAGGTGAGCCTGGTGAGGAGGTAAGAGATGCTTAATGTTAAGTTGTTGTATTGCTTAATGTTGAGCCTGTTGCCACCTCCCATGGTTGTGCATGTGTGTACTGCTATGTATTCTATATTCATGAGCATGTGAATCCATGCCAGACCCCATGCTGGAGAAGGAACAAGTTACTTACCTGTAACTGTTGTTCTCCAGCATGGGTCTGGCATGGATTCACATGCGAACCCTCCCCCCTACCCCTCTGCGGCTCTTCACTTGGTCATACTGCCACTTTACGTGCTACCAAATCTGAGGATGGCTGCCAGAGCGGGGCTTAGGGAGAGGGCAGTCATTGGCTGGGGGCAGTATGACCCAGAGACCAGTGATTAGTTACTACTAAGAAAGACAGATCAGAAACAAAACTGACACTGATTATTTTCTATACCGAGGATTCCCGGCCTGACGACGGGGAATATTCATGAGCATGTGAATCCATGCCAGACCCATGCTGGAGAACAACAGTTACAGGTAAGTAACTTGTTCCTTATACATTAATAACATTAGGAATAAGTAATTCCTGTGGTAAATTTTCTTTTGCAGTTTTCTTGTTTGCCTAATTATTGATGACAGCTGGAAGGTGATGAAAACATTTTATGGACTGTTAGGTGTTATGCCTTGTGAAGTTGTTTTATGCAAGTTCTACACTTTTTCTAGGTGCCAGATTACTACAAAATCATCAGAAGACCTATGGACTTGTCAGCCATCAAGAAAAAGATCCAATCGAATCATGCACCGTTCTACTCCAAATCAGAGGAGTTTGTTGCTGATGTGAGACTTATCTTCAGGAACTGTGCTGAGTTTAATGAGGTGAGAACGGATCAGAGATGTGTAGGGGCTACTCATCAAAACTGTTTATTTGGAACTATAAGGGAAACAATTCAGTCGCTGGTCTTTTAAAAAAGTATGACCTACTGTTTTTAGGAATTTAAATTCTACATGACCTAGAAAACTCTTGAGGGTCCTTAATCTGCTAAAGCGTAAATTGCATTTAACCAACTCCTTAAATGTTCAGTGATACTAGTCTAGGGTCCTCCAAATGTCAACTGACCCCGTCGGTTGGATCCAGTTACTTCAGTCATATCTTTAACATTGGTCTTGGACAGTGGTCTTGGACAGTACACATGGCAGCATGTACTATTATGACGTTAAGGTGGTCCTCTGTGTAATCTTGTAAAGTACCTGCAAAATGTTAAACTATTGCTGCCATTTCTCCTTATTTGGTTTATTTTGTGAAATTATTGACGTGAGTTCTTAGCGTCTTGAAGTATATAATATCTTTAATGGAATGTTAATGGTCAATTAAAAACCACAATATCTCCGCAGGAGTGTGATTGAGGACCATTAAAACAAAGACACATCTCCTGCTGTACACTGGTTTCTATATCTCTTTGCTTTTGCTTCTATGGACTACATTCAATACTTTTCGATTTTTGAATGCTTGTTTATCCATGAAGTTCACCAAATTCTTTGCAGGTCCTTTTTGCCATTGATGCCTCAATGTCCTGTAAATCCACCCAATATGCCTCTCCAGAGTCTGTGCCACTGGCATCATTAGCCTGTGATGACTTAATCATTCAATCTTTATTTCGACTATTTAGTCATAAAAGTGATCATTAAAACAGATAAATACTTCACATTCAATATGTAAAAAAAATCCTGTGGATCAAGATACATGTTCAAAACGAAGCATTCATAATACAGTACAACTATGCTAAAAATGACAAGTTAAGTATGAACAAATCACAACAAATACAAAATTACAGAATTAAATTGCTGTTGGATAGCTAACATTGTCCAAGTATGCAGGTTCAATGCCCCCATTCCTTTTGTAAAAAAAGTCAGGTAACGCAAATAATACCATCCAGATAATGGTAAGTCTTGCAAAAATGTTGGTTCAGACCCTTACAAACAAGCTTCCCTGCTTTGTGGAAGTATATAGTATTGCAGCCCTCCAGCCTTCATGGACTGTATTGCAAGAAAGAAAAAGGTGAGGAAATCCCTATTCTGCAGCAATGAGGTCTGGCATGGATTCACATGCTCATGAATAATCCCTGTCAGGCTGGGAATCCTCAGTAAAGGAAAACACTGTTTCACTTCCCCTTACAAACTGTATTTCTCCTTTAAACCAATTACTGTTCTGTCTCATACTGCCCCCATCCAATGACAGCAATCTCTCTAAGCCCCTCCTCTGGCAACCATCTTCAGATTTTTACCACACGCTTCAGTGTTTGGTGTCCTCGGGGTTGCTCTGCAAGCTACTTCTACGTGTTTTCGATTGGAAAAAGCCTAGTTTTGTTCCGAAAGAACCCGTGCTTTCTTCTCCATCTGCCGACAGCGGGGATCCGTTATCAGTGAATTTCAGCACCCCTCAAGGGCAAAGATCGTAGAAGATTCCAGAAGGCCATCGGGCCTACTTCACGCCATCCTACCATGACCCAAGTGAAAGAGGGAAGGTCCCTCTTCAAGTCCCGCACCAATTGCAGGCTATTGAATGTTTTTGTTGAAGACAAGCACCTGCAATGCCTCCACTGCCTGCATCCGGACAACAAGGAAGTGGAGTGTGAGATATGCCTTGGGTTCTCCAAGAAGACGAGGGATAGGCACATTAGAATGGCGGCGTGGCTGAACGTCAAGGGCTCTGTCCATGCCCCGAGCAGGGTCATACCTCACTCAGGACCGACCGGTCCGAGGAGCTGTCTTCTAAGATTTTTGAGGGCGCCTCATCCGTGGGGGCCCAAGACAAGGCCAAGAACCATAGTCTGAGTCCACCGGGTTGGTGTGGAAGCGGGTCCCAAGGTGGACAGGGCGCGATCGACATCACCTTCCGCTGCCAGCTGGCAATCAAGCTCCTCCTCGAAAAGGAAATCATCCAACCCGTCTAAAATGCGGGAGAAGCCACGGATGGTGGATAAGAAGGCCGAAGCAGGCCCAATCGGCACAGGATAAGACTTTGTCGATGATAGTTGGTGGCTGGTGCTATCCCGATGGCTAAGGGGGCTGATCCTGTGAGGTAGCCCCCGCAGCACGGAAGGTATCCCTGCCCCCAAGGTGCAACACTGCCGCAGTGACTTTTGCAAAGTGCTGGCACACAGTAAAAGGGGAAACGGGCTCAGGCCCCGGTTCAAGCCCCACAGTGGGGAACTAAAGGTGGGAGGGGCCCCAGAACAGCCTTCCCAGGCTGTGACCCAAGCCATGGAGGTCTCGTCCGCGAGGACGTGGAAGAGGAAGAGGAGGAGGAGGATGATGATGGTGCAGGGCCTAGTTTTCCGATCCTGCCTGCTCAGCCGAGGGATGTCTCTCCGGAGATTCTGTTGACCCTTCACAACTTGGTGTCAGAGATCCAGAGGAGGATGCCCCGGTGTCTGGTGGTCTCCCAGGCCCCATTCAGCCTCCAACGAAGAGGAGGCATCCTCCAACGCCCCCATTTCAGCCTCCACATCCTCATCGGGCCCCTTCTCCCCCAGCCGACCCGGATACGGGGACGGATACAGCCATGACTAAGGACGACGATATCATTGCAGTGGACGGCGAGTCTCCGCATTTGGATGCGCCTCTTAGGGTGTCCCCACCAGTCGAGGTGGGGTCGTTCCACTCCATGATCTCCAGAGCCTCTGTGCTATTCCAGCTTGTGCCCGAAGAAACCAGGAAGGCGGGTTTCTTGTACCAGAGGCGCAAGGCCAAGTGGAAGCCATTCATGGCAGTGGCCCTTCTGGCCGATGTGTGTGAAGAGGTTCTGGCCCTCATGAAGAACCCTTGCACGGCGCCTGCCATAGAAGATAGGCTGGAGAAGAAGTATTGGGTGCCGGACTCTGCACCTAAGTGCCTAAGGTTGCAACCATCGCCGGATTCGGTGGTACCCGCGGCCACGAGGAATCTGTCTGCTAACCCGTCCTAGTCGTCTTCAGTCCCTCGGGACAGCATCTGATTACGCCATTACAGTGGCTTTAGATGTCGCCAACACAGGGTTCCAGCAGATGGGGAACGGTGTCTGCCTTCGTTGACAAGGCTGAATGAAGGCCACGAATTTCCAGCAGGAGGTCCAGGTGAAGGTGTTGGACATACCCTTTGACAGAGATAACTTGTTTGGAAAGGTCATCGATAGTCCCTCCAGGCGGATACAGAGACGGCCAGTTCCCTGGGTACTCTCCAGCAGCATCGCTCTTCTTTTCACTCCTCCAGGGGAAAGTCGACCAGGTCTGCCAAAGGTTTCTCCTCGTCATACCATCAGCCCTTCAGATCCACGACTCAGGAAGCCTACAGAGGCTGTTCCAAAGCCTATGGTCACAGAGGGCAGGGTCGTTGCCCACAGGATAGGACACCGGCTCCGAAACGGGCCTGAACGGCTGGGATGTCAGGGACCCCACACTTCGAGTGGAAGAAGATCCCCACCCACAGATTGGTGCTGGGCACTCTCCCCCAGGGGCACACCCTGGAATTTCAATGCAGGAGTCTACTGATTCCTCCGATTATCCGTCAGGAACAGCAGATCTGTCAGCTCTTGGAAGAGGTGCAGGCCATGCTACGAAAAGGGGCGATGGAGCTAGTTCCCCAGCGGCTTCAGGGCCCTGCAGTCTTTTTGAGATACATTCTGGTCAGAAAGAAGACAGGGGGCTGGAGGCCCATCCTAGACCTGCGACGTCTCAAAAAATACTTGAATCCCAAAAGTTCAGGATGGTCATGTTGCAACACATGATCGGCCAACTGGAGGAAGGAGACTTCTTAACGTCGCTGGACCTGGAGGATGCCTATTTCCACGTCCCCATTCACAAGAAACATCAGAAGTTTCTGCGTTTCGTAATGCAGGGTTACCACTACCAGTTCAAGGCTCTGCCTTTCGGATTGACGTTGGCCCCCAGAGTGTTTACAAAATGTGTGGCACGTTGGCGGCCCATCTACGTCTACAGGGCATGCACGTACCTCGATGACTGGCTCATCCGTACCCTCTCACGAGAGTTGGCCGTCGGACACACGCAGGCAACCGTCCAGCTACTGACGGATCTGGGATTCTCGATCAACTATCCAAAGTCCTGCTTAACACCATTGCAGAACGCGCTGTTCCAAGGAGCCAGACTCAATATGGTGTCCTGCCTGGCGTCACCCTCGGCGGAGTGGGTAGCTGCCATTCAGGGAAGGTGCGCAGCAGCTGTTGTCAATGACACCCACAATATGTGCCATCAAGTCGTTGCTTGGCATGATGTCCTGCATAGACCTCATCCGTCTCTACATGTTGCAAATGCTACTTCTTCAGGAATTCCTGACGCTCGCTTGGATATAGGTGTCCGGAAGCTTCGAGACAAGATCCTGCGCGACATGTGGGGCATCCGCTCTAACATCGCCCGGGGATTCAAAACCCTCCATACCACAGACGCTTCCCTGGAAGACTGGGGAGCCCACACCAGAAATCTGCACGCCAAAGGCCTGTGGCTACCAGAGGAGAAGGATCCTCCATATCCACATCCTGGAGCTGTGGGCATTGTTCTGGGCCCTCAAATCGTTCCTTCCATCTCTGAAGGGCAAGGTGGTGAGGATCTTCACGGACAACACCACTACCATGTTCTACATCAGGAAACAGGGGAGCACTCGATCCCCAGCGCTCTGCAAGGAAGAGTCAGACTTCTGGCGCTGGGCCGTCGGACAAGAGATGTTCCTCGTCTCTCTTCACCTAGCGGGAGTCGAGAACACCATCGCAGACTCCCTCAGCAGGCAATTGCGCTCCTGCCACCAGTGGGAACTTTGGCAGGAACAGGTGGACCGCATCTTCATCAAATCGGGCAGGCCCCAACTGTTTGCAACGGCACCGTATTCCAAATGCCAGAAGTTTGCCTGCATATTGCACCAACCGAGGAGCCGGGGGGACGCGTTCTCCTTCCCATAAGAAGGGATGTTTCTGTACGCGTTTCCCTGTTGTCTCTCCTGCTACGAGTCATCCACACACTCACAGTGCCAATGCAGGATGATACTCAACGCCCCAGCGTGGCCGAGGCAGATTTGGTATCCGGACCTTCTCAGCCTGTCAGCGTCGCCTCCGGTCAAGCTGCCAGTTGTTCCGGATTTTCTCACCAGAGAAGGAGGCGCAATTCTTTTTTTTTGTAAACAATTTTTTAGTTTCTTAACTACAATATAACAAACAGACTTCCATATACATTTCCATGATCATACTGACAAATTATGTCTGCAGAAAATCCCCACCCCAACTCCTCCTCACAGCCTATTTCATCCACCTTAATCTTTGTTGCTTCGACTTCTTATTATATACCTTTTCTTAATCCGCCAATCCTGACGAGGCTTCTACTGCCGTTGCTTTTCGGCGTGCCTAACGGCGATTAGATCTTGTACTATATGCTTCCATGCCTCGAAGTCCACGTTTTGTTCCCTCTGGCCTCGACGGGCCGCCTCTTGCCACACTGTGGTTTCCGCCAGTGTCCATTTCTGGAGACCGCCCCACCACCTGCTTGTATCTGGACCTTTGGGTGTATTCCATCCGATTGCTATCCGGCGCTTCGCTAGGATATATACCAAGTCTTTCAACTTTTTCACAGGTCTTACGCGCTTTAATCATGCGAACACACCCAGTAAACAGGCCTTGGGGTCCAGTGTTATACCTGCTTTGGCTAGTGCCTGGGATATGTCCTACCAATATTGACAGATCTTCTCACATGCCCAGAACATATGTACCAGGCCGGCATTAATTAATACACGTTTTGGGAAAGACTGTTCGGTAGCATTGCTAAATTTAGCTATTCTCCCCAGGATTAGGTACGCTCTATGTGTTATGTACAATTGTATCAGCTGGAGTCTCGCATTCCTGGACACTTTCTTATGGTAAGCCAATGTTCTATTCCATTCTGCATCTTTCAAATCCTCTTGCAAGTCCGCCTCCCAATGAAGCCTAGTCTGCCTCTGCATGCCCCCTTCTGTGACATTAATAGCTCATATAATCTCGACACTGCATGCCCACCTTCTGAAATGTCATTAAAAGTTTCTATCTCCTCAGACAGGAGGGACTTAAGTTCGTGGGCCTTGGGTGAGCTGGGCCCGGCTAGCGCCTTCCGGTGGGGCCCAGCAGCCTATGAGGAAGCCTGATGGCAGTTGCTTAGCAACCAGGAATAAACAAATCAGGCAGAGCCTGCGGCAGCCATTTTCTCTGTGGCAAGGGAAATTGGCAGTGCTACGTGGGTAATGGCGGCAGGAAGGGAGCGCTCACCTGAGCCAAGGGATACTCTTGCAGGTCGCGGGTTGATTATGTTGGCTGGATCAGCTGTGGGGAGTGCACAGATGCGTTTCAGGATAAGGAACAGCTGCTCCTGCAGCGTACATCATTCCGTGAGGAGGGGCTAGTTATCGAGCTGCTCCTGCAGCTTCGAGGGCTCCTGCCGTATGCAGCAGGGTGTCTGAACCTGTCCGGACTGCTCCGGCCACTGGACATGCTACTTTGCCCAAAAACCCTCCACCCTGCAGCAACTACCAGCATCTCGTCACCAACGAGCAAGGTGAGCTCCAGCGTGTTTTTGACAGTCCTTGCCCGGCATTCACTTAAGCATGATGCTTACGCAGCGCCATCTCTGCTGTGATTAATGCCCACAACCCCATTGTATGGGTCCTATTATGCCCACATAGTACCTTAACCCCTGACACGAGCTTCCTTGGTGTAATACACCCACTAAGCACCCCCTGCTTCACTAGCATTGAATACTACTGCCAGTACTCACCAGCATTAGATCTGCATTGCCATGTATTATACCTCGTAATACTAAGCGCACTTGAAAAATCTGTTCTATCCCACTCCAAACTGCTTAGTAGACCAGCCTACTCATATTGCATTCTGTGAACTGTCTCTAGGTCGGACTAGCCTATTCTGTGTACGTATCATGCTAGCCTACCCTAAATGCATATTGTGATTTTTGCCCCTATGTCGGACTAGCCTAATCCAAACTGCATTCTGTGTACTGCCCCTAGACCTACAGCTCTAGAATATACTCTCCTCACTGTATTGCCCAAATGCTTCCTCTCATATCCTGCCTAACAGTACCACCACCACTGCACAACTCACTTCATCTTACGTAATCGCATCCCTCATCACCCTAGCCATCTGGTCCTTCCAGGGACTGGGACAAGAAATAGGCCCGGCCACCCAAAAAAAAGTAGCCTGCCCCTCGCGACCC
The DNA here is from genome assembly GCF_040938575.1 of Ambystoma mexicanum. Taxonomy (NCBI): domain Eukaryota; kingdom Metazoa; phylum Chordata; class Amphibia; order Caudata; family Ambystomatidae; genus Ambystoma; species Ambystoma mexicanum. The sequence continues at coordinate 468,499,895 of NC_090936.1, read as the reverse complement.
TTGACTTCTGATGACATCACTGGAAATTATGTCATTTGACCCCACCCCGAACTGAAATCCCGGGAAGCGATGAAACACAACCTTTCACCCCTTGACAAAACAGGAAGTGGGATCAAATAGCATTGTTCCTAAGTACACTAAATTGCTGTGAATGCAAGCGGACATCCAGTGCCAAATGATATGTTATTGCATAGCACTTACGCTTAAGCTCTTTTTTATAGAACTAATATGCATATAATATCACCCAACCTGTGTTGGTACTCATTTATCGACCTAAGAAGGATGACAGGCTTTTTTGAAAGGAAAAAAAAATGGAGGAAAAAAAATTTTATTTCAATTTATTTTCTTCCAAACCAGCCCCCAGGGACGAATTCGGCCCGGCCACGGCTGAAAGGCCTAAAGGTCAATCCAACCCTGGGTCCTTCCTCAACATGTCTCATACACACATAAACCCCACACCTCCATTGGACCACCACTTCAACCTCCAATGCCCCCCACTGAGCACTCAACACAACAAACCCTCCACCAAGCTCAATATCCACATCCTCATCAACCCTAGGCTCTGCAGACTTGGAGCTTGCACCAAACTAAATGTCTCCCAGCGATGCACCCCACCCACCATAGACCTTAGGAAGTCCAGGCTCAGCTCTCACACGCCAAACATTCACTCACATCCCCCACGCCATATGCCACCTAACACCCTTCCCTCAGCTCAATGCTCCTTGCCCAGCCCACCCAGCACAGCCACGCAACATCACAACCATCTCGCTCTCCAACCCTATCCCTATCCCTCACGCTCAACAACCTCTCACTACACCTCACACAGAACTAAACTGTGCACTTATCAACGCTAGGTCCCTCCCAGCACATGTACTGAAGATCAATGACCTCATCACTACCCTCAAACTTGACCTATTGGCAATCACCGAAACCTGGCTACAGGAAGCATCAGGCCCATCCCTCTCCATTGCCCTCCCTCAAGGCTACACTATTTTGAAACAGGATCGCAAAACATCCAAAGGTGGAGGTGTCGCCCTTATCTTCAAAGACACCTTTTCCATCAGACTCGGCAGCCAGGGAGGACACTGCCAAACTCTCCCTTTCCCCCAACTGCACCATAAATATCCTGATCACTTACCGGCCACCTGGCTCATCACCAGACTACCAAAAACTCCTCCTCCAAGTCCTAGGGAATAATCTAAAAAGCTCTACAAAAACCATCCTACTCTGCAACCTTAATCTAGGCCTAGTTGACCCGAAGGATAAAGCTGCGGCCTCCCTAGCCAAAGAACTTACCTATATGGAGTTTGAACATAAAATCACTGCACCCACCCATTGCAAAGGACAAACCATAGACTGGATCGCAGATCACAACTGTGCATCGACCATCACCAACATCTCAGCCCTCCCTTGGACTGACCACCACCTCATCCAATTCACCATTCCCTCCTCACGCAATCGCAAATTACCTTCATACGCCCCTCCCGCCAAAGTCGGAAGCACAAAAAAACGGACTAAAATCAACCTCGCACCACTCCTTGATATCCCTGAACTTAAACCTCCATTCAGCAACAACCCCATCTCACAGGCCAACACCTATGCCAATGTGCTCAATCAAGCTATAGAATTTATAGCTCCCCATAAAACAAAAAGGAGAAAAAAATCAAGCACTCTAATTCCTGGTTTACAGAAGAACTAGTCGCCCTACGCACCATGAAGCATAGACCTTTAGCTAACTGGCAATCATCACCCAACCAGTCCTCCTTAAAGTTAAAAAGGTCTCATCTGCATACAAAAAAGCAATCTTCCTAGCCAAATCAGAATCCTTCAATCAAAGAATCTCCAAAACCAATTCTAAATCCAGAGAAATGTTCACTATTTTTTAAGAACTCTCCTCCCCTGCCATCCCCCCTGATGAAATCATCAAAGACAAAGCAGGGTGCTCCGGCATTTAGGACGCCCTCATCAACAAAGTTAAAATGCTCCAACAAAAAATGTCCTCTCAATGCAAAGCCCAGCATATTCTAGACAGCCCACCTTCTCGCCTCCCATCTAAACTCCTCTCTCAAACACCCTTCTTGGTCTTCAGAGACGTTACAGAGTTAGAAGTCACTAATCTTCTTAAACACATCAAACCCTCCACCTGCAAAGGAGGCATCTGCCCCCCTACCATCATCAAAGAATGTGCAGATTCTCCAGCATGGGGTCTGGCATGGATTCACATGCTCATGAATATTCCCCGTCGTCAGGCTGGGAATCCTCGGTAAAGAAAAAACCAGTATCAGTTTAGTTTCTGATCTGTCTTTCGTAGTAATAACCAATCACTGGTCTCTGCGTCATACTGACCACAGCCAATGACTGCCCTCTACCTAAGCACCGCCTCTGGCAGCCATCTTCAGATTTTTACCGCACGTTCATGTGTTGGGATCCTCGTGCTATTGCTCTCGAGCGTTAGTGCTATTTTTTCACATTTTTTCTCAAAAACTTCATTTTTTTTCGGTCAAAAGAGCCTCAAGCTCCACCGACTCTCCATCCGATCAATGGGGACCCGTGTCGGATTCGTCTGCGCCCCTCAAGGGTGAAGATTTCGTCGAGCTACGCTTTTGGAGGACTCCAGAAGTTTCTCAGGCCCGGACATGGCCCAGGAGAAGGGAAGCTCGACGCCCGGAAAGCTGTTCAGGATCTGCCCTGGATGCCAGCTGCAGACCGTCTTTAAGGAGGACGAACACTCCTTTTGTCTCTACTGCTTACATGAGGACAAGACGCACGTGGAGAAGGACTGTGCGTTTTGCGGCAATATGTCAGAGCGGACCATGAAGGACCACCATCAACGTCTCGCCAACTGGCTGGAAGGGAAGAGCCCGTCAGGCGAGAAGAAGAGGAAGAAATCCGAGCGGTCTTCTAAGACCTTTGAGGACGCCCCGGCGACGGGGGTCCAACACAAGGCCAAGCACCGCGAGTCCGCTGGCACCGGGAGCGCCGAACGGTCGGGCTCTACGGGCGCCAGGCAGGGCGCACCCTCCCCGGCATCTTCAGCCACGAGCCAACGCTCTGGGTCGGGTAAGAGGAAGGGCGAGCACCCGGCGAAGCTCCTGGAGAGGCCCCGGTCGAGCTCGATGGCCCCATCGGAGGGGGAGCGAGGCAGTGTCCCCCCCCTCAAGGATAAGGCGGTGAGCGCACCTAAGGTGGTGAAGCCCTTAATCCATCCGGCCAAGCCCTCTATCGATACTGTCGCGGCGGCCCTGGCTTAGCCTGTGGAGGCTACACCAGTGGTGGCGACCTCGGGGCTCAGTCTCCCTGCCACCTCGGAGGGAGTCATCTTTTGTGCCCATCGATAGGACCCCCGTGAAATCCCCGGCGGGGAAGAAAAAGGGGGGGGCAGGGCGTCGTCGTAGATTCGGCCTCAACCTCGGAGGAAGAGCTGATTGAGGTCTTAAGCCACGGCCTTGGCGTGGAAGAAGACCGGCCCGTCGGGATGGATCCCGACGCAGGTGACGACATCGTCGAGGGTGCCGACGGGGCCCCTGATCGCCCGTCGGATTCCCCTCTGCCAGCGCCGCAAGACAACTCGGCGGCCATTTTGTTGGCTATACAGTCCTTATGTTCAGAGATGAGGACGAGACTACCGTTGCCGACGGAGGAACCTCTCCCGTCGGGGGATCCTGAACCGGGACCTTCTGGTGTTCCCCCGCCCAAGAAAAGAAGGATTCACCCTCCACCTCCTTTTCAGCCGTCGCGCCCCGTCCAGCCCTCCTCCCCGTCCACCCGAGGGGATGATACGGGGACTGACACGGCAGCGACGGGTACGGACGACGAGGTATACGACGAGGATCTACCGTCGTCACCTCCCACCAGGGCTTCTCCGCCCGACGAGATTGGATCGTTCCACTCCATGATCGCCAGGGCATCCGAGCTTTTCCAACTCTGCCCTGAGGAGAAGAAAAAGGAAGGATTCCTTTATCAACGGCGCGAGGCCAAGAGGAAGACGGTCCTCGCGGTACCTCTACTGGACGACATTTGGGATGAGGGCCTCGCCCTCCTCAAGAACCCTTCCACGACGCCAGCTAGAAGAGACCGGTACGAGAAGAAGTACCGGGTCCCGGACGTGGCCCCCCTGTGCCTCCGGGCGCAGCCTACCCCGGACTCCGTCGTCTCCGCGGCGGCCAGGAAGAAAGCGGGGGGGGGTGCGGCCTCCACATCGACTTCCCCACCGGACGGCGAGGGAAAGAAATTGGACGCTATGGGACGCAGGGTCATCTCGTCTGCAGCGACGACGATTAAAGCGGCCTACAGGAAGGTGAGGTGGCGTCGGACCACGCCATCACTATTGCGACGGACATCGCCGACACTGGGTTTCGCCAGTTGGGCAACGGCGTGTGCCTTAGGCGGCGTGGATGGCTCAAGGCTACGGACTTCCGTCAAGACGTACAGACCAGAGTCCTGGACATGCCGTTCGATGGGAACAACCTGTTTGGGAAAACAGTGGACGATTCCCTTCAGGCCATTAAAGCGGACACTGAGACGGCCCGGGCCCTTGGGGTTCTGCAGCAACGACGGACGCCCTTTCGGAGCAGCGGAGGCAAGGGCGCCTCCAAAGGTTCCGGCGGCGGTTTCTCCACCTACCGTCAAGCGGCCCGCTCGTCGTCTCAGGAGGCCTACAGAGGACGAGGCAAGTCTGACGGACCCCGCCGTCGTCGCCAAGGAGGTCAAGGCGGCAAAGCCTCGTCGAAACAGGATTGAACCGGCCGTGGGGTCGGGCCCCCACCGAAGCACCCCGGTGGGAGGCCGGCTGGCGAGCTTCATCAGCGTGTGGGAGTCCATCTCCACCGACCGTTGGGTGCTGGACGCCTTAGCCCGGGGCCACGCGCTCGAGTTTCAAAGAAGGTGCCCGCGCGTCCACCCCCGTGGCCAGGAAAGAGCTTCACGTCCCTCAGCTTCTCCTGGAGGTAAAGGCGATGCTCAGGAAGGGCGCCATCGAACTCGTCCCAAAGAGGTTTCGGGGCTCCGGAGTTTACTCGAGATACTTCCTTGTGAAGAAGAAGACGGGAGGATGGCGCCCCATCCTAGACCTGCGACGTCTGAACAAGTTCATCAAGGCGCAGAAGTTCCGGATGGTCACCCTCCAGCACGTCCTGGGGCAGCTGGAGGAAGGAGACTTCCTGTCGTCGTTGGATTTGGAGGATGCCTACTTCCATATTCCCATCCTAAAGGGGCACCGAAAATTCCTCAGGTTTGTGGTCCAAGGGCGTCACTACCAGTTCAAAGCCCTCCCCTTCGGACTACGGTCGGCACCCAGGGTATTCACCAAGTGCCTTGCACCGGTGGCGGGGCAGCTGCGCCGCGAGCGGATCCACGTCTACCCCTACCTGGACGACTGGTTCATCCGAGCCAAGACGAGGGAGCTCGCCGTGGAGCACACGGCAAGGACCGTCCAACTTCTCACGGACCTGGGATTCTCTGTGAACTACGCCAAGTCCCACCTGGTACCCGCGCAAAACGCACTGTTTCTGGGAGCGAAGCTCGACACAGTGTCCCTTCTGGCCTCCCCGTCGGAGGAAAGGACTAGGTCCATCCTGGGCAAGGTACAGCGGATGTTGGTTTCCGACGCGGCCAAGGTGAGGTCCATCAAGTCCCTCCTCGGAATGATGTCTTCTTGCATCTACCTCATTCCCATGTGCAGGCTCCGGATGCGCCTGTTGCAGGAGTTCCTGGACGCGCGCTGGATCCAAACGACGGGCGGCTTCGAGGAGAGGATCACACTCGACGAGAGTTTCCGCCGAGCGGCCCGGTGGTGGGGCAACCGCGCGCATCTGACGGCGGGCATGGACTTCCAGACCCCAGACCACCAGGAGACAGTGACCACGGATGCCTCCCTGGAAGGGTGGGGAGCGCACACCGAAAATCTGCACGCGAGAGGCCTTTGGCTCCCGACGGAGAAGTCCCTCCATATCAACGTCCTGGAGCTCCGTGCAGTGTTCTGGGCCCTCAGGTCCTTCCTTCCGTCCCTCAAGGGCAAGGTGGTGAGGATCTTCACCGACAACACCACCACCATGTTTTACATCAGGAAACAGGGCGGAACCAGGTCCCCAGCGCTGTCCAAGGAGGCGCAGGACCTGTGGCATTGGGCCGTCGCCCAAAGGATGTTTCTGGTGCCGTTTCATCTGGCAGGGATAAAAAACACCATCGCCGACTCACTCAGCAGGGAGCTGCGCTCGTGCCACGAGTGGGAACTACGGCAGGATCTAGTGGATCGCCTCTTCCGACGGTGGGGCACACCCCAGATCGACCTGTTCGCGACGGCGACGAACTCCAAGTGCCGGAGGTTCGCCAGCAGGTTTCCCCAGGCGAGGAGCATGGGCGATGCTTTCTCGTTCCCCTCGGAGGGTCTGTTCCTCTACGCGTTCCCTCCTTTGCCACTGCTAATCCGGCTCGTCAACCAGTTCAAGAGGTCACGTTGCAGGATGATCCTCGTCGCACCTGCGTGACCGAGGCAGATATGGTTCCCGGACCTTCTGGACTTGTCAGCGTCCCCGCCAATCAAGCTGCCGGTGGACGCGGATCTACTCTCCAGGGAAGGAGGCGCCATCCTCCACCGCGACCCGAAATCGCTGAACTTGCAGGCCTGGCTCCTGCAGCGCTAGAGTTTGGAGGATACGACATACCGGCCGACTGCAGAGAGGTTCTTGCAAAGGCCAGGGCGTCCTCGACTCTTAAATGCTACGGACACAAATGGAAGAGGTTCTCTGTCTGGTGCCACGCACAGAAGATTAACCCTCTACGGATTACGGCTCCCCAGGTACTGCCGTACCTGCTGACGCTGGCCAAAGCTGGACTGGCACACGCGTCCGTCAAGATTCATCTTGCTGCGATCTCCCGATACACCAGAACCACGGGCCGGACGTCCTTGTGGTCTCATCATCTGGTGAAAGAGTTCATGAAGGGACTGTTCAGATCGTTCCCGCCGGTAAAGGCTCCGGCCCCGGCGTGGGAGCTCAACGTGGTGCTGACCAAGCTCATGGGACCTCCGTTCGAGCCTCTGCACTCGGCCCCGTTGAAGTTTCTGTCGTGGAAAACAGCGTTTCTTGTGGCCATCACCTCCGCACGATGGGTGGGAGAGATCCAGGCCCTTTCATGCAAGGCCCCGTACTTGACTTTTCACGACACGAGGGTAGTGCTCAGGACGCACCCCTCCTTCATGCCCAAGGTACCGTCGGACTTCCATCTCAACGAACCCTTGGTGTTGCCTGTGTTCTTCCCGTCGCCTTCGTCGCCGGCTGAGAGGACTTTGCACTCGCTGGATGTGGCTAGAGCGCTGAAGTTCTACGTGGACCGCACGAAGTGTTTTCGGAAGACGTCACAACTCTTTGTGAACTTTGGACCTGTCAATCAGGGGAAGGCTCTCTCGAAGGCTTCCATTTCCAGATGGCTCTCCGGCTGTATCATGTACTGTCATCGGTTGGCAAACCGACCGCTGCCTGGCCGTCCGAGAGCCCATTCCACCAGAGCAATCGCAGCTACCACGGCGTTCCTTTCTGGTGTGCCCCTGCTGGACATATGCAGGGCTGCTACGTGGAGGTTGACGCACACCTTCACGAAATTCTACTGCGTCGATCGGGATTCCAGGGAGGAGTCCAGGGTCGGCCAAGCAGTGCTGCGCAACCTGTTCGCCTGAGGTGAGCCTGGTGAGGAGGTAAGATGCTTAATGTTGAGTTTGATGTACTGCTTAATGTTGAGCCTTTGCCACCTCCCGTGGTTGTGCATGTGTGTACTGCTATGTATTCTTTATTCATGAGCATGTGAATCCATGCCAGACCCCATGCTGGAGAAGGAACAAGTTACTTACCTGTAACTGTTGTTCTCCAGCATGGGTCTGGCATGGATTCACATGCGAACCCTCCCGCCTACCCCTCTGCGGCTCTTCACTTGGTCATACTGCCACTTCACGTGCTTCCAAATCTGAAGATGGCTGCCAGAGGCGGTGCTTAGGTAGAGGGCAGTCATTGGCTGTGGTCAGTATGACGCAGAGACCAGTGATTGGTTATTACTACGAAAGACAGATCAGAAACGAAACTGATACTGGTTTTTTCTTTACCGAGGATTCCCAGCCTGACGACGGGGAATATTCATGAGCATGTGAATCCATGCCAGACCCATGCTGGAGAACAACAGTTACAGGTAAGTAACTTGTTCCTTCTCTCAATCCCGTCATCACAGCATTTATCAATGCTTCATTCTCATCTGGAGTCATACCACAAAGCTTAAAAGAAGCCTGGGTTCGCCCCCTGATAAAAAAAAAAATAAAAAAACCCTCCTTAGATCCCACCTGCCCCAACAACTACCGCCCCATCACTACTGTTCCCTTCCTCCTTAAAATCTTGGATAAAGCCGCCCATATCCAAATCCAACAATACCTGGAAGCCAATGCCATCCTAGGCAGAAGACAATCAGGCTTCCGCAAAGGCCATGGTACAGAAACCGCCCTCTTAGATCTTGACCAAATAACAAAAATAATGGATACAGTTAAGCCTGCTCTCCTGCTCCTCTTTGATCTCTCCGCCGCGTTTGATCTTGTTGACCATAACATCCTCACCTCACACCTCTCCAACGCCGCCCATTTCCCTGACAAAGCCACCTCATGGATAACCTTGTTCCTTGAAGGAAGGGCCATGAAAGTCTACTCTGACCAAGCCAACGCAGACCCCACCACCGTCAATTGTGGAGTCCCCCAGGGATTATGTACGGCCCCCACCCTCTACAATCTGTTTACCCAACTCCTGTTTGACCTACTGGATGCGCTCGGCATAGTTTATACAAACTATGCGAACGAGACTCAAGTGTTCCTCCCGCTTATGGGAGATTATGATCTAGATGCTAAAGCCCTACTCCAAATATACTCCACCATTCAATCCTGGATGGCAATCAACGGCCTCTGTCTAAACAGAGACAAACCGGAAATAATCATCCTGGGACCCAAGGAAATTCTCGCCAAGCTAAATACTAAATTCTCCCACTTCACCATCGACCACACAAACATATCAGTCTCCAACTCAGGAAAGATCCTCAGAATCTACTTAGACTCTACACTTTCCATGACTAAACATGTCAGTGCCATCTCCTCTGCTTCCGCACACACCACTAAACTTATCACTGCAATAAAACCTTTTCTAACCACTCAAAATTGCCTCTCCATAGCCAGAGCCACAATAGGAGCCAGATTAGACTACTGTAACGCCCTCCCGGCAGGCACTTCCTCTAAAAACATGAACAGACTCCAAATAACACAAAACAACGCACTATGTGCAGCCCTACACATTCCCAAAGGTGTCCACATATCCCAGGCCAGACGCCAAGCCCACTGGCTCCCGGTCAAGGAAAGGATCAACTTTAAAATTCTCACCCTCACGCACAAATGTATCAATCTCTCAGCCCTGTCCTACCTCTCAGAAACCATACTCAGAAACAACTCCACACGCCCCACAAGAAGCCACTATGCCAACCAACTCTGCGTACCCTCCATAAAAAGAGCTAACGAGGAGCCATTAGCTTCCCCCACATAGCACCCAAGCTCTGGAATGCCCTCCCCAATGCTCTCAAGCTGAACCCTCTCTACTTGCATTCCGCAAATCCCTCAAAACTACACTATTTGTATAAACCTTCAATACACCATCTAACCTGCCCCTCACAACTGAACATCTTCCACACCTGCAACATATTACTATTTACGTATACTTTGTAAACTTAAGCTAAACGTCTACTGCATCTTATCCTATTGCTCTATATAGTGCTTCTGCATTCCTACTATGTAACTTCAAAATGAACTGAAAAATGCAAATATCAATGTAACTTCTAAGATTTCTTTTTAACCGGCACGCTTATAGGTAACAGCGCCACGATGCCTATGGACTGATGAGCGCTTTAAAAATATGAATAAATAAATCTGCGTGTGGCACCCCGTCCGTTCCTGGCCACTTTTGCTTCAGTGTAGCGGTGAGCGAAGCATGGGTTACAAGGTGTCCTTTGTGTATACCTGTCTCTGCCGTGAGTGCACAGAAGTGCATGAGCCCTCCCTCCCATAATAAAACTCCCACCGTTCCCATCCCCTTAGACTCCCAATATCTCCAAACAATCAAAAATAGTCCATATGCGCTCCTCTGCAAGAACGAACACGGCCCATTGACCTGTTCTTTGGGAAGATAACCACTCGAGAGTCTTCAGCCCCACTTTAGCACACTGTACCTTTCACAGATGGGAAATATCCATTTGCATATCAGTTTTTGTCCCGCCCACATGGGCAGTCCAGCACCGAAATGCTATGACAATTCCCTTCTGAATGAGTGTACCAACAGCAACCCCATACACGTGTTTCAGCCTTGTCGGGCCTCATCAGTGTGGGGGAGCTGTGCCTCGCTGAGCACAGTGATCAAGGGGTCCACGTCTGGATGACCCTAGGAAACTTAGGGTGACTAAACCTAAGTCCCTTAAACAATCAAATAGCCATTTGCATTCAGTCTGAGTTGTGATACTTCCTCTTTTAATGTTGCTAGTGGTATCTGAGGGGAGTAGGGTGCGTCTTTCTCTAGGAAGCACATGGCCCTATGCCATTCCGTCTTGCCTAGTGTCCGCAACAGCGGGAGCTTCGAAACCCGCTGCACCGCTGTCCATATCACCTCTTTCAGATAGAATGGGATGCATGATGACTGTAGCAGTCGCGTTTCTTGTGACTGCTCGTCCGACAACCAACTCGTAACATACTGCAGCTGGCACGCCAGAAAATATGCCTCAAAATTGGGTACTTTAATACTTACCTGATCATTCAGCCTCTGTAATTTCGACAGTGCCATCCTGCACCTTGAGCTATGCCATAGGAAACTATGACATATTTGGGCCTCATTACACGGATGGCGGTAAGGGTTTACCGGTATTTTACCGGTTTACCGGTACCGGTAAATCCTTACCGCCTTACTACGAGGTCCCTTTGCGGGTTGGGGAATTTAACGCCTGCTTTTTGCAGGCGTTAAAAATCCAACCCGCAAAGGGACCAGGGAGCTAATTACGGTACCGCAATTTACGGTGCCGTAATTAGCGCCTTCCCCATTCCCATAGAGCCCTAGGGGGCAAAAATGGGAATGGGGAAGGGCAATGGTGGAAGGGGGAATTACCGCCCCGCCAACCTTGGAATAGGGCGGTAATTCCCCTTTCCACCAAGGAGGTGCCGGTATTTTACCGGCATGAACCATGGCGCTAATAGCACCATGGTTCACCGCCATCCGTGTAATGAGCCCATTGTGTTGAGTTTCTTAAAGAATCCTCTAGGTGTATTGTACAGGATGTTAGTAAAGAAATGTAAGAGCCTTAGGATTACCATCATCTTAAACAATGCCGCCCTGCCCATCACTGAGAGCGGTGACCTGGCCCAGAAACTCAGAATTCTCGATGTTTCCCACCGTGTTCTTTGTGTATTCTGTTTTAGGATGATGAAAAACATCCACTCCCAGATATCTGAAGGAATCTACCTTCCACTTGATTGGCAGTCCTGGTAATGAATTCAGGGGTTTCCCTTTATACACAGCTAAAGGGAGCAAACAAGATTTCTGTGCATTAATCGTGATTCCGCCAGATATACTGCAATTTGGTTTTGGGGTGCTGTAAGTATAATATGTCAACAGCGTATAGAGAAATCACATTATCGGTACCCATTACTGCTGTATCACAGTATTCTGTTCTAAGATATGCTGCAAATGGCTCCAGGGCCAGAATGAATAACATAGGTGACCATGAACAACTCTGCCTCGTGCCCTTCTCTAGCAGCCATTGATCCGAGATGTGGGCTCCCATCTTGACTCTCGCCATTGGGCTGCTATACAGCAACCGCACCCACCATATAAATGTGGGCCCTATGCCAAACCTCTGCAGGACGGCCAGCAGCCATGGCCATCTGACCGAGTCAAATGCTATGACTGCATCCCACGAGGCCACTGCATACTGACCTGTACTGATTTGGGTGTGATCAGTCATGTGGTGTATCTGCCTTAAGTTGCATGTGATATTCCTGTCTGGGACGTATCCTGACTGATCTGGGTGTATTAGCTTAGATGTTGCCGGCTTAAGCCTGTTGGCCATTAAGGCTGTTAGTATTTTCCTGTCTTGGTTAAGCAGTCTGTGGCTGGCTTATTGGGCTTCAATAGTGGCAAATCACTGACTCTCTTAACGACATTGGCAACTTGCCGATTTCAAGTGCCTCATTTAACATGTCTAACAACGGGGGTACTACGTCTGTTATGAATTCTTTATAGAATTCCCTGGGAAATCCATCCGTCCCCAGTGCCTTGCCAGTCGGCAACTCTCTGATGGTAGATTCTAACTCCTCTTTGGTTATGGGGGCTTCCAACTGGTTCGCTGTCTCTGCATCTAGTTGTGGGAGATCTATATGTTCCAGAGCTTCATCTATATCTAAGGCTTGAATTGCCGATGTCTCAGTATATAGCTCTTGATAATGCTCCTGTAAGTGTTTGTTTATGCCATCTTGCGTCCTATTGACCTCCCCGCTACCTCCAGTGATCTCGCTTGTCATTTCCCTGTTAGATATGCTTTTACACAGCCAGGCCAACAGGCGTCCCGGCTTATCCCCTTCGGCATGTTGCCTTTCTACATATTTCATATAGTTCAGCTTGCCGAGTCTATCCCAGTGTTCTAAACATTCCTGTTGCAGTCGAGTGACCTCTTGGGCCCGGTCCCTGGTCGTGTCATCTGCATTCTCCAAGACTTCCAATTTGGTTTCCGCCCTCTGCAACTCCCTTTCTATTTCAGCCTGCACTCTTCTCGCTTTAGCTATCGCCGTCCCTTTTATCACTACTTTGAAGGCCTCCGACAATATGCCTGCCGATTCAAAGCTCCCAGTGTTGTTTATAAAATACTCTTTCACCCCCTCCCTCAGGAGTTCACTGAACATTGAATCTCTTGGAGATTCACTTCTGAGCCTCCAAGACGATATGCATGCCCTGGGGCAGGGGGCCCTGCCACGTCACCACTAAAGGGGCGTGGTCTGATAGTACCTGTGCTTTGTATTCTGCAGTCCTAAATTCACCCGAAGTCTCGTCTCCCGTGCAGACAGTCTAGTCTGGTGCTTAAATCCTTGGGGGCCGTGTAAGGGGAATAACCTCACGTTTGCATGTGTAGTGTCCTCCATATGTCTGTTAAGTTGAATGCTTGTAACAAAGTGTTAAGGGCCCTAGCCGCAGGGCTTGGGTGCTATATCTGCTCAATTGGTGTCCTTTCCTGTGCGCCAGATATTTTTTTATTTTTGGGTTGAAATTGATAACAATTATCCATCAATCATTTGTTGAATTATTATATTGTATTATTTTTTCTTTATCTTTTCATCACAGGTTGTTCATGACAAATTAGAATGTATTCCTTTGTTCTTGATGGTAACAAGCCACTCTGTCGTATCTATTGCACTTTTATTTTCTCTCTACATGTGTTTCACCATTGTTTTTTTCATGGTTCATCAGGAGAGAATCTATCAACAAAAATCAATAATTTACGAAACATTAACATTGGTCAAAAATCGAGTTCCTAAATTCTTTTATGTCAGTGATTAGACAGATTTCATTTCTTCGTAATTCATACTTGTTACTCACCCTATTCATTATTTGTAGTTGCTCTCGCACATTGAAGATTGTTTTCTAGTTTTTCTGTTTGCTTGCAAACTTTTAGTTGTTTTCCGACAGTGATTGGTTTACCTTTGAAACAATTAGTATTTTAGTTTTTATGAGGTTAATTAATTTTGAAAAGATCCCCTTTTTACTAAGTATTTCATTTATTTCTATTTGTGGCTTTGGCTTAAAAGCATTATGGGCAAAAATACATTCCTATTGATCACTCTATATGAGGTAAATGCTGAAGCCAAATTACAAATAAAGATTATTTTTTCTCTTTCATGAGGCATCATCAGTTAGGAAACATTCTTTTTACCCTCTAGTGGCTTAGTGAGGCTGAAACCATGTATGTAAGGGTTAAGCCCTTTTTTCTTAATCTAATATGTGAGGCTTGTTGTATGTCTCATATTATTCTAGGTGACAAGGTCATAGAAGGTAGGATGGATCAAGGAATGCAAGAGCCTTTTTACCTCCAAGTTCTTTAAGATCCGATTGTCTCCCACATCCCTTTCCACAATGTGTTGTTGCTCTTTCTATTTCGATTTATATATACGAGCAGGGTGACGTCATCACTCTGTTTTACGCGATGACGTCATTACGCTGGACGTAATGCAGCCATTTTGGATGCCGCTTTTCCTCATTGCAAAAGAAATCGTATTTGTTTCTTTGAATTGTGATGCTTTATTCTGTATATAATGTCCCTTCCCAAGGATTGATGTGAATGAAATTATGGATGGCTTTTAAAGGTTTCTATAATACTAATGTTTCTAAATTTTTCACAGGATAATCTTTCGTTAACTATTTTTTATCCCTTTATCTTTCTAAATATTCTAATGTTATTTTGTTTGGAATTGCAGCCCAAATAATCCTATACTTTAAATACATTTTCTTTAGAGAACTTTTAGGAGGTTTCATGAATTCTACCTTTTCAATTCCATTTTTTATCTTCTTATAATGCTATCAAGCGTCTTCACATTGTGTGTTTCTCATTAGTCTACTGATTAGCAGTTCTGGGCGCAGAGTGCAGTTAAAATCTCGTCCCCATACTACCGTATCATCTCTGTATGCTCCAATATCGGGGTATAACAGGTGGAAATATGCTGCTGTATCGTGATTTGGTGCGTAAGTGTTAATAATGCACATACCTCTCCCTTCCATAAGGCCCTGCACTATAATCCTCCTCCCCCCCACCCTCCCTAGTCTGCGAATGTCCCGAGCACTTTTAATGGTATCGTCGGTGCTAGCCATATTAGGACCCCTCTGGCGTTTGCAGAATATGATGAGCCCAACATTGTCACGTCCCTCCCTCCCCCACTGTTTTTGACCTAGGACAGACAATTTCGCTGCTGTGAGAAATGTGTTTCCTGCAGGAGCGATATGTCAATCTTCTGCCGCCGTAAGTAAGTCATTACCCTCTGCCATTTAATTGAACTATTTAGACCCCTGACATTCCATGAGACTATTTTAAGTTCCCCCATCATAAGTTAGAATTCCCCCGCTCTATGGCTGACTCTATGCAGGAAGCTGTTATATCGGTTATCCCGAAACAAGGTAAAAGCCTGTCTTGTTGTAGCAATTATACGCCAATATCCCTTTTGAATGTTGATATTAAACTCTTGCCTAAGATTTTTGCAATTAGAATCAATCCCATACACCCAAGATTAATTCATCAAAACAAGACCGGTTTTATTATGGGGAGAAACAGCTATGACAACTTACGGGAACTTTGTGATGTTATTTCCTTAAAATGTAACTCCTTGGAACCCTATGCAGCTGTTAGCATTGATACTGAAAAAGCGTTTGATAGGGTCAATTGGGTTTACCTACGACAAGTGTTAACTAAACTAAAATGTGGCCCAGGTTTTTTTTTATTATTTACTGCCCTTTATAAAGATGCTTCAGCTAGAGTCTTAGTAAATGGATGCCTGTCAAACAGCTTTTGAATTTGTCGGGGAACTAGGCAGGGATGCCCCTTGTGTCCTTCTGTTTGCCCTTTTTATTGAACCCTTGGCAATTGCAATTAGGGAAAATGTAAATATCATGGCTATCTTAGTGGGTGATAGCCTTTTGAAAGTCCTTCTCTATGCTGACGACGTTCTTGTTTTGATGTCCGACCCTGCTTCCTCATTTAAAGAATTAATGTCGGTCTTCAAAGGTTTTGGTATGATTTCGGAATATAAGGTTAATGTGTCTAAAACGCTAATCTTTCCCATATCAAGTTCATGTCACAGAGGTCTTTTTGAGGTAGGGCGAGGAAGCTGGGCGGATAAGGAATTCCAATATCTGGGTATACAAATATCTAGGCGTATAAATAGCTTATTGGCAGTCAATATTATGTATAAGATTGAAGAGTTAAAAACACTATGCCTAAAATGGACAAAGTTGAAACCTACACTGTGGGGAAAGGTAAACGTTATTAAGATGACTCTATTTCCGAAGATCCTCTGACTTAAGTATGTTGCCTCTCACCATGACGGGGGATTTAGTTTGTGACATAAATAGAGTTCTATGTAACTTTTTGTGGGGAGAGAATGAACATGCTAGGATTCCCATGGATGTGCTTGTGAGGCCAGTGCGCTTGGATGGGTTTGGATTCCCTGACATCGTTTCCTACCATAGATCATTCTCATTACGAACATTGCATTATTGGATGGAAGGGGATGAGGTGGGAATCCCTAATTGGGTATGCATAGAGAGGAGTTTGGTTTGTCCAGCCCCATTGGATTGTCTACTCAGTATGGAAAGGAGAATGCCACTGGCAAACTCCACCCCGTTTATCAGATCTGTCTCAAGAATTGGAAAAAGTGTTGCTTTGATTTAGGTGTTAGCTATTTATTGAGCCCTAGCTCCTCAATTTGGTGGAACCCAAAACTCTGTTTTAATAATCGCCCTCTTTCATGGTCTACATGGCGTTCTGCTGGCATCTGGCGCCTTGGGTAAATATATGATGGTACATCTATGCTCTTGTTTGATTTTCTTAAATTTAAGTACAAGCTAAGAGCCTCTGAGGTAGATCGGTATCAGATTCTTTGCGAAGTGGTTATTAATTCTCTAGCACACTTGAATGCCTCGCTTGAAGATATTCCGCCAATGCTCCATCTGTCCGGGATATCCTCACTTTCGGCCTCGTTCATTTATAAATTACTGACATAAGCGTATGGGGCCACGCCTCAGAGCATGGTACAAATGAGGTCTGAAATTTGAGATAGCGATTGGAGTAGAATCTGCACGGCACCTTCCAGGTACAAGATTGACTTGAATCTGCGGTTCACTAAAAGAGGGTTAGTCTATTGGACACCTTCAAGGATGAAACAGTGTAAGCTGATGCAGATAGATACATGTTGGAATTGTAAGAAGGAGATTGGCAACTATCTGCACATGTTTTGGTCCTGTACAAAGTGGTGAGTTTTTGGGAGGGGATCTTACAACGAATGGAGCTGGTGTTGGGTCTGTCACTTCCTTGGTCACCTCGTATGTGTGTGTTAGGGTTATTTCCAGTGTGTCTCCAACTTTTGTCTGGTCAGTCATACTGGGCATATAGAGCCCTTTTAATAGCTAAAATAACAGGTTTTGAAGTATTGGAAAAGTGATACTCGTCCAACGATTGACAGCTGGCTACATGATTTGTTCATTCTATCAAACAGAGAAAACGAGTTATCAACGAATAAAAAGAATGGAAAGGTATCTTGCGATTTGGAATGCCTTTAATGACTTATATGTTTGATGTCCCTTAGGTTCCCTAACTCCCCCCTCCCTCCGAACCCAAGCCCCCGGACGCTTTTTTTTAATTTTTGTTTTATATTTATTTATTTGTTTATTTCTCTTCTCTCTCACCCCTTGTTCTATTCTCATTTACCATGTAAAATTTCTGTAAATATGGTGTTTTCTTTTTGAATATTCCGCAGATTCTGAATTTTATCTGTTCATGTAAAACAATGGCTTGGATTTTTTCTGATTATCACTCTTTAATGTATCATTTGTTCTTATTTCTGTCATTAATGTTAAAATTATAATAAAATGTGTTTAAAAAAAAAAGAATCCACCCCGGCCCCCATAGATTAGCGTTCACCCAAGTCTTGGCAGTCCGTCATACATATTATACTTTCCTTGTGTGGCTCCATAGGCTAACCCCCGACGAACTACGCCAACCCCTCCCCCCCAACGATTGCCCAGCTCAATGCCTTGTGCTCGGGCATCCCTGCTTCTCACCCCAACCCCTGTTGCTTGTCCTGGTGTCAGGGTGCGGCAGGCGGATACGTAACCGCTAGTATCCGTAAACAAGTCCACTCCTCGGTGAAGAACACCCCCCAACAGTGCGTTCCCCAATGGGAACTACTTTGCTGCTCCTGCTTACGCCAACTTGTTGGTGCCTGGCAATTGTTCGAACTGGAAAAGCGCTCCTTGCTGCAAGCAGTCTGCTGGGTCCTGCGACTCCCTTGCCAGTCCTCCGTAGGCTGTTAACGTGGATCTCCTTCGTCTGGCGTTCCTTCTCCCCCTCCTGTTGGTATGTTTTCCGCGTCCATCCATTTGTGGGCATCCTCCGGCATATAAAAGAAATGGCCTTTGCTTTGCTTATTACTTTCAGCCGTGCTGGGTACAAAAGCATATACTTGAGGTTCGCCTCCAGCAGCCTCCTCTTTACCGATGTAAACTGCATCCTCTGCTTTTGCACCTACAGGCGGTAGTCCGGGTATGCGATAATAGTAGCTGAAGCGCGCTGTATCGTGCTTCCTTTACGGAAATTTTCCAGAATCCTTTCTTTGTCTTTGTAGTTTAAAATCTGCGTTATAATGGGTCTTGACGGGGCTCCCTGTGCTGCTTTCCTCCTCAGGGATCTATGTCCTCTTTCTACAGTGAAGCCCTGGGTAAGGCTGCCTGGGCCAATTTCTTGTAACAGAATGGGCCCGATGAAATTGGTGGGGTTTGCGCCCTCCTCTCCTTCCAGGAGTCCAATAATTCTGACATTGTTGCATCTGGCCCTTCCTTCTGCTTCTTCCACTCTGCCCTCCAGGTTCCTCACTTGCTGCTGCAGTATCGACACGTCCCTCAAGGTGTCCTTCAGGCTAGCGCTGTAACTTCCTTCTCCAGGGCTCCGGTACGTTCCGCGAGTGATCGTACATCCTGCCGCAGGAGGTTGACATCCAGACTGATGACATCCATTTTGGACTCCAGCGCAACTTTCAAGGCCGCTATGGCTTCCAGAACTTGCTGGTCTCCCTTCATTTGAGTCTGTTCTCCCCTGCAAAGCTGAGGTTGCCGGCGTGGCATTGTCCCACTTGCAGATTTGGTAAAATTGTCTGAAGTAGGTTGCTTTGACTTCTTCTTCTGCACCTTGGACGCCATTATCCATCGGCAGACCCACTCCCTCCTTCCCTGCAGCTCTCTGGCCGGCCTCTCTTGGCCCTCTTCCTGCTCCCACCTGCAAGGCTTAAAACCTTAGGGTCACCTTCGACTCCACACTCTCCTTCTCTCCTCACATCTCCGACGTCTCTAAGAAGTCCCACTTCCAGCTGCACCTCCTCAGAGGTATTCTTCCTTTCCTCTCCTTCCCTCAGAGGCTAACTGTCTCCAGAGCCCTGGTTCTCTCCAGGCTGGACTACTGTAACAGGAGGCTCTATCTAAAACTGTCTGCCTCTACTCTCCGCCCTCTGCAACTTATCCAGAACAGGACTGAGAGACGTGTCCTTGGCCTCAAGCCCAGGGATCGCATCTCTCCAGGACTGAAATCTCTGCACTGGCTCCCAGTGGCTGTGAGGATTAAGTTCAAAACCCACTGCATTGTCCACAAGGCCTTCTGGTGCCGCAATACCTTCAGCTCTCTCTTCCTAAATATCTTCCTTCTCGAGCGCTTCGCTCATCCGCCTCCAACTCCCTCGGGGTCAGTCGCTTCTCCAAGCAACAAGTTGGTGGTAGATCTCTCTATTCGGCAGGGGCCTCCCTCTGGAACAGCCTTCCTGCCTCCCTTAAACTTGAGGAGAACCATCTCCGGTTCCGGAAGCACCTCAAAACCTTCCTCTTTGCTTCTGCTTTCTCTCCCCATCTCCCCTGCTGAATTCTTGGCTGATACTGCACTGGTTACCTGGCCACCCTTCTGATCTCGGGACCAGGCGTCCCGCCAGTTGCACACCTGCACTGCCTCCCTGGCAACCCTTGCACCTGGGGACTGTTTTCTGTATCCCTACAGTCCCCCTACCAGCACTTACATATGCACTTACCTTGCACTTGCCACCTCTGGCCGTTTTACTATCTTATTTATTCTACTATCCCATGTACTGCACTTTCTCCCTTCCCTTCCCCCTCACGCTTTTCCCTTTCCCCCGTGCCATGAACTTGCGACATCTGAATGACACTGGGCCTAGTAAGATTGTTGTCGGTTTTCCCTTGTGCCCCCTCCCTTGCCTCGTAGCACCTTGAAACACTTGTGTATAGGCGGGTTATAAATGCCATATCATATTATATATCATATCATCATTAGCTATCCAATGCTGGTCCTTTTGTCTATATTGTTCCGCCCCTGTTATTGGCTGTGCCGCTGATCAAGACCTGTTGGGAGGCTGCCTGAAACCACCTGCACCGTGGTTTTGTCGACCCTGATGTTATCGTGTAGCTCGGTCCTGAGCAGTACGCCCTATATCGATCAATGTCTGGTTTGGTTTCTGACTGCGCGGAGGTGGTTTGCCCCCAGTTGTGTGTTGCCTCTGGGGCGGTGTCCGTTGTATTCTGATCACCCCGAGCCAGTGGCTTTTTCACGCCCTGTTAGTCCCTACTTGTCCAAGTGGCCAGTTTACTTTCCAGCACACTCCCACCGTTCCGGTGTGGTGCCTTGTGTGCCACCTCTGTTTCCGGCACTGAACTGCATACACTGGTTCTTGTCGGGCCATGATTTGTGGTTCGCTCACGCCTGCACTTGTCCTTGCTTCTGGGTCTTGTCTGCGGGGATGTGGATTGTCTTATGGCGCAGCGCCCCCTGGCAGCTTACGCTTCGTTTACCTTATGGTTGGTTATTATGCTGACCGGGATATTGTGGCCGCTCCAGTCCCTTAGTCCATCCACCGCGATCAGCGTCCTCTCTTTATCATCCTCCTTAGTGTGCCGGGTCTCCTGCAAGGAAGGCGGGGGGGACTAGGTCGGTGCCTAGCGCCGCCTCCTTCTTAATGTGCGCTCTAATTCGCCCACAACGTCACAGGTCGACTGTCTCTGACATAATGTTCTGCTGGACAGCCTATCTCCAAGTCGTCAGCCCCCCTATAACCCCGCCACACCTTCTGTATGTGGTTCCGTTGCAGTACCCCCTGCAGTCACTTCTGCATATGATTCTCTGGCTCGTGTTTCCTCAATGTTGGCTTCACAATTTAACTAAAGTGTATGATCCTAAGAAACTCCTATTACTTTACTGTGTCTGCAGTCTCCACAAGCTGTTCAGTTCACACTATATGCTATTCAGAAAAGTCACTCATGATGTTGCTCCATATCTATTGTGCATCAGTTATTTGCCTCTTAGCATACTAATGGTAGCCAATTCTAAGGAGATTTCACCCCCCCCCCAAGCATCGAACCGATGT
The DNA here is from genome assembly GCF_040938575.1 of Ambystoma mexicanum. Classification (NCBI taxonomy): domain Eukaryota; kingdom Metazoa; phylum Chordata; class Amphibia; order Caudata; family Ambystomatidae; genus Ambystoma; species Ambystoma mexicanum. Next base: position 468,478,675 of record NC_090936.1, on the reverse strand, counting down.
CACTCACTGAGATGTAATTTTCTGAGATATCCCTTCCAGTCATGTCAATATATATATCAAATTAGGGTGGCCTCCACGTCTTTGGCTGCACAGTGCCCGACAGCCTTTATCTCGTTGGATGGCAAATTCGGATTGACCGTTCGATGTCAGCATGCAAGATGTCGATCTGGTTCCTGCCGTGTGGCATGTATATGCATTAAAAAAAGGAATCAGTTAGCCTATGCTTTGCACTTTTGGTCTATACTATAACATCTGGTGATAGCAGGTGTAGCGTAATTTTAGATTTTGATGGCTTTGTAGCCTTGATGGTGGCAGTATAAGATGACTCGGGTAACAGGATGGGAACTGTTGGGTAAGATTTCTCTTTACATCACCTTTCCTTCCATTTTTATGAAACCCCCAAACTTTTTGCTTTTATTTTTAAATCTGACCTGTACTTTTTTGCAGTGCAATGAAGCCTTAAGCTTCACTACACTGGCCTTTGCTCATATGTTATGGGGAAACTGATATGTCATTCAGGCTGTCAGTACTGGGAAACATTGTTTCTCTTAGTCGTCTTATTATGTTACTACTTTTGGTTACTTTTGTATCACTTGTGGTAGCTTTTTATCATTCTATGATGCATCTTACACTGCATTACAATGTGGTGCATCTTTGTTTTGCCCTAGACTAACACTCAGAGGATTTTTGGTTTCTCTAGGTGTGCTAAAAGGATAGGCTGGTGGCAGCAGTGACTTATCCCCTCTTTTTGGGGATTTTCGTTTTAGCTTCAGTTTAGTTTATTTATAGAGCGCGCCTAACCAAAGGTATCTGGGCACTTAGGCTTATGCAATCCACAGTAGTTACATATATATAAAATGTAAAATACAGTTGGCATTTGACTTGTGTTACAGATCAAGGAAACATGCCTGACCGAAACAGTGCTTTACCGTGTTTGGCTACTGACTGTGCCTACTGGTCAAACATGGCTGTGCCACGAGATTTTTTGCCTATTCTTTTGCCATCTTGTTCTTTTACCATCTTGATCTTTAGCCTTCTTCCTGGCCTCAAAGGCCAGGAAAATCCATATAAGGACTTCCAGTGCCTGGGAAAGCAGAAGCTTTTGGCGGGCTACTGGAGGGCTGTGTGTGTTTGCTGGCAGGATGTGGGCTGGGTCTGTCTAACTCCTATCCACAAACTGGTTTCAGTGCATCTGTGTGGTATGCATGAATGTTCCCGACAGTGGTCCTGATTGGACCACTGCTGGGGGCAGGGGGGGGTTGTGTGTGGGCTAGTCCTGCTATTGGCTAGTGGTAGGTTCAACTCTTACCTGGCTTTTAGGACAAGAAGAGGACCCCTGCACCCATTCTTCAGAGATCCTGGCGAAACCTGAAGGAGCCAAGTATCCTATCCAGCTGTGAGACCTGAGACCCGACTGAAGGAGGCCTGGCAATCAACTTCTGCTGCTGTCCTGGAGGAACCCTGTCTTGCTCTTGACCTTTAGTAGTCATGCGAGGAGCCTTGGAGTGCAGGGACCATCCATTCTCCAAAGTCTTCTCGGTGCCCTGCCAAAGGAAGCCTTCGATAGTGCTGGAACCATCCTGTGGCTGACCACCTTCGTTTTTGCGCTACCGTGCTGTTGGTGTCACTGTACCGATTTTCGGCCTGAAACTTGGGGGATCCTCAGCTGGCCCTACAAGACCACCTCCTGTGAGATGTCGGCATCCTAGCATCAAGGGGACCCGAGATAAAAGGGAAAGTCCGACCGCGGCTGCTGACCACCATCTGAAACTTGCTTACCTGACCCGAGTCCAGTCCTGAGAGGGGTGCTGCATCGAGTTTTTTCTGCATTCTTCGCCTGAGAGTCCTTGCAACAGTAAAAGACACCAACTGGAGATCAGTTCGAACCTGCAACCCCTGGAATCGATGACTGCGGCTTTCGGTGGGAAAAGCAACATCAGACACTCTTCCTTGTTCGGCCAAGTCTGGGGAAGAATCGGAGTACGGGGGATACGTTACAGATTTTCTAACCTACCCCTACACTCCCATTATAAGTCAAGGGGCTTATAATAAAGCTTATTTCTAACACTTTTGGCTTTATCTTAGCTTGCTTGAGCAAGATATCTGACTGTTGGAGCTTCTTTAGGGCATTAGTCTGACTTGAACCCGAACCCTAAGAACCCTTCACTGGTCCCCAGAGACCATACCTGCATTCTTTCCTGCAGCCTGGGTTCTGTGGAACTTTATCCTTAGCTATTGGGCACAAGGCCCCAGGAAACTTAGGGCTGGACAATTTTAGATGGGGATCATCTCTATGGAGCTTTTTGTGCATAAAAACTGTCTAACCTTTCCTTTGCAGGAGTTTCTGATTTGTATTATGCCTTATAACCAAGTGTATGTATGTATTTAATTTGATAGTGTCGTGTGATACATCTACCCGCTTGTAGTCATTTTTCTTTAGTGTATTTTGCCCATAATTAAATAACTGTATTTGTATACATACTGTAATCTGTGATTCCCATTGTGTGACCTCATTGTGGACCCTTTACAAGCTCACCTCCTCTGAAGAATGGAGCCTAGGCCGCCTGTCACTGCTACCTAAAATGGTTTGGCTACAGCTTCTCAGAGTTGTTCCTGTCACAATATAGGTTGGCTTTTTATACATCTGTCCACCAGGCCAGAGTATAGAAAACCTGTCCTACCAAATTGGTGTATAGCGGTGGGATGACCCTCTCCACATAAAATCTGGGTGTTATGTGAAAAGGATCTGTATTGGGTACCACAGTGTTAGATCACTGGTAGTGTGTCCAGATAATACTTATACAGAACACTATCATTTTTGATTGCCTTGTAGATATGTCACCTACTGTACTAAATATAATGGAGCCAATCACTTAACACTTTGAGTACCTCAAAAGTGGATCAGTTGAGAAAGTAGTGTGCTGAGAGGGGCTTGACAGTCTCTGGCACATAAACTGAGTTGTCAACATTCAGGACTTTGAGAGAAACAAGGTTGTGCCTAACTCGAGAAATGGTCCTGGTAGTGGAGCTGGCGCTGGACCCAGCACCATTAATGTGATTGCTGTCACTACAGTGGCTACTTTTGAGGATGAGGAGGAAGAAAGGGCATCCTCTGGACTTCTGTCTGAGACCTCCTCAAATGCTGAGGCATTGTTCATTTTGAAAAGAGACACCCTTAGGCTCAAAGAGAAAGACCTTGAGTTTGAAATGGCCGAATTGGAAATTGAGAGCGTTGAAAGGCAGAAAGACAGGGATCACCAGCTGGAGCTTGCCAATATTCAGGCTTCAAAAGTTTCTTCCAGAGGATCTGGTGATGGTTCTGGGTCCTCTGCACATCCTAGGTTTCTTTAAAGATCTCTTGAGTAGTATGTATGAAGAGAAGAATGTTATAATTGACTGGCTTGTAACTTTTGAGTATGCAGATGAGGTACAAGGAGTGAGTGATGCTGACAGGATTGCATGGTTGATCAGCAGACTGCCCCATTCTGGCTGCAGTACTATTATAGAAATGTCAAAGGCTGATAGATTGGACTTTGTACAACTGAGGCAATCTCTTATCCTCAAGTTTGGGAAGACGCCTGCCAAATACTTTAGGAGGTTTAGAGAATACAAAAGAAAGGAATATATGACCTATGTAAGTTTTGTTGCTGATTCTTTGAAGAACTTGTGTGGCTAGATAGAAGGCTACCAGTTAACCACCTTTGAGGTCATGATCAATTTGGTCATGCTTGAACATAGTTTTGCCTCTTGTTCCCCAGAGCTTAAGCAGCATTTGGCTGACTCAAAGGAATTAAATCCAAAGGGGCTAGCCATTGCTGCTGACTTATTTCACATAGTGACCCATTAGGACAAGCCTGCTTCAGCTAAGCAGGAGGAGGAAAAGAAGCAGAAAGAGAAAGAGGTTTGGTGTACTGATAAATCTTTGTCCAAGAAGGCCCACAAAAGGTTTAATAGGGGAAAATCATCAGAATCAGGTCGGGGTAGTGGGACTAACACTCCCAAGCATGTGAATGGTTACACTAAGCCTCCCTATTTCTTTTTATTTTTTACTAAGCATTTAGTGTGAATTAATTCAAAACGGTTTGCTTCCTTCATTCATCAATTCCCTCTCCCACTTGGACAAACTGTTATGGATTTTTCATGGTTTGGCTATTAGTCCTTTAACCTTTAGTAACCAACAATTTTTAGGCTCTCTTATATCCAAAGGTTTGGCTAAGAATTATTCTTTTCCAAGTCTCAAGGGCGATTTGTCTTCAAAGCCTGTTATCTTAGCATTTTTTCCAAAAAGATACCAAGCCCTCTTACTCTTCGCTTGTTAAATTCAACATATTAGGCTTCCCACCATAGATTAGAGTTCTGTCCACACAAAGGGGAGAGAATTTTTTGAAGGAGTTTCTTTCTCCGTTCATTTCTTACAAAACATTAGCAGATGTTGTAAGGACGCTTCATTTTGGTTACAAAGCCTGCATTTGTCATCACTTGTTACCCCATAGTTCTTTAGATTTTGTTTGTTCGTAGGACATTTAGTCTGAATTGTAAAATCAAGTCCCTGTGTTTGGGGAGCCCACTCTTCCTTAAATAGTTTGGTAAGGTTTTGGGGTGATTGACCAGCTTAGTTGATAGTGTAAGATTTGGAAGTTGCACATGTAGCCTCAGTTTGTGCACAGTCTACTGAAAAGAGCAATGTTTTGACTCTCTTCGGATGACTGCGCAGTGTCTCAACATTAATTCACAAGTTTTCCAGAATTTCAACGCACTTTGCTTTCCACAATTTTAAAGGCCAGAATGGCATCACATTGTTTTCTGTCTTCATGATTTTATATTGCACTTTTCTGTAGGTTGACAAAGCTTTCCAAATGACATGTACGTGTAAAGAATGAAGTCCCAATTCATGGCGAATCACGCCAATTGGTGTTGAATTGGCAAGCCTTAAAATTCTCCTCCAAAACCTAGCATCTAATTTGTCCCAGGTTTCCAGGGGCATTCTCAAGCAAGTGTCTCCAGCATAGGTTATGGATGGGCTGACCTTTTGGTTATAGAAGTCTACCAACGTTTGTTTGCGAGAATTTACCAAATCTTCTTTTCAGTACTCAGGCCTGGGCTATTAATTGATCCATTTTAAGTTCTAAGTTTGTGGTCCATGGTTTCTCTCCCCACTCTGTGCTGATCATGGCTCCCAGATATTTTGTGGAATTTGTTACCTTAATTGTTACCTTAATTGGAATATGTTGCAGGCAACATTTAAAAGGTTTTTGTTTGTGCTTATTTGATTATTAGAATTTCCGACTTTTCAGCGTTTATTTTTTTTTTTTCATTTTCTTCTACATAATGCTCTTAAGGCGTCAAGCTTACGTTGCAAGCCTATCGCAGTTGAGTCAAGCAAGATGAGGTCGTCTGCGTAAAGCAGGTGTCCCAAAATGTTCCCACTTATGCGCGGTGAACATGCTCTGGCTGGCTCTATTCCATCTTTGATGTCCAAAATGTAGAAGTTATACAAGATCGACGCTAGGGGACATCCTCGTTTCAGGCCTCTTATGGTGTTTGGAGGCTTGACAAGTGTCCCTTGTCGGTCTAGTAGGACTTGTACACTTGTATTGGTATGTAAGGCTATGATGGCTGTGAGGAGATCTTGGGGGCAGCCCCTTTGCCTTAGTTTTTTCCAGAGGATTTCTCGCTCAGCTCTGTCAAAAGCTGCGGCTGTGTCATTGCACGCTAGATATCGTTTTTGGTTCTTGTGCAAGCTTTTCATTTTCATTAAGTTGAGTAACAAAAGGTTTAAGCCACAATCCACTTTTGCGGCAAACCCCGTCTGTCTTTGATCAAGATTTCCACTCAATATCAACCACTCATTTAATCTTTACTGCAAAATGCCAGCATAAAATTTCCTAAGGACATCTAATAAGGAAATGGGGCGATAATTCTTAGGTTTCGCTCTGACGCCCCTCTTGAAAATTGGTATTACAACTGCTTTTCTCCAGGATTCTGTTATTTGCCTGGTGAGATCATAGCACAACGCAGACCATATTTCTGGACTTTGTTTTAAGATGAAGTTTGACAGCCCGTCGGGGCCAGGCACTCGGGATGTGCTTGCTTTTTTTTTATCAGAGTAAGGATTTCTTTTTCAGAGAAAGCTATGGCCCATGGTTTACTGTTTGCGGGAGCGCCTAGATGTTCCGAGTCGCTGTCATTTTGCTTATAGATTTCTCCGAAGTGTTGTAACCATTGAGCTTCTTAGATAGGGTTGCTCTGTACAAGTCCTTTGGAGCTCAATTGGTTATTTACTAAAGACCAAAAGAAATTGGCATTTTTGTTTTCTGTTGCCATTAACATTTGTTCAGAGTCTTGCTGGAACAACTGAGCTCGATGTGTCTTGACCCAGTTGAGATACTTTGTCTTCAGCCTCTTTGAAATGATTTCTCTTGATGTGTTCTCATTTTTGTTTAAAGCTTGTAGATCTTTAAATAATTGTCTTTTCTTATCTGTGAGTTCCTCGTCAAACCGATGAATTCTTGTTGGTATGGTTTTCAAAGTTTCTGTTGGATTCTCTAAAAAAAAGAGTGAGACATGATTTGTACTCTACTCCAAAGAATGGTGAGTCTTGCCATTGTTTTATTACTGTCTTTAGTTTTGGGAGTGACTTAGATGAAATACGTAGTCGATTTAAGCCATTATTTACACTCACTTTGAGAGGCCAGGTGGTTTCGCCTTTGTTTTTGAGTCTGCTAATGTCATGGTCAAGTTGCTTGTAAGTTAAAATACGTTGGCTATGATCACTTTTGGCGGAAGCCAGATTCTCCGGGGACGTTATTTTTTGAAAGGTAACAGAGTCCACAAAAAAATAGTCCACGGTTGCAGCGGTATTAAAGGATGTCCAAGTGGTAGACCCAGGCTGGTCACCATTTACATTAGCGTTAACCAGATGAAGAGCTCTTATTTTTGTTTCACTCATCCGTTTCTGAGTATGATTTTCTTTTTGATGACTGGTCTGGGCTTTTCCTCCAGATTTTGTGGTGTTACAACAATCTGTTTAGATCGCCACAGACAATGATGCTCAGATTGTCAAATTCAGCACGTAGGTCATCTATTCCTCTCCTGACTGATTCCAGGAAGAGATCTCCATCTTTGGCCTTGCTATTCCAATATAGGTAAATGTACGCTTGCATTGATTTTTTTCTTCGAGCTTGATTGACGATCATGCCTTACTGTTATTTGGATAAGTGGTGATGGGGACAGAGACCGAATTACTTGTCCACTTAGACTGTTTTTTATGATAGTCAATAAACCAGCCCATGGTCTCCCCCTTACCCCCTTATATGCTTGGTTTAGGTAGCAGGTAAATCTGTCCATAATGGGCATCGTTAGTAGCCAGCATTCTTGTAGGCATATAATGTCCGATGACAGGTGGTCTTCATTTAATTTGACGGGGAGATGTTCAAAACCTGTGGTGTTCCAGAATACATTCTGGAAAGGCTTTTGCTCAAGATGGCCAACGATCTATTTTTTATTCAGCGAGGCAAGAGAAGAAGGTAGCCAATCCCATGAAGTTGTATCATCAATCTTGGTCTTTACATGTACTGAATTAATGTCTTTAGGACCTTCATGGGAATCCAATTGACCTTTTATGATTATTCTTAGTGCGTTTGGACCACGCAAAACGGTAGGAGAAAATCTGATGGGTTTCACAGATTCATCTTCTTGCTCGCCCTGGTAATCAACTGTTGGCAAGAGGGCTTCATCTTTTTTTTCAGTCATTCTTGTTGGTTGGTATCTTTCTTCTGAGAGATCAGGATTTGAATCGAAGCCTAAAATCGGTAGATCTTCGGTCGAGGAGATTATCAAGTTCGCGACTGTCTTTGAAAAAAGATGTACACATATGCAGTTGGTTTTTGATTCATTCAGAAAGGCTGCTATTTTAATATTCTTCAGTTGTATTACCCGGAGTTGTGGTATGGTATGTAGGAGCCTCATCAAATTAGACCAGTTCAAAATAAGCCATCTTTGACTGTTGAGATGCGCTCTATAATTATCTTATGCACTTCGGGTGCTTTTTTGTCTGGGTGGTTATTTAATCGAGTGTCTTGCCACTCCTTTTGATTTTCTTTTTCACGATTAGTCTCCGCCTTGGCTGGGCGGTTACACTTGCTTCCGCGTTCAGTTTTTGAATGTTCTATCATTGCAGCGAGAACTTGTTGTGATTTCTTCATGTTGTTCAGTTTGACCTCCAATGATTCTCGTTTGGCTTGTAAAGTTGTGAACTGAGTTGGTTTTGTGGCAGGTTGGATTGAGTCCCCCTGATCCTCATTTGCCATCTGCCCGTCATTGAGTGAAACTACTTCGATACTGCTTTCATCTTCGTAAACTGAGAGGAGCAATAGAGGATCCTGCTCTTTCTCGCAGGAACAGCTTGCATCAACCTCATGTTGCATAGAGTGGTTTACAAATTGCCATTTCACAGTCATGATGGATTGGTTTACAGATTTTGTTGTTTGTATTGGTTGCGAATTAATTTGCTGATGGTCTCCGACCGGTTTCAAATTGTGGATAAAGTTTCGAGCGCCGCCGTTGTTGGTTTCGCCTTAGATACATTTTTTGTTTTCTTGACTTGAGGGTCTGCAATTTTCTTTCTGGCTCCCAAGTCTTTTCCCTTTAGGTCTGTATGTTTGTCTAGTTCAAATACAGAGAACAGTTCCTGTGAATGTGTTAAGACTTGCGTTGCCTCAGATCTGGGTTCCTCCTGGGTTCTGCGATTCCCTCGCGACACCCTCTCTGCGACCGGACAGCTTGCTGTATGGTCTTGTAGAGTGATCTGTCCCCTGGTTTGGAGGAGTGGTGGATATTTGTGATCCGCTGTTTTTACTGGATGTGGCTTAGAAGATTTCTCATTAACTGAACTACTTGTGGTTGGGCACTGTCTAAGACTCCCTATGTGTCAAGTGCCAGTGGGACTCGTTACACTTGTGGAGCACGTGGCCACAGGACAGGAAGGGGGACCCCAAATGTAAGGGTAAGACCTGGGGGGGTCCACTCTGCCAGTCTGGCCTTTTCTCAGTATGAGGACGAGATGGCAGGGGTGTCCTTCCCTTTAGCCTGCATTCCCACAGAGGAAGAGTCTGAAGTTAGCCTAGATTCCTTGGAAACTACTAGTGCTGGAGCATTGGCTCCCATCCAGTCCTATTGCATAGTGATAATTCTGTTGAGGATAGTGTTCAGGTAGGTGTTAATACCTCTACTGTTAGGAACACTGGGCACAGTCCTAATGAAGTAGCTTCCTTCATGGTAAACCCACAGGTTCTTGCCAGAGTTCCTGAGCGGGATACTCAGTTGTCTGGTAGGCTCTCTCTTAATGTTCCAGTAGCACCTGTAATTCAAGCTGTGAATAAAGAAATGGTCAGGGCGTCTGTCAATATGAGGGGAGTGGTTCCAAGAAGAGTACTGGGTGACCTGAGTCATCAAGACCTAGGTCCTGATGGGCCCTCACCAGACACATCAAGCACTAGGTTTCAAAATCAGGCTGTTTTAGCCAAGCCTAAGAGAAAGCCTAGGCTTAAGGGGAAACCCATGGCCAGTGGAGTCAGAAACAGAAGCAGAGGGAAGGAGAATATTCCCCCTGCCTTACCTACAACGGATGTTGAGGTAGTTGGAAGTGTCCCCATTCCTAGTTTGAAAGAGGGTCCCCCAGAAAACCTTGAATCCCATGGGCCTCCTCAGCTGCCTAGTATACAGGCAGAGAACAGTCCTAGGAGACCAAGAAGTATGTGCCTACAGAAAAGGAAACCACCATGGTCCCGGGAGGATAGCTCAACGGCAACGTGCGCGACTTTGGATGCAAGACGTCACAAAGCAACACAGGTTCGATCCCCGGGTCTGCACTTAGAAACCTCTGGGTGTTTAAGCGAGTCATAAATACGCAACTAAGAAGAAAAAAAATCCTGTAACAGCGCCTCGATGCCTGCGGGCTGTGAGAGCGCTTTAAAAATGTAAAATAAATAAATAAAATGGTTAGGCCTATGGAGAAAAGCAAGTCACTGCAAAGAAAGCCCATGGAACCCACCAGATCAAACCTTGAGAGGTTGGAGGTTACTCAGGTTGCAAGGCCCTTCCTCCTACAGTTGGTGTGTAACATTCCCCTGGTGATGCACCCTAGTGTCAGTATATCACCTGTGTGGACTAACGCATATTCCTGCTGGCCCATGATGGGGGTCCCAGAGGAAAGCCAATTTAGGAGTCTCACTCTCTGTCACCAGGTTGATAGGGGTGAGACAAGAATTCAGTTACTCCAGAGTTCGCTTTTAGGAGTGAACTCAGTGCTACCAGAGATGGGGCCTAATTTCATTAGCCCTTTGACTCTGGAGACGTCAGGCAATAGGTGATTACTGATCCCAATTGTTTATGCCAACCCACAGGGAATGACTGCCAAGACAGTCATTGACACCCTTCTGAATGACAGCTACAGAGGTAGCACCTCTGCTGTGCTCAGTAGTGGTCAGACTCAGTGGAGGGATGGTGAAGTGACCTGTCAAGTGTCACTGAGCTAGCATTCACAGGATGCACTGGAATTTTTTTGGAGCTTTCGGTGAGCCCCAGAGAAGGAGGTGGGACCTTCTCCTGTCAAACCTGTTCAGTAAATCCCTGACCACCTGTCAGTGGTCTGGGCCTTGGCATGTTTCACAGCTTGGTAAGGTTAACTATTCTAAAGGCTTTGGTGAACCTGAACAGGTTGCCATACAGTTGCCTGGGAATAGTATGGAGGATTTTATCTTGAGGGATAACATTGGAGCCCTGCTTATCACTATACAGTGGGAGCCAGAGAAATATGTGTCTCTCCCTACCATGTGTCAAACCAGCCCTTCTAATGGCTCCAGTGAGGGTGGCCTAGAGTCTCCTCACCTGACCCCACATCAGCAGGGTGAGCTGGAGAGTGTGCCAAGTCAATCTTCCCCCTTAATGTCACTGACACCCTTTATAACAGAATGGTATAAACCACACTGTATTCTGGGACTAAGTGAACCCACCAAGTCTGGGTACTGTGGTGGCTCAGAATCAAGAGAAAGTTGTGATAGTTGGTGTGGGATCCACCATATGTTGGAACAAAAAGTGTCTGGGCATTCTAGCTATCAAGAGTTCCGTTCTGATGAACTGGAGGGATATACAGGTAAAGCCAGTTTTGGATTCTGTATAGACACTAGAGCTCTGTGTTCTGGCACCAAGACAGAAGCACTCTCTTCACTAAGAGGTAACACCTTAGTGGATCAGCTCTGTACTGACAAGTACAGTTGCTGTTATCATCTCTCTGCAGGGTATGGGAACATGTCCCTGTCAGTCTATGCTGAGGAGGAGACAGCAGTTTCAGCCTTTTCAGAGCCTTACTTCATTGTATGGACTTCTGGATTGGGGGCTGCAACAAACACCTGTCAACTGAGCTTAGCCCCTGTTTTGAATGGGAAAATTGATCACTGCAATACATGTCTGGATGACATGGCAGATTCAATCCCCACTTGGAAGGAACTGGGTTTGACTCAAGAGACTGAGTGTCAGAACCTTCATCAGTCCAACTTGTTCAGGAAGACAGCCAAGTGTCAAACTGAACAGGAGCCATTGGCCTTCCTAATGCATAAAGTTGGTGTATGTGGGGACAAGATGCAACCTCTTGTCAGTGAAGTACTCCATGTACAGAGCTGGGAAACCCCCACTACCAAAGCCCAAGTGAGGACTTTCCTGGGCCTCACTGGGAAATACTGGAGCAAAGTTGCCGCCTATAGCAATATAGCTGTCCCTCTGACTGCCCTAACTACTCATAGGGGACCTAAATAGTTCTTGTGGACTCCTGAGTGTGAGAAGGCCTTCACTGGCCTAAAAGAATCCCTAGGTCAGGCCCCTCGATTAAGGGCACCTGATTGGAAGAGACCTTTCTTAGTGCAGACAGGTGCCTATGACACTGGGATAGTTGGAAAACTTTCACAGCTTTATGACAGAGGTGAGGAACATCCTATATGTCTTATCAGCTACCAGTTTACTAGTTGAGAACTCAGTTGGCCCTAGGTGGAGACGATGTGTTTGTCCATTGTATGGTGCCTTAGGAAGTTGAGGTCCTACCTCCAGGGGACTCGCTTCACTGTGTATGCTCCCCCTAAGCCTTTGAAGTGGTTGGTAGATATTAAGGGAGAGCATCCAAAGTGGTTTAGGTGGTTCATCAGTCTGCAGGCCTTGAACTTCACTATTGGAAATAGGCCAGTTCCCAAATGTAGCAATTTTGATGGGCTGTCAAACAGGGATAACCGACTGGAACAGAGGACCCATTCAGGGGTGAAGTAGTTCCCCCTGACCCTTAGTCTGGGAGGGGGTGTGTGTTAGGAAAGATTTCTCTTTACTGCACCTTCCCTTCCATCTTTATGGAACCCTCAAACTTTTTGCTTTTATTTTCAAATCTGACCTGTACTTTTTGCAGTGCAGGGAAGCCGTAAGCTTCACTACACTGGCCTTTGCTCCTATGTTATGGGGAAACGGATATGTCCTTCAGGCTGTCAGTACTGGGCAACATTGTATCCCTTAGTCGTGTTAATATGTTATTACTTTTGGTTACTTTTGTATCACTTGTGGTAACTTTTTATCATTTATCATTGTACAATACAGCTTACACTGCAGTACAATGTGGTGCATTTTTGTTTTGCCCTAGACTAACTCTCAGAAGATTTTTGGTTATTCTAGGTGTGCTAAAAGGATAGGCCGATGGCAGCAGTGACATTTCCCCACTTTTTGGGGATTATTGTTTTTACTTTACGGCATTTACTGCGTGTGGTTACTAACTGTGGCTACTGGTCAATCATGGCCATACCACAAGATCTTTCGCATGTTCTTTTGCCATCTTGTTCTTTAGCCTTCTTCCTGGCCACAGATGCCAGGAAAATCCATATAAGGACTTCCAGTGCCCTGGAAAGCAGAAGCTTTTGGTGGGCTACTGGAGGGCTGTGTGTGTTTGCTGGCAGGATGTGGGCTGGGTCTGTCTGACTCCAATCCACAAACTGGTTTCAGTGTGACTGAGTGGTATGCATGAATGTTCCTGCCAGTGGCCTTGATTGGACCACCACTGCTGGTTTGTGTGTGGGGGCTAATTCTGCTATTGGCTAGTGAGGGTAGCAGCTCTTAACTAGCTTTTGAGGATAGGAAGAGGACCCCTGCACCCTTTCTTCAGAGTTCCTGGAGAAACCTGAAGGAGCCACGTATCCTGTCCAGCTGTGAGACCCGCAAAGGAACCTGAGACCTGACTGAAGGAGGCCTGGCAACCAACTTCTGCTGCTGTCCTTTACAAGCTCGGTCTTGCTCTTGATCTTTAATAGTCCTGCAAAGGAGCTGTGACCCTTGGAGTGGAGGGACCATCCATTCCCGACATCTGCTCGGTGCTCTGCCAAAGGAAGCCTTCAGAAGTGCCCTGGAATCCTCCTGTGGCTGACCAGCTTAGTTTTTGGGCTACCGTGCTGCCAGCGTCACTGTACCTACTTTCGGCCTGAAACCAGTGGGCGGGAGCGGTCGGGAGTGGTGCTCCTATACTTATTTTAATACCGATCCTATACTTTTATTTCAAAAAAAAAAAACGTTCCGGAACAGTTTCGTTTTAAAATAGTGTAGGAAGAAGTTGAAACTTGCACTTTCAGTGCACTGCACAGGACCTTTCCTTAAAGAGCAGGCATATGTTTTTGGGGGGTTTTATTGTGCATGGGAGGGGGCGCGGCTATGGGGTGTGTGGGGAGCAGTGCAGCCCAGTAGGGAACATAGTTCCACTACTTCTTTTCGTACACTTCGACCACTGCCTGAAAGTTGAAGGATCCTCAGATGGGCCTGCAAGACTACCTCCTGCGACATTTCGGCATCCTAGCATCAAGTGCACCCGAGATAGAAGGGAAAGACTTCGGCTGCTGAGTCCTTTTGCGTCACTGTGCGCGGTGACCACCGTCTGAAATTGCTTACCTGACACAAGTCCAGTCCTGATAGGGGTGCTACATTGCATTTTTTGCATTCTTTGACCGAGAGTCCTTGCAACAGTAAAAGACACCAACCGGAGATCAGCTCGAACCTGCAACCCCTGGGAATCGAGGACTGCGACTTTTGGCAGGAAAAGCAACGGCGGACACTTTCTTTGTTCTGCCAAGTCTGGGGAAGAATCGTAGTATGCGGGGTAAGTTACAGAGTTTCTAACCTATCCCTATTCTCCCATTATAAGTCAATGGGCTTATAATAAAACTTATTTCCAACACTTTTGGCTTTGCCATAGCTTGCTTGAGCAAGACATCTGACCATTGGGGCTACTTTTGGGCATTAGTCTAATTTGAACCCTAACCCTAAGAACCCTTCACTGGACCCCAGAGACCCTATCTGCATTTTTTCCTGCATCCTATGTTCTGTGGAACTGTATCCTGAACTATTGGGCACAAGTCCTCAGGCAAATTGGGGCTGGACAATTTTAGATAGGGATCATCTCTGTGGACCTTTTTGTGCATAATTCTTGTCCAACCTTTTCTTTGCAGGAGTTTCTGATTTGTATTATGCCTTAAAACCAAGTGAATGTATAGATGTATTTAATTTGATAGTGTTGTGTAATACTTCTACCGGCTTGTAATCATTTTTCGAAGGGATTGTATCCTCCGACGTATTCCTTATCTTTGATAATACGTTTCGAGCTTGCTGGCCTCTGAAATTTTTTCTGTAGAGGGCGCTGCGCGTCGACGTCTGCCGAGTCGATGTCCCTCGACGGCCACCGTATCGGCGCCGACGTCATCATGCCCATAAATAGCCATTCGCTGCGTCCGTTGCTCAGTTCCGTTTTTCCGCGCTTCCTGTGGCCTCGGAACATCGTTGCTCAGTTTAGTCAGGAATAACTACTATATCTACTCGAATAATTCCTCTCGTTCTCGATGGCACCTCTATCAGAACCGTCAACGCCGCGATCTGGCTTCAAGAAATGTGGAGACTGCGGTAAAAAAATGTCGATAACGGATCCACACAGGATCTGCTTGTGGTGCTTGGGATCCGAGCACCATTGTTCGGAGTGTGAGGACTGCATGTCTATGACGGCGAAAGCCTTGAAGGAGCGCAAGGGGAAGCTCGAGAGAGGTAAGTCAGTCAAAACCTCCTCGAAGGTTTCTTCGGCTGAGTCGAGGCATTCGTCTCCTCGCCGTCGAAAACATTCCCATTCTAGATCTCGAAGTAGCTCCCACCATTAGTCGAGATCAAGACACTCAAAAAAGAGACGTCGAAGATCCCCTTCCTTGTCGTCTTCTGTGTCCCCCAGAAAGGGTCTCCTGTCCCACTAAACACAGCTCTCAAGCTGAGTAGGAGGAATTCAGAAAGAAAATGTTAAGCGTCTTCGAGAACGCGGCCTTGACCCCCTCGAAGACAGCTGAGGGTGATACCCCGGGTGAAAAACCCAAAAAATCAAAACGCAGCAAGTCGCAGCACATGGCGAAACATTCCACCCGAGAGCGCCACGAGCCATCGGGTAAGAAGGCACCATCTTCGACGCCGTTGTTGAAGATTCCTTCGACGCACAGATCGCGCCATCGACGCCGTTGTCGAAGGGTTCCTCGACGCATCGGTTAATCGACTCGACGCCATCGTCGCCGCCGACATCGACACCGATGAAAGAGAAGACCAAGGCCACTCCACAGCCAACGGTGATTCCAAGGGCCTACGGCACGACGCCAAGACCGTCGTCGATGTCCTCGAGTAGGATCCCGATCCTCTCGAGTTCTTCGAGACCCCTTCCAGTTTTTTCGGCGCCTAAGAAGCCTGTCACATCGGCATCAACGTTTTCTCGCCCAATAATGACGAGTTTGGCTCCTTCTGCCTTAGAGATGGGTTTTACACCATTCCAGAGGTCAGAGTACCCTGGACTATCTTCAATTTATGAAGAGGGGGAAGATTCTGACCAGGAAACATTTGGGTTACAGAGGACCACACTGCCTATTTCAGAGGATTTCTCCTCTGAGGAAAGAAGGCTGAAGGACCTACAGGAGTCACTACATGAGGCAAGTGGGCTGGACACTTCCCCAGAAGTGGAATCTGTTAAACCAGACCCAGGGGAACATGCCGAAACACCCTATAGAACCCTTATGGCAAGAATTATTGAATTTATGGGTTGGTCTGCGCCTTCACCTGTTTTTCAACAGGATGACCTAACAGACATATTAGACAAAGGTCCACAGGAGGACCCTGTGGTCCCCTTCCATGCAGCCTTACAAAGGAAAATTACATCTAACTGGGAAACTCCTGAAGTTATCCCTGCGGTCAATAAAAGATTGTCAGCCAAGTATAGGGTAGCGGGTGCTGACCCTGAATACTTATCAAAGCACCCGACTCCAGAGAGCATGGTGGTTCAAGCGGCAACTTCATCTAGCAGTAGGACCGCTTACCCTACTGTCCCACAGGATAGAGATGACAAGAGGTACGATTCTATGGCGAAGAAAGTCTTCTCTGCTTGTAGTATGGCGTTGAAGTCCATCAACGCCACCTGTACGCTCGCCAGGTTCAGTCACACATTATGGGAGTGGGCTTCATCAGCGGCTGACTGCATACTCGAAGGAGAGGAAAAGGAAGCCTTCCTTAACATTATTAAAGATGGCAAAAATGCCATGTGCGAATCACTTCAAACTGGCATTGATTCCACTGACCGTATCAGCAGGGCCATGGCGACGAGTACAACAATCCGCAGGCATGCATGGTTGCGAAAGTCTGGCTTTGCTCCAGATGAACAGGCCAGACTTTTGAATATGCCCTTTGACGGCTCTTCACTATTCGGGAAAAAGGCTGATGACAGTCTGGAAAAGTTGCAGACTTCTAAAGCATCAGCAAAACCTTTAGGAGCTGCTATCCGCCAAACTCCTTTTCGCCCCTCAGGAACCTCTGGGAGAGGAAAGTTCTTTCGCTATTATTCCGCATTCGGGAAAGGCAGAGGACAGCCGGCTCAAAGAGGCCAAAGGAGATCCACCCGAGGTAGACGGGTCAAAAGTACTAAGGCCGCAGCAGCAGCAGGTGCCTCTTTACCCTCGGCATCTGCATCAGCCGCCCCCAAACCACTCTGAGGCCTTCCCACACAATACACCTGTAGGGGGCAGGTTAACTCACCATCTGACAGAATGGCAGGCTATAACGTCAGATGCTTGGGCATTGGAGACAGTTGCCCAGGGTTACTGCCTACCCTTTCTACACATCCCTCAGAGTCATCCACCGGGGAACAGCTCTCTAAAAGTTCCAGATCCGCTCCTCTTGCAGGAAATTATAAACCTGCTAGAGAAAGGTGCCATAGAACCGGTACCTGTAGCGGACAGGAACAAGGGCTGGTACTCCCCCTACTTTCTCATACCAAAGAAAGATGGAGGACTGAGACCCATCCTGGACTTACGAGAATTGAACAAGTTCCTCAGGAAGGACAAGTTCAAGATGGTAACTCTCTCTCAGATCCTTCAGGCCCTCCAGCTCCAGGACTGGCTGGTATCTCCGGACCTTCAGGATGCTTATTTCCATGTGCCAATTCATCTCAAACACAGGAAATACCTGAGGTTCGCAATTGGTGACTCTCATTATCAATTTCGAGTTCTGCCATTTGGGCTGACCTCTGTCCCGAGGGTCTTCAACAAGCTGATGTCGGAAGTGGCGGCGAGTCTAAGGAGGGAAGGGATCCACGTCTACCCCTACCTGGACGATTGGCTGATGTGGGCTGTATCTTCAGAACAGGCCCAGGCCCAGCTAGATTATGTCTGCCACTTCCTTCACAAACTGGGCTTCTCCCTCAATTTAAAGAAGTCACAGATGATACCATCACAGAGACTCCAGTTCAATGGAGCGGTCCTGGACACTTCCCTGGGAAAAGCCTCGCCACCAGAGGTGAGGGCTCAAGATATTCTACAGATGGTCACCAAGTTTCAAAATGCCCAACGTCTCCCAGCCTTCGACTTTTTGAGGTTGGTAGGCCTCATGGCATCCTGCATCTTCCTTGTGCCAGAGGCTCGCCTGAGAATGAGATCTCTTCAGTGGGCACTGAGAAGTCAGTGGTCGCAATTCTCAGGGAGAATGACAGATCTCCTCCGGATTCCGGACAAGGTAGCCCGCGACCTTCATTGGTGGGCCTATCCAGAGAACATCTTGAAAGGAGAACTGTTTTGGTAACCATGGCCTGAGATAACAGTAGTCACAGACGCCTCACTCACGGGGTGGGGAGCCCATGCCAACGACTTGACCATCAGCGGTCGTTGGTCTCCATCGGAGTCCAGACTACACATCAACCTTTTAGAGCTGAGGGCAATCAGACTAGCGCTGAAGGCCTTCCTGCCATCTGTCAGGGGAAAGAATGTCCTGATAATGAAGGACAACACAGTGGCCATGCATTACCTAAACAAAAGAGGTGTGGGGTCACTACCTCTGTGCAGAGAGACAATGCAGCTCTGGTATTGGGCAATTCAGGAGGGAATCTCATCTAGCCGGGGAAGAGAATGACGTCAGATGCTCTGAGCAGGCAGAGCACGGTGTCCCACGAATGGAAACTGCCTCAGGAAGTCATTCAAGAGATCTTCGCCCTTTGGGGAACCCCTCAGGTAGACCTGTTTGCAACCAGTACTAACCGAAAATGCGAAAGGTATTGCTCAAGGGAATTTCCCCCGAGAGGAGCCCTGGGGGACGCGTTCGTGGTGGAGTGGAATTTCCCACTATTGTACGCGTTCCCTCCGATTCTCCTCATTCCTCAGGTCATCGGGAGGCTGAGACGCTTCAGGAGCCACATGATCCTAATTGCCCCGGATTGGGCCAGGAGAACGTGGTACCCAGACCTTCTAGATATGTCCATCTGTCCTCCAGTACGTCTTCCTCAGAGAGAGAACCTTCTCTCTCAAATGGAGGGTCAGGTTCTCCACCCAGAGGTCAAAACACTCAACCTTCATGCTTGGTATCTGAAAGGCTGAGATACAGGGATTGGAACCTTACAGATGATGATATGGAGGTGTTGCTTTTGGCAAGAAGGCCAGCAACAAAGTCTCTATACCGTTGCCCTTGGAAAAAGTTTTTCAACTATTGCAGAGAAAAGAATGTCGTTCCTTTTCTATGTTCTATTCCGGAGGTACTATCTTTCCTTCTGACCCTAGCACATAGAGGTCTAAATATCGGAACAATAAAAGGTTACCTTGCGGCGCTTTCCATTTTCAAGCGTTCATCGGAAGAATGCTCCTACTTCAAAATTCCTTTGATAACACAATTCTTAAAAGGTCTCACTAATGTGTTTCCTCCTCACCAATTTCAAGTACCGATTTGGGATCTCAATTTAGTCCTAAAATTCTTAATGTGTTCTCCTTTTGAGCCTATGCACACGTGTCCATTAAGATTACTAACGTGGAAAACGGCCTTCTTAGTTGCTCTAACATCAGCAAGAAGAGTGATCGAATTGCAGGCACTGTCTTCTGGGCCACCCTATACTGTGTTCTATAAGGACAGTGTTGTATTGGGGGTTAAACCATCATTTTTACCAAAAGTAATATCTGATTTTCATTTAAGTCAGAAAATTGTTTTACCCACATTCTATCCTCCACCCCATCCTTCTAAGGAGGAGGAAAGATTACTCAGACTGGATCCAAAAAGAGCTTTAAGCTTTTACATCTCTAGACTTTCCAGACTTGGAGTGGACAACCAGTTGTTTATAGGCTACACAGGAAGGAAACTGGGTCAATCGGTAACAAAACAGACAATTTCACGCTGGATCGTACTTTGCATTTCAGAATGCTACAGACTAGCACAAAAAGACCCACCAGAATGATTAAGGGCTCATTCCACCAGAGGCATCGCCTCTTCGACGGCCCTTCAAAGAGATGTTCCAATAAGGTCCATTTGCGAAGCAGCAACTTGGTCTTCACTACACACCTTCTCAAAATTATATAGCCTGGATGCTTCCCAGTCTAGGGAGCTGACTTTTGGAAAAGCAGTGCTTTATTCCGCCATCTAAAGGCATTGGGAAAAAATCTGACCCCTCCTCCAGAGAAAGTATGAAAAATACTGCTTTGGGAGTCTTTCTAAGATGAGGAATACGTTGGAGGACACAATCCACTCAAAGAACAAGTTACTTACCAACTGGTAACGTTCTTTGGATTGGATGTTCCTCCAACGTATTCCTCATCGCCCTCCCAACCTACCCCTCTGTAGATTTTTCCGGGTTATTGCCATCTCAAATCTCGCAAGACTGATAGCTGTCTGCCGGCACAATCTACACAGTACAAGATCACAGGCAAAAAAAAGGAAAAACAGAACTGAGGCCAACGGGCGCCGCGCGTGCTACTTATACACCCGATGACGTCACCCTCGACGGAGGCCTTCGAGGGACCATCGACTCGACGACATCGACGCACGGCGCCCTCTGCCGAAAAAAAATTGCGAAGAGCAGCAAAGCTGGATGGAATACATCTAAGATGAGGAATACGTTGGAGGAACAGCCAATCGAAAGAACGTTACCAGTTTGTAAGTAACTTGTTCAACTGTGTATTTTTATACATCCGGCCTTAGTGTGATCTGTGATTCCCATTGTGTGACCTCATTGTGGACCCTTTACAGGTTCACCCCCTCTGAAGAACTTAGCCTAGACCACCTGTCACTGCTACCTTAACTGGTTTGGCTACTGCTTCTCAGAGTTGTTCCTGTCACAATATAGGTTGGCCTACTATACATCTGTCCACCGGGCCAGAGTATAGAAAATCAGATCAAACAGAAACAACATGCTACGTATATTGGAGAGTAATAACTCAAGAAAATTCTCAGAGGTTGTTAATATAAAAAATAAACAGAGCGTGTTAGAATATAATATTATGGATGAATATACATGGACCGGTTATTATGGCAATACATCTAGTAGGTTATTATGAGACTTTACTGAACTAGGAAGGAGGCATAGATGTGGAGTTACTGGAGAATAACATTTCTGATTCGAGAGTGAGATGCCCGGAAGGCCTTTTTCTAATTTTATATTAAAAGGTGACCCAGCCTAATAGGCAGAATTATTGTTGCCCCTATTTAGACAAATCTGCCATGAAAATAGCATACCGACTTATTGGCAATTGAGCTATATGGTCCATATTTTTAATCAAACATTCGCAAAGCCAACAGTTTGTGCTTTGCACCTGCTGATATCAGCGTCCAGTTAATACCACTATGGTAGTGTCTGGTTTTTCAGTAGTTTTGTGGTATGCAGTACACAGCAAGCAAGTCGGAGTATGCAAGTAAGTCTTCAATGTAAGTTCCTTATTTAAGTTCATTATCACAAGTAGATATTAAGTACATAGCAGTGACCATACATGTATTTCATGTACTCATTGCAACTTCTTATAATGTGCCTTCTCATGTTGCCGCTAAGTGGAGATGGCAGAGGCAGGGAACACTGGGGTAGGGCCGTGCCAGGGCCAAGCCGTTGTGTCTGGCTCCAGAACCCCAACGCGGGTGGAGCCCGACTCGCATGGTGGCTGGACCAGAGGTGGAGGCCATGGGAGATGGTGGCACAGAGGGTGGGAGGGTTTTTAGAAGGGTAGCGTCAGTCTTTTTCTTATGCAGAGAGGGGCTGGGAAAGAGAACAAGGGGATGTTGGTACTAGGGGAGAGGGACAGCACTGCTGTTTTGCAGATGTCAGGGAGCAGAGAAAAAGAAGATGGCACTTGGGGCAGGGTGTGAACAGCATGAGTATTTTTCGAATGATAAGAAGGCCGGGAGGGGGTGGGGGGAGTATGGGTAAGGGGAACAAACGCTGTAGAGGTAAGGTGGGCGCTTGATATACCTTTAAATTCCCTCGCCAGCCTCTACCCCGTCGTTACAGGAAGTGTTCCATCCAATAAAGTGGCTAGGGTGGGACAGGAGGTCTGGCAGCTCGGACACCTGAACTTGCTACCAGCACGCCTGGAGCATTTTATTTAACAATTTTCCGTGTTACGGGGCAGCAGGTGAAGCTATTCATCAGCTTCTGCTTTGGGCAGGTACTGACCTGAAAGAAGGGTCAGGCCATAGTCCCAGTTTAGGCCCAGTTCAACACTGTTTATAGATGCGCTCATGCCCACACACTGTACCAACTGGGGCCTTTGCAATAGTTTCATTATGTAAATGTCTTGGTTGTAAAGTCACTTATACAATTACTAACATCACCTTTGAAAATAAGAGGTTCGATATATGATTAGAATGAAGTAAGTTGACTCACACAATCATCTTTACATGAATTTTTCTTTCTGTCCAACAGGGTTGTGATTTATCTCTGCCGTTCTGTGTGTTCTTTTAATAATTGGACCCATTGGGCTCAATGTTTTATGTAGTTAAATAAAACCATATATATTATTGGTCAAAATACTAGCTTCTGTGTATATCTTGTGATATTTGCTCCAACACAAGACCGTGTTCGAAATGTGCCGAATCCTCGTCTATACCTTGAGTCCAAGTGTGTGACACCAACAGGTAGCTTGTTTTTGGGAAATTGTTCTTCTTAACCAGTTCAAGCCCCACTGGGCTTGCCCAGCTCTATTAGTAACTCCTCGCAGTGCCCCCTCCTGTGAAGTCACTTATGTTGGTGTGGATACAGATCTGGACAGATCTCTAACCGTTCAGGTCCTGCATGAAAAATGGCCCTACAGTTTTGTTGTTTGTTTGTGCTGCGTATGTGCTAAAATACCATATGACACTAATGTTACTAAAAGGTTGATGGTGGGGAGGGACATGGACATGAATGGCACCTTATCGAACCGCATGCCTTGTGCTATTACGTCTAAAGTGACCTGCAAAACCATTTTCTAAATTTGGCCACCCTAGTTGGAAAATGTTGGATAGGGAGGGTTGCGTGTGCCTGTGTGAGGAAGAATTTAAATCATCCGATGTTTCAAAGAGAAGCTACATCCCAAAGTTAACGGCGCAGACACATGGCGAAAGGTGGAGCGCTTCAAACGTAAATATGAAAACCAAGAAGTCTGCAAAGTACTGTTTAGAAGTAGGAACAACTTTTAAATTCACTCTTTTGACCCATCATCTGACAAACGTATCTGTGCTTCTCACATACCTGAGTGAGCTTGAAACTTCCAGAAATGTTCAATTTATTCAACGTAACTTCTTTCATGGACGTAGGCACGAGCTGCGAAGCTCAGCGAACACACAGAGGAGAGTGCTCATGTCAGAGAGGATCTCAGGGCTCTGACGTGAGCACTGTGGGTGGTGTTCCTGACAAATTCTGCATGAGATCTAGTTGCCAAAATGGCTTTGTAGTGAAACTTTGAGTGAGGGTAACGGGCAAATGGTGGTGCAGTGCATGGCTTTGTTTCAGCAGGATCCCTGTGCAGTCGCCATGCACCTCAGTACAGTGTGATTGAAGCTTATTGTTTAGGTGCATTTGCTTACTCCATGTAGTGGTTGGTTCCACTGGAGGACCTCGCTTTCAAGGCATCGGAAAATAAACACAACAGGTGAATAGACCTGCACAGTAAGCATCACATGGCCCTGATGAGATCAGCTCTTCCGTCTCGACATAGGTTCTCTGCTTTCAATCAACACATGAATGGTCATTTTAAAAATAATTTTCCATAGGAACTTTTTTTTTTTCAAACAATGCCAATATATCTTTTTTATTATGGCCAACATTTATAAAGCATAATATTTTTGAGTGAACTACCCCTTTAAAGAGGAAAACTGTTCAATGTGAATGCATGGACTCACATTGTATTCAGCAAAAGAAAGGTCAAATGTATTCTGAATACAGATTTTCCACACTAAGATGCATGGTATCTTTCGCATTCAAAGATGGCTGCTAGTTTCGGCTTATTTCCAGAGAGCTTCCTTAGAGACAGTCATTCAAGATGGCTGCCACCATTGAAGAACTCAGAGTTCCGAGATGGGCAGGAATGACTGGGATTAGCCATAGTGATTTGCATGGCTAGGGGCCGGGAATGGTGAGGATTCAATAACCGAACAACTGTGTATCCCTCCTCAAATGTCATCTCCATTGAAAAAGCATTACAAATCCTCATATAATGCGCACATTTGAAGCTCTTATGTCAAAGCTCTTATTTTAATGACAATAGTTTCAGCTTAAAGATGGCGCTTTTAGCGCCACCTAATAGCCCAAACTAAAAAGGGACAGTACACTGCCGCAGAATTATCAAACAATTGCTGTATTGGATGCTATTAGTAAGTTATTTGCATCTTGTGTCCTCGACAATTTAGAGTAGTGGACTCTGGAAGAGAATGTTATTTCTAGGTTCCAAACGGGATTCCGGAAGGGATGTAATGGATTGTATGCGTGTGTGCATGCCATGAATGACGAATTGAGGGAGCCTAACTGGGCGTGAATGCATGCATGCATGCTTGTGTATGTTGGATAAGAGTGAGTGTCTGTTTGCATGCATTTGAATCATTTCTGCAAGGGATTTACAGTGACTAACAGTACATGGTTGGACACTGTAAATCATTTGTAGAGACTGCAGTGAACAAAGTAATGATCTTACTTAATATATTACTATTTCGATTTTTATCTATGCCAGTAATGGTCACTTCATTTATTTATTTATTGTGCATTGGTTTTGGCTGCTTATGCAGTAAGTCAATTCTGTTTCAAAGTGCCCACAGGGCAACAGGGAGGGAACATTGTTTTTTAAAACGGGGGAAGATAAAGACGAACCCACTTTGCCTTGTGAGTATTCAGGGCATGCAAGTGCAGCGAGAAGAGGGGAAGTGGGGTGGGCTAAGTGCTGGAATGTCTGTGCTCGTGGGTGAGCAGCAGATGAAGTGCATAGTATGGTAAGCGCTATGCAGCCTGGAGCCGCATTGGGTAGAAAGTGCAAGCCTACAGGATTGAAGCCGAGGTAAGTGCTGCAAGGTAGATGGAGGCTGCGTCGATTGGGTATGGGAGGCCAATCGCAGGAACTGTGAGATTGGCAGAGGAGGGAAGGAGGAGGTGAAAAGGAAAGTCTTGAGGAGCTTACGGAATTTGAGGAAGTCCTGCTCAAGACGAAGAGGAAGGGGGAGGCTGTTCCATAAGAGGGAGCCAACTGAAGAAAGTGATCGGCCTCCGGCCCTCTGTTTAGCTAAACGCTTTACACACAGAGAGTTGGTGCCAGAGGACCACAGAGGTCTAGAGGTTAGTAAGAGAAAGTTGCAGATAGTGTGGTCCCAGGCCTCAGACAGCCTTGTGGATGATGCAGAGGGATTTGAATTGAATCTGTGCCACAACCGGGAGCCAGTGAAGAGTTTTTAGAGGAGGAGAGATGCGGTCCCTCGGCTTAAGGCCAAGGCTAAGTCTTGCTGCCCTATTCTGGATTAGATGGAGGGGTCGTAAAGTGGAAGAAGGTAGATTCAGCAGAAGGCTTTTGCAGTAGTCGAGCCTGGAGAGAACCATGGCTCGGGTAGCATTGAGCTTCAGGGGGAAAGTGAGAAAAGGGAGAATTCCTGAGACAGAAGAGTTGAAAGTGGGACTTCTTGGCAATGTCCTAAGTGTGAGGGAGGTAGGTGAGAGAGGAGTCGAAGATGACTCCAAGGTTTCTGCCTTCAGAAGGAGCAGGGGGAGAGCCCATAGAGGATGGCCAGAGTGAGGGGGAAAAAGAGGGAGCAGGGGTCCCAATGGGAATGATCTCGGTCTTGCTGGCATTGTGGCAGAGATTGTTGGAAGTACACCAGGACTAGATGGCAGATAGGCAGTCAGGGATGATGGAAGATGCAAGAGGGCCAGCAGGAAGTTTGAAAAAGAGTTGTGCGTCATCTGCATAGCACCGGAAGTTGGCAGAGGAGGAGGAAATGAGGCGTGCTAGCTGAGCAAGATAAGTGTTGAAGAGCCATGGGGAGAGGTTTGAGCCCTGGGGGGGCACCACAGGTGGGGAAGGAAATGGGTGAGGAGAAGGTGCCCAAAATGACTTGGGACAGACTTTAATCATATGCATGAAATGCTTCAGCCTTCTTGCACGTGACTTTAAAATGACCATTAGTGTCATAGATTGGTTGTTCCATCTATGCCAGTAATGGTCACTTTAAATCATATGCATGAAGCATTGCAGCCTTCAAACATGTGATTTGAAGTGACAGTTAGTGGTATGCATAGGTAGTGGCCTATGGCGATTCGCTCATTATGGGCGTGGGAGTGCCGACCGACCGGAACTCTCGCCCATTATGGAGGAGCCAACACATTTTGGGGGCAGTCAGTCTTTTTTTAAAGGCAAAGCCAACATGGGTTTATTCTTTTGTTGGGATACTGCCATACATTGACAGAGACAGTGTGGACGTATTTTCTTAGTGTCATTACTGGCATTATATGCATAGCAAAGAGGAGTATTTTCTTATATAGGGATTCTGGCAAATATTGGTGCATTCAGCTTGGAAATGTATGGGCACAGCCAGTGTTAACATGGTTTTATGCTGGCATATATTGTGGGCATTGTGAAATGTTCCTGTGCAGTGTTGGCGGTTTGCATCTGTTGCATTTCTGGATTGATGATAACCTACAAAACCAATTGCAAAACTGTTTGTCTTTTTGCCCAGTTTTTGCACAGAAAGTGCACTGTATAATGCAACATTTTAACCCAATATTATTAACCCCCGCACCTCCACGAAGCACCTTGGTTGGTACAGACTCCCTTGCTATAGCTGAGGCTATCGACTTTGCCAGTAATGGACACTTTAAATCACAAGCATGAAGCTGCTGCCAAAACCCATCTATGCCAGTGATGGACACTTTAAATCTCATACATGAAGTGCTTCATGCATGTGATTTCAAGTGACTCTTACTGGCAATAGATAGGTTGTGGCTGCAGCCTAATGACAATAATATAGAAAGTGCTCTTATTTAGTGTGCTGTTGATGGCATGGCATTTCCTGAATTTTTTCATGTGAACAAACTCTTAATTGTATGGCTTTTTACCTCTTGCTAAAAATTGCTGCAAAATTCATTATTTCAGCACATTATTTAAAAAAAATATTTCCCACTGTATTATTCGGTGCTCTCTCGCTACGCTCATGCTAATTTGAGGAAATATTTATGCCCCGCCACTCAAAATATTTACCAGGCATGACTGCCAACAAATCAAGGAATTTACTGGATGTTTTTACTGTTTCTATAGAAAACCAATTATAAATTATACAACTTTTCATCCCATTTCTCGTAAAAATTGTGCTACAAAATGCACAATTTCAGCACATTTAAAAAATAATTCTCGGACATCCACCCCCTCAACGGCCCTCAATTATTTAGGGTGCTCTCGCTATGCTCGGCCGCTCATGCTAATTTGAGGAAACATTTGGAACCCTTCACTGAAAACATTCACCACCCCCTGTGAGGGCTCACTCATGAATCATTTACAATCTGTGTGCCCCTTCAGGATCTAGAGCCCACCTCCCCCCCCCCCCCCGCCATAACCTCCCACAACCCCTCCCGGGACCAAAAGCTGCATCCGACACTGATGAGCAGGGGAACAACGCATAGGGGGGACCACATCTATAACTCATTTTGGGCCTGCCCACACCAAGGAGCCCGCATAAGGGAGCATCATCAGGGGACTGTCAGAGCCGCTCCTGCCAGCAGCATCCTCGTTTTTCAACTGACAGGCTTTGCTTACGAGGAAGGTAAGGTAAAATAACATGTACTTGTAAAGCGCACAATTTCCTTAAAAAGGCATGTAGGCAATGGATGAAAATAAAAAACCTACCAGAAAACCCTAAAAGAAAGTTTTTAGAGGAAATAAACGTTTTTAGTTTATTTCTAAAATCAAGATGGTTATTCACAAAACGAAGATGAACAGTCAGTGCAGTGCGTTCCAGAGTTTTACAGGCAGGAAGAACATTTACGACCCATCCCCATCTAGCCATTTCAGGTCTAGCTACATCTAGAAGGCCTGCGGAGGATGAAAGTAAAGTATGTTGTGGTTTATAATGTGTAAACTGAAAGAAAGAAGAGTGACATTATCAAACGATTTATTCACAAGGCACAAAGCTTTGAATTAAATAAATGTTTCCACTGGAAGCCAGTATAATGATTTCAGCGCAAAGGTGAAATGAGCTGTACGATTCAAATGGAGAAACAAACGGGCTGCAACGTTTGGCACAATCTGTAGCTTGAGAATGGCACATTTGGGTAAACCCTAGTATTCTGCATAACAAAAACAGTCTGCTTGATATAAAAGCATTCACCAACTGAATTTTGTATGGAAGCAGTGTTGGCTGGTAAATTTTTGAACTGGAGGGGCGTACATTATGCGCTTAATATGCAGAAGAGACCAAGCATAGCGAGCGAGACCAAACCCAAAAAGGTGCTTCACGGGGCTGTGGGGGGTTGCGCCAAGAAATGTTTTAAGTAATGGGTTAAAATGCTGCATATTACAGCACTTTCTGTGAGAAATTGGGTAAAGCCACAGAGTTTACAATCAGTTTTGTATGGTAGCAAATTAAAAACCCCAAGTCACCAACAGTGCACAGGACCATTTTCCTGATGCTTTTGCCCACACAAATGCTATCTGTGCCCTTCATGTTCATGTACACTGCACCGATATATGCCAGTTTTTCAATGAATTGATTCCCAGCTAGTAACAAATGCCATGCCACAAAGTATATCCAGATTAGCTATACCAAGATATGAGAGTTTACCAAATAATCACACTCATGTTTGCTTTTACCCTGGATACAATGTAAAAAAATGACAGAATACATGGCTAGACTTTAGCCACCAATATAAGCCAGTCTAACACGTAATAACACTCATGTTTGCTTTACCCTTGATATCAAGTAAAAAGTAACAAATACCATGCAACAGTAATAAAGTAAATAAAGACTAACACTATTAATATAGGTCAGTCTAGCCATGTAATAAGTGTATGCTTTACACTTGAGGCCAAGTAAAACATTCCATGCAACTTTAAGAAAGTGTTGAAGACTGAAGCTAGTAGTGTCAGTCTGCATACATTTCATGTGGCATGACATGTTTTACTTGCCATCAACTGTAAAGCAAACATAAGTGTTATATGGCTAGGGCTAGAGTGATCTACATTCAGTGTAGGCCAGTCTAGCCACGAAGTAACACTTATCGTGTTTGCTTTACCCTTGATGCACAGTAACCATAAAACAAACATAAGTGTTATTACCTGCTAGACTGGCCTACATTAAATGTAGGCCAGTGACAACACTTGTCATATTTGCTTTACCTTTGATGCACAGTTACTACTGTGCATCAAAGGTAAATCAAAAAATAATTCCATTCCCCCAGCAACCCCACCCCTAAATTAAAGGTTGGACACACACACTTCATACAATTACTTGCATACACACACACATTCATAAAAACAAACAAACCTAACATACATACATACATACATACATACATACACTTTGCATTACAAAGCACTTACCTGCATGCACCCATGGGGAGGGCTGGATGCCCCTCAACACCTCTCCGCAATGCAAACACACTGATTGACAGAAGAGGAATCATCTCCTGGAAGTCAGTGTGTCTACGATGGTAGCGCTGTAATGAGAGGCAGCTCGGCCAGGCTTCCACCGCCTCTTCTTACTTTGTGCTACGTTTGTTGCAGAGTCCAAAGGGCAAAACAATGTGTAGTGAATAATGCGCACCTGATCAGAGAAAGGCAGCACATTCACCTGTGTAAATAAAGCACACATGGCACTTTGCTGCCTTAACGCTCATTTGGGGTCGGGGTCCCCCACCCACCCATAGTGGCAGACCTCCACTGCAAGGATGGTGCATAGGGCACATATTCCTATGTCCCGTCCCCTTTCCTCCATACTGTATGGGCGTCCCCCGCTAGTGACAGGAAACAGAACCTTTTTCACCAGAAAAAAATAGTTTTCCTCTTTAAATTTAGATGCGCGTCGGGGCGCGGCCCTTGGAGTGTGCGCTCCCCTGACTCCGCCCACTGGCACCACTCCCCAGTCCTCTTTTCCACGTCGTCGGGAACAGACCACTTCACCGGTGCTCCTGGGTTAGGCCCCCGGCCCTTGTAATTCCAACGCGCTCTTCCCCGAA
This sequence comes from Ambystoma mexicanum, assembly GCF_040938575.1. Classification (NCBI taxonomy): domain Eukaryota; kingdom Metazoa; phylum Chordata; class Amphibia; order Caudata; family Ambystomatidae; genus Ambystoma; species Ambystoma mexicanum. Next base: position 468,448,677 of record NC_090936.1, on the reverse strand, counting down.
AACATTCTATTTTTCTTCTCTCTGTGTTTTCTCCTAGATTGTCAGAGAAGACTCTATCTTCTGGTGCCACGCTCCTCCCCGGCGCATGTCGACGACGGTGGGTTTTAGCAGGTGTCCAGCCTGCAAGGGTTCCTTCCCCTCGCCGGATCCCCACGTGCTCTGCCTCCGGTGCTCTGGCCCAGACCACGGCTGCGACAGCGGTTGTGCGTGTGACGCATTGACCCCGCGAGCTCTCAAGAATCGCTTGGCCATGTTGAGGGAGCTGTTCGAGAGATCACATCCAGAGGACCTCAAGACTTGAGGACCTGGCCCAAGGGGGGGGGCGCCCATACGCAACACTACCGGCATCATGGCTGAGGGAACTCCGCCTCCCTGGTCTCTACCTGAGGTGCAGGGAAGGTCCGAGCCTTTGCTTCTAAGCGTACTAGCAGAGACTAAGCCTGGCTCTTGAAGCATCACACAGCAGGCACGTGGCGCGGAGCATGACGAAATGGCCGCCAGGCCAGACGAGATGGCGGCTCGCCCAGAGCCGCCTCTTTCTGGAGAGCCGGCATGGGAACGTAGTCTAGGTGGGACTGGACCACTCCGGTGATCTGGTCCACGTTATACCCGACCACACCTTCACAGGGGAGGTATGCAGCTCCCAGCGGGGTGAAGCAAGGACCGCCAAGAACTCAGCAACCCAAGGGCACGGCTCCTACGCCTCCAGACCCTTCCCCTGCTTGGGAGGACAGGTTCTTCGAAATGTTCCTTAGCCACATGAAGTCACCGCAGATTGGCAACTTCCTCAGTGGGGCCATCAAGGACATGCTACGCCCAGCACCACCTCAGGCTCTGACGGTGTTGCAGACCCCAGTACCGGTTCAACCCTTGGTTCCCGCACTCACACCAGTCATGCAGGCTCTGACTCCGGCACAGCCTCTGCAACATCCCCCGGCACTGCCAGTCAGCACGCCACAGCTGCCAACACCCAGCACGCCTCCATCAGCTTCGGACCTGTAGGACACAGCGGGCAACACAGACGACGAGGAGGAACAGGATACTCCTTAATCAGCTAAGGCGGGTTGTAGCAGAACACCTGGGGATTTCGCAGCCTCAAGTCGAGCAAACTGAGGCAGGGTTTCTGGCTGAAGTGCTGACCATTCAACTTGCAACAAGAACTAGCATCCCTCTGCAAAAGGATGTAGAATCCCTTGCCAAAAAGGGATGGGTGAAGCTGCACGCAAAGCAGCCTACCAATAAACACCTGGATGCCAAGTATAGGCAGGCAGAAGTGGACTCCCTCATTCTGTCGGTGCACCCTCAACCGCATTCATCAGCTATGGCTGCAGCCTCCCTTTACTCCAAGCCAAAGTCTTTGTCAGCTGCTCTGTCAGCGCTCCTTGGGAAGGAGGAAAAGCTGTTGGAATCATACGGCAAAAAGATGTACTATTGTTTTTGATGATCACATCTTTACAACACATACAAAACAAATAAAATTACATCAGTTCATTCAAAACAAAGCAACAAAAATAAACGTACATATTAAAAATAAGCTGCTTATTACATTGCATTTCCAACATTTGTGGCTTCGAGGGGATTTCATCACCCTGTTTTCAGAACGGTTGACAATCGGACGCAACCATGTCAATACATCACTCATTTTTATGAGACAGTATGGCACTGTAGCCCAACTTTGTTTTAGATATTCAGAAAAGACATCTGTACATTTACCTCCAAACAGATGGGCAATCTCATCAGGTGGTATGATACTCTTAGTTCACTCTCCTTGATACTGGTAGTCATATCACCCTTACCTCATCTAGATCACCTGCTTCCCTATTTTGGCAACTTTCCCATGAACCAAGATTGGCCTCTACAATTTTGAGAAAGTGGAATAAGGCCATCAACAAGGATTTACTGTACCCTTCCATACATTGTCGCCAAAGCATGTGAGAAGTATATCCTGATTCTTTTGTGTCATACTGGCTCAAGTACTTGAGCCTAGGTTGTAGAAAAACGGCACAGTGGATTGTCAGATGCTTCAATGTTTCAGATTCAGTATCTGATCTACAAGATCTGCATCGAATGTCTATTGGTACACCAGTGAGGTTTTTTCCAGTTTTTCGTCCTCAGTTTAGTTGCAAAAAGATTAAATCTAAAACGCATAAATATCCTCACTTTGTTACAAGAGACCTGAATGATGTAAGAAAGTTGAGGTTTTTGCTTATGTCTAAACTTAGCATATTTGCTATAAGACCCATAAGTGCCTATCATGTCTGATGTAGCTGCCCAGTCCCATTGGAAGAGTTTTTTCTTTACGATCTGAGGACATGTTATCAAATCCCCAGGCTGCATAGCAAATGCGTTGAGAGTCAATTTCAACTGGTTATAAAAAGCTGTCAAAGAATTCGGATTCCCATTAGCTATCATTGCTGCCAAATCCTCATATAGACACTTCCGTGGGGGCTGTAACATTTTTGCTAGGTTCATCAACCTTCTCCACACTAGCCTATATGCTAGTGATGACAGGCAGAGTTCATGAATAATTATCGCGTTTGGGAGGCTGGTAGGTAAAGGCAATACCTTCTTCCAAATCATGCCTTGAATCACATTAAGGACAGCCGTGATAGGTAGAATACAAAGATCGAGACCATAAAGAGTCGTGGCTTCCACCTTCAACCTCTAGAAGTCAATCAGAGGTAATAGCGAAAACCTACATAATTTCTGTGCAATTACCTTCATCTGTGCGATCAAAGGGAGAATTTTGATGGTAATACCATTTTGCCATTTCAAAACCGAGTTGGTGTTAGACAGGTTATAACCTATACATATCATACCAAATGAGCGCTGTATAGGGATGGTGTCTAAAACCCATTTGTAAGAAACAATATTTCTCTTGTTCGTGAAGACCAAGATATTTGACTTGGCAGGATTTGGAGCAAGGTTATGTTTTACACAAAATTCCGAAAAATAGTTTAAAAAATAAATGTGTAGCCCAAACGGTGTGTGGTCAAACAAGATCACATCGGCAAAGGCAAGCCAACTTATATGTAATGCACCTAGTTTGACCGCAAACATGTCAGCATTAGTCCAGAGGGAATCTATATCTGCAAGATATATGTTAAACAATATGGCAGCAAAATTACACCCTTGTTTAACACCTATATGTGTAGATATGGGATCAGTTAGTAGCCCTGAATTATCAATAATTACTCTATAATTCGTGCCATTAGGGAGCGAGGCAATTAAAGAAATTATGTGTGCAGTAATCTGGAAATCTTGCATTTCTTTTGCACAAGATTCCCCTTATAACACTATCAAAGGCACATGATAAAGTAGGGCCACATAAATAGGCCACTTTTTTGATTGTTCGGCAGATGTTAAGAGATGTGCTAATATTGTGGCATTCAACTGCATACCCATTGCCTTCCTAAATCCTGGCTGGTACCGTGAAAAAATTTGTTTAGAAGAGATAACTTGGTACAGTTTGTTGAGCACTAGAGATGCGAAAACTTTCGCTGCCACATCCAAGAATGCTATAGGGCGGAAATTTGCCGGATTGTCAATAGGTCCCTTTTTGTGTAGATGAATGATAATAGCTGTTAACCACGAAGTAGGAAACGCCTTGTGCTTGAAGATATGATCAAAGCGATGCTTTAAGAGTCCAGCCCAAAATTTCGGGTCATCTTTCAATACACATGGGGGAATCCCATCCGGCCCTGCTGCCTTAGAGATTTTTCAACTTCTTAACTACTGCAATTATGTCCTCAACACTTCATGGACAATGCGAGGGCACAAGTGCAGGTTAAGAAAGTAATTTACTAGAAATGAACCTCTGTGGCAGCGCATATTTCTTTTTAAAATACTCTGTCCAAGTCTGACTAACTGCAGATTGTAGCGCAGCCGTTGTGGTAAATGATTTACTCTAATGCCACACTCCATCTGCACCAGGCCAATGCTGATGCTATGCTGGCAGCAGTGAATCAGAAGCTATGGAGGGAGATTGCAGACGTCCTCTGAGAGCTCCCCGAACAGAGTTAGGCGCGCTTCAAGGCCGGATTATATATAGATATCATGGAGTCTACAGTGGCTCACATCGACACAGCAGGTAGAGCAATCTGTTTCACCACCAATATGAGGACGACAGCTGGGCTCAAGGCGACCAAGTTTAACCCCGATGTGCAGGAGCGCATTCTAGACCCGCCATTTGAAGAGGGAAATGGGGGGGTTACTGTTCCACTTGACCACAGACAAAGTACTTGACGAAAAGAACAGCAGCTCTCGGAGAGCTAAATCCCTGTCAATCCTGTCCAAGTCAGCGCCCAAGGCCTATAGGCAGAGTCACCAGCGCTCGGTTAGAGCACGTACCTTCCCTGGCTTCAGGAACTTTCAGGAGCAACGCGCCAGACAGCCAGACCATTCTCCTAGTGAGCACAGGCACAAGCAGCACAAATCCTCTCATGAGGGTTTTTTCCAGTCCCCCTCCCAGGCACCAATCTCAGAGGGTAAAACGCTGTGACAAAGTTGTCCAGATCCATGATTCTCTGGTGGGGGGGGGGGGAGGCTTGCCCTGCACTTCCGTTCATGGCAGGCAAGGTTCGCTCACCCATGGATCCTTTCTGTAATCTCCACGGGCTTCCGCCTGCCATTCCCTCTTCCCTTCACTCCCACAGATTGGGACGGCAACTCTTTTGGCAGAAATTCTCTCGCTCATCACAAGTCAGGCGGAAGTTCCAGTTTCTCTTCGAGGCAAGGGCCTCTGATCCCGTCATTCAGAAGAAGAACCAGACTGGCCTGAGAAATGTTCTAGACCTTGCTTCCTTGAACCTTTCCCTACTCCTATAAAAGTTCAATATGGTTACTCCATCTCTTATTCCAGACACTCTGTGTGGGGGAGATTGGATGTGCTCCCTGGATCTGAAGGATGCTTATCCGCATGTCCCCATTTGGGAGCCCATCGCTCCTTTCTGAGGTTCAGGATCATGGGCTTTCATGTTCAGTAAATCTCCCTCCCCGTTGGCTTCAACTCAGCCCCAAGGATATTTACGAGGTTAATGAACTCGGTAGCAGCCCTGCGCAAGGCAGAGCCACTACCTTTAGCCATACCTCTGCGACTGGAGGCAGTACGTCGCACAGCTTCACCACTCATGCACATGCTATATGATCTGAGGTTCTCTATCAACCTGAAGAAGTCGCAGTTACTCCCCACTCAGTTCTTAACATTCCTGGGGGCTGATTTGGGATACGGGCAGAGAGAATGTTCCCCTCAACAGACAAGATCACAGTGATCAAGAAGGCCAGTAGACCAGTGACATCAGCATGGTGGTACCAGCACCTGCTCGGAATAATGGTAGCTTGTCTCCTGGCTGTGCCACACACAAGATTCAAAATTAGGAGGCTGCAACTGCATTTCTCACCATCTTGGAATGAGGAGACTGGCTCCAATGCAGCCCTAGTCAGTATACCACAGCACCTACACCCAGACCTGGAGTGGTGGAATGCAGAGACCAACCTAGTAGCGGGCAGACCGTTGAGGCAGCCTTCTCCGGAGATCACCATTACCACAGACCCGTCCCTAGAGGGATGGGGGGGGGGCTACGCTGGCCAAACAGTGTCCATGGCATATGGTCACAGCTGGAACACATCTGGCTCAAGATGATGGCCATCTGGCTTGCTCAAAGCGTTCCTCCCCATTATCAGCAGCAAGTCTGTCTGCATACAGACAGCTAGCTCCACCTGTATGTATTACATCAACAAGCTGGGAGGTACCAGGTCCCCTCCGCTCTGCAGGATGTCCATCAACATTTGGGAGTGGGCACTGTTGAACAGCATTTATTTGTCATCCGTTCATCGTCCGGGGGCATCCAACTCAGAAGCGGACAGGCTCAGCAGGCTGGGGATCAACAACTACGAGTGGTAGTTGAACAAGGAGGTCCTGAGGGGGGATCTTCGACAGGTGGGGTCACCCTCAGGTAGACCTATTTGTGACCGTGAGCGACAGGAGATGCTATCAGTTGGCTTCATGGCTGGGACAAAGCAGAGGATCGCTGGGGGATGCTTTGCAGATTCCGTGGAAAGATATAAATGCATACGCCTTTCTCCAGCATGGGGTCTGGCATGGATTCACATGCTCATGAATATTCCCCGTCGTCAGGCTGGGAATCCTCGGTAAAGAAAAAACCAGTATCAGTTTCGTTTCTGATCTGTCTTTCGTAGTAATAACCAATCACTGGTCTCTGCGTCATACTGACCACAGCCAATGACTGCCCTCTACCTAAGCACCGCCTCTGGCAGCCATCTTCAGATTTTTACCGCACGTTCATGTGTTGGGATCCTCGTGCTATTGCTCTCGAGCGTTAGTGCTATTTTTTCGCGCTTTTTCACAAAAACTTCGATTCTTTCGGTCAAAAGAGCCTCAAGCTTCACCGATCCTACATCCGATCAACGGGGACCCGTGTCGGATTCATCTGTGCCCCTCAAGGGTGAAGATTTCGTCGAGCTACACTTCGGAGGACTCCAGAAGCTTCTCAGGCCCGGTCTCGGAGATGGCCCAGGAGAAGGGAAGCTCGACGCCCGGAAAGCTGTTCAGGGCCTGCCCTGGATGCCAGCTGCAGAACGTCTTCAAGGAGGACGAACACTCTTTCTGCCTTTACTGCCTTCATGGGGACAAGACGCACGTGGAGAAGGACTGTGCGTTTTGCGGCAACATGTCGGAACGGACCATGAAGGACCGCCATCAACGTCTCGCCAGCTGGCTGGAGGGTAAGAGCCCGTCTGGCGAGAAGAAGAAGAAATCTGAGCGGTCTTCTAAGACCTTTGAGGGCGCCCCGGCGACGGGGGCCCAACATAAGGCCAAGCACCGCGAGTCCGCTGGCACCGGGAGCGCCGAACGGTCGGGCTCTACGGGCGCCAGGCAGGGCGCACCCTCCCCGGCGCCATCAACCACGAGCCAACGCTCTGGGTCGGGTAAGAGGAAGGCCGAGCACCCGGCGAAGCTCCTGGAGAGACCCCGGTCGAGCTCTAAGGCAGAGGAGGAGCGTGGCAGTGCCCCCTCCCTCAAGGATAAGGCGGTGAGCGCACCTAAGGTGGTGAAGGCCTTGATCCATTCGACCAAGCCCTCTATCGAAACGGTCGCGGCGGCCCTGGCCCAGCCTGTGGAGGCTGCACCAGTGGTGGCGGCCTCGGGGCCCAGAATCTCCCTGCCTCCTCGGAGGGAGTCTTCTTTCGTGCCCATCGATAGGACCCCCGTGAAACCCTCCGTGGGGAAGAAGGGGGGGCAGGGCGTCGTCGTAGATTCGGCCTCAACCTCAGAAGAGGAACTGATCGAGGTCTTAAGCCACGGCCTAGGCGTGGAACAAGACCAGCCCGTCGGAATGGGCCCCGACGCAGGTGACGACGACGACATCGTCGAGGATACCGACGGGGCCCCTGCTCGCCCGTCGGATTCCCCTCTGCCAGCGCCGCAAGACAACTCAGCGGCCATTTTGTTGGCTATACAGTCCTTATGCTCCGAGATAAGGACGAGACTACCGTTACCGACGGAGGAACCTCTCCCGTCGGGGGATCCAGAACCGGGACCTTCTGGTGTTCCCCCTACCAAGAAAAGAAGGATCCATCCACCGCCTCCTTTTCAACCGTCGCGCCCCGTCCAGCCCTCCTCCCCGTCCACCCGAGGGGATGATACGGGGACTGACACGGCAGCGACGGGTACGGACGACGAGGCATACGACGAGGATTTTCCGTCGTCGCCTCCCACCAGGGCTTCTCCGCCCGACGAGATTGGATCGTTCCACTCAATGATCGCCAGGGCATCCGAGCTTTTCCAACTCTGCCCTGAGGAGAAGAAAAAGGAAGGCTTCCTTTACCAACGGCGCGAGACCAAGAGGAAGACGGTCCTCGCAGTGCCTCTGTTGGACGACATTTGGGATGAGGGCCTTTCCCTCCTCAAGAACCCTTCCACGACGCCAGCGAAAAGAGACCGGTACGAGAAAAAGTACCGGGTCCCGGACTCGGCCCCCCTATGCCTCCGGGCGCAGCCTACCCCGGACTCCGTCGTCTCCGCGGCAGCCAGGAAGAAAGCGGGGGGGGGTGCGGCCTCCACGTCGACTTCCCCGCCGTACGGCGAGGGAAAGAAATTGGATGCCATGGGACGCAGAGTCATCACGTCGGCGGCGACGACGATTAAAGCGGCCAACGCCTTGGCTATCGTGGCCCGCTACGACAGGGAACTCTGGTACAAGATAGCTCCCCTGCTGGATTTTCTGCCGGACGACAAGAGGGCGGAGGCCCTTGAGATCCTGCAGGAAGGTGAGGTGGCCTCGGACCACGCCATCACCGTGGCGACGGACATCGCCGACACTGGGTTCCGCCAGATGGGCAACGGCGTTTGCCTTCGACGTCGCGGATGGCTCAAGGCTACGGACTTTCGGCAGGACGTCCAGACCAGGGTCCTGGACATGCCCTTCGACGGGAACAACCTGTTTGGGAAGACAGTGGACGATTCCCTTCAGGCCATCAAGGCGGATACTGAGACGGCCCGGGCCCTTGGAGTACTGCAGCAACGGCGGACGCCCTTTCGGAGCGGCGGAGGCAAGGGCGCCTCCAAAGGTTCCGGCGGCGGTTTCGCTTCCTCCGTCAAGCGGCCCGCTCGTCGTCGCAAGAGGCCTACAGAGGACGAGGCAAGTCTGGCGGCCCCCGCCGTCGTCGCCAAGGAGGCCAAGGCGGCAAGGCCGCGTCCAAGCAGGATTGAACCGGCCGTGGGGTCGGGCCCCCACCGAAGCACCCCGGTGGGAGGCCGGCTGGCGGGCTTCGTCAGCGTGTGGGAGTCCATCTCCACCGACCGTTGGGTGCTGGACGCCCTGGCCCGGGGCCACGCGCTCGAGTTTCAAAGAAGGTGCCCGCGCGTCCCCCCCGTGGCCAGGAAAGAACTTCACGTCCCTCAACTTCTCCTGGAGGTAAAGGCGATGCTCAGAAAGGGCGCCATCGAACTCGTCCCAAAGAGGCTTCGGGGCTCCGGAGTCTACTCGCGTTACTTCCTCGTGAAGAAGAAGACGGGAGGATGGCGCCCCATCCTGGACCTGCGACGCCTGAACAAGTTCATCAAGGCGCAGAAGTTCCGGATGGTCACCCTCCAGCACGTCCTGGGTCAGCTGGAGGAAGGAGACTTCCTATCGTCGTTGGATTTGGAGGATGCCTACTTCCACATTCCCATCCTAAAGGGGCACCGAAAATTCCTCAGATTCGTGGTCCAAGGGCGTCATTACCAGTTCAAAGCCCTTCCCTTCGGACTGCGGTCGGCACCCAGGGTTTTCACCAAGTGCCTCGCACCGGTGGCGGCGCAGCTGCGCCGCGAGGGGATTCACGTCTACCCCTACCTGGACGACTGGCTCATCCGCGCCAAGACGAGGGAGCTCGCCGTGGTCCACACGGCAAGGACCGTCCAACTCCTCACGGACCTGGGATTCTCCGTGAACTACGCCAAATCCCACCTGGTGCCCGCGCAAGTCGCACTGTTTCTGGGAGCGAGGCTCGACACAGTGTCCCTTCTGGCCTCCCCGTCGGAGGAGAGGACCAGGACCATCTTGGGCAAGGTGCAACGGATGTTGGTGGCCGACGCGGCCAAGGTGAGGTCCATCAAGTCCCTCCTCGGGATGATGTCTTCCTGCATCTACCTCATTCCCATGTGCAGGCTCCGGATGCGCCCGTTGCAAGAGTTCCTGGATGCGCGCTGGATCCAGACGACGGGCAGCTTCGAGGAAAGGATCAAGCTCGACGAGAGTTTCCGACGAGCGATACGGTGGTGGGGCACCCGCGCGCATCTGACGGCGGGCATGGACTTCCAGACCCCAGCCCACCAGGTGACTGTGACCACGGATGCCTCCCTAGAAGGGTGGGGAGCGCACACCGAAAATCTGCACGCAAGGGGACTTTGGCTCCCGACGGAGAAGTCCCTGCATATCAACGTCCTGGAGCTCCGTGCAGTGTTTTGGGCCCTCAGGTCCTTCCTTCCGTCCCTCAAGGGCAAGGTGGTGAGGATCTTCACCGACAACACCACCACCATGTTTTACATCAGGAAACAGGGCGGAACCAGGTCCCCAGCGCTGTCCAAGGAGGCGCAGGACCTGTGGCATTGGGCCGTCGCCCAAGGGATTCTTCTGGTGCCGTTTCATCTGGCAGGGATAAAAAACACCATCGCCGACTCACTCAGCAGGGAGCTGCGCTCGTGCCACGAGTGGGAACTACGGCAGGATCTGGTGGATCGCCTCTTCCGACGGTGGGGCACACCCCAGATCGACCTGTTCGCGACGGCGACGAACACCAAGTGCCGGAGGTTCGCCAGCAGGTTTCCCCAGACGAGGAGCAGGGGCGATGCTTTCTCGTTCCCCTGGGAGGGCCTGTTCCTCTACGCGTTCCCTCCCTTGCCTCTGCTAATCCGGCTCGTCAACCAGCTCAAGAGGTCACGGTGCAGGATGATCCTCGTCGCACCTGCGTGGCCGAGGCAGATATGGTTCCCGGACCTTCTGGACTTGTCGGCGTCCCCGCCAATCAAGCTGCCGGCGGACGCGGATCTACTCTCCAGGGAAGGAGGCGCCATCCTCCACCACGACCCGAAGTCGCTGAACTTGCAGGCCTGGCTCCTGCAGCGTTAGAGTTTGGAGGATACGACATACCGGCCGATTGCAGAGAGGTTCTTGCAAAGGCCAGGGCGTCCTCGACTCTTAAATGCTACGGACACAAATGGAAGAGGTTCTCTGTCTGGTGCCACGCACAGAAGATTAACCCTCTACGGATTACGGCTCCCCAAGTGCTGCCGTACCTGCTGACGCTGGCCAAAGCTGGTCTGGCACACGCGTCCATCAAGATTCATCTTGCTGCGATCTCCCGATACACCAGAACCACGGGCCGGACGTCCTTGTGGTCTCATCGTCTGGTGAAAGAGTTCATGAAGGGACTGTTCAGATCGTTCCCGCCGGTGAAGGCTCCGGCCCCGGCGTGGGAGCTCAACGTGGTACTGACCAAACTCATGGGACCTCCGTTCGAGCCTCTGCACTCGGCCCCGTTGAAGTTTCTATCGTGGAAAACAGCTTTTCTCGTGGCCATCACCTCCGCACGACGAGTGGGAGAGATCCAGGCCCTTTCTTGCAAGGCCCCGTACTTGACTTTCCACGACACGAGGGTAGTGCTCAGGACGCACCCCTCCTTCATGCCCAAGGTACCGTCGGACTTTCATCTCAACGAACCCTTGGTGTTACCTGTGTTCTTCCCGTCGCCTTCGTCGCCGGCTGAGAGGACTTTGCACTCGCTGGATGTAGCTAGAGCGCTGAAGTTCTACGTGGACCGCACGAAAGGTTTTCGGAAGACGTCACAACTCTTTGTGAACTTTGGACCTGTCAATCAGGGGAAGGCTCTCTCGAAGGCTTCCATCTCCAGATGGCTCTCCGGCTGTATCATGTACTGTCACCGGTTGGCAAACCGACCGCTGCCTGGCCGTCCGAGAGCCCATTCCACCAGAGCGATCGCAGCTACCACGGCGTTCCTATCTGGTGTGCCCCTGCTGGACATATGCAGGGCTGCTACGTGGAGGTCGACGCACACCTTCACGAAATTCTACTGCGTCGACCGGGATTCCAGGGAGGAGTCCAGGGTCGGCCAAGCAGTGCTGCGCAACCTGTTCGCCTGAGGTGAGCCTGGTGAGGAGGTAAGATGCTTAATGTTGAGTTGATGTGATGCTTAATGTTGAGCCTTTGCCACCTCCCGTGGTTGTGCATGTGTGTACTGCTATGTATTCTTTATTCATGAGCATGTGAATCCATGCCAGACCCCATGCTGGAGAAGGAACAAGTTACTTACCTGTAACTGTTGTTCTCCAGCATGGGTCTGGCATGGATTCACATGCGAACCCTCCCGCCTACCCCTCTGCGGCTCTTCACTTGGTCATACTGCCACTTCACGTGCTTCCAAATCTGAAGATGGCTGCCAGAGGCGGTGCTTAGGTAGAGGGCAGTCATTGGCTGTGGTCAGTATGACGCAGAGACCAGTGATTGGTTATTACTACGAAAGACAGATCAGAAACGAAACTGATACTGGTTTTTTCTTTACCGAGGATTCCCAGCCTGACGACGGGGAATATTCATGAGCATGTGAATCCATGCCAGACCCATGCTGGAGAACAACAGTTACAGGTAAGTAACTTGTTCCTTCCCCCAACTCTTCTGATTCACAGGGTCATCTGCAAGGTTGTGGAGTCACGGGGCCTTCGTCTCATCCTGATTGCCGTGTGGTGGCCGGCAAGACCTTGGTTCTCTGAACTTCTCTGATTGTCGGATCAGCCCCCAGTACACCTCTGGTTGGGACCATCCCACGTACTATCTCAGCAGGGAGGCACAGTGGTTCACCCCACTCTGCAGATGTTAGCCCAGGCACCTCGGTTCCTGAACAGATCACTCTGAAGCATCTGCACTTGTCACAGGACAACCTGGCTCTCATGCAAGGAGCAAGAAGCAACTCCACCAGTAGTCAATAAAGGAACAAGTGGACAAGGTTTTGTCACTGGGCCAAAACCAACACGAATGACCCCCTGACGTGTTCACTGGACGATTTCCTATCCTTCTCAGTGCATCTGGCCCCCTCAGGTGCGCAGGTAGACACCTGTTGTAGGTATCTGGCGGGCATAGGGGCATACAACAACTCGCAACATTTTCTCCTCCACCATTCCGGTGGTTAAAAGGGATTTGGCAGGTCTGACCTGATTATATCCTCCTTTGAAACGTCCTCATCCGGTATGGGACCTTAACTTCGTACTGGGCGCCCTGGGTCACAAATCCTTCGAGCCCATGGTGTCAGCAGACATCAGGCTGGTTACCATCAAGACTGCCCTACTAGTTGGCCATACATCAGCATGCCAGACCAGCGAAATTCAGGCCCTGGTGGCTTCAGAGCCATATACAACTTTTCACCGGGATTGGTGCTCTGGACGCACCCTGCTTTTCTCTCCAAAGTCGTTTCCTCCTTCCACATTAACGAGGAGATAGTACTCCCAACATACTTTGCAGATCCAAAAGATAAGTCTCAAAAGGTATTGCACTGTCTGGATGTCAGGCATGCTCTAAGATTTTACCTGGACAGGACGAACAGCTTCTGTAAATCGGATGCGTTGTTCATCACTTTTAGCGGGTCAAAACCAGGCTGTCAAGCCTCCAAGGCCTCCATAGCAAGGTGGATGGTGATGGCCATCAAGGAGGTGCATGAGGGGCTGCACAAGCCTTTGCCATCAAACATGCACTCCCACGCCATCAGAGCGAAGGCCACAGCTGTGGCTTTTCAAAGACCAGTCCCATGGCAGACGATCAACAAAGCGGCTACTTGGGCTTCCCCATCGTCCTTTTGCAAGCACTACTGCTTGGATGGCAGCGCCATGTTGGACGCAGCATTTGGCCAGGTAGTTTTGAAGAACTTGTTTTCTTAGAGGGGCAACTCTCCTCCCAGGGCTGCATTCAGTTGTAATCGCCCTTACAAGTATGGAGGAATGGGGACGGGACGTAGGAGTAATTATAAGTCACTGACCGTAGTGACTAACGTACTCCTAGTCCATAGTTCCCTTTCCTCCATACGTCCCACCACCCCCCCCCTAATAAACCTGTGTCATTAGGCAATTGTAATATTGTCGACGCATCAAAGGGGACTGCGGAGTGGCACCAGTGGGTGGACTCAGGGGAGCGCATGCTCCCTGGACCGCGCCCCCGCGCGCATCTAAATTTAAAGGGAAGACAGTTTTGTCTGGTGAAAAAGGTTCAGTTTCCCGTCCCTAGCAAGGAACGCCCGTACAGTATGCAGGAAAGGGGACTATGGACTTAGGAGTACGTTAGACACTACGGTGAGTAGCTTCTAATGACTTCCCCCACTGAATTCAAACTGCTTTCCCTGTTTCCCTCTGCCAGTGTGCTCACAGATTGTATGTGCCTTTGGGCTCCATGGTAGGTACATTTGGCAATACGGTTGCAGCCCAACATCATTGCTACTGCTTGCCATGCTATTTTCCTTCGTGTTCTAGTTCCTCTCTTCTGTCATGAGCTCGGTGCACGCTAACAATATAAAATGAAAAGCAAATAATCAGTATTACATTGTGGATTGGGATGGGATACCACTTATTTTATGGCTTCATATATAACCCAGTTGTTTGTCTGGAGAGACTGAACGTCAAGAATAATGAAATAACTACGGTGAGTAACTTTAAAAATGTTTACGTTGTCTGTTTATTCAAATGGCTTCTAATTTGTAATTATTTCAGGAGCTTATTTGATGAGATTTCTGTAGTAGTTGGTTCATACATGGCTGAGACTTTAGTTAAGGGGATGTTGCAATAGAGCTATGTCATCAATAAAGCTTCACTATTTTTCTCAAATCTGTCTTGCAGCCAGAATCTGAAGTAGCCAGTGCTGGGTTGAAATTGGAAGCCTACTTTGAGGAGCTGCTTTTAAACATGTACCCGGAAAAGAAATTTCCTTCACAAGGACTCTACAATGTTGATGGCCGATTTAGTGATGATTCAGATGATGAATTTGTAGTACCTCGAAAAAAGCGCTTCAAAGGAGAGGACCGTCCATTTTTGAAATGAGTCTAAAGGCAATATGTACTTGTCAAAATGAACTTTTTATAAATATATATATATATAAAAATAAAACTGTTTTCTTTGGAAGTATGCTCCAAATAACTTTTACTTGTGGGTTTTATGCTGGCACAACTCATTTCACTGTCAGTCTCCTCGAAACCCCACACCGAATCCACTGTGAATGGAAATGCAACCTGGAATTGGACCGAAATGATCCCTTCCACCTCAAGGAAGGACTACCAAATTACATCTTTACCTTCTATCATTGTGCTAAAATTGCTTCATTGAAAGGAGGAGAGTTTTTACAAGCATCTGTTTAAAGCTGGAGACATTTGAAATATGAATTTAAAGCTATAATGCCACTGGACTAAATCTTTTACGCAAAGCACGTGGATTCCCGACTGATCGTTAATTGCTGTGTGCATTTCGTAACCAGCCCCACCTTCAATTCTGTGTATGTTTCTTTTCCCATCTGACTTTAAGTAACAAATTGTTCTATTGTTGTCTAAGACCTCTGATATTTAGGTAGTTACTCTGAAAAAACTGGTTGTGTTTGAATCTTTACAAGATCAAGAAGGTGAGTGGGGATGGAATTTGAATATACTGTATTCAAAATACAGGAGGAATGAAACTGAGAATCCTTTCATTTGCCTGTCAGTTGTTTTTCATTTTTGGTTCCCAGATATCCCTTTTTTGTCTGCTCTTGGTCACCGCAGTACTTAACTCATTGGCAATACGTTTACATTCTGAGACTACCGAGTTCACCTTTGAGTGGAGTCATCCTATAATTACAGGAGACTGATAGTTAACTTTTAGATTCTACAACAAAGGAGTCTTCCTAGATTTGCAGCATATGGATATTCATTCCTCACCATCATGCAAGACTGCACCAAAGAAGACATCTCCAATTAATATTTTTAACACTGCTTGTGTCACTCAATTTTTTTTTACTCGTTTTTTGAATTTGTATTTAAACCTATAAGGTGCTTTCTTTACCTCGTTCCTTTGATATGCCCCTTTTGATCATGTTATACTGGAACCTACTTTGTTTTAACTATGTTAAGTGCATTCTTAACTCTCTTGGGAATTATGGATTCTGGTTTCTAGCAGCGTTCAGTGCGAGATGATGTAATTTCCCCCACAAACATCCAAAATACCTGTTTTAATCTTACTATTGACCATGACCTTTGGTTATGAAGGCATTTTGTCGGTATAAAAACTAACATATGACTGAGGCACTCTGGCCCACATACACGATTACCAGATTTCTCTAACAGAAATATATTTGTCAACTCTATAAGGGATGGTTAACAATTTAGTGGCACAATCCCACAGCAGCCTATTTATGTACTGCCTGAGGTGATGAATTTTCTGTTTCGCCCAGATAATTCGTCTGAAGGACCCATTGTAGAAATGTTATTACTAGTTTAATCTACCTGTGTATATTGTCATGAGACTAATTCCCTCTCATGTAAGTGGAAAAATGGATCACATTTTTTAAACTTTATTTCACCTTGCTCAAAGATGCAACAACAAATACAAAGCCAATTAAAACACTGGGTTACAGGGCCCTAAAATATTACAATTGCCTAATCTAAGGAATCCAAACTCCAATGGTCCACCATACTTTGTCTGTTACAGCAAAACTTAATTTGGCCTGTGTGCACCTGCACCACCAGCGGCAGATCAAGGTTGACATTTTAACTTGTGAGATATAGTGGTACATTGAAGCCTGGATAAAGAACAAATAGATACGTCTGAGAAACAAGCAGATGCTGACGGATCACATACTTTAGACACCCCTGATTAAGGGCAGGTTTTTGACTACTTTGAATGGTGCTGGAGGCACAAAATAAGAGTGCCTTATACCCTTTGTATTGGTGAAGGCATGCTCTTTCTCAAGAATAGCTGAAATGTATGCTGCAAATATCAGTGTACTAATGAAATGTGCCTTCATGACCACAAATAGTACATTGCTAGACTATCTAAGGTAATGTGCCACTACATAATGGAAACAAGGCACTTGGGATAAAGGCAGTTGAGGATCCGAAACACACGTTGACTTAACCTTTGTTCATTTGATACCTGCCAGGATACAAGGAAGAGTGCTTTTCCAAAAGGAATTTAGGATGGTATCTCTTCCTGCTCTCCCAATCCCTCATTTGTGTGAGAGACCTCACTGCACTGCGCAGGACATTGGCCCCTATGTACTGCATGTGTTCCATTGCCACTAAGACGCTGTATTGCACCCAATGATCATTATATGTCTTAACCATCTGTGACTAGAGACCTGATGCAGAGGGTCCAATCCATATACATTATATATATACATTAAGCACCATTGGCCATTCCAAACATGGGCATTTGGTGGATTACTCGGCTCAAGACTATTGCTGGAAGGGGGAATCTCTACTAATAATTCTTCACCCGATGATCAAGAATCAGTCACAGGCTGCACAGGTGGTTGCCATACTACTACAGGGTGAACATTCCTTTGACATTTGGGAGGTGCCCAACACCTTTATGCCAACAATGCTGGGTATTTGGAGCTGGCTAGTTAAGTTTTATTGAATCCGTATTTGTGAAAAAGGGATCTGTGCTGCAGGAATGCAAACAAAGCATTGAGCGCAATCCACTAATGCTTAAACTAAACCTGGTGTTAAATCAGGCAGCAAATGTTCCTGTGATTCATAGACTTTTGGGTAGAGCCTCTTGAGGTGAGCATTACTGACATTTCTCTTGCATGTGCTTTGAGGAGGCAAATGCAATTTGTAAAGGATGACCAGGCCATTTCTAATCAACCTACTAGTAATCATGCAGATTTAAGATATGTGGATGTTTGTGAGATGGAGCATGGTGTGGCAATTAAAAAAATGCAACACTGCCTGATTTGAAACCAGAAACACAAGCACATATTTTGGATCTTCCCAACCTTATCAGTGACTTTAATGGGTGAGGATGTTAGATTTCGACTAAAGCCAAGACCGGTTGATCCATAGCTTTGTGACTGAGGAAGCCTGCTTCAGTTTTTTCAGAGCTTGTGTTTGACAAGCTTAGTGTGTTCAAAACTAGGGCTGAAGTAAAAAGAAAAACCTAAGCAGCAAATCTAGCATCAGCGAGGTTGAAAGTGGAAAGGAGAGAACATCTGGGGAGGCAGGGTATAAGTCTGTTCCATCCAGCCTTGAAAATCATCGCTGCAAGTTTTCCTGGCACAGTCTACAGTTTCAAGGGCTATTTCAGGGCATGGCTCCCTCCCACATAAGGAGGGCAAAGAATATCTTTTATAGAAGTGAGCACAATTGGTATGATCATCATTGGAGAAAGTGTCTACTATGTTTACTTATTGTTATCCCAAGAAAGTTATGGAAATAAAACAGATCTCAGGAAAGAGTGTTTAAAGATGGGGGGGTGTTCAAGTCCATCATTTATGTCCTTCAAAAACAGGATCTACTTCAGCAGGATACATACTTCCACATATGAGTTGGGGCCAGGCACAAATGTCACTTATGCTTCAAGTAAGGTGGAAAGAAGGGACCTTTACAGCAGGAAACAACCACACGCGTTGTAGATGGCAATCTATCACTTGGGTACTCTCCAAATGATGAGAAGTTCAATCTCTTTAGAACATAATATATTGCGTACATGGAACCAATTACCATTCTGAATCTATATCTTTCTTGGGACGGGTGTTTGGGTTTGCAGAAGATAATAGCACTCTTCAAACTGGTGTCACTCTGTAAGTTTGCATGCTTCTTGGGTGTGGGTTCCTCTTGCATCCTTCTGATTCCCAAGCCTACACTCCAAAGGACTGTTGCAGAAGTGCCTGTGAGACCAGTGGAGACCTATCAGTTTGGACTCAGAAGACCCAGACAGGAGCAGGCTTTCTTAAATGATTATCAAAATTAGGCTGAGATAGTTGTGACAAATACATCAATCAGCGAATGGGGGATCCATACAGGAGACATCTTGACTCATGTTTTGTGGTCTCCACAAGAAAGGCTGTCACTTCAACTTTCTCGAGCTGAGTGCCCGTTCTGGATTTGCAGAGCATCCTACCTTCGTTCAAGGTAACACCCCAGACACCCTAAAAAAGGTTGTCTTACAAACATTCAACTAATTATGCCACTTAGTGCTACTATGACCATTGTGAGGGGTCAGAAATGCAAAACTGACAAGTCGAGTTTTCTTACAAGAAGCCATTTTATTAGATAATTATAGGTGGGATAAACGCTCATCTTTCCCTAACCTAACAAGGATTTTCCTACATATCAAATTAAGGCTAAAGGAAAATGACCTAATGTCCAAAGGTATCTGTCCCTCACACTAATATAAATGCAACAAAACAAACTGGAAATGTATGGCGACTTGAGCATTACATCATAACTCATAAATTCAGAAGCACACAAAACCAGGACCCTTGTGAACCGGGTTTGATCCCCTTCCCCATGATCAATACTGGAGGTTTCAAATCCAAAGTTCAGTTTTATAAGCAAATTAAAATGCACAGTTTCACAATGTCCTCTGTCTTCGCTAAGTTCACTAATTCCGTCCAACAAATGTTTATCTTGAAAACAATTGGCACAGCTTCCACAATCTGTGATTGGTAAACCAAAAAAGTGTGCTCTCTTCAGATGTCAAACCAATTGTCAATGTAAATATTCTTCACTTTGAAAGCAAATCAAATGTCTTCTTTATGTGCAACGTCGTCTTGTCAGGATGGTTTACATAAGTTCATCAAAAACGCATTGGTGAAATAGTCACTTCTTTTTCACCACAACCTTCTACTAATTTATAGTTCTTTAAATCATCTTCTCCCTGGTCCACTCGCCTGCCAGGACTAACTTCTAATTGTCCCTTTCCTTGTGTACTCTCCTGCCCGGATAAAACTCCTACAACTACTGTTTGTACTTTGTGGTGAGATTTGTTTGTCTTTCCACATTTAAATCCTTAATGGGGAAAGATAATCAACAACTTCTTCTTGATTCAATGACTTTAAGCACAATTGTGTCATAACTTCATTTACAGGTATACTGTACAAAAGGACAATACTTCTTGTATGTATCGTTTTGCCTCAGGCAACACAGGTTATACTCTTCTCCGCCTTGATCCTTTTTACAAGGAGGGCCTTTGTCCTGCAGTTTGATTTCTTTGTATCAAATCTCTTGACTGTTGGCAATTTAGGTTATAATGTCCCTTTGTTGCATATCCCTCTTTAAACAAGTGATCTCCCTTTTGCTCTTTAATTGTGTACTTTTGGCTTTGGTACTACTGGTTATAGTGTTGTCTCATATGCCATCTCCCTCTTAGAAGATTACATTTACTTTACTTAGTTATTGCCCCCTCTTGGAAATACTTGTTAAAATATTCTCCTGCTTGGTGTCTCCCTCGTGAGAGTGCACATTTGCTTTGTTTAGGTATTGTCCCCTATTGGCTTTGAAATTCCGGGTTACAATATTCTCCTGCTCGCTTTAATATAATGGTTTGGTATTCAAAGTTTGCACTTGTAGCCATCAGCCTATTTTGGAGCACCCTGTGGGTTACCTCTAATAGGCCAACTCACCAGTTTGTCGTGGCATCTCAGGTGAACTCACTGCTTCTGCTTCCTTAAACGTCGGGCCCTCGCCGACATTTGATAGCTCTGGCTCACCTTGCTCTGCCTACGCTGGCCGCCACTGCTCCACACAACGATTTACCGAAGCAGGATGCTGGACACAGAGACCCTCTCTCTCTTCTGGCATAGCCGGCCTCCACAACGCTTCCTGCTGCGTGTCCTCTGCATCTACCTGGTGTTCTGACCTTTGCCGCTTCCTCTGCACGGCTCACAATGCTCCTCTTTAACCTGCATCTGAATAGGTACGGCCGGCGGAAAACCGCGCTGAGGACAAGCATAAGGGGAAGCATGCTGGGTCTTCCTCATCACATAAAAAGCCCTCCTCCTCCTCATCATCTAAGACGGAGAGGCAAGCGCTGTCAAAATCCTCCTCAGGGGACCGTCCTAGGTCTTCCGTGAGTCGAGACGCTTCAGCCGGGAAGTCGGCATCGAAATCGACGACGAAGTCTAAGGGCTCGACGCCGACTACTTGCTCGTCGACCTCGGTGTCATTGACGATGCCTATTACCGTTCAGGCAGCAGCGGTTGGGATTCCTTCGTCGACGGAGACTCAGTCTATGGATTGGCTGCCAGAGGTCTATGACCCGATCCCCCCTGAAGTCTTACTGCAGCCAGACACGGCCTGCTCGGCGGAAGGAGAAGGTGGCATGGTTCTGCAGCCGTCGGATTTGGGCTTACGGCCTTCCACTTCGGCGACGACGACGAGTGGGGGTATGGTACCTATATCATCAACGTTACTGACCCCCCAGACAGTTTTGTCTCTGGATGTGCTTAATACTCTTCAGAAGCTCCTGCAGCGGCTGGATACGCAGATCCCTCAACCTGGGACTTCATCGTCACTTTTTTCTGTACCTTCCGTCAACGAGCAAACTTGTGCGGCTCGCTCGACGACTAAAAACCCATCGGCCCCCCAGGCGGTAAAAGATTGTCCTCGAGCGCAGGAGGAGGGTGAGTTGTCGGAGTCCGATTCTATACTGGGTGACTCAGGGTCAGACATTTCCCTGTCACCGTCGAGGGACCCAACATGGAATTCGGATGTAGAGGTAGAGTCTGTGAGGAGCCAGACACAGCCATCTCCTCCGGATGATGTGGGAGCCTTCCATGCAATGATGGGAAAAGCGTGTTCCGAGTTCGGCTTGATTCCTGAGGAGCAGAAGAAAGACTGTTTCCTTTTTGACCATATGGGTCAAAGGAGGAAATCGGTATTTGCCATCCCAATCCTGGACCACGTGTGGCAAGAAGGCCTCAAGACGATGCGCCATCCGTTCTCGGAGCCGGCTGTAAAGGGGCGGATTGAGAAAAAGTTTAAAGCTCCGGAGTCCACTCCAAAATGTCTAACATCACAACCTCTGTCAGACTCGGTGGTGTCGGCTGCAGCGGCTAGGAAGGCCAGGGTACAGCAAAAATGTTCAACTCCACCAGAAAGCGAGGCTAGGAGGCAGGACGCCTTTGGAAAATAGGTGCTCTCGGTCGGCGCGACGACGGTAAGAGCAGCCAATTCCTTAGCGATCGTGTCACGATACGATAGAGAAATGTGGCACAAACTAGCTCCTATCCTAGAACATCTGCCAGATGAACACCGGAAAGCAGCCATGTTACTGGTGCGGGATGGCGAAGAGGCTTCGAATCACGCAATTCATATTGCAGTTGACCTAGCAGAGTCTGGTTTCAAACAAATCAACCATGGTGTAGTACTTCGTCGACAAGCGTGGCTCAAATGTACTACTTTCCGTCCTGAAGTCCAGTACAAAGTCCTTGACATGCCATGTGAAGGAGAACATCTGTTTGGAGAAAAGGTTGATGAAGCGTTGAAGGGGATGAAGGAAGACACGGATACTGCTAGGTCCCTCGGCGCCCTCCAAACGGGTAGAAACTTTCGCTCTTTTCGCCCCTTTAGGGGTGCTTCTGGAAACTCCCGCTTTGGAGCCTCTGGGGACCGTGGATTTAACAGGCCCTCGTACTCTTCACAAGGGTTCAGACGAGCGTCCCAGTCGGCACGTAGAAGCAGAGACTATCAAGCTTCCAGGCGGCGAGGCTCGCGTCCCTCGTCGACGAAGAACAAGCAAACCAGCAACCAATGACGGCCTTCGGAACGTCCTGGGGGGCCGAGTCTCTCATCACTTCGACCAATGGAAATGCATCACCACAGATCGATGGGTTCTGGACACGATTCGCATGGGTCATGCGCTACAATTCAAAGACAAGCCTCCACGTCTTCCGCCTGTATTTTCGACCCAGCCCCACCTCCGAATCCTACGACAAGAGGCGGCGCTTATGTTGCGAAAAGGAGCGGTAGAGAGAGTTCCTGTGGCACAGGAAGGACACAGAGTTTATTCCCGGTTCTTCGTTGTCAAGAAGCCAAATGGAAAATGGAGGCCCATTCTCGACCTGAGGGTACTCAACAAATGGTTAAAGAGCTTAAAATTCAAAATGCTAAAGCTCCAGGAGGTTATCAGGTCGGTGCAACCCATGGATTATCTATCGTCGCTAGACCTTCAAGACGCCTATTTTCACATCCCAATACGCCCACGACACAGGAGATATTTAAGGTTCGTCGTCGGGGAAAAAGCATTTTCAGTTCAAGGTCCTCCCGTTCGGGCTCAAGTCCTCCCCCAGGACGTTCACCAAGTGCTTGGCCCCTATAGCGGCCCATTTAAGGAAGGATGGTCACCATGTCTATCCATATCTAGACGACTGGCTGGTCAGAGGTTCGTCCAGGGAACAAACACGAAACAGTCTAAGGGCCACAATGTCCCTCTTACAGGAACTGGGCTTCGCAATAAACTTCAACAAGTCCTCCATAGAGCCTTCGAGGACCTTGGTCTTTCTAGGAGCGGAGTTTCATACACACACAAGCCTGGTGAGACCATCCAGCGAAAGAATTCAGAAACTTCAAGGCAAGGCGTCGGAATGGAGATGCGGTACCAAGGTGTCGGTGCGCAAATACATGTCCCTGCTAGGGACCATGTCGTCCTGCATTCCGTTGATAAGCAACTGCCGTCTGTTTATGAGGCCTTGCCAGGAATTTCTAGCGGACCGTTGGGCGCAGAGCCGAGGTCGCTGGTCCGACAGACTGGTCGTCGACGAACAACTAGTACAAGCACTCTGCTGGTGGAGAGTGTCTACTCATCTAACGAAAGGAATGCCTCTACTGGAACCGGAGTTCCAAAAGACGGTGGTGACGGATGCATCGCTGAGCGGATGGGGAGCTCATCTGGATACGTTACAGGTACAAGGCCAGTGGTCGTTGCAGGAGTCCTCCCTGCATATCAACCTGCTAGAACTGAGAGCAGTGCGATGGGCTCTAAAATCTTTTCTTCCTCAACTGAGGGACTCGGTGGTGCTTGTCATGACGGACAACACCACTACGATGTTCTACTTGAGGAAACAAGGAGGGACACGTTCCAGGTCCCTATCGACGGAGGCACAGAAAATCTGGCATTGGGCACTGCAACACAACATGCAAATCTTGGCGTTCCACCTGCCAGGCGTGAGAAATGTGGAAGCCGATGCCCTCAGCAGAGAAATGAACGAAGTTCACGAATGGGTGCTGAACGACCAACAACTACAGCAAGTATTCAAGAAATGGGGACATCCTTCCATAGATTTGTTCGCGACGAAGAACAACAGGAAATGCCATCAGTACGCAAGCAGATGGCCTCAGCAGGGCTCACTGGGGGACGCGTTCTCCTTCCCATGGACGAACAAATTCCTGTACGCATTCCCTCCATTTCCCCTTGTCCGGAGGACGTTGCAATGGATCCTCAGATACCCATGTCGGGTAATTCTGGTGGCCCCGTACTGGGCCAGACAGGTGTGGTTTTCAGACCTGCTACACTTAGCGGTGGCGGAACCGATGACATTCCAGAAGACCCCAGACCTTCTGTCTCGACAGGAGGGTGTCGTTTGGCATCACGACCCGGGCAGCCTCAAGTTGACGGCCTGGCTCCTGATTTCGCCGAATTTGGTCGGCTAACGATTCCGGAGGACTGTCGGCGTATCCTGCAAGCGGCAAGAGCACCTTCCACAAACGCCTCATACGCGTACAAATGGAGAAGTTTCTGTCAGTGGTGTGAGGATCAACCAGGTTTGGCTCCGCAATCGATTAAGCCGGAACAGCTCCTTCCATACTTGCTGTTCTTAGCTCAAAAGGGCCTATCGGTATCGTCAATAAAAGTACACCTGGCCGCCATTTCCAGGTTTACTCGTCAACGGCATTCGGCGCCATTGTTCAGCGACCGCCTGATTAAGCACTTCCTTAAAGGCCTCTTTCGGAGTTTCCCTCCAGAGAAGAAATTTCCGCCGGAGTGGAGCCTCAATCTGGTCTTAACGTCTCTTATGAAGCCTCCTTTTGAGCCAATGTCATCATCGTCTCTAAAGTTTTTGTCGTGGAAATTGGCCTTCCTGGTGGCCATCACTTCAGCCCGACGTATTTCAGAAGTTCAGGCTCTAATGGTAGACCCACCATACTTACGATTTTTCAAGAACAAGGTAGTCCTAGCCACTAACCCACAGTTCATACCGAAAGCTCCTTCGGTGTTCCATAAACACTCCTCTATTGTGTTGCCTACGTTTTTTCCGGAGCCATGCTCGGGAGCGGAGCGCAGGTTACACACATTGGATGTAAAAAGGGCTCTCAAGTTTTATCTTCATCGTACGCAACCGTTCAGAGAAACGAGACAGCTGTTCGTGGCCTATGGTTTGGGTGCTAGAGGAAAAGCCATTTCAAAGCAAGGACTGTCAAGATGGGTGTCATCTACCATTTCGTACTGCCATTCCAGGGCAGGGAAGCCTCTTCTACGACGGCCAAGAGCTCATTCAACTAGAGCAGCGGCATCGTCGACGGCACTGTGGGCCGGAGTCCCTCTGGGGGACATCTGCATGGCGGCTACCTGGGCGGCTACGCACACCTTTACCCGCCATTACTGCCTGTCGCAGCAACATGCCGAAGATACCCGGATGGGACAGGCGGTGCTTCGACACCTATTCCAATAAGGTAAGTACCGGCTGAGGGGTTGCATCCTGTGGAATTTATGACTGTATGTGGTTCGTTTTCCTATGTTAACGATTACTGATGTATACACGATCATAGGGAACGGGCCTTGCGAGGAAAGTATATGGGTTTGCATGCACGCCTCCTCTCTTGGTGGTGGTACTGCTATGTAATCTATTCTAAGCATGTGAATCCATGAAAGATCCAATGCTGGAGAAGGGAATAGTTTCTTACCTGTAACTCCATTTCTCCAGCATTGGTATCTTTCATGGATTCACATGCGCCCACCTGCCTCCCCTGAACATGCAAACCGGTTCCCCCACTACTTTGGGGGCCGAAATCTGAGGGAGCGCGGGGGCGGCTCCTGTATTTATATCATGACGTCCTGACGGTGCGGGCACGCATGATACAAAACGAGGTGGATAGGACGCATAAGCGTCGAAAAAGTTTTCCTACGGGAAAGGGTCTATATAATGTACCGGGGATTCCCAGCCTGACGACGGGGAATATTCTAAGCATGTGAATCCATGAAAGATACCAATGCTGGAGAAATGGAGTTACAGGTAAGAAACTACTCCCTTGTCAATTGATAGGAATACTCCGTCAGTGAATGTTTAGTTTGTTATGGCTGCAGGATTCCAATATAGGTTAAAGATCGCAATATTTCTTTGTCGTAGAGGATGGAGTCTTATGTTGTTCAATGGACAAAGTTCTTTTGATTTTTATTATCGTAATTTGAATCCACGGGTTGATGTTTTCTGTGTTAATTACACTCCACTCTGAGTTGTTTTTGATCAAAGTGAGGATTCCGGAGGCCGGTCTTCCTTGGATCTTGACGATTGCTGGGTTTAGGTAGGTACAAAATCCATCACAGCAGGGCGTTGTACTAAGCCAGGTTTCTTGCAGGCAGATTATATGATAGGTGTTGAGTTCTGGTGGGGGGGGGTGAGAGAATAGATGGGAGTGGCCCCTTGTATTCCTTGAGCAGAGGGACCAGGTGTTGTCTGTCTCAGTTAATGGTTATGAATTGGTGATTGAAGAGCTTGTTGTGTATGAAGAATATGAGTCGTAGTCTCTTCTGATTGGCTGGTATTGTTGATGGGCGTTTTCTATAGATTGTGCATCGGGCTGGGAGAGGTTGAGTCTCGCGAGCTGTGGAGTTGGTGCACCTGGTTGATGGTAGTTTTTCAATTGATGTTGGGCAATTTTCTTGATGCAGTGCTTCATGTCTGGAAGGTTGTTGGTTTAGTTCATGGAAGTATGTATTTTCTTTTATCCGCCAACAGTCAAAGCTGAATTTGGAAAGAACGTGTTGCATTGATAAAATTCGTTCTAGGTTAATTGGGTCTTGAAGTTGTATAGAGATTCTGTCCAGCTGGAGATCATCTTCGAATGTAACGAGGTTGATATCTCTGGTGCTGATCGAAGATAGCTGTGGAATTGCTTGGAGGAGACGTAGGACGTTGGTCTTATTCAGGATTATTGGAGTTGATCTGGTGACAATGTTTTCTATCCACAATGCGTTGATTTCTCTTTGAGTGAGGAGATTGACAAACTTAGGTAGGGTAAGTCCGTCGTTGCTGTGGCTGACAGTTGAGTAGTCTAAAGCGTCATTTGAAATTTGGTCGTATGTTATGGAGTTGTTTAAGCTTGAATTTTCATTTCGCATAGAGGAATCCGATATTTCTTCGTAGCTGTAGGACTCTGAGGATGTATTGCTGATGCAATATTCGTCGATGATTATAAGACTTGACTTGTTTTTTTATGTGAGTATAGAGGTGTGTGAGATTTGTTGTTCTGTGAGGGTAGTTAAATTAAGTAGGGCTTCAGTAGTGGGTGAGATGGCTTCTGGTACAGGGATAGACGTCTTGTTTGATGGACTCCCTCGCGGTGGACACAAGGAGGTTTTCCTGGGTTCTGTGCCTAGCCTTTTTTCCAGCTCTTTTTGTATCGATGGCAGTTTAGTTTTCGGGTTCGTTATGTTATGTAGGAAAGCTCTTGATCCATTCTGTTTCTTAGTAGGCTTTTTTTTACTGTTCTTGCTTTAGGTTCGGGGAACTTTTTCGTCTGGGTAAATATCTGGTAAGAGTCTGCAGAAATCTTGGTTGGTGAATTTGAGGTTGTCGGGTGGATAATAGAGAAGTTGATGATAGAATCTTTTGGAACTCGGCACAAAGTAGGTATTTCTGCAATTAGGGGTTCCTGGGCTAAGGTTGTAATCAAGGGACCCGGGTTGGGTTGTTGAACTGTTTGAGCGGTGGTGGTCGGCACCTGATGTTGATGGTGAGCTTTCAGTAGAGACATTACCTCCGATGTTAGTTGGGATCTTTCCTTCTGATCGCTTCTGGCAATTTCGAACAGTCTTTGTTGCCAGAGATTCGATTGTTCTGCTTCTACATTAAGGTGATTTTGAACGGTGCTGATGAAGTTTTCAGTATAGATTTGCTTCGAGTGAATCATAGCAAGTAAGGTCGCTTGTTTGCGGATGTTGTCTTTCATATTTTCTTGGAGTTTTAAAAATGATGGTATGGATTGCAAAATTATTGAGATCAGCATATTTTGTAGGTCCAACATGGTAGTGGGGATCCTAGCATTGTTTTGGTTGTCAGGGCACAGGTTTTCTGGTGTTGGACTACTGTTTTTGTCATCTGGGGGCTGTAGAGCCGGTAATGTTTGATGCTTGTCAGTTGCGAGGTAGGGAGTGTGAAAGGATTCATCTGATTCGTAGATCAAAAAGTTGTCTGATGGTTGTGAGAGTTGATGTGAGTTATTTTTTTCTACTTTGACATGGGGTTTTCAATGGTTGTATAGATTGGTCGGATTTGTTAGCGGGGTTGAAGTCAAGTTTGGTTGTTCCATATGGGTGGAGGTGCCGAATACTACTTTAATTCTTTCTGCATTAATCATGATAGATTCTATTTCTGTTATGTCCATGGAGAGTCGGGCGACTTTCGTTGCTTCTCTTGTCAGGGTCAGACTGGGAAAAGAAATAGGCCCGGACACCCAAAAAAAAGTGGCCCACCCCCTGCCTCAAAAAAGTGGCCCTCGCCTCATGACCCTTGACCTCTGATGACATCACTGGAAGTGATGTCATTTGACCCCACCCCAAAGTTACATCCCGGGAAGCGACGAAACACGACCTTTCACTCCTTGACAAAACAGGAAGGGGCATCAAATAGCATTGTTCCTAAGTACACTATGAAGAATATGGTTATGATTTCACTAATGTGATAGTCAATTCGTACAAGAATGGATCACCATATGTATCATTAATATCTGTGTATAGATATCCATATTGCATGTTGCAGGTGTTTTATTTATTCCCCCCCCCCTCTAAAAGAAAATGTAAAATTGTATTGGCAACCCGGCCCAGGAGTGGCCAGAAACCTGCCCCCCCCCCGGGACAATTTTGGCCCGGCCACGGGCCGAAAGGCCAAAGGGCCAATCCGACCCGGTCTCTTCTTGATTTTTCCGGAGTAGATTGGTATGTTGTTTTTTCGGTTTTATGGGTTTGCAACCAAGCTAGTTTTGCAAGTCTTGCTTTTTCTTTTTTTTGTTATGGACAATGAGGGATTAGACGAAAAGGGGTAGTCACTGTTCGAGATTGTTAGTTTTTTGAGTTTTTCTATGTGTTGGGTTGTCTGATCTTCCAGTAAATGGGTAGTTGATCCATTCGGTCTTTCTGAATATTGTTCCAAAGTTGACGTGCAAGTTTGGAGCTGTACTGGATTCTCTGAGGTTGCTTGGTTCGGTGTCTGGGGCTTTGGTTGATTAGCCTCTTGGGGCTTGTTGTGGAATGGCCGGCAGGGCGGGGGGGGGGGATAGGTTTGTATGGGATTTGCTCGGCATGAGGCAACACTGCGGTATCCCGACATGAGTCAGCAGGGATGCAATTCTGTGTATTCAGTTTGTCGGGTTTAGTGTCTTTCAGATCAGTGGGCGGTGAGGTGTGAGTTGATGAAGATGCCTGGCTCGAGTCGAGGTTTGTTATGACTCGGTGGAGGGGATGCAGGCAGATGAGTAGAGCTTGTAGACTGTTGCAGTTTGTTCAAGTTGAGGTTAGACGATTCACAGGCAGTTTGTTTTGACTTTGGTTTCAGCAATGATTGTTACAGTGTTAGTTGGAGGATGTTCGACGGAGGCAGGGTTGAAGGAGGTGCACCTGCTTTTCCTCATAGTCTGATTTTGAGGCCCCCAGAGTTGGATTGTCTGTTCTGGTTGTTCGTTGACATGTTGGTAGCTTAAAGACAAAGTACTTATAAGATATGTACAGGGTTGTGGTCTTCGCTCATGCAAATAGTGTGTTTTCTTCTGGCCCTTTCGGTCTCCTGTCAAATTATGTGTAAAATGTAGTCCAACTGCAGCGATTTGAAGTTGACTGGTGCAGGATCCAAGGGGGAAGCCCTTTTGGTCTCCCACAGAGTGTAAACAAGGTGTAGCCAGGCTGTGGTGGTTTGATATGTGGTGGTGCGGGATCCAAAGGACAAGCCCTTTCGGTCTCCCGGCAGGTAATGGACTAGTTCTAGCCGAGTTGTTACAGTGCGGGATCTAGGGGGCAGGTCCTTTCGGCTTCCCGTTAGGTTCTGGTTAAGCTGTGGTAATTTGCGCTAGGGTAGACCAGATCCCGATGGCAAGAGCTTCTCCCGTCCCCACTAGGCCTGGCTGAGGTAGTTTGATGGGGTGGGCGGGCTCCAAGGGATGGACCCTTTCGGTCACCCGAACGCCTAGAGTGCAAGTGTGCTGGTTGTAGAGGAAGCGGTAGGGGTCCTGTGAGTGGGCAGCTGTGGGGTGCTCTGTTCCGAATGCAATGTTTGTGATTCTCCAAATGTTTCTCTTCTCTAGGGTCCGGCGATTGGAGATGTGACTATTGGTTCCTTTGGTTTTCAAAAATGCGGGTGATTCATGCTGAGTTCTCAGCTGGTTGTAGTGTAAAAGGGTAGTGAAGGCAAAATCCAAGGGCGTGCCCTTTCTGTCCCGAATCAGCCTGCCAGTGGGCTATTCCAGCTAAGGTAGATTAAGTTCTGCTTCTGAAACTCTCTGACCCTCTAATCGCGTCCAGAGAGGTGGATATGCTGTAGTGGACGAGGCGATCCGATCCGCGTCTCCACCACCTCGGGTACGCACGATGGCTGCGGGGATCGCAGACCTCCAATTTCAGTTGTTTTCTGGGAATGTGTGGCAGCTTCGATCTCCCAGCCTGCGTCGGTGTGACAGACGGAGGCGACGGAGGTAGCAGCACAGGTGCTGGGGTTCAGGTTCGTTGGCAGGCAGACATGGCGAGTTCGTAGGTGGAATGTTAAGGCTTCTAGAGATGTGTGTAAGGTTAAGACTGTCGCTGTTATACTTGGTGTTGTGGAGGCTTCCTTCTTGGTGTTTGCTTCCATAGGCGACGTAAGGTTGCTTTGTGCTTTTTTTTTTGCTTTTTCTGTAGATACGTACGAGACAACTTGGGGAACGGGTGGGGGAGCAGCGTGTGGTCAGCAGCAGAGGGGTAGGACAGCAGGGATGGGAGCATGAGGAGGGAGGGATTGAGGGAGAGGGGAGTGGAATCTGCAGTATTTTCAGGTGGCAAGGGGGCGAGTAGTCTTACCTTTGCCGTTTGAAAGATGATGCTTTGTTGAGGTGTTGCAATCACTGCAGTAGCGTTCCAAGACACAGTGAGGAGCAGATTTCTTTTGGGAGAGCAGCGTCTGGGAGTGGGGCTGTGGAGCCCGCAGAAACTACATTCCAAGATGGCCACCATGAGGAGAGCTGCGTGATGCAGAGCCTGCCTTCTCCCGGGCTTAAAAGTGCAGAAGTAAAATGATAAAATCCTCCCCAGGCATGGGAGAACATACAGCAGAGTGGTCCAATGCTGGATCCCTGGAAAAGAAATCGGCGAATCACCCACCATGTAGATAGGGGGCCAGGAGGCTGGTGCCACGAAGGAGGTCTGAAGAGCCAAGAGGGGAGGCCTGCAGAGAGTTGCATGCGGACACACGAAATGCATCCACAACCCAGCAACACCTGGAAGATTCCCCCTCCTCCCCACACAAGGAGTGAAAGTGCAGATTTTTTTTGCCCGAGGCGGCGGAGTAGCAGATGTGAATCCGGGAGGCTGGAGGAAGACGTACTGTGAGGGAACCCGAGGAAGGCGCTGCCGAGAAGGATGCCAGGGTGGTAAGCGGAGCTGTGGGGAGGGAGCCAGGGGTAGGAGCTGGAAAGAGGCCTGAATTTTCCCCCCCCAGCCCTCTAGGCAACACGAGGATAAGCTGCGGGACCCCTGGTCTGCAGATTTAAAGCGCCCGCCGCGCACATATGGAAGGTAGCTTAATTGAGGCACAACACTGACCTGGTGCAGCTACAATATCTCCTCAGCTGTGAAGAACAAAGCTCATCAAGGGGGAGCAAGCCCCTCCATCTATTCCCCCCCTCCCCCCCTCTAGCCCAGGGACCCAAGCTGGCGAGCAACACAAGGAGTCTGCAACAAACAGCAGTCCAGACATCAGTAAGTCCCCAATTGAAGAGAGGAGAAGCTGGAAGAAGGACCAGGGAGAAGGGTGTGAGGCCAAAAAGGGAGTCAACCCAACAGGAGGGTGGGGTGCAAGAAACGACACAAATCCTATTTGGAGACACTTACAAGCTGAAGACCAGGCAAGGAGGGGGGAAGAGACTGGAATAGGGACGACCCTGACATTAAACAGCCACCTAAAGATCCCCTGGGGTGTTCAGGAGGGGAAAGGGGCCAAGCCTAAGGCCACTGGAACCCTTGATCCAAAGCACAGAGATCAACGAGAGGCAAGATGTCTAAAAACAGAGGAAAGGAAGCCCAAAATCCACCCAAACCTTCGAAAAAGACTCAGGGTGGCAACATCTAAAAACTGTGGTGCAGAGATGGGGGGGAACCCAGCCACAGGGCGAACATGACCTGGCGAGACAAGCTAAAGAAGGACACCACGAAAAGATGGGGAATGAACAAGTGGTTACTCAAGAGACCCTCCACCAATGCTTTCAAGATTGTGGAGACAAAATAACAAATACTATTCAAACGCAAATTAATAAAATGAGCAGACTTCTTGATGGCCATGCAAGAGGTTAAAGAGGATATGAATAAACGTCAAGGGAGAGTGGCTGCTACGGAAATCGCAGTTCAGGAGATTGCAGAGGACATGAAGAAAATCGACAAACTTGTGGAACACCTTTCTAGGGTCACACAGAATCTAGAGCCAAAGTGAAGATCTTGAAAAATGCTCAAGGAGAACAAACCTAAGGATAAAAAAGGCCTGGGGGAAGACAGAGACAAAGATCTGAGCTGGATGGCCAAACAAGTGTTTGCAGACCTGATAGACCTCGAAGATAGCGCAGCAATAAAGATGGATCGAATTCTCAGAGAGAGGGGAACTGGGACTGAGGCCCAGAGATGTGGTAGCTGCCCTACACAGCTACGACCAAAAGGAGAGGGTGCTAGTAGCAGTAAGGAGGGCTAGTGCAATTACTTGCAATGGGTCCAATTTACAAATATACCCAGACCTGGCGCAGATCACATTGGCCAAGAGACAGATGATGGGCCCGGTGGTCAGTTTTTTAAGGAAAAGGGAGAAGCGGTACAGATGGACCTTTCCCTTTTGGGATCTTGTTTGAGTGGGAGGGGCGCCAGCACTGAATCACTACTTGTGAAGAAGGAATGAGAATCCTAGAAAATGAGGAGGATGATGGCCACAGAGAAACCCAAAAGCAACCAAGGGATCCGGTCAAGAGAAAGCAATCTGAATGGCCCAAATATACATCAAAGAAGCCATGAAAAGACAGGCACTGAATGGACCACCAGGACACTGCTAGGAAGGGCCTGAGCAGGAACTGAACCTGACAACAGAGTCATCGAGTAGCTTGAACCAATGAAGGAAAGCCCAAGCGACCAAGCCATTGTTCGCCTGGGAAGGTAGTTCAGAAAGGAGGTACCAGGGAGGGGTTAGGAATATAGGCTAGTCTGGA
The DNA here is from genome assembly GCF_040938575.1 of Ambystoma mexicanum. Lineage (NCBI taxonomy): Eukaryota > Metazoa > Chordata > Amphibia > Caudata > Ambystomatidae > Ambystoma > Ambystoma mexicanum. The sequence goes on along the minus strand of NC_090936.1, from coordinate 468,415,512 downwards.
ATCAAAACAGGGTCTGGGGGACCTGCACAGTAACTTGCTTGGAAGAGGCAGGGGCTCAACTGCCGGTTTGGAAGGTCGAGGGGGTGGGGGCTAAAGGCTGGTTGAGCCTGCCCAGTATAGCGGTGGGGGGAGGTGGAGGGAAATGTGAGGGGGAAGGAGGGTCCCAACCAAAGATCAGTTTGTTGCATTGCCCAGAATGATATACCATGGCTAAGAGAGATGTGCTAAAAATAATCTCCCTGAACATTAGGGGGATAAATTCTCAGGTAAAAAGAAGAAGGTTGGCGCAGTTTCCAAGCCGGGAGGGTCCGGGGATAGTAGCCCTCCAGGAAAAACATCAGCAAACAAGTCAAACACAAAGTGAGATTAAGGGATACCAACAAATATTCCAATCTAACGCAGGGGGAAAGACTGGGGGGGCTACAGTTTGCTAAGCGCGACAACATGGGCTTGCACACCATCACAACAGAAAGAGACTCTGAAGGGCGGTATTTGGCAGTAATCTTGCAAGGGGGAGGAAAGACATACATACTCGCAAATCTATATGCACTCAATGTTGGACAGGACAAATTCCTGAGACAAACACTAGGAAAGCTAGAGGTCTTCACGAAGGGGCCATATCATCATGGTGAGGGATTTTTACACTGCCTGGTATCCTTGTGAAGATGGGAGTGCTAGGGTCTTCCACAATCAGAGCAAACCCTTGAATGAGCTAGTGGATAGAATTAATAGTATGTCACTGGTGGAGGGGAAAGTGGGGGACAGTGAAGGAGTACATCTTCTACCTGCCGAGGTTCCTTATATTAAGGCTAAAATTAAGACCCCTGATCCATCGACGGGGACCCCTGCCTCACCTCCTCACGTGCTGCAGTTCCCCTCGGATGAAGACAAAATGGCGTCCGTTCCCGCCACGACCACGGCAGCCATTTTAGGTACTACCCCTACAACTACGCCATCGGCCTCTGGTGTAGGGTTGGTCCTTTGGGTGAACCTAAGGTCACTTGTGCGTATCCTTACCGGCCCGTTTATGATTGGAACGCCCGGATGCCTATTCCGCACAATGTTTCATTGCCTGCAGGGGCGGCCCCTTTGATTTATGTGGATAAGTCGGCGGAGGGCCCGGCATGGCACCCTTCTCCGTTACGTCCCTGGATTTGTCCACCTCATGAGAGGCCTCCTCAGGTTCCGAAGCAATCTCCGGAGGACGCTTTTTTCGGTAAATTTCAAGCGCTTATGCGCACCAACCCCATGAGGGAGTATTTCAAAGGGCTTTTTAAGGAAATTTGTCCACCAGCGCCTCCGGCTCCACCCGTTCCTCTGGTGGTTCCGCCGACGCCTCCTTTGCCGTGGTGCCTGCCCCTGCTCTTCCGCCTTTGCCACTGTTGTCCCCAGTGGACAAGGCAGTGCCTGACACGGTTCAACAGGATCCTGACCTGTCAGATGACCCTCAAGGCGAGCAGGACAACGAGGACCTTCCCCGCTCTGTTAGAGCTTTTCATGACCGGGTACTGGACATGATGAATTTCTTAGATGTTCCGGTTCCCGAGGCACCTGCTCCTCAGGAGGGTGTGCTTTCTGGGGCGTTCACCCTGTCTCCTTTGGAGCGTACCGGCCTTTTCCTGCAGAAGGATGTTTTGGCCGAGGTCCGAAGAGTCTGGCAGAAGCCACACTCAGGACTTTTTGTCAATAAAAAGATTGACGCAAGGTAGGTACAGGCTGCACTCTTCGGAGGAAGTGGCCTTGTCTTCTTGTCTGCCTCCCTCCTCCACAGTGGTGGCTGCGGCCACGTTGCAGTCCAGACCTGCAGCATCCTCTTCTGCGACGGCTACTCAGGTCTTGGGAAAGGAGGACAAGCTCCTGGACTCCCTAGGGAGGAAAATCTTTGCCAATTCGGCCTTGCAGCTCAGGCAGGCTAATGCCGAATTGATTTTTGGCGGGAGCTAACATGCGGATGTGGAAAGGTCTGTCGGAGTTTGAGGAGCACATTCCGGACGAGAAGTTGGAAGATTTCAGAGGTGGCCTTTCCGATGCTAGGGTCTTGGCCCAGGATCTCCTGGAGGCTGCGGCTCATCACGTAGACACCTTGGCTCGGGGCATGATGCTCAGGGTTGATACCTCGAGGCAAGCGTGGTTTCATGCCACTAAGTTTTCGAAGGAAGTGCAAGACCAAGTATTGGACCTTCCATTCGATGGTAAGGGGCTTCTTCATTCTTCTACTGATGTAGAGCTCACCAAAACCAAAGATAGCACTCAGACGGCTAAATCATTGTCTGTTCTGGTTAAAGCTCCCTTCAAGTCGCAAAGGCCGTTGTCGCAAGGTCGACCTTCCTCTGGTTTTAGGGGCTTCCTTGACCGCAAATCTCGCAGAGTGGATACTCCTGCGGGGAATAACCGCCGTAGACAACAGCGTACGTGGGTTTCTCCCGCTCCTCCGCCTCCTCATTCGGTTCAGGTGGCATCGCCACAGATAAGCCTGCAAAATGAGGGTTTTCCGCGCTTGCACGAGACCCCGGTGGGAGGACGCATTGCGTCTCCTTGGGAGGCGTGGCAGGCCATCACAGAAGACAGATTGGTCTTGTCAGTCGCTCGAGCGGGTTTCCGCTTACCTTTACCCCCTACCCCACTCCTCAACCCTCCTTTTCTGCTGTCGGGCTCACCCTCCCTCAAGGCCGAGGTTCAGAAACTTCTGCACCTCAGAGCTGTGGAACCCGTTCCACTTGGGGAGCGAGGGGAGGACTTCTACCCCCGGCTGTTTACGGTGCCCAAACCCAACCAGGCTGGCCTGCGCACCATCCTAGACCTTTCCCAGTTCCATTTTTTCCTACCCCAAGAGAAATTCAAGATGATCACGCCCAGCCAGATACGCTCCTCCTTGCAGATGGGCGATTGGCTCAGCGTTGTGGATCTTCAGGACGCGTACATGCGTATCCTGATTTGGAACCCACAAAGGAGACAGCTCGGCGCTGCGTGTCTTCACGAAGATGATGTTGGTGATTGCGGCCTAACTTCGTCTCGAGGGTATCCATGAGTATCCGTATTTGGACGACTGGCTCTTATGCCGGGGTGCGCCCGAGGCCTTGGTGGGGCTTGGTGCTACCGAACGGATGTTCGAGGCCTGCGTGAGTAAGGCTGTTACCGGGCCTGGGTCCGAGGTCCCTCGAACAGAGGCTAAGGCTACCAACATTTCTGAGGGTCTTGCAAGGCCTTATCGGTGAAGGTTGTTTCTCACCGTTCCTGCTCTTGCGGCGACACCAGATCTGTTGAGGGGGCAAAGAAGGGAAATTCTTCTTTTACCGGCAGCGCCAAGGTCCTTCCTGAGAAGGCTAATTTGGCGGTTGGTATGTCGCAGAAACATTCCAGGCCTCATAGTACCGGCTCTGCTGAGGTTCCTTATGTTAAGGCTAAAGTTAAGACCCCTGATCCATCGACGGGGACCCCTGCCTCACTTCCTCACGTGCCGCAGTTCCCCTCAGGTGATGACAAAATGGCGCCCGTTCCCGCCACGACCGCGGCGGCCATTTTGAACACTACCCCTAAAGCTGCGCCATCGGCCTCAGGTGTAGGGCTGGTTTCTCGGCCTTGTGCGCATCCTTATCGGTCAGTTTATGACCGGAATGCTTGGATACCCCTTCCGCACAATTTGTTGTTGCCTGCGGGGTGGGCAGCTTTGGTTGATCTGTCCATCCAGATATAGGAGTGGGCCATGCTTCATGGCATCTGGCTGCTTGCGGTGCACATCCCGGGCCAGCTGAATGTCACAGCGGATGCCCTCAGCCGGCGGACAGTGGTCAGTTGAAGTCAAGTGGGAGTTGAAGGCGGAGATCCTCTCATGGATTTTCTTGCGTTGGGGTACACCGGAGGTGGACCTCTTTGCTACGGTGGTAAACAAGAAGCTTCCTTGGTATGCCTCCAGAGGGGGGCTGAGAGCCTCCTCTCGGGGGGATGCTCTTGAGATTCCATGGCACAACATGAGAGCTTACGCCTCCCCGCCTCTGCCTCTAGTTTCATCGTGCAATTGGGAAGCTGAAGAACTCTGTGAACTGTTCCCTTATGCTCATGGCCCCGTGGTGGCCGGACAGTTTTTGGTTCTCAGAACTTCAACACCTGTCAGTGTTTCTGCTGATCAGGTTACCGGTAACCCCAGATCTTCTTCATCAAGGGGAACAGCAGATGTGGCACCCCTCCCCACAATCGCTCAGCTTGGCGGCATGGTGCCTGAGTTCAAGTCTTAGAGCGTTTTAACTTGTCTACGGATAACATGCGTATTATCCAGGCATCCAGGGAACCCTCGACCAGATCCCAATACAGGAGTAAATGGCTCAGGTTCTGTCGTTGGCGTTTGGAAAAGCGGTTGGATCCAAGGGTGGCTACGATTGACATGGTGCTGTCCCTCGTGTCCTCCCTAGCAGAGTCGGGTGTTTACATTCTGTCATGCAGAGCTTACCTTTCAGCGTTTTCCGCTTATCTTGCTATAGACCAATGCTCTTATTCTCTGAGTAACCCAGTGGTTAAGAGGCATTTTGCAGGCTTGACACTCCTCTACCCTTCCGTTCGTAGTCCGCACCCACCTTGGGACCTAAATGTAGCCCTGACGGCGCTGTGCCATAAACCCTTTGAGCCAATAGCTACGGTTGACCTCAAGTACGTGTCCTGGAAAGTGTCCTTTCTTGTAGCCGTTACGTCAGCGAGGAGAGTGAGTGAGCTCCAGGCATTGTCGGTGGAGCACCCTTTCTTGGTCTTTCACAAGGACAAGTTAGTCCTTGGGACAAACCCAGCTTTCCTACCAAAGGTAGTGACCGAATTCCATCTGAATCAGTTGATTTCCCTTCCGGTCTTTTTCCGAACCCTGCTTCGGAGGTGGAAAGGGTTCACCACTGCCTGAATGTCCGAAGAGCTCTAAGGTTCTACCTGGAGAGGACTTCCGAGCTTCGGAGCTCTTCCCAACTGTTTGTGACCTTCGGTAAGCTTCAGGGCAGGCCGACATCTAAGGCATCTATTTCCAGATGGATTACCGCCTGTATCACGGAATCTTTCACCGTCCAAAAGCTGAAACCTCCTAAAGGTATCCATGCACACCAGGTGCGAGGCAAGGCAGCTGCGGTTGCTTTTCAGAAGTATGTTCTCTGGGAGTCCATCGCTAAAGCGGCTACTTGGGCCTCCCCATCTGCTTTCTGTAAGCATTACTGCCTCAATATGAGCTCTAGAGATGACGCTCAGTTTGGCCAGGCTGTGCTGAAGAACCTGTTTCAGTAAGGGGTATTTTCATCCACCCATAGCACCTGTAAGGAGTGCTTGGGAATCTCCCATAAGTATGGAGAAAAGGGGACGTGACGTAGGAGTATTACCAAGTTACTCACCGTAGTGACCACCTTACTCTTAGTCCATGGTCCCCTTTCCTCCATACGCCCGCCCGACATCCCCTCTAATAAGGTTCCTCTGTTATTGCTAATGGGTCTTTGACCCTGCGATAGAAAAGGACTGATGGGCGATGCGTGGGGCGGAGCCAAGGTGGGCGGGGTTACGGCCGCGTGCCGGGCCCCGTGCAGGAAAGAGAGGAGGGACACATTTTTGGAAAAATTTGGATGCGTTTTACAAAGTGCTCCGGTCCTGTCCCACAGGACGGAGAGATGTCCCATAAGTATGGAGGAAAGGGGACTATGGACTAGGAGTAAGGTGGTCACTACGGTGAGTAACCTGGTAATTCTCCACCACCCATACACACGCCAAAGCTGCCTTCTCCACATCGCTCAGCATCTGAGACGCTCTAGCCATCCCTTGCTCTTCACCTTTATCAGATTGCATCAGGACATAACCAATACCATCCTCACTGGTGTCTGTGTGCACAGCACAGGGAACCTCATGGAAACCTTTAACCACTGGTGCTTCTACTATATCCATTTCTATGCCTCTAAACTCATCCTCAGATTCCTTCTGCCACTCAAATTGCACTGTTTTATGTTGTAAACACCTCATATTATTCATTTTCTCTGCCAGGTTCTTTACAAACTTCCAGTAATACTCAACCAGAACTAAAAATGGAGACACATCGACTCTGCTACTTGATGTTATGATATGGCATTTATATTCAGCAGGGGAGAGGGGGAGAGAAAGCAGAAGCAAAGAGGAAGGTTTTGAGGTGCTTCCGGAACCGGAGATGGTTCTCCTCAAGTTTAAGCGAGGCAGGAAGGCTGTTCCAGAGGGAGGCCCCTGCCGAAGAGAGAGATCTACCACCAACTTGTTGCTTGGAGAATCGACTGACCCTGAGGGAGTTGGAGGCGGATGAGCAAAGAGCTCGAGAAGGAAGATATTTAGGAAGAGAGAGTTGAAGGTATTGCAGCCCCAGGCCCCAGAAGGCCTTGTGGACAATGCAGAGGGTTTTGAACTTAATCCTAGCAGCCACTGGGAGCTAGTGCAGGGATTTCAGTCCTGGAGAGATATGATGCCTGGACTTGAGGCCAAGGACAAGTCTTGCAGTCCTGTTCTGGATAAGTTGCAGAGGGCGGAGAGTAAAGGCAGGCAGCTTTAGATAGAGGCTTTTACAGTAGTCCAACCTAGAGTGAACCAGGGCTCTGGAGACAGTGAGCTTCTGGGGGAAGGAGAGGAAAGGCAGAATACCACTGAGGAGGTGCAGCTGGTAGTGTGACTTCTTAGAGACGTCAATGTGAGTAGAGTGTGGAGTCGAAGATGGTTTTTAGTCTTGCATGTGGCAGCAGGAAGAGGGCCAAGAGAGGCCGGCCAGAGAGCTGCAGGGAAGGAGGGAGTGGGTATTCACAGTGGGGAGTGGGGTTTACATTCTTAACAGGGGGTGCCGATGAGTAGAATCTCAGTCTTACTGGCATTAAGGCAGAGGTCATTGGCGGCACACCACTCCTGGATAGCAGACAGACAGAAATGAGAGAGGGAGAGGAGGAGGCTGGGGGTAGCCTAACAATTAGCTGGGTATCATCCGCATAGTATTGAAAATTGGGGCAGAGAGCGGCGATGCAGTGGGCAAGGAGTGCCAGGTATTGGTTGAACAGCCAGGGAGAGAGGTTAGATCCCTGGGGGACACCACAGGTAGATTCTCTTGTATCCACTTTAGGCTTAATACTGCTTTCAGACAATTTGTGTCCTAAATATTCCACACCACTCTTTCTGAATCTACCTTTATCCAATGTGATTGTGTACCCAGCCTCCCTCAACTGCCTTAGTAAGGTTGGGTGGACGATCTCATCCTTGTTAGCAATACTATAACAGAAGCTTACAGTATACGAATTTGCTCTTTATTCAAATGTCAAGGTTCATATCCCTACTCTCGTCTGGCCTCCACTCCAACTCCTCTCCCTTCAAATCTACACATTCCCTCTAGGGCCACTTTACATTCTTAACAGTATTTGTTACCAAGATTTCACCATCCTTGATTGGTTAGCTGAGTTGGCTTCTTGATATTAGCTCAGTATGTAACACAAACCTCCCCAATAGGTAGAAACGGAGTAGACCGGATGAAAGTGGTTTGTCCAGGGGGTGGACATAATTAACACATTAACTACATAAGTATCTCATTGCACATTTACAAACTTACATTGTTGCACTTATGTTTGATTGGCGATGTTTAAGAAATAAAAGTGGCTGCTAGAATTCAACAAGTTGGGTGCACACTTTGCTTTCACAGGCCATGCGCACGTTAGGTAAAGTTACAGGTGCATTTCCATGACCTCCTAAAAAACAAATGTTATGCCAAATCCAAAGAAAACGGCTATGCCTTTAGAACGTCTATCCTATGTAGTCTAATAATGGCAGTAATTGTTTCCAACATGGTCACTGTTATGAGAGGAAGAAATCACGGTTGTTTTGGTTCGGGACAGTTTATGTTCATTGGAATCTCTGTGGTCTGAAAACAGGCTAACCATTGGATAGCAACAACATTAGTACAGTTACTAGGTCCAGTAGTTCCTACTGGGGGGGATTGTATCTTCTTTGAACGAAAACTGGACAAATCCAGTAATCCTTGGTAGGATCACATAAGCACTGGTAGAAAGTCTCCCAAAAACCTAATACAGGAGCCAAACATTCCAATAACTTATTCTTTAACTTGGGTAGGTATAAACATTTCTCTGGACTAGATCCTAAAAAGAGAGAATACTATCCTCTTATTCGTCTAGAAAGAAATACGAATGGCAGTAAGGGCACTCCTCTGGTCCTCGGGGTGGAAGCTGGTCTGATGTAGCTTGTCCTGCCTACTTGTTCCATCCTTCTATACGCCTTGTCTCGAGGGGCTTGCACTGTTGTGGAAGGGAACCTCGGTGTCACTGAGGAGACAATAAGAAGTCAGCTGGAGGATTGTTGCCCATGAACAATGGGTCCGAATCTAGAGCTCAATATATATTTGCCAATCTGTATTTGTGGATAGTCTCTGCATGTAACAAAAAGGTTTGCATCACTTTCTCCCCAGTAACCGATGGGATCAGTGGATGGGAAGACTCTTGTTTGGAGAGGTTAGAATGTTATAAAACTTGAGGTGGAATGTAGTAGATTCTAAGCTTTGTAGTAACTTTTGTACACTTGAAGAAAACGCGCTGAGGTTGCCAGTGGTAGAAATATTCCCTTGCATAGAGTCTAGGGATCTGGGAGAAACGATTCCCTGCTCTGACTGGGTGGCATTGTTTGGAGAGAGATCCCTCCGAGGTGGCATCCTTTGGACATCTCTATACTGTGGTATCTTCGGATCCTAGGGTTGTCATGGGGCAATTGGAGGCGTTTAAGGGTTCTGGATGCAATGACAAGACTTGTCTCTACTAGGTTCCTTCTGAGCTGGTTTGGCTGAGGTTCTGTAAGGGGTTTCTATAGAAGTTGGCTTCTGTAATTTCTTCTACTGGCAGCAAAGTTGGCATAATGGATCTTTAAGTCCCTAACATTGCGCATGTCACAGGCAAGGCCCTTGACATCAAACAGCTTGACATCGGTCAACTGACTCCATGATCTTAATGTCTTCACGCTAAGACTGAAACCCCAAGAAATAGGACATGGGGCCTGCTTCGGCGAAAGCTGCAGACTTACTCAGCCTAAAACCCTCCTGTCTATTACGGTGCAATAAAACCTTTTGGAAGGTTTTATACCTTTGGATTGCATGGTCTCTGGGCAGAAAGTCGGTACACCTCAGGGTGTTCTTTCCAGTATTTTATGCCAACACGTGCAGTGTATTTGTCAAAAATCAGACCTTGTCCTCTCAGTATAATGAGGGGGAATTGCTTGTGATGGAAAAAGCAAATACAGATACACATCTCCACAATAGGGACTTCCAAACAGCAGGTGACGAGAACTGTTGAATAAAGTCCCCAAAATGTTTTTTAAATGATTTGAAACAAGTGTAGAAATGCTTTGAACCTGAGCAAGTCTTATACGATTCTGACCACACAGGTTGGAAAGAGGAACTGAACTGCGACTGCCTGACACCTTAAAGGGTCAGTACCATGTAATATACTCTTACATGGCAGCCTAACTGCCTTGTTTTCCCTTTTTTGTTTGTCATTCCTAGCACTACGGGGCCTAGTTTAGTTAATGCCGTTTTAGATGTCTATGGATTTTAAAAGTGAAAAAAGAGCTAAAGTGTGTGACAGAGTGAAAATATGTTCAGGGGTTTGTGAATCTCTTTTAAGATTCACATGGTGTACATAGTGTGGCATGTAATGGTTTGTTTGGATTATTTCAAGTTTGCGTTCACAGACCCTCCAGTTTATAGCGATTTTGCGACCCTGCAAAATGCCACGAAAACAGCAGTTTTGCGCAAAAACTGGCATTAAAATACTCAGGAGGCCAGGTTCTCCAAAACATCTTTGATGCATGAAATGCACAAAGAAATCTCATCATTTGTGCCAAAAAAGAGCAGCCCAATCCACAAAAGACACCTGAATGTGCACATTTTGTATGCATGCCCATTCAGATAGCCTTTTTCACTTCCTTGTGCAAATCGGGGGGGGGGGGGTCTATTTAAAAGCGCATCCCAAATTTCCAAGCAAGATGCACTTTTAAATGTTCCGAAATTGTAGGCAACCCTATGTCCATGGGGGGTGGAGGGGTGGCTCAGCATGACAGGGTCTTTCCTGACCGTGGCATGCATTTTTTTTTAAGGTATGAACCACTGCTGTGTCTCTTGCATTTCTATTCCTCAAACAGGATATGCATTTGTTGGGTCGCATTTTACAGTGGCAGGTCCCTGAAGGGCCCGTCATGGTGAAATGCGCTGGGAGCCTGCATAACATTGTCGGGAGATCGCTTCTATTCAAAGCAGCTGGCAAGCGCACAATTTGCACTACAGCTCAGCCTCGTGGAAATGCACAGGACATCTTTGAGAATAAGGTGACCTGCTCATTTCCAAAAATGGGTTATCTAAAAATAGCATATCCTTGGCTCTTTTTCCCCATTATTTTAGGATCTGGGTCAAAATCTACGTTTAAAAAAATAAAAAAATGGTCACACTATGAGAGGGAAAGCGGAGAGAGGGGGAGTGATGGGTGAGATCTGAAGTGATCGGCAAGAAAGCAGAGGGAGAGCAGTGGGTCAGAGAAGGAAGTGGTGCACAAGAGAGCAGAGGAAGAGGTGGGCCAGAAATCTGAGAGTGAGCAGAGGTACAGAAAGTCGAGGGAGCGTGTGCTCGGGGGTAGCAGTGGGCCAGAAAGCAGAGAGGAAGCGGTTGGCCGGAAAGAGGCAGTGAGCTGCAGATTGGGGAAAAGGATGAGGGAAGAGTGCGATAGAATGGGAGAAAGGATGGAAGATGCAGAAGGAGCACAAAAGAATGAAGGACTATACTGCAGGAGGAATTGGAGTGCGTAAGGTGTGAGTTTTGAGTATGATTTGCAGCGTGGCAGGGGCTGAGGAGTGCAAATTGGGACTTGGCAGTGTGACATAGCACGTGAGTATGTGTATGACAGAGTGAGAGGTTCAGGAATGCAAGTTGTGATGGGAAATTGGTATGAAGTGTGTTGGTGAGAGAAGTGTGTGGGTGTTTGGGGGATTGGAGAACATAGATGGGGAATATTTCTAACATTGCAACAATTTAGTTAATACTGTTTAATAGGCATGCACATTCAAACAAACATTTTGCCAAAACAGACACTGTTCTGCCAAGCCAGAGACTTCTGGGACCCTTCCTATTAAATACTACAAGGGATACATAGTAATGACACCCTGGCTCTCTTGTAGCCTTGCGCTCTGCTTCTTTCTTGCAATGTGGCAATCTTACATCCTCCAGATAATACAAAATGTCCTGCAAAAGTGCTGCAATAAATAAAGGTTTGTGCCGCAATATTGGCCATTTCATGCTGCAAAATTTCCCATTTCATGCCGCAAGACCAGAACATATGCTTTGGGGCAGAGGACTGACTTGAAAACAGTAGAAAGCCACAGCAGTAAAATGCACAACTAAGAATAACACTGCACACAGAGGAAATGTGCACTGAAGGACACCCACCAAAGGAGAGACCGGCTGACAAGCATGCACAGAGCTGAAAAGCACACAGCTGAAAAAAATAACCAAATGCCCATCACTTTTTTGGGTGCCAAAAGCAACAAGATGTGTAACGAATGCATCTACATTCAGTATTGCGCCCAGAAGAGGACTGGCCTATAGGGAACCCTGAAAATTTCCTGATAGGCCTCCTCACCTCGGGCCTCTTTTCTGTGGCAATTGATTTTATTTCCAAATGTTCTCATAGGAAAAGCGCTGGACCTGGTTAAAATGTGTAATATGGGGCCACTTTGAACATTGTTTCCAGGGCCTCTTTTGGTTCCCAGTCCACCCAGGATAAATGCTGCAGATGTCCAGGGGACCTTTCACAAGTAGAATACCAAGTGGCTTTTTGCACATTCATGAAGGAGATTCAGCCTTCCCATATAATACACAAGGATATGAGGAGGACTAGTTTGAAGAAGACTGCCCTCACATAAGAGATGCCTTCAATATTACACTGCCAATTTTGCAGGGAGCACAGGAACACACCTATCTATAGGCAATGGCTAATTTAGACCTACTGATGAAAGAAAGGCAGACCGAGAGGAAACGAAAGTGCCATGGAGGCATTCAATCAGGCTTAGTTGTAATTCCACCAAAGGTTCCTTGCACTACTTACATAAACCCCAACACAGCAAAGGGTGATGGGCCCATCACTTAGAGCGAAGACATAGAGGAAGACTATCCAGATCAAGGGGATTGGTGAGTGGGAACAATATTCTGTGTATTCCCCAGAAAATAAAGGTCCAGTCCCTAGTGGTGGAGTCGGACATTGGTAAAGTAAGTGCATTCTGATCCTGAACGGGGATTTAGCATGATTAATATCCATGTGCAGGAGTAGGAAGAGAAAAGTGTAATTGAAGAAATGCTAGCCAAGCAAAATAAACGCAACATGCAAGCAACGCTGCAGCCCGATATGGTAATCTGCTTTAAAGAAATAGTTTTTTTTAAAACCTACCCATATGATACACTGGACATCAGAAGTCAAGTAAAGGCTGACTTTTTAGTGATAACAGCTACAAGAAAACGCAGCAGTCCCGAGTCCACAAGTGACGCTGTCTAGCAGATAGAGAATTGTATGCCATGGTGAAAAAGATGGCATTTACTGCTGCAAATAGAATATGTATCGCTAGTGCAATGGCACTTACCAAATGAAAGGACAGGATGAAATTCAAATGCTCATTGAGTTAATGTCAGAAGACATCGGGGAAGAAGCACAAGGTACTGCGTGAGAGTGCCATCAGGCTTTTAATGCTATAAAATGTAGTTTAGATGCCACAGTAACGGCCGACCAACTACAAACACAACAGTTATCAAACGATACTCATGGCAAAGGGTGACCTGATTCAGACCAAGACGCATTCATTTCTCCAGCATTGGATTGTTCAAAGATTCACATGCTGTTTGAATATTAACCATCATCAGGCTGGGAATCCTCAGTAACATTAAAGCAGTTTCATTCGAAATGAAAACTGCTATCACTTTAGTGTTCTCGGTTGTTTTGAGTCATTTTCCCCTCAGCCAATAGGCAGTACCTCCCATAGCTCCACCCCTGGAGGCAGGGGAGTTGCTAGGTCTGGAAAAGACCCGGGGCTACGCTGATGTCGGAACTGTTGGGACTGGGGGCTAGCTAGTCTTTTGGCTGTAGCTCCTGAGATTCTATCCGGGGCTACAACCAAAAGATCAGGGGCTATAGCCCCCTTAGCCCCCCCCTAGCAACGCCCCTGCCTGGAGGCCATCTTCCGATTCTTACAGCACATTCAAGTATTGGGAGTGCTCCTCGAGTTCTCTACTTTCATTCAATGTTTTTCCTTAAAAATGTTACATATTTCAAGACTGCTTTTAACACTTTAGGCAAGCTAAAGTACTTTTTCCTCTGGGGATTTAGAAGTCCTGCACCCATTTGGTGCTCCCCTAACGTGTACAGATCCCTGTCCCGTCTCCAAGGACTGTGTTTTGTCTTGCCCCATCATGGCTGAAGACTAAGAAAAGGGCTGTAAGGCCGGCTCCACCTGAAAAACATCTACATTGAAGATCAGCATGATGAGTGTCTGTATACAGACTTCTATTTTACCTCCTGCTCCATGTGCCACTCACAGGAGGTTTGTGGCCTGGCTGGATGAGAGGACTGTGGCTCTCGGACGCTACATCAGTGAGAAGCCATGCCTCACTATGCTGTGGCAAGCCCAAACGGTGTGCTATCTCTTCTATGAGGTTGAGATCCTACAAGGAGACTTCCTGTGGGGGAAATGGTGAGGAAAGGAGATACCACCCATGCCTTGTCTGCCCTGCAAAAGGCAGCCCTACTGCATTAATCATCATCACATAAACAGCTAACTTCGTTGAAGTACATGATGATGGCATTGTTGATGACACCATCGTCTGCACCGTCAACATTCAAGACGCCATTGCCTACTGTACGGCCTTCATAGACAAAGATTAAACAGTCAGCAACCTAATCAAAGCCTTCCCTCTTGATAATGGAGTAAACCACCAAACCCGCTTCGTCCTAGACTACAACGATGACTACCACGCTGACAATGAAAATCCTGTTGACAGAACCCTCCTCGTCAATGACCATGCCTTCTACAATTACATTGTTAACCACGAAATCCGCAGCACAGCCCTCTCCAACTGCTCCGTCAACAACCCTGTCGATGAAATCTGCATGTCCATGGCCATTGCCGACTCTGCTCAGCTCCCTGAAGAGAGGGGGGAAAAAAACACTCTTTACTCTCAAGTCCTATGTTCGCTCTGCCCTATCGAGACTATCAGATATGCCTGCTGAGGAAATTTTGGAGCACATGATCAACACAGATTTGAGAGCTGGAAGGTGGTGTCTAGTAACAGAAAAACAACCATTCCATCTTTGCCTCCTTTGCAACCACCTCATGCACCTTTACCAGGACGGCCAGTGACTTATCACACTCTACCAGAGCCTTACTACCTCTCCATGGACATCTTGTCCACTATACAAATGCTGGTGGCAGATTTGCAGAGGCGAGTTCCTTCTATTCCTCCTCCACAGGATCTTCCTCTTGTACCACCCAGATGCCATCATCACCACCCTCCATTGGCATCGCCTCCTCCAAAGGACCTTTCAGACTCAGATTCACAGGCGATTCCTCACTGGGGCACTGCGTCCACTGACTCTTTATCTTCAGGCGAGTTGGATGATTAAATGCTGGCCGATGGTGAACCTCAGGAGCTTCCAATCAGGGATTATCCTCCTGGTGAAGTTGGGACATTTCACACCATCCTGTCCAAAGTGGCTAAAATGTTTGACCTCCTCCCAACAGAACAGAGGAAGGAGAATTTCCTCTATCAACGCAGGGAGCAGGCACAGAAGGCCATAGTCTTCTAGACGACATTTGGGAGTACAGCCTGCTTACAAAGAAGAACCTGTTTACGGCAACTTCTAAAAGGGGCAGGTTTGACAGAAAATATAGGGCACTAGAAGTTGCCCTTAAATGGCTCTATAGCCAACCCAGTCCCGATTCCTCTCTGTCCGCGGTGGCATGCAATGGATTAACCAATCCCTCTTCTCTTGTGCTGTGCCTCCAGACAAGGTAGGGAGACAATTGGATGCATTCCCCAAAAGAATACTCTCTACTGTAGCTTAAACTCCCTCGCCATCTAGTCCTAATACAATCAGGAGCTGTGGTACAAGTTGGGCCCTATCCTCGATTTCTTGCCTGACAACAACAAAAGAAGCATTTGCGTTACTTTGTGAAGGTGAGGCTGCGTCCGACCATGCCATTTCATTGGCAGTTGATATGGCTGATACTGGTTTCGGCCAGATGGGAAATGTTGTTGTGCTACATCACCAGGCATGGCTCAAAGCCACAAACCTCTGCCCGGACATACATACCAAGACGATTGATATGCCCTTTGATAGTGAACATTGGGAAGACGGTGGATGATAACATTCAGGCCATCAAGACTGACACTAATACCACTTGAACTTTGTGCATCTTACAGCAGCATTAGTCATACCAGTCCTTTCGATCCAAGCAGTCCTGGTTCACCAGACCGGGCTGAGATTTGTGACCTGTGCTACGGTCCAGTCATATAGGAAGCCCAATGACGCCTCAGTTCCTCCCAGGTGAGATACCAACCCAGCAAACTGTCCTGACTGGAAGACATACCGCTCCCCCCACCCCACTTACGCACCCCAGTGGGAGAGCACCCTTTCAACATCAATGGGCTACCACACGTGGGTGCTTTCACTACTGCACCACGCCCATACTCTGGAGTTTGTGCGACGACCATGCAACATTCTGCCTGAAAAGACTTCTTCCACTTTTCTTCGGGGGCTGGAGACCCATACTGGACCTCTGTTTTCTAAACAAGTTCATACGATCCTAAACCTTTTGGATGGTCACACTGCAACACATCCTCAGTCAGTTATACCCTTTCTACGTCAATGGCTTACCACAGACAAGTGGGTGCTTTAACTACTGCACCACGCCCATACTCTGGAGTTTGTGCGACGACCATGCAACACTCTGCCTGCAAAGACTTCTTCCACTTTTCTTCGGGGGCTGGAGACCCATACTGGACCACTGTTTTCTAAACAAGTTCATACGATCCTAAACCTTTTGGATGGTCACACTGCAACACATCCTCAGTCAGCTAACAAAAGGGGATTTTCTATTGTGCCTAGTATGTGTATATCCTTGTCCCGATCCATTACTGCTACTGGACGTTTCTCCAATTTACCATGACACAATTTCACTACCAGTTCAAGGTCCTACCCTTTGGCCTCAAGTCTGCTCTCAGCAGCGGCGCACCATGGAGATCAGCTACCAATGTCTACACGTACCTAGGTGACTGTAGGGCCCCGTCTTTTCACTTTGCAGCTATTTCTGGCGCTTGGTCTCACAGCCCTTGGCAATAGGCTGTCCAAGTACTCCACCTCCCACTGGCTTTTGGCTTGCATTTGTTTGTCATCAATAGGCCGCTTCTGGGTCCACCTATGGCACATTCCTCAAGTGCTGTCCCGTCTACCACTGCCTTCCTCTCCAGTGTTTGCCTCATGGACTACCGCAGGGCAGCAACGTGGAGGTCTGTTGACACCATCACCAAGTTCTACTGTATTTACAGAGACTCTGCAGAGGAGTGCAGAAATACATATGATTGCCTAAGGTGAGCTTTATCCTGAATGTGAGCCTTATCCCCCCCTCGCCAATTTAGAATTGTATACATAGATGTGTTTATGTATACATACTACCGGGCAATCTATTCAAATAGCATGTGGATATATGAAAGATCCAATGCTGGGGAAGGAATATGTTATTTCCCTGTATCTCCTGCTCTCAATAATTGGTATTGCTCATAGATTCACATGCAGCCCTCCCACCACACCAGCCTGGGGCTCATCTGGATTCGTTTTGGCACTGCCCAGTAAGTTATGGGAATCTGAAGATGGCCTGCAGTGATGAAACTATGGGAGGTACTGCCTATTGGCTTAGGGGAAAGTTACCGAGAGAACACTGAAGTGATTGTGGTTTTCTTCATTTCATATGAAACTGCTTTCATGTTACTGAGGTTTCCCAGTCTGAGTGCGGGGAATATTCATACAGATTGTGTATCGATTAAAAATACCAATGCTGGCGACCAGGAGTTACAGGTAAGCAACATTCCTTTTATAACACTAGATGCTGAAAACCTCTTTGTCAATGCCTTAGAAATGGCAAAGAGATAATTCAACCGTGAAATCACTTGGAACGCTAGCAAGCAACCCATACACAAGAAGGGGAACCACTCAGACCAGATGAGTTTTTATCCCAGCAAACACCTAGCTAACAACAGGCATGTCAGACCTTTTAGCCACCCCATAGTACCTGGACACAGGGACAACAAGGGTACAGTCAACCCTATTAGCAGCCGAGCCGATATCCTCCGTGTAGGAGTCTGACAAGCAAGGGGTTGACGTGGCTCCGCCAATGACAGAACGGCTATAAAGCAGTGCCAACCACACATCAGGAGCCTATTATTCCCCAGTACTTGTGAGCATTTGCTTCTTTGCATTCACCACAGCCCAATGTCTTTTTTACACAACATATTGCAACTAGATCAATTGTGCGTATTCCTTGTACAAGATACCACCCAGAAAATGATGCATTCAAAAGGAGCACCTAAGTCCATCGTAAACTCATCCAAACAAAAAGGTTTCTGGGAGCAGAACGAGACTCCAGTTAGGCTCTTACCTTCCCATCACAAGCAAGGAGTCAAGCCTACATGGCACCGTTTCCTTTTTATCAAATGTCAAACAAAATGCAGGGCTAAAGATGATGAAACTGATGGGCATGATGGCATCACCTTTAGCTTGGTACCACACACCAGATTTCAACTGAGACTATTCCAGGAAGGTCTCAACACAGGGAATTTGGAAGATATAGAGGTAGAGATGCAAAATATTATCAATGCACTCCTAGTGGAAGAGGCTGAACATGTACCACTGAAGCTACCTTCACAAATCCCATCCTGCAGTCAACCGTTCTGATGATTGATGCTTCCATAACAAAGTGGGGAGGCCAGCACGTGTCCTGCACAATACAAACGATGTGGACACATCACGAAGCAAAGTTACACATCAATGTCTTTTAGCACGTGGCGATTTGTCTACTTTCACACAGCTTTCTGCACAAGTGCAAGGCCAGATTGTCCTCAAAGGAATGTATGGTACAACATCAACAAACATGGAGGGACTCCCACCCAGGCACTATACCAAATAGTACAACTCGTTTGGTGCTGGTGCAAAAACAGTGGCAAATCCCTACCAGGGATTGACAATGATTGCTATTTTATACTCTGCCGAATCACCACCATAATGGTCTCAAAGCACCTATTCTTGTCTGAGGTTTAGAGTGTAATACGGACCTGCCCCTGGATCAGAAGAGTTTAGACTTCTGGAGCACAATTAGGATAGAGGTAGGGAGGTGGGATAGAGAAGGTAGGAAGACAAATGTGGATGAGAGGAGATAGAAGGGAGCTTGAGATGTGGAAAGATGATGTAAATTGTACATGTAATAGAATGGATGCCAGAGGGGCTCAAGAAGTGCTTGGCCTATCGAAAGTATTGTCAGAGATAGGTTTGACCAGGATCACCAATTGGATAAGGCTGTGCCCCATAAAAGGTCTAGAGAAGCGGACTTCAAAGGTCAAGGTTTTGGGAGGATAGCTCGGGGGCAACACGCTCACACGCAGAGCAACACAGGTTCGATCCCCGGTTCTGCACTTATAAACCTCTGGGTATTAAGTGTGTTATAAATAACCAATTATAATTATAAAAGTTATATTTAATTATAAAAGTAAAAAAGGGGGATGTTTATTTATTAGAGCTTTGGAGACTGTGAAAAGGATTTAGAGGTGTAAACTGAAAAAACACCCATTAGGGGGGTTTAGCAATAGAGAACAGCATTGAGTCTGTTTTATGTTGTTACAGCAATACAAAATTAATTTAATAATTTATGGCTATGTTGAAATCAAACAAATTAGAAACAGGCAATGTCGGCTAGCCAGTCTAAAGAACGTCCTTTGTTGTGTGTGGGGTGGTGGATGCAGTGACTAAAGTCGACTGTGGATAATGAGTTGGCGAGAGAAGTGGCTGATGTGTCATTGAGGCCTAGGTTCAGGCCACTCAGAAGGAGTATTTGTGAGGACGGTTTAGTGTTTTCTTGTAAGATTTGAAGGTCTTCTTCAAAGGTGAAGATGGGGCTGGGCGGCCGGTAGACTAGGTGAGCAGTGATAATGTTGGATGGGGATATGGGCATTTTTAGTGAGAGGATACCACAGTTGTTGTTAAGGGAGGTGTTGGCTTGTCTGATGCATGGGCGGTCTTTGCTGATAATGGCTACTCCACCTCCTTTGGAGTCTAGTTTGTCACTCCTGTGGATGGTGTAGCCTGGTGGTATGGGGAGGGAGAGAGCTGGTCCTGCGGCCGCGTGGTGCCAAGTTTCCTTGATTGCTAGTGCATCAAGGTTATTGGCTGTTAGGAGGTCGAGGATGTCGAGAGTGTGGGCTGCAAGGGATCGGTCATTGATATGGGCTAGTTTGTATCTTCCTGCCTCCCGGCAGAGTATACTAATTTTACTCTTGCGATTGGACTACCCGCTGTGTCGCGTAGCATACAAAACATCTCACTCCAGGAGACTTAATCAGTCGACTCACCTTCCGCAATCTAGGCCAGCTCCCTTGCTAACAATTACAGGGATACTGTCATCTATGATTTGAGCTATAACACAAAACCCACAGGAAAACCACTATTTACATAACCTCTGTCATCCGTGCCCTCAAGTTAATAGTCTAGGTTATTCAACAGAATCGTTTACCTCTAAAACCAAATGTGCACTAAACATAGAAAAGGACTTCTACCTCTGCTCCTGTCCCATCTTACTCTGACAATGCTAACCAATACTTTCGACAATACTCTGCGATACTAAACAATACTCCACAATACTCAATACCCTGCCTCGCACCCACAGTTGCCGTTCGACAGGGTCAATACTTACACTCTGTGGTCTGCTGGCGCTGCTCGGCTGCCGACTCCTCCAGAAAGTGCTCACTTTCCCATCCTGGTCTGCCTGGACTCCTCGCTGACTTCGGGCACGATGATTTCCAAAGGGGCTCCAGACGGCCTTTCCACAGGCACACGTTTTCCCGTCTTCTCAATATGCGAGGGTCCTGCAGCCTTTCAGGTTCCATGGCGGAGGAGACGACCTGGTGCCGGGCTGGTACTGCCAACCATCCTGCTAGTGCATCAAGGTAATTGGCTGTTAGGATTTCAAGAGCGTTGGCTGGCAGGGATTGGGCATTAATGAGGGCTAGTTTGAGAGAGGGGCTCTTAGGGGCAGCTGATTCTCTGGACGTGGGTGGGGAGGCTGGGTGTCCATGCTGGATGGGGGCGCAGAGGCAGTGGCAGTGGGCATGCAGGCATTGTCAGAGGGCACACAAACAATGGGCGGGGTCATGACAGTGGCAATGGGTCTGTTACCACTGGAGCTATTGGCATTGTGCTTGCCGTTGATTGTGGTCTAGGCGCTAGCATTGAGCAAGTGGGCATTGGTAGTGTTGGGGGAAACTCCCAGGTATACCAGAGGGATACTGGAAGTTCGCAGACTTGGAGGGCCCAAAACCTCCCTCGGGATACACAGAGGACTCAGTCAACGGCAAGTTCAAACTGCCGTTTATTACAGACAAAACCAACAGGGATCGACACAGGGACAGAGAATTTTTCATGCACATCCCGGCTCGCAAGCAGTTTTTCCCCTCAAATGGCGTCAGCACTTCGTCACAACCTGGGCCCTTCTCTGGAAAACCTATCAGGCCAGGTGATTGGATACTGAGCACTCTATAACCTATACAGGACACTATGGATGTTATTCTACCGGCCCTCGCATGTCAGGTGGCTGGCCTGTCCCTTCCCCAAAATCCAACTTACTACATTGTTGCAGAGTAGTGGACGTAGCATTGGTTCTTGCCTGTTGCTACCCACCCCTAGGATGCTAAACTGTGATTGGCTAGAGCTGATGTCCCCAGGCCTGGGACCCGAAATGGTTCTCAGCTCACTGTGTACCTTTTCAATGTGATGAGAATGATTATGTGTCTGTATTGTAACTTGTGTGTACCACCTTTGCTGTATGAGAATATTCTCCTGTCTGGCGCATTACTTGTTGCATACTTGTTGCAGTTTGTGCAGTTTGTGTCTGGCTGTCTGAGACCGGCTCTCCTTTCTCAACGCTGATCTCTGCCCAGTATCTGCTTCGGGCTCGGAAGATGTTTAGAGACCATGAATTTGAGCTCTGCAGCTCTGAATTACGAGGATGTATTCGTATTTTCTGCAGCTGGTCCCTTTGTCGTCTGGGGATTGGAATGTCATCCGTATGTCTTGACCTTGGCTGCAGGTCATGTCCCACATGCCTTGCTCTTTGTCCAGCCTGAATCAGCTCAGCTCGTCTCTTGCTCAGAGGCCTGAGGCCTGCTGTAATTTTCCTAAAACTTATAATGTGGTTTCTCCATTGTCCATGTAATACTACATTCTCTATGAGTTAGCTGTACGTGGTTTGATCATGTTCCATATATATAGTCCTGTATGTCTACGTGACTATATTCTCTACATGTTAGTAACCCCTGGCTCTGTCAGGTCCTTGCAGGTGCTCCTGCAGTTCCATAGAATTATTCAAATGGAAGCATCTGCAAGCTTTGCTCAGGATCTCTTGCGCCTTGCGCTTTCTGCGTAGCTGCACTTGGCTAATGACAAAATAATAAACGGAATGACAGTATGTATATGTATCTGTCCTCTAACAATAGAACTGTACGCTCGTTTTCTTCATGGATTCGAGTGTGTGTTTGTGTCCCGATGTGCGGATGGCACGTGTGCTTCATGTCTAATTCTGCTGTGTTGTGGTGCCTCTAATGATGTCAGCAACATGGCTTCTTGGTGTTTAGTCCAGGCTGTCCATACAGGTGTCTCTGACCATGACCTGCGGATCTTCATTCACGCATGGATAGATCTGTATGTCCCTTGGTCGGTATGTGCAGCTGAGCGGATACCTCTCAACGTATTTGTCAATCATCGGCCCATTAGTAATTCGTCCAAAATAGAATGGGGGATTTTGGTGTTTTCTGGCCTTCTTCCTTGTCATATATTTGGTAGGAGGGGGAGGTGGCGGTAGGATTCCTACTCCCTCTTCAGTAGTAGGCGGACAAGTAGATACAAGAGGCATATTTGCTTTGGGGTCAGGCATACCGGTAATCACAGTTGGCAAGCAGGCATTTTCAGTGTGCAGGGGTAGTCTAGGGGCCAGACTTGAGGGCTGTAGGTGCGTCAGGGGCAGGTTGTTTCTATTCATACAAGGGAATATTAGTGCACACCTCTTTTCAGAAGCTATGCTTTCAAAATTCTATTGCTCATTAAAGAGTACTTAAGGTGCAGGGGAGAAACTGTGGTCCTGGCACAGAACCACAACAATATCGCACAGAAGAAAAGAAGATCCAAAGGTCGAATACTCCTGTTCCCTGTACACTGTCAATACTGTACAAAACAGTCATAATTTTACAGTGGAACTCTCAACATTTAGTCAACGTAGTTGATCAAAAAAGACATGTGTATTGAGTGTTTATATAAAAAATATAGAATTTTAATAGCAAACAATATCAAACAATACAGTGCATAAGTTCGCTTTCTTTGGCTGACGCATTTCGAGGTGAATACCTCTTCTTCTTGTGCCTTACAGACTGCGAAAAAAATATCATACAGTGGGACATGTCAGTCTTAAGTTCATTCAAAAATGATGTACAATCTATGCAATTGATGAGTTTAGAGACATTGGCCCTCATTCGATCCAAATTCGCAATACCTTTACAAAATTCAAATGGTGAAACAATTTTTTATGGATAAAATGAGATGATGCCACATTGGTAGATATCATTCAGACACTTAAAATTCAGGTAGTTGCTTGAGAATACCAAGAGCTTTTACTTAGCTGTTCTAAAGGGCCATATAGTGTCCACATTTGCAATACCTTTACAGCATTCAAATGATGAAACCAGTTTTTCTGGATAAAACTAGAGGATGCCACATTGGTGGATATCATTCAGACAATAAAAATTCAGGAAATTGCTTGAGAATATCAAGAGCTTTTACTTAGCTGTTCTATAGGACCATACAGTGTCCTTTAAACAAATAGATGAGTGTAGAACAGGATAATAACCATTATATATAACATTTCATGGAGCAGTCCTCATTCAAACCCTTTGGTTGCACTGTGTTTAGTAAATGGACCCAGTACATCTCTCTTTGTAAAAGAAGGGGTTGGTAGTTGCCCCCCCCCTTCCTGTGGGCGTTTTACAACCTCCAATATCTGAAATTTCAATTGAGCGAGTGTGGAGTTGCTCTGAGAAGTGTCTTGATCCCGATAAGGAACACGAGATGTACTGAGTTGTCTCTGAGGGAAGGGATTGTCCGGCTTTACTTCGCGACCTAATGTATGTAGGTGAGGCTTATAAGAAAGATGGGGGAACAACATTGGCTTATAATATTCAATCCTCTGGGTGTAATGGGATCGGAGAATGATGATGTTTAGCTCACAGGGACTCGCCCTTGATTAATCCAGCTAGATTGGCAATTGAATGGCCTCTCACAAACAAATAGGGTCTCATCCAGATGGCTCCATGATTAGACGATTTAAATATATTGAACTGATTAATGCATCTATAGTGACTCTTTGAATACAATGGGCCTCATTACAAGTTTGGCGGTAGCCTTGCCAGTAAAACCGGCAGGCTGCCGCCAAACTTGCCATTGTTCCGGCACCCGCAAATGGGCAATTACCAGGTCATTTCGGCCTTGCCCGACCCGATAATTTCCCTTTCACGGGCGCCGGAATGAAATGCTCCCCATTCCCATTTGAGCACCATAGGGCTCAATGGGAATGGGGAGCATGGTAGCACCGGCACCATTCACACTGGTGCCGGTGCTACCGTCTGTGTCTGTGGGTGGGTGCCGGTCCGCCCGCCAGCCGGGTCAGACGGGAGGATGCCCGCCCACAGAACACGTACTTTGCCGGTCTGGGAACTACGGTAACGGCAAGCTTACCGGTAGCGTAGTTCCCGGTCTGGCAAACTTGTAATGACCCCCAATGTCTCTAAACTCATCAATTCCATAGATTGTACATCATGTTTTAATGAACTCAAGACTGATATGTCCTTCTGTATGATATTTTTTTCACAGTCCGTAAGGCTCAAGAAGAAGAGGTATTCACCTCAAAACGCATCAGCTGAAGAAAGCAGACTTATGCACTGTATTGTTTGATATTGTTTGCTGTTAAAATTCTATATTTTTTATGTTTATGTTTATGTTTATTATTTGTAATGCGCACCTAACCCAGGGGTAGCAGGGCGCAGAGGCATCAAGAGGATTGTAAAGCTTAGTTACAGAGGCGCAATAGGTGGAATCCAGCTAGGGTTACATGGCTGAAGCATCAATACAGTGAGAGCAAGTACTTCAAATTATAGATACAGGGATATACAGAATTTACAAGTTATATAAATTAAATCGAAACATAGGAGATCAGTGGCTATACATAGTTATACACAATTTGCAGGAAAATATAGCACAGAAGGGAGGGACGTTAGGTATCATGTTCCTTGAGCCAGTGGATAGTGTTCGATCTGAATTGTAAGTAAGGACAGTCTTCCCTAATGGCAGGTGGTAGAGAATTCCAGAATTGAGCCGCTTTAACCGGAAAGCTGTTCCCCCCCAGACATAGTGCGTTTGAATCTTGGCACTAAGAGGAGGTTGGAATTAAACCTTCTGGAGGGGCAGCAGGAGACTGGTCTGGTGAATCTCGTGATCAGGTATTGAGGGACAGCTTGGTGTAAGCATTTGTGAGTCAGGGCGATGGATTTAAGGAAGATTTTGTCTTTCGTTGAAAGCCAATTAACAGATCTTCTGGTCTCTGAGATATGGGCTTTCTTCGAGAGGCTTAGAGCAGCTCTTAGAGCATTGTTTTGTTGGATTTGAATTTTGTTGGTGATGTATTTGTTACTGCCTACATATAGAGCATTACAATAGACCAATTTAGATAGGATCAAAGCTCTGGCTAGAGTGATACAGTTGGTGGATGACAAGAATGGTTTGGCTGCTCTAATAAATTTACATGTATAGGATGTAGCGGATGCTAAAGCGTTAACTTGTTTATTGAAGGTGAGTGTGGAGTCTAGGTAGAAGCCTAGAGTTTTGACCTCCTTGGCTACGGTGATCTTATTGTTGTCAATAATAAAGGAAGAGTAGTTTTGGCCTCGTTTGTTGAGGTTAGGTGTGGTGCCTAGAATGAGGAGTTCTGTTTTGTCATCATTCAGGCATAGACCATGTGAGGCCATCCATGCCTGGATGATGAGGTACACTCTATTTACAAAGGCCAAATCCTTGTCATAATCCCCCATCAACGGGATGAGGATCCGAGTATCATCAGCATAATTAGTATAGGTGATACCCAGACCATCTAGATCATCGAAAAGGGGCTTTGTAAAAATGTTGTACAGGGTGGGGGAGACACACGAGTCCTGAGGCACGCCACAGGTGATCGGCGAAGAGTCTGCGGCTGCTAGTGGGGAGAAGACTCGCATAGTGCGGTTGTTGAGAAAGGATTGGATCCAGTCGGTAGCCCCCTGTGAGAAGTGGGCTGCCAATTGTAGGTGATTGCAGAGAATCAGAGAAGCGTGTGAATGCCACTTTCCTGGCGAAGCGTGTTCACGTCCCGTGTGAGGCCGGTGAGCGGATGATGGGCAGTCATCTAAGTGCCTAACACCTGCGGGGCACAACACCGCGCCCTTGGCCTTCCCGGGTTTTGCCGCAAAGGGTCAGTGCGTGGATTTCATTGTACGTGTGGGCAAAGAAAAGCGTTGAATGTGGCTTTAAGCGTCGTATAGAACGAAGATCGAGCAGCATGTTCTTCAGACCAGCAGAGCACAACACAACGCCTTTGGCCTGTGCAGGCTTTGTTGCAGAGGGTCGGCTGCATGGATTTTATCATTCGTGTGGGCGGAGAAGAGCGTTGAACGTGGTGTCAAGTGTTGTGTAGAAAGAAGAATCGGGCAGCATGCTCAGCAGACCTGCGGAGCACAACACTGTGCCCTTGGCCTGCGTGGGCTTTGCCGCAGAGGGGCCGGTGCATGGATTTTATTGTTTGTGTGGGCAGAGAAGAACGTTGTACGTGGCATCAAGCCACGTGTAGAAATAGGAATCGGGCAGCATGCCCTGCAGACCTGTGGAGCACAACACCGTGCCCTTGGCCTGCACTGGTTTTGCCGCAGAGGGTCGGTGCGTAGATTTTATCATACGTGCGGGCAGAGAAGAGCGTAGAACATGGCGTCAACTGTTCTGTAGAACGAAGAATCGGACTGCGTGCTCTGCAGACCCGAGGAGCACAACACTGCTCCCTTGGCCTGCGCAGGCTTTGCTGCAGAGGGTTGGGTGCGTGGATTTTATTGTGTGGATTTATTTAACATGTGAATGCAGCAAGACACAGACTAGTCCATTTGTCTTTCTCCCTCAGATCAGGGCCTGAAACCTGCTGTTGATGCACATTTATGTGCACAAAGATTATTTATTGACATAACTAATTTGATTCGTTTTAGGCCAGTGGTTTTGAGGTTAAACACTTTCCTGCAACAGGTACTTTAACTAACACCTGTTCTCTTTTACCAGGATTGAAACTAATCGGGTGCAAATTGCGTACAGCTAACACCAAGAGTGTCTGTATAGTATGGCAATTCATGCTCTTAAGCAAAACTGTTACTCTTTTTTAGTCTTTTCTAAATATCTCTCGCTGTAGTACACGTCAATGGGAAAATACAATGTTCCCTCTTATTTCTACATTGCCTCCGAACCCTCTAATTGCAATAATGTGCAGGAGAGGCATAGGAAAATCACTGCCCTGTCATCATCTGCTTATCATTTACGGCCATCATGACAGGTGGTTGGAGAACAAGAACATATTCCCTTCTCTGTAGCCCATCCAGTGAGTAGCCTCTTACTGCACCAACTGATTGGTTAGAGCCCTAAAAGCAGGCCTTTATGGAACCTAGTGCTGCTACTTTGGTGAAGTTGTGGGCTGGAAGCGCAAGTACAGCAGGGGAAATATAGTTTCCAATCTACCCAGCTGGTATGATATACTATGGAGTAGAAAAGCCTATTGGCCCACCTCAGAAAGGGCTCAGTCTGCTCTCCACAGCCCTACTCATGTTTGTGAGGATGGTAAGAAGGCCCTGATGTTCAGGCCATAAGGTAGTTCATTGGTGGAAGAGCTATCAATCTAGGTGTCACAGGCGCTGAACTGCCAAAGCAGCTCTAACTGTCAACCGTGATGCGCGAGTCCCTCAGGCAACTTTGTCTACAGCATGTTTCTGGCAAGCAACTACAGGCCACAGCTAGACAGCAGCAAAAGGGCTCAGAAATGCTTCTATAACACAACAATAAATTGGAGGGGCTAGTCAGTCTGCCACGATTATTGGATCCACAATGGAGCTGGCTTGGCCCTTCAGGTAAGAATGTTTCCGTGTCCAGAATTGCCCCAGAACCCGTATATATTGACCATCTATTGTGAACCAGGCAATGTTACTAACAAAGCTCTGACTTGTCCAGCGCCACTATAATGTTACTGACAGCAGTCCGGTACGTTGAAAATACATTGTAACCAGCAGCACTCTTGACATAGAAGTCATCCTAGTGATATTTAAATATGAATCAAATCCCTAATGGTACTGGCAGTTCTCTGTGTTAGGGAGATTCTCCAGCATGGGGTTTGGCATGGATTCACATGCTCATGAATATTCCCTGTCGTCAGGCTGGGAATCCTCGGTAAAAGAAAAACAGTTTCACTTTCACTTACAAACTTTATTTCTCCTTTATACCAATCACTGTCCACTGGGTCATACTGCCCCATCCAATGACAGTCCTCTCCCTAAGCCCCTCCTCTGGCAGCCATCTTCAGAATTTTACTGCACGCTTCAGTGTTGAGAGTCCTCGAGTTTGTTCTTCGAGCTACTTCTGCGATTATTCATGTTTTTGGATGGAAAAAGGTTCTATTTTTGTTCAAAAGGAACCTGTGTGCTATTTTCTTCATCTGCCGACAGCGGGGACCCGTTGTGAGTGAATTTCAGCACCCCTCAAGAGCGAAGATCGTCGAAGATTCAAGGCCTACTTCGTGCTCTCCGACCATGATGGAGGAGAAGAGGGAGGGAAGGTCCCTCTTCAAGCAATGCAGCAAATGCGGGCTACGGAATGTGTTTATGGAAGACAAGCACCTGAAATGCCTCTACTGCCTGCATCCGGACCATAAGGAAGTGGAGTGCGAGATATGCCTGGGGTTCTCCAAGAAGATGATGAGGGACAAGCACAGTAGACTGGCGGCGTGGCTTAACGCCAAGGCCTCTGACCCATGCTCCAGGCAGGGTCATGCCTCACCCAGGGCCGGCCGGTCCGAGGAGCGCTCTTCTAAATCCTTTGAGGGCGTCTCATCCATGGGGGCCCAAGACAAGGCCAAGAACCGCAAGTTCGAGTCCACCGGGTTCACAGTGGAAGAGGGTCCCAAAGGGCATAGGGCACGATCAACACCACCCTCCGCTTTCATTGCCAGCCGAAATCGAGCTCCTCCTCGAAAAGGAAATCATCTACCCTTGCTAAACTGCCGGAGAAATCCAAGAAGCAGCGGACGGAGGAGAAGAAGGGCGAACAGCCCAAGCAGGCCCAATCGGCACAGCCTAAGACTTTGACATCGACAGAGTTGGCGGCTGCTGCTACCAGGTAAGCTAAGGGTGCTGACCCTGCGAATAGCCCCCTCCCGCGGCGCAGAAGTTATCCCTGACCCCAAGGTGCAACACTGCTGCAGTGACTTTTGCAAAGTCAGCTGGCACGCCAGAAGGGGGCACACCAGCTCAGGCCCCGGTTCAAGACCCGCAGGGTGGCAAAACGGGGGTGGCGAGAAGGCCCCAAAACAGCCCTGCCAGACTGTGGCCCAAGCCATGGAGGTCCCATCCACGGACCACGTTAACCAGGAGTCCTTACATACAGTCCACAAGGATATGGAAGAGGACGACGACGGCGCAGGGCCTAGTATTCCGGTCCTGCCATCTCAGCCGAGGGACATTTCTTTGGACATTCTGTTGACCTTGCACACGTTGGTGTCAGAGATCCAGAGGAGGATGCCCCTGCACCCGGCTCCGGTGGTTCCCCCGGTCCCAGATCAGCCTCCAACGAAGAAGAGGAAGCATCATCCGACGCCCCCATTTCAACCTCCACGTCCGGCCCCTTCTCCCCCAGCACACCCAGACACAGGTACAGGGATGGATACGGCAACGACAACGGATGACAACGAGGATATCGTCACAGCGGACGGCTGTTAGGAAAGATTTCATAATTGTATGTAATTTTCCCTCCATGTGTCAACCCCCACACTTTCTGCTGCTGTTTAGACACCATTGACTGACTTTGCCAGAGAAGCACAGCCTTCAGCTGCACTCCTCTGGGCTTTCGCTCACTTTTTATGGGGAAACTGACATGCCCTTAAGACAGTCATTACTGGGAGACTTAGTTTCCCTTAGTCCTTTCCTCATGTTGCAGCTTTTGTGCAACATGTAACAAGTGTGCACTGTATCTTTCCATACAGCACACTTGGGTCTATAGTCATTCCAAAGGCCCTAGAAACTCTCGCTGGACTTTTTATGAACTGTGCAGATGTGTCAGGGACAGGACTGGTGGCAGCTATCTTTTTGCATTATTTTTAACCCTTGCCTGCCATGTTAACTGCGTTAACTGCGTTTGGCACGAATAGGTGGCCTGGCTCCAAAATGGCCATGCCACGAGGTTCTTTGTCCTGTCCTTTGGCCATCTTGCCCCTTCACCTTCCCCAGGTCGAGTCGACCCGGGTCAGTCATTATTTGGTCATGCTCTTTTCTCGCGAATCCCAATGCTTTCACAGGCTTCTGCATGCCTTGTGTGTGTGCCTCCAGGATGTGGGCTGGAACGTCTGGTTCCAATAAACATCCTGGGTGCCAGAGAGTCTGAAGTGCCATGAATGCCTGGGACCACTGTGGTCTGTGATTGGTCCACCTATGGAGTGTGTGTTTGTGAGCAGATCTCCCATTGGGTCCTCTCTGTTTTGGCGCGAAGGGAACTTTGGATAAGAGGAGGCTGAAAACACTAATACCATGTCGATCTCCTGAGTTCACAATGAACAAAGGATAGGATCCAAGTATCCTGCAACACAAAGCCGAGTAGAGGAACTGCTGGTGACCCGCTGGAAGGTGTGGAACCCTGAGCCCGCTGTCGTCCCGTGGGACCCCTCTGCATCTGGTCGTCCTAGAAGGTCTATGAAGAAACTTCGACCATTGGAATAGTGGGACCAACTATTCTCGGCACCTTCATCAAACCCTGCAAGTAAGCTTTCTCGGATGTGTCCCTGGGCCAACCAGTGGACTGACCAGCTTACCCAGTTGCTTTGCTCTGTCACCGCCACCGTTTCAAGGACGCCCTCGAAACTTGGTATACTGCTAGCTCAGTGTCCCCGGCTCCCTCACACCGAATTTCATACAAGTGGCGTTCAGAGGTCTGAAGTCAGACGACTGTGCCAGGACTGGAGTAAGCGCGGTTAACGTGTGGTCCTGCCGCGGCAATGTCCTTTGCAAGTTCGCTGCACTTGTGACCCTCTTGCCCCTGAAGCCTGTGGCAGTGAAACTGGGTCGATTCCTCCACCTGGAGCAGAGAAATCGCCACTGTCTCGTTTGGGAATCATCGCTGTATCTCAGGAACTGAAAGGTGCCGAGACGTCCTTTCTGCTGCATTCGAACCTGCCAGCGAAGTGGACTGAACTGGCGAAGTTTGGGTCTGCCAGCATCAGGGTCCGATGAGTTCTCCTTACCCCAACCAGTGGCCCCTAGCGCAGGAGCCCATTTTTACGCACAAGTGGCCCCTGAGGGTCCCTCTCCTTTCCACTGCTATTGAGAAATAGCGACTCCGCACTCTAGAACTGCCTCTGCCTTCAAGTGGAGGTCCTTCTTGAATAGGGGGAACTTGTTCTGGATCGCCTCATCCACCTTCCTGAGCTGCTAGAGACCCTTGAAGAGACCCTAATCCGCCCATTGGCACACGCGCATGCATGTACTATTGAGCCCAAGGCCCCTCTCTTCGTAGGGCTTGGACTGCCTCTTATTTAGGTGTATTACTGATGTTGAACTGGGTCTAAAGATTAACTGCACTGCCTGTTTCCTTCCCCTCTAGGTTGTCGACATATTTTGTGCAGTCACCCCTTTAGACCCCCATGGTCTTGTATATATATTGTATTGATTGTGATGTATTGGTTTACCTAGTAATACTGTGATTCTTTGCTATGGTCTATGTTACAAAGGCCTTGTAATAAATGTGTCTATATTTTATATATAACACCTGTCTAGAGTAATTTTAAGTGTCCTTGCTTTGTGTGCTCATTTAGGTCTTTTAGTCACCCTCACCCCTCCTGAGACTTAGCCTTGACCGCCTGCCAAAGCTACCCTGATTGGTCTGGCTTGTCCAGAGGTTACCCTGTTCTAAGAAACTAGGTTGGCCTTCTGAACATCTGCCCACCAGGTCAGAGTTCAGAAATCCTTCTTAACAACAGCGAGTCTCCGCATTTGGATGCTCCACATAGGGTGTCCCCACCGGATGAAGTGGGATCATTCCACTCCATGATCTCAGAAGCCCCTGAGCTATTCCAGCTTGTGACCAAGGAAACCAGGAAGGAGGGTACCAGAGGCGCGAGGACAAGAGGAAGACGATCATGGCGGTGCCCCTTCTGGACGATATGTGGGAAGAGGGCCTGGCCCTCATGAAGAACATATGTATGGCTCCAGCCAAACGGGAGAGGCTAGAGAAGAAGTATCGGGTGCCGGACTCCGCACCCAAGTGCCTGAGGTTGCAGCCATCGCCGGATTCGGTGGTATCGGCAACCGCGAGGAAATGGTCGACAAACCCGTCCTCGTCTTCTTCGTTCCCTCCGGAAAGTGAGGGGAAGACGATGGACTCCATGGGAAGGAAGGTGATTTACACTGCAGCATCCACTATCAAGGTGGCCAACTCATTGGCCATCCTAGCCAGGTATGACAGGGAGCTGTGGTACAAGCTCGGCCCTATTCTGGAGTTCCTCCCTGATGATGAGAATGGAGGCAATCGCTCTTTTCCAGGAAGGGGAAGTAGCGCCAGATTACGCCATCACAGTGGCGTTGGACGCTGCGGGCACAGGGTTGCAGCAGATGGGGAACGGTGTCTGTCTTCACGCCAAAGCTGGATGATGGCCACGAATTTCCACCGGGAGGTCCAGGCAAAGGTGCTGGATATGCCCTTCGACAGAGAGAATGTTTTTGGGAAGGTCGTCGACGAGTCCCTCTAGGCCATAAAAGCAGATGCAAAGATGGCCCGTTCCCTGGGCACTCTCCAGCAGCATCGCTCTACTTTTCGCTCCTACAGGGGAAAGTCGAGCGGGTCTTCCAAAGGTTTCTCCACTTTGTACCATCAGCCCCCCAGATCCACAACTCAGGAAGCCTACAGAGGCTGTTCACAGGCCTACGGTAGCAGAGGACAGCGTTGTTGTCGCCCGCAGGGCAGGAAGCCGGCACCAAAGCAAGCCTGAACCGGCTGGGATGTCGAGCCCCCACTCGTGCACCCCGGTGGGAGGTCTGCTGACGAAGTTCATCAGTGAATGGAAGAAGATCACCACTGACATATGGGTGCTCGACACTCTTGCCCAGGGACACACCCTGGAGTTTCAACGCAGGTGTCTGCGATCCCTCCACTTACCTGTCAGGAGCAGCACATCCCTCAGCTCCTGGAAGAGATGTGGGCCATGCTGCAAAAAGGGGCGATAGAGCTAGTTCCCCAACGGCTCAAGAGTCTATTCCAGATACTTTCTGGTCAGAAAGAAGACAGGGGGCTAGAGGTCCATGCTAGGCCTACAACATCTGAACAAATACCTAAAGTCCCAAAAGTTCAGGATGGTCACATTGCAGCACATGCTCGGCCAGCTGGAGAAAGGAGACATCAAGATGTAGTTGGACCTGAAGGATGCCTTCTTCCATGTACCCATTCACAAGAAACATCAGAAGTTTCTATGTTTCGTAGTGCAGGGACAGCACTACCAGTTCATGGTGCTACCTTTTGGCTTGAAGTCGCCCCCCAAAGTGTTCACAAAATGCCTGGCACAGGTGGCTGGCCATCTATGTCTACGGGGCATACATGTATACCCGTACCTGGATGACTGGCTCATTCGTGCTGACTCCCGGGAGCTGGCCGTCAAACACACAGAGACGACCGTCCAGCTTCTGATGGATCTGGGATTCTCCATCAACTATCCAAAGTCCTGCTTAACACCATTGCAGAACGTGCTGTTCTTAGGCGCCAGACTCTTGCCTGGCATCACCCTCGGAGAGGGTAGCAGCCATTCAAGGGAAGGTGCAGCGACTGTCGTCTACGGAGACAACTACGGTGCGAGCTATCAAGTCGTTACTCTGCATAATGTTGTCCTGCATCTACCTCATCCAGCTCTGCAGGTTGCAAATGCAACCCCTTCAGGAGTTCTTGCATGCTCGCTGGATACAGGTGTCCAGAAGCTTCATGGACAAGATCCCTCTTGACAACGAGTTCCGTCGGGTGAGAGGATGGTGGGGTGTCTGCTCCAATATCTCCCAGGGCACAGGATTTCAAAATCCCCCATACCAGGAGACGGTCACCATGGACGCTTCCCTGGAACCCTGGAGGCCTGGCAGAGGCCTGTGGCTGCCAGAGGAGAAGGATCTCCATATCAACATCCTGGAGCTACAGGCTGTGTTCTGGGCCCTCAAGGCATTCCTTTAATCTCTGAAGGGCAAGGTGGTGAGGATATTCACAAACAACAACACCACCATGTTGTACATTGGGAAACAGGGGGCACTCAATCCCCAGAGCTCTCCAAGGAAGTGCAGGACTTGTGGCACTGGCCCATCAGACAAGGGATGTTCCTCGTCCCTCCTCACCTAGCGGGCGTGAAGAACACCACTGCAGACTCCCTCAGCAGGGAATTACGCTCCTGCCACAAGTAGAAACTTCTAAAGGATCAGGTGGACCGCATCTTCATCAAGTGGGACAGGCCCCAGATCAATCTATTTGCAACAGCGGCAAACTCCAAATGCCAAAAGTTTGCCAGCAGATTCCACCAACCAAGGAGCCTGAGGGACGTGTTCTCTTTCCGGTGCGAACAGCCATTTCTTTATGCGTTTCCTCTGTTCCCTCTCCTACTACGAGTCATCAACACACTCAGACAGTGTCAATGCAGGATGATACTCATCTCCCCGGTGTGTTTCAGGCAGATTTGGTACTTGGAGCTTCTCAGCCTGTAAGAGACACCTTCGGTCAAGCTGCCAGTCATTCCGGATATTCTCACAATAGAAGGAGGCGCAATCCTGAATCAGGACCCAGGATCGCTGAACCTGAGGGCTTGGCTCCTGCAGCCCTAGGCTTTGGAGGATATGCTTTGCCAGCGGACTGCACGGAGGTCCTTGCCAAAGCCAGGGTGTCGTCAACCTTGAAGTGCTACGGTCACATGTGGAAGCGTTTCACTACGTTGTGCCGGTTTCAGAAGATGGCACTTTTTAGGGGCACAGCCCCACAGATCCTGCCGTACTTGCTATCCTGGGCCAAGGCTGGCCTGCGCATGCTGTTAAGATGGATTTCTGGACTCTGATCTGGTGGGCAGAGGTTCAGAAGGCCAGCCTAGTTTCTTGGAACTGGGTAACCTCTTGGACAAGCCAAACCAATCAAGGTAGCATTGGCTGTGTTCAAGACTAAGTCTCAGGAGCAGTGATGGGGATCGAAAGCCCACAATGAACACACACAGTAAACGAAACCACAAATTACTCTGTCAGGTGTATATATCAAAAATATATGTACATTTATTAAAGACCTTTTAAGTCAAACACAAGTGAAACCACAGCAATACTAACAAAACTAACACAACACTAACTATGAAACATATATACAGTAACTCATGGCCTAAAGGAATATTCAACGAGTATAGATCCACAACCTGCAACAGAAAGGGGTCATACAGAGCAAATATACATTAGGCAGTCCTTCAACAATTCAAACCCAAACTAATAGGTAGTCCCGTCCCTAAGAAGTGTGGAGCCTTGCACTCAAAAGTACATTTGGTCTCAGAGTACTTGATTGTGCGGTTACGGTCAAAACGGGTCTTCTTCAGGGGGCTGTAGTGGCTCAGGAAGGTGGGTGAGGTGATGGAGAATAAGGTCCCACTATTCAAGGAGGGTCTCCACAGGAGGGCAGAGCAATCTCCAAAAATCGGCAATAGCTTGGTAGCAAAGGCTACCTCAACAAAGGAGAGTGGCACTTAGGGCAAATTAAACGTCTATGGGTGCGCCAGGGGCCACCGGTAAGAGCTGCAAGTACTTACCGACCCTCGGCGCACTCCAGAACAAACTTCGCCAATCAAGTCGAGTTTGTTGGCAGGTTCAAATCCTGCAGTTACGCATCTCTCTGGCTTTCAGGGGCTGCGTTCCTGGGACCTCAGTCCGTGGCGCGGCAGTCGCGATTTCTCTGCTTCTGGTGAAGGGATCAGGCCTGTTCCACTGCAGCTCATCTTAGGGCACAGCAGCAAGGCACCCACGAAGATCATCACCGCAGCAGGGCGACACGACAACCGTGTATGCTCGGGTTCAGGCGGACTCTCCTAATTCCAGACCCAGGAATACTAGGTGTACGAAACTCGGCGGGAGAGTGCCTTCTACCAAGAGCTTACAGTTCTCAAAGGCTCCAGTCGGAACTCGAGACGGTGGCGGTTCCAGGGCAAAGGTCCCGTACAAGCTGGTCAGTTCACTCGGTGGTCCAGGAACACTTCTGAAAAGGCTTGATTGCAGGTTAAGCAGTAGGTGCCGAGAGTAGTTAGTCCCACTATTACAACGGTTCGAAGCGCCCTTGCAGGCCTTCTATGATTGATGAGAAACAGGGGCTCTGACGGGACAACAGCGGGGTCAGGGTGGCAAGCCTTCCAGCTGTTCACCAGCAGTTCCACGAATCTGCTTCTTTGGTTCAGGATACTTGGCTCCTTTAGTATGCTCGGTGTGAACACAAAAGATCGACCTGGAATGGGTGTAAGGTGCCTTCTCTTATACAAAATCTCCTTTGCGCCAAAGCAAAGAGAAACCAATAAGAGATCTGCTCACATTCAGCCATCCCAGACGTGGACCAATCATAGACCATGGTGGTCCCAGTCATTCCCAGCACACCAGACATCCTGGCACCCAGTATGTGTATTGGAACTAGACAGCTCCAGCCCACATCCTGGGTGCACACACACAAGGCATGCAGAAGCCTGCGAAAGCTTCGGTTTTGCACGGGGTCTGCATGACCAAATAAGGAATTTCCCGGGTCTGCTCGACAGGGACAAAATGACCAAAGGGCAGAACAAAGGACCTCGTGGCATGGCCATTTTAGGCACTGGCCACTGTCCTGGGCCAAACGCGATAAATGTGTTTTGAACCATAGAAAAGAGTCAAAAATGCAATAAAAGTAATTGCTGCCACCAGCTTTGTCCTGGACACATTTGTATATTCATCAAACATCCTTTGAAGGTGTCTAGGGCCTTAAAAAAGAAAAAAGAACCCCAGCACACTGTAGTGGAAGGTACATTGTGCACTGATAAAATGTTGATAAGAAATAGCAACTAAGGAAAACAAAGTCTCCCATTACTGACAATCTGAAGGGCATGTCCGTTTCCCCATAATAAAATGAGCAAAAGCATTGCGGAGTACAGCAGAAGGCTGGGCTCCACTGGTAAAGTCAGGCTAGGGTGGTCAGACAAAAGCAAAAAGTTGATGGTTCACAACTGGAGGGAAAATTACCCATAAGTGGAAATCTTTCCTAACGCACGCGTCCATCAAGGTACAGCTGGTGGCTATCTCCCGCTATACCAGTTCACCAGGAAGATCTTCACTTTGGTCCTACCGACTCGTCAAGGAGTTCCTCAAAGGACTTTTCAGATCTTTCCCGTCGGTGAAGGCTCCTGCCCCGGCGTGGGAACTCGACGTGGTTCTGACAAGGCTCGTTGGGGGCTCTTTCGAGCCTCTGCATCAGGCCCCGCTTAAGTTTCTCTCGTGGAAAACAGCTTTCTTTGTGGCCATCACTTCTGCCAGAAGGATAGGTGAGACCTAGGCCCTATCCTGCAAGCAACCATACCTGACTTTCCACGAATCAAGGGGAGTGCTGCGTACGCACCCCTCCTTTATGCCAAAGGTTTTGTCAGAATTCCACCTCAACAAGCCTTTGGTGTTACCTGTTTTTTTCCCGAAACCTTTGTCGCCGACGGCAGGGCGTTGCACTCGCTGGACGTTGCTCATGCCCTGAAGTTCTACATAACATGCACAAAGAGTTTTCGGAAGACCTCTTTGGTAACTTTGGTCCTGTGAACAATGGGAAGGCCTTGTCCAAGGCTTCCATTTCGAGGTGGCTCTACAGCTGCATCACGCACTGTCATCGGTTGACGAACCAACCACTGGCCGGGCTGTCCGAGAGACTACTCCACTAGGGCGATAGCTGCAATGACGGCGTTCCTGTCTGGTGTGCCCCTGCGGGACATCTGCAGGGCTGCTATGTGGAGGTCCATGCACACCTTCACAAAGTTTTACTGCGTCGACAGGGTTCCCAGGGAGGAGTCCAGAGTCGGCCATGCGGTGCTACGCAATCTGTTCGCTTGAGGTGAGCTTATTCCAGAGGTAAGATTTAATTGCTTCTGTTGAGCATTGCTACCTCCTGTGGTTGTATAATGTTGTACTGCTATGTGTTTGTTATTCATGAACATGTGAATCCATGCCAGACCCCATGCTGGAGAAGGTTTAAGTTACTTACCCGTAAATATTGTTCTCCAGCAAGGGTCTGACTTGGATTCACATGCAAACCCTCCCTTCGACCCCACTGTGGCTCTTCTTGGTCATACTGCCACTTTACGTGCTTACCAAATCTGAAGATGGCTGCCAGAGGAGGGGTTTAGGGAGAGGACTGTCTTTGGATGGGGGCAATATGACTCAGAGGACAGTGATTGGTTTAAAGGCGGAATAGAGTTTGTTAGTGAAAGTAAAACTGTTTTTCTTTTACCCAGTATTCCCAGTCTGACTTCTGTGAATATTCATGAGCATGTGAATCCATGCCAGACCCATGCTAGAGAACAATAGTTACAGGTAAGTAACTTAAACCCTTTTCCACAACTTTCTGTTGAGGGGTTTGACATCTGTCCTTGGGGTAAAAAGGGTTTCAACCACAAGATAGACAAAATGCACTCTAAGGTAACAATGGCAGAGCAGTGTTCACTTTACTCTGGGAAAGGCAGAAGGCTGGTAGGTAGGTACAGGTAATCCCACTAGATAACTCCAGAAACATATGTTATTATACAATTGCACAATAGGAAACCATAAGTTCAAATTGGTACTACAAGTGACACAACATAGAGTAACAACAGTGTATAGCTAAAAACAGTAAAATGGCCCTTTCCACTCCTAAACGTAAGTATGACCTATACTTGGTGGTAAGTCTTAGGTAGATGTTCCAACGGGCACCTGATGTTACTATTAGCATACTGTATAAACATGGCCTTCAATTTTGTAGATGCCATGATTGAGACCAAACTTCAGACACAGGTGGGTGGGGCAGACGCAAATAAAAATTGTATGACAAGGGAAGTGGCACATATTATATGCATTTAAAACATGGATCTGTGCCATCACATTTTCAGCACTAATACAGGTAAATGTACTGACCAAGATAACATTACGAAGAGGGATAACTAGAAATTCCTATGAGAAAGCACAAATACATATTCTGGATGTATCTTTGGTGAAAACAAACATAGCAAAGAAGGGCAACCACCCGAAAAGCTTGTGTGCAACTGAAAATACTTCTTTTGCATCCAGTTTTGGGGAATGGGGATTGGACATTTGACGTCTATATGCTTAATGGCAATACTGCTACTCATATGTCCCGTCCCCTTTCCTCCATCCTTGTGGGCGTCCCCCAACATGCGACGGTATCGGAAACCTTTGGCAGCAAAAATGTGAGCTTCCCCTTTACTTTAAATGTAGTATATCGCACAGCCTTGGGCATAAAAATGCCCTGCCAAGGCCCCACCCTCTGGCGCCTCACAGTCCCTTTTTCCTCACGGACGGTGTCGGACCTGGCAACCAGTGCAGAGACTTCTTTAGCTCTCTGATTGCTCCCCGTTTGTTTTTTCCAATTCTTATTTCACTTCCCTTCGGTACCTCGGCTCCCTCGGTGCATGTCGACCACAGGAGGCTTCACGAGATGTGCCTCTAATGCAACCTTTTGTTCTGGGCCTCGGACCCCCGTGCACTCTGTCATGAGTGCTTGGGGCCCGACCACTGCTGGGACTCATGTTCCGCCTGCAGCACTCTGAGTCACAGGGCATTGAAGAATCGTTTGTCATGGTAGGGGGAGATCTTCCACACTTCTCCTCCACCCCACATTAAGGACTTTGTCTCCAGGACCTCTCGTCAAGAGAAGGTAGGCCCTCTGTTCAGCACGGCTCCACAGCACAGTGACTTCTTCAACAGGGTTCCCACGGATAGGGGTTCCTCAGATTCAGGTTCTGGCAGGCTCGGGGCCTCTAAGGCTACCGGCTCCCAAGCTGAGGGGCCCAGGGCTCTTCCAGGCAGTCCGGGACAGACCTGAGGCCTTCCAGGCTACTGGCTGCCAAGCTGAGGGGCTCAGGGGCCCTACCAGGCTGTCTTTGGAAAGACAATTAGGCTCTTCTTCTACCCCAGGGGGTAAGGGATCTTCGTGAGGCACCTCCAAGAATCTGTCTTCGGCTAGAACCAGCACGGCTACCGGCACAGGTGCCGAGGGCTCCCAGCCTAATGGAGCTCACTCTGAGGTCTCGAATAAAGGCGTTACGACTACCGCCCATCCGGCTGAGGGCACAGTGCCTACCAAAGGAATCTCTGAGGTCGACGCTTCTGCTTTGGGTGCAAGACCCAAGCTATATCCTCTTATGTCGGAGGCCTCTTTTGGCTCAGGACCTACGGGCCCTCCCGTCTAGGGCATTGCGCAAGGCTTCAAAATGGCAGATCGGCACATGGAGGAGCCTGCCAGGCAGGTGGACATCTTCAATTCGGCTCACAGGCCGTCATTGCTTTCACCCATCAAATGGAGTTTGCAGGATGATCACAGCCCCCTTCCCTGCACAAGCGGCAGCAGATCCTACAGTGAAAGTTTCTGGTCCTCTCAGGGCTATATGTACCCATCATAGCTGTACGGCTACTTGCACCATGCACCTCAGCGCTTTGACCAGGAGCTGAGACCCAGCGTCCCGAAGGACCGGTACCCTAGGGATCCGGCTGCTTGTGAGGACTGCTTCTTCGAGCGCTTCAACCTCCTCATGCGTTCCACTCAATTGAAGGGGCTCCTGAAGGACATTTTGAAGGAGGTCATCCCGCAGGTGGCGCCGCCCCGGCCTTCTCCTATGGGTGGTACTCCTGTTCCTCCTGTGCTCCATGTTTCCGGTGCCGGTCCCTCCACTGATTCAGCCCCCACCCATTGTTCTGACCCCCCCACCTCCTCATGTACCACCAACGCCTCCCCCTCAACAACCATTGGACCTGTCTGCAGCTCTGGACCTGGGGGGGACGGCGCCGGCACCTATGTCCCAGGGCCCGGATTCCTCTTGGTCTGTAAAAAAGCAGCCGGGGATGATGACACCCAGGACGATGAAATTGCCATCCGTTAAGGCCTTTCATAACCGCCTTCAGGGCCTGACAGAGTTCCTTGGGGGTCCTCTTCCAGAGGGGGAGACCCCTAGGAGTCGGGTGTGGTAGCAGAGGTCTTTGGCAAATGCACCAGGATCCGGTCTGGCATTCACCTCCAGAAGGATATCCTGCAGATGACTCGGAAGGTCTGGGAGAAGCCCAGGGCCAACGCCCAGATGAACAAGAAGTTGGATAGCAGGTGGTTTCGTCTGATGAACGGGGAGCCAATCCTCCTTGCCTCCCATCTGCAGCCCGATTCCTCTGTGGCTGCTGTCGCCTTGTTGTATTCTAAACCATTGTATTCAATGTCTCCCTCCACGGGAGCCACCACCCGTTTCTTCTCCAAGGAAAACAAAGTCCTTGACTACTTGGGTAAAATGCTGTTATTCCATCTCAGGACTGCATCTGCGGCATTCCGGGCAGATGCCCTCTTGGCTACGTCTACGGACAAGCAAGCCTCCTTCAAGGCTGGTCTGACAGACGCCTGGGCCATTGCGCAGGACCACATGGAGTCTTCGGTCTCCCACATAGACACAGCCAGCAGAGTGTTGTACCTTGGGTACGGGATGAGAAAGACAGCGTGGATGCACACCATACTGTTTTCATCTGACATGCAAGAGCGGATCCTGGATCTGCCCATTGAGGACATGGACCTTTTTAATTCGTCCACCGATGACGAATTGCAAAGAAGAAAACCTACACTCAAACTGCCAGGTCCTTGGCCATCCTGACAAAACCAGGTCAGAGATTCTTCCCTCAATCCCAGGGTAGGACTGGGTTCAAGCCCTGTGCTTTCTCTGGTTCCAAGGGGTTCCAAGATTGCAGTACACAGAGGCCTGACCGGTCGCCCAGCGACAACTGGAGGAAGCAGTTGTGTGGGTTTTTCAGCTCCCCCTTCAGCTCCCCCTCCTCTTACAACAAGAAGAAGTGATGTCAAGGCCAGGAACACAGCACATCTGTTGGGGGCCATTTGGCTCTTTTCCAGGATACCTGGAAGCGTCTCTTCAGCAACTCGTCGATCCTCTCTGTAGTCTCTACAGGCTTCAGTCTTCCTCTTCCTATACCTCCTCCTCTTCGTCAGATCGGGTACCCGGCTTTTTTATCGGAGATCTTTTCGCTCTTGAAAATGCAGGCTTTAGAACCGGTTGCTCTTGTAGACATTGTCTTCAGTTACTATTCCACGATTTTTGCGGTACCCAAGAACAACCAGGCTGGCCTGAGGGCAGTCCTGGACTTGTCATTTCTAAATCTGTTTTTTCCACTGGAACGCTTCAAGATGATTACTCCTGCGCACATAGCCAAATCAATGTGTGCAGAGGACTGGATGTGTTCCCTGGATCTCAAGGATGCGTACCTGTATGGACCCATAAATCAACCCCATCGGAGGTTTCTGCGGTTCACGATTGTTTTACCACTTTCAGTACAAGGTGCTGCCCTTCGACCTGACCTCGGCCCCTTGTGTCTTCACAAAGCTGATCAACGCAATGGCAGCCCTTCTCCACTTGGAGGCCCATCATCTATATCCTTACTTGGATGACTTGCGGGTGAGGACGGGGTCACCAAAAGGGGTGGTGCACTCCTGCTAGAGACTGGTGGATACCCTTCATCAGCTGGGATTTTCCCTCAACTGGAGGAAGTCACAGTTGTGCCCATCTCAGGAACTGGTCTTCTTAGGGGTGCGTTGGAACACTACCGTTCGGCGGGTGTTTCCTA
Organism: Ambystoma mexicanum; assembly: GCF_040938575.1. Taxonomy (NCBI): domain Eukaryota; kingdom Metazoa; phylum Chordata; class Amphibia; order Caudata; family Ambystomatidae; genus Ambystoma; species Ambystoma mexicanum. The sequence goes on along the minus strand of NC_090936.1, from coordinate 468,372,980 downwards.
CGCCCAAGAGGTTTCTGTCCCTCCACAAGGCGGTGGGGCACTTTCTGGCAAACACAACCACCTTGCCATGGTAGTTCCAGCACATTCTGGGCCTGATGGCCTTCTGCATGCTCACTATAGAGCACACAGCATACAAGATGAGGAGCCTCCAGCTTCTGTAGTACGGTAGAACGGTACTGGAGAAAACATGTGCAAGACACATCAGTCATCTTTTTGCCATACTTTTACCACACACATACTGTCCCTACTCAGAAGAACGCCCTGTCCCTGTATTACACAAAGCTGATCCTAGGCGGCGAGGGTTGTACCGCCTATCTAGCAGGGATAGATGAGAAACTCTCCCTAGTTCGCTTTCAATCGTACATATCAACTGTTAAAACACAGATTAAGGTCAACAAAAAAGCATATAAGCTTATAAGAGATAACAATTCTAATAAATGTTGTGTCTCTAACAGTGGCCTAATCTCACTACTGGATGTGCAGTCTATGTTTTAATCACCAGCTAGTGAAAGTGCCAGCGACTTCTGGCCTTATTCTGATGGAGGCAAATAAAAATGGGCTCTGCTGACAGAGCACCACACACTAAAAAGTAGATCAATAATTTGCTCTTTGGAAACTGTTTTTTTGCTTTAAGCGTCCTTATGTATTGTTGGTGGTAGGTCCCCGCTTAAAATAACCACCTCCGCTTCCTAATAGGAAACAAAAGGGTTTTAGTTCAAAAATCTCTATCCTACTTTGGAATGGGTCGTAGTGTGCTGTAAGCACGGATGAGAGACCCTTTTGTAAAAACCCTCTAGAGAATTTTCAACTAATGGAAAGATTTGCCTCAAGCAATTTTTCCAGGACAATCAAGATGAGAAAGATTTGCCTCAAGCTATTTTTCAAGGACAATCAAGTTGACATAAGTGACAATACAGGCTTCAGACCCAAGTCAGAATTTATTCCACCATCCTGCACCAACTCTGTAGAATATACCACATTTGAGCAAGCCATTTTGAAGAAACTTACCAGCATGGAGGAGTACATTCCGTTCATCCATGCCAACTGCACCAAAGCACAGTTGCAAGCACTGAATGAGCTGGCCAACAATGAATTGCTGACAATAAAACCGGCAGATAAAGGTGGAGCGACAGTGATTATGGACACTATGGACTACAACAAGATGGTTAACACCTTACTGGAAGATAGAACCAGCTATCGTATCCTTCCTGGTGATCCTTTTCCAGCTTTAAAGAATATGATCAATACAGTCATCGATGAAGCTGAAGCGGAAGGCTATTTGAGTGCAAAAGAAGCAGCCTTTTTGACACCAACATACCCAAGGATTCCAGCTTTCTATGTGACTCCGAAGATCCATAAAGGAATACAGCCACCACCAGGCGTCCAATTTTGTTCGGCATTCAATCACTGCTGAAGCCATTATCACAATATGTCGATTTCTTTATAAAAAATGAGGTCCCGAAAATGCAGTCCTACATCAAAGACTCCACGGCCATGCTAGTTCTTTTAGAGAGTCTCATTTTTGACAAAGACACAGAATGGCTAGTGACCCTGGATATAGAATCCCTCTATACTAAGATACCACAGGGTACGATCTTAGCAATGGTGAAACATCTCCTGGACTCAGGCATTGATCTTTATAATGTCCCTTCTTCTTTCATTATACAATTGGCAGAAATCGCCCTCACTAAAAATGTCTTCATATGCAATTAAGTGTACTACCAGCAGATCTCTGGGACCGCCATGGGGGCCACGTTTGCCCCCAGCTTGGCCAACTTATACGTAGACACATTTGAGAGAGACAGCATCTACCATGACACAAACCCTTTTCGCACTCAGATCAGCATCTTGCGACGTTACATTGACTATGTGTTCAAGATCTTTAAAGGTAAGCAACAAGAATTAGGTGATTTCCATACTTGGATTAATAAACGTAATATCCATCTCAAATTCACGATGGAACCCAGTAAAGAAGGGATACACTTTCTCAATATTTCTATTGGAGCAGAAAATGGTCATCTCATTTCAAAAGTCTACAAAAAACAGACAGATAGAAATTCTTTACTCACCTTTTCAAGCTACCATCCCAGGGAATTGAGAGAAAACTTGCTGTTCGGTCAGTTTTTGTGATACCGGAGACTATGTACCAACACACACGACTAGGTCACCCAAGACAAAAAATTGAAAACCCAACTCGCCAGCAGAGGGTACCCTGAGAAAATCATAAAAATAACATACAAGAGAGCTCACAATATACCAAGAGAAATTACATTGCAACAGCACCCAACGCCACCACCTCCTGCAAACATAACAGCGGTTTTGAGCTACTCCCCGCTAGTCAATCAGATTAAAAATTAAATCAAGTCACTTTGCCCGATTCTTAATACGGGAGAACAGCCCCTGCTGGAACCATCATTTGCATTGAAGCTAAGATCCAACATAAGGGACAAGCTAGTCAAGACACTACGAGAACAAAACAGGGACACGTCACAAACCACCCTGTGGAATATGACTTCCACCACAGGACATGCACCATGTGGCAACTGTTCTATGTGCCCACAAACGCAGCGTTCAACTTCAATCGACATAGGCCTGAGAACACCCTGGACCCAATGTTTTTTTACGAACTGTAACACAAGCGGGGTAATATACCTCATCATGTGTCCATGTAAATTAAGATACGTGGAGATGACCATGCGTAAAGTAAAGACTTGCATGATAGAACATAAATCATGCCTACGCACGAAAAAACTCAACGCCCCCCTAGTCACACACTTTGTGCAAAAAGGCCATGGATCGGAAGAATTCAGCTGGACCATAATTGAAAAAATATATCTTCCCAGACGGGGAGATCATTTCCATAACCTCCTTCTGAGAAGGCAACAGAATTGGATCTTCAGATTAGGAACTGACAAGAACGGACTCAATGAACAAATTCAGTGGACACAGTTATGCAGAGATAACTGATATCCACCACAATACGTGTTGTTACAACTTTACCTATTTATCTCCCAGAGATGCTAATGGTAGTCATGCATAACATTGCAGGACTACAACACAGAAGATAGTATAACAGTTGCCCTACATATGATCACTCAAGAAGTCACCTAGTACTACACTCAGTGACCTTAGTGGCCACCCTTGTAGGTTTGATTGTAGTTGCCTTGCCCACCAAGAATGTTTTTTTTAAACAATAATGATACATAAGTGCGGTATCAGTCTTTAATGTTATAGGTTTCCCATGCATTGGCACTTCTGCTTTCTTAGAGGACTTTTCTGATGCAACCACGCATGTAACGGATACAGTCAGCATGTTCCCAGTACATCATCCCCCTTTCTCTTGAAGATATAATTTGTTCCTTAAAGATAACGCTGCCAATTAATAGCAGCTCATGAGGCGCACAGTCACATTTTTACAATTAGTTCATTGAAATACACGCAACTACCTTGTCCACACAAAATCAGGCAGGCTTAAAAAATGCTAAGAAAAAACAGTCCATGATGCACACGTATTGGATAGCACCCTTACACACACTTTGGTTAAAAGCACGTCATGACCGTGTCCATAACTAATCAGGCATTCATGGATCACGCTGAACACAGCCCAATCCAAGATGGCGCGATGCAATGGGCGTCTGTTATAGAATGAGGCGCCCTAGCCACTCTTGACCATAGAGAGGCCGGCGTACACACTGACAACATGGACGCACCGTTGCTGCCCGATCACCAAGCAAAAGGTATAGTGGTCATCATAGTCGCACATCAGTTTTTTGATACGGAGATAGCCGCCTCACTAAAACAGCACCTTTTCCCCTAGGAGCGATTGACCAGCATTTCACAGCAGCACACATACTCCGATACGGCATCATTTCACAACACTGGTTCCAGCCTATTGAGACACACACAGGTAGGAAGCAGCCTCGTTGTTTAACCATTCGTTGTCTGTGCAGACGTGTGTACATAAGCTAATACACTGTATTTATATGACCCCCTCAGAGATACCAAGTCCTGGTTCAGGCATGTGCACAACCTAGGATTGAGACTTACCATCAGACTAACAAACTTTCGCTTGGAATCACCTTGGTAATGCCAGCACCGTATTAAATCTTGTCCGCACAGTTGCATGCGGAGCACTTGGGTGCCATATCATCTATCATGATATAAACAGCTACATGGATGATACCCCCGGATGCACAGTTCCAGGCTCACCGTCAGCCCAATTTTTTCCTTTTGGAAGCACCTTACTTAATATTGCCTGTACAGATGCATGCGGAACACTTGGGTGCCTCATCATGCATCATGATATTAACACTAACAAAGGTGACACCCCTGTATGTACAGTCCCAGGCTTACCATCCAGCCATCACTGTCACACTGTACTCTATATGACAAGGTACATTGTCTTAGTCCACATTTCCCTTTACCCCTCCTGCTCCGCGCCCACTCCAGCCCTGCATGTAACTAGTGCCGCTAAAGGTTCCCTCAAGTGGATCCCATACTAATTGCACTAACTCTAGTGATAAGAGCAAAATAAAGTATTCACACTTTGATCCTGGGGCCACACTATATCTGACACAGGATCAGGGATAACGTCCCACCCCACTCATTCACCCTTTTGTTTCCTATTAGGAAGCGGAGGTGGTTATTTCAGTGGGGACATACAAATTATTGGTCTCCACAAAGAATCAACTTCATCTTCAATATACCTGGTCCTGAAGAAGACGATCACAGTTTTCCTATCGTCGAAACTGGTCGACCCCACTAGGCATGAGGATTCTCGTGCCGAAGAAGATGTCCACCAACAATACATAAGGACACTTATAGCAAAAACAGTTTCCTAAGAGCAAATTGTTGATCTACTTTTTAGTGTATGGTGCTCTGTCAGCAGAGTCCATTTTTATTTGCCTCCATCAGAATAAGGTCAGATGTCACTGGCACTTTCACTAGCTGGTGATTAAAACATAGACTGCAAATCCAGTAGTGGGATTAGGTCACTGCTACTTGGTTAGAGACACAACATTTATTAGAATTGTTATCTCATGTAAGTTTAGATGCTTTTTTGTTGACTTCAATCTGTGTTTTAACAGTTGATTTGTATGACTGGAGGAGAACTAGGGAGAGTTTCTCATCTATCCTTGTCATATAGGCGATACAACACTAGACGCCTAGGAACAGCTTTGTGTAATACAGGGATAGGGTGTTCTTCTGAGTAGGGACAGTATGTGCGTGGTAAAAGTATGGCAAAAAGATGACTGATGTGTCTTGCAAATGTTTTCTCCAGTACCGTTCTACTGTGCTACAGTTAATAACCATAACGGTTGGAAAGTATCTAGGACCACGAGTCCATAACTAGTAAGCCCTTTGTGTAATCCGAGCCTCCATCTTCACCTGGTGTCCGACTGGGATCAGGAGACGGGGTCTCAGTCGGACAGGATCCCTATACCGCTGCTCCTTCTGCCCGATCTTTGCTGGTGGCTGATGGATGGCAAGGTTTTAGTGGCAGTCCCCTTCACCCTACTGGAGCCTACCATGGTGGTGACGACAGACTCCTTTCTTTCGGTCTGGTGGGCTACTATGGAGAGCTATGTGATTCACTTGAGGTTCAACACCTAAGAATGGGCGTTGCACCACGACTCCTTGTTGCCCCTATTCCAGCATTGGGGGTTTGTGGACCAGGATTTGTTTGCATCTCCCCTGAATGTCAAGTGCCCCCAGTTTGCCTTATGGGCAGGGCGGGGTCCGGGGTCACTGGGAGTTGCCTTCCAGATCTGTTGGCACGGCCGCAGGTGTTATGCGTTCCTGCCCACCCCTGTGCTCCAACGTTCCCTCTGTAAATTCTGGGGGTCCATGGACTGCAGCCTCATCCTAGTTGTCACACAATGGCCTTCAAGACTCCGGTTTTCCGATCTGCTGCAGTTGTACATCTTCCAAAGCCCAGCAGGTGTTTCCTGACACAGCAGGGCGGGCCAGTGCAACATCCGCACCCTGCAAAAGTGCCCGTGGCGGCCTAGTTCCTGATCAGCTGAGGCTTCAGCAAGCTCAATTTATTTTCTGATGCCAACTGGGACATCATTCAGCAGGCCAGGAGGCCCTTGACTCGGTCCAAATATAAGAGCAAATCGACTAGGTGCTGCCATAGGGCTGGCAAACAAAGGTCTGGACCTTTGTTTTCCATAAGGAATTTCCATAAGGAATTGTCTAGGCTTTTTCCTCCGGTGCATATGGCGCATCCGGTTGGGGACCTCAATGTGGTTCTTGCAGCTTTGCAACACAAACCTTTTGGAGCTGATGGCCTGTGTGGACATCTGCTTGGTGATGCTAAAAATGGTTTTGTTGGTGACTCTCACCTCTGCGTGCATGGTTAGTGAGCTTCAGGCGTTTTCTTCATGCAAGCCCTTCACCATGTTTCACAACGACAAGGTCATCTTGCGTACTCACCCATACTTCTTGTCCAAGGTGGTCTCTCCGTTCCATCTGAAACAAGAGATCTGCCTGCCGGTGTTCTTCCCGAACCACTGTTGGAGGCAGAGAGGGACCTGCGTTCCTTGGAACTCAAATGGGTCCTCAAGTGTTATCTCGCTCGGACAAAATCCATCGGAAAATCTGAGGCATTGTTCGTGACTTTTGGGGGCTCCTCCCCTGGCTCTCAGGCTTCCAAGGCTTCCATCGCCTGTTGGATGGTTCAGGGCATTTGTGAGGCATACACGCCCATGGGCAAACCTGTTCCTGATAAGGTCAGAGCTAAGGCCACGGCCACCACATTTCAGAGACGTGTTCTTGGGATGTCATCAGCAAGGCGGCTACTTGGGCCACTCAATTGGGTTTCTGTACGCACTACTCACTGGACACCAGCTCCAGGCGCAGTGCAGAGCTTGGTCAGGTGGTTCTGAAGAACCTTTTTCCTTCATCCTAGATATGAGGCAAGTTGTCACAGCTCCACCCTATGTTCTTGTTCGGTGGAATCACCCACAAGGATGGAGGAAAGGGGACGGGATGTATGAGTAATTAAAGTTACTCACCATATTGACTAGAGTACTCATATTCCATAGTCCCCTTTCCTCCAGATGTCCCACCCACCTTCCCCCGCTAGTATCCCAAGGGCTAAAATGTACTAAGAGATGCCAGGTATCTAAGCGTTGGATGTGTTCAAAGGGGACTGAGGTGAGGCACCAGAGGGCAGGGCTATACTAAATTTAAAGGGGAAGCTAAAGCAGCCTCTGCACTGGCTGCCAGATCCGACACCATCTGTGCCGAAAAAGGGACAGAGATGCAGTGCCGGAGGGCGGGGCCTCGGCGGGGCGTTCCCACGCCTGAGGCCATGCGATATACTAAATGTAAAGGGGAAGCTCAATTTTTCGATGCCAAAGTTTCCACTACCGTTCCCATGTTGGGGGGCGCCCACAAGGATAAAGGGTACTGTGGATTATGAGTACTCTAGTCACTATGGTGAGTAACTTACATTTTTTAACGAAGTACAGCCCAAAAGCCTTAATCCGTGCTCTCCCTTCTTGGTGGCCTCCAAGACTAAATGTTATAAGGGTCCTGGGGTGTTAGGCCTTCAATGGGAACCTACTGTAGACGAACAAAAGGGGCAGGTGCAACCATTGTTCAGTATAGTGATGTATTTCTCGAGGGGTTTACTTCATAGACATATGAATGAATGTTGGGGCTAGAGGGTTGTGAATCTATGCGCCTAATATGCAGGAGAGACCAAGCACAGTATGTGAGCTGAACCGGACAAAGTGGGGTCGGGCAGGTTCTCCCGAGATTTTTTCTAAAATAAAGGGTTAAAATGCTGTATTTCACAGCACTTTCTTTGGAAAATTGTGTAAAAAGCTGCATAGTTTGCAATCAATTTTGCATGATAGCACATAAACAAACCTAATAGATGCAAGTCACCAACAGTGCACAGGACCATTTCCAACACATTTTCATGCTGCCTTTGACCACATGTGCCAGTATATACATTCATGTTAGCTGTGCCCTACATGCCCTTGCATACTGCATCAATATAAGCCAGTATTCCCATATACGGGCTCTCTGCCAGTAAAAAAATGTCATGCCACAGAAATTAAATATATCCAGACTGGCTACACTAAGATAGGTCAGTGTACCATGTAATCACACGTATGTTGCATCTACCCATGATGCAAAGTAAAAGAAAATGCCATAGCACACACAATACATTGCTAGACTGGATCCACCAATGTAAGCTAGACTAGCCACGTAATAACACTTATGTTTGGTTGCTTTACCCTTGATGCCAAGTAAAAAATGCCAATGCAGCATTCGGAAAATATATACAGACTGGCACTAGTAGTGCTCATCTGCATATACTTAATATGGCTTGGTATTTTGTACTTGGAATCAAGGGTAAAGCAAACATGATAAGTGTCTAGGTGGCTAGACCTAGCTACATCCAATGTAGGCTAGTTCAGCCACACAAAAACACTAATCATGTTTGCCTTACTGTTGATGCACAGTAACTGTAAGGGGTAAAAAGAATACACTCACCAGTCTCCATCCCAGTCCCATGCTGGAACCTTAACTGTACCTCACACGAAGATTCTACTACCATTTGAAGCACTTCGCAAGTCCTCTCATAAATGCCTTAGTTCCATGGCAGCCTTATTGCATCACTTCCATCAGAAGAGTAAGTGAACTGCAAGCAGTCTCTAGATGCTCCTTTTGTGGCCAGACACTCTGGGAAGGTACACTTTTGCACTTGCGACAATTCTCTCTCCAAATACAACTTGGAACAGAGTATTCATGAACCCTTTTCTGCCTTTCTGAGAGCAGTAATATTCTATATGGATAAAACACAAGATATTCAGAAAACAAGTCAATTTGTTAATCTCTTTTGCAATAAAACAAGACGGATGCCCAATAAGCAAAGCAGGTTTCATCACATGCCTAATACATTTCAACCAGGAGGATTATGCCCTATTGCAGGAGTAACCCCACTGAACCAAAAGATCACTCCATATAAACTGCAAGCAAACCTGAATTTCTAGCACATGTTCCCCTAGACACAGTGTGCAAAGGGACGTGTGTGTATGTATGTACACTGTGTCCTGGAAGTGACTGAGATCCATAAGGCCAAGATGCAAATTGTAGTTTAAGGTCAGATTTACTGGTTTCTTGCATGCTGCTTCTTGGGGTATCTTTACTCCCTTGCTCCACAGATTTCAGCGATTCCCACACCCTTCTTCGCTGGCCTTTTTTCTGTCAGTCCTGTGTTTAAAGTTGTTCCCGCACTCTTTTCCCCAAGGGGAGTACATTGTAGCTTCAGGTTGGGGATAATGGGCTTTCTGCACCCATCTCTGGTCTTTCCAGGATCTCTTTGGCTGTTGAGGAAATAGGCTTTTGACAGTCTTATGTTTTCACAGGACTTCTTCTAAGAGGGCCTCTTCCACCTCCTTGCTCTAGGTTCCTGACTCTTACAATCTTCACCAACTCACTACTATGCTCGTCCTCCTTTTCCTCTGTTCCACACAACAAGCTTGTTTCTCATCCCACTATTCAGGTTGGGGCCACTCACATTAGTGATGATCACTTTCCTTTTATCGCTTAACAAGCCAGTTCCCTAACCCTCGGATATCTTTAATCTCCTTGTATTACTAGTACGCACTTGTTCTTCGTCCCACTATTCAGATTAGGGCCAAGTGTGCCCTCCTGAACATTCCTAGTCTGATTGGTTGGGATATATCTCTTGTCCTCTTGATGTCCCTTGACCATCTCCCCTTGATGATATTCTGCTATATCCTCATGGCATCCACATCCAGCCTCTGCCCTACACACTTCTCCTTCAACGTCTTGATATCTCCACCCAACCTGTTTGTTTGAACTAACTTCTTCCAGATACCTTCACCCAACCTCCCTAACTGTTAATGCAACCTCCACCTGATGACTTATCTCCCCTTTTGTCGCCAACATCCTCCTGTTTCCAGCCTACCTAACAATTCCTTCCTTCCTTCCTTCCTTCCTTCCTTCCTTCCTTCCTTCCTTCCTTCCTTCCTTCCTTCCTTCCTTCCTTCCTTCCTTCCTTCCTTCCTTCCTTCCTTCCTTCCTTCCTTCCTTCCTTCCTTCCTTCCTTCCTTCCTTCCTTCCTTCCTTCCTTCCTTCCTGTTACAAACTCCCCCCTCTCACTCCAACCACCTCCAAAGTCTCTCTAGGAGAGTTGGCGGGACCTGGAGTTTGAGATGACTTTGCAGCTAAAAAACAGACTCTGCTGAGACAGAGTCTGAAAAGACCAACCCCGCATACTGCGAAGATCACTGGTCTCTTTGATGAGACTTCACACTTTGCTTCTTCAAAGGTGCAACCCAGCTCCCCAGAGGCTCATAAGATAGTCCAGGAGAAAAGGCATTGTGTGCATAAAGAAATATAACAAAGGGTTGCTACTGTACCAAAAGGCATGCCAGTGCGGAACTAATCAAAATGTTCTACCGAGCAGACTGGCAACATACAAGGTACTGAAAAGGCTGTCCCTAAGACTTCTATGACGAAAGCACATAGGGTGGTGGAGAAAAGAGTCATTGTGCAGGCGATACCAAAACGACATTTGGCGCCACACCTACTCCATGTGTCTTGAAAACATTGCAGTGCCAAAAGACCCTGGCAACAAGGGAACACACTGGCACACGAGTGTGTAAGATACTGTAAAGAGCAAACTAAAAGGTGCTAATGTGCACACCAATGACACTGACAACATTCCTACCCCGTTTCACTCTGAAGCCACTGAGATTGGTGAAAGAGACTTAGAGGTAGAGATGACTGTGGCACAGATACACTACTCAAACTCCCACATAAATGGAAGAGCTCAGAGTCTCTCACTCTTAAACAGTCCTAGGAAAGAATGTGATTCTTGATGACAATGAGAAATGCTAGTGGAAAGAGGAATGTACAGAGGGGGACAGTCAGCTGACTTTCCCGGTCTTGATTCAAATACCCTGAGTACAGAAGAGCATTCACACACTGGATAGGAAAAGGGGGAGAAACACTGCCTGCGGGCAACTACCCTCTAGATTCCCCAGATGACGAAGAACCGCTTGTATCCTCCTTAACTCCAAAGGACCAAACGAAATATCTGTTGGTCATGTGGAGAGAAGCATTATGTATTTGGTGTTAACGTTTGTAAAACGCCATTTTTCTAAGAGGTGCTTGGAAGACTACAGGGTCCCTTCCATATACCATGCCACTCCGGGTCACTGATTGTGTGTATGAGGGAGGTGTGCCAAGGAACATGCATCCTCCTGCTCCCACCCCGGTCATTTGGAGATGGTTGGAGGAGGTGCAGAGAGCTGGCCTAGTGGGCGCACTGGTGGTACGGTCTCCTGTTCCTCCCTGGGTCTGGTTCTGCCCTTCTCTTGCCACAGCCTGCATACTAGTGAAAGATTCAGTCAATTCCTCAGCCGATTTGCTATTCGCACTCCCTTCCGGTCTCCTGTAGTGGGCACACATGCATCATCTTATCCGTTGTCCCTCTGGATCTCAGATACTTCATCTGTCAGTGAAGTCTGTCGCTAACTTACTGTAGCACGCTAATCTTACAGTCATTCTGCCATGATGCCGCCTCCTTTAGGCAGGTTGCAAACACCCCCAAAGGGTTATTTTCCCTTTCTTTTCCTCTAATGCTCTTGGAAGTGCTCCCAGTTTATCTAGGACATAAGTGCCCACAATCGGAAAATGGGTATGGTTATTGTTTCAAGTAAGGTAATGCAAATAGTTTTAGAAATCATTTGTGGTGCCATAAAAGTGGGTAAACATATAATGAGGGTGGGGGGCTTTGAGCGTTTCTACACTTGCTTTGGCTGTCCTTTTTCCATTTTCTGTCCCTATTTTTTCCCATTCGCTCTGGTGACAATCAACCCGTTACCCAGGTGCCTCTGTTCAATTTAATCTTTGACACCACTCATTTACAGTGCTGAGAAGGAAGGGGACAAATGACGAAAGACTCCACAGAGTGGCCCTAACAGGGTTGTAGGGCAAGCAACTGGCAACCATCTGTCTTTCCCTACTTAAGTGGGCTTCAATTTATCAATTGCCAGTTTCATGTATTATTTGTGCACTGTTCCAAAACACCATAGCACAACAATAAAAACCAGATAATGCAAGGAGGAGTCTCGCGGATACCTTCCCTTCTTCCCAACAAGGGATATATTGAGGTTATAATCCAGAGACATATATCAAGTCAACATACATCAAATCACTCCACCTAACTACACTCACCAGTCTGAATACTTTGCCAGATCCATTCCTGGGCACAAATAAGAAACAATCGCTAGAACCCTGTAATCAAAAAGGCAAAAGCAATGATAAGTCTAACATATAACCCCAAAAATATCCAGCCCATATTTCTAAAAACTTCAAACAGATCCTCTGTTTGTCTGTCCATACCCGACAGCAATACAAAATGGTTGCCCTGTGTGGCCTCACATGCATGCTCGCCGGCACTGGCATCCTCCTATTGGTAGTCCCCTCATGTAGTTCTTAACAAGTACTCTTACCTTCTTTCCTATGCGTGCTGAGAGTTTAAAGGTGGAGTCCACTCAGGGTCCAAAAGCAAGCCATGCTGCGTGATAGGTGGGAGTCGCAAGGACCATCTGTCAATGCCAAAAAAGGCAGTCATTTGGGCTTTGAGAGTTACCAGGCAAACTCTGTATTCAATTCTTCCAAGAAATCGAACAGCACCCCTTCCTAACCGACACCCATTTACCAAACCCACCCTGTACGTCCTATCTCTACTCCTTTCATAGTTTGTAAACGTTGTCTCATTTCTATTGTTGTTGTTGTTGCTGGGCTGCATCCCACGTGTACATGTGGGAGGGGTTTTGTAGTATAATACTTGCAAGGATGACAGGAGGCCTCTTGTAACAGCGATGTCCTTTAATCAGCATGCAACATCATTCAACATACATATGCATATATGATTGGTAAGGCCTCTTGGGCAGCTTGCCTCGGTGATAAATGGATGCAGCTGGGAGGCTGTAATGTCTTTATGCAGGCCGGGGCCTACTTCTCGGAGGAGCTGGGAGAGGACGTCTTCCCGCGTCCTCTGCTGCTCCCGAAATGCGCGCCAGGCGCGCGGGGGCGGCCCTAGTGGCCAGGGCCGAGATCTCGCGAGAGTTACGGCTCTCGCGACATCTCTACACACCTCCCCCTGATAATGCAAAGGCAGTTCATTGCAATACATAGTCATTGTATCTCACCAGTCTTCTGTGTTCTCTTCTTGGTCGGTCTTCTTTCTCGCTGTGGGCATCCTGGTGTTCAGGTTCTCGATCTGCTGTAGGTGCCTCCGGTTCCATCTCTGTTTCCTCCTTTTCTTCGCCATCATTATCCAGCTCACGTTCTTCTTCTCTCTCGCAGTCCATTCGTCCTTCTGCTTCTGATCTCTCCGGGGTCTTTGCTCTCTCTTGTCTCTTCTGGAACAGGGCTACTCTTTCCAAGTTCCAATTGCGCCCGTCTTCGGTGCGGACGTGGTTGGTTCCTCTGTGGATCACTTTTATAGGTCTGCTGTATCGAGAGCCCGTGATTTGATCCTTTGTCGGCAGTCGTATTTTGATCCAATCTCCCTCTTTAACGTCTAACGCTTGTTTAGTTCTTCTCCTTCTGTCGCTCCACGTTTTCATGCGTGTCTTGCTGTTCTCCATTCTCCACACCACCTCTGTCATGTCTACTTCTTCATCTTCTCTTACTTTAGTCAGCCATGGTGGTATAAGCGTCGAAGCTGCTCTTCTCCCTCTTAACATTCGAAACGGGGATATTTGAGTGATCCCGTTGGGAGTAAGTCTGTGGGCCGCTATGGCCTCCTTTGTGGTCTTGAGCGGGTCCATTCCGGAAGCAGTTGCTAACTGGATGGCACCTTTTATAAACCTGTTGGCTCTCTCCACCCGTCCATTTGCTTGAGGATGGTACAACGCTGCTTTCTTCTGGCGTATGTGATGCTACCTCAGGAATTGTTCCATGTCCCTCGAGACTAGTTGTACCCCATTGTCCGTTACCACTTCGTCGGGGAGTCCTTCCCTTTGGAAAATTTCTGTGAGGACTTCAATTACTGTCGCTGTGGTGATGTTGGGGACAAACTCTGCCTCAACCCACTTTGATAAGTAGTCCACTAGTACTACGCCATAGCGATGTTCGGGCGCCATCGCCTCCAAGGGTCCAATAAAGTCTATACCTACTTTTGACCACACAGCCTCTGGTACTTCTGTGGGAATTTACGGCGCCTGTCTGATCTTTAAGCGCTTGTCGCTGTTGAGGCATTCATGACATCGCTCTATCATGATGCGAATCTCTTGGTCCATGGACGGCCACCAGTAGGCCTCTCTCACTCTGCGACGGGTCATAGTGTTCCCTAGGTGGCCCGCGTGAGCTCTGCAGAGAATGGTTCTTCTCATATCTGCAGGTGGGATTATCTGGTCCGTTTTCAATATTATTCCCTCTGTCTCTGATATCTCATCTGCCACCTTCCAATATGGCCTCATGCCTTCTGGAATCGCTTTTTCATTCGGCCACCCTTTCCTGATCCACTCTCGTATTCTCGCCATGGTCGGGTCCTTTCCGTCTTCTTCCAACCAATGCTTCTCACTGAGTTCTAAGTAGTCCGGATCTTTGAGATCTGTAATGGATGCCACTATGCACTCCTCTTGCAAAAACGTGGTGGCCTTGTCTTTACCCTCAGGTAATCTCGACATGCAGTCTGCCTGCGAGTTCTTCCATCCTGAGATGTGCTGTACCTCAAATGTGTACTCTTGCAGTTTGGCTGCTATGCGTGCCAAACTGGGTGTTGACGTTTTGGTGCCTCCTGGACTGAGCATGTGGATGAGGGGTTTATGGTCGGTTACCAACCTAAATTTTGTGCCCCACACATATGTTCTGAAATGTTCTACGGCCCATGCACACGCTAACATTTCTTTTTCTATGGTGGAGTAGTTCTGTTCGGCCGAGGATAAGGCTTTCGAGGCAAAGGCTACCACGTGTTCTGTGTCACCTTTCTTCTGTGTTAGAACTGCTCCTAATCCGTATGCACTGGCATCTGTGGTGATGACAGTACCCCACTCGGGGTTAAATGGTTGCAGACACGGTGCTTCCATTATGTGGCGTTTTATACTTTCCACCGCTTTCTTTTGGGGTTCTTGCCACGAGTACTCCGTCCCTTTTTTGAGGAGTTCGCGGAGAGGTGCTGAAGTTTCCGAGAACTTAGGGATAAACTTTGCGTAGTACTCCGCCAGTCCAAGGAACGACCGTACTTCTTCTTTGTTGGTGGGTTCTGGTGCCTTAATTATGGCCTGCATTAAATTTTGTTTGGGACTTATCCCTTGCTCGGATATTTTGTACCCTAAGTACTCAACTTCCTTCGCCTTGAATACACATTTCTCGTAGCGTAACCTCACCCCCGCTTCTTGCAGCTTGGTCAGGACAGTTCTCAACGTGGTATCGTGGGTCTGTTCGTCTTTTGCGTAGACGAGGATGTCATCCTGAAAGTATGCCACGTTTTTGACTTTCCGTAGCAGGACATCCATCATTCGTTGAAACGCCGATGCAGCCGAGGATAAGCCAAATGGCATCTTGGTGAACTGATAGGTGCCAAACGGAGTGATGAATGCTGTGAGGGGCTTGGATTCCTTGTGCAATTGTATTTGGTGATACGCGTTTCTCATATCCAGTTTTGAGAATATTTTGGCGTCTTTCATCATAAGAATTAGTTCATTTATGCTCGGTAGTGGGTAGCTGTCCGTGATGACTTCCAAGTTCACACTGCGAAGGTCAATGCAAACCCTTAGCTCTTGAGAGGGCTTAGCCACTCTGAAGCTTCTACTTCTTCGATGACGCCATCCATCCTCATTTTGTCCAATTGACTCCTGAGTGTGTCTCTCGCGGTTGCTGGTACTGGCCTCACACGATGTTTGATTGGAACCGCATTCCTTTTAAGCATAATTTTGTGGACGAATCCTTTGATGTGCCCCGGCTCCTCCGAGAAGAGTTTGGGATAATCACTTTTGACTATTGGTACGCTCCTCCCGCAGACAGAGAGTACTTGGTCTTCCGAACTGGGAGCTTGATTTTCAATTTGTCTTGGTCGTCCCATCCTAATACAGCTGGGCCCTCTTGGCTGAAATATACTCTGGTGGTGGTTTCCCTTCCTTTAAACTCTACTTTCCCATTGATGTAGCCCAGTAGGTCAACTGACGCACCTCCAAAAACCGTGGGTTTGTGCCATGTGGTGAGCACTCAAACCTTTTCCGTCCCCATCATTTCTTTGTATGTGCAAATGGGAATTATGGTGAGGTCCGACCCTGAGTCCGCCATGACTTTTGTTTCCATCCCATCTATTTTGATTATGCAATGGGGTTTTTCTCTCCTGGCCCGTGTGCTCTTCACCATGATGACGGTGGGCCTACCTTCATCTTCCGAGGAGGACTCTCTTTCCGTGTTGCGACTCATGTTGACGTTTGTGACTTTCTTGTTTCTCCAGCGACACACAATCGAGAAATGGCCAATGCGTTTGCAGATAGAGCACTCCTTATCTCCTTATCTCTGGCCGGGCACTCCCTGTCGAACGCCATATGTTTCGTGCTGGTACACCTGTGGCATTTCAGTGGTTCTCTCGTGCTGCCTTTTTCTTCTTTCATGTTCGATGCTTGTCTCTCTTTCTTCGGGCGAAACGCCACTGCTTGTATTTCAGTGGAGCTAAGGCTTCCCGTGAGTTCTTTTCTTCTCCCAGCTGTTTCTTCGACTGCTCTGGCAATCTCCATTGCTTTCTCTAGCAGTAGTTCCTTCTCCATAATGAATTTATCTTGCACTTTCCTGCTGTTGGTGTGAACTACCAGCATGTCGCAGATGAGGCTCTCCGCATTGGCGCCAAAGTTGCACAGCGCTGCCAATTCGCGTAGCTTTGTGACGTAGTCGTCAACAGGTTCTGAGGCTTCTTGCCTGCGGCTATAAAAACGTATTCTGTGCAGAACCGTTTTCTCCTTACTGGCGAACCTTTTTACGATTCTTCTAACTGCTTCCTCGAATACGTCATCGTTGTCACCAACCACCTGGCCTGGGGTGAGGCTTTCAAACACCCTCTGTCCTTCTACCCCTAGGGCGTTAAGTAACATTGCCCTGCGCCGTGCCGCCGAAAATCCTGCACCGCCTACTGCCTCTACGTATGTCATAAATAACGGTTGCCATTGCGGCCACGGGATGGCGGGTTTACCTGGAGTTTGTAGGAAGGGCGGAGGTGGTGTTGCGCCTTGCATGGTTCGCGTGGGTTGTAGTGGTGATCCTCGTCGCCAATTTATGTAGTATAATACTTGCAAGGATGACAGGAGGCCTCTTGTAACAGCGATGTCCTTTAATCAGCATGCGACATCATTCAACATACATATGCATATATGATTGGTAAGGCCTCTTGGGCAGCTTGCCTCGGTGATAAATGGATGCAGCTGGGAGGCTGTAATGTCTTTATGCAGGCCGGGGCCTACTTCTCGGAGGAGCTGGGAGAGGACGTCTTCCCGCGTCCTCTGCTGCTCCCAAAATGCGCGCCAGGCGCGCGGGGGCGGCCCTAGTGGCCAGGGCCGAGATCTCGCGAGAGTTACGGCTCTCGCAACATCTCTACAGGTTTCCTCCCTGGCGCCAGTCCGCACTTATTATTAAAGAAGAGAAGACGTAATTTATCTGTCTCTGTGCCTTCATTGAATCCGAGTATTAATGGTCCTGAAATGCTGTGAATCACTGTTCACTCGACACATAACAATGGCGAAGAGGTACATCGAAGCGCAGCCTGCCCACGGGTGCACTCCAGCCCTTGCCCCTGACCAGCTTTGCTGCTTTCATCTCCCCAACAAGTGTGCCCCGTCGTAATATTCCAACGGCCACATTACCACAAATGACTGAAGCAACGCATGACCATCCACAAGTCACGTTGTTGGTGCCGGAGCTCATTGCGCAGAAACGCGCATCACTGATCACAAAACGACCGCCCCGCCGCATTGAGATCCACGTGTTTACTGCATCTCGTAAAAGCATGCACTCATGATGATCACATGTGCTAACTCTCGGGCGCATTAGCAACCAAGCGATTTGGAGGACCCTGAAACAGCTTTCACGAAGGCCAGCAACATGCTCTAAGAGGCCCAATCAATTCAATCCTGTCAGAAACCCTGCCAGATTGCTGAAGACATCACCTGCCACACCCAGTCTACAATTTCCACAGCTTCACTGACACGAAACGGTTTCCACCCTGAATAAGAAAAAGCAGGACACCTACAGTGCATCTCTGCTGCAATACCACAAAGTGAGAGTTTAACATTTAAAGGAAGTGTGCCAGAAAGTCTGGAAATGAAGCAGACAGCAGCCTTCAAAGCCCTCAGTCAAGCTGGACTCCACGCTCTCCTGCCCCCAGAGAAGAGGGTGGTACTGAGTCATTGCAGTTTCAAGCTATGCAACACTTTGACATTTCAGACACCAGCAGTTTAACGCCCAGATGGGCCAGATGGCTCAAGGAGGTAAATATATATATCGACGCAAAAGGAATCTGGGAAGAACGCCGCAGAGGTATCCTCATGCACTCCCTTGGCCCGGTAGTGAGAGATATCGTGTTCGAGATGCCAGAAAACAACACTCACACATTTCAAGGCGTAATTGACTCATTGAATAATTATTTTGCACCATTTAGAAACGTAGACTTTGAAAGACACATATTCCATACGACCACCCGAGATAAAGGGGAACACATGGACAATTTTGTAATGAGACTGAGAAAATGAGCAAAATATTGTGACTTTGACCAATATTCAACAGAAGAGGCACTACAGTCACAGGCCATAGCAGGTTGTGAGTCACTGGAATTCTGAAAGAAATTGTTCCAAAAGAGCAGAACCTTGGACAAAATTCTACAACTAGCGAGAGCAGACTCTGCCCTATCATTACAGACAGAAACACTCAGCAATATCAAAATAACACAGTCTGCATCATCCACGACCATATGCTCCATTCGCACGCAAGAGGCCACTACAGAACAGAAGACGTTCTACCACTGTGGTTACAGATTCCCACATGTCGGCCCATGCCCTGCTATAGGTCATCACTGTGACAAATGCGGTGGCGAGAACCATTTTCAATCCGTCTGCAAGAACATTAAATTCTTCCAATGAGCAGAAACCAACAGAGACACCAGGACGCAAGATGGCCGTGGCTCAAGGAGGGAAAGCCCAAGACCCAACACGCGGCGATCTCCCACCACTAGCAGACACAGTTCACACAACATCTCACGAGACTCATCACGCAGAGAAAGACCGTGTGATGACAAAAGAGAGCACGCTAGTCGCTACAGGAGCAGACAAGATTCACAAAGGTGACCTCTGCGACACAAAATTAGATATCTCGACGAATCCGTCTGACGCCGGCATGACTCGCATTCCTCATCATCCAGTGGAGATCGGAAGAAAGGGTATGTTCATGCAATTGGAAATAATACTGCTGTAGAGTACAGCCCGGCATTATTGCTACAGATAAATGTCCAAAGCCGTGAATTCCTGATAGATACCGGGGCTACTGTAAACGTGATAAATGAAGACACATACAAGTCATTGGACAGAAAGAAGGAACTTATGAAAGCCGACACAGAGATCTACCCCTATGGCTCAAACAAACCGCTCAACTGTCAAGGACTGTTCACAGCCCTATGTCAATACAAAGATAAAAGCTTGAAAGTCAAAATCTACGTCATTAAAGGAGAAGTACCAGGGGGCAGCATACTTAGTTTCCGGTCAGCCTTTAAAATGGGCCTAATTCACGTAATGTACCAGATCATGTCTGCCGTCTGCCTATACTACCAGCTTAGAGGAAATTATATGGAAGATGTTCCCGACCTTGGTTAAAGGATTGGGAAAACTCAGACAAGCAACTCAAGCTACATATAAATACCCAAGTACAACCAATTGCTCAACATTACAGAGGCATTCCTCTCAACATCCAACGGCATGTAGAAGACGAAATACAGTCTCGATTAGAACAGTACATAATTGAACCCACATCAGGACCCACGTCCTGGGTGTCTCCTATAGTGCCCGTACCCAAAAAGGAAAATAACACCAGCATCCGCATCTGCATAGATATGAGGGCGCCAAATGTAGCCATAGAAAGAGAACATCACCTTGCACCCAGGATGACGGACATGATGCATCTACTTCACGGAGCAAAGATATTCTCGAAACTAGATCTGATGAAGGGCTATCACCAATTGTAACTGCATCCGTCCTCCGTGTATTTCACCAAGTTCCCTACCCACCTGGGACTTTTTAGTTACAAGCGCCTCAGTTTTGGCGTATCATCGGCTGCTGAAGTATTTCAAAACGAAATTCATCAAGTCATCAAGCATATCCCAAATTGCCTAAACTATAGTGATGATATCTTGATCTTTAGCACCACACAGGAAGCACACGACGATACCCTAAGGAGAGTATTCATGGCTCTTGAGGACGTCCATCTTACCCTCAATGCGGACAAGTGTGAACTTAGTAAATCAACTCTAAAATATTTTGTGCACATCTTCTCAAGCAGTGGACTGCAACCTGACCCAGAAAAGGTGCAAGCCTTAGTGGAGGCTCCCACACCTACCTCGGTGTCTGCAGTCCGAACATTTCTTGGTATGGCGAGCTACTGCATGCGCTACATTCAGGACTTTGCGTCAGTGAGCACGCCCCTCCGATTGCTCACTGCCAAGACTTCTACTGGTCAACTGAGTGCGAAGAAGCCTTCAAAGAAATTAAGAAAGGCATCGCATCTGCATTCTGCATGGCATACTACGACCCAAACCTTGACACTGAAGTAACTCTTTGATGCATGCCCTGTTGGCTTAGGAGCAATCTTAGCACAAACGACACCAGGCGCCCCCATTGACTTGCCTAGGCACATAGTGGCATATGCAAGTCGCAGTCTATCAACAGCAGAGTGTGCATACTCCCAACCGGAGAAAGAGAGCTTAGCAGTTGTGTGGGCCTGTGGACACTACCACCTGTTCCTATATGGCCACCTGTTCACCATTATCACTCACCATCAAGCCCTCACCACAATCTATGGCAAACCAACTGCCAAGATTCCTCCAAGAATAGCTAGGTTGGGATTCCGACTACAAGAATACTCGTTCAAGATAATACACCACCCGGGCAAGGACAACAATCCAGCAGACTTCTTGTCCAGACACACACTACCAGCTCACGATGAGCGACAATCCATCAAGGCAAATCACTACATAAACTATTTAATAGACAACGCACTTCCAAAGTCCATCATTTGTGCCCAACTCACAGAGGCCCTGAAGGATGATCGTCTACTTCTGAAGATACAAAAATGCCTGAGGTCGGGCCTGTGGCATACTAAAGACACCCATGGACAGACCCTGTCGTTGACAGAAGAGAGGCAGTTTCATACTTTTAGGCCCATCAGACACACACAATATCTATGTCTCCTGAAGGACTCTGACTGAAAGAGAACAGGATCGTTGTCCCGGCAAGCATGTAGGAACAAAAACTTGCACTTGCACACTCTGGGCACAGGGGAATTGTTTCAACAAAACAAAAACTTCGAACCAAAGTATGGTTCCTCCACATGGATGAAAGAGTAGAGCAGCTCCTAAGCTAATGCATTGCCTTCAAAGCGGTGTCCCCAAGCACTTTTCCAGAGCCTCTCAAAATGTCCTTGAAGCTGCTGCAAGTATGGGATGAAATTGCCATCTACATGTTTGGCCCACTGGCAAATGGCATTAATGTACTTGTGATCATTGACGAAATGTCCAGGTTCCCAGGAGTATAGCTCATCCACTCTATCAGTGCCCAGGAAGTGATACCGGTGCTAGACAAAACTTTTGCAGACTATTGTATCCCGTCCATAGTAAAATCAGACAATGGTCCCCCTTTCAGCAGACATGACTTCGCGGAACGGAACAGCAGAGAGATTCATTGGAAACCTAAAACGCACCCTCCAGATTTGCTCCATCACCAAGGGATCTTTCATGCAGGCAATCTGCACCCTGCTAAGGGACTACAGGAATACCCCAAACAGGGGAGTGCCCTTCAGCACTAATGTTCGGACGAATAGTCAAGACCACTCTGCCACACAACCCAAATACGTCGCTCCCTAATACATATGCTGAGACAGCATGAACTAAGGACAAGGAGAGCAAGACAAGGATGAAGGAATATGCCGACCTGTGGCGAAAAGCTAAGCCCAGCCAGTTCCAGATAGGAGACCAGGTACTGGTAAGGCAGACACAAGATGCCAAAGACATCCCTGCGTTCAAACCCTAACCAATGATAGTGATGCACATACAAGGATCCATGATCACTGCACCCAGTCTCAGAGGCACAGTCACACGGAATTCGTCCTTCTTTAGAACTTTTGAAGGTGACAACATTCAGGAATCTCGCAGTCTCACTGGAGATGAGGACTCCTCTGATGTAGACTCTGAATACAGAGGTGAGGACATGGAACGCTGATGACAGTGCCAGCAACTGCGCCATAAATGAGATCCCACCACCACGCAGTCCCTCTAGGAGAGTGGTGCGCAAGCCATCACGGTGGATAGAAGAAATTAACTAATCAAATCCCGCATGTTTATGTTAAGCAAGGGGGAGATGTAGCGTCCTATCTCTACTCCTTTCATTGTTTGTAAACATTGTCTCATTTCTATTGTTGTTGTTGTTGGGTTTCCTCCCTGGCGCCAGTTTGCGCTTATAATTAAAGAAGAGAAGACGTAATTCATCTGTCTCTGTGCCTTCATTGAATCCGAGCATTAACGGTCCTGGAATGCTGTGAATCACTGTTCACTCGACACATAAGCTTGATTACACAATCTGCGATGGGCCCACATAGGCCTCCTCTCACAAAGGAATTCATTGCATTTTGACACTTGTCCGTCATCTATGTCTGCATCATTAGGGGATCACATGGCTATCTACTTCTGGTTCAGGTCCGCAGGTGTGCTTCTTCCGGCCCTATCCTCCTCAGGCGAGGGGCATTGGTTCTCCACCTCATTAGAAGTTCAAGTCTCACATGAGAGCACAATTGTCCCAACCAGTTAAAACCAGTAAAGTCCAAACATGGTGGCCAAATGGCCTTCACCTATTAACCCTAGACCCATTGAAAAAGCTAAACTCAGCGCCTTTCAGGTGCATGCTCCATGTCCCACTTTGTTTACATGCATACCATTCAAGTTCATTTGGAGAGAAATCCCTCAGCAGAGTCTACTAGGATTTCAAGAAAAATAACAAGTGCTAGGGCGGATATGACAAGTAGGCTTGGTTTTGAGCATTTATAAGAAGAACATCCCGCAGTTTCATACCTGTCCTTACATCTCTTACTGATGTTGCTCCTCCTCGTTCTCTCTATTCTTTTCACCACCCTTCTCTCTGTTACTGATGTTAATCCTCTTCTCATTCGCTCCACTCCTTTCACCTCCTTCTGTCCCTTACTGATGACGTTCCTCCTCTTCATTCCTTGCACCCTCCTTCTCTAACTTACAGAGGCACCTTCCCCCTGCTTTTCCCCCCCATTTCCTTCACCCTCCCTCTTTCTTATTGGTGTTGCCCCTCTTTTTTTTGTTTTGTTTATTTCTACCATGCCGAAAAAACAAAGGCATCAAGGGCACACAAAAACACAGCAGTACGAACATTCATGGCAGGACAGTGCAGTCATCTCAGTGGATCCCATGGTAAAGCATCCTTCCGCTGAATAGCAACGTCTTCAGGGATTTGCGGAATGTGATCAGGTTGCCTTCTGTCGCAATTCCAAAGGCAGGGAGTTCAAAAAACAAGCCACCATGACTGGAAAGGATGTTCCTAGACCATTAGTCCGCTTACATCTGGGGCAGCATATGAAAGCAGAGTTGCCTGAGCGTAGAGTTTTCTTTGGTTCATAAATGATCAGTCTGTCCTTCAAATATGTCAGGGCTTTACCATTTGATTTTGATATTTTTTTTTTGCATTTATAGAGCATACGTAACAAAGTAAATCGTATATTGGCGCAGATGATATCAGCAAAGGTAGATGATGTAACTCAATATGGGGTCCCCAAAAAAAGGGGGCCATCTACCTGAAGAGAAAGGTTTTCAGTGCTCAGCAAAATTGTAGTAGAAAACTCATGGGGCCTCATTACGACCCAGGCGGTAAGTTACCGCCTGGCCCGTGACTTTACCACCATGGCGTAAACTACGTTTACGCCATGGTGGTTGGCGGACTTACCGCCCCATTCCGAGGTTGGCGGGGGCGGTAAGTCCCCAATCCCCATTTACCCTTCCCCATTCTTGCCCCATAGGGCATAATGGGAGTGGGGAAGGCGTTAATTACGCCACCGTAAATTACGGTGGCGTAATTAACTCCATGGTCCCTTAGCGCCATGGATTTTAACACCTGCTAAAAGCAGGTGTTAAAAGCGCCATGGCGCTAAGGGACCTCGTAATTGGCGGTAAGGGGTCGGCGCAGCTAACGCTGGCGTAAACCCCTTACCGCCAGGGTCGTAATGAGGCCCATGGTCCTAAACTGTAGCGGTAAAGAGTTCCACAGCCTGGGACCAAAGACAGCAAATCTTCTATCACCTCGATATGTATAAGTTGAGTGAGGAATGATCAAAAGATGACTATCGCTGGAGCGTAGTTGTCTCATAGGATTATATGGCTGAATTAGCTCTCTTAAATAAAGAGGAGCAATGCCATTTATGCATTTGAAGATAATGCAGGTTGTCTTAAATTTAATGCGGTCAACAATTGAGAGCCAGTGTAGCTCCCTACGATATGGAGACGCATGAGTAGATTTGTGTAATTTAAAAATCAGTCTAACAGCCGCGTTTTGAGCTCTCTGAAGCCACTGGAGCTGTTTGGAAGGGATGCCCAGCAGTTGACTATTGCAGTAGTCAAGATGGGCACTAGTTAGTGCCCCTACCACAGAAGCATGATCCTCCTTAGGGATGTAGGGAAGTGCTTGACGTAGCAATCTCAGAACAAAATGGAATGCTTTAGTCTTTGCTCCCACCTATGTTTCACTGCCAAGATCTTCTTGCCACATACATCCCAGATTTTTAATTTTTGATACGAATTTCAAGCTTTTGCCCAGCAATGTTGAAACAGGCAATTTCTTAGCAGCCGCCAGCAAATGCTTAGGGCCGAATAGTATAAGTTCCGTCTTGGCAGCATTAAGCTGTAGATAATTCTCCGACATCCAATTGCTCACTTCTGCCAGACATTGTCTCCAGTTTGCTAAATGCTTCCTGAAAATTAGTAATTTGTATAAATATCTGGGTGTCGTCAGCATAAGAATGGAAATCCAGCCCATAGCGTTTTAAGATTTTCAGAAGAGGTCGAATATATAGGATAAATAGCAATGGAGACAGGGAAGATCCCTGTGGGACTCCACAGCTCAGATGGATGAGGTCCGACAGGAACTCTCCCAGTCTCACACGCTGCTGCCATAAAGGCACTTGGACCAGCATAGCTGCCTTAAACTGGATTCAAGCTGTTACCGGGAGCCTGTGTCTAGGTCTCCTGATATTAGAGACATGGGCCTCACTACGTGTCTGCCGGTAACCCACCGGTGCTTCTGGCAAGTTACCGTCAGACGTGCCTTACCGTTAACGGTGCCCGATATCCTGGTGTTACTGGGTTATTTCGGCTGCCGGCAACAGCGTTAAGATCCCATTCCATGGTGTCCCATAGGAATCCATGGGATGGGAACTACTGAAGCACCGGCACTGTTGTTGATGGTGCCGGTGCTTCAGTGATTTCTCTGCCGGTAGGGGTCCGAACTCCTGGCAGGTCGGGCCTGCTGGTAGCTAACTGCCCCTACTGGCAGACTCGGAGTAAGCCAGTCTGGGAAAGATGCCAGAGCCAGTAGTACGATCAGTACGGTTGTTTTACCAGCATTTTTCCCAGACCGGCTTCTCAGAGAAACCCCTTTTATAATGCATATAGCATCATGCTGCAGGACCTGAAATCCTTCTAGACACCCTTTATTTGCACCTAATGGAGGGCATTACAATAGTCGAGCCTTGACAAAATAATGGCTCGGACTATGGTGATACAGTTGTCTTCTGAAATAAAAGGTTGTAGCTGCCTGAGTAACCTAAGGTAATATTAGCAATTTTTTGTCATCCGATTAACATGTGCCTCTGCACCTAGAGATGATTCCAGGTAAATGTTCAAGGTTTTTGTTTGCTCAAGTATGGGGATGTTGCTATCCTCGATGTTAAATTTAAAGTATTGAGTCCAGTTTAGCTCAGGCTTGGGAGGAGCCAAAAATCAAAAGATCTGTCTTACCACCATTGAAATCCATCCGGTGGCTGGTCATCCAATGTCTCATCATACTGTAGGCAAGGGAATGGCTGGCAGGATCAGTGTCATATTCCCCGTCAAGCTCACGTATAAGCGGTGTATCATCAGCATAGTTTGTAACAAACACCACCTTCTCGGCAAGGAGATCACAGAGTGGCCTGATATAGACATTAAATAGTGCAGGCCATCGACAGGCCCCCTGAGGTATGCCACATGAAATGGGTGCAGGTCCCGACCCAACTGGGCCTCACCCAAGTGTACAGTTAACTTCTGATGGGACAGGAATATGTGGATCCAGTCAACTGTCTCCTGTGAGGAATTTCCTACATCAGCAAGGGTGTTCAGAAGTCGTTTGTGGTCTAAAAGATCGAACGTGGCCAACAGGTCTAATAAAACTAACAGCCCTTTCTGCCTCTTGTCTACTGTCTCTAATTTATGGGTCTGCAAGTCAAGTAAGGCGCTTTCTGTACTATGCCCGAACGAAAGCCTGACTGCCTAGTACTTACTTTGGACGTAACGTCTGAGTATACTTGAAGTTGTAAGGTGGCTATTTTGTCAACAATCTTCAGCACAAAATGGGAGTTTGTAATGGGCCTCAGATTCTTATCATCTTTAGGGTCCAATCCCACTTGTTTTACCAGCGGAGTGACAACTACTTCTTTCATGGCATCTGGGACATGATTGTGGTGAAAAGAGGCATTCACGAATTGGGCAAGAAAAAGTGGAAACACCTTTTTGTACCCTAGAATGATCTTAAAGGGGATAACATCCCTGAAACAAGAAATGGGGCGCATTGTGCCCAGAGTTTCCTCCATATCAACTGCTGTGATGGGTTTGAAGGCAAATTCTAACTGGTTCTACTTTTGTAGTAGCTTCTGATTGCTGTTCAATGACTCAAGCCCTGGAGAGTGTATAAAAAGGGGGTTTACTAGCGACCAGATCCTTTTCGATTTCATCATGTGCCATGGTGAGTTTATCAGCAAATTCTTGCTGAACCTTGACACAATCTTGGTTGCTGCGAGGAATGGATGATACTTATGCATTTGATTTTTCAAGTGTTTTCAGTATTTAAAAGTTTTTTGGTGTTGTTCCCTGCATTGATTAGTTATTTATTTGTATATATTGCATTATATTTTATTAAAACTTTTAGCAAAGCCTCCAGATATAGAAAGAGTAACAGAGGCAGAAACGAAGAAGAAAGAGAAAAGGACAATACGATACACGAAACACACACACCCCTGCTTAGCACTGCTATGCGATGTATCCTATGGTTTCCTGAGTTAAAAGGCTCACACGGCCTCTTTTCTCATTGAAGTAATTCCTCTTTGCCTCATATATGGCTGGTCTATATGAGTTTTCAAGTGTTTTCCGGGTTTTCTTTTATGTATATCAGAGTTGGATATCTGCCACTTGCGTTCTGCTTGTCTCTTTTCCTTTTTTTGGGCTTCAAGATCAGGTGTAAGCCATTTTTGCACAATATTTTCTCAGGCTGTTTTCTTTTTCAGGGGAGCCACATGGTCTAACATATGTGTCATAAGAGAGCTGTACGTAGATACCAGCACATCTGCAGGGTCAAGGTCTGCGGCAGAAGCCACAAGTTTATTAAGACACCCATGTAGATCTGGAGTTTGTTTTTTCTTATAGTGTCGACTTGAGACATTCTTTAGAGCATTGATCTGTTTTTTTTGGTGTATCTTAAAGTAGGATCTGAAAGACAATAAAGAAATGGTCTGATCAGAAGCATGGACTTTTACAATGAATACATATATCCAGATTTCTGGAGACTATCCAGTCGGGAATGTTCCCCTTGTTGGAGGTAAGTTCATTGTTGCGGACATGATGGTCAATGTTGTTAAGGCGGTGTTCTAAGGAGACAGCGGGCCTCATTACGAGGCTGGCGGTAAGGGGTTAATGGTGCCGGTAAGGATGCCGGTAAGGATGCCGGTAAGGATGCCGGTGCCGTTAACCCCTTACTGCCACATTACGAGGTCCCTTAGCGGGTCCCACTAAGGCCGGCTAGTAAAACCAGCCGTCCTTAGCGGGAGCCGCTAAGGGATCAGGGAGCTAATAACGGCCCGTTATTAACGGGCCTGTTATTAGCTCCCTCCCCATTCCCATTGAGCCCTATGGGGGCTCGAATGGGAATGGGGATGTGTATTTTGAATGAGGACTTACTGGGTCCTCCAAGGTTGGAATGACCCGGTAAGTCCCCATTCAAGGAACCCGGACCCGGACACGACTTTGGAGGCAGCCATGGTGCTAATAGCACCCTTTGTCGGCAGCATTGTTTCACCAGCGATTTAAGTCTCCCAAAAACAGAGTAGCACATTGGTATATTTAATGATCTTAACAGCTGCACAATATCCTCATTAAAGTTAGGCATGTCCTCTGGAGGACAATAAAGAAGGACAATATTAACGCAACTGTAATGGGAGGGTTACATTTCAGAAGAAGGATTTTGCAGTTTTTGCAATGACCAGGAGATTCAAAGACGTGGAATTGTCTCAGAGACAGGATCACAACTCCTCCCCCATAGCCTTGTTCATGATTTGTAAAGTAAACCGCATAGCCTTCAGGGTAGCCAGGTTGATCATGGGGCCACTTGAGTCCAAAAGCCAGGTCTCTATCAGGCATAAGATATCAAGGTTGTTATCTATAATGTAGTTGTGTACATCAATAGCATGTTTATTTAAAGATCATGTCAAATCAGAGGAATAAAGTTGAGTATCATATTTGTTTTTAGAGGAGGGGGACAAGTTCTCTATTTCTGTCTCTTCCGCTATGTTAGTAAGTGCAGGCCTTAGGCCCCGGGATTGACTACTCGTGCTTTCAGGCTGCTTAACATAGGAAGTGCTAAGTTCGTCTTCTATACAGGGTGTAGTGAAAGTTTGTATGCCTTCTGTGGTTAGTGACTTGGTGGTTTTTATGTTCACATCTTGTGCGTCCCTGTCCTCTTGGCAGCCATTGTCGATAATGGACAGAGGCTCAGGTGGGTGAACAGGTTCAGGGTATTGTGTATAGTCAAGTATAAGAGGAGATGGACAGAACAGTTTAGAAGTGGTTCCGGGTTGAAGTTCTGGGGCAGGTACAACAGTGTTAGTATCGGGCAGCATTAATAAACTTGCCGGTGCAGCAACTGCAGTCCAGTCGGCTAAGCCTGAGAGGTCTTGTTGTGTATTATCCTGAGCAGGAGGTTTATGTAGAATGGAGGGGTCAGCATCCAGTTTGGCCAAAAGATACTTATTGACACTGGTCATTTGTGTGACATTTTGAGCTGCCAAAAGAAGGCTTAATTCTCTCGGATGGCCCATAATTTAAAGGCAACAATCAGTAAGGCCCGGGACTGTGTGTAGAGGCTGCTGCACACAGTCACACAGATGCAGTGGGATGCAGCGATGTACTTCCACATGTCTCAGTGAAAACTGTTAAGAGCCTGCTTAAAGGTGCCTGGTAGGAAACTAGGGCAGAGATCCTGTGTTGGAATTGGAAGTTCAAGCCAACTAGAACTAAACTAAAAACAGATAGATGTGTGGGGTCGGGGAGATTCCCAACGTGCACAAGTGTGGTTGTTGTTTAGGCTCAACGTGTCCAGCAAAGGATAGCTAGACCCTTATGCGCCGGCGCTGATGCCACAGTTAAGTGCTTAAATGCAGTCATGGTGGTGCTGCTGGGATATGTAGTTTATCCCAAGCTAGCAGCGTTTCAAAATAGAAAAGTTAAATTTCCCCAATGCGAACACACAATATCAAGCAACTCCTGTCTATTTTAACAATTACAGACTTAAGTAGAATTCAATTCCGACCTGTTCACAAGCAAAGTAAATACCTTCTTGACTCATGTCACCCTCCTCTATCTTACTGATGTTATTCCTCCTATCCTCTCAATTCTTTTCACCCTTTTTCTTACTGTTCCTCCTCCTCCCCACTCCTTAATCACGCCTCCTCTCTCCAGCCTCTACTGGCCCTCCTTAAACACTCTCCTCCAGCTATTTCCAAATCTACGGCTTCTCCAAATACGCACACACACTTCTCCAATGTTCCCCTTAGATGGAGCCCTAGCTATGCTGCTCAGGATTGCCCAAGTCTAGCAATGTTCAGGTGTGCTTCATTACTCTTTCTGTAGCATGATTGATGTTCTAGATTTATTCTACTCTCTTACTGTTGCATATTCATCCCAGTGCCCACCCTGTAGGTCTTGGACAAGAGACCTAATTACGGATCTTGCCACCATCGACGATTTCATTCTTTCACACACAAGAGGAGAGCCACGTGTTTTTGATCTGCTCTTGCTCTCTCTCTCTCATTCATGCACAGGAATCTGTAATCAAGGGGATGCTCCCACATGACCAAACATACATTCAGCTGGATCTTCTATTTGGTCTGTGAAAAGGATCTCTGACTCCCGCATTCCCCGAAACTTCCTACTGAATCAGGATATGAGGTTCTCTCAGTGGGTAACAAAATTATTATTGGCGCCACACCATATTGTAGTATCAGATGGCAAGCCCAGTCTCCCAACCAGGGACTGGTGGGGGTGGCCACAGGATCCTTCCCATACTACCCTTGGTCCCAGCTTCATGCTGCAATTGGGGCAACCAGCCCCCTTGGCTATGCCAACTAACAATCCAAGAAAGGTCATAAGTCTCAGCTAAAATGTGCACATTGTCTGTGAGGAGTCACAAACTACACTTTTGGCCATTCTCTGGAGCTGTTCCTAAAATGTTGATTTACAGTGACACGGGGAAGAACGTGCTGTGTACAGTGTGGTTTTACACTGTGCTGTTCTGTCTATGAAGAAGAAATAATAAATAAAACCAAAACACCATTGATCAGTAATGTCTACATTATTGTCTACATTATGGGGTAACAAAATAACATTTGTGGAGTGATTTCAAACCTGATACCCTGTTGATTGATGGGTGTTGACCCAGATCATGAGTTTTTCACCAGGTTCAAACCCTGTGTCCCAATTGACAATCTCCGGTACACTTGGCAGTGGCACAACTGCAGGCCCACAAACATTACAGAGAAAGACTGGTACCTGAATGCCTACCTTTATAAAAGGACATCACCAACACACTCTCCACTTCGGTACAGTGATTTTGTGGCAGGGCATGCTGGTTTAGATGCTTTGACCCCAGTTGAATGACAAGAAGTGGAGAAATAATTAACTGTGTCTTTAAAGGTTTGTGTTCAGAGTGCGTTGGAGACAATTTGGGCAAAAATAGTGATGAAATGTGCCAGCCAGAAGGGACGTCAATTCACTGAAATGCCAAGGGTAGCTGGAGGTGACATCACATGACCCTTGACCTCTGATGACATCACAGGAAGTGATGTCATTTGACCCCCTTGACAAAACAGGAAGTGGCATCACATAGCATTGTTCCAGCACACTAAGAAAAATATAGTTACAACCACCAACTATGGAAACACTAATAAAGGAGGCTATTTATCATTTTGCTTCCATCTGAAGAGGATTCCTGGCTTGACACTCCTTTGCCTGGGATTTGCATCTACAGAGCACTCACCAACTAAGTTCCTCACAGCAGCCACTGTATGCATGAAAGTGATCTTAGCCCCATGCCCCTGCTTGAAGGCTGTGGTAAGGGGACATGGGTGATTTGGGTATAAACACTGTTTAGGAATGAAAGACAGTGGGCCTCATTACGAGTTTGGAGGTAGCCATGCCCTTGGCTACCCCCAAACTCTGGTCCGTGTCCCGCAAAAGGGGACTTACCAGGTCATTCCGACCTTGGAAGGTCCGGTAATTCCCTTTCGTGGGAGCCAGACCCCGTACGTCCCCATTCCCATTTGAGCCCCCATAGGGCTCAAAGGGAATGGGGAGGATAGTAGCAGCTGTACTGTTCATAACAATACCGTTGCTACCATCCTGGTCTGCTTGCGGGTGCCGCTCTGCACGCCTGGTATTTACAAGTGGTTCTTGCTGTCTGTACACACACATATGCATATCTGAGCAGCAAGGGTCTGAACCAGCTGAGCTTTCTCACAGACCTCAGCTTCTGCTTTTGCAGTCTTGTTTTGTGCGTGGAAAAGTTTGTGTGTGCTCACTGAATTCACTCACAATCGCACAGCGACTAGAAGACTAGTGGGACAAAAGAAACATATTGGGGGAACATACATAGAGGTCACGTCCAAAGGCTGTTGCAAGTGGCCATGGCCAAAGGCCATGACTATTGGCCCGGTAGTGATTTAAAATATACAGAAGGCCCTGGCTAGTGGGTCCGAAAGACATGAATAGTGGCCACGGCCAAAGGCCCAAAAGACATGTATAATGTACCGTGGCCACCTAATGGGGCCAAGAGAAACATATTGGGGGATCATGTACAGTGGACACTGCTGAAGGTCATGGCTAGTGGCCCGTAAAAAAACAATGGTATTACAAAACCCTTGATATTCACTGAAAACACTTTAGTTAAGTTGTAGTCAATTTGCACAGATTTAATGCAATAAAACCCTTGCAATTCAGCGGATGTGGGAAGCCATGACCAGCTTAACTCGGCGCGATCCCGTTGCAAAGCCCATGAGCACATACATGTTATAAGAGAAGGGATTCACAATGACATACAAATTGCATTATGGGGGACATAGCACTATAGGGGACAGCAACGGGAATGCGCAGAGTTAAGCTGGTCTTGACTTCTGACATCTGCTGAACTTCAAGGGGTTTGTTGCGTTAAATCTGCAACTTAACTGCACCTTAGCTAAGGTCTTTTCAGTGAATATAAATATAGTTGCATCCAGAAAAGTTTGCATCTAAAATTCTTTCTCCTTTCTGAATTTCACCTAAACCACAACGTGCATTTGACAGTCATTTTTTAGTTTTGGTGGGCATAATATTCTTCTATAGTTTGGGTTTCTGGGTTTGTGTAAGGATACATCAGTAGTTTGGCTTGCTGTTTCCTTCCTGTAGACGATTTGTTCATTCAGGCTTTTGCCAGACCCTTACTTGACAGCATATGGCACACCATGAATAGATGAATACTCCTGTCACATCATCACTTTAGTCCCTCCACCCATGCACGATAAAGTCTACATTTGTAGAGCGTAATCTTGCCATGAATAAAGCTTCCAAATCATACGTTGGACAATGTGCCACGCAAAATAGCCATGGATCAAATGGCCACACAATGTATTGACATTTTTACCCATTTCTGTAAACCTTTAGCAAATATTGGTTACTCCTACGTCCCGTCCCCTTTCCTCCATACTGCATGAGCATCCCCGCTAGGGACGGGAGACGTAAACCTTTTTCACCGGAAGAATCATCTTCCCCTTTACATTTAGGTGCGTGTGGGGACACGGCCCTGGGAGCATGCGCTCACCTGACTCCGCCCACCAGTCCTCTTTTCCGCGTTGACGGGAACGGCCCGTTTTCACCACCGCTCCTGCATTAGGCCTCCGGCCTAGTAATTTCACGTGCTCTTCCCCAGAGAAGTACCTTTGTCTTCTTCTTTCTGGTCTTTAATCAATGTACTTCTTTCCTCTGGTGCCATGCTCAACCCTGGCGCATGTCGACATCAGCGGGCTTCAGCAGGTGTCTAGCCTGCGAGGGGCTCTTCCCTACATCCAACCCCCACACTCTTTGCCTCCCCTGCCTTGGCCCCGACCACGGCTGGGAGGGCTGCTCCACATGCGACGCGCTGACACCATGCACTCACAAGAACAGACTAGCCAGGGGGAGGGAGCTTTTTTGAAGGTCACTTCCAGAGGATTTGAAGGAATTCGTCAAGCACAAGACCAGGCACAAGATAGGGGAACTGTTTTCATCTGCACCATGCAAGGGCAACTCCTTCCGCAGGAAGTGCACGAGCGGGAGGGACCCATCAGGTACTGGGACAGGTGCAGGCACTGAACCGGCTTCAGCTACCAGCCACCAGGTCAAGGGGGCCGTGAGATCCTACCGCTGACCAGGCTGAGGGACTGCAAGGTTCTACTACCAGGTTCCAACCCAAGGGGCTACGCCCTAATATCAGACAGATGTCTGAGGGGGCGCCTGCATGCAGCACTACCGGTGCCACAGCCAAGGGCACTCCGCCTACCAGGCCCCGTCCTGAGGTGCAGGGTAGGCCTCAACTTCCACTGCCAAGAGTCAAGGAAGAGGCCAGGCCTCAACCTCCACCACCAAGAGTCCTGGAGGAGGCCGGCCCAGCGCGGCAAGCGCCACGACACAGGCACGTGGGATGCATCCCGACAAGATGGCAGCAGGGCCAGACAAAATGGCGGCTCGCCCGACACCATCCCCTTTCGGGGAACAGGTAGAGGAGCGAGTTTCCAGGTGGGACTGGTCGTCGCCTGGCACGTGGCCCACGGCATATCCTTCAGCGACGCAGGGCAGATATACCCCGCATACAGCAAGACACAGTGTGCCTAGGTCTCAGAAACCTTAGGGCCCCATGACCATGGCCGCTCTTATGAGGGCTCCGCAGAGGGGCATCATCCTCAAGGATGTTATCAGGGACGTGCTCCCTCCGGTTCTGCTGATAGCACCCACGGCCATCCCGCCCTCGGTTACAGCGCTTCCGGGTCCAATGCAGCCCCAGCTGCCTGCGCCAGTCCCCATGACACCGGCTCCCGTGCCTCTGCCAGTCAAACAGTCCCATATCTGCTGCCACAGCAGCCTCTGGCCGATGTCAGTATGCCACAGCCTCCTGCGCGCAGCACTCCTCCAGATGCTCCGGACCAACAGGACACATTGGTGGACACGGATGAGGAGGAGGACCCAGACATGCTCTCGTCGGCCAAGGCCTTTCATGAACGGCTTGCGGGCCTAGAAGAGTATTTGGGGCTCCCTCAGCCTGAGGTCGAACAACCAGAGGCGTGGGTACTGGCAGAAGACCTCACCCTACGCCTCATGGCTAGAACAGGGATTCCAATGCAGAAGGACGTGGTGGCGCTCGCCAAAAAAAGATGGCTCAAACCACACTCGGCACATCCTACCAACAGGTGCCTCGACCCCAAGTTCAGGCAACTGGAGGGTGGCCCCCTCTTGCTGTCAGCACATCCCCAGCCACACTCCTCAGTGATTGCTGTGGCTTCGCTCTATTCCAAGCCACAATCGTCATTGGCTACATCAACCCCTGCACTCTTGGGTAAGAAGGAGAAGATCTTGGAAGCACATGGAAAGAAAATCTATTCCAACGCTTTCCTCCATCTGCGCCAGTCCAATGCTGACGCCATGCTGGCTGCTGTCAATCAAAGGCTCTGGCGGGAGATCGCCGACTTCCTTCCTGAGCTCCCTGTGCAGAGCCAGGCACGCTTCAAGACGGGGCTGGCTGAAGCCAAAATAGTAGTGCAGGACATAATGGAGTCTACGGTGGCTCACATTGACACCTCAGGCCGTGCCGTATGCATTGCTACCAACATGAGAAGGACGGCCTGGCTATGGGTGACCAAGTTCAACCCTGATGTCCAGGAGCGTATACTGGTCCTTCCTTTCGATGGTGGGGATCTGTTCCATTCTACCACGCCCAAGGGATATAGCCAGACACACCAGCGCTCAGACAAGGGTCGGTCCTTCATTGCCTTCAGGGGCTTCCAGGAGAGACAGTCCAGGCAACCGGACAGATCACCGAGCCGGCACAGGCGCAAGTAGCACAAGGCGGTTCATAAGGGCTTTTTCCAGTCCCCTTCCTCAGCCCCAGCCTCAGAGGAAAAGAAGGCATGACTCAACCATCCAGACCCACGAGTCTCCGGTGAGGGGCAGGATTGCCCTTCACTCTTAACGCTGGCGAACCCATGGATCCTCTCAGTAGTATCCACAGGCTTCCGGCTCCCTACCCCTCCTTCTCCTCTCTCCTCCCTCCTCCAGTCCACTCCCACAGATTGGGACAGCAACTCTGTTGGCGGATATTCACTCGCTTGCAGAGAGTCAGGCAGTGGAGGAAGTCCCAACCTCCCAGCGTGGTCTAGGCTTCTATTCATGGATTTTCATCATACACAAGAAGAACCAGGCTGGCCTGAGAGTTGTGTTGAGCCTTTCCCTCTATTTTCAAATGTTCAAGTTGGTTACCCCAGCGCTTATACCGGATACATTGTGCGAGGGAGACTGGATGTGCTCCCTGGATCGATTGGATGAATACCTACATGTCCCGATCTGGCAGCCCCATCGGTCCTTCCTGAGGTTCAGGATCATGGGTTTTCATTTCCAATACAGGGTTCTACCCTTTGGCCTCAACTCGGCCCCCAGGGTCTTCACAAGACTGATGAACACGGTGGCAGCCCTACACAGGACCCATGGTCACCATGTCTACCCATACCTAGAGGACTGGCTTGTCAGGGCAAGGTCTCCTGGGGCAGTGCACCACACCGCCTCTGTCCTCATGAACACACTACACAAGCTGGGATTTTCTATCAATCTCAAGAAGTCACAGCTGGAGCCCAAGAGTCTAACGTTCCTGGGCCTCATGTGGAATACGAGCTCCGAGAGGAGTTTCCCCTCAGAGGACAAGATCACAGCCATCAAGAAGGCCACAGTGCATTTTCTCAGCAGAACAGAGCAGCGTGGTGGTACCAACACCTCCTGGCCATCATGGTGGCATGTCTCCTTGCAGTGCTGCATATGAGGTGCTTGCAGTTGCACTTCACAGTGTCCTGGAGCCAGGAGAAGGGTTCCCAGGAGGAGCTGGTCAGCATCCCACATCTCCTCCACCAGAACCTAGTCTGGTGGCGCAGGGACAGCAACCTGTGGATTGGCAGGCCCTTCCGTCAAGCAGCACCTCAGGTCACCATCACCACAGATTCTTCCCTAGAGGACTGGGGAGCTAGCCTGGGCAGCCACAGCGTCCACAGGGATTGGTCCCGTCAGGAGCAGGCGACTCACAACAACTGGCTCGAGTTGATGGCCATCTGACACGCTCTCAAAGCCTTCCTCCCGATGATCAGCGGCAAGGCGATCCTCACTCAGACAGACAGCTCGACCAGCATGTATTACATCAACAAGCAGGGTGGCACCAGCTCTCCTCCCCTCTGCACTCTAGCAGTTGACATCTGGAAGTGGGCTCTGGTAAACAACATGCACCTGGCAGCAGACCGCCTCCCGGGGGAATACAACCGGGAGGCGGACAGGTTCAGCAGGCTGGATGCGGACAACTACAAATGGCAGTTGAACGAACAGGTCCTTCAGGATATCTTCGAAAGGTGTGGTCATCCTCAGGTGGAGCTATTTGCCACCTGGTACAACACGAGGTGCCCCCAGTTTGCGTCTTGGCATGGACAGGGCAGGGGCTCTCTGGTGACACAATTCAGATCCAGTGGGATGACATGAACGCTTATGCCTTCCCTCCGACCCCCCTGATCCACAGGGTAATCTGCAAGATCTGGGAGGCACGACACCTTCGTATCATCCTGATAGCTCCGTGGTGGCCAGCAAGACCATGGTTCTCGGAACTACTCAGCCTGTCAGATTAGGCCCAGGTGCACCTTCCACTGGGCTCAGCACATCCACGGTCATCCACCCTGCCCCCCAGAAGTTAGCCCTCGTAGCATGGTTCCAGGAGCCAATACAAAAGCAAGTGCACTAGGTTTTGTCACTGGGCAGAATCAAAGGAGGCCGGTCAATTGACCTGCACATTGGACGACGTGCTATCCTTCTCTACGCATCTCGCACACTCGGGGATTCAGGTAGACACAAACCACACCTATCTGGTGGCTATTGGAGCCTACAGGAATTTGGAGGAGGAGGTATTCTTATCTTCTCACCCAGTGGTTAAAAGACACTTGGCAGGCCTGACCAGGCTCTACCCTCCCATCAAGAAACCACACTGTGTGTGGGACCTCAACGTGGTCTTGGGCGCCCAGGCACACAATCCATTCAATCCGATGGCATCTGCAGACATCAGGCTACTAACCATCAAGACGGCCCTCCTGTTGGGCCTCACCTCGGCACGCCTGATCAGTGAAATCCAGGCTTTGGTGGCCAAGTCGAATGCAGCATTTGGTCAGGCAGTCTTAAGGAACTTGTTTTCTTAGGAGGGGCAACTCTCCACGCTGGGGCTACATTCAGTTTTAATCGCCCATGCAGTATGGAGGAAAAGGGACGGGACGTAGGAGTAAATATAAGTTACTCACTGTAGTGACTAACATACACCTAGTAAATAGTCCCCTTTCCTTCATAGGTCCTAACAGCCCCCGTAATAAAACTGGTGTCATTAAGCAATGTTAATATTGTAGACGCGTCAAAGGGGACTGAGGAGTGGTGTCAGTGGGCGGAGTCAGGGGAGCGCATGCTCCCAGGGCTGCGCCCCTGCACGCATCTAAAGTTAAAGGGGAAGATGATTTTTTCTGGTGAAAAAGGTTCCGTCTCCCTTCCCTAGTGAGGGACACCCATGCAGTATGGAGGAAAGGGAACTATGGACTAGGAGTATGTTAGTCACTACGGTGAGTAGCTTATAATTTATTTGAATTTCCAAACAAGGGAGCGAACAAGGGAGGGGAAACGTTTGATCCCAAAGGATCTACAAGCAATCGGAGGAGGAAACAGTAAAGAGCAGATCACACAGTCTCAGGTAGGGTGGGTAGTGGCGGGTGTGTGGACCTAGGTGTTAGGGAGGAGCCATTAATTGAAGAGGAGGGCTTTGCGCTCCTTCTGGAACTGTAGAAACTCGAGGGTGAGCCTGGTGTTGACTGGGAGGTGGTTGCACAGTCTTGCAACATGGATGAAGAAGGCCTGTCTTCTGGTCCTTTTCTTCCTGCACCGGCGGAGTTCAAGTCCGCATATGTTTTTTACTTCTGGTGAATCGTAGGCTTGCAGCAGTGCTGAGTTTCCCAGTGAGGTAGCTTGGGGGCTTTAGGGTGACAGCCTTGTAGATGATGCGGCAGGATTTGAAGATGATACAGGTTTGCATCGTGAGTCAGTGCAGGTCGATGAGGGTCAGAATGACGGTCGAATTTGTGGACTCCTTTGAGGATATGTGCTACTTAGAATTCACGTTTCCCATGTCTGCCTCACTTTCGCCCCTTCCATGTTTCCCCGGCAAGAGGATGTCTCGTGGTTGCACAACACTTAGTTACTTGAAGTTAACATCTGGTTCATATTCCTCCTCAAGACTTAGGCATGAACACCTGAGACTGTGCATATTCAGAATGTTGGTTATAGATGCATTAGAAGCATGTTCAAAAGGAGTAGGCGTAAACTCAAAACAGTTGGAGCTAAATAGTGGCGAATGTAGGATTAAGGTCGAGCTGCAGTCTCCCTGACGTATCTATGGCGTCTTCAATTACATTATTTGAGCTATCCGCAATCAGCAGCACTTCCAAACTTTTCTTTGAAAAGGTGGCAGGGGGTGGTGTTCATACCCAGTATTGGATACGGGGTAGTCTGGGTTAGAACTGAACAAGAACTGCACAATCTCCAAATCTGTGAGATCTCCACTGACTTCAATAGAGATCTGCACAACCACCGCTGCCAGTCCAATTGGGTATAAGTGGGTGGGGAGCGAGAGCAGCAGCATGGAGAAAATCACAGACAGGTAATAACAAGCAAGGTACAATAAGGGGACAGTAAATGGGTATACACCTCTTGCCAGCTTGCTGCCAGGCTGTTAATCTGGCAGTGTACTGGCTCACTGACACTCATGGCTGATTCAGCAGACCAATGCGGCATTTCAGCGGTCCCCCTTAATCAGCACCTGCCAGCTAATAAGGACTGAGTCACTTAGATATGGCACAAGCTTGGTATTGTTCTTAAGTTAGGTCTGATGCTATGTTCCCGTTGCAGACTTAAAACAGCACCACACAGAGTGTCACCAGTAAGCAAACTGTCCATATTGTACCCAGTTCAGCTATAGAGCATTACTTTATGTTTATTTTGACTTAGCAGTCAGCTGAACTCACTTATTCACACCAGTGATCAGAATCCATTTAAAGCAACTGCTTTTCTGATACACTGCATAAAAAATGTTATCATATACATGTGGTGGTAAGTACTATGACACAACTGTTGTAATGTGAACAGATACAATAACACACCTGATGCTGACTTTCCTTTTTGGTTCACTCATCTGAAGCCATATTGATAGTGGCAATGTTCCCAGGGTATGCTTTGCTGCTTTTATGGTGGGAACCA
This sequence comes from Ambystoma mexicanum, assembly GCF_040938575.1. Lineage (NCBI taxonomy): Eukaryota > Metazoa > Chordata > Amphibia > Caudata > Ambystomatidae > Ambystoma > Ambystoma mexicanum. Next base: position 468,332,587 of record NC_090936.1, on the reverse strand, counting down.
AACTGCACTAAATTCGGAATCAATGACCGGTTTACCTAATGGTCCCCAATCCTCACCCGCTTGCTTTGTGTAGGGACCCCTGTGTGGCAAAGCAGCTGCTCTAGTGTGGCTGAGGGGATAGGAAAGACCATTTAAGAAGCAATATTACCTGTAACAGACCTTCTGTGAGGACAGCCACCATGACCTAGGGTTTGAAAAGTGTCAGCCATTTGATAGGTTCTTTTTGCACCCCAAGTAGAAGCGAATAGCTTGTCTGCCAAGCATGAATCAACACCGTACAGTGTTCAGCGGGGCAGTATGTAAAGTCCTCTGTTGTATATAACCATAGATAGCATGCAGTCACTGTGAAAAGACACAGTTTTGCATGACAGAAAAAGAAAAAAGTAGTGACTCGAAAAAAGCAACTTGTACCCTTTAAAAGTCTGATTCTAATTTGAGACAAGTACTGAAGGTCCAACTCTGAATCAGAGTATACACCAAGACTCGAGGAGGCCACACAACAGAGCACGGAAAGGAAGCAAAGAACTGTAGCATTAAGATGACTTTGCCCACAAACAGCTTAGGTTCTCTACTATGGACAGCCTATTGTTGAGAAGTTAATCACCTTGGTGCTAATTTAGAGTGTGGTGTAAAATCTGCCAAATGTCCGCCGATGTATGCTTCCGACATAGACCGACAGTACACTGCCATATCATTACCGCGGAACAGGCGCGGCCGTATAACGGCGTAAATATCGACGGTGGCACCCTGTCTGATGGCGGCCATACCGAGGTGAATGACATAAGTCTGCCACCACCGTAGGAATATGTGACGTCAAACCGTTTCCGGCAACGGTCAGACCGCCACCGGAAACAACACTGCAACAACCACTGCTACATGTCTCCAGCAAAGTCCCTGCAGGAAAAGAGAAGGAGGTTCACAAAGCCCAATCAGGCACATTCCCACACATTTTAATTGGCAGGTGCAAGGTCCCCACGGTTCACAAACACCAAATTCCAGGTGCTGGTGGACAACATGATACCAGTAGAGGCACGACTCCTTGGCACAGACAAGCACATCAAGTGAAAGTGAGAAGAGGGGCATGTGGATGGGACTAGTCACTGCAGTAAATGCTGTGTCCTCTGTGCTAAGCTGCATTATAGAACCTAGGCCTCTCCCACTATGCAGAACTCACATCTGGCCCAGTTGGGCAATATACATTGCAAGGAAGTGGCACATGAGATAACAGGTGTGGGATGCATCTGACCTTGCTATGCCATATGAGGTGTCCCTAGATCACACTCCTGGAGGGGAATTTGCACGTACATTGGGTACGTTCTCATACCTTGTTCACATGTCCACTGTATATCATGTTGCCCTTCTGTGTGGTAACCAATGTACATGTAATATAATAGTTTGCACATCATTACCTACTGGCTGGGAGCCTTGGGATGGGCTGGCAATTTTACCTCGGGGGATTAACACCTGTACCTTCCAATGCTGCCCTAATTCCAAAGATGTATAAATGAAACAAGAAGGGAGCTAGTACACACCCCTGATGCAAGCCGCGGTCCACAGAGATCCACCCCGAGTATATGCCCTTTTTGTCCAGCCTGACCTTGATTCTGATGTCTTTATGCAGGAGTTCCAGCATCTGAACCGAGGACCCCGGACAGCTCCATATCCAAGTATTCCCCAAAGCCTATCTCGATCCACACAATCAAATGCCTTAGAAACATCAAGAAATGAAAGTTACAGGGCCTCCTTACGAGTATGGAGGTAGCGATGGTGCTATTAGCGCCATGGTTGCCTGCATACCAGGCTCCAATACCGGGTTCCTTGAATGGGGAATAACCGGGTCATTCCAACATTGGAGGACCCGGTAATTCCTCCTTGAAGGAACCATTCCCATTTGAGCCCTCATAGGGCTCAATGGGAATGGGGAGGGAGCTAATAACGGGCACGTTAATATCGGCCCGTTATTAGCTCCCTGTGCCTCTTGTGGGACCCGGAAAGGATGTCTGGTTTTACCAGACGTCTGTTCCGGGTCCCGCAAAGGGAACCTTGTAATAGGCACTCCCATAATGAAGGGTGCCGGTCCCGTACCGGCACCCTTCATTACAGGACCGCCAGGGGTATAATGAGGCCCACAGTGTACGCTTTCCCTTTCTAGGTTTTCCCTATCTTCGCCTGTTATCTTGGTCATCTTCACCCCTTCTGCAAATTCCTTGATCCTCTGGCTGTCTGGACGCCCCGAGGAGTAGAGCTGCTTATAATATGATACAAAGGCATGCATTATCCCATCTGAATCTGTGACTATAAACCTATCTGGTTGCTTAATTCCCCCTACGTGGCACTGCCCTCTCTGCTGTTTCAATAGCCCTGCAAGTATTTTATCAGCCTTTTTGGACCCAACATAATAGGGGTGTTTAAGACTTAAGAGAATGCTCTCAGCCCTGGTGGTTCTGAGCAGCCTGAATTGTCTTTGGGCTTATTTCAGTCTGTTGTAGTTCTCCCTCTTCTTGAGCTCTTCCAGTTCTTTTTGGGCATCTCCCAATTCAGCCCCCAAATCGTTTTCTAATCTGTCTTTCTCTTTCCGTCTTTGCGACTTCAGGGAGATTAACTCCCCCCTCAGACCCGCCTTAAAGGCATCCAATACAGTGTCCATGGGGACCCTTTGTGTCTCATTCAATGCAAAATAGTCGGTGACTTTACCCCTCACAGTCTCTCGTATTACGTTGTCCGTAAGGAGTTCTCCAGGCATTCTCCAAGACCACAACAGGTTACTTGGTTTCATCCCCCCAAAATGGATCTTTATCGGTGCGTGATCTGACAAGGAAATCAAATCTACCTCTATATCTATTAGTGTTTCTAATATACTCGGGGTACCCCAGACATAATAAATTCTGGAGAACGTTTGGTGGACATGAGAGAAACATGTGTACCCTGTTTCCTGTCCCTTTTTTGCGCACCAAAGGTCTCTCATTGGCATCCCTTCCAGCCTGTCCCGCACTGCCTTAGATGAGTGCTGCCCCTGGTTAATAATCCCACCACTCCTATCCCTCTCTGGTCCCAAGCTATGTTAAAATCGCCTGTGAGGAGGATCTTCCCTTCTGCGAAACCTTGCAATTCCCCCAGAGCCTGATATAAGAAAGCGTCCTGTCCAGTATAGGGGGTGTATATATTGCCTATTGTCATCACCCTATTCTCCCACTGAACGTGCAAAAAGAGGAACCTCCCATTCTGATCTGCTAAAGTTCTAATTACTTTCGTCCCCAAGGAGTTCTTAATGCCCACTAATACCCCCGCCGTTCTATTCCGGGCATTCACCAGGTGAATTTTTGTAAACTGATGTATGCATGGCTTATGGCCATCTCCTTTCCTGTTGTGTGTTTCCTGTACTAATATCAAGTCTGGGCGCCTAGCCTCTTTCTCTTCCCTGGGGTATTCAAGCCCTGTAAGTTATGTGAAAGAATTTGCAGCAGCCTCATCTTTACTCCGTCCTTGCCCCTTCTCCTATTGTAACCCCTGAAGTACCCACCTCCCTGAGTGTATCCATAGTACCTCCATGCTGCCCCCTCCTCCTGCCCCCATCCCTCCTGTCCCCTTCGCCACTCCCCTGCTGCCTGCTTACCCCAAACCGTCTAGGCCTGGTATCCTAGGATTCTTCCCAACCAATTTGGGAACCGTGCTGCCTTTATACCTGGCCCTCTAAGGTTGCACTAACCTTCTAGGATTCGAAGCGGTGCTCCACTGCCTCCCCGTACAGACCTGCTTAATTCTGCCGGATAGCATTTCACAGTTCCTCTTCTGTCCGTCTATTCACCCACCCGTTCCTCGTTTTATTCCAATCGCCTTAAGTGTTTTAAATTGTCTCGATTATATACCTCTTATGGGTCGAGTTTGTGTTATTTTTCATCCCCTCGTCGTCTTCCCAGGGGACCTTTCAGTTTTTCTCCTCTCTTCCCCTGTGCGATAGACCATTCCCATGGCCTGTATATCGGTTGTTGGGCCCCACATTTTTGATCCCCGCGGTCCACCTCCCCGTCCTCCATCCCCAGGATTGCTAGGCCGTCAGCGCATGTGGTGACTCGCTGCTGTCTCCCATCCCAAGAGAATAGCAAGCTGAAGGGGAAGGTCCATTTGTAGGGGATTTCTCTCTCCACCAGCATTCTCGTCACTGGCCCCATTGCTCTACTTTTCTGAAGTGTGGTTGCTGGCAAGTCATGGAACAAGCTCACCTGCGAGTGGTTGATCATGTCCATGGTCTTGCCAATAGCTGCCCTGAGAATGTTCTCTTTCTCTTCATAGGAGGACAGTGCTACTAGAACATCCCATGGCCTGTTTCTCACACCACTCCTCTTGGGGCCCACCCTATATATCTGATCTATCAGTTTGTCCTCTGGCTGGTGGCCATCACCAGGGCTGTGAAACACTGCTGTGCCATTGCTTTCAAATCTGCCTCCGAGTTAGCCTCTGCCAGGCCCTTAATTCTTACGTTACACCGTCTTGAACGGTTCTCCAGATCTCCGGGCTGAATTTCCAAGTTCTGCGTGGCGGAAGTGATTTGCTCCAATAGCTCTGACTTCTGCCGCACCTTCTTGTCGATTTCAGATAGGCCTTGTTCTGCCAAGTCCACCCTATTCCCCAGGGAGTTGATTTCTTCTCTGATATCCTTCAAGGAGCTTTTCAGTTCTTCCTTCAGGCTTGCCATTTGCCCCTGGAGAGATGCAGTCATCCTCTCCTCCATGCCCTTCAGGCACCCTTGTAGATCTTCTTTGCTTAGGGCCATTTCGCCAGTTGTCAGGGGGGCCTCACCACCCTTACGTTGTTGTCCCATTTCATTTGAAGCAGACTCCGCAGGGGACAATTGCCAGCACCTTTCCAACTGGCCCCTCTGCATGCTTTTCTTAATATTCTGCGACACTGGGGTCTGCTTCCCTTTTGTTCCGGGCATCTGAGTGTGCTCCGGGTGTTTAGTAGCTTTCCTTGGGCTTGTCTGATGCCTTGCATCCCAGAGTGAACCTGTTTGTCTGTTTGGCTTCTTCAGAGTTTATTTGGGTCCTTGCTGTGATTTGCACCGTCCTTATGCTGTCCCCCTGCAGTTGCACTTTTCCCCGCGCTGTGCTCTTTACAACCTCCTATGCGTCCCCCTGGGCTGGGCCACCAACTCTCCCCTCCGTTGTTGAGGACCCCGTTTTCACCGCTGGGCCCCCTCTTGTTCTTGTCTTTATTTATTGGTTAGCAGCTGGTAGCTAGGGGGGCAAGGGTGCAGGGACTCAGGGCTGCAAGCACTGCTTCCAGGATTGCGCTGATAATGCTTTTTCTCAATTCGTCCACCTGGAGGTCCGGGGGGGGTTGCGGAGCTCGCAGTGTTTGTCCCTCACTGTGCGGGTAGGCCGCTCTCGTAGCTTTTAGCCGGTGCGTTCTGTGCCGGAGGTCCCCTGCAATACCAATCTGCCTCACCGGTAGGGCATTGCGCCGTAATCCTGCTGCTGTTATCGCTGCCTATCCTCCGAGTAGATGCATTTGCCCCACTCACCTTCTTCTCCGTTCTGCACCAGCAGGGAGTCCGGGATCTACCTCTCTCACGGCCTCTCTGATTCCAGATCGCCTTTCTGGTACCGGATCGCTGTTACGCCCTCACACACTCTCCTGCCCAGGGGGGGGGGGGGGGACTCCTATCATATTTGGTCTTGTGAGGTTCCCTTTCTGCCCACTCCGAAGTCTGCCACTAGTCTTTCCTGGCTGTCTGGGCTCTTCCACCTTACTCCCGGCAGACTACTTCCAACTCATGCGGCGTGCCCGGCCAGCCTCTCTAACAAGGAACATGCAGGGGCTATCTCAGGACATTATGACAGAGCACTGACAGCTCACAGGCTTAAAATCAAAACATAGACACAGAGAAAAACTTTTAAAAAACAATGAAAGTCAAACAAAAGAAGGTGCCACATGCTTGGCTGACAACCTTTTAACACCATGGCAAGCCTGCAAACAATAGAAAAAGTGGAGAGGGGTGACTGGCCACCAGGGGGCGCATGGATGGCAAGCTCCTCCACGTGAGCTCCGTCCTGAGGTCCTCCAAAGTGGCATGAGCCCCCACTTCTGGACCCCCCCGGAGTAAGAGACCGATCTGATCTGGGACACAGAGGCCCCCCCCCACATTTCGAGCCAAAACCCGACAAAAAACGGAGGTTGCTTCGCTGAGTTTCGACCTGTGGGATTTGACCGAATCGAAACCCTTCAGGCCTCGGAGCTCCCGCCTCCCACTGTTTGTCGCCGATCCGCCAACCTGTGCCTTCGGCCCGCATCCACATCTCAGTGGCTCCGGCGAGCCATACCCCGTGCCCCACTGCTGCCGTGCACTGTGTGCTTTCCCCTGGAGCATCTGGAACAGGCCCACACGAGCCCCCGCTGGAACCCGCATCAACTCGCAGAAGGTGCGAACACCAGCGCGCCTGCCAGCCTCATCACAGAACCCCGTTGCAGGGTGCCTCGCCCTCCTGCCACCGATCCCAGGGCGGACTTTGCCTCGCACCCCCAAGGTAAGGTGCCATCAACACGGAAGAGGAGACAGAGCGAGGCCACTAGACCCGGCCTGTGCGTCCCGTGTGGCGCAACGTCCAGCTCCCTCCAGGCCCGGATCAGACACACCACAAGGCCCTGCGCCTCATTTCCGCGTAGGGATCACCTCTCCCACGAACGCGCAGGACATCCATTATAAATTGAAGAGTGGGGAACTGGCTTGGAATAGCCTTCAGATACACAACTCAAGTACAGGAGGAATCCTCCCCACAAGGAACGGACTAATCTCCCTCCCTAACGGCACAAGCTACACTGAGAGCTGGGCCCCTGCACCCTACAGGGCGTGTGCCCTTCTCGGAACTTCCATCTCAGGGACTTCCCGCCCCACAAAACTCTTAACGCTGCGGTGGGGTCGGCCGCTGATGTACTTAGGTGCTATATGAATCCCGGCCCCCCCAACATTCTGGGCCCCCCAACACGGCGCCCTTCAACTGGCAAGACCATACACTCTCTGGTGACCGTAACACCACGTACTAACCCTCCTAGCAGCTACTAGCGATACCCTTGGGAGGTTCGCTCGCCCAAATATCACCAAATACAACACATGAATGTCAAGGAGAGATTAGCGGCATACCAGTTCGCACCACCACAAGATAGCCATCGACCGTATAGAGCTACAAATATGTCATCACGGAAGCCTGAGGCAGCCTCAACTAAAGCGGATGTCACTGATATCCTCAACGAAATGAGGAGCATGAGAGCGGACATTGGCGGCAAAATTGATAAAATCTCCCAGAGGATGGATAAAATGGAGGACAGGCTTGAAGAAGTCGAGCACAATCAATCATCCTTGACTACTCTGGAGACACAAATGCACGTGCGAATTTCCGAACTTGAAGCCAGAGAAGAAGAATTCTGATTAAAGATTGATGACTTAGAAAACAGAGAACGGCGCAATAATATACGCATTTTCGGAATCCCAGACAAGGAAGGAGAGACTGAGTCGGATCTAAAGAGAACATTGCACGGCATAATGAAAACACTCTTCAACAATGACTCAGTTGACAAGCCCAAAATTGACCGTGTCCACAGAGCAGGTGGAAGACCGGCAGGTCCCAGAACGGTGCTTGCCCGCTTTCATAACTATGCAGACAAGGCTAGAGTCCTAGACAAGGCCATAAATGCCCCGCAAATCACGCTGGGATCGACGCACGTCTCCATCTACCAAGACTTGTCATCCCACATACTTGCAATACGGACGAAGTGCCTCCCTCTCACTAAAATGCTAAAAGAGAAGGGCGTGCGATACCACTGGGGGTATCCCTTCTCACTTTCCTTTGAGTGGGAGGGTAACACCATAAAACTGGTCACCGAGAAGGATATCCAGTGCTGCATTGCTGATTTACTGGACGCTTCGGGAGATGAACCAAACCAAAGCGAGAAAAGATCCGAGACAACAGACTGGAACACTAAAGGCCTGCGTAGAAAGAGGATGCAAGGCTCTAGGAAATAAGGAAGGATGAACACTTTGCAGGAAGCCGAACACTAACTTCATCATGTCTCCTTACCTGCCCTCTCTTCCTGCTGGCGCACCGGTCGACAGGCACCTGGCTGACCAGTGGCCCTTGATATCGTCGGTCGGTCGCTTACTGAGCACCTTTGGGCAGTTGTCACACCATTGCCCCCCCTCTTTCTGCCCCACCTCACGCAGAAGATGCACTTGCGAAATGGACAAGCGTAAGAGTGTGCATGCGCGTTGTGGACCATTCCGCTTCTTCGATCAGTAAAGAAAGTGGATGTGAGCGGACAGTGGGGGCAACTTATGGAACGCGGAGACGTAGGTGGTGACGAAAAGTAACATAGAAACATTGCTCACCCATAAGGTGACATGTCTGAAGCCCGGAATCAGGATCACGTGTTTAAGAAACAAATGTAAAAATGCAGTTCAGTTTGTTAATGAGTGCCTATATTGAAGGGAGGAGAGTTGGGGGCTCATGGTTACGTTGTATATGTACGAGAACGGGACCATTCTAGGTACGGTTCCCGCTGGTGGTCCGAAAACGACGGGGTGAACATAACCCAACCGGATCTAGACGCCGCACAGTTTCGGGAGTTTGGAGGGAGGGATAATGCAACCTAAAAGTTAAGAGGGGATAAATGTGTGCTGGGAAGAGTGGGTGGGAGAGACACCCTTGGAACCACTGAATGCTGAACACTAGAGACGCTTAACGACTCTCTCAAAGTCAGGTGAGATTCAGTTTGCTAATATGGAGGCAGGCATATGGCAAGCGCCTAGAATAGAGGTAACGAGGCAGATGCACCTAGAGTGCCATTCTACACTGGTTAATCATAATGGTGACAAAACTTTGACATCAACGGCTACGTGTATGCACACTCAATGTAAAAGGCCTCAATTCCCCCACCAAGCGCTCCCTAGTAGCGAGAGAATTCAAGAGGTCCAATGTCAATATTATGTTCCTACAAGAGACCAAATACCAGAGGGGCAGTGAGAAAGGGATCCCCAGCAGAATGCTTGGGCACACTTTCTGGAGTTCAGGTATCTCCAAAAAGGCTGGGGTGGGAATCTTAATTCGAAAAAGCATCCGTATAAAGATTTTGAATTCCTGGTCCGACACAGAAGGTAGGGCCATGCTGATAGTTGGATCCATCAGGGACACAATTGTAACCCTCGCCACAATCTACGCACCTAATCAGGGCCTAAATAGATTCCTACACAAGATAACCGAATGGATGTTTAACAAAGCACAAGGCCACACCATCCTAGGGGGCGATTTCAATACATGGATGGACAACACCATGGAAAGGCAAACCACGCCCGACCCCTCCCAACCTTCTTAGACACAGGTACACGCAGAAATCAAAACCACCCTTGCCCTTTACGGCCTCGCTGATAGCTGGCATCACTTACGCCCTTTAGACAAGGGATTTACTTTCCTGTCCATCCCCCATGAGACGCTCACAAGAATAGACTATGTGTTCCTCTCCGAGGGTCTAATGAGAATACTCCAAGATGCAGACATACACCCCATTACGTGGTCTGACCATGACATGGTCATGGCGGATCTGGATTGGGAAGATCTCCCCCACCGCAACACGAAGTGGAGGTGTAATGAGACACTATGGTCGGGCACGCCTTCAGAGAGGAACTGGAAAACAAAATTAAACAATTTTTCATTACCAATGATACGGATGAAGTCACGAAAGTGAACGTATGGGAAGCGGCTAAGGCCACTTGGCGTGGGATTTTGATCAGGGAAGGTGCAAGGAAAAAGAAGGAACACACCTTAATTGAGACCAACATTAGACAGAAACTAGAGGCCACAGAAAGCTTAGTCCAGACGTCCCCGCAGAACAGATCCACACATCTCGCAACAGTCAAGGAATTAAGGGACAAGCTAAAAACCCTGGAACTGGGCAAGGTGTCACAGACCTTACAATACCTCAAGCAAAAGTATTATGAGAAAGGAGACAAGGCTGATGCCCTCCTTGCAGCGAGGCTCCACGCACAAAGAGCAGAAAGATGGGTGGACACCATAGAAAGGACAGATGGTACTCTTGTAGACATGGTCCAATCCACCCCCGAAGGCATACAAGAGGCATTTGCCTTCTTCTATGAAGACCTATATACCTGTGCCCCCCCCCCAGTGGGGAGCGTAGATGCCTACCTCAGAGGGGCAGGTCTCCCTACACTCACACACTCTGAGGCTGGAGCCCTTGACGCACTGGTCACAGGAGATGAGGTCTCAGATGCCATCAAACGCCTTAAGTCTGGGAAGGCACCAGGGGACGATGGTTTCACCCCCGGCTTCTACAAAACGTTCACCGCCTTTCTTACCCCCTTCCTAGTTACCCTATTCAACAGTATATTTGACACGGGACAAGCACCCCCTTCCTTCACCCAGGCCCTCCTAACGTTCATCCCAAAAGAAGGTAGAGATCCAAAGTATTGCGCATCATATCGCCCCATATCTCTCCTCAACATAGATGCCAAAATCTACGCGAGAGTAAAAGCGGGCAGACTAGAAACACATCTACCCAAATTGATGGACACAGATCAAGTCGGTTTTGTAATGGGACGGCAGGGAGCATATACGATGAGGAAAACACTCCATTTGATACACGAGGCACAAAAGGGGAGCGATGACCCAACCCTCCTGTCTCTTGATGCCGAAAAGGCCTTCGACAGGTTGGACTGGGAGCTCCTGGAGAAAGTTCTAACCTAGGCCTTGGCCCTAAACTCTCCCACGCTATTAAGGCTCTATACTCCACCCCCAAGACCTCTGTGGCCGTGAACGGTGGCTACTCAAGATGGTTCGTACTGGAAAGAGGAACCAGGCAGGGCTGCCCACTATCAGCCATACTATTCATACTGTCCCTTGAACCACTTGCGCAGAAACTAAGGCTCGATAAAAGGGTGGAAGGAATTAAAGTAGGCGACCAGGAATACAAACTAGGCTTATATGCAGACGACATTCTCCTACACACAATCAACCCCCTGAGCTCGATACCAGCAGCCATGGAAATAATTGAGGAGTATGGTCAATTGGCAGGCCTGAAAATTAACACGGGGAAGTCGGTCCTTCTACCGATCGACAAGAGCAGGGACCTAGATGTGGAAAGATTTGCATCTCTAGGGATGAAGGTCAGTCTCACCACTCTGCGGTATCTGGGCGTCAATGTGACCCGAGACCTGGGCGGCCTCTTTGAAGCCAATTTCCCCCCGATACTACACACGATCCAGAAAGATATTGAACGGTGGACAAGACTCACCATTTCCTGGATGGGTCGCCTCAATACCATTAAAATGGTGATCCTCCCAAAGCTACTCTACCTATTCCAGATGCTTCCTATCCAAATACCCCAAAACTTCTTCATAATCACTAAAGAAATCCTACACACCTTCCTGTGGCAAAATAGAAAACCCAGGGTTCCCCTAGCCCTACTTCACCTGCGTAAGAATGATGGTGGGGTGGGCCTCCCAGACATAGAGCTTTATTACAAAGCTGCCCAACTCCGAGTACTAATCCCATACTTCAGACAACAGAAAGAACCCCAATGGATAAGTCTAGATAATTACCACCTTCAACCTTTTATAGTGGGAGAATGGTTATGGGTACCGGGACCCCAATTACGAAACAGTATTAAAAACCATCCCATCCATGGGACTATATGGGCTATATGGAAACCAAACAAAGGAATGAAAGGAGTCACGACATGGCCCTGCCCCCTAGCACACCTATGGGCGCCAGGCATCAGGGATGATATCCCTGATCAAGGCAGCTTCGAATCATGGTACGAGGCTGGGCTTGAAAGGACAGGGCGACTACGGAGAAATGATGCATTCATCACCATCCATGAGCTAGAAGATGCCCTAGACATAGGCCCACTCTCAGTCTTTCTGTATCTGCGGTTGAAAGGCGTCATGACCCGTGAGGTTTGGAAGGAGGCCTTACAGAGAGACCTCACTCCGTTCGAAAGAATTTTAGACCTGTACGTGGGTTTCAGGGGCCTCATTAGCACAATGTACACAGCACTAATTGGTACTAACACAACCCCCTCAACCACCCTGAAATGCAAATGGGAAAAAGACCTTGGAAGAAATCTCCCACCAAAGACATGGCCCAGGATATGCAGAAGGACCTCGAAGCCATCTATCTCCTGTCAGTACAAACTGCATGGGATCAAGCTACTGTATAGATGGCAGTACGACCCGATGAGACTAGCCAGGATGTATCAAGATATAAGCCCGTTCTGCTGGCGGGGGTGTAGCCAGAAAGCAGACTACTGGCACATATGGTGGGGTTGCAAGGCAGTTCAAGCATATTGGGACGAGGTACTCAGCTGGATTAAAGAGCTTGATGGGGAGGGGAGGGAGAAGAAACCACTATTGATTTTGTTTGGTTTGGAGGAAACGGAAGAACATATACTTAAGTACCCGAAATGATACATGGACTCTTGGTGGCGGCTATGGTCTGCCTCACATCCGTCTGGAAAAGAGCAAGTTTACCGACAAAATCTGAGTGGATAAATGTCTCCCGCAATATCTATACTATGGACAGGCTGACAGCTGCCATTCACGGTGATCGCACCTCAATTGACACCGAATGGTCTGAGTTCCGAGCCAAGTACAGTAACTGAAGTTAAGTGTGCACCACGGCATAGCCAAAGTACTAACCTGTTAATCTGCCATTAATGCTTTTGTTGATCCTAAAAAAAATCCAGATGTGGTACCAATGTCTGCACCAGCGAATTAGCCAATGATCTCCTCCCATGCTCTAAGTTCAGTAAGGAGATCACCAGCTGCCTCAAGTATTGCGGGGTGGAGGGTGGGGGGTAAAGTTTGGATTGGAGTTATATGTTATTCTGAACTGAACGCATTGCACCTAAAATTGTGTTATGTTGTATGTAACAGAAACTGCTATACCCATGTTGAAAATCAATAAAACCAATTTTTAAAAAAAAAGTGGAGAGGGATGCCAAACAGCGCCAATGGACGGGATCCACTGAAAAAGATTTCGGTTGGGCAGACAAAAGTACAACATTCGGGAATAATTCTTCAAAAGATGAGGAGGAGGAAGAAATCAGGCAAGAAGATCTTACACCAGCACCCAAGAAAGCAAGAGAGGAGAAGAGCAAAGAAAGCAAGCAAGCAAGCAGAAAAGCAGATTGGCTGCACAACGTTGGAAACGAAACAGGAAATAACGTGCAGACAACTGCGGGACACGAGTAAGAAACAAGAAGAGTGATATGTGGCAGCCTAGGAAATCTCCAGCGGCATAGGCGGCAGAATTAGGAAGCCGAAGGGTAATGTCTGTTCGGACACAGCGGCAGAATTAAGAAGCCGAAGGGCAATGGCTGTTCGGACACGGTGTTGGCAAGAAGCATTGCTTCTTAGGAGCACACACACGTTTGCTAGTGGACAAATAGATGCAGAGTACCACAGGTCAGATACCGGTCACCCATTTAGTGGCTCTGGTGGTGAATTTAAGTAATAAGTGTGTAGAGATATCGCACGACCCCAAGTCTCGCGAGATCTCGCGAAAACAGGAAGTGGAAGCGCCCGTGACGGGGAAGCGCCATAATCCGGAGCAGAGGGCACAGAGCAGGCTCAGCTCCCGGTGCTCCTCTAAAAACTGATGACTACTCATGTCATGGACATTATTCTTGGTTGAGCAGCAGTCGTCTTAGTAGCAGGGCCTGTTGCACACAGTTTACATGCAGAGTCATATCTACATTAAGGAAGCTAATGTTGGAGCTATAATAAAGCAGTTCTACTAGAAACCCTCAAGTCTACTGCGCATTATTTTACAACATAATTGGCAATGAGGATCAAGACTTGAGCTCACGCGGCGCCCCCCCACACCCAAAAAAAATCCCAAACCCTGTTTACAGGGTTAAGATAAGGGACACCAGCAGTAACAGTAGATTAGAAAGAGGTAGAAATGCATGTTTTCACATTTGGCATCCAAAGGCCATGTCCCAGGCGCCCCGTCAAGCGGGGGAAATTATATAACCAAACAACTCAAGGGCACAGTGGGACGTGCCGTTCGAAGGGTAGCTTAGGGGAATGCAGGTTTCCATAAGCCAAAATAGAAAAACTACCAGAAAAAAATCAGGTGTTTTAAAACAGAAAGAGAAGGGACAGTCAGAAGAATTACAGTCTCGGGTGTGCTGGCCCTATTTCACAACAAAGGGGTTAACCTAAAGAAAACTTTCATCCAGAAACTTAGAGATGAAGTCTGAAGGTTTAGAAAAGCATACCTACGCAGAAGATCAAGGATAAAGAGGGCAAGAATAAGTTTAAGGAGTCAGACATATGGCGCATGCCATGAAAATACGGTAAATTTGGGTGGGAAAGACAATTGCAATACTGCAAGCCGTCCCCACATGAATTGCCCTAAAGCTATGCGTCACACAGTTAAAACAGCAAGGATCTACAAAAAACTTGGGGCTGACCCTTGGCCAAAGGTGTGGCACAACACAACGCTGCTGGAAAGCTTCCCCGCAGGATCCATTTTAAAGCTAGGGGTCACATAGTTGACTAATCGGGAGCTGGTAGTCTAGTCGTATCATATAGCGGTAATTAGTAGAATTAAACACCAACGTAGGAGAAGGCGTTTTCTCCTAAAAGTCAAATCAAATTCCTACTAGAGGCAACCAAGTACTAAAATGAAAAGAAAAGGAGACAGGCAGAGAATGACAGTCTCTGCGGGGCAGGCCCAACGTATCAGCAAAGGTGGCACCCCGGGAAAGGTTTATTCCAGAATCTTTGAGCTAGAAGCTAAGGGTAGAAAATCATAACTACACATAAGCGTAAGAGTAGAGGCCAAGAAGAATTTGAAGGGGCCAGACATATGACACACGCCATTGAAAAACGGTATAGGCGGGTGGATCAGTTCAAGATTACAAACCTTCCCCACATAAACTGCCGTAAAAGCTATGGGTCACACAGTTAAGCAGCAAGGATCTGTTAAAACGGGTGCTGACCCATGGCCAAAGATCGGGCAGCCATTGGTCAAAGGTATGCCTTAAAGCTATGGGCCGCAGATGTAACCAACACAGAGCTGGTGGTCTGGTAGGATAATATGGCGGTGGGCAGCATCAGAAACAAAAGCACATCACAGGAGCAGAGAAGGTCGTTGCTGACGCTGTATCTTGCTTACAGTGGGAGAATTCCTGACGCCTCTGACCAGACACAGACCGGATGATGATAGAAGTGCCAAAAGAGTTTTGGGAAGTGCTGACATGGATATCATGAAAACAGCTGATGGTACACACCGGACGGCCGAGGCCTGGAGAAGAATTCAGCAGGCGAGAAACGCACCTCAGAGCAAGGTGCCGACCGAGGCCAACTCACCGTCAGCCACCCAGAGTCCCCCACAAGGGGCTCAATGGAGCTGGCCATCAAGCCATTAGCAGAAGAGATAGCCAAATGATACATTAAGTGCCTGGCCATGGTAAGAGAAGGTACAAATGTCAAAACCTCAGGAGACATCAATAAGATAGAGTTCTGCAAATTTGTTGCACAGGCTTACAGCAAGGATAAAAAGAAAGCATGGGCTAGGATGCACCTATCAGCCATAACAGTATCTTGTAAAAGACAGCCGGGGGAAAGACCTCATCCACAGCGCACTGATAGTTTATGCTTTCAAGGGGTGGGCGATTGATAGCCTCTAATACAAAGGGCCAATGGTGATTTGGCCATGTTAGATACACGCAAGAGACTTGACTGCATGACAGATAGGGAAAAGGGAAACACAAAACAGGAAAAGGCAGTTTGATCAACCAAGATAACACAGAGGATAGAGACATATCTGCTCTTTATGCATCATTTAAATGATTTCCTGTGAAACGCCTCACTTAGGGGGTCAGTTCTAAGACACAGAGCTAAGACACATGGCTCAAACAGAACCATTGACATAACTGGGTAAAAGCAGAGCAAACATGTAGAAGAATCCTGCACAAGCAGGGGCCTGAAGTTCATCAGGCACGTGAGTATAGTCCTTCTGACCCAGACCCACTCCACAGGGAGGTACTCCACCTGGCAGTAAAGGGGATGGATTTTACTACACACAGGGAGCCTGAACAGTTTTAGCAGCAAGGGGGGAGGGGGTAAATAGGGCAAGGGTCTTTTGGGGGAATAAGAGTGCTGTGAACCCACTCAGGTGTGGCGGCATGAGCCTGGAAGGATCGGGCAGCTTTCCAGTTCCTGGCCAAAGTGTCCAAAAGTACAATCTATGATAACATTACACACCTGTTTGTTGGGTATTACCCATAATACTGATGCGTTTTATTTTCGTATTATGTTTAATAAAAAGCCACAGCCTTTTTATTGCCAACACAAAAACAAGTGACTTACGTATTATTAGGAATGTATATAAGTGTGTTATGAAAATGACCCAGAAGGTTAGTGGTTCCACAGTTTATAGGCAAAGCCCAGAATTACACCCAAGAAGAGTGGTGGCAGTGATAAGAGGAATGAATCGGAGGACAACAGGGAGAACAGGCGGGGGCCTATTGCACTGTGCTCAGCATGGAAGTAATCGCTCTGCTGGAGTGGAGAGTACAGCCCATATGGTAAGTGTCCCCTTCATCCTGGTTTAGGGGTCAAATGACATACCACTCCCACAGGCATATCTACTGGGGAGCCGAGATAGGCGAGCTCTTTGTGGGCAAGTGCCCAGGGGCCAAGATGGCTATCGAAGTGCGGGAGCCCCACAGGGGAGAAACACCTCGCCCAATAATATGGAAGCACAAAATAGGAAGGGGCACAGGTTTCGGGGGAGAAGAAGAAAAGGAACAGCAAAGCCAAGAGATCCCTGCTAGTTCACTGTATGCCAAAGGGAAAAGCGAGGGAAGCTAAGCTGGGACCTGCAAGGGGAACCAAACCCAGGGAGACAAAGGCAGCCTGCAACACTGCTGGTCACAGTGCCCAGCACCCACGCGAGGCATGACGGAGCACGCTGCTACAACTGCGGAAGAAGGTCAACCCACACCTCTGAATAAAGCGGACCTCATGCAGTGCCTACAAGCATTCCAAGATAGATTAGCGGATACCTTCCAGAAGCAATTTGGGGCTCTCCAGGAGGATATACAACAGTCAGTCAGAGAGATCCATGTTGAACTGAACCAGCTGAGACACAGAATAAATGTGAATGAGAGCGCTATACAAGACCTGGCGGAGGATGCCTGCTCCAGTGGCGAACTGCTGGAACACTTGCGTAGGACCACAGCCAACCTCGAGCTCCATTGTGAAGATTTAGAGAACTGCTACACGGGGCCCAATATCTGCATTAAAAATCTACCGGAAGAGGTGGTGGACGGCGACCTCAAGAAATGTGTCCAAACTCTGTTCAGTGCATTCATAGGTGATGCGGGAGGCGAAGAAATAATATTGGACAGAGTACATCGCGCAGGCCCCCGGAGCGGAAGTCAAGCCTCACGCCCCAGAGATGTGGTTGCGGCCCTGTAGAACTATCAGCAAAAAGAGGTGATTTTAGCAGGGGCAAGGAATTAAAACCCCCACAGAGTTAAGGGCCAAGAGATACAGCTATACAAATACCTAGCACTAGTGACCGTTCAGAAACGCAGAGAGATGGGACCCATGACTAGGGAACTCACCCAGCGAGGTATCAAATATCACTGGACTTTCCTATTCAGTTTGCTGTTTCAGCTAGACGGCTCCCAACATCCAATCACTACACCAGGAGAGGCCTTCTCATTGCTACAATTGGATGAAGCCGAGATACCCTCCAGTACACCACCGACCATGCAGAGAGGGCCCGCGGCTGGGAGTGAACACAAAAGATACGAGAACTTCAAACGGAAGGGGGGAAAGGTTCCACCGGAGCAGCCACCATCCCTGCTGGAAAATGTTACGATGAAAATACCTAGTCACCCGATGAAGCAGGAAGCAGACATGGTATCGGGCAGCCCCGGAACAGGTGCTGTCAGTCTTCATTCTGGTGTTCTTTGGGAGGATTAAGCCTTAGAAATTACCTAACCTGGAGGTAGGGATGGGAGGGGGATCGCAACATTCTTAAAAGGTCTTGAAACATTTGGAACGTTCAAGTGCTGTACAGCATGAGAGCAGGGGAGAGAAGGAGGAGGGGAAGTGCAGGAAGGGGGAAGAAGGGAGGAGAAACAAACAAAAACGCTCTGACTAAGTTGTGAGATGATTTAAAACGTGCAAGTGCTGAACATGAAAAAGTGGGCAGTGGGAGGATGGGAGGTGCAGGGAGGAGAGGGTGAGAGGTACAAATACAAGTAAAAAGTGCAGGGACAAGTAGGTAAACTGCATTAAGAAGAACCAGGCATGCAATTAAGACAAACTGGTAAGTGTGACTGCAGCCTGGAAAAGCCCCGCTTCATGTAATGAAGGGCTACATCAGGCATGCAGACAGAAATAAGACAATCAGGTAATAGTAACTGCAGACTGGAGATGCCTCGCCTCATGGAATGAGGGGCTACATCAGGCATGCAGACAGAAATAAGACAATCAGGTAAGAGTAACTGCAGACTGGAGATGCTTAGCCTCATGGAATGAGGGGCTATATCAGGCATGTAGACAGCAATAAAACAATCAGGTAATAGTGACTGCAGACAGGAAAAGCCTCACCTCATGGAATGAGGGGCTACATCAGGCATGCAGGAACGCAAATAACACTAGGGAACAACATTGGAGTGGGTGCACAGAGTACGGAAGCCACCACGTAAGGTGCAAGGGGCTACATGACATTTGCAGGTATAAAGGGCAAAATGCAGAAATTGGAATGCCGACCTCAAGGTGAGGGGGGCTTCATCAACTATGCAGAAATACGAAAAAAAGGGTACAAAGCACAAAGGGCTGTCTCACCTAGGGTGAGGGATTACATTAGGTTTGCAGGGAGGAGAGTGTCCAAGAGGATGCAGGTAAGTTAGAAGAGAGAAGAGCAGGGCAGAGAGTGTTGAACCAGTAATAGAGGAGGGAGTGAGGAGACAGAGGGGTGGGAGAGAAGCGCAGGGCAGAGAGTGTCGAACCAGTGATAGAGGAGGGAGTGAGGAGACAGGGGGGTGGGCAGGAAATGGGAAGCCAAACAGGGTATAGCGGGGGAGCAGTAGGTAGCGCGGGCAGTGTATGCAGGGTGACAAAACAAGGAAGCACAAATAGGAAGCAACACAATGGTGCAAGGGGCAACAACAAAGACGGTGTAGGTATGAGAGCCGCGACTCAAGATTGCCCAAAACAATCCATCAGAATCACAACACTGGGGAAAAGCAGTACGGAGGAAAGCAGTACGAAGTATTAAAGTGCCAGGCGCGTCAGTGCTCACAACTGGGGTTCGGCGAAGGATGGAGCTCAAGCCAAGCAGAGACATGCACCGCCAAGGAAGTACAACAAAAGTCAGGCAGAGTCATGTGCGGTAACGCACAGCCATGGGAGAACAAGAAGCAATGCAGCAAGGCCGGGCGAGGGAGAAGCACAACTCTGAGTTAGCATGGGGGCGCACCAAAGCTCAATTTGCGGCGTCGTTGCTAGATGGTGGAGTTGGAGGCGTGCCAAAATGGAAGCCAAGGCGCAATGCAGAAAGGGCACCAATTCACTGCACTCTGCAGCAGGTTCCATGGCAGAAAACCCAAAGAGTGGCAGGCACACCGCATGGTGAAGGGGCAGCAATGGGGCACGAAGCAAGGGCAATGTACAAATCACTCTGTTGCATCAACGCCTAACTAAACAAGAATCTTCCGCTGGCACGACGAGGGGTGTCCCAAAAAATACACAAGTAGACAAGACTCCAGATGAACAGGCTATGACTGGCACAGCTGACATGGCTGGACAGGCCAGACAGGGACAAAGGCATTGGTGTGGGCCTTAGTGGGGAGACGACTTCACCTGCCGGCTCACACAGATTGGTCAAAAAGATGTAATGGGTTGGAGAAGCTCTGCTAAGCTGCAGGTAAAAGGAAATGGCAGCAGCCATGTTGGGAAGGCACGTAGCCTTGGGTCATTGTGCTGTTACCTGGCAGGGCCTTCCCTCAAGCCAGTAACCGGAGTAGTTGTTAGATCCTCAGGGCTCATAGGGCCGACCATGGCTAAATTGGGAACTCTTGGGGAGGGAGGTTTCATGTTGTTGGGGATAAAGCGGGAGAGGGTAAGGGCATTATAGAAACTCAGGAATTCAATAGGGTTTGTAGCAGGAAGAAGGGGGTATAAAACAGTACGAACTTCACGGGGGAGGCAAAAGTCAGAGGCGCTCTGATAGTAGAGGACCATGGTTGAATGCACGATGGTGCAGATTCTGTCCCAAAGCACAAGGGGACATAACTCCCCAATAAAGAGGACAAACGTTGAACACCACCTACATGGCCGTAATCTGGACATAGTGCCACTACAAGAAACACATGCAAAGTGGGGAGAAACATATGGAAAATGAAAAACTACAAAAAGATATACCAGGCCAACACGGGAAACACGACATGCAGGGTGCGAATAGCCTTCAGGGACAGGTTAAAATTCGAAACAATGAAAGTTCAAGAGGACAAAGGGGTAAACCAGCAATTTGTGTGCAGAAGATTAGGTCCACTAACACTCACTATGGCCACCATATACGCCCTGAACGAGGGTCAGAATGGTTTTCTCAAGAATCTCCTGGGGGGCCCTGGAGGAATTTGAGGAAACAAGGGATTTCAATGTGGCACGGTCTGCAGAGATGGATACGAGTGGCTCTAGAAAGGGGGAGGCAGGGGCGGCCTCAAAAGGCCCGGTAGCAAAGATGGGTAGGATGGGACTGTAGGACTCGTGGTCGCCTGCTTCATGGCCCAGAGAAGGGATTCACCTAATTCTGAGGGGTGCACCGTACCTTTGACAGGATAGACTATGTATGGCTGTCACCGGGCTAATGGGTAAGGGAGTGGCATCAGAAATAGGAACAATCTCACTGTCAGACCATGTGCCGGTCCTTACGACATTTCAGATCCCCACAACAGTAGGTAGACTCTGGTCCTGGTGCTTCTCGGGATAACTCCTGCAAGATCACGTCCTCGTAGATGAAATAAAGGGGAACATTCTGCAGTTCTTTGAAGCCAATCCCTCGGGATCACTTCAGACAGCATCACTTGGGACACTTTCAAGGCGGTCTTGCGGGGGGATCTCATAGGGTTTAAATCTCAGTGGAATAAACAGATGCAGAATTTGGGACAAGACCTAGACAATGAACTGAACCTAACAGAACAAACTTACGAACATATAGGGCAGCACTGGGGCAGTGGGAGCTCCTACGCACAAAGAAGGTGGAGCGGGCATTGCTGGGTTCATGTCAAAAGTATCACGCAGAAGGTAATAAACCAGGAACAATGCTAGTGAGGGCCCTAAGGGGACAGCGGGCTCAGAGGACACTACGAGAAGTAGAGGACAGAATGTTAAAGCAAGTTACACAAACAGACGCAATATTAAAAGCTTTTACAGATTATTATTCAGCACTATATTTGTTGTATGCGCCAGACGAGCAGGGACAACAGGAATACCTGAACACCCTTCCTCTACCGAGGACAAGTGACTCATCTAAACAGATACTGGAGCCAGGTATTACGGAAAAAGAGGTACTTCATGTGATAAAACACCTACTGACAAACAAGGCACCGGGCCCAGATGGGTCAGAACCTTTCACCAATTCTAATAGCCCTATTTAATTCATTTAGGGGCAGAGAGTGCATAACACCAACACTCGATGAGGCAAAAGGTCCACGGTAAGGGGGATTCCCTTCGGAGGGAGAGAGCGCAAGGTAATGGCCTTCACCAATGACATGCTGCTGGCGCTTACCGATCCCCCCATGCCACTGCAAGCAGTTCAACAGGAACTAGGGAGGTTTAAGGAGGTTGCAGGAGTGAAAATCAACTTGGAGAAGTCTGAAATCCTAAATCTAACTCTCAACAGGGCAGGAACTCAGGGAAGCCAGGAGAGTGCTCATTTCAATTTTATTCGCTCTTTAGGGCTTACCCTTTAGGTTTACCCTAACCAAGGCCATTGACACACTGTCGACGGCCAACTACGCCCCACTGCTTAGGGATCTCAAAAAAGATCTCAAGAGATGGCACCCACTAATTATATCATGGTTAGATGGTAGGACACATGGCAACCATACAACTGATCATTCGTCCAAGGCTCCTTTATCTATCCCAGGCCCTTCCAGTCCCACTTCCACCATCCTTTTTCAGAGAGTTGCCTAAACACACAAGTGAGTATGTTTAGAAGGAGAAGAAACCTATGGTATCCCGGGCCGTATTGACAATGCCAAGAAACAAAGGGGGATTGTCTTACCCCAACTTCAAAGTGTATTATCAGGCAGCTCAAATAAGGACTACAAAAGAATGGTTCGCTCAACCCGTGGGAAAGATGTGGGCTAGAATGGATGGTGCAGTGGTGGGATCCCCTCTAGAAGAAGTATTGCGACTACCAAAAGAGGACAGACCACCCAATATGCAACCCAGTCAAATCACGAAGCTAGTGGGGAATGTTTGGGACGAGTTGGTGAAGAAGCAGGGATTAACAACATTTCCCTCCCCGTTAACACCGATACACTGCAATCCACAATTCACACCAGGGATAAAGGGGCGTGCATTCATCACTTGGGAAAGAGCAGGATGGAAATGGATCAGAGACTTATAGGATGGCCTCTCACCGCGCACATATGCAGACAGCAAGGAGATGTTTGGTAGTCAGCGTCCGATCGACATAGGTATAATCAACTGCGGCACTGGGTAATGGATCTGGTTCTTAACAGGCGGCACCAGCAGTTTTACACCATTTCAAGCATACCTTCTAGTGAACTCAGGGTCGCAACATCTAATCTCGTCACTCTACAAAATAATAATGGCAGCTACACCAGGCGACTCGACACAATATACAACCAAATGGGAGAGCATGTCCTCAGGGGACATAATGAGGAAACAATGGGAAGTCCTATGGAATGGTATACCCACGGTCGCCAAAGCAATACAAATTAGAGAGGCCTGGTGCAAGATGATGCTACAATGGCATTATACACCCACCAGATTACATGCCATGAATGGTGAAATACCCCAGGAGTGTTGGAGGGGATGTGCAGATAGGGGGAACTGGGTACATATTTAGTGGAACTGCCCAAAAATCCAACCGTTTTGAAGGGAGGAGGGAGTAGACTATCTAAGATAATGGGCTACCCGACTGCGGCAGGGGTTTCCTTTCTCCTGTTAGCAATGTGGCCCCCAGATCACGAATAGATCATGAAGGGGCATAAGAAAGTAGTGGGGATTCTTCTGGCAGCTGCGTGGCTCCTGATAGCCCAAAACTGGAGAAGCAAGATAATCCTGGCTCACCGTGAATGGGTGATGGCAATTTGGGCTTTTCAGCATTGGAATGGGTAACCTACTCCCTACAAAACGACCTGGTGGCCTGCAGGAACTAATGGGCGAAGGTCTGAAAGGGGATTATGTATTACAATGGTGCCCGCAGAGACTGAGGCTGTTGGATCTAAATTAAGAGGAGCGTACCCCAGAAGTGGCGCGATCAAAGTCCTCTGGAATTCCTGGGGGAGTGGGGATAAAGTTGTTCTTTAATGTTAGCGACTTTGAAACTGTTTGTTGTGATTAAAATAAAAATCAATAAAAATACATTTTTAAAAAGATAGATGTTTATCTT
Organism: Ambystoma mexicanum; assembly: GCF_040938575.1. Taxonomy (NCBI): domain Eukaryota; kingdom Metazoa; phylum Chordata; class Amphibia; order Caudata; family Ambystomatidae; genus Ambystoma; species Ambystoma mexicanum. The sequence continues at coordinate 468,308,906 of NC_090936.1, read as the reverse complement.
TTTTTCCAAAGAGATTTTAGCATAGTTCAATCTATCCCAGGTTAAAAATGCCAGTTCTAAACATGATTTGGACATGGGTTTTGCTGACATGGGTTTTGCTGATGATCTTCACATGTCTAGCTCCTCCTCCCCTTCTCTTTTGCTGCACTTCAAATGGAAGCACATGCAAGGTTCACACTGTGGAATAATGTGTGGGGATGTCGCCTCCCCAAATGTTAAGTCTTGAAGTCACTGAAGCAAGTGTGCCTTTTCAAAGGCTGCCTCGCCAGCTCTTCCAACAAGATCCAGGGAAACAAAAGAGCCCGCACAACCCCACAGAGCTCCTTTGATGTAATGACAGCCTTGATTTCAAACAACAGATAGTTGGTAAAACAGTGCTTTGGTTGTATTTTGTTCTTCTAATTGAGGATAATCAATCAAGCAAAGGGACTTCTATTTTTCAGAATCAAGACAGAAATGGTTCACTTTTATTTTGCTGTAACTATACTCAACGCACATGGGCACTGTAAGAACTGGGAACCATCTGCGTAAATATGGGCACTTAGGTTTCCAATAGGATCTAGGCATCTACCAAAGACAGACTTTGAAGAATCCTGGGTTGAGGGCAGAGCCTTACAAAAGTGCACAGACCACAATGTTAAATCGGGAAGAAGTGTTTTGTGTGGCTTCCGTTTGTGTACAGCTGGATAGAGAGGAGGCAATCTATTCTAATGACACAACTTAGATATGCACGTATACCCAGTATGTAGAACACGAGTCCGTGATAGAAGGAAGCAAGAACAGAAGACTAGCAGTCTCCACATAGATCAGTTAGACAAAAGCAACATGTTCAGATGTCTGTTGGTAGAAGAGGCGACACATAATCCAATCAGTGAATTTCAGCTGAGATCTGCTTCCCCTGAGAATCAGCTCCCTTCCACTCTAGATACCTTGACTGGGGACCCCCCTGCACCGGAAAGCAGATCTTGGGCCTATGCAAGAAATCTGTAGAGTACATGCTAGCGGGAATCATCGTCACTAAAGCCTTGAGCATAAGAGAAAGATAAACGAAGGTCAAGCCCCATTTCATCAGGATCGCAGTTATGCAGCGCGGGTTTGTTATACAACAACACTTTTCACGCTACGACTTCCATCTTCACACCCAAAATGGAAACAGTGAACCTCGAAGCTGTTGGCGAAAACGCCATGAATGCAGCGTTGCTTCCAATTACAGGGGTGCCAATTGCCATGTCAGTATTCAGATGCAGTTTCTACTACACAATATGGACAGAACCTGACAGAAAATATTTGAAGCACCTTAGCTGGCACAGAATGACCTAGGACTTGCTCAATTGCTATTTTCATGAAATGTCATGGATGTCATTTGGATCACGTAAGTTTCCTTCACTTGTGACAGCAGAGCATGAATGACTGAAGGGCTCCGAGACCAAACTAATTCTAATGTAAAAGAGGTATTTAGGTTGCTTTTAGACAACACGGAACTTCCAGGATACCCATCCATGCATTGAATGGTTAGTTATTGGAGTAGAAAGTTTGCATTTTTTACATTTCCATATGGATGCTTAACCATCAGTCTGACAGACCACATTCTATTGCTGAACATAATTCCCAAGTCCTGTTTCACTTCCGTGAACAATTGCTGATTTCAGAAGGTTAACAATTGAGCATGGGAAGGCTAGCCTCAGAAAGGAACAGCTTACTACTCGCTACAAGTTTCCACCCAAAACGAACCATTGACAGCGTATCACTCAGCCAATGTTTACGTTACAAAAGGGACATTTCAGAAAACACAGAGTATGAACGTCAAGCGACCGCATTGGAACACAAATTTGCAGCAAGAGGATATGACCCCATATTGATTACTGAGGTAGCAGGAAAGGTCAGAAACATAAACCAAGATACTTTATTGGTACCCAAACCAACGAAGCCTGGAGAACCATTGGTATATGTCACCACCTACTCGGTGCAGAGCATGAGAATTAAGAGAGCCATAAAAAAGAACTGGCCCATGTTACAATTGGACCCACAGCTACAACATCTGTTTCCTGACCCTCCAACATTTGCTTAGAGAAATAGCAAATCCATACGAAAGAGCCTAGTGAAAGCAGAGATTCCTACTACGAGCACATCATCCCAACATAAAGGAACAATGCCGTGTTACAATTGCCAGCATTGTGCCAATATTATAAAAGGCAATTACATTACACACCCCCACTCAGGTAAACATGTACAGTTAAGACACTCTTGCACCTGTGACGCTCAAAATGTAATATACGCACTGAAATGCCCATGTGGACTCTATTATGTAGGAATGACTACTAGGAAAGCAAAAACGAGATGGACTGAGCATAAGTCCAATATCCGCACCAAGAGTCCCAAATCACCTGTTGCACTTCACTTTGCAGAGGCACGACACACAGTGGCACAGTTAAAATGCGTCATCCTAGCACAAGTGACACCAGGTAGCAGAGGGGGTGATGTACAACGGAAATTAGCTCAACGTGAAATTCTATGGATTGATCTTTTGGACTCATTGCACCCTCGTGGCGTGAATGCTGAGTTTGACTTAATGTGTTTTCTGTAATTCCACCTAATTGCTACAGAGACCTGTAATTCGCAAATGATACTTGACTTCTGTTTTTGCATGGTCAACAAGGTTCTACATCAGGTTGAGATTATGGTCGATTAGATTGTTTCCTAATACCATGATACTGCTGGGCTTGTCACTCCATTGAAGTGTATTGTTGTGATTAGCTCTCTGGTGCTGCAACATCTGTGATATGTTATATAGATGTATGTTGTCGTTAAAGGAACACTGTACTTTAATTGTAAGTTTTTGCTTTGCAGTTTTACTGACCTTGAATGCCGGATCCCTCACCACCTTATATAGGGACAGAGTTACGGCCTTCTAGAAACCCCCCTACATATCCCTTTAATGGATGCGAGATGGGGGCACCCCGCAAATCCAATTGGAGATGCGGTTGTGCCCGCATTCGCATCACCCATTTTGTAATTCGAATAGGAATGAATTTGTCCATTCAGAATGCAACAGGAATCCCGTGATACCATCTGCACCACGTGCGATCCTAACTGACCTTGAATCCACACAAAATTTAGCATGAGCCTCTGGAATTCTACGAGGTCCGTGTGACACTGCACATTGTAATCCGTGGCTCTAATGGACTGACACAATCAGCGTGGAGTATTCCCATAACAACAGCGTTGCGGCCGTGCACCCACACCAATATGGCTGACTCCCGAACGCCCCAAGCGCATGCACGGGGTTGCCGGGACTACACTAAACGCTTCCCACAGTCATGCCGCCATCTTTACAGCAGTCGGCTTGCACTTCGAAGCTCCGTACTTTAGGTGAGTTTGTAGATCTTGCGAAAAAAAAAGTGAACAAGCAGATTTTACTTTACTCAATTTGCTTCTGATTCCATGGCGAGACATACGCAGCATTCCTAACCTTAATCAGAAATTACGCATATTAAAAATACAATTAGGCAGGTAACTGGTGTGGTATATGCCTAACCCTTGACCAGCCTTATACAGGGCTTTCAGTCCAATCGTAACCACTACAATCATTTTCCATAGGGTTTCGCCTGCCGCACTCTGCCACTTCCCGGTCTCCTGTGATCTCCAATTGAAGACTGGGTGAGTGGTCTGATCTGGTGTCATTTTAACAAGTGAATTATGAGCAGACTGCTCATTTAAATGAAAGGTGCTTACCTAAGTTACTCTTTTGTTTCCCCTCGATAGGTCAGAATTTGAATACTGCTACCCTCAGTGAGAGGTCAGTACCTATTACCCCTCTTTCAGGTTCCAGCCAGTATTACTTAGCCTCACTAATTAGCTTAGATTATAATACCTGTTCTTTTGAATTTCGCATAGGAGAAGCTTTTAAGAAATGATCTTGCATTAATCACACATTGCATACAGGACAGCGAAGCCCCCACCCTGAAGATAGATCATTAGATCCGAAACGCGTTGGTCATTTAGATTATCCACTAAAAGGGCTTCCCTGGATGGAGCTGCTTTACAGTATTAACTCCCACAAAGTCTCCCAAGAGGGAACTGATTTCCGCATGACAAATTTATATCTGCTGATTGATATGTAATACTGTAACAAGTGCATGTTCATGTGAATGCCTAGGCCATGTGAATGCCTATGTCATGTATTTTAGTGTGTTTATCTATGTCACTGACCAGGATATCTTTGTTTGAAAATGGAAATTTAATTCCTGGATTTATTATTATTTTTTGAAAACTAATGCGGATAGGTCAATTAAAAAGAACCATATCCCGGAATACTGTTGCAAACGTTGCTTTATACTTTCGGTCTATTGAAACATATGTTCTCTATTTAATAATCTATTGAAATTGTTATTGAAACAACCATCATACATTATGTAAACAAATCTCTCCAAGTGAGAGTTATAAATACAAGCCCGGAATGACATAGAATCTGCCACAGTGGCAAGAACTTAACACTTGAACTAAGGTTCTGTAGGAGTGCATCTGGGCTTACTGCTTAGCAATAGGCAGTTCAGGTTTTGTAAGGCTAGCCTCAGAACAACCGGTAGGAAAAGGACACTTGGCTGAATTCGTTTGCGTATTTCACCAAATGTGTTTCTATGACAATACAACTATAATGGACATGTCTCTGAGTTACTGGGCTTGTAATAACACCATGCTCAGGAGAGGAATGCAGGCTAGGTTTGAAGTTAGCCGTTTTGATAAAGCTGGGCTGCTTATTGTACAAAATGTGCAATGAGGGTATTAGTTCTGAATTCTGAGTGGCGTTTGTGGCAAAGTCACCTTTAATGGATAGCTTTGCGGCATAATGAGGCTTTGGGGGCACAGGGCAAGCCACCCGCTAAGTGAAGCCACCCCTGCTGGTGGTTTAGGGTGGATCTCCCCAGAGCCTCTCTTCCCGCCAAACCGGATGTGTAGAAGGAACCAGAGAGACATGGTTGCAGGGACACAGTTTGGGTGATTTTTGGGTACAGCTGGCAGTTCAGGGACTGCAGTGGAACAGGTAAAGTTCATGATAAAAGTACACACACAAGGGAGAAGGCGGTTTGCGAGCAGGCTAGTTCTGGTGGGGCACCGTGAAGCAGATATGGCCCCACACACGCTCTCCAACTGGACTTGCAATGCCCATCATAGGCTAGAGACAGTTGGGGAATCCATTAGCCTGTCAGCCACAGGGACATGGGCCTCATTACAAGGCTGGAGGTATTAATTTTTTTTCCAGTACCCAGAAAAGGGCAATTACCAGGTCATTATGACCTTGCCGGACCTGGTAATTGCCCTTTTCTGGGCGCCGGAAAAATGTCTTCCCCATTCCCATTTGAGCCCCAGAGGGCTCAATGGGAATGGAGAAGGTGGTAGCACTGGTACCGTTAATAACGGTGCTACAGTCCTGTACTGCTCGCGGGTGCCGGTACGGCCACCAGGTCAGACCTAGTGGCTGCAAAGGCACCCGCGAACAGAACTCGTACTATGGCGGTACGGTAGCAACAGTGCCGGTAGCGCTACCGGCACCGTTGTTGCCTTACCGCCATACTTGTAATGAGGCCCATAGTGACACTGAAGGGCAATCCACATTGGAGATGCAGGGGAACGAACAGACTATAGAATCACAAGGCAGTCATCTTAGTTTCACTAGACCTCAAAATGGTGGTTGCAGCTTAAGCCCATGCCCAGTGCTTCTACTTGTAATAAGACATTTAGTGAGCATGGGAATGAAAGAAGAATGTACCACAGGGAGTCAATTATTAGGTAAGGTGATGAAACATGAGGATTAGAGGGAGCCCTGGCCAATCATATTCACCCGCTAACAAGGACATGACCCAGCCAATCGCAGACATTATTGGGGCAGTTACGAGTATTGACAAAGTATAAAGGAGACCGAAGGGCATGGAGAACGTTGGTGTTAGAGTGAAGATCCAGAGAGGTGGTGGAGCAGGAGGGGGCGGGGGATAGAGAGTGTGCAAGAGATTGCGAAGAGAGTAGTTTGCTGAGCAGTGCAGATCCATCTTTGCCATTGCTTACAGAGGAAGGAAACACTGCTGCCAAAAGCGTCTGTGTCTCTAGCCCAGAATCTGACAAGAGCCACAGAAAGCTGAATGAGAAAGAACTGTTTGAATGCCTGATGGAGGCCATAGCCCAGGATGGATGGGACCAGTAGACCATAAGAGCAGGGGCACATTCTTAGTCTGTAGCAGGCGCAAGCCCAGGAATGCAACTCTTGGATAGTGGGTGAGAATAGCTTCAGTGTTGAAAGCACTAAAATAGGATAGAGGGAAGGCAGCCCTGCTGGTAATCATGTTTTGGTATCCCCAGAGACAAGCAGGAATCATAAGTGCTTGCTGGTAAGCATAAGATGTGTCCAGATCCCAGGATCCCAGTGGGTTGCATTTGTAGCTTATAGATCAGACTTGGAGTAGGTCAGGTCCTCTTAGATTAGGCAATGGCCCTAGCTTTGTGGCACTGCTATCCTGACGCTGTCGAACAACGCTATCCCTCCTGAGTCCATAGGCATTCATCCAACCCTTCCTGCGAGAACGAACCTCATTTCTTGCATGTCAAGTGTTCATTTTCCCACTGTGATAAGATGCAATAATTGCATTTTATGGAGAAGGCCGCTGTGTGCAGTACATATTAAGCAGCATACCAAATCCGAAACCCTGCGAATACCTCCTCACACATATATGAAACCACCCCCCACGACCTGTTGATACAATGTTCACGATACCAAGGAGGAACAGTAATGTTGAAGTCCATGGAAAACATTGATATCCATTGTAAACAGCACCTTTCAGCCACCCGGGTGGGGGTTATGAAGGCAATGGAAGAGTGGTACTCTTCCAATATCCTCAGGCTAGCCCCGTCCGCCCCGGATGTCCTCCAGCACATACCCTTGTTGTAGTTTGGAGGTTATTGTTTCCTCTTGGTATGTATACCAGTACACATATTTTCCAAAAGGCAGTAGCTAAGCATTTAGGTGTGTTCTTGGGGAGGAGCTATACCCACTGCAATGTGTAGATGATTAACACTGGTGTGTTTCTGTCCTGCCAATTAAAGTGCAACTGAATGTGTTCAGGAATGCTGAACTGAGATCTGTGGGTTTGTCATGCGGATGCACCTGCACTGCTACAGCGGGAGGCTCTGGAAAACGGTGCACATTGGTCATTTAACTGCTGTTGTAATCCCTGCATTCTTTAGAAAGGGTTTGGAGTTACCCTACCAGCTGAAGAAAAGACTCTGCATACTCTCTGGAAAGTGGCTCTGAAGTGAGCGGTTTGTCCTGGTGCTACATCTGGGAATCACTTACTATTCTGAATAAGGTGTGGAGTTATGTTAGGGTTGTAGCTCCATTATCTATTTTAATTGTGTTTTGATCAAAATGATGATCTTTAACAACACACCAGAGTATAACAAATTCATATAAAATTCAAATGCAATTTCAATACAATTGCACAAAAATTACACATCACATAAACAATGAAACATCTTTATAATTTCATACAAAAATATATATAAAACGTAACTTTATTATCTTCCCAACAATGCATCTAGACGATTAATTCCATCTAACAATTTATAATACCAATTTCTTGTAGCATTTGTATTACTTCTGCAGTTATAAAAAGTTCATTTCCTGCATTCATAGGATTCCATACATCTTCTGCACATACATCATTACTTAATCTAAATAAACGCCCCGAGAAATGTTGTTCTGACTTTCACCTGCATTGGGCCTTCAACCGGAATTTGTTTCAAGTTTTGAGATGCACCTTCATCCTTGCAATAGTCACAGATATTGTTACTTAAAGTCCGATTTTTGGGGGATGCATCTAAAATCTCTTCCATTGGCAAGAGATTTAATCAGAAATGCAAGAATTGTTCTTGGACAGTCACACACGGGAACTGATTAAGGGTACTTGAGCAATTAACCCACAGGTTTATCCACTAGTGCAAATGTAGAGTGCACTTTGTAGTTCCTAGTTAGGGCTATCATATATATCCAATCCATTTCTTTAACAATTCTTTTTACCCTTAATGGGTTGTCCACTAATTCTTTCCACCCTCTCCCACATTGATCTAACATAACAGCAATGCAATATTCCATAGGGTCTAATAGGTTTAATGATCTAGTGTACATAGCTACTTGGAGTACTTCATACAGGGAATATTTCGAGGGTGCTAGGATTTTTCCTAGAAGGCCACTCTCCATTGGAACCAGGTTTGGGGTGAGGAGAGGCCGAGCTCATAATGCAGAGGAGCCATGGGCATAGAGGTAGGCAGATTCAGGACTTTCCTCCAAATCCTGCCCTCAAGTCTCTCCCACTGCAAACCAAATGCCATTGGCTCAATCTCTAATCCATACAGCACTTTCAGGATAAACTTCCCTATGTAAAATCTTAACAACGATTCAATTGAAAATGTTCAAAATGTCTAATACATTTTCATCATTTGGAAGACCAACTGGTCTTTCTAGTATGCAATACTTTTAACAATGGCATCCCTGTTTGGATGATTTGTAAGGAAGAAGCCTAGATAGATGATCTCACTCCTGACATCTATTTGAATTCCATCTGTACACCATTTAAATGTACAGCCTCTGTTAATCTGTTTATGGAAAGGGAGGATGTGGCACTTCTTATAGCTAATAACCAGATTGTTACTTTTTGCGTAAACACTCAGTGCCGTTAGTAGCTTCTGAAGACCAATTGGTATACCATCTCGGAGGGCAACGTCATCACTGTATGCTAACCAGTTAATTCAGAGCCTTCCTATTTTTGGATTTATCAGTGCTACATCATGCAAAGCTTCTTCTAAATCTGATAAATACAGGTTAAAAAGGCAGGGAGCTAAGATGCAACCCTGCCATAGTCCTCTTTTTGTCATAAATGGATATGTCAAGTTGCCAGAAGCCGCTAATCTAACTTTTACCATTGTGTATTCATTGATATATTCCAAGATAGCTAACAATGATGGGGGAATATTCAATTTCTTCAGTTTTTGCAAAAGCAATTGATGATTGACCACATCAAAAGCTTTTGATAAATCTATCAGCGCCACTTATAGTGACAGAATGGGAGATTTCTTACAAAACCAGACCTTATCCTTCAGTACTGAGAGAATCAAACCATTGATAGTTGTTGCCATCCCATTCCTAAACCCGGTTTGGAATTTTGAGATAATTCCTTTTTCTACAGGCCAGACTTCCAACTTTTCCATGATGAAAGCGGCAAAGTTTTTGCTATCGGAATCCAATAGCATTATAGGTCGATAAGTGTTAGGGTTCTAGCGATTACCTTGCCTGTAAATGGGTATTATGATGGATTCTTTCCAAGTGGCAGGCATTGAACGCTGTCTGAGAATGTCCTTAAAAAGCAGCTTCACCACTATTGACCACATTTCTTTATTTGATTTTAGTATTACGTTGGTTAGTCCATTGGGTCCTGCGGCTCTAGAGGTTGAGGCCTTCGTGATGAGTTGCTCGATATCCTCTCTCTCAAATTCTATATCCCATGCCATCATTATTCGGGGGTTCTTAACTAAATTAATTTCCCCATTCATTTCGATCCAATGTGACCGCCAATTATCTTCACTCACCCAATTACATTGAGATATAGCCTGCAAATTAACTCATATTATTGATTAATGACCAACAATTCTGTGGATTATTTTGAGAGTGGGTATTGAGCATAATCACACCATCTTTTTGTACTAGTACATATCTATGTGAACGGATCCAGTGTTTATATGTTCAGGTTAACTCATGTTTCTTTTCAGAATACGTCTCATCATTCAAACTATTTAATCTGGGAATGGTTTGGACAAGAAAGAAGATTTATCACCATCAATTAAGGCAGCTACCAAACTTGTGTAAATGGGGAGTTCTCGTGATTTGCTGGCATTTTGACATCTCGTATCCCATATGAAGTCCTCAAAATCCTGACTAGTACACAGAGCGTTCAATTCCCCCATAGTAGCATAATTAGTGAAATCTTCTAATTTCTTCAATACTCTAGACCCACTGCTTTTAGATTGCTGGATCCAATTGCCTCCACAGTTTACCTCAAGATCCCTGTGACAGATAGAGGAATTTATTTCACATCCAGTTCATACCATGTTAATAGCAGGTTATGATCACTTATATTGGTATTTTACAACTCAAAGGAACTCCATGAGTCAAACATGGCTCACGTGAGAATTACATAATCAATGATAGAGGACTGAGCCCCCCTTTTCCAAGCTGACTTTTTCTGTAGATTCCCAGTCACATTACCATTGGCAATCAGCAAGTCCCACACTCCTGAAACAAAGCTCTCCACTCTTACGTTGAGGGTGTTTTGACCTTTATCATTTTTGAAGTTATTCAAACCATGCGTGTTTAGGTCACCCACAAGGATCCACTCCTATGGGGTTCCAATACAAATTTAGAAGGAGCACAAAAAGCTTCTTTCCATTTTTTTCCATATCAATAGAGATGGCCAAAATACCCAGGAAATCCTTTGACAGTATGGTCATAAATTTAATTTGAGAGTTTCTGGTGGCTAGCAGCAAGCCTTCTGAAGGTCGCCCCCATTAGGTTTAAGGGCTGGTTGCTGGATTACAGCGAACCCATCGACCCATATTTTAGCACAGAGCCATGTTCCTGAAGAAGAACTATGTCACTACTGTCAAAGATATGGCTTTGTTAATTTTTCATGAAACCGTTAAATCCTCCTGTATTCCAAACAGGTTGGCACATTTCATTTAATATTAGAGATCATTAATGACACCTTCTTCCTCTGTCAGTTCCTGCTTTAAGGTGTCCAACAGTCATGACCAATTGCCCTGTGCATCAGCCATACTTAGGTCACTCAGTCTTTCTATGAAAGTTCCAACCTTTTAAATTTCCCTACTTATATTGCTAATTCCAATCTGTGAGTCTTTTACCTGTTCCTCATGTATATCCTCATATATATTGCCAGCCCTTTGTAACAAGGCCCTTGTTTGCCTCCTTTATTGGTAAATCATACATCCAAGTTTTAAGAATTAATTTTTATGACAAAGGAGGACTTCCAATGGACCTCCACCAGGTCTTTTCTAGCCTCATATGGGAAACTGATGTAATCAATATCTTGGGAGGAGATTCTCTCTAGGGTTGGAATATCCCAAAGTAATTTTAGGATATTAGTTGGGAGCGAAGTTCAAAATAAAGAATCCTCTCTTCGTCATTCTTTTGAATTCTAGGTTCACCCTCCCGAACACTTTGTTCTAAGGAGATTTGGACATTTTTCTTAGATTTAGCCTTGTCAGCTAATCCTTCTTTGATAACGTTCCTTTCTGTTGGAGCAAATAATTTAATCAGGCGCTCTCTATCTCCTAAGTCATGCTCCAAAATGGATGGCCACTCAACACATCTTTTACGGCTATAGTCAGCATATCTGAGATTTTACTTATTTGTGGATAGTTTCCCATAGCCATGGAAATCTGTTAGGTGCCCTTTGGCATGTTAAAAATTGCAGCCCATCGTTCTTGTCATCCAGACTTTTCCCTTTTTTGAGTGGGTTTGCTGTACATCTGCAGTCATTTTATTAATGCAGGACAATTCAATATTCTAACTACTTGGTTTCTGAAGATCTGGGACCCCAAGTTTTTGCACATTTTCAAAATCCATTTGCTCTACCGAAACATTTCTACACTGTATGGTCTGAATAGCCTTATTATTAGTCCCCAAACCTCTAGCGATCGTAATATCCTTAGCTCCTGTAGGTGATAATGCCCTTTTCACTTGGTGATCCTTAGACTGATTGGTGGTTAAATCAATACATTAGTCAGCTTAAGTAAGTGCAAACAGCCGACGCGCGTTTCGACCTAAGTCTTTTTCAGGGCCAGTTAAGTATAGTGGTGGGGCTCTGGTTAGAGCTGGTTTCTGGTCCTCCCGGGTCCGGGTGCCAGTTGGGCTGGATAGCCAGGTCTCTTGCCGGCTATCTGCTGGTCTCTTGGCCACCACTATACTTAACTGGCCCTGAAAAAGACTTAGGTCGAACACGCGTCGGCTGTTTGCACTTACTTAAGTTGACTAATTGGCATTACTGCCACCTTGATGATGCTTTCTTGCTTGTCGTTGTGTGGTATACCAACAAAAATGTAATAACAATAAAAAACCACAGGCACCAAAACTACTCCTTTGACTTGACCATGAACCAAAACCTAAGGTTTATCTGCTAACTCATGGACCATTGAACCCCCCCCAGCGCCCACAATATCCACAGGTTTGTCATCCTATCTCAAGTATTCTTCCATAAAGCAAGCACTCAGGGGAGCAAGTAGTATCATTTCTGTAATAGATTTTGACTGAGGAACGAAGTCAGTGATATTCTCACCAGCAACAGCCGTAACTCTCTCTTGTACTGTTTGTCTTAACACAGATTTTGATTTAACTGCAGTCCTTACGGCTTTACTAGATAATCCCATAAAGACAAATTACTAATGACATCTGGGGTTGGAGCTGTTATTTCTGCATTCCAAGATCAGTACAGATACTTTGAAGCATTTCATTGCTCATCTGAAGTGACCCCAGGGAACCATGCAGGGACAATGCATCCATGGCACATTATGTTTTTAGTATTATTTGCTGCCGATTTCTCGTCAGCGCAGGTGAGATGCTTGTAATTTTAGAAAAAGATTTGATGTATACCAGCCTTTAATGATAATATTGTGAGTACAATATATGTTACAGCAAATACACAATATGGCGGGGGTGGGGGGCAGGTAAAGCGGAATGTTCCTAACCCACCTACGTTAAATATGTTAGATAATACACTTTTCTTACCAAAAAGTAGATTTGTATATTTAGGAATAACTTCCTGTTTATGAGAGCTCAAATATCCCTGAACCACAATCACTCTTCTAATAGCACTGTTGCACTGCTGCAGGTTATATAATAGTGCTACTCCTTGAAATCAGCACAAGCAATTGGGGCACAATTAACTTTTTTATCGCACACTGGCTCAAAGTCCCACCAACACTATATCAATCAGTATATGCTTACAGCTTTGGCAGGAAAGAAAAAAATAGAGACCAAGGGGCCTACAGAGTTCCAATGCCAATACCCGCGGTCAGTACTTCATCCAAACATAAAAAAATCACACAACTGAAAAGAAAAAGCCGCTCCGTCCGGGCTGTACTGAGATGCACTGATGGAACAGCTGGAAATTATCAAAAACTTACAAAACTTAAAGGGGCCAGAAAACCAGTACCCCCAAACCGGAAGACACACAGTAGAGAGGACGAATGAAGGAGTTCAAAGGTATATGCCCGCAGTCCCTCCTACGTTCGCCCACAGTTCACATCTGATAACTATGAGTCAACACAAGAGTATAGAGTGCAAAAGGTACCATCAGAGTTTAATGTTTCAGTGCCTCGCAGTCTGGGGTCCAAATAGCAATCACCAGGATTCCAAGATGGCTGCCGACATCTAAAGTCGCAGCGCAGAGAGCTCCAACCCCTCTGAAGCTCAGCTCGGCCAGATAGAAGCACACAGCGGTCCCGGGCTGGGGAAAACCCATACAGGGCCCCAGAAAACACCCTTGTAACACGCTGAAAGAAGCAGAACTGCCGGGGGCACCCTGGGTTGGGTACTCCTCCCGGAGTGGATATAATGTGTGGTTGCCTCGGCTCCTGCCAGGCCTCGAGGCGGCCACATACGCACTAGCACATAGAACCACAGAACCTTGCCTGCTGAAGGGATCGGGAGGCCCTGTCCCACCTTCCACATCGCGCCCGCCTGGGGAGACAGACACAGAGGCAATCCCAGGCTATTCTGACTCCGTCGGTTAAGGAGAGGTGCTGCAGGCTCGGATCCCTGCCTCCACTTTGTGGGCCGATACAATCCGGGGGAATAGTCAACGGTAGCAGACCCCGGCCGCCATAGCGATTAGCCCACCGGACCCGACCCACCTCTACCCCCTCGGGGCTTATCGGCTCACAGGGCTCCGCTGAAGGACATAGCCTTGATTTGACTTGCAAAAGGTGAGCGGGAATGAGGCTTACACTTTAGCTGTGGCCCCCCGCCCGGGACGTGCAAACGCCACACATTCCGCAGGACGGGAGGACACCAAGACAGACTGACTCTGTGTCAGTGGGCACCAGTTGGACAAGGCTCCACATGGAAAAATAAAGCAACATGTCCCCTCCACGCAGACCCCCAGTGGGACCGCACCACAGAGTTTGAAAGAGGAGAAGCTGCCCTAACATAGCCCCGAATTCAGGGACACCAAGGGGGCTTGACCAGCAAGGAGGCAGAGGGGACCCTACAATACAGAGCACCCAATGCCAGGACTAAAGGGGAAGAAAACACAGCATAAACCTCTGCAACAGCTATCCCCTAAAGCAGATCCACTACAAGAGTGCTAGTCCAAGTTAGAAGGGACCCACCTCGGCCCAGACCTCACATTGGACATTGGGGGTGCACCCCCTGAAACATCTCAGGATATGGCTGCCTCCAAAGAAGATATGGAGCGTGGCTTTCAATACTTTAAGATAAAACTCTCTCTCTCTATACAAACACAATTTAACTAATTTACCAGCAAATTCATGTTGGAACTGGCAGAGATGTGGAAAGATGTATCCTCCCTCTGGGAGAGGGTCTACATAAATGAAAAAACAGTTCAGGATCTGCCTCTCGACTCTTCTAAATTGGACGAACTGTTGGAACACTTAGCCAGGACAACACACAGTGTGGAACTGCAGTGTTAATCGTTCGCAGAGGTCCAACATCCGCATCCGAAACCTTTCCGAATTGGTACGCGATGCAGACTTCAGAGCCGAGTTGACAAGTATCTTTAGGGACCTTCTGAACATGGAACCTGAGGTGGAGATTCCGATAGACACGATCCATAGCGTCTGTCCCCTATGCAAGGACCCAGATGCACGCCCCAGAGACACCCTGGCTGCCCTGGCATGCTGTCCACAAAAAGAACTGATCTTGAGGGCCGCCAGAAAGGCTTTGCCGATTTCGTACAATGGCTGTGAAATTCAGCTCTTCCAGGACCTGTCTCAACTGACACCACAGAAACACAGGGACATGCGTGGGCTACTGGAGCATCTCACGGTCGAAAAGATCTCCTACAGATGGACATTCCCATTCGGCCTCCTTTTCACCTGGGAGGGTAAACAATACAGGGTGAGAACAAAGGAGGAGGGAGCCCGGATCCTTCTGATCGACCTTGATGATCGCCCTGTCACATTCACTCCTTGCTCCAATGCCCCCAGAGTGCCTCGCACATGCGAATGGACAACCACAGAATGCACATGCAGGGGAAACAGGAGGGGTTACCAAGATTGTCTACCCCTGCACAACCAACTTGTCAAGGACACTTCTGTAATGACATGACCCTGTAGGCACTGGCAAATCAAACCGAGCTGTATATCATCTATATAATGAAACGGGGGTATGAGTGGAGCTTGTCTTGGAATCTATTCATGGTTACCATAGGTGTTTTAGGACACCCCGCATTTATCCCTGGTCGACATGGTAGGCTAACTTTGAGGACTAAGTCCGAGGTTTGGTTAGCAAGGGTGGCCTACACTAGGGTGGGACAGAGTTTTATAATGGTTGGGGGGGGTGGGAGGTACATATGGGACACTTTTAAGGTACTATTGACCTTGCATTTCGCTAAGATATCCTGAAGAAAGCACATTAGAACATCAACATCCCTTCAAGTGCCTGACACTTGATATTCTGGGCTTAAATACCCCTGTCAAAAGACGGAAATTAGACTGTTTTTTGTCCATACACCAACCCAATCTGATCGCACTTCAGGAGACCTACATCAGGATACAAGATAGACAGAGATTTAAACTTAGACAATTCCCTAAGATTATACAAGCTAATGCCAAGATGAAAAAAGCAGGGGTACTTCTTGCATTTAGAGCTGGCATGCAGGTGACAACTCTGAAAACGGTTGCGGACAAAGGGGGTTGCTATATTTTTCTTCTCCTTCATCTGGGCCTGTATACTGTTACGGTGGCATCCGTCTACGCCCCGAACTCGGGCCAGAAGGGGTTCTTGAAATCAGTCATCTCGAAACTGGAACCTTTTAGTGTAGGCGACACAATATTGCTGGGAGAGATAAATATAGCATGGAACCCTTCCAGGGACAGGAGTTCTAAAACAAAATATGCCCAGCATCACGCTCCCTCAAATTTTTACAGTTAATACTAGTTCGGATACTAAAATAGACGTGATATGGGACGCATTCAAAGTGACTCTTAGGGGGGAACTTATTGCGGCAGAAGTGCATAGGAGGACCCTCAGGAGGAGGAAAACAGAGTTAGATATCGAGACCAACGTGAAAGATGTCATGCAACGGATGGAGGCGGAATCTAGCCCGGATCTCCAATGACAATTCAGACGTGTAAAGGGCAAATTAGACCTTACTCATACTAAGCAAGCTGAAAAGAGCCCGTTTTATTTAAGACAGAAGTACTATATTGAGACCAATAAGGCTGACAAGTTATTAGCCAGGCAACTAAAACAGAAATCCGCAGACCAGACGATTCTGGGAATTGAGGACCCAATGGGTAAAAGGGTTGCAACAGCCGAACAAATTGCTGAACAGTTCCATGCATTTTACTCAACCCTCCAAGCATTGGATCAACCTGACCAAACACTACAACATGAATACTTACACGTGACAACACTAGAAACCCTCCCTGTCCCAGACAGGGAAAAACTGGAGAACGACATTACCTGAGAAGAGGTGTTGAACGTAATATTGAACTTTCCAATTAACAAAACGCCAGACCCAGATGGGTATCCTGCCTCCGTGTACGAGAGGTTTTGTTTGTTGCTTGCCCAGGAAGTCAGATTTATTCATTTGCGATATCTGGCAAAATAACTAACACCATGGAAGAAGCCAAGATAGTTATCTTCCCCAAACCAGGAAGGACCCAGGCAAGTGTGGATCCTATCGAATTATAGATGCAAAGATCTATCCTAATGTCCTTGCAAATCGGCTGGAACATTTGATGCCAACACTGATCCACCCTGATCAGACTGGGTTCATAAAAGGCTGTCAAACATAAAACAAACTCAGGCGGGTATGTCACCTGTTAGAGAAAGTGACTAAGGGGATGCCACAGTATTGGTTTCACTTGATGCGGAGAAGGCCTTCGACAGGGTTGAATGGTCCTTTCTCTTTAATAACCTGCAGGTAATGGGATTCAGCGCAGCCTTCATCGCTAGGATACGCGCCAATTATATCAATCCAATAGCTAGAGTTATGATAAATGGTCATATATCCTCCTGGTTTCTCTCCAAAGGGGCATAAAACAGGGTTGCCCCCTCTACCCCCTACTCTATGCTTTATACCTAGAACCACTTCTGTCATGCTTACATCAATTGGAGGCAGTCAAAAGGCATAAACTTCGGAGGGGTGGCTCTTCATGACCATCAGTCCAGCTTCAGAGCTGCCAGAAGCATGGAAACTTCTCTCCTGGACATCCGTGAAGACCGGCTCTCAAACCACGACTCTAACACCCCCTGTGTCCACATCTGGCTTAATCTCTCTTCTGCCTTTGACACTGTCAACCATGCCATCCTGCTAAATTGTCTCTGTGTTAACCTAGGTATCACCGGACAGGCCCTGGCGTGGCTGACTTCCTTCCTCTCTGACCGACCCTCCCAGGTCCAACTTGGGTCCTTCCTCTCTGCTATCTTTTTCTCTACCTGCGGTGTCCCCCAGGGGTCTAACCTCTCTCCCTGGCTGTTCAACCAATACCTGGCACTCCTTGCCCACCGCATTGCCGCTCTCTGACCCAACTTTCAGTGCTATGCAGATGACACTCAGCTCATTTGCAGGCTACCTTCGGCCACCTATTCTCCCTCCATCCCTCATCTCTGACTGTCTGTCTGCTATCCAGGAGTGGTGTGCGGCCAATGACTTCTGCCTTAATGCCAGTAAGCCTGAGATTCTCCTCATCGGTACACCCACCCCCTCCTTTCCTGCAGCTCTCTGGCCAGCCTCTCTCAGCCCTCTTCCTGCTCCGACCTGCAAGGCTAAAAACCTCTGAGTCATCTTCAACTCCACACTTTCTTTCTCTCCTCACATCTCTGATGTCTCTAAGAAGTCACACTACCAGCTGAACCTTCTCAGAGGTATTCTTCCCTTCCTCTCCTTCCCCTAGAAGCTCACTGTCTCCAGAGCTCTGGTTCTCTCTAGGCTGGACTATTACAACAGCCTCTTTCTAAATCTTCCTGCTTCTACTCTACGCCCTCTGCAACTTATCCAAAACAGGACTGCGAGACTTGTCCTTGGCCTCAAGCCCAGGGATTGTATCTCTCCAAGACTGAAATCTCTGCACTGGCTCTCAGTGGCTGTGAGGGTTATGTTAAAAACCCTCTGCATCGTCCACAAGGCCTTCTGGGGCCTGGGTCCTCAATACCTTCAACTCTCTCTTCCTAAATATCTTTCCTCTCGAGCTCTTCGCTCATCCGCCTCCAACTCCCTCAGGGTTAGTCGCTTTTCCAAACAATGATTTGGTGGTAGATCTCTCTCTTCGGATGGGGCCTCCCTCTGGAACAGCCTCCCTGCGTCCCTGAAACTTGAGGAGAACCATCTTCGATTCCAGAAGCACCTTAACACCTTCCTCTTTGCTTTTGCTTTCTTTCCCCCTTTCCCCTGCTGAAGTCCTGGCGAATACTGAGACTGCACTGGTTACCTAGCCACCAATCTGATCTCGGGCCCAAGCCCTGCCAGTTGCACGCCTGCACTGCCTCCCTGGTGACCCCTGCACTTGGGGACTGTTTTCTGTATCCCTACAGTCCCCCCACCAGCACTTCTGTCTGCACTCACCATGCACTTGCCACCAGCTGGCCATGCTTTTATTTATCTTGTTATTTTATTATCCCATGTACTGCACTTTCCCCTCCCCCGCACTTTCCTTTTCCCCCCCGACACTTGCACTTGCGTGATCTGAATGACACCTGGCCTAGTAGGATTGCTGTTCCGTCTTCCCTCTGTTCCCCCTCCCTTGCCTCGTTGCGCCTTGAAACACTTGTGTATAGGCGCGTTATAAATGCCATATCATATCATATATCATAAATTGATGGCATACGCGGATGACATGCTCCTTACAATCACAGATGCAGCCACCTCACTCCATGCGGTATTGCAAGCACTGGAACAGTTCAGCGTGGTGGCTGGTTTAAAAATGTATGTCACTAAATCAGAGTTATTGAACGTATCGCTCAATTGGGAGGATTTAACAAGGGCCAAAGAAGCGACTCAACTAAAATGGGTTCCCAAAAGTATCCAAATGCTAGGGGTGGCTATTACGCCTACTTTGCGGGCATTATATACGGCAAACTTTACACTACTTATAGAGACTATCCAAGAACTGCACCGTTGGACCCCTCTTTCTCCATCTTGGCTACGAAGGGTCAACTCTATAAAAATGGTTATCCTATCTTGGGTCCTGTACCTATTTTAGGCTCTCCCAATCCGGATTCCGGTAGCTTTTTTCCGCACACTGAGCAAAATGGTGTCTAAATACATATGGAAGAACAAACCCCCCTGGATATCACTCTAAACCCTGATGCTCCCACCAAATAGAGGGGGATTGGGCCTCCCAAATTTTAGGGAATATTATAGGGCCTCACAGTTAAGAGTCATTAACGACTGGTTTGGGGAGAATGCAGATAAGAGATGGGTGCAGATAGAAAAGGCAAAAGTGGGCCTGTAAATGGGAGAAAAATGGTGGCTTCCCAGGACAGACCGCCCACACAACATACATTGCAGTGATATTATGAGAGTAGTGGAGGAATCGTGGGAATCAATCATCTCGACAATCTCACATCATGACATTCCCCTCCCCCTTTACCACCCATTTTGAGAATCCACATCTCTCTCCGGTCCTAGCGGCTCTTTCATTCCCACAGTGCAAGGAATCGGTTTGCACACAATTCCATGATATGCTCATTGGGGAAGACATCAAGTCCTTTCCTGTATGCTAAGATGAACTAGGTCTGCAGCAATCCCAATGCTTCCAATACTTCCAGGTTTGCCACTGGCTAATGGCCCCGGCGAATAGACTAGTCGCACAAAGACCCCTTACGTCATTCGCAAAATTCTTCATCTCTAATCCTGGGGACATACATCTGATTTCGAAAATATACAAGTTTCTCACAAATATATCCCCAGTGACAAAACTCTCATATCAATCTAGATGGGAAAACACACTGGGGAGCATACTTCCAAAGGACAGTTGGACAGGTCTTTGGGCCGATATCCCCCATTTGACAAGGTCTCTCCAGGTTAGGGAATTCTGGTTAAAAATGATGTTTCATTGGCACTATATCCCTGAGAAGCTACACCAAATGAACCCAGCTATTTCTGATACCTGTTGGAAGGGGGTTGGGGGGGCGGAGACTCGCTCCACGTGTGGTGGTTGTGTCCTAAAATACAGGGGTTCTGGAAGGAAGCAAATAAAACACAAGGGTGATGTTTGGGACGATTGGAAGCATTCTAAGGGGGAAATCCTTCTGGGCATAGCGGAACTGGACAACAGACTGTGGCGTTCTAAATACTCCATATGGCCGCCCGACTTTTTGTGGCCCATTAGTGGAAATCCACAGACCTCCCGCTAATCGCGGATTGATTTAACAAGCTATGGAACTTAGTATCCTTGGAATGGGTTACTTATGCAATACAGGGGGAACAACCCAGGTTCTCAGCTGAATGGGCTTCAATCTTAGGCTTCCTCCATGGAGACTTTGAAGAACAATTAAATATCCTAACCTACTTGTGTTGTGGTACAATGTCCCTTATGTGTTCAGTGGGTTTGGGGGGGTCGGGTGCTTGGGGGAACTTGTTATGTATGTTGTTTGTTATGCTTTTGTATGTTGTGTCGTATATTAAAACCCAATACATTATTTTATTTATTTTTACAAAAAAACAATAGCAAATACCCACAGTCAGGCAGAATCATGGTCAAGCGAACGAACGGGAGGAGCTCAAAGGCGTAGGTCTGCAGTAACTCCTACGTCAACACCTAGTAGCAATCAATCCGAAAATGTTCTGTACTCAAGTCACCATTAAAGTTTTGTAGTCCCAGAGACTGGGGAACAAAAGAGGAATACCCATAAACAGGCAGACTCACGGTCAGGCAAGGGAGCACAAAGGCTTATGCCTGCAGTCGCTCCCAGGTTTGCGCCCCATAGTGGTAAATAAGTACGAGAGTGCACAGTACAGAAAACAAAATACCATCGCAGATTTGGAGTCCTGCAGTCCAGCCGCCCACCGAACACACTGTTCACACACACCGTGCACGCTCCCTGTCTGCAGTGTGATTTTACAGGGATGTGCTGCTGACTCTGCCAACAAATGGCTCCTCCTCCAACAATAGTCAGCAAGGAAAGCTTCAATGAGAGCTTCAATGTAAGGCAGCCCGCTCCACTGGTCACACTGAACACACTGTGCATGCTCTGCTCCTGCAGTTTAATTTTAAAGGGATGTGTTGGCTCTGCTAACAAACGGCTCCACCTCCAACAACAGTAGTTATAGCTCTATTCACTGCATGCTCTGAGAATTGGTGTCCTGTGATTGGAACGAATATCACTGCCTGCCCTGTAGAAAGTGTGGTATACTACAGCTTGAGCTTTAATTACTGTATGGTCTGGGCGGGTAGCAGTGCAGGTTGATGAATGACTTGGCACTGCTGATGTAATTAATACAATCTTTTGGAATGGTTTTATGTCATCATGGGAGTCGGATTTCTAATCAATACAGACTGCGGCAATGGCATTAAACCATGTGACAGAAGTTGCAATTGCAATAGACGATGGCGATAGAGTCATTGAGGACTGTGTGGTGCCAAATCGCTTTGAATTCGCTCTTTACTGGATATACATCACTGCACAATCTGAAGTACGGTGATGAAAATACGGGGCAGTTAGCGTTTTTGGTCCTTAGCTTTTAATGGACAATCATAGATGAAATCTCCACTTGGAGTGTGAGGGTGGGCTTAACCCTTATTTGTAATCAGATGGAACTTGGGTTATTGCAGAGCTGGAGATGGTGGTGTTGAGATGGTCACTTTCTCTCTTATGCTCTGTAGAAGGCTGAGTCTTCATCCTTTAATGGAGATGAAATACACAAATCCCCTATGGAAGGCTGCTGTGAGGGCTGAGGCTGGCCCATTGGCCACGAGTGTAATCGCGCACCCCTACAAAAAGTGCTTAGAGAGGGATGCAGGGCCTTAGTTGAAGTGCAGACACAATTGTTGCTGGTTGTGAACTCATGTGTGTCTTTGTTGGATCTTCAATGTCTGAACGTTTGGCATAGGATTATGGGAGGGACATGGGTGCTTTACTATCCTATAGACTGAACGTTGTCCAATCAGTTTGCCCTTTAGTGAATTGTCAAACACTGTGGCATTTCTATGAAGTTGTGCTCTCCGAGTATTATTTGGATGTTTACAAATCCACTGCTCCCACTTTTCTGTGTCACTTAACTGTACTTTACAATTCAGTTGTGTGTATTAGCACACATTTTGCATCATCCTGAATAAAGTGGCATTGAAACACCCTCCAATAATTGATCATAAAATAAAATATGAAACAGCAAACATCATCAAGTTGACGTCAGGATTTTCTGACTTTCCCGTCATTTATTGCAACTGGTTTAGAATCTAGAGGAATCTCACTCATTCCACAGAGCACTGGGTATTCGTAAAGTTGATTCACCAAAACCAAATCTTGACATTTTAGTCCTGGACTTTACTGGCGTACAACTGGTTGCTTTTTTGGACGTTGGTTCTTTCATGACACCAGAATGTCCCTTTTCCGCTTTCCATCCATTTAAACGAAGCATCAAGTTGGAGTGATCAAGTTGCAGAAGACAAATAAATAAAAATGCAGCTTCTAAGTGCCCTCCCTTTCAGCCACTTTATAAAAGATCATGTGCTTTCTTCCATCATGGCACGTGTTTTTAAAAGTTGTTTTTTGATGAGTTGACATCAGCAAATGAACAAGGTTCAAAGATTGTGCTTTTAAAAAAAATATATATATACACAATGTATTTTCATCTGCCTCCAATTGTCTTCTGTCATTTATGTTGCTGAAATAAAAGAAATGAAAAGTCAACAATCTGTAAAGAATGAACTTGTTATTTTGCTTGACGGGGAACAAACATAATGCAGACTGCGCGATCCGTTATTTGATCTGAAGCGTCATCCATCTTGGTTCACTCTTGGTGGCAAAATGTCAGCCATCTTGCATTGGTTTGTCCGGTATTTTCGCTCAAATTTTGCTGCAGTAAGGATAATGGAAACATGTTAGTTCACTAATGAGATAGCACAATTACTATTGTTCACTAAGGAAGCAACACACTGTCCAACATTGTAAAACCTGAACGTGAATATATGTGGAGAAGACATTTAAATAGGCAAATTAGGATATCTTGAACGCAAAGGCAGATTCGACTGACACTACTCTTGACCAGTAATATATAAAGTAATAAAGGTTTTCAGAGGGAGAATGTTAAACTCAAACAGGAACAACCAGCAAAGAGCAACCAGGTCCAGGAAGGGGAAAGATAACAGGGTGCAAGGACAAAGAGCAACAAAGTCCAGAAGGTCCCTGAAACCACACAAGAACCACAAAGTGGAGCTGTCAATTTCAAATTCAGGGTTAAGGTACTCAATCAGTTAACAACTTCATTAAGAATTGACTTTGATGGCTATGAAAGAGTGGAACTACAGGGGCCGTAAAACCACCCACAGTAAGAGATGGGCCAGAATATATCCCCACAATGGAGCACTGGCCCTCCTGCAAACTGTTGCTCCTTCCCTTCTGGTCCTGCCCAATGTATATCATGGTGTTCTGCTGGTATTTGCTTTGCAACACTTAGAGGTATCTCAAAGTGAGAAGGACTGGCTTCCAGCTTTGCAAGTACACTTTCACACAACAGCGCTATACTGCTTTTGGATCCTCCTGGCTGCCCTGGTTACTTCATTTCGTATACATTGTGTGAGGGGGAGGGTGATTTCTGTGAACTAGTAGGAGGACATTCTGCAACCTGGAGAAACGGTGAAGGCCTCTGAAGAATCTCTAACGTCAAAGTCCAAAGTACCAAAATATCAGGTGATCTTATGACCACATATGGTAAGACCGTAACCGGGTCAGAAGAACAATGTATACTTTTACTTTGCTCTCTGCTAACTACAGTTCCTCAAGCAGTGTGCCAATAAAAAGTGCCAAGAGCATTGAGCGCAAGGCCCTGGGGTGTGCAGCAGGCAGAACAGAGAAAATTATAAGTTGCGGAAGGAATATCGGGTCAATGCAGGGCTCCAGGAGAAGTCATAACCTTCCTCTCCACCTAACCACTGAGCTGTAGCGAGAACCCTCAGTGACAACCCAAGGCCGGGAGGGAAAATAGGCACTAATCCACCTACCCCCTCGCTCCATGGCAGCCTGATGGTTCATAGACACCCACGATATACACAGGGGGGTTGCGGGGGGGGTCCCACCTCCACCACTCTTACATTTCCCCGCATAACTCCGCTCATCCCCGCCCCATGGCCGGTGCTAGTGCTAACGCATAATTTTATAGGATGCACTGCACGCTAGGTTTATAATCACCACTCTCTGCTACTGATTGATGGGAGGAGCCCTTGTTGTTTACTCTTCCCTCCATGGCTTCTAGGGATCTCTGCCTCACTTGGATGCTGGCAGGGCAGGTGGCAGCATGGACTCCATGGTGCAGGTATCGCACGACATCCCACCCAATGGCAGATCCAGAAACAGGGAGCAGAGGGGTACAAGTCACGTTCCTCCACCAGCTGCCTTTGCTTCATTCCTCGCTCTTATTTCCTCTCCTCAATCCAGCCACTCATCTATCTTCTAAATTGACGGACCACAATCCTCTCGAGTGGGAGATACCTGCTTTTATTGTTGGTATGAAGGTGCTGTGCAGTTCATGCATTTGAAAAAGAAGCAGAGGACTTTGGAAATGTAGACTAATGTCTAGCAATTCCAGCATGCTTGAGAACAGTAGTCTGTCAGTCCACCCATCAGTGTCCTGAGCACTCTGTCTCCTGGCGATCCAAAAAGAAAGGTCACTCACAGTCTCTGGTGTTTGAGGTGACCTTTGCATTTCTTTCTTAGCTTGGTTGCTTCTTTTCACTGTTGTTGTAGTCAGGGGCTGAGATCGCTCAATGTCGTCCTTTGCATCTGCTGGATTTACACGTGAAGTGCTGCCACAACTGGCCACACTTCACAATATCTCCCTGGGTTCAGTTAGTTCTGGGTGTGCACCCCAGACTGGGATAGATGCATGCTCCTTCTTCCTTTCCTTATTCTCCTTCTCACACTCCTGGTTTAAACCACTGTCTCTTTTCTTCACCTGCTCCCCTGGAATGGAGGGGTCCTCTTCACCTGCAATCTTAGCTTCTCTAATTTTCGCATGGATGATGTTGACATCTTCTCACCCCTGCTCTTCAATATTCTGTACTTGTATCCTTTCACTTTCTGATCCACTCTTTAGGTGTCCCCAATTGTCTCTGGAGGATAGCTCAGGGGCAATGTGCTCGCCTTGGAAGCAAGACGACCTGGAGCAACACAGGTTCGATCGCTGTCCAGTCTTTTGGTCGAAAGACATTTGGTCGAAAGACAAATGGTCGACGGAATTTGGTCAAAAGCCAAATGGTCGAATTTTATATTTTATTTACATATATATTTTTTAGGTTTTCGTTTAGGGAAAAAAAGGGTTTTTTAGAAAAAAGGGGGTTGGGGGGGACCCCCCCAAAAAAAAAAGAAAAGTGAAAATACAAAAAAATTCGACCAAATGGTGTCGACCATTTGTCCTGTCGACCTTTTTTTTCGACCAAATGACTGGTAACCGGTTCGATCACCGGATCGGCACTTAGAAACCTCTGGGTATTAAGCGCGTTATAAATGACCAATCATGTCATCACCTCTTCCCTTTTCTCTACTACTCTTCAGTATTCTGCCTCTTTTACACTCTCTGCCTGCTCTGGATCCGGTTCACCGCTTTCGCTCTTTACCACTGAGGGGTTGGTGACCTGAATTTTAACTGGTTTCTCCCCCATGTGCCTCAGTCCGCTCCGCGATTGGCAGAGTGGCACTGCAGAGCAAGCTAGCATTTTCTCACAGCAACCGCTGCAGTGGTTTACTCCGTTTGTGGTAAACTGACACGCAGCGTGCGCAGCATCCCTCCTGAGCCATGAGCAGATTCCCTGCAGCTCTGCTGGTCACGTAAGGGCAGTGCTTTGTGTTTCCGGTCATATTAAACCAGCATTGAATAGTTGGTGATTGCAGACAGCAGCACTCTGTGGGTCCTGGTGCTTCAAAAGTGGATTTCCTGACCAGTGACAACCATGGCTTGGTGACTGAAATGCAAGATCGGTCTGTTGCATTTCAGGCATCAGTATAAAGTCTAATGGTAACTCTAGTTGACCTTGCTAGACCGAGGTTGGGGCATAATTTAGTGGTGGGTTGTAAGCTCATCCCCTCTCCACCGCTCCAGAAGTTTCTTAAAGTCAGTGAAAGGGTTTTTCTGGGCATGAGGCGATAGGTTTTAGAAGACCAGAAATTTGTTAATGGATAAATTGGAGGTGGTTTAAAGTCTCCAATCTGCAAAAGGCTATTCCTTTGTTCTTTGGCCAATGATCAATTTCTCTTGACTCTTGCCTTGAATTCTGGGTTTTGTTATCTTTCCTACTCTTTTGGAAGGATCCCTTCCACTTCTGCCACATGATTCCCCAGACTTTGGTAGGACGGTGCTATTCCCTGGGCTGATGATGGGCTGGGGAGCCTCTGGATTGCACTCCTTCTCATGCAGGTCCTACGTCACGTAGCAGGCATAAGGCAATGTCGGTCCAGAGAAACAGAGGGTGTGAGGGGGGCAGAAACCATGTTGACTGGGAGTTAGGCAGCACTTGAAAGGAGAGAATACTTAGCACAAGGAAACCTCCCCCCATAGCAACTCCAATGAAACCAGATCAATTATCTCAAATCAAAAAGGTCCTCTCTCGCAAAACTATTCTCTCCTCCCTCTGCCACTAACCCACTCACGTCTCCATCTCCCCCACCTTACACTACTCACCCAATCTACCCTGCCACAAGCCAGCAAGCTCCTTACAAACGTACCATTTTAACGGATCAAGGCCGCTGCTCATTTTTCTAACCCTATTTTACGCCTTCCCCCACACCTGCAGCTAACTACGTACTCGCATCATCAGCATCGACTTCCATTGATTGATATTGGACCCCCCACCCCCCCCATCTGTATGAATTGCACACTGAGGTTTCTTCGCCATTTACAATATACAATCACACCGACACTCAGGAAGCCCTCCCCCCTCTTCTTGCAGGGCCAGGCACAGTAGCGCCACCAATATGGCCGACGTGTACTATACAAGACCACTTCACATTGCAGTACACAGAGAGGCATGACTACAGAGAGGCATTCCTATGCTTAGACAAGGGACCCTTGCAGTGGTGGAGTAAGGAATAATATTGTGATGAGCGCGACCCTTGTAGTGCTATCATGGAAGAGCCAGAATATGATATGATACGAGAGACGATTGTAGTACAATGAGGGGAGAACATATTGTGAACAGAGGGACACATGTATTGTTATAATGAGGGAGGCAGTAATGCCACAACAGGAAGGACCATTGCAGATATATAGTAGAGAATCAATTATGTCACATGTGGAGTGGCCATTTGAGCACTAGAATGAAAGAACCTGTTTAATAGTAGGAGAGGGGGGTAAATGGTATGGAAAGATGGACAACTGCATTGGCATAATGGGTGAGGCAGTGTGGCATTATATGGCAGGGCCATTGTAGGTGTATACTGATGTTAGAACAGGTTTACACTGAGATCATTACCACGGAAGTGGTCTTCCTCTTCTGAGAAAAGGGTGTATTGTGCCACAGCCCTGGTAATGAGCCCACCATGTCTGGAGGACTAGGAGGGACCTTTAATTTTTATATTTATTTTGCATTTTTAAAGGGCATCCAGGCGCTATTAAAGGAATTGTATTTTTTTTGTTTTAGTCTTAATTACGTATTTATAACGCGCTTAAACACCCAGAGGTTTCTAAGCGCGGACCCGGGGATCGAACCTGTGTTGCTTCATGTCGTTTTGCTTCCAAGGCGAACACGTTGCTGCTAAACTATCCTTCCGGGACATTAATGAAACGTAGCACTACCTCTCTCAAACTCCTATCAGTCTCGCTGCTTTCCTCACAACAGTATAAAAGTCCCAGGTAGCAGTAGAATACTGGAAGCTAATAGGGTTCAAGGGCATATAGTAGCAGTTTAGGCGAGGGGGGGGCAGAAACATGGGATAATCACACACAGATGATGGGAACCATCCAACAATGCAGCTGGGGCAGTGCTGGAAGCAGCGGGAAGACCAGAAACTCTTTGTTCTGTTGGGTTCAGTTTTCGGGTACAGTCTTTCTTTCCAGATGTTTTCTTGTCTTGTCAAAGGGAGTTGCAGGAAAAGAAAAAAAAAACCGTACAAGGTCCATTCGCTCATAAATATAGATGTCCGTGATGTGATCCTGGTGATTTTATACGTCTGCGGTGCCTGAACACTGATTAGGCGGCCATTTTTTTTTATAACCACCGACTGAAACGTAATCATTATTAGACCCATCGCCTCCCAAAATGAGGTGCGCGGTACAAGACCACTTTGCGTTCCATTCCAATACATGCAATAAAGTCTGGCTAGAAGATAAAGACCCATTCATCCGCACGGTCTTTCCATGCCACACGCCATTACCTGGAGTGCTCTGCCCTTTGTCTCTATGGGCAGGCTGAAGGCAGAGATGGCACAGATTATGCAGACTCCAGCGAACAAGCAGAGGGCTCCAAGCACAGATGCGCTCATCAGTACCTGCAAAAGAGAACAAGCAGCTGAAGCGCCATAGCAAACCCCCACCTGCATTACTACAATTCAGGTATTCACCCGGACACCACCATTCCTTCTGCACAGCAACTCCTCTGATTACCCCACTTGGATATCATCCCAGTCTTGCAGCATCATAAGCAAGGGCATGGCCGCCCTCGTAGCACGTGCAGGTCCTAGCCCGGGGTCGGGACAGGCCTCCGATAAGCCATGCTAATACTTAACAAGGTTGGCAGGAGGAATTGGAGGTAGTGTGGTAGGTCTCTTGATCATATATCATCTGCACATGTGAGGCATGATCTAGACCTTGGGGTCTGTTCACAATAGGAAGTTGCTATCTCTGTACTCTATTGCCATATTGCAAACTTGCTTCTAGCCTCCCTCCCTGAACTGGTAAGGCATGCTTCCTCCATCCACGTACAACTCCCTCCAAGTACAGTGGCTCGCGTGCTAGCTGATGAATACATGAGATCATGCAGCAAACAGATGGTCTACAGTAGTACAACATGTGAGACATGTACAAGGACATACCAGTTTAGAAGCTGAACCTGGGCGTGCGATAGCTGCCATTTCTGAAGATGTTTCACGTAAAGGGAAAGCTCGCTACCATGATCACATGATCAGGGCCTGCAGCCTTTTGGAAATCTTCCAAACCTATTGCTTTACATCCAGGATCTCGACATAGGCCATGATCTCAGTCTGTAAAAAGATGCTTTGTTATGGCATGTAATGACCAGTCCATACATATGCTTTGTGTTGCCTCATGTACACACTCTTTCCCACAGTTCCACAAATGAGTTGGCGTTTTGCTGCGTTGACCATCAAGAACATTTTAAAAATAAGCATTTGGACAACATTTTTGCAGTTAGTTCTGTAGCCAGCTGCTCAACTGTATCTACAGCACAATTATTTTATGTTCAATTTATTTATTTGAGTTTTACAAACAACAGTAAACAGACAGTCACTGTGTTGCACTGAACGGTTTGGTCATGGGTTATTGGTAGTAGTAGAATATATCACACAGCAGGTTGTGAGGAGTGTGGGTAAATGCTAAGGGTAATGCCATCTGATACTTGGGCATCTAAACTTCACAGCCAAGTTGCTATGTTTAATCCTCCTATACATTACTCTTGGTATTGCTACCAAGACAGGCAGGTGTAAATGCATTCTCTCCTCTTATATTTGAGATGAGATCTCAATGACACCCTTAAGTGCAACTATGACAGATACACACCCCGAAAAGCTTTTTCAATGTGTGAGGTTGGAGCCAAAGAGAGGGGATTCAGCTTCTCAGGGCACCTTGTCGTCCGTCGCCTGGTTCAGATTGAACAACATTGTTTCCCGTTGCATCCTAATCTCTGGTCTATTGTGTGTTGTCGCCCAGTACATGTGTTGCAGCCTGTTAAGTTCAGCTCTCCCCCACCTTTGAGCCCCACACTGGAGCCCAGGAATTCTCGGTCGAGATATCCATGCCAGAGAGATCCGCCCGATCGCTAGGACTAGTGCCAGATTAAGGATTCTCCTTACTCCTGGTCTTTGGGACAGTTTGGGGGAGATTCCTGGTAGATGTGCTTCAGGTGCTTCTGGGACTTCTTCTAGTGTGAGGTTAGTGTGTTTCGGATCTCTTCCCAGTACTGGGAGATTTTTGGTCAGTTGCATCACATATGGATTAGGTCAGCATTTTGTAGTTGGCATTTAGGGCAATGTTGGTATGGAGAACATTTGTGCAATTATCTTGGATGTCAGGTAAACCGTATGCAAAATATTATATTGCATCAACTTAAAGCACTGGTTTCTGGATACTGGTTTGGGGTAAAGGACAATCGACTCCCATTCTGCACCCTCATAAGGCACAGCCCAGATCTTCCTCCCGTGCACTTGTAATTCTTAGGTTTGGATGCTGTGTCTAGTAGTGTGTCAAACATCACTGATATCGCAACATTCATAGTGTGTTTAGGGTGCTCTCCAGGGCTGGTTCAGCGGGCAAGTCATTCCAGTGTTGCTTGGCCATTCTAGTTCGAGTCATGTAGGTTACAAATTGTCCTGGGGGACTATTGTGTGAATTTCTTAATTCGCCAAACGGTAGTGGCCAGCCTTCTATGGAAACGTGTCCCCAGGTTGCAATGGCGTTTGGTTCTCATTGTAGCCTCGTGTGTTGTGATACCGTGGCGGGTAACTCAGACCCTGTGTGCAGTGGTTTGCACAGTGAGTAGGACTCTCTTAACTTCAATCTGCCCCATTTTCGTTTCCATATCCGAACACCAGTCTTAATCAGTAATGGGACTCTAGTCTTTGTTGCTCCCATCCCACTGTTTCTTTCATTGTGTGTGGTGTGACAGAACTCCTTAGGAGTCACACCTCTGACATTTCATCATCAGACAGCCAATCAGCCACATGTTGTAGATTAAGGCCCTATACATTTCTTTGAAAGCTGGTACTCCAGGCCACTTTTAATCCTGGGTCTGCAGAGTGTTCAAAATGCGATTTTAGGCCCATTCTGGCTCCACGGTAAATGTATTAGTTTGGCGTCTAAAGTGGTGAAGACTTTTTGTGTAATTGTAAAAGGGATATTGGCGAAGAAGCAGGGGAAACGCGGCGAGATTATAGACCTTCGCCCTTAAGGGGGAGTTTATTCCATAAACGCCAGTGATATGTGTAGGGTTGTGACAGCTCTGCATGTGTTATTAGTCCTGCTGTCTTGTTGTTCTATTCTGGTGCCCATGGGGGTGGAAGGCGTCTGCACATCATCTTAGCTCTTGTTCACCCAGGTCTGGGCATGGAGTTTGTTCATTGCAATTTACAGGGAAGATACTGGATTTATCCCAGATAATGGGTCATCCTGAATATCTGGAATAGGTACAGAAGAGGCGTCTCTGGATTGGTCAAGTAAAGCAGGACGTCATCGGCATATAAGGAGATTAGGCATCTACATACCACTTAGTGGTTTATCTTTACAATGCTCTCTATTCAATGTATTGAGAATTTTCCGCTTCAGAAGCTTTTTCTTTTTTAGCTTTTAGAGGATTTTGTCTGGCTCGATAGCTTTAACTCTCTCACAGACCTAATGCAGACATGGACAGTGCAGTCAGTCACCTGCTACATGGAGCAGAAAGGACCTCTCATTGGTTGCCTTTATCCGGGCTTTCCGTTCAGATTGCGACATTGCGCCTCGGCTCTCAGACTGGCAGAAGCATGTGATGCACAGTGTGTTCCTCCACTGCCCGAGGTGCGGGAGACAGAGCGTGGAAGGTTGCGCTTTTAAAGATGGATTTTGGGTGACGAGATAAGTGTGCTGTAGCAGTTGGAGTGGTTCATGCAGCTTTTGCAGAGTTCACCACTTCAGGAGCAGTTTTGCAGCACAGCTGACAGGCAATGGCAACTCCACATACAGCGCCTCCATATGGATCAAAAGCTTATTGGCGAGAGACAGTCTTGGGGAGGGGGGAGTTCCCCACGAATTACCCATATCCTCTTTTGGAATCCCACAGTCCCCTGCAGTTGCTGGGTTGCAGAGCACTCTTCTGCCCAGCTTCCACAATGTCCCCATAGCTCACCATCCTGTTCCCTTATTCCCCGCTCACTTTTCCAAGATGGACTGCCGCTCAGGTTTGCTCACATCACCTACCATGATTTCCTGTTTAAGGACGTGAATAGTTCTAGGTTCTCCTCCAACACCTGCCGTAATAGCCCTGCTGCACTGGGCCACCCAATGCGACATTCCTGCTACAACCCTTTGACGCCTAAATGTGGCTGCACCCATCTATGGCATCCTCCACCCTTGCACCCATGTTCTCTTCTTGTCTCACCTCCCGGATTGAACAATTCAATGGTTACCGAGTAACAAACAAAACGAGGCCTAACAAAGGAGGAATGGTTTGATTCCGACTGTATAGATGCAAAAAACCAACTTCTCACTTATTTAAAATCAAATTCAGCAACAGGCAAGAATTGAGAAATAGTTACAAAAATACAATTAAAGCTAAGAAGGAGTTTGCCCAAAGGAAATGGGAAGAGATGCAAGTGGCCATGAGAAAATGGGACTCCTCCACTTTTTGGAAACTGGTCTCTGACAAGGACCTTTAAGGTGATTCCTCTGTCCAGGCCGGCGTTCCCCCAGATACGCGGCACAAGCCCTTGGAGGATGTGTACAGAGAAAGGACGAGCCTCGCTTCCCCAGTTACAGTAATTAGCCAAGTGGAATTCGAATACACACATCAGAGAGCCCTAGATTTTAGATTCTCCCTGCAGGAGATCATAGAGGCTCTAAAAGAACAAAAAGGGGGTACAGCACCGGGGCTTGATAAGGCCCTGGTCCTAACCTGGTTATTCAATTCCTTGATCGCATCACCCTATGTCCCAGCTTCTTGGCGTAAGGCAGAGATAGCTCCTTTGTACAAAAAAGCCCCCCTTTTGGGGATGGGGGAGAGCCCAGGTAATTATCACCCAATTTCCCTCTTGGATGGGGATGGGAAAACATTTGCAAAAGCCCTATTGAAACATTTACATGAATGGGTTGACTCTGGAGATTTAATCAGTCATCTGCAGGCTGGGTTCCAGTCAGGTAAAAGCACAATTGACGCAGGGTTTCCGTTATTTTAAATTTTGCGACACTGTGTGGTCCTAAAAACAACTAGATTGTATGCAGTGATTGTGGATTGAAGAACCGCGCTTGATGGCATCCCGGCCCACCTCCTAACACTGCAAATGAGGCAGTGGTCCATTGGGGACTTTCAGGGAGGTAACTGGGCCCTTTAAGGTTGCCAAGGTAGTCAGATAGGGCTGTGTATTAGCCCCCCTATTGTTCAGCATATACATCAATGGAATAATTGGGAGGCTGGTGGGGTCTTCTTTAGACCTGCCAAGGTTGGCGCAAGACAGAATACCTGCACTATTTTTCGTGGACGACGCGGTTCTATTAGCAACAACTCCAACGGGCACGAAGGCCACCTTGTACATCTTCTCTAATAAATGTAAGGAATTGGGGCTTGAAATTAACATTACCAAAAAAGGCAATGTTTTTCCGGCCTACATTTTCAAAGAGTTACAAGTTCAAGTTTGATATCGAAGGCCACATTCTGGAGCGGGTGCCTTGGTAGGATTACCTCAGCATATGCTTCTCGGAAAATAGCCTCCGGTCTGCCCAGCTTGCAAAAGCTAATGTCGCCCTTGACAAAAATATGGGCGCTGTTCTTCAAACACAGGGGGGGGGGGGCATGCAGTCACACCAGCATTAGAAGTATGGTATGGTGCTAACATATGAGGATACATGAATACGCAGGCCCTTTCAATTGGGCAAAACAAATTAATAAAAAATCTACTTTTGATTCCCGAAAAGTACACAAAATGTTCCACTCAATATGGAGTGTAATCTCAGACCAATTGGTGACGAGGTAGGTCTGAGACCAATAATGCGTTGGGTCAGGTTTTGGTGCTACCTGGACCTCAGTAAATATCGAGAGGCATTGTTGGATATTCTTTCCTTAGAGGGAGGACGCTCCATTCACTGGTTTTAAGATATTAAGAAACTCTGGACCTGGTCTGCTTTTGGGATTCCCCCAATCTTATTGACAGGGGGACCAAGGCAAAGGTGACGGAAGTGGCCATTTGTTTCTGTAGAAGGAACATGGAGAACTTGTGCGCAGTGTTGTCGACGGGGTTGCAATACTTAACTGCCAAGCCAGATTTCGTCTTTGAAATATATTCAGAACTTATATCACCGCTGTGCGCACAAGCACTCAATGTGGAATTCCTGTTTGAGATTTTTGAAACTGCCCAAGTTCACCGCCTCTGGGAAGGGACCCATGGGTAGCACATGTCCAATGTGTGGGTTGATGGAAGAGTCCATTTTACACTTTATGCTTTTGTACGAATGCTGGAAAGGACTCCCAGTTACATACCTTAAGCCCCTCTGTATAGCAAAAGGCTTTCAAACTAGTGCGCAGGCAATGTTATTCTGTAGATCTTCTGTCAATCTAGATGTGTTTCTTTACGTAGAGAAGTTCATTCACCGAGCCTGGTCTTTCTGCCAATTCCCCTGGCAGAAAGTAGATCATTACCTCTAAAACGCTGGACTTGAACAAATTCGCACTCTGATTTGATTTGAATTTCATTTGTATGCTAGTTACAGATCCTATTGCGATTGTATTTGATATTATTTAGTTGAATTTTAGCCATTGTGGCAATGTTAACTTGCGAGCCATCTCATGTTGATTCTGGAACTTATTCTGTATTGCGTATGTGCTTTCATGATTGTGTACGGAATGAAGCACATGTACATGTAAGTGTTTTGAAGCAAGCGTCTTCATTTCCCCTGAACTCCTTTCAAAGCCAATCACCTGACTTGGGCTCTTGCTGAACAGCTAAGGAAGTAGTACAGCAATGGGGAAGGCATTTGTAAGTGCCGGTTAGCGTACCAAAAGCCTCACTCCAATCACTGAGCTCTGGTCGGACCACAGAGAACACAACATCCAAGAAACACCAATCCGGAGGACTCTTCTTGAGCCATCCCACCCACCTGTCCATTACCCTCACATCAACGAAAAACGTAACATTTTATATTTCCACGATAGCACCCCCTTCCCTCAACCCCCCACAACCCTCTCGTGGTGCAGTTTCACTACTTTTTTGGTTACACTTCCACCTCTGCAGGGAAGGAAAGTGAAACAGGTTCTATTTGATAAGTAATTAGAATATAAGAGCAGGGAGAGACGCGGCTGTCAAAAAAGCGTGCAATGTGAGCTTTATACCAGCTATTAACACGTGTCTGTTCTGAGCTTCCTGATTGGTTTGGACAACTGCCCCTGATGCAAATTAAAAATACAGCAGTCCTGCAGAGAAGTATTGATGCTGTGTTTTAACAGAGCAGTCGCAGTCCCACACATTTCTTACACCCGACACTATCCCCTCTCTGCAGGAGTGCAGTAAACGGCCATGCAGGGCTATTCATATTGGCTAAATGTGCAAGGGAAGCTTGTGCTCTTCTGCCCGTCCTGCACCTTCTGTGTGAAGGGAGGTTGCACGGCTGCCTGTGCTGCAAATGTTCTCTATGAGAAACAGGCTTGCACCTTTGTTTTGGAGTTGTACTTGTTTGTAAGAGAAGTTTGCATGGCTGATGCCTGCGCCTAAGCATATGCATGCACCTGCTCTGTGTAAAGGGGCGGTGCATGCAAATGGGTGGCGCGTGCAATGGTGCTGCAACCGGGGGAGATCGTGGAAGCTTGCACTGTTGTTTTGGAGTTGTACTTGTTTGTAAGAGAAGTTTGCATGGCTGATGCCTGCGCTTAAGCACATGCATGCACCTGCTCTGTGTAAAGGGGCGGTGCATGCAAATGGGTGGCGCGTGCAATGGTGCTGCAACCGGGGGAGATCGCGGAAGCTTGCACTGTTGTTGCCAGCTCCGTGCCTGACCTGTTTGCCCCCTGTAACCGTTCACTTTTTATGCTTTTACCCCGGGGCTTCTCAGTTTTTTCCAGTTCTTGGCATCTATTTGCTTCAGGGTGTAGGAGCATTTCTTGTGGATGGTAACATATAGATGAGCCTCCGTGGCCATTCAGTCCTTGACTTCTCCACTCAGATTACCAACATATGGCAATGCCCCCTTCAAACACTTCCCCAGTGCAATTCGTGGTAGGTGGGATTTCAGCATTCAGTACTATATAAATCACCAAATACACACCCAAATATGCACATTACATCTTTATACTGTCAAAGATTTGGACCTTTGGGTTTGCAAATGCTAGTTTAATTTGTAGTCTCTTTTTCTGGATTTACATTGAACCATGACAGAATAAAAACCAAACTGATAATGGCAAAGGCTGCACAAAGCCCTGGGCATTCTACCTGGCACCAAAGGCACTGCTGTATGTGAAAGTTGCCCCTCAGGTAGGGGTGTTCAGAAGGCCGAAAGTTCAAGAGACCATTCCCTTGTCACTAAATGTTTATTTACTCCAGACTCTGCTAGTTGGTGTGGAGGTGTGTGAGCAAAACGAGTGCCTTTGTGGTACTTATTACCTCAAAATAATTATTTTTATAATGTGATCAATATCAACACAGTTTCTCGGGTATTGAAACTGAAAATATCTAAAAACTGAACTGTGGTGGCAGTATGACTACATCACAACACATGGACAAAGATCATGCATCACACATCATACAATATCCTCTGCATGACGTCTAAGGGGCACATCATTGTGTGGGCTCCGACTCCTAGCAGCTAGGCTCATGACAGCAGTAGCAGAAGCTGCAGCGCTGTAGTATGGAGGGCGTGAAGACACAGGTAATATGTTTTACTTTAATTCTTTAAGTATACTTCCAATGATAAGAGCCACGCCTGCTCCACTCTGCTGCTGCTCTTGAACTGCCACTCCACAATGCTCCATCTTGGAACCTTTCGAGCTGCGGAGCTTCATCTTGTTGTCCCTCGGTGAGGGCGCTGACAGAGGGACTGCTTCACACTACTTCTCTTTACAAAGTTCCACTGTATCTTCCACCACTTTCCTACACATATAAATCAGTACCAATGATTTTGACACTCACTCCAGCATCACTGACCACACCATCAGGTCTCCTTCCACTCACCACCGAGGCGGCATCCCTGTCCCCCTCTCACCCCCCTACCCTCTCTCACACTCCAATCGCAACAAAGAAACTAAAGAGGAAACACACCTGGTCCCCCTCAATCTCTCAGCACTCTTTGCCTTCCCTATCTCGACCCACCACCTCATTCCCGCAATCACCTCCCTGCCCCGTGGCTTCATCCTTCCTGAAACCCCTCTCCCTCGATTTCTCATCAACTACAGCTGAAACTCCCAACCGCCCATACCCCACCTTCAAATCCCCCGAACCAAACCCGATCATCTTTTCACATGCAGCCACCCAACCCCGCCCAAAGCTTGCCAATTTTTCTGCCCGCCCACTATTGCCATCTAACATCATCCAACCTACCCCTCTCCCCCACTCTCTCCGCCACCTCCCCCTCCCGCTCCAGCACCGAGACTAACATTGCCTGCCGACGTGAACTGCATCCTATTTAATGCCCGATCCGTAGCAAAAAACAGACATTGCATCTTTGACCTCCTCGTCTCCGTCAAAACAGACATAGTTTTCATCACTGAAACTTGGTTCTCTGACGACTTCGCCCCAATCGCCAATGAAGCCTTTCCCCCGGACTACTCCCTCATCCCACTGAACCGTCCCTCCAGAGGAGGGGGAGTAGCTTTCGTCTTCAAGTCTCTCTTCCACGCCTCCATCATCGACAACCAACCCTCCATTCCTTCCTGTGACACAGCTTCCTAATAATCTACAGGCCCCCTGGCTACGATAGACAATTCGCAAACAACCTCTGCGACTCTATTGCCGCCCTTCAACTAAACCATCTCAACCTCACCCTTCTTGGAGACTTCAACATATGGCTCGACATCCCCACCAACCCTATGACACACCCCCTGGTTGACGGTTTAGACGCAATTAATCTCCAACTCCATATAAACGGCCCGACTCACTTTAAAGGACATACTCTTGGTGCCATTTTTAGCTCCAACCCCCTGATTCACCTAAAGCCCCCCCATCCCTATCATCTGGTCCGATCACTTCATTCTCTCGTTCACCATTCGCTCACCCGACCCCCTTCCCGTACTCGAATCGGAGCCTCTGAGTCTACGCAAATGCTGGAAAAAACGAATAATCGCCCCGGACCTAGCCGAGGCACTCCTCCAGTCTCCACCACCTACCTGCCATCTCAACAAACAACTAACCCCTGACACCTTTGACTCATGGCTCAACGCATCTCTGATGCGGCTCACACCACCGTGCAAACCATCAACCCGCCGTGGCGCCTTCCCAAGATGGTTCACTCCTGAGTTGAAGAACACTAAACAATTATATAAATATCTGGAACGCAAATGGCAGAAGGACAAAACTCAGGAGAGCAGGGCCACCTTGGCCCGTCACCTGTATCAGTACAAGGCCGAAATCCGGAAAGCAAAAAAAGCCCATCACAACTCCCGAATCCTAAACTGCAAAAACCCAAGCAAAGAACTCCACAAAATCATCTCCGAATTCACCAATCCGGCCTGCACCACGACCGTCCCGACCCCGTTACAATCACTGTGCTACGCACTCTGCCTCCACTTTTACACCACGGCTATTGAAAGGACAAAAACTCTAACCACCAAACTGGCTCTCCTACATCCACCAGGCAATTCTCTGTTCGTACCGGCCAGCCCACCAGCTGCGACTTCTACTAAACCAACGGTCGAATCCTTTAGTCCAATATCACCAGAGCAATTTCTCAAACTTCTATCTGCCCGCAAACCATCTGGATCGCCACTGGACCCTTGCCCAGCCACAATGCTCAAAGAAATTTTCGCTTCCACGTGCGCAGGAGATCATGCAAGATCCATCATAAATGCCTCCCTTTCCTCCGGTATTTTTCCGAAACAGTTCATGTCAAACCGCTAATTAAAAAACCTTTGCTCGACCCTCTTGAGCCCAAAAACTACCACCCCATCTCAAACACCAGATTCCTTGCCAAACTAATTGAATGAACAGCCTACTCTCAACTAAATGCCTTCGTCGAAGCCAACAATCTCCTAGACCTCGCCCAATCAGGTTTCAGAGCCCGCCACGGAAATGAAACCACCCTAACCTCAATCTGGGATGACCTTAAAATGATGGCAGACTCCGTGGGTTGTGCCGCACTAATCCTTCTCGACCTATCTGCCGCCTTTGACACGATCAATCACTCAATCCTCCTTGACCGCCTCCACTCCCTAGGAATTTCTGGAACCGCTCTTACATAGATAGCTTCATTCCTCAA
The DNA here is from genome assembly GCF_040938575.1 of Ambystoma mexicanum. Lineage (NCBI taxonomy): Eukaryota > Metazoa > Chordata > Amphibia > Caudata > Ambystomatidae > Ambystoma > Ambystoma mexicanum. The sequence goes on along the minus strand of NC_090936.1, from coordinate 468,269,136 downwards.
AGATAGGTACCAAATAATGATACTCTCCAGCTATACCTCCCAAGCCCGACCAGTCGACACTGGAGTCCCACAAGGAGCGTGCCTATCTGCCCTACTGTTCAATCTCTACCTCAGCACCCTCCCGCCAATAATCCGTTCACACCACATCCTGTGCTACAACTACGCCGACGACACGCAACTAATTCTAAAACTCCTGAACTCAAAGCCCAACACCCAACCTGACCTGGCCTCATGCCTCCTTGACATAGAACTCTGGATGACCCAAAGCCACCTCCTGTTAAACCCCTCTAAAACGGAAATCATGGTATGTGGCAACTCCGATCTTCTTCCGCACCCACTACCATGGCCATCCATCATGGGCAACTCACTGACTGCCTCCAAATCAGTGAAAAATCTAGGATGCACCCTGGACCTAACACTCTCGCTCCAAGTCAACAACGTCTCAAAGTCCTGCCACTACCACCTTAAAACCCTCAGGCGCATTTTTCCATATCTCTCCTTTCCCAACAGACTCTCTGCGGTCCAATCAATTGTTATATCAAGACTGGACTACGCAAACCCCCTATACCTCGGAGTCCATGTGTACCAACTGAATAAACTCCAAAGGGCACAAAACGCGGCAGCCAAATTGCTACTTGCGCTTGGCCCAAGAGACCACGTCTCCCCAGCCCTCAAGACGCTCCACTGGCTTCCAGTAGCCTGAAGGGTGACCTTCAAAACCTTTATGCATCTCCCATCGAGCACTGCACAAAACCGGATCTCAATATCTTCAAGACAAACTAAAACCCTATCACCCACAGCGCACCCTAAGATCGAGCGCAGCCGGCCTCCTAGTCATTCCGAAGACAAACTCAGTCAGTTTAGGCGGTTCATCATTCTCAGCCTTGGCCCCCACGCTATGGAATTCACTCCCACCCCACATCCGCCTAACTGAGGAGTTATCGTCTTTCCGCAAAATGCTGAAAACCTGGCTCTTCCCATAAAAGCAACCCATACCATACTAACCCTAACAGACTAACAGCAACTCAATGACCAACCCAACAAACTACCCGATGCGAGAAATTGACAGCTAATAACCACATCAATATAAACTAAAATGGCAAATAGAATTAAACAATTAAATTAGATCAAAGCAGTAAAAGAGTTAATAAGAATAAATCATACGGAAACTGCAAAGAGAATTAAACTGCTGAAATGGACAGAATGTATGAGGAGTGAACGAAGTGAATGGCATGGATGCAATAGTTAGAAATGAGGCAAATGAATGCGTAGAGCGGACGAGTGCATAGAGCGAACGAGTGCATAAAGCGGACGAGTGCGTAGAGCGGACGAGTGCGTAGAGGGATGAGTGCGTAGAGGGATGAGTGCGTAGAGGGGAGCGAGTACGTATAGGGTGCGAGTGCGTAAGGGGGGTGAGTGCGTAAGGGGTGAGTGCGTAGATGAGAGGGGGTGAGTGCATAGAGGGGGTGAGTGCATAGAGGGGGTGAGTACGTAGAGGGATGAGTGCATAAAAGGTGGGAGTACATAGAGGGGGTGAGTGCGTAGAGCAAGTGAGTGCGTAGAGGAAGTGAGTGCGTAGAGGAAGTGAGTGCGTAGAGGAAGTGAGTGCGTAGAGGAGGTGAGCGCGTAGAGGAGGTGAGCGCGTAGAGGAGGTGAGCGCGTAGAGGAGGTGAGCGCGCAGAGGAGGTGAACGCGTAGAGGGGGTGAGAACGTAGAGAGGGTGAACGCGTGGAGGGAGCGAATGCGTAGAGGGGACGAGTGCGATGGGTGTATGGAGCGAATGGGTGTATGGAGCGGATGGGTGTATGGAGCGGATGGGTGTATGGAGCGGATTGGGAGTATAGAGCGGATGGGAGTATAGAGCGGATGGGTGTATAGAGCGGATGGGTGTGTGGAGCGGATGGGTGTGTGGAGCCGATGGGTGTGTGGAGCCGATGGGTGTGTGGAGCCGATGGGTGTATGGAGCCGATGGGTGTATGGAGCCGATGGGTGTATGGAGCCGATGGGTGTATGGAGCCGAATTGCCTGGAGCGATCGAGTGCCCAGAGTGAACTGACGTGTTGCGTAGAGCGCACAAGTACGTAGAACGAACGAGCACTGATGCATCCAGTACTGACGAGTGCGTAGAATGGATGAGTATGCAGAGCTACTGAATGCGCAGAGCATGAGGCAGACAGGAGCGCATGCGTGGGGCGGACAAGAGGGCATGAGTGGGGCGGAAAAGCGGGCATGCGTGGGGCAGACAAGAGGGCATGCGTGGGGCAGACAAGAGGGCATGCGTGGGGCAGACAAGAGGGCATGCGTGGAGCAGACTAGAGCGCGAGGCGGACCGGAGTGTATTGGACCAGTCTGGGGTGCATGGAGTGGATAGGAATGCATGGCACGGACCGGAGCATATAGAATTGCGTGACGTATATAGTATGGTTTGGAATGAAGAGAACGTTTGAAAGAGCATATAACCCTTCATATCACACCATCACGCTTACTCTCTCCTTTACATCACCACTCAACTAGAACACAGGGATACTATGACACCATTCGGTATAACTGTTCTCATACCAACATCCGCCGTTCCCTCCACATCATTCTAAGTAAACACTGCTGGTTTCACACCCACCAGGCAGGCGTTCTCCTCAGGCCTAACGCAGCCGCAACCATTCCGGATAAATCCTGCCAGAACGAACACATTCTCCTGATCTCTCAACCACCACACCTACCGCTAAGAAGCAGCTATTACACGAATACCGCACGAGCTGCACACATAGCCGGTGCTCACACGCACCTTTGACTCTCTCTACTCTCTCTACTGATCTGAACTTCGGTTCCCAAGGGTGTTCAACCTACCAGCGCCTTCAGACCATACCAATGGTATATAAGGCGCTATATAAGTGCAAAATAACATAACATAACATAACACCATCAGATCTCCTCATCAACATCACCCTCACCATATTACATGCTCAGCCATCTTCCAATCTAATGGCATGCCTGAACTCGTTGTTCACCTTAATAGGCTTTGAACATCTACAACCCTCATCTTTGAGGGCCACGTACAGTTTGACTCTCACCATATCCCCCACTGCAGGGAGAATGATACTCCGCTTCACACCCACACTGTCACGCAACAATTTTTTTCTTGACAGACTTTCTGATATTCTCCAAAACACTTTACAACTTACTCCCTGACACAGGAGCTCTTCCCATCCAAGCAGGCAAAAGCTTGGTATTCGGCTTCCATCCCCTGCTGAGCTCAAATGGCGAAATCCGAGGGGTGAACCTGTTCGCTATACAGATTAATTCACCACCAGCTTCCAGTCTTTGCCATTGGCCCCAATTTATTGCATCCTTCAACACTCTGTTAAAGCACTCTACCACCCTATTGGTCTGGAGGTGAGCTATGGCACTCTTCCTGTATGCTATGGAGTGCATGCTACAATACTCTTCCATCTCTCTTGACCTGAACTGCGATCCATTGTCTGTTAATATGGCACTCAGATATCCCTCTCGAGAACATACTTCCTCCAAAAAATCCAAGACACTTTGTGCTGTCACATTGGTTGTAAACAAACCCTCTCCCCATCTGGTGAGCAGATCTATCACCATCAGACAGAAAGACTGCACTCCGTTGCACCAAATGGGACCAAGCACATCTATCACCAACTTGTCCCATGGTCACTCCGGGACATCAGTGACCACCATGGGATACCAGGAACCCATACACACGTTGTCACTTTTGTTACAAAGGATACGATCTTGCAAAGTTCTTTCAATCTGTAGATCACAGGCTGGCCACCAATATTAATTTCTTATCCTTTGTTCATTCTTTACGATGTCCTAGTGACCTTCATGTCAAGTTCTATGAGGCAATCTCGTACTCCTTCAGGTTGAACAATTTTGTCACCTCGCCTCAGCATTCCACCCTGGACATATAGGTCATCCTTCACATTCCCCAAAAAAGATAGACCCAGTTCTTCAAGTAGTATTCTATTAGGTATCCCTCCGCCAAATGCTGCATGATTTTATACAAACGGACATCTCGCCTCATGGCTTCTTCCCACTCCTTCTGGGGAATAGGCAGGGCGGAAACCTCTAGAACCACCTCTTGGTCCTCCTCTTCATTCTCTGGCTCTTCTAATGACTTCATTCTTGATAAGCAATCCACGGCATAATTCCTCACACCTGGTATGTATTTTCAACATAATTATACTCTTGGAGACAGGACACCCATCACCTGGTATGTATTTTCAGCATAATTAAACTCTTGGAGACAGGACACCCATCTCCTGATCCTAGCTGAAACCTTGTCCAAACCTTTGGAAGTTATCTACACCAGAGGCTTATAATCAGTATACAATTCAAAGTTTGTTATCCAGATAAAATGTCTATATTTCTCAGCAGCCCATTGGACTCCTTCTGACCTCTCATTATGAACATTGGCATAAATTAGCATGTCATCTTGAAAACACAAAATGCCTTCATCGCCATCTAATAGTCAATGCATAATTTTCTGAAAAACAGAGACAGCTGATATGAGACCAAACAGCATACATTTGTTTTGGAACCACCCCTCTGGGGTGATGAAAGCCATCAAACATCTGGAGTCCCCATACAGCATCACCTGATGATATGCAGAGGTGAGATCTAGGGTGAAGAAATACTTTGCAGTGCTCATAGTCGATATCATCTCTTGGATGTTTGGTAATGGTTGCCTCTCTGGAACCACACATTCCTTTAATCCTCTCATGTCCACACAAATTCTCAGTTTACCAGGGGAGACACCCACTCTGATGCATCAATGCTTTCTAAGATACCTTGTTCTTGTAACTTCTTAATCTCCATCTTAACCCTTTCCTATTGACAATGGAATGCTGCGCAGCTATTTAGCCACTGGCACACAATTTTCTTTCATTTATTTGTATTTACAAATCAACAAAAACAACCTATTTTATCCTGGAATACTTAATCTACAAAATTACCTTTGCTTCCTGCACTCTCAATGGCCAACACTGCATCATCTGCTCTGGGATCCAGCTTAACTTGAAGCTTCTTCTGATGTGCCCAACTCAATAGGGAAGTTGCGCCTTTCTTTGACACATACCTTGCGCTTAGATTCTCGATCCTTGAAATTTAGTTTTTCCCAGAATCATCCTAGTAGATCGATCCTTGCTCCACCATAGGCTCTTGGCTTTATATATCGGCCTCATTGAGATACTTGTGTCCTAATTCTTCTCAGTGTGCAACAATTTTCTTATTCCTGCAGCACCTAGTGAGGTTACCCTTCCCCCTGCAAATTCAACAGATTATTCTCAAAGCAGGGCATTCTGGATCATCAGCCCAGTAGGTTGCACTGTCATGCCTGAAGCATCTCCTCTGGCTACTCCGGCTTGAACTTCTCCTTCTCCCCGCTCAGAAAGAAGTCCTTCCCCTGGGATCATCCTTCCATATTTCCCCCCTCCGATTACTGTCATCTACCAATGTGTGCCTTACAGAACTTTTGTTATTGTGTATACCTTTAGCCAGGGATAGCTGTAGCAGCTGCACCGAGAAAGCAACTTAGAATTTAATTGTAAATTGAAGTATTTTATTGAACTTTGTGTTTATGCACCCCTCCAACAACAATTATATTCTGTACAGAGGATGTCACACAATGCCTAGTCAGATCTTCTCAACAGTTCCCAAGAGGATATCATTGGTAGGTGGTTTTGCAGTGTGCCAGCTAGGCCTCTTTCTCTCAGGTATTAATACTGGGCAGTCTCCCTTCCTGGCTCGTTGGTGGTGATGGTCTAGCCGTTACTTGTATGGTATCCTGTTTGGGAATCAAGATTCTGTAGCTGGATAAGGATTAGGTTTTGCCACCTTTCACTTGGGCAATAATTTGCTAGTTGTTGAATAAACCCTCAGGGTTAAAGGAAGTCGTCTGCGTAATGGTAACTTGCTCCTTAGGGCCAGCACTGGCTTTGCGTGCCTTTTCCGGTTAACACTATGGGTTAAAGCTTTTCTCAGATGGGGGACTGCACTACGCAACTGAGTTGTTTCGTGTAGTGTGACCCAAGTGGGTTTACCGCACTGTTGGGAACTTCGTGGTTCAGTAATGGAAAGTCTACAGCTCTCAGTGGATGTATGCAGTTGCACAGTATCTGAAACTGATTTTGGAAGGGGGTGAGGACTGCGGGTCGGATATGCGCACGTTGGTTGTGTATTAGAGCGCTACTGCAGTTTCAGCCCATGCAGAGTTCCTGCGCTGTTAACATTTGCACATGTCCCATTTGCTTCACTTCTTACGAAGAAGGGTGGACTGTTGCCTCCCACGCGTTCAGAGCCTAGCCCTCTGAACTAGGAGCCACACGTAGGTACATCCCCCTCTCCTGTCCCCCTTAGTATTGTTTTCAGCACACCAGGTCTGAGAGCTCAGGCTATGTGTCACACACGGATCGATCCACTGATTGCCAGTGCTTCATGTTATGCGGTGGCCTATTTCCGGGATATTTCCAATATGGGGAGGGTAATAGCACCTGGGGATCACGTGGCCCACCGGGGGTAGGGATTTGCCTGCCACTGTCTGCTCATACGGTGGTCCTGCGCCGTTACTATTCACCCATGTCCAGTATCCTTCACTTCTTATGAAGTAGGATGGGCTGTTGCCTCCTGCATATTAGAGCGTAGTACTGTGAACCAGGGTCCTCATGAATGTTAACGTTTCTCAGCATCTCTGGCCAGAGGGCTTCAATAATGTCTTTCACGGATCCTCCCTTAGATTGCTTAGCCCGCCAGACACCCTGACAATAAAAAAGGGGATGGGGGTATTTGCATACAGTGAGCACGCGGTCAGTCGGTGCTATAGATTGCCTTCAGCTTCAGTTGTACCGAGTGGGCCGGCTGAGTTTTACGCCCTCGTCATTAAAAGTCCATAGGGAGTTCACACATCTCTGGTGCTTTCCGCCTTTCTGGACTGCAATGGCCCCCCACCCGCTGATTAATCAGTGGCTGATGGTCTGCAGCAGGGTCTGCCTCAGTGATCCTTTCAATGTAGGAGGGATACCTGTCTTCAGGGGCCATGCAGACAGTCGGTAAAACAGATTTTCCTCCACTTTCCCAGCTATGCAGGACGGGCCAACTGATGACTGGACTCGCGTAGGCGAATGACTGTAGGGATACCACACACCTCAAGTAGTTGTCGCCGTAGCAGATTTCTCTGGCACCTCACTCCAAACGGGCCTCCAGGGGTCGGTCTCCTGATCTAGCAGGAGTCTCGGAGCAACCTTGGTCCTCACTGAGAGCTGCAGCCCAGTGTTCGGAAGAGACACGTGACGCCAGTTGCAGGGCGGTAGTAACGGGGTTCCCTTTGCCCACGCCTACTGCTGGCTAAACACTCCCCCGGCCACCACAGCCCACGCAACCAGAGCTGACCCAATAAGGAAAGCGTGTCACCCGCACCACGCTCAGGCACGGTCCCGCTGAAGGGATAGACGATGTGTGTAATCCTATCGGAGGAGGGTCCGGTCTTCTTCCCCTTCTTCCACGTGTTAGACCCCCTGATGGGGGTGCTTCAGGCCCATTCAATAATTACACAGGAGCCAGTGTGGACTTGCAACCTTCCCTTTATTCCTCCATGTCGTTACTGTTTTCCCTCTTCCCTTGCCCCTCCCTTTTCTCCCGCTTCCCGCTCCCTCCCATAGTCTTTGGCTCCCCTCTTAAAGGGGCTCTGTCCTTTCTCCCTTACAACACCACGCTTCTAGTAGGCGCCAGTAGCCCGGGAGAAAGAACAGTGACACAGGAGATTTCAGGGCTCGCTGCAACTCCATGCAGAAAGCTCCACCCACAATTCCACAGAGCCGCGCTTTATCTTCCAGCAGGGCTCCCCACCCTATGGAAGTCCGACTCGGGGCGCGAGTTACTTAACAAAAGCAGTCCATAACAACGCAGCCTCTGCTCCGAGCATTCCGCTGCCGACTTTTCTTGCAGTCATACTCCAAGGTAGCACTGATGAGGATATTTTTGTGTGAAGATGTGGCCCGAGATGGAGTCTCACGGTCAAGCAGCCATTCCAAGCTGCGCAACAGTGATACAAACAAATAAATAAATAAAAAGAAGGGTTGCTGAGTTGAGCTGGTGAACGAAGGACTAAGAAAGAAACAAAAAGCACTTTAAAAGGAAATACAGATGTACAGACAGACCTTCCTTTTTGAAAAAAGCATAAGTAAAATAATACATTAAAGTGTTTTTTCTTTATTTCAAATGTCTTTGAAGGTAACATAAATGGTCAAAACGATTTACAATTAGTTATTTATGCTGCTTCCTTCTCAGTGCAGTTATTTCTGGGATAGAAGAGAGCCATAAATGGAGATCTTCACTGCTCAAGGAGTTGCAGGGAGAACATGCTAGGTCTGGGATGAACCCTGGAACTTGTTATGATGGCTGCGTTTAGAGTCCCTCTCTCAGGGGAATGGGGAGGGGAGCAGACTCCTTTGTGAAAAGACTCACTTTCAATAATGATGATTTAAAAGAAAAACAGGAAGAATCAAATCCATTTGCTGATGGGATATGTCCTGGTGTGTATTTATGGGCAGGTCCTCTTCAGTAGACAACTAGTGTCACTTAAATGCTACAACATTGATCAGAAGCCTGGGCATAGAACTCCACCAATACACAGGCAAACAACTCTACCCTGAAGGAGCCGGTGAGAAACCATCCCCATTCCTTCAATTCATGACTTGAAGAACCAGAAGAACTGATGGTGCCACATTGCAGGATGCCGAATATCTTCATATGCAATAATCACCTGCAAAACTCCCTATAAAGAGTGGTAGCCTGTTTGTCTAATAGGTTTTTATTTAAATAGATGAGGCTGATATTACAAGAATATGGAGCATTGCCAAGACCTACAGAAATAAAATGTGTGTTTTGCGGATGCACATTGCGATTGACAATGTAAGTATCTGCCCACTCCAAAGCACACGTCTCCTTCTTTTGATGTGCCAGAACTACCAACCCTCATTCCCATGCCATGAAATAGATCAATCTCCTGTTTCCCTGCGTGAAAGGACCGTCATATGAAAGCAGAACATTGGACATAGGAACATTCTTCATTCTACTGTATTCAAGGCATAGAAAATGTACACCCCACATCTTTACCTAAAATGAAAAGTCACCTATAAACAGTGAGCCTAGGGGAGGGCAACAAGCAGACTTGTGTGGCGCTCCTTTGCCTGCACAGAGTCACTTACTTGTGCTATGAAGGGTGCAGTCATCGCTCCTATACGGCACACAGATCCGCTGGTCCCCATGCCAATTGCTCTCATCACTGTGGGATAGACCTAGAATAAGAGGGAAGAAATATCCACCTGATGTGAGCACAGGAACCCAGACGAAAAGCCCTCATTTAAAAATAAACAACTTAACTCAAACACTAAGCATTAACCCGAACCAGCAATCCAATTTTCCAACCTTCTTTCAATAATAAAACAAGTGGATATCCAGCTATAACCAGCTCCACTGGTTCCACTGCGCTGCTGCTGTCCCATCCTTTCCTGCCTCTATGCCTCACACTCAAGAAGGATCTATGTGATTCTGTCAAGATTTTTACATCGAAAGGAGAATATCACATTTTCTCTTGGTACATTGTGCCGTAAATTTATGCAGGGGAGACCCCCAAAACATCCCCACCCATGTCCCCCCCCCACATTATTACCCTAACCCACCACCCACATATATTTGCGGCAAAATGTGTTGTTAAAAATGCTATTAAATCTTCCTCAATGTAATCTTCTGAGATGTGATCTTCCTATTCATCGAAGAATACGTCCCTTCTGTCTACTCTAGATAGTTCCGGCCTGCTTCGCTTTCCAGCGTATCAAGTAATCTGTGGGGGGAATGTTTGTAAGGTGGGACGATGGTTTCCGGCTCACATCAGTTCCTGTTCTGTATTGGAGTTAAACCCCTTACATGATATCCTTGGTGCAGAGGGCAGCTTAGAACAAGGGTGAAGGGTGGCCTGGGGCATGGCTGAAACGTTTTATGGAAGGTGGGAGAACAATCACTGAGCACTCAGGACAGCATCTAAAAGAGGGAACGAATGTATGGGAGCATGACCCTTGACACAGAAACTGAGGTTAGGAGACTAGTGATGGCATGACCTGAGGCCTACATGCATGCATGCACATCTCTCGCGCCATTCTTACAGAGCATAGTGTTAATGGGTTTATAAACAACTAATTGCGCCTCACTGCCTAGAGGGGATTATTGAAATGTAGGATCTTCTTTGGTGGGTGCACACAGGCCTTCAGCCAAGGCAGGGTTAGGGTTCTCCCGGAGTTTATTTTGCATGTCAATATGCTTTTCACTAGTCACCATAGTAAATAGGTTTTTAAGTTAATATAGCAGATCAATCACCACACCATGGTCACAAGAAAGAACAGAATTGTGATTTAGGGGAAATTCAAAGGGTCAGAGGAGAATTAGATTTGTTTTTCTCTTTGCTTGCAGTTGTTGTCATTCCTTTGTAATCTGCGTGAGACACACAGACATTTCTTGGGGTAAATTGCTAGGTTAGATAGTCACTGTGGCTGCCTCCAGAGATGCCCTGGTTCAGGCACAGCCCATTTCATGCAAAGAAAGGTCTGCTCATCTACTTGTGCAACTAGCATAAAGTTTGTATGAAACGCATCACCAGGCAAGTCATCTGGAACTCGCAGGTGATTGAGCCCCCTGTGCCCTTGGCTGCAGGCCCCCGGCCCATACAGCGATAGCATTGAGCCATGTAAGAAGGTTTATTTGTTTTTTTATTACCAATAAATTGTTTGATGCTTGTGAAATATAATTTGTGGGATGGGCATTCACAGGTTCATTCAGGCTGTATAATCATTTAATCTGCCCTGCAAGGGGTAGGGTGGTGGAAATGTTAAAAAATCACCCCCCCCCAAAGAATCAAATATTGAGAAACTCAGTGGCGCTCATTTTGCTCCAATTAGTAATTTGATGGTGGAGGGCCATTATGTGTAGAAATACATGTAGACGGCTCCCCTCCACCAAATTCTGGTCATTTGCATTCCGCCATGTAAATGAGAAAATGCTGCCTACCATGCTTGTATGAGCTCATGGTAGGCAGCATTTCACTGTAATTGCTGCCTGCAATGTGAGCATGGTATGTAGCATGTACAATGGATCCCTCTGGAGACCGCCTGCTTTATGCTGCTGCAAAAACCGAGAGGGCTCCTTAGGGATCCCCAGCATTTCCACTGGCATGAAAATACATGCCAGCGCAAATGCTAGGGCATTTGTATGGCAGAGAGGAAGGGAGGCGATGAACATGCAAGTGCATTCCACCGCTCCTACATACAAATGAAGGAAAATGGGGCATAGTGTAAGCAAAATGAGTAATAATCTTTTGCGCATTTTGCTTATGTTACGCCCCAATGAACATGAGCGCCAGTAGGCTTTGGTGGCCAGTGGTCAAGAACAACAGCAAATGCCCCACTGATGCCATCATATGGTAGGTTTAGTGACCATGTGCTAAGGCATAACCCCACATTTGGAGGTACTGTGATCATATGCCAAGTGCAGCCTTTAAAGCCCCAATGTCCTCATGTTCCAGGAATAGCTACCATATCTAAAAGGCATAGCCTCGTTTTAGCATGATCCTGCACATGAAAGGGAAATAACGCATTCAGGGCTTGAAAAATAAAAATACAAATGGGCACTGAATCCACAACACTTAAGAACGTTATTAGGCTTGAGAGTTCTCAACTTGAACATTTTTTTCAAAAATATGAGGCAAAGGGATATTTCTGCAATGAATCCTTTAAATGTATAAGGTAGGGAATCTTGGTGCCAACGTTTTGACTAAAAATGTCGGTGTACTTCCAACCGTTGGCTTCCACTTGAGTCAGGCGTAAAGGTTATTAGCCTTATAACATTGCAGGCTAATAGTGCCCTGACAGAAACGGAGCTTTGCAACATTTTACCCCTGTTGGATGAGCACATGTATAGTGGGACACCAAGCAGTAGTAATGATGCAACCCAAGTGCTGGCTTGGATAACTGAAGGAGGGGTACAGGGCTTGACATCGCCCCCAAGATTGGTGAAGGAGATAATAATGGTCTCATTTGATTCCCTGGAACAATTGAATGAACCACAAAAAAAAGAAGTAAAAAAATATGCAATTAGGGAACAGACTTAAATCTAATGGTTCAAGGAAATCCACTTGCAATTTGTAGATGCCCCTTGCCTTGGAATTAGATCTTCCGACTGAAATTAGAGGTGAATGGATGGGAACCACCAACTCCGGAAAGAAATGATAGCATCAGCCTCTCATCAGAGAAAAGTAAAGATAATCAAGAAGAAGATCCTCGCCTAAAAGCCATAATGAACCTATCAACTTACTCTGATTAGGCAACCAACGTTTATGCAGACCTTGAAGAATCACCCAATATTGCACGGATTGAAACTTGTACTTGCATTTCGGCCCTTTCTGACAAAGACTCGGGGCCAGTGACCTGCATATCCCCTCAATCCGATGTTAGATCGGAGCCAGGAGTGAGGGCTGATCTTTTTCAAACCCTTGATGAAAAACAGAAGGCTTCAGTCATGAAGTATAATCCACAAGGTCTTGATGCTGTTGAACCAATATTAATGTGGGCAACATATTCAAAGATGCTCCTGCTCAGCAACGATATAACCAATCCTGTGGAAGGACATTGTCCTTTGAGTGTGATTTGCGGAAGATGGCTTAATTCTGAACTGTGGAAACGTACTAAAGTTGCGATACATTGAACCGGAGGACGTACAAGTGGTGAAATTTGCGAACGAAGCTCGAATTAATTGGGTATTCCTCAATCTAAAATCAGGCCTTGTGAAAGCAGCCGTTTTAGAGGCCTCAGTAGCATTTATACCAAGGGAGCATATTAATAGGCGATTGTCGTCATCTGTCCCAATAAAAGACCAGGTTACAAAAGACGCAGCAGTAGGGAAGGCCGGGAAGGGGGATAAAAGAGAAGTAGGAAGGGGCCCAGTGGCAAAGCCAATTGAAAGAAACATTGGAAATAATCAGCTAACATCATATGAAAGAAAGTTCAGGCCATTAAGAGTGACATTTAATTGTACAAAGGAGAAAGACAGGAAATGCATTGAGATACCAGACACATCATCATTGACGGGTAAACAAGATTGGGCAGGGATTGCTGGTGCGCTAGCAGTCTCCAATAATATATAACATGCGGTTGAAGAAGAGCAAAGAGAGGTGTCATTTTGCTGCTGGAATATGCAAAGCTTCCTGCATTTGTTCAATGAAGAAAATGTAGGACTGGAGTCTTATGATATCTTGTGTTTACAAGGGACTTGGCTACGTTCTAGACCAATATGTGATGGCTTTTCTGTCTACTTAAATCCAGCTAAAAAGGGAATCATGGGAAGACTGTATTCAGGGCTAATGCTATTGGTGGAAAATGGGGGGGGGGGGAATTCTGTGTGGTAGCGTCTAAATATCCAAACCCTTTTGTACAAATGTTGGTCCTGGAAATGGAGCAAGGAGGTCCCAGTGGAACTAAAATGGGGGTAATACTTCATCTTTATTGGAATTCTGAAATGATTGAGGAAGAAACCTTTGTTAGTGTAAGGCACCTAGTAGATGAGTCTTACATTTGATTGAAAGATCCACATATCATGATATGTGGAGACTTGAATATAAAATGTTGGGATGAGCTGGAGAAACCAGCCATCAAGATGTTGCTTTAGAAAAGGGCAGGTTCTGAGAAATGAACACTAAGGGCGATATCCCAGGAGGAGCGACCTGGTCCAGGGGAAATCTGACTGCCTTGCTTGATTATTAATCAGGCAATTTGATTGATCCAGTTAAATCACATTTGGTGGTCCCAATGGAAAACAGTGATCACAGTCTTTTCAAAATTATGAGGAAGGGGGTACAGGAGCCTTTAATTTGCGAGCTACTGATGATATACATGTCTCACAAGCTAGGAATAGACTGAGAATCAGGTCTCTTGGTATGACCCGTATTATAGCCAATTATAGGGGACACTTGGATGATGTGAATTTGTGGCTAAATGCTCCTCAGGTACTTCTTGAATTTGAAGAAGTCAACAGGAAGCAAACGAGACCTGATTTCTGGTCTAGTCATACTTATAACAAATACTTAGTTGAGAGAAGAACATTTATTCGTGCAGATATGAGAAAATTAAAGAGACTTCTGAGGGCCTGAGAGAGATATCAATAAGAGAAAGGAAACAGCGGTATAGACATTGGTTGATCTCAGCGAGAGTCCAAAGATTACAGCGCGATGGTGAGAAAATGCTAAAGATCATTTACAAAAGAAAACACATGACATCTATGGGACTTGATAAACAACAATGGTACTCCTCAAACAGCACTTTTATCAAATGCTGTATCTGGGGATAGATGGGTCAACCATTTCACAGCCCTGTTTGCCCTGATTAAAACTACAAAAGATCCAGACCCATAAACGAGAATGGTCCATTCTATTTGATAAGGATGCCATTGAAAGCTTAATTATGAAATTAAATTCTTCCCGTGCCCCAGGACTGGACGTTCTTACCAATGCAATGCTTAAAGAAGCGCCTTGACTATGGGCCGATTGCACCTCTGGTACCTGGAGCAGTGATGAGGGCGAGAGAGGTGCCAACTTTGTGGAAAACTGCATTGATAGTACCCATATTCAAGAAGGGCGATAGGGAGGAGCCCAAAAATGATCGCCCTCTTGGATATTTTAGGTAAGCTGTTTGTCTCAGTGGGTTTGCATCATCTGACCGGCTGGGCAATTGTAGCGGGCTGACTCGACGCCTGATAGTTGGGTTTTGCTAAAGGTGTGGGAACCAACCTAAACCTATTTCTGTTGTATTTGTTAAAACTTAGCGCTATCAAGGGTGGTACTAAAATCTATCTAGTGTTTGTGGACCTAGAGCAAGCCTTTGATAGTGTCAACAGAGAAAGGCTTTGGGATAAATTGGAAGCGTGGAACTGCCCTCTGGCCTGCTATGTGCAATAAAGGCACTTTATTCATCTACTTTGATGCAGGTCAGATTGAATTTGGAAGGACTTTTTCCCAAAAAGATTAGCAGATATAGGGGTTTGAAGCAGGGGTGTCCCTTGGCCCCTACACTATTTAATTTGCATTTGTCTGACCTGTGTGCTAGTCAGGGGCTAGTAAATGCTTTTCCTCCTAAAATAAACAGTAGGGTTGTACCCTGGATGCTCTATGTGGCTGATTTGGTCATCATTGACCAAACACCCATAGGCTTGCAGTGTATGGCTAAATCAACTCCAGGACTATTTGAGGGGAAATGATTTGAAGATGAATGTAAAAAAGTCTAGGATAATGTCCTAGAGCTCATTAAAAGGCAATAAAAATGTAGGTTTAAATGCTATCTGGCCCACGAGAGATTGGAATGCATAGATTCAATTGTTTATTTAGGGGTTTGCTTAAACCGCAGCCGAAATGAGAATCCTTGGGCCTTGGCTTTAATGCCTAGCTCTACATGCAAGATATGGTAAATTCCCTATCTCATGGGTTTTGACCTTCTATAAACAAAATGTTATACCAATCCTAACTTATGGAGTGGAGGCTGCTCTAAATCTTCCTTTGCAAATTTGGGATGGGTTAGTGGGTGCCTTTTGGAGAAGGGTTCTTCGCCTCCCAAATGGGCTTCCCTCTGTGTCTATCAGATATGAACTGGGTCTCCAATCGCTTTATTCAGTCACCCTCTGGAAATCAATGTCTCCGTTTCGGAAGTGCGCTATGACGGACTTTCTCCCTTCATTTGACATATTAAGAAACTTGAATAATGAGAAACTTGAGTGGCCTCTGGGAAATTGGACGTCTAGAAGTGTGGACTATTTAAATAGTTTGGAAACCTCTATTGAGGTTTTAATATTAAATCTTGGTGCAGTTAAAAAATAAACTGGTGCGCCGGGACTGGATAGATACCCAAGAAAAAAGAAAGGGATATAGATTGTCATTATTAATGAAAGAGGATCGGTCAATATAGTCCTGAATTATCCAGTCATGTTTCCTTGCACTTACTCCCCTGATCAATGTATGCGTTTGCTCCTGAATTTATTGCCAACTAGGGAAGTGTTGAGTGTGTGAAAGCAGACTGATCCAACGAATACGGACTGTAGGTTCTGACTAGAGGTTGGAATGATTGAATCAGTAAAACATCTAGTTGTCGGCTGTAGTGGCTTGACTCTCCTGAGAACACATTATTTAGGCAATTGTGTTGATAATGTTAAAACTCTGTCGGCCTAAGAATGGTGGAGTAAGTTTCTAATGGGTGAAAAGCCCTCTAAGATTTTTGCAGATATATAACTTTTGGATGAAGTTTTTTTTGTTATAGTGGTATTGTTGCAATTTTATTTTATTTTGTACTATCATAAGAGATCTGAGAATTGGATTATGTAGAGAATTGGATTATGTAATGTGATATTTATGGAATTAATCAAATGTAATGTGATTTTTGGAAATATGAAAGTTTTGTAATAAACCAACCATATTAAAAAGATAGAAAAATGTGGTTGTTCAATTGCTAGCAGGATTTACCAAAGTATTGTGTCTGCTTATGAGGAGAATTCTGCATTGAGGGATGAGTGGGGGAGGAGATTGGAGTGTGAGATTTCGCCTGAGATGTGGTCTGAAATGTGTGTGAATGTTAAGCTTTGTGCTATTAATTTGGAGGAACGGTCGAGACAAGTAAAGATACTCAATAGAGTGTTTTGGTGTCCAGAACGAATGTTTAAGAGAGGGATGATTGATTCGGATGATTGCTGGTGTTGTGGAAATGGATTGGGAAGTTTGGAACATCCGCTTTGGGAGTGTGTGCGTGTGCGGGGATTTTGGCATGATGTTTGTTGTGTCTGTTTGCGTGTTTTGAATTTGGATGTTGAGTTGGATTTCATGACGATGATTTTAGGGGGAGGTGAGTTGCTAGAGGATCTCTCTGTTTCACGGAAAAAGTTTCTTCTCCGTGGTGCTAGTTTGGGCAAAAAACTGGTTCTGAGGGGCTGGAAAACACGGATTGCACCTATTGTGGAGGACTGGATTGAGGGGATGTCTGGGCTTGCAACCATGGAGAGGGTGATTTATAAGCGACAAGGGAAGTTGAGATTGCATGTAAAGATTTGGGATGATTTTCTGAGTTTGTACTAGTTCTTTGATGGTTATTTGTATATTATATTCTGCGTGTATTTAATTGCTTTGTTTTAATTGTATTAATTGATTTGCTTGTTTATCTTTGTGTAAATCTTATAAATAAATAAATTAAAAAAAAGAAAAAAGAAAAATGTGTTTAGTCACTACTGAAGATATCTGTTACTATAACGCTTTGAGACTTAGGTGATGATACTCTATTTAAGCAAGAAGTTCTCTGAGCTCAGTGAGATGGCAGTGGATACTCTCCCCATTGGTCTGTGTCTGCGACCCATAGTTACACATATGTCTGCACCAGGTGCTCCACTCCTGGGGCTACCTCAATGGGATTGGACCCTTGCCCTGTAGTTTGCCCAAACAAACGCAAATTGGAGCTGCAGGGGAGCCATGCAGCGAGTGATGTCATACTGACTGACATTCCCGGTTGTCCATTTCTGAACACTATGTCGCCCGTGGCGAGTTACTATCACTACTGACTTAATCTACCCAGTTCGGTGTCCGCTCATTTGGTAAAAAAAAAAGATCGAATGACCATTTAGTCGAAACCAAATGGTCGAAAAAAAAATGGTCGACATTTTTTTTTAATTTATTTATATATTGTTTTTCGTTTTGTTTGGTTAAAAAAAAATTAATATATAAAAAGGCAGGTTGTAAAAAAAATGTACAAAAAAAAAAATGGACCATTTGGATTTCGACCATTTGGTTGTCGACCAAATGACTGGTAACCACCCAGTTCCTGGTTTGTAACACCACCATCCATTCTACTTTGTTTACAGCTCTCGCAAGGTTTTCACATAATTAACACAGGAGTTCATAGCAAACTAGATGTTTTTCAAAAGTAATGATTAACATAATCATTGGCTCTGATCAGTTAAAGGCCTGCTGCAGCACAATACATCCTACTTAGTTCTTGAATGAATCACGCATTACAGTACATTTTCTCCAGCTCTGATTTGACGAACTTAAATAAATGTGAAGAATGTCCATAATCTCCCCTCCTTCCACAGCACAGATATGTTCACTGTCATTGAAACTCCTCTGCCTATCAACTCCTTCGAAGCATTTATTTTGTAGTGGGATTTCTTGGTAGCCTAGTTTTTCCTAAACTGCACCCTTACCTGCAAATAACCTTTTTATTGGAGTGGTTTTATAATCCACAGGCCTCATGCACAGTTTTGTATCCAGAAGCAAATGCCCTCAAACATGGTGTAGGCACTTTATTTTGTGTTTTAGTAAGCAACCTCTTTCTGTGGCATTTAAAATAATTACAAACTGAAATCGAATACACTTGATTGTAAATCAAGAGAAATGTGTTTAGTGGGATCCTTTAACTATTCAACCGGTCTATGCCTCTTCAAGTAGATATATAACTTTTCATTCCCCTGTTCTTCAGGGACCCTTTTGTCTTTGATTGTAATTGTTGTGCTGTGCTAGAGTGCATAGAGAAAGACCAGGCCACAGAAAGTCCTGGCAGAGAGGAAGCATAAGTAACATGTACGACTAAGTCACAGACACCTGTGAATACACAATTTAAACTGGAGTGGTACATCAATTTCCATTCCGGTCCTGAAGAAGGCTGGAGCAGTAATTAATTTTAACAGTCAGCTATGGAGAACCGACTGAAACACGTGGACAGACAGTCAAAAGAGATATATATATTGATTAGATAAGTTGTGTGTGCTTAGTAATGGTAGATGTATGATGTTAGGAGCCCAGGAAGTATGATTGAGGGTGTGAGAGTGAAATAAGGGTGAATTGTACAGTTGGGAACAAACGTGTATGAATTGTGGAATACCCATGTATTCAGAAAGAGAATATTGGGTGTCTATTGAAGTATATGTAATAAATGTAAATATCTGTATGATAAAATGGTTTTAAGTAAATAAATTGGAAGACATATTCATTTTGATAACAAATGGGTAAAGAGATATCATTTATCGAGTGCTGATTTCAGTTTAGCACTAGTAGTCTTGATCAGAGTTATTTTGTGTGCCTTGTCTCAATAGTACCCAGGACCTCACTGTGTTGAGGGACACCTGCAGTTGTGGACCACTCTCACCTGTGTGTGGACAAAGGACAAGGACTAAACCCATCCTTGAGCCGCTGGATTGGGACTCACAGCCAGGAAGCCTGTATTGCTCCAGTTGAACTACTTCAAACATTGATTCAAGCCTGTTCTATGCCTTTGCTAAAAGCAGCTCCTAATGGTCCTGTAGGTTTACTTTACGACCTCAAACTGCCTCACTGTATGTTCGAACCGGTTCACTGCCGCACCACTCTAGCCGAGAGTGTCATTACCTGTCTCTAACTTGAAGCTCTCCAGTGCACCGGCCACCTTACAACTGCCTCTTCAAACCACTAGCCTCTACATTGCCAATCTTCGACAGTCGACCAGATCTGGGAGGATCCTTCAAACCACGACTTTCAAACACTGCACCAGAGCTACTCGACCTGCATATCCAGCCATCAGCCTCTTCGCCATCGAACCCACTGCGAAACCGAACCTGGTAGCCTTCATGATCCACACTTCTCCCAGCTTTGCTTTTGAACCACAGAAGTTCCTGTTTGACCTCGCTTGACAATCGCTCCCGGTGTACCGAGCGACTGCTGTACCCGAACCTCCGAACTGCCCTTTCAAACCCATTTGCCACTGCACCCTACTAGCTGAGTGCATCATTGCCCTGTCTCGAACTACAAGCTCTTTATTGCATCTGCCGCCTTCGAAACACAGCTCTTCCTACTGGCATTTGCGCTGCTGATCTTTGCCAGTCAACCAAACCCTGTTGGACTTTTGACCCCTCGATCCTGAAATGCTACATCAAACCAATCAAACCGCACTGTGCACCCAGCCTCCAGCCTCTTCTAATTGACCATGGAACTGACCCTGGTGGCCCTCACGAACTGCAGCCCTTCACACTCTTCCTCTACTTGATCTAGTAAGAACTGTGCATTCAGCCACCAGCATCTTTGTAGTCAAATCGAGAAAGGTGGCCCAACAATCTGCACTTGAATTTGAAACGCAATGTGCTTCTGTATGACCCTGGCTCGATACTGTTCCCCACCTAGAACAATGTAATTGCTGCACTCAAACCTTGTCAAACTAAATGCACAGCACCAAGAAGCCTGGTTCAATGCTGTCAAACCGCCAAGAACTCCGGTAGGTATTACTGACTCATCACTGCCCTCTTGGTCCACCCTTGGGCCCTGGAGATGGACTAGGTCACCCGTAATCCCTTCTTGCACCCGAATATATCTTTTTGACAAACATTGTGGTTTTTACTTGCCTTGCACCCCTGGTTTACGACCCAGAGTGCTACATCTTGTTGTCTGTACATATTCTGTGTTCATTCCTCAGGGGTGGGTTTTGTATAGTGTTTTCTATTTTGTTATTTATGCCTATGGTGTGTTTCATTAAAGTAGAGCTATTTTATATAGAACCTTGACTGAGTATGCCCTTTATTGTACTATTGCTGTTCGGGTTGCTACCTAATCAAATTCACAATTCTCTTGAGAACACAGCCTTCCCTCGGCCCACGCTACCACAAAACATGAAGGAGGTAAATCTCTTAACTGTGTCTGTTTTACCTTTACGATTGCAATCACTCTTGGTTTGTAGCAGTAAGGGTAGAGTAGGCGCTTTAGCTACTACTCATCCTTTTACTGCTGCAGGGCAGAAGTCGATTTGTCACACTAATTGAAAAGGAACACGTATTCAACAAAAACATATGTGAAAAGAACACAGTTGTCAATCTTCACAAGAATTTTGACACCCGTGCCAACCAATATAAAAAGCACAACAAATGCTAGTAAAATGAAAATGCTTCTAACAAAACAGAAGCCCAGTAGTGTGGAGAAGGAGGGTATATATAGTAAAAGAACGGTTTCTCTTTCAATGTCATTTCGCTCTCTACATACTTCACATCATTTTTTTATTTTGCTGGTTTGCGCTTTAGCCCAACCTGCGAGCCAAAAATAAAATAAATAAATAAAATACAATTCCCTAGGGTGTTTTTGAAATATACTGTTGTAGTTTTACAATTCAGTCTAGAACGACAAATAAAATCTTTATCTAGCTCAAAGTTTTGTTTGGCTGGATTCCATTCCCATGTGGACCACTGGCCTTTCTCCAAGGATTTCTGGTGTGTGGTCACCTGACAAAACCAGTCAGCATCTTTGCATGATGAAATGTAATGTGCTATATTCAGTCCGTCAGTAAAACTTTATTTTCGGCCGCAGCCATAAAAGCACAACCAAATATAAAACATAAATAAAAAACAATTATAATAACCCATGAAGCCCAAAATTGAGAAAACCGTACAAACATGTCGCTGTATCACATTAAAACATGAGCCAACTCATGAATTAAAAGCCGTAAAAAACCGACAAGAAACTATATAGTTGTACAATATGACATATCAGCATTAATATCTGCTTTGTGTAAAATATATCATACAAATAACATTTAATAAAAAAGAACGTTTAAAAAGGTCTCTAAGGAAAACTGAGGGACAGAATTGGATGCAAGATCCCAAGAGTATCGCTAATTGGGTTCACTGTAAGCCTAAGAGTGGCAACCACTGCCTACAAGAGACTAGGAACTACATTGTCCTCTGTACTCAGTGCTAAGAGCCGTAACACCCTTGCTCTTTCGGCCCAGGCTTTGTTTATATAAGAGAACACTGCAGAAACAATGAACAAACCAGATGAAGATTTGCATAGAGCCAGTGCGTTCTTAAGGTGATGGATGGCATACGTCTGCAAAAGAGGCTTAAGGCAACACATTGTATATTCATTATAGAGATGGCATAAGAAAGGAAAATGTGTAGGGTTCTACTTATGGAGCCGACATGCTGGGAAAAGACCCGAACTACTCCTGTGCTATATAAACCACCTACCATACAGCGGTAGAGCCCCTAGCCGAAATGTAATATGTAGAGCCTGGAGAGGCCTAGGCGTCAATTGGTCTAGGTAGTTTTCATAGCTGCAATCTACCTCGATGGCCTAATCATCGATCAAAGGTTTGATCCAAAACATGCTATGTTTGTCCTCTATCTCAGTACAAGATCCTACCTACGAGAAAGTATATGCCTAGAGATAGCAACTATTGGTTAAGGATGTCGCCAAAGCTCTGTTAAATCCCAACTCCTGCAAGAGGGAGCAGACGTGAAGGCACAAATTCAGGTCCCGGCCCCTGCTTTGCCCCAGCAGATCTGAAATTGCCTCTCTAGATTTGCCCAACAGGGGGGGCGGGGGGGCATTAACAAAGCCAATACATAAAAGGTGAAATTGCAATCAAGGCCGAAATGGAACCCTGGTTGAGTTCCATTGGTAGCATAGCATTAAGGGTTGATACTCAAACTCTGGCCTAATAGGACGGGAGGATGAGGAATGAGGTACTCTATATACTCACCTCTGCCGTATAAATGTACACTGTGTTGAAGCTTGCTGCCACCAGAGCTCGCAGGAAGAAGAGGATGGCGATCAAACCATACCTTAAGGAAGAAAGAGGGTGTCATGTCAGCAGGCCTTGTATACCCAAAAACACTGCACACACATCAAGCTATTAATATTATAAAACTCAAATTCAGACCGTTATACACCATTAGAAAGTCATAGTGAATTCTGTCATTCTATTGTGAAAATGTTACAACCATTAAGTGACCTCAGAACTTCCAAACAGTGTCATCTCCATTTCAATCTGGATTCACATAAATGTTCACATTTGCATTGGGGGTCATTACAAGTTTGCCGGTCCGGGAACTACGGTACCGGTAAGCTTGCCGGTACCGTAGTTCCCGGACCGGCAAACTAGGAGTTGTGCTTGCGGGTGCCATTACGGCTGCCAGGTCTGACCTGGCGGCCATACTGGCACCCGCGAGCAGAGCATTGCGGATGCACCGGCACCATTCTGAATGGTGCCGGTGCCTCCGACCTCTCCTTTCCCATTGAGCCCTATGGGACTCAAATGGGAATGGGGGAGCATTCCATTTCGGCTCCGCGAATGGCCAATTGCCGGGTCCGGCAGGGCTGTAATGACCCGGAAATTGGCCATTCGCGGGTGCTGGAAAAAATTGCAAGTTTGGCGGCAGTCTGCCGGTTTTACCGGCAAGGCTACCGCCAAACTTGTAATGATGTCCAATCTTTTACGCTGGCTGTATGTGTTTCAGTGGATTCTAAGCCCTTTATGATATGGAAAATGACAAGCTAGCAGTCAAGTCGAAATGTGAAAAGCTAATAACAAAGAAGAAGTGACTGAGGGCCTAAATTAGCGCTTCATCTCAGACGATGGTTGAGGGAAATAGGTGGACGCGTTCACAGTTCAACTAAGTGATCACCCTGAAGCACGGATCTCGTGGAAGATTGTGTTAGGAGACTACTCTGACAAGACCAAACTGCTCTAAAAATGTGCTGCATTCTGAACCATGAACTCGTATGTATTTTCAACTTGAAACTTTGGGCCTCATTATGATATTGGTGGTTAAACCGGCATGGCTGCCGCCGGTATAATTTGTTTCCGGCACCCGCAAATGGGCAATTACCAGGTCATTACGGCCATGCTGGACCCAGAAAATATTCTTGCCCCTTCCAATTTGAGCCCCATAGGGCTCAATGGGAATGGGGAAGCCGGATGCACCGGCACTATTCGTGAATAGTGGCGGTGCATCTGACATGCTCTGCTCGCGGGTGCCGGTACGCCCGCCAGGTCAGACCTTACCGGCGCCGTTACTACCACACCGGCAAACTTATAATGAGGCCCTTTGTCTCTAAACTTCCAAAATATTTCTTAAGGGAGAACCCCCGCTTTTAAAATGGTATTTTAGTCCAATGCTTTTATTAGTGAAACAGCGAGTCCAGTAGGCATGACAACATTTACTAGAACCTGACTGCCTCTATAGGAACAGCAATCGCATTGTAGATAGCCCACCTGAAAACTAAAAATACCGATATCTGGTCCAAAGGTCGGAAGTTAAAGTTTCAAAACCATAAAAGGTTAAATCAGTTGGCCTGTGGCACAAGGGGGAGGGAGGGGGAGAATTGCGCTATCCCCACTTCAAACATTTTGGAAAACAAAGGAATGAGAAAATAGCACTTTTCCTCAAGGACTTAAAGAGGGGGGGGTCAGTGGTGGAGCTGCTGGGATGACAGATTGTACATTTTAATAGGGTGAACACCCAGGTCAAACACAAAGAGCAGGGTGGAGAACCTAAATGAAAATATAATAGGGGGCATTCAGCAATGTAAAGAAAATGCAGTTTACTATGGAATCAATAAATAAAGTTCGAATTTGCATTTTCAAATTCATATAAAAAGTAATGAACGATATTAGAAAGTGAACATTTCAAAATGTGGGAGCCAAGAAAATATTTTCAAACTTTGGTGAAATCAATTTTCTAAATAGCTTTGACCGATCAAATTATGGTCTCCAGTTTGTAAGATTAAAGTCACTATCTACTCAAGGTCCCTTTCATGTGGGCATTGTATGAGCTAGCCTCTAATCGGGTGCAGAAGACGGGCCTGTAGATTATTGCCAGCAGCTCCATTCTTCACTGGACTGTGCATAGGCCAAATCCCAGGAATAACAGAATTCTATATCTGCCATAACTCATTTCTTTGCTGCAGTTTTCATTTGGGTTTCTATTTCTGAGCCTCTCCATTTTAGTATCACAGGCACACCAATCCCATCTCCTGCCTGCCTCCGTGGTAACCCGTAGGCTTTTATCAATTACATGGGGGTCTTGTGCATTTTACGGAAAAGCTCCTGCTTGTAGAATCGCATCATTAATTGCTTCAAAGCAGATGCTTCAGTGCCAACAAATATCCAAAGACACAGCAAAGATCTTGAGTGCCCGATTCTACATCTTTGACTCAAGCTGGGTACTGGATGATGCCGCGCAGTGTTGAAATGCTGCGCTCAGTTGTTTTGCTATGAGCCCAGCCACAGCTTTCTCCATCAACGCCAAGCACTCTCCTTGTAAGGGACTCTGGCTTAATCACCATGGCTGTTTGCGTTCTCAGAATCCCAGTTGTTTTCTGATGGAGGCACTGGGGGACCCAGTCTCTGCCAGTATGTTATACTGAAGTTTGGACATGACCCATAACGCATGGAGAGTGTTCCTTCTCATGTTCCAATAGCTTTACTACTTTCAGGATAGGCAGACCACTCTCTCGCGTGTACCTTCTTGCTGCCCTTGATCCAAGGGTACCCCATAACCAATGCATCAGGACACTGGGTAGCGAGGCCATACCGAAAGCTCACACAAAACCTCAATACTGTACATATTAAGTTGTGCGGTCCGTTAAGTCACGTCCACTCCTACTCACATCTCTTGTAGACTCTAACCTCTGGTTTCCAAGGCTGTGCTCACTCAAGGTGGGCTAGGGCCCTGAGCAAACACCTAGACCACCTGATGTCCATCAGCCGCCTATTCTGCACCTTTTGTCGTACTACCCATTGAAATGGACGATAGTAAAATGGTGCTCTCTTAGAAACTTTGCACCTGCACTCCTGCTTCTTCGCTGTGTTGCCACCTTGCCGCAGCCTCTCCTCACTTTTCTGTTTCAGAGCAGGCTGGGATCAGTGCTGGGGGTTCCGCCAAGACCCGTCTTCAAACTAACTCATACTCTGAAGTATTTTCATGGCCACACATGGTACCCCTTTTGCACCCCAGGCCCGATGCTTCCTTGGTATTACTTGCTGTGACATCAGTTGTAGGGCCCCTCACCATGCAGGGTTTAGATGCAGCATTCCAAGAAGTGGTTTATCCAGTGATCATCTCGCGACAAAAAAAGCTCAGACAGAAAAAAGCTACAGTTCAAGAATGCACTTTTAAACACATTTATATGTGGGGGGGTGAGTTGGGGTAATATTTATGGTAAGGGGGAGTCGATGAGGATTATGGGGGGGCTGCATGGGTCTCCCCCGCATACAAATGCATTAAAAATTGTATTTTTAAAGGCAGATTTTACTGCCGCAGGATTTTGTGCAGCGAGGTTATCACACAGAACTGTGTTTCGGAGACCATATGTCTGAGCCAAATGGATCCACCACCAGTCAAGCAGTCTTTAAATATCTGACCAAAGCTATGGGGACAATGGGCCTCACTACAAGTCTGGCGGTCCGGAAATAAGGGTGCCGGTAGCAAGAACGCACCTGGGAGTGCAGGAGACAACTTGATAAGCTCCAGAGCAGAGGGCAGAGACCATGAAGGGTCACTGTGAGCCCAGAGGGCTGCCTGTCAAGGTGTTGGAGTGGGGTGGAGAGCTGTAGTCTCGGTGAAGACGAGTTGGTGAGCGCAGTGCAACAAGGAAAAAGAGGATGCCTTGGCGGGTACTGGAGGAGCCAGGAGTAGAACTGTTCTGGTGTGAAGAGCTGTAGTCCCAGTGAACAGCTCAGGAGGCTTGTGCTTGAGTAAAACTCAGAGCTGTGCAGTAAGCAGCCACAATCACAGTGGAACCTGCCATGCCATCAGGCGATGCAGAAAGCATCCAGTGAGAGGGAGACCAGCAGAGCAACAGCTGGTCCTGTGGGGTGGCTTAGTGATCGGCATGGTGTTGGGAGTATGAGCATCAATGGGAGGGGTTGTGGACTCCCAGTTGAGAGCTGCGAATGGCCCTGGAGGTGGGAGAGGTAGTTGAGCCATGGGAGCTCCGTGCACGGCCGCTTCTCCAGTCAATGTAATGCCAGTGAGCAGTGAAGCGACCATTGGACGAGTTGAGAAGGAAGTCTTGGGAAAGCGACTCACAAGGAAGCAGAGGAACGTACTTTCCACTATTGAGTCTGATGAGGTTCATCTTACGAGGCTGAAGCATGGTCGTGCCTCGCACAGCAAAGGGATAAGGCTGTGTGAAAGAGTGTGGTGCCAGGGGGGCAGGCATAAAGAAGAAGAGCTTAGAAATGGTGGTGGGTCCTAACAAGAGACAGGCAGAACAAAATAGGAAGAGAACTTCGAGTTTAGCTGTAGAGGGAGACATGGAATATCAACTACTAGTTATCTATTAGACAGATAGACACGGCCTATCAAATATGGAATATGCGTCAGGAGAGTATTGTGTTCTGCTACAGCCTCAACATAAAAATGTGTCCTGCATGTAAATTGAACCAGAGTTTATAGTGCTGTGAGCTTCACAAGGCACTGGTGGAGTTGGAACCATAATTGCTCCAGTTGTTGGCCAGTTTGAGGCTGGGATTACCTGAAGGCAAAAGGGACGACTGGAGCTGGAGCAATGGGGGTGATGGGAGGAAGGAAGTTCTATTATTGTGATATCAGAAGTATAGGTCGGAAGCCATTGTCTTGTGGTGAGGGCAGTCCATGTTGTGGCTTCAGTGTTTAGGATGATTGCAGGTTTTAGAGAGTTCTACCTACTTATAGGAATGTATTATGTGTGATGTTGTACTAACATGAGATATAGCATGTGGAAGGGTGAATCAACATGCTATCAGAATGTATTGTTGTTCTGCAGGCTTTGGGTAATGGCTAGTGCAACCTGTTTGTAGAAATGTTCAAAACGTTGGGGTAGTTGGTTATACAATTGGTTATTTGTGACGTAGTATGAATGCAAGGTATAGTATGTGGAGGTGAGTGGAGATGTTATGCGTGCTCTGCATTATGCAACCTGCCACCGGAGGTTGTTGTTGTCTTGCAGGTTTGCGGAAGTCAACTTGATAGTGGGAACTATTGTGGGTTTGCAGGCTCTGGGGAGTCAACCTCTGGGTAGAAGCTATTGTGGGCTCTGCGGGCATGCAACCTACTATAAAATCGATTTGACAGCCTCTGGATAGTCAACCTGCGAGTGGAAACTATTGTGTATTTTAGTCATCAAGCAAAGAATAAGTATGGGTGGCTCTGCAGGATGCAACCTGCTATCAGAAGTTGTTTGTTATCCGTGTCAATCTGAGAGTTGAAAATACTGTGTTTATGCAGGCTGTGGGAAGTCAATCTGGTTGTAGTCAACTTGAGAGTAGAAGCATGGTTGGCTCTGCGGGGACGCAACGTGCTGTAGAGGTTTTAGTGGACCCTGCGGGATGCAACATGCTTTCTTGCAGGCTCTGGGAAGTCAACCTGCAAGTTGAACCTTTGTGGTTACGCAGGCTCTGGGTAATCATCATGTGAGTAGACGTTGTTTAGTGGGCTCTACGGGCATGCAATCTGCTATTAGGAATTATTGTTGTCTTGTGGCTCTTGGTAGTCAACCTGCAAACAAAAACTATTGTGGTTATGAAGGCTCTGGGTAGTTAACCTGTGAGTTGAATCTATTGTGGTGATGCGTTGAATCTATCGTGGTGATGCAGTGTGGTAGGTCAGAAGAAGGATACTAACCGAGTGGTGGCATTCTTATAGATATTTTATTGAAATATGTGAAAAGGCTTCACTAGCCCAATTCTATGGATTTCCCTACCTAACACAATTGACTAGGGTGCTCGTCATCTGTCGTGAAGTCCAAAGCAATAGGTCTGTCCTCTGTCTAAGGCTAAGCTATACTGACCATACCAATAAGAAAAAATAACAAGGCCAGGAGAATGACTCCCTTCTCTTAGATAGGTTTCCCCAGTCTTAATTTAAGATTCTTAAATAGTTTTTGGCTAATTCTTGTATTAGCTTCTACAGTTCTTTTAGGGGATTTGTCCACTTCTCTGGTTCCCCTCTTTCTGAGCTCTGTAGCCTTCTCCTCCTTGGCGCTCTTGGCCTTAGACTTTCTCTTTTTATGTTTCTCTCAAGTGTATCTGAAAGTATCTCCTTTTCTGATATCTCTGGGACAATAAGGATCCTCTTTATGCGATTCCTGTTCTTCGTAATCCTACTATGATTCATTATCTTCTCACTGTATTGATTCTCTCTCGTATCACTAAAATGAGTAGGGAAGGTTTAATAATAAGTCTCACTCTCTTCGTCCTTTTCTTGTAATGCTGGGACTAGTAGGATGTATCCTTAGATGAGTTTCAGTCTCTTGCTTTGTTTCCATATCAACCGGATGAGTAGGTTGAGCCCTTTAATGTATTTCACTCTCCCTCGTATATGACCATTCACTGGGATGAGTATGATGCAGGTACTCGTTATTCCCGTGTTCCCTCCTGTGTCTCCTGCCAGAACCTTGCTTCTCACAGATCGGCGTCACCAGGCCTGCCTTCAATATAGGGATCTCACTTCGGTTGTTCAGGACGGCTTCCACCAGCATCCAGGGCTCTCTGCTTCTTCTCCACAGTTCCGCTGGGCCAGCGTTAAAGCGGTCTCAGCAGGGCTGGACTGGGAACTAAAAAATGCCCTGGAAATAATTACTGGGGACCAAAAGAGGCCCTGGAAATAAAGTTAAAAGTGGCCCCATATGACACATTTTCAGCAAGCCCAATGCTTTTCCTATGAGAAAATTTGAAAATACCACAGAAATGAGGCCCAGGGTGCAGAGGCCCACTGGGAAATCTCCAGAGTTCCCTATAGGCCAGTCCACCCCTGGGTCTCAGCAGCATTGCTGGACTGCACAGTCCACCTCTCCTGGGTCAAGCCACCACTCACAACTGGTTTTATTTCTCGTGGTTTCCTTTGCCTGGTTTCTTCTTCCTTCAACTCCTTTGGTGCCTCTCGCACACGCAAGCTGGTTGCTTCCTCCCCATGGAGGATCTCCTGGTCTCTCTCAGCTTTCACACGCTGCTCAATCGAAACTCCAGGAGTTTCACATCTCCCTGACAGTAGTCCTTCCCTTTTAATGTTGCATTGCTGGGTCCGTTTCTAGTTGAGCACTCTTCAGTTCTCACTCATTCCTCCTCGTCACAGTATTGTTGGTTTCCAACCACTGAGCAATCGTTATTAAATAATACGTTCCTGGCACCAAGGTAGGTTTTCCTATAAGCTTTACTGATATATGTTCATGCTTCATAGATCCAGTACATATCACAAGAATTACATTTTATACAACCAGTGGCCGCCCCTGCCCAGAACAACTGTACTTCCCTTCGAACCTCCAAATTCCACCTGGAAGACATCACACTCCCTGACATTCCACAATCTCCACGCTCAGAGATTTCACACAGAACATGATGTTAAGCTGACTCGCATGCAGGTTACAACATGACCATGCTCACTAGACACAGGACTAAAACATTTTTCAGGCATGTACTTGGGTCCTAATCCTGACAGGGTATGCATGTACAAGACCATCCATGTGCATTTTATTTGATTGTCAGGGTTTTGCATTGTGTCTCTTAACACTTAAAGCCTGCTCAGACACAGGCTGCCTTACCTATGTAATGTGACTTGATGAGTGGGTGATTAATGAAGTCTCTTTGTACACTCCACACCACGGGCAGTCTAACAATTCCATTCACAAAGCTAAAGTAGCCTGAGGTTTACAAGTCATGGGTAGCTAGCACAGACTATGCTAAGTAGAGTGTAGGAAAGTAAAGTCCATGCAGCAGCATAAAAATAGCTCCTTTTTTCACGGTACTAACTACAATATGGTATGTAATTAAATGTACCTTGGGGAGCTGGAAACCTCACAAGGGAGCTTCACTCATCTAATGGCCAGCAACTGACAGGAGACACAGAACACACACCACAGTTCACCAAATCATCATGCACTCATCAAATCACAACATACACGCGAGGAGGCCATTGTCTGTATACACACTGCCGGAATGCCTAGGCTCTGTACATAGCTAATATAGCCTGCGTTTATAGATCTCATGGCAAATCTAGGGGGTTAGGTCCACTGTTTCTACAAGACGTGGACTGACAGTTTTACATATGCAGACTAGGTTTAATCAGAGTAGCTTTCATACCAATAGGCGCCATGCCATGCGCTCCTGCTTTTTGTGCACTGTGACTTGTATTCCAAATGGATAATGGAAAAAAACAAAACTGCACTTCCCAAAAGGCAAAGAAAATATCAGGCCAGGAAGAGCAATTTGTATTTGTGTGGAGTGGGTGGGCATATTTATATGGCTTTAACTGCCCTCCCTACATGCAGAGGCGTTGCTGGGAGGTGGAGGGGAGGGGAGCGTGTCAGGCGGTTGGGGCAGGGGCCAGAATCGCTGGTGGTTTCTCCCAAATGTCTAATCCAGTGTCCAGTGTCTGCTACAAGCCTCAAATTCCCCTCGCACAGTGCACACAGTCACAGGCTTAAATTAAATACCCCTATCTCTACCAGCAGCCACTCATCTAGTGTTTTGTGCAGGTCTATAACTTCGGTTTCACAATGATGGCAATACCCTGCAAGGGGTTCATTATAGAGGAAATGAGCAGCAAGAAGGATAACAGGTGGAGTGCAGATGCCACCAATTAGCCCTCAACAGTTGGTGCACCGTACCTTGACCTAAATGGGGTGCTGCTATAAGACGTTGAATCCAAGCATGTTGACAGTGAAAGAAGCAGTGGTTGGTTGTGTGGAAGGCAGGTGAGAAAGGCTGGGCAATACAATAACACTGCAATCTTGTATTTTCACTCTGACCCTTTGGTAGGTAATGATCTCTGCCGGAGTTCCTTCGAAAGCTTTGTGTGACTGCTTGCCTGCCTCTGTCCTTGTTTCCTCATTTAGCAGTTTTCATCTCTTCATCGCATTTTAAGGGCTGTCCTTGCAGCGATAGGGAGGGACTGTCACGGATTGTCATATGCATTAAGTTGTCACTGTCCCCCCAGGGAGTCTCGTGGAGCCAGAACAGTACTGCCTGACCCTTGTGACCCAAGGCAGAGGTAGGTGTATTGCCTTTCTGGTGCACCCTGACCTTCCTTTATTTTAAAGATATTATCCTCGTTCTGCTGCCGTTCCTGCACAACTGCGTGTGATGAAAACCCCTCCACACAGCCTCCACCGGGTTGCCGTCTCCATCCTGCCTCCCGAGCAATGTGATTGGCCCTTCAGCCCTACTTATCCCAATGCCCAGGGCAGCCCTCTCGGCAAAGTGCCCCAAGGCAAAGGGCAGCTCCAGCAGAAGCAGCTCCATATGGTGTTGGCAAGCGTCAGCAGGGGAAGCAGGAAGCCATCAACCAGCAGCAACAAAGTAGGTGTGGTGGGGACAAGGGGCACAGCAATCACTAGACTTGCCCACCTCTCTCCTACCTTATCTTCCCAACCACCCATTACCATGAAGCCTGCATGATGCACCAATCTCCCTTTGGCAACTGTTAACTCCATGTGCTTGTGCTTGTGAGATTCTAGCTGAGTTGGAAACATGCGTTTTGTGTTGACATATTGGCCCCAGGCAGTGGCAGACTGGGAAAGGGATCAAGGGGGCAATTGCCCCCCATGCTGGCTGGGTCTGTTGCTCACAGGGCCAAAGCTGCAAAATGCTAAGTAATAAATTGCCAGAGAAAATCCTTCAGAATCCAGCCTGCCTCAAAGGAACTGAGTGCTAAACGGCCTGGTAAGCTTCGGAAAATCTTTCGGCGTCTGCGTCGATGACGTCATTACGCCACCCTCGAGGACCTCCTCCAAACGCTGACGTCACTGGATGTTATAAGTAGGACGCACGACGCCCGTAGCCTCAGTTGTAGTTTTTTCCCAGAACGTGTGGCACCAGTCTTCTGCCAGTCTGACCACACAAAGCCTTGCGGAAACGTAAGCTGCAATCGCACAAGAAATTCTGTAGCAGGGAAGGCAGGGAGGGAGCGATATGGAATATGTTGTCGGACCATCCCATCGAAAGAACCTTACCAGGTAAGAGAGTAACTTGTTCTTCGAGGGGATTGGGTCCTCCGACATAATCCATATCTATGATAGACTCCCAAAGCAGTACCAATGCAAGGAGGTGGGAAAAGAGTTTAGTAAAAGAAATTTAGAATGCCCAATCAAATTGCGGAGCAAAGGACTACCTTGCCAAAGGCCAGATCCTGCCCACGGATAGAATCAAGGGAGTAGTGACGTACAAAAGTATGGACCGAAGCCCAGGTGGCTGCGTCACGGATGTTACGAATAGGAACACCCATCTGTAGGGCAGTAGAGGCAGCCATACTCCTGGTAGAATGGCACCGCAAGCCGACCGGTGGGTCCTTATCCGCCAAGCGGTAACACTCAGAAATAGCCAGAATAATCCAGCGAGACAAAGTCTGCTTAGTCACAGCTTGTCCCAAACGCGTTCCAGCGTAACCAATGAAGAGTTGATCGTCCACTCTGACCCGGGACATGCGTGAAATATAAAAGCTTAAAGCTCTTCTACGATCGAGCCTATGGAGCCTCTCCTCCTCCTTACCAGGATGTGGAGGAGGATGAAATGTCGGAAGAACAACCCTCTGGCCTAAATGAAATTCCGACACCACCTTTGGAAGAAAGGAAGGACGAACTCTAAGGACAACCCTGTCCTTCTGAAATACAGTGAAGGGTGGCTTAACTGAAAGTGCCTGCAACTCACTCACTCTGCGAGCGGAAGTGACCGCAACTAAAAACACAGTTTTAAGGGTTAACAGTCTCAAAGGACAAGAATGCAAAGGCTCAAAGGGAGCACCCATTAGAAACTTGAGAACAAGGTTCAGATCCCAACCGGGCACCTGGAAAGGTGACGGAGGAAACACATTAGTGAACCCTTTCAAAAACGGAGAAATTAAAAGGTATTTAAAATAAGAACACTCCTCAGACGAGCGCTTAAATATAGACAGCACCTCCAGGTAACCTTTGATGGTACCCACTTGCAGGCCCCTGTCGGCGAAAGAAAGCAAAAAGACAGAACCATAGGAATGTCACATGAAAAAATGATCCACATTCTGAACCCTGCACCAGTCACAGAACTTTCTCCAACGGCAATGCTACAGGGATTTTGTTGCGGGCCTTCTGGCTGAAAGCAACACCTCCATCACGTCTTCAGGGAGGTCCCAATCCTTATACCTCAACCTTTCAGAAATCAAGCGTGAAGGTTGAGGGATCTGACCTCTGGATGGAGAACCTGATCCCCCTCCCATGAGAGCAGATCGTCTCGGTAGAGAAGACGACGTGGAGGGTAGATGGACAAGTCGAGAAGGTCCGGGTACCACGTCCTCCGGGCCCACGCCGGAGCAATGAGGATCATGCGGGAAGCAAACATTCGTAACCTCCGCAGCACTTGCGGGATGACGGGGACTGGAGGAAATGCGTACAGCAGTGGGTAAGACCACTCCACCAAGAACGCGTCTCCTAAGGCTCCTTTGGAGGAAATTCCTGCAAGCAGAACCTTTCGCACTTCTGGTTGACACTGGAGGCAAAGAGATCCACTTGAGGGGTCCCCCAAAGGGCGAAGATCTTCAGGAGAATCTCCTGAGCCAGCTCCCACTCGTGAGAGATCGTGCTCGCCTGCTCAGAGCGTCCGCCGTCACGTTTTCGTCTCCGGCCAGATGAACTGCCGAGATCGAAATTTCCTGCTGATGGCCCAGAACCAGAGCTGCATCGCCTCCCTGCACAGAGGAAGTGACCCTGCCCCCCCTTTTTGTTGAGGTAGTGCATGGCCACTGTGTTGTCCATCAGAATCAGGACATTCTTTCCTCGCACAGTCGGCAGGCAAGCCTGACGGCCCTCAGCTCCACCAGATTGATATGGAATCTGGACTCCAACGGAGACCAACGACCGCTGACTGTCAACTCGTTGGCATGAGCTCCCCATCCCGTGAGGGATGCGTCCGTCACAACCGTCACCTCCGGCCAGGGTAGCCAAAAAGGAGCCCCCTTCATCAGATTGCCTTCGACGGCCCACCACAGAAGGTCCTGGGCAACCGAGGACAGCACCTGAACCAGGTCCGACATCCTGCCGGAGGACTGAGACCACTGGAGCTTGAGTGCCCATTGCAAAGATCTCATCCGCAACCTGGCCCGTGGCACCAGAAGAATGCAGGATGCCATGAGGTCGAGAAATCTCAAGAACCCGAATGCTGGGAGACTCTGGGCAAGCTGAAACTTGTGCACCATCTGCTGAACATGATGAGCCCTCACCTGGGGAGGAAAACACTGCCCCAGTGACGTGTCTAGCACTGATCCGATGTACTGGAGCCTCTGAGTTGGTGTCAAATGGGACTTCTTTAAGTTGAGGGAGAAGTCCAGCTTGTGGAGGGAGTGGCATGTGACTGACAGATGATCCATGACTTGCTCGGAGAGAGCGCACCCTGATCAACCAATCATCCAGATAGGGGTAGACGTGAATCCCCCCTTTCCTGAGATGCGCTGCCACCACTACCGTGAGCTTGGTGAAGACCCTCGGGCGGAGGTCAATCCGAACGGCAGGACCCGAAACTGAAAGTGCAAGTTGCCAACCGCGAACCTCAGGTACTTCTTGTGTTTTGGATGGATCGACACATGAAAATAAGCGTCCTTGAGGTCGAGAGACACCAACCAGTCCTGAAGTTGAAGGGCCTGGAGGACTTGAGAGAGAGTAACCATCTTGAACTTGTCCTTCCTGAGGAGTTTGTTCAAACCGCGCATGTCCATGATGGGTCTCAATCCCCAGTCTTTTTTCGAAATTAAAAAATAAGGGGAATACCATCCCTTGTTCCTCTCTGCTACAGGCACCAGTTCTATGGCGTCTTTCTCCAGCAGGGATTGAATTTCCTGTGCAAGGAGCGGATCCGGACTCTTCAAAGAGAGATTCCCCGGTGGATTGTCATGAGGCCTCTGCCGGAAAGGAAGACAGTAGCTGTGGGCAATGATCTCCAGAACCCACACATCTGAAGTAATGGCACGCCACTCTACAAGATGCTGCGCCAGCCTTCCCCCAACCGGCGAACCATGGGACATGGCCTCATGACTGAGCTGGAGCGGCTGCGGCGTTGCCTGAGGGCAAAGAGGCAACGGCCCGAGCGGCCTTGGCACCTTGAGTACCTTGTTTTCCACCTCTGGCACTCCTACGGTGGCCCCTTGGACTGGCAGCTCCTCTCGCTTTACCAAAGGTTGAGTAATAACAAAAGGAACCTCCCCTCCATTGCTGTCCCCTAGGACGAAAAGGCGGAGGTTGTCGAACTGCAGCACCCAACGACTTCACTGCAGCTTTGGAGGTCTGCAACCTCTCAAGGCTCTCGTCAGCCTTGCTGCCAAAAAGATGTTCACCGTCAAAGGGCATGTTGAGGAGCCGGGCCTGCACATCAGGAGCAAACCCCGACTTCCGCAACCACGCAAACCTGCGTATTACGGTGCTTGCCGCCATGGACCGGCTGACGCAATCTGCCATGTCCAAAAAAACGACCGAACGGCCTCACACATGGCATCCTTGCCATCCTGGACCATAGCAAGGAAACCATCCCGTTCGTCCCCTTCGGGAATATGTTCAGCCGCTAAGTAAACACAGTTCCACAGAGTGTGCATGAAACGAGACAAGGCACACACGGAGTTGGCCGCCTGAAGCGCCATATTCCCTGAAGAAAACACTTTCTTCGCCCAACCATCAAAACGCTTGTCGTCCCTATCAGGAGGGATGGTAGGATACAACGCCTGCTTTGCTGGGGCCGTAGCCGCCTGCACCACCAAACTCTCCAGAGTGGGGTGCTTGGTCAAGTAGCATTGGTCGCTACTGGCTGGACTTGCCCACTCCCGGGAGACTCTCCGGAGCAGTCCAAGCCGCCGCCACCCTCCTCTGGAGAGCCATGTGGAACGGCAGTACCGGGTCAGTTGGTGGACCTTGGTCGAGGATATCCATAAGGTCATTCTGAAGCAAATCCCCTGGGGGAGAAGACCACCCCAAGTACTCGGTGACCCTAGACATAAGGCGCTGGTACGAGGAGTCGGCATGAGTGCCAGGCTCAGGCCTACAAAACTCCACCTCTGGAGAGGTGTCCAGACCACTGGCGTCGTGCAGTGACTGACGCAGGTCCTCAATTTGGCTATGGCCCGAGAGAATCTCATCTGGCACCGTATCAGGAACCATGCCATCATCAGAGCCCTCATCCACCTCTGAAATGTACTCAAGATGGCGGTAAGAGGGCACAGAATGGGGAACAAAGCCATGCTTGACCTTGGTCAGAGCCTTTCTAGGGGTATCCCCCGTGCTACGGGGTACCTCCGACACCACAGTCCCGAAAGGCGTCGAGCGAATCAGCGTCGACGTCGAGCACGGCGCCAAAAGCATCAACGGCTTCGACACAGGCCTCGAGAGCGGAGCCCCGAGCGTGTCCTTCGACAGCCTGGGCACCGATGGCGTCGACAACTTCTTCGGATATGGAGCCTCAAAAGAGTCCGTCGACGACCTCAGCGCTACAGGCGTCGACGTCTTCCTCAAAGACATCACAGGTGCACATGGTCTCGAGCGCGTTGAGGACCGGGACCTGGAATGGGCATGACGAGAATGATTCTCCTTGTCCGAGCGGGACCTTTCCCGTGAATCGTGCCGACCACCCGAGCCCGAAGGCATACGAGCGGTATCTCTCGACCGATCACGACCGACCCCACAGGGAGGCGCAGACATACCATTGCCCTGCGATTCAAGAATCTCTAGCATTTTCTTACCGAAGGAAGCCCATTCCTCCGGCGTTGCATGCTTGCTGGGATAAGCGACCAGCCTACGGGCGGAGTCCTCAGATGACGACGGGGAAGGCGACCGATGGCGGCGCTTCCGGGAGTGCCTCAAAGAGGCAGAGGAGTGGCGGGACCTACTTCGGGACCGAGACCCACTGGACTTCCGACGATGATGCGGAGAGTCACCCCTCGAATCGTCCGTCGAAAGCCCTGCAGACCTCGACTTCTGTGGCTTGGACACCTTACCTACCGACAGTTTCATCTTGCGCTCCCGCAAGGCTTTGGACGTGAGCGACTGGCAGTCGACACAATCATCCGTGTCATGGGCCTCCCTGAGGCACCAGAGGCAGGCGTCGTGCGAGTCCATCACCGACATCTTGGACCCACAGTCCCCGCACTTCTTAAAGCCCAGAAGCGGGGTGGAAGACGAGGTAGACATCACGAAGGATAACTTCACCAACGAACAGGTTCGAAGAACCGATAAAGAACAGAAACTGCAAAGAGTCGAGGCGCGCTGAGACCTCCGAAGCAAACACGTTCGCAGAAAAACACAACTGAGGCTACGGGCGTCGTGCGTCCTACTTATAACATCCAGTGACGTCGGCCATTGGAGGAGGTCCTCAAGGGCGGCATATCGACGTCATCGACGCAGGACGCAGACGCCGCAAGATTTTCCGAAGCAGCATAGCTGTGGTGATTACTGTCAGATATGGAATACGTCGGAGGACCCAATCCCCTCGAAATGTTGCGCCTGGGTGGTCCCCACATATTGTACTCCACAATGAGTGAACGAGAAGAGCCTAAGCTGCAAGTCCATGTTCATACCGCGGCAATGTATGCATTCAAATGTCAGGTTATGTTACCGTGAATGGTGTGTAGGCCTCACACTGCCAATACACCATTGGTCTGTTACCATCCTCAGCAGCTTATCATGACTCCTACTTGCCAAGGAAGTAAGTGTCGATATGTTATTAGAGATTGCCCTCAGTTTCATTCTTTAAGAATTATTCTGCTGTGTTCTTGATCACTAGTGACTTAATTTCAAAGAAAGTTTAATGGCACCATGAATAGCACCCATGGATCTTAATATATCAGAGTTATGGAAATAGCTGTTCAATTGTTGCCCGTAGTTACTTTTTAGGCAGAGTTGAAACACACACAGAACGATTATAATTTGTTATAATTATAATTGTTTTTTTTAACGCGCTTAATACCAACCAGAGGTTTCTAAGTGCGGGATTAGGATTCAAACCTGTGTTGCGCTGCTTTGTCTTGCTTCCAAGTGCAAATTACGGGGGTCATTGAGAGTTGGGTGAATTTTCCAGCTCCACCATTGATATTTCAGAAAATCCGCCCAATTCACAGTTTAGAACTGGCAGAGGTAGTACCTCAGTCAGTGGCAACATAAAAAGGTGTTCCTTTTAAAAAATATTCAGTCATTCTCACCTTCTATTTGAAGGTGAAAATGAATTATGTAAAGTGGCGGGGAGAGTAGAGCATCAGACAAGCTCAAATGTTCACCCCCATAACATGGACCTTTGTCAAATCGTTTTTCACTGCATTTAAGGGAAGCACCTGTGCTTTCGTTCTGTACAGCAGAAAAGGTTTTTTAAAAAAAGAATCGGGGCCAATTTAGATTTTACTTTATCTTTTAGGTGGAGGTAACAATGAGTGGATTTTATCCTGTCCCCCCCTTTTTTTATTCCCCTCTCCCTAGCTTGGTTGCGACTCACACTTCATGTACTTGCACTAATAGAAATGCCTTCAGGC
Organism: Ambystoma mexicanum; assembly: GCF_040938575.1. Taxonomy (NCBI): domain Eukaryota; kingdom Metazoa; phylum Chordata; class Amphibia; order Caudata; family Ambystomatidae; genus Ambystoma; species Ambystoma mexicanum. The sequence goes on along the minus strand of NC_090936.1, from coordinate 468,229,809 downwards.
CTTGTATGCAAGGTTTTTCTGTTAGATCATTTCAGAAACTCGAGGCCTAAGAATGATTACTGTATTCCCTTGCTCCCTCCCGCCTTGAAGCACTCCATCTGTGTATAAGCGCTGTATAAATAAACAATTACAAACAATTAAATAGTAGGTTCTGATATATAGATACAAAGTCACAAACACAGAAAAACCCTTCCAGCTATACTTTACACGGTCACAAATTCACTCCAACAGATCACCACAGTCACATAAACTGAAATATAAACAGAAATGTATACAGAGACACAGCCACACACACACACACACACACGCACACACACACACAGACACAAACACACACACTTATGCACACACTCCACCTTCTTTGAAAACGCAAATAAATATAGGTTGCTCTTGCTCCCTCTCCATCACCAGATCCTATGTGGGATCACCTCACAGTTCCCTCCGCTTCTATGAATTGAAATATGCAACTAGGGAGCACAACGAAAGCCAACTGCCCTTGGTGCATTTTGCTCTGCGTTGTCCAAGTGCAGACCCCATAGACATAAGTGCCAGCAAGACCCCAGCCACTGCTTCTCCCTCGTTTATGGCAGAGGCTGAATGCAAATCAAGGTGGTCTACTGTCTACAGCAACTCAATACAATGAAAGGGGTGAGTGACAAGGAATGGGTGACTGAGCTGTGTGAGCAAGGGAAAAAGTGAGACTAGTGTAAAGGAATGAGATTGCGTTAAGGGTTAAAGTATCGCGCAAAAGGGGAACAGGCGCATGACATTTCATTGTAATGAAAATAGGGGATATAAGGTATATGTACAAATCTGAAAAGGCTGGTCAGCAGGTTTATTTACTGTGTTTGACTTGCAAGCCACTGCACCCGATAGTGAAACTGGCTTTTTTTTCTGACAATGTGAAAACCAAGAAATACTTGTACACTAAACCCCCTAAAGTAGCAACCTTTTATTTGTTACCAACAATTTATAGAGATATTCATTTAGCCACTAGTAAGACTACCAGTAAGACCAACAGTGTCAGCTGTCAACGGGTTTTTAACACCATTAGGAAGATATATTGACTATTTTTTGCAGTTTTTGTTACAACATACTTCAACATATATTGAGGAAACAACAGCTTTTCAATATAAAGTTAGCGACATCATTTCGGAAGAGACAGATGCTTTGCTCACTATTAATGTTAAAAATCTGAACAGCCCCATCTGGCTAAATCTAAGCCTAGAGACCATAGAATGATTACTGTTACAACAGGATGAGCTAGCAGCATCTAAAGAAATTATTTTACTAATACTTACATTCATTTCTAAAACCTCCTACTTTCCTTACCAACAACAGGTATATCTACAAATATCTGGCACATCAATGTGCTTACGCCAATTGTTTTATATAAAAATTAGAAAAAGATAATGTTATCTCAACCCAGTATGGTATAAGTACATAAGTATTTTGATGACATATATTGATGATGTGTTTTGGGTAGGGAGAGGTTCAACAGAAACACTACACACCTTTTTTTATTACCTAAACCAGATCAATGACCGTATACAATTTACTTTCACAGCAGGCTGGTCTGGGGTACACTTCTTGGGTGTCAATGTGACTCAGTACAGAGATAGATTCTCAACCAACGTCTTTAGAAAGCCCACAGACAAGAACAACTTATTACATAGAATGAACATTCAGCCACTTGTTAAACAACATAGCCTTCATTACAGCCAGCACCTTAGAGTCCAGATGATTGTCAGCGACACAGATGAGAGTATTAAGCAGCACAAAGAAGTATTGAACACATTTTAGGCCACAGGCTACCACAAAGATGAATTAGCACACGCGAGGCAGAAAGCAACAGCTAAAACAAGGAACGCGCTATTAGAAACCACACATAAACGTGAATCACCATCATTGGTATGTGCTTCTAAATATTCGACATAAAGTGATAGGATTAAGAAAACTATTATTAAGCATTGGGATATCTTCAAAAATATTATTGTAGACTTAATAGCGCTTTAAAGAATACCCTGTTTTTGAATATCCAACGCAGTAGCAGCTTAAGAGATTTACTTGTTTTTGCAGACACAGAGAAAATGGAGTTGAATACAAAACACCAAAGTAACAGGACATTTTCCATGCCTGCACTGTATAAATTCTAATAACGCCACTAAAGGCAATGTTGTATTCCACCCAAGATGTGGCAAGAAATTGTTCTTAAAACACTTTGCCACCTACCATTATATATAGGTCGTTTATAGCACAAGGTGTCCCTGTGGGTTCCATCATGTAGGACAGACAAGCACGAAGGCCAAAACAAGATGGTGTGAATATCGGTCAAATGCAAGACCAATGATGCGAGGTCTCTAGTTGCAAGACATTTCAACGAAAAAAGGGATAATGTCACATAGACGACATTTTAGATCCTCAAAGTTCTTGACACTAAGCTGATACACATGGAGAAAGATTTCCTTAAACACAAGAGACATTATGGATTGATTTACAGGGCTCCCTTTACGCGGGAGGGGTGAATGAGGAACACTATTTCTCATGTTTCATATGAACTTAAATAATTTCTTTTGTCAACAGTTCGGTACCAGTGTGGAATTGAGACACATACGAACTGACCTAGCACCATATTGGATTGTAGAATCAGAAATTGTTCCTTGACATCACAGATGACATACTGATACATTTTATTTCATGTGTTATGTTAATACCATAGTACCAGTATGAAATTTCAATGACAATGAATTCACCCAAGGTCAGATTAGATAATACAAGTATGAATTGCTTATAGATATTATTGGTCACAAGCTAATTGTTTTTGATTTATGCAATATCGACATCAACCCAAACATGGGTCAGACTTTCAGGTATGACTCTCCCTATTGTTGTCCGTAACTTTGTTTTATATTTTTTCAAGTGCATATTATTTTTTCATACCTATTATTGGTTCCTATTCGCTTCATATTTGCGTGGTGGGACACAGTGACATCATTATGCATCCGTGTGACGCCAAAGGCACACAAGGTTTGTTACCATGAATATGTACAGTATTTATAACAACACTGGTTCTGAACGTCTTGTGAACGCCCAGTTAATGTACCTCCAGAGAACAGGAGGCACGTTTTGTTATTCTTATGGCAACAATTTGTAAGTAACTAGGGATACCCGTTATTTACATTTGGCTTCTGGTCAAGTGAACTTTGCAGATTGGCTTTTCTTTTCTTTTTGTTGATTCTCTTTGTGAGGTTTCTACCAGTTGACCTTACGGTCTTCTAAACTAGAGACCGTGTCAGGTACTGTGTATATAGTGTCAAAATATCTCCTCAGCGAAACAAACCAGGGTTATGAAAAAATACTTGGATTTAACATATCCTCCCTATGCTAGAGCATTATATATGAAGCTGAGGGCTAATACCCTCAATCTTGCTAGCTACACCAATAAATGGTGTAGCGCTAAGTGAAGAAGCTGTCCGGTTTGTGGGATTGAGCCAGAAACTACGGAACACTTTATGCTTTTCTGAGAGGGCTTTAAAGCCCTCGCGAAACATGCACCTCAAAACACTGTAACCACTCTTTAATCTTGCAAACATCCGTAGTGTTGCACAGGCTAAAACACATTATAAATCCCCACACAATTTGAATGCAGTTTATTTTATTGCTAAATTTGTCCATCGAGCCTGACTTCATTGAGCATGTTATGCCAGCGGAGTGCATTTTTAAATCATTGTTTCTCATTATCTGATTCAATTCTTTTATGCAACTATTTTTACTGTTTTAACAGAGACGGCAATGTATATTGTTAAAATACTTGTAATGGATGTGTTTTTTTAGCTCTTTTTTGTGCTTAACTAATTGTTGTTTGTTGTGTCACTTTGACATAATGATGAATACCATTTCCCTTTCAATGAATCCTTGTTGCTTTGACATATTTCTTGAACAATGAGTTTGGTAAGGAAACTGTGTGCTTTATTTCTTACATATATGATTTCTTTATACCAAGTGGTTCATTTTGGAAAATTGTGAATGGCAGAGAACTATTGAAAAGGAGACGGGTATAATAGAAAGATATTGGGTCTTCATTTTATCGCATTTGTGTAATTAAGGATTAACCTTGTTCAATGTTATTCTTTGTGTTCTATTTTTCTTTCTCTTTTTTTACGCTTCTTTAGAGGATATCCCTAAGGAAGGACTTTCCGTAGTCTGAAACGCATTGGACTTTTTTCTGTCTCCGCAATAAAATTGCTACTTTTTAGACGAACACTGTGAAATGGTACATTATGCTATATTCACTCACATAATTAGTTTGAGTGAAAATGTACAAGCAGCAGATATTCCTTGTGGGGGCACACATCACCAAGGAAAGTTTACTTGGTCAAAAGGAACTACAGTTGCTTTATATACCATAACATTTGCCAGTGAGGCTGCTGCTCTGGACCATATATCCTTCTTTGATCTAAAATTTTATACCAACATTATGTAACATAGGTGGTGCACGCTTCCCCATATCCTTGTTGACATACTTACTTTATGAACATATGTTTCAATAAAGACAATTTTTTAGACTGCTTGATCACGTGAACTGGTGCTTTGAAAGAAGATACAATTGTACAGACTAAGCTAGCAATGTTTTCATTATAATTATAATCTGAATATGTACAACAGTGTGTACCTTCAGATGTTTTCACCTCAGGAAACAGACAATTAAGACCCTTCCCTCTTGTCGGTACATTGGTGTCTTGAAAGCCAGATTTATTAAACAGTCCTTACTAGTTTAGGGCCTGAATGAAAACTCTGCAGAAAGTGTTTTCTTGGTTCTAATATTCAAGATGGAATAGGAGCATATGAAGTCTCCTCTGCACTCTAAATTGGAAACTGTGGAACTAGTAAAACAGGAATCGTACCAAAATGTCGCCCTCACAATTACGATGGTCGAAAATGCAGACTTTTCATTTTTTCGGTCCCCCCCTGAGACCACATATATATGTGGGGGGTATAGAATATAATATTAATATGGGGGAGTTGCGGGGGGGCTCCCCCCGCATATATATGTGGTGTAAAGGGGTTTAAAAAAAAGGTCTGCATTTTCGGCCGTTGCAATAATCACATAGATCCGTAAAACAGGGCTCAAAACCCCTTCATACATTATGTGATCCTGAGCAAATCACTTTTTATCACTGTGCCTTATTTTCCTTAAATATTGATCGGAAAAGTCTCACTCATATGGGTTTACAATCTATATTGTAACTCCATAACTGATTAAAATTATAACCCTTTATATAATGCGTTCAGAATATGAAGATTAAGCACGAGACAAGCAAGCACTGTTCAGTACTGTATACTGTAGCAGGTGGAGGTTTGCAACCAGGTTTTGCACTCAGATATTTTATTTTAAGTTTGTCATTTCCTCTGGGGTTGGGAGTGTCCATACAGGGCAACCATCCTTGTCATGGATGGGTAGACTCACAATACCTCATTTTGTAGACCAAAATGTTGATATTTTCCATACAGTTTTACTAGCTGTTGCAATGTTGCTAGAGTAATATTGCCCATTTGCTTACAGATGCAGGGGTGGGACCCATTAACCCCTCCCCTACCCTCAGTCTCACATCCCACGTCCCCCCATCACAAAGCTGGCAATAAGGCAAGGGGCCAATGGGCCCTGAGGAAGTATGAGTGTGGTGTCAGCAGTCTCTGTACTTTCTGCATGTAGGCAGGCTTGGTACAGTCTCCACTCCAACATCATCGTCTTAATGCTCCTCAAGTAACTGAAACATGGGAGCAGGCACCTCCTGGCTCACCAACAGCATGTCCACAGTGTCACTGTCGAGTACATACTGTGCACATATGCTCCATGCATTCAGTAGACAACAAACGCTGCACACAATTCCAGGCTTACTTGCGTTGCTTACTTCCCAAACTTCACAATCACAGCATATGAGGAAAAACAAAGAATAAAAACGAAATAATTGCCACCCATGGAAATGTAACCATATATTGAGCACATTAAAAGAGACAAGGGGGATGAAGATTCACTCATGGGACCCAGATGATTGGTCATCCAGTTGATGAGACTTGCGCTGGTTATGAACCACGGTCCCCATCAGGGGTGCAACAGCTCGGCATTCAACCGCACAGGCACCCTTGCCATGGAGAACAATGGGCGTCAGAATGCCTGTGCGCTCGCAAGGACACCCACGTCACATGCATGTGGCAAGGCCAGTGCATGTAGGCGTGGGTGTTCCCATCCCTGTTGAATGGCATGGCAAGGTGGCGGCTAGTGGTGAAATGGTGAAGCACATTGTGAAAGGCTGTGTACAATGAGTAACATAGCATAACAGGTGCATTTGTAGAGCGCATGTTCACCCCCCAGAGGATCATCCTGGCGCTATTGACAGATAACAGGTGTTTATTGTGAGTACCCAATACACAGAGCCCAAACTAGCATTGCAATGTGTAGAAGATGTGTCATATGTGTTTGATTTAAAAAGGGAGGTTTACAAACCTATGACAGGCACCGACAATATTCTTCCTAAGAGCATCAGTAGAGGTGGGAATGCAACATGTCATGATGATAGAGTGGACTGGATGATTAGTATGTGGTGGGTGCTGTGTGAACAAGTGAGCCCCTGTTGGATGCGTCCTACCTGGATCTTGTACGGAGTCTAGGATGGAACAGCTAGCGAAAAAAAGGCTGGGTTGGTTAGTGGGTTAGAGAGCGTGATTATTGAGGTTGCAGTCTGGGGTGGAAGGTACCCAAGGACCTTGTAAGCTTGAAGGGTGTTTTTTCCTGGTTAGCAGTGAATAGTTATTATCGGGTATTCATGATTGCTTCCTTTGATGGGTATGGGTATCTAGGAGGCTTAGTATAGGGGAAGGACAGTTCAGGCATATGGTTATTTACCAGTGATCTGATCTGTTGGAGGGGCATATTGTGGTGCGTCTATTGATCCCATTGGTGGATTTGGCAGTCCTGGTTCTCGAATGCTTATTTGTTCTTGTTTGTGTGCGTCTAAGGTTCATGATTGGATTGGGGGATGTGTCGGATATCTGGTTCATGTTGGTGCCAAGGGGTCACTGTACAAGTTCTGTGAGGTTATCCTAGGCTTGTGGCAGTGTGTCTGGACCATAGTGCCGAATACGTATTACCAAAGTTATGAGGCATGCATGGGCTAGGCATTCCTGTGTTGGCCTCGAGGCCGAAAGCCGTTATAGATGTTTCACCGAACCGGTTCAGCCTCGAAGCAGCACGCCTCTCAGCCCTAGCCCTTAATGATGTGATGTATTATGTTTTTGGTAATATATAACAAGCCTATTGACTTCATATGTGCATCTAAGGTGGTTATTAGGAGTATGGCGGTACCGGTAAAAGAGAACCACATTTCCAATACTGACTGCCATATTATGACCATTGAGGAATGTATTGCATCAGTCTTCTTGGGAATGACACATGTACTAAATAATGCCTGATTTGGAGGTGAACTAAGTAATTAAATCCTCACATTTTTAGCGCCACCCAAAAGATGGATGTAAAAACCCCCCTCACGGATGTATTGTTATTTTTTCTTTATGGAAGGGATGCACGTATCCCTCGACTTCATCCAAAAAGAATCTGCAGGAGGTCCAAATCTGGGCAAAAAAAAAAAAAAGAGGACATCTGTGATGCCATAATTCTTACCCCCTAATGCACAGGGACGTGATTAGATAGGTATTACCCAAGTTGATCGATTTTAATTGATCGAATGGTACGTCTGGCCGAATGCGGCCAGTACCATCCGATCGATTAAAATCGATCAAATTGGGTAATCACTACCGAACATGGGGAGCAGGGGTTGCGGGGGTGTCCCTGGTCCCCATGTTCGGTAATGATGGCCTTTGGGGGTATCGGGGGTGTCCCCTGCTTCCTGAGGATTGGAGGCAGGAGACAGGGAAAAAATAGAAAAGCGGACCCTGCAGCATCGGATGCGACCCACGTAGGAGGGACGGAACTGGCATTGCAGGGTCAGAATGAAAGCGGACGCATTAAAAGCTTAATGGGTGGTAGGGTGGGGATGTATTGGGGGACTGGGGCACAGCATGGAGTTGTTGATATAGGCAGCAGTAAAATTGGTTTCGCAGCAAAATTGACTGTGGTCAATTCCGCCGCAAACAATTATGCCATGGCCAAAGTACACAGATCCAATTAGATAAGGTGGGTAAGCTGTTGTAGCCAGCTGTGGCAGATTCCCATTCCAGGTGGAGAAGGGACTGGAATAAAGCACAATTCTCATTGAGATATTACAGCAGACAGCATAAATAGATCAGTCTAAAGTGGATCATTCAAAGGTTTATTCTGAAACTATTAGAAAATAATGCACTTAAGATCAATTTGCTACAATAAAGAAGTATAAGGAGTGGGCCGCATACCAAATACAACCATACAGCACACTCCCCACAACATATTTTGAATTATTTCCTTTTTGTGCTCCGTTTGATGACTGTGAAACAAGACGCACTCTCGTTCCATGGAACAAATAGAACAGGTCGCAACAGAGTCAGTTGGCAAGTCTAGACACACGAGACATGGCCTTATCTAACAAAGATAGGACATTATTTACAAGTAGAGTATTTCTCAGTGGCAATACTATTGCTTGATTCCCTGTTATTTTCTTGCATTAGAATTGGAGCACAATATTAAAAATTTGCTTAGCTTTATTTTTTTTGTTTATTTTTTTACACAAAATGATGGTACACATGCATATCTGGAACTCACCAGGGCCAATAGGACCATGGATGGCCTCTTACCGGGATGTGCAGATGTTCAATAGCAAGAAGAAGACTCCAGTGCCTGCAAGACTGATGCCCATGGCAATCCGGCGTCCCAGGAAATTTATTGCCAGAATGTTCAGTGGATTCACTGGAATAAACACCATAAAAAACAAAGGGTGAGATGGAATGTGGATTCCTGCCTGCTTGTAGAAACGGGAGATGGCTTGATAAATTGATTATCAGCAATCTCGATAGATACATGTGGCAGAAGTGTCATCTGGCATGACATGACGGTTGCAAGGGCGGGATAAACATTCATATATGGAGACCAGACATTTTTACAATGGGGCCAGGAACTACTCATTACAAACTCACCAGAACCGCACAACACAAATCCAATTGTTTTTTTTGCAGGATATGAGGGTTCTTGGCCAACTCTATTCCTAAACGAACAGGCTCATTCCGATGGCCATGGATTCATTGAGCCAGGCATGGAGGATATCAGCAGAATCAGTGCTCTGTTGCTTCGCTCGGTCATCTAACTTGTCTAACGCTGATCCAGTTTGCTTTAAGGCAATGCTATAATATTGGAGTGTTGGTAGTTTTATTGTGGACACTCGGTCAGAAAAGGGTCTTGAGCACCATTACAAAGTCTCCTGCTGCTCTCCCGCCTCTCCAACCCCATTTTTATATCTTTTTATTGAATGGGATGGACTCACTGTTGGAGCATACAGAAATCACTGATCACCAAACAGCTCTGTATAATCACCAACCGAGGCGCACTGAGAAACGTAGCTTCCCACTGTGTTGGCCTCGCTGTAAAGCCCCGGGTTACTTTAAAGAAAACCCTCAATCCCCTGACTCCGGAGCCACCAGAAAGAGGGGATTACTCTGGTGAAATGAAGGGAAGAGTAAGTGTAGCCCGTGGCCCCAACAGGGCCAGCTAGTAAGGGCTACATGCTTGTCGGGGTCGAGTCAGGTTTTCTTTTCAAAAAGACATTTAGGAAAAGGGAAAAGAGAGAAGCTGTAGAGGAAAGTGAGGAAGAGAAAAACAGAGAGGGGGAGAAAACAAAAGAAAATGCTCCCCAGAAATGAAAGAATGAATCACTGGGTGGTGCATGTGGGGAGCCTCCCAGGGGGCCGAGCTGCTTGCCGTGTGCCTTGGCGTTTGCCGGCCGACCCGGATACGTAAAGGATAGAGGCAACGTGCATGGGGCTGCCCAGGCTGAAGAAGAACAACCCAGTCCGTGCACCCTGAGGCGAGCGGCCGGTATGAGGCTGCCCAGGCCATGCCCCAGTAGGCCCACCTAGTGACCGGTGAGGTGGGCCCTTCTGAAAGCCCTCTTGGGCAATCTATTTGCCAGCCTGGGAGGTGAAGAGTAGAGAGTCTGCTGCAACCCAGAGGGTGGTTCAGTGTAGAAAAGTCCTGGGCTGGCTTGCCAGCCAGCCCGGGTCAAGAAAGCGAGGCAGTAAAGTCCCAGGCTGCTCTAACAGGCAACCCGGGTGAAGAAAGGTCTCGGGGGGCGGGTCCGGGTAAAGCCCAGCGGCCCTCCCTCTGCATCTCACACATATTACAGATGGGGCGGCCCAGAAGAGCCATGCAGGCATGCAGCAGTGATCATTGAGGGCGTCCCTCTTGCCATGGGGAACCCCCACCCGCCCCCCCCCCGATTTCAAGATTGTGCCAGGCACAGTCGTGTGTGCAGCGATGTTGCCTGAAGCTAAAATGGCAGCTGCACCAAAAGGGCTGCCCGAAAGATGATAAATCGAGTTGCAGATGCACCAGTGAATGTGGGTGGGCCCCCAGTCCCTGGGGCCAACCCAGAAGATTAACCAGGGCAGCAGGTGCAGATGTGAATGCAGGCAGGGCCCCAAGCTTGCAGGACGGGGGGAGGGGGTGGGGAGGTGTCCAGGAACCAGACTGAAGTGCAGGCTGTGAGGTGAAAGTGGGTGGCCCAATGGGGTGTATGTGGTCACCCAGAAAAAGAGAACAGGAGGGGCCCAAGCTCAAGAAACAGCAGTAGTGGAGCCAGGACTCGCATCATCAAGGGACAGGCTCCACTAGGCCTCAGCCTTCCCAGCCAGCTCCAGCAGTACAGCCACCAGAGACAGCCCAGAAGGTAATGATAGGGGGTGACTGACTGCAACAGTCACTCCCATTGTGCAATAATGTTCATAGTGTAGTTCATGTTGTCATATGTGGTATGTCCCTGTTTGTTTAATGCATATAGTTAATTAATGGATGTGAAATAGTATTAATGTTATGTAGGGAACAGTGGTATTTTACGGGAGTGTTAAGTAGGGTGAAATCTAAGTAGGTGCTGGCTGTTATTGGAATGGGAAAAGTGGGGAAGAACTGGGATCTCCAGCATTTGCTGGAGCATTTGGATGATGGAGAGGAAGGAAGGCAGCGACAGAGCAATTTGCATTCTGCCCCTCCTCTCTCTACCATACAAAGGTGAAAATGTGGCATGGCGTGAATGAGAGGAGTAAAAGCCTTTTTACACCTTTCATTCACCTTACGCCACCATCGAACACTGGCCTCTAAGTAAGTAATCAAATACTAAGAAAAGTACAAACCATGACCGGCCCAATCTGGCTGGCCACCACTTGGCCCAGCGCTACCACCGTTTCCATCTGAGTGGTATCTCAGGCTGCCTATGTTATCACCACATCTTTTTAAGGTCATTATTTTACTTTCCCTGCCTGACAGGTTAGCTCCAGTCTAACCCTCTCCAGGAGAGCATGTGTTGCCTTTGCCTGTACAAACAACACCTGCCCTCAATGGCACAAGTCACCACAATTTAACTCTAAGTATCTGCAGTTCTTTCTGCCTCAGTTGGGTTTGCCTGAAAAAAATCACGGAAAGCTACTATCCCAAATGCTTTGAATATCACCACTTCGCCACATCACAGAGCCCTACTTGTCTGTCTCGAGCATGCCGTAGGTCTGCAAGGGCCATGCCCATTCCAGTTGTCCTACTGGGGACGGCCTCTGGTCAGAGTTTTTACAACCTTCTGAACCTCAACTGCTTTCAGACCATGGCACACCTGGACTGTCAACACTCGAAGAACAGAAACACGTCCAAGGGTTTCTTCTCCTTGTACTAATGGAAGATTTCAAATCGTCCAGCTGCATTAATGATGCACAGGCTAAGTTGCTGAATTCTTTCTAGGTCTGCAGCTCTTCAGTTCTCCAGGCTGGCACACTGAGCCCACAGTCATTTACATTTTCTCCACTGTCACTTTGTCCTCCGACATGGTTCTCATTATAGGCAGTGTTTGCCGGCATAGACTCTCACGCCATGTATCCAGGGCTTTTGAAAGTCGCTTCTGGGTGCCATCAAGATGGTCGCGCTTTTTGTCAAATCCATTTCTTGGGAAGTCTCACGACCATGACGGTCCTTCACATTGACAATAGTGGTGGTAAATTGGGGCGGGAAGGTGGTCTCCCTCTGCTTAACTGGATTACCTGGCACTGGGGGCTATTTATAGTGAAGGAAAATAATGGATCATGCCACCAAGTTGATAAGGGCTCCTCTGGACGTCCTTTCTCTATTCCAGGCCAGGTCTTGCAAAAGGCAGCCTCTGACAGTTGTTACCCAGGGCAGTACCAGAAGGCCTAGCCTGATCAGTGAGCACGATGCCCTGCTCCGTTGAGGGCCTCTCCTTCCATTCCTCGTCACCACAGCTCCTCTCACTAGTCACACTCTGCAAATTGCACTGTTCAGTCAACGCATTCAACCGACTTAGCCCGTCCACTCGCCGACCAGGTCCTATCAGTGTGGCCCATCTCCCAGAACTGGATGTGCAATTTGAAGAAAATGAAAACGATCTCTTGGAGGCTCACAGTCATGGATTTAGAGGTGCCCCCCACACTCCGCTGCATCCGCCAGGTTGAGATCTCTGGTCTGCCAGTTCAATCAGCTTCAAGGATAGAGCTTGTGCCGGGCACCTATGAACAAATCCAACATGGCACCTGGCCAGCTCTGCGCCCACTGCTTCCTGCTCAACATTGCATTGAGTAGGGGTTCTTGGTCTGGTGCAATTCCAATGCTTTAAGAAAAAATGTATTTGTATTTGTGCTTTTCCCTTTTTCTCCTCAAACAAAAGGCAGACATCTGTGTTTTTCCAATGTATACCGAAACATTGTTTTTATTTTTGCTGCAGCTCTGCCTTCTTATAGTAAAGTGATAGGCTATGCAAAGGTCTAATTAAAGCAATATTTTTCTTGCGAGCCAAATCTTTGCTTCAAATACGTATTGCTTCTCATTTGTCACTGGCATCAAAATCACAATTGGGTTTCATGCCCTCCATTAGATTTAGGAAGCCCACACATATGCTGCCTTGCAAGTTTAGGAAAGGGCTGCCCCTCTAGCTGTTTTTCTTCCGTTCAAGTGGAACTGCAGGAAAACAGATGGGATGCACGCCATTACTTAAACTAACGCTAAAGCCTATCTGTGGGCTGCGTGAAGTTAAGAAAACGGTATGCAAAAGCTAGGGGGGCAGGAGAGCAGGGGTCTGCAACCTTTGGATCACTAGATGTTTTGGACTCAACTCCCATCAGCCCTAACTAGCACTGTGATTTGGCAGGGATCAGGGGAGTTGTAGTTTAAAACATCTGGGGAGCCATATGTTTGCAGTCCCAGCAATAGAGGAATGATGGCCTGGGAGGTGGGTGCAACACTTTTGAGGTTTCGCTGAAAAAGGAGCACCTGCTTTTTTGCTATGATGCAAGTATAGAACTGAAGCAATCAAATGGGAAAACCCCTCAGCCGGTTTTTCCTAATAATAAACTTGTCCCTGCTCGCTTTCCTTGTAGTTTTCTTCCTGTGCTGGAGAGCTTTGTTTCCAACCGGGTTTGGGGAGGATTTCTGTGTCTCCCCCCCATGCAGTCCCTTTTCACTCTCAGTTCATTTTTTGTTGTCCCACCATTCCTCTGGTGTCTGTCTGGGATGGGGCGGGAAGTCAGCTGTTGGGCGCCTCATCCCTTTTGGGTAGGAAAAATCCCAGTCCACTCCATATCTGGTCTGGATTCCATTTCTCTGGTTCTGGGCTGGGTTTCTTGGTTGTGCCCAGGTGCGTTCTGGAAGTTGCAGTTCTGAAAACGAAACGAGAACTCTGACCATAAGGGAGGCTGACGGGCATTGTGGAAGGGACACTGGTACCAGCAGTCATGCAATGCACACTCGGGAGGGGGCGCATCCGTTTGTTTATGTTTATTACATTTATATTGTGCTCCTATTGACCCAAAGGCTTCAGGGTGCAGACGAGACAAAAGACAAACACAGAATACAAGGCTAAAAACCAGAACAATCAGAATATGCAGAGTGTAACAGTTACCCTTACAAAAAATGTCAAGATCCGGAATGAAATCCACATAGAAGCAAGAATTGCAAAGTTCATTAGGGACAAGCGATGTATTTGAAAGACCACCCCAAGCTGCAATTAAATGACCAGATAACAGTTCGATGTCCTTTTGGGCAGATATCTGCATAGTCTCAGATACACTAGGATACAATCAGTATGAGGCAGTGAGCACCAATCACTCAAGTCTATCCTTTTAATGATCAGTAAGTCATTAAGTCGAACTACTCCTGGACCTGTTTTCTGGCGAAGCCATGCAAGGATCTTAGGACGCAACGCATCTTTGGTCTCTTTCTCTTTAGCTTTCTGAACATTGGTTATGATGACATTTCTCTGGTCCCTAGCGAAGTCATGAAGATTCGAGTTCCTTATCGTTGGCATTTGGGATTTCTTTAATTGTACGTTTCGTAGGGATATCCTTTTCAATTTAGCATTCATAGCTGAGGGCTGATTAACCTCTTTATGGCCGCCAATGGGTTCATACAAAGAAGGGAGAGGATCAGTTTCCTGAATTATATCCGCACTGGATGAATTTGCCAGTACCTTGCCTGTCTGAGGTGCCCCAATTGGCTCCATGGGACCCAAAGGGCCTTTAATAGCAATGTCAGTTTGGGTCGCTTGATCTATCATTTTCTTTTGTGTGGGAGTTTGGCAGGCAATATTTGCCCTGGAGACCTGTGACGGGACATCAGCGCTACAAGCCCATGGGTCTGCGAGGCAGAATTCACTTTTGACAGTCGTGAAGCTGCTACCCAGACGTTTAATTCATCCACCAAAAGTCTAAGGTCGAATGGTTCCTTGCACAGGAGTAACTCTTTCGCAATATTGGCCATAAATTCCGGCCTTTGGGAAAGGGACATGTCCTCAAATAAATCGGGATTGGGTACACCACTCCCTCGGGGTGCCAGGCGTGGTAAAGTCGATGGTGTCTCAGGCTGTACCATCTCAGAGCTTCTCAGTGATAGGGCATTCGTGGTCAACACTATCCTCCTGCTGTCCAAGGAGATGTGTGGACTGGCCATCAATGCATGTGAACTGTGAGATGTCATCAGTTAGGGTCTATCCATGACCTGCATTGAATTTGATGCTTTATGCAAGGGGGTAGGGTCTTTAGAGAGAATCATTTTATTGGCAGAGGGTTTACTTTGTTTTTGTTGCACTCTTAGTCTTCTGCGCTTGCTGAGCGCTAGGACCTCCAGTACACGGTCTCTGTTTATCACTGGGGAGCCTACCATGACTTCCCCAGTACTCCCAGTGACTTTAGTGTCAATTGGTGTTGACATGGTGCCCAGTTTCTTACGAGCTGCCATGCTGTGGGATGGGTTTGGTACGTGTTTAGTGCGTGTCAGGTGAGGTGCAGGAGGCACCAGTGCGGGATAGAGGCCAACCCCCGGATTCAGCTCCCAAGGACTTGGTTATCCACAAGAGAATACCGGCAAAGCATATGAGCATGTGAGAGTCTTACTTGGCTCTTACCGCCCCGTCACTCCTATGGCTCCAGCACCTTGTGCAATACATCCCGTGTCCACCACAGATCGCCCGACGTTTCCTTTGGCAAGACTCCAGTGGTGTTCCGCACAGAGAGGACCTGCTTGCCGTAAAAAAGTATTCTGCCTGACCCTGTGCTGCTGTTGGATGTATAAAGCACCTCACTAGGGAATTCTTGAAAAATCCAATTTGTGGCCTCTCCCCACATGCAGAGTGAAATAACACTGCAGTTATCTTTAAGCAAGGATAAGGAACGGTAGTAAAAGTGGTATGCCGGCACCATCAAGGCAGTCCCATTCGCTCTCCATTTTTGACACATCCATATCCAGCAAGTATACTCTTGGCAGTATGTCAATCAGGCTGCAGTGCTTTGACTTCCGTGGTTGGTGGTTTCCTCAAATGGCTGTGGCACTTAAAAGCCTCCGTAGTAAGAGCCCACGCCAATTCTCTGCTCTGCCTGTAGTATCTACCGGGGTCCTTTTCTTCACACAGGAACTACAGTGTATACAGTGAAACATTCAAGTGGGCGTGCACAAACATCTTTTGGTGGTGTGGAAACTGTTGATGCGGACAGTACATTTGTGCACGGTTGGCTGGAATGGAATGCAAGCACATCCTCAGGGATACAGGAAGAGTTGCACACAGAGCCACAGCTGGTCAAACAAAAACATCGCCATCAGGGAAATGATGTGTGAAAAGCAAGCGACGTGCATAGAGTTCCAAATCACTGGGCACTGATGCACAGTTATTATCAGCCATCACAAAGCCCATTTGCCAACACAAAGTCCATTTGCCAACACAAAGTCCATTTGCCATCACAAAGCCCATTTGCCATCACAAAGTCCATTTGCCATCACAAAGCCTATTTGCCACCACAAAGCCCATTTGCCACCACAAAGTACATTTTCCACCACGTAGCCCATTTGCCACCACGAAGCCCATTTGCCCTCACAAAGCCCATTTGCCACCACAGAGCCCATTTGCCACCACAAAGCCCATTTGCCACCACAAAGCCCATTTGCCACCACAAAGCCCATTTGCCATCACAGAGCCTTTCTGTTGCTATCTCCAAGACATTACTTCCCTGCCCGGACTAACGGCTTTCATTTGTGTTGCAAATGTGTCTGTAGTTCTGATATCGGCCATACACCTGAACTGTTTCCTTTGAAAGGCATGTTTTCAGGGGAGCTATATCCCCTCACATTTTGCATTCCCTCATACAATGTCCCTGAAGTCCATTTGCCATCACAAAGCCTATTTGCCACCACAAAGCCCATTTGCCACCACAAAGTACATTTTCCACCACGTAGCCCATTTGCCACCACGAAGCCCATTTGCCCTCACAAAGCCCATTTGCCACCACAGAGCCCATTTGCCACCACAAAGCCCATTTGCCACCACAAAGCCCATTTGCCACCACAAAGCCCATTTGCCATCACAGAGCCTTTCTGTTGCTATCTCCAAGACATTACTTCCCTGCCCGGACTAACGGCTTTCATTTGTGTTGCAAATGTGTCTGTAGTTCTGATATCGGCCATACACCTGAACTGTTTCCTTTGAAAGGCATGTTTTCAGGGGAGCTATATCCCCTCACATTTTGCATTCCCTCATACAATGTCCCTGACTACCTCTCTTGCGAATACCTCTTAATAAAAGAAATGAAATCAGTTTTGCTAAGATCCTTCTCCCTGTGTGTGCCCTCTCGCACCAGCCCGGCCTTGCTGGCAAATGACAGGCCATTCTGTTGCTTTAATTTATTTGCTGCTGCAAGTGGCTCAAGTTGTGTCCCCTCCCACACTCCAGGCCACGAGGAAAATGAAGATGACACATGCATAGGGACATGTCCCTTTCTGCAGCTGTTGAGATTGCCACAATCCTTCTTTGAAGTCGTACCTTTTACATGGGAATATCGCGATGCTTGTGCGATGTTGGCTAAAGAAAAGTCTCAAGGAACAAGCATGAGGTAGACAAATAACATTAAAGATGGAGGACTTTAGGTCACCATGCAGAAGGCTGCCCCACGTGCAAGGTGACCTCAAATTATCATGATCAAATTCGTGCACGTTCATTTTTCACTTGAACAAAAACCTTTGATAGCCTAAGAATATTGTTATTTACTGTTGCCCATCTAGGACTCTTGATAGAATATACAAAACTGGACGGCCTACTTTTGTAATCTCAGTGTGTTAGCACAAATTGGACATGGAGGGAAGGAGCTTGCCTGAAATGGGTTGTTTCATGGTTTATAATCAACAATAAAATAACTACAAAAAGTTTTTTAAAAAAATAGCATTGTGTAATTCGCCATTAGTGCGGGCAAGTGCCGAATGTGTGTTTTGTCCAATATGATAACAGTTGCCGCATCCTCATCCTAAATTCTAGGAATTCTTTATTTATTTGTAAGCATCTGAAGGGTAGCGGATGGAATGTGCAGATGTGTGGCGTCCATCATAGACTTACGTGCAATCTCGCCGAGGGTGCTAATGATCATGGTCTGGTAGTCAGCCGGGCTCAGCATGTGGCACCGGCACGGAGAGGTGGCTTCTTCGGTGTACAATGGACCGTCTTCGGCTATGGACTGGTCAGAACCACATACCAGGTTCCGCTCAAGTAACTCAGAACTGGCCAGGATCACACCGTAATAGGCAAAGGATATGCCTAGCCTAGGAGATAATGAAGAAAAGAGAAGAGGTCATTACACAAAGAGTAAAAGGTGGGTTCAGACCTAAACCGGAAATCCGATGTGAAATGCTCCATTACCACCAGTGACTTCTAATGATTTGGGGTTTCTGCCTCTGTTGGAAGATGCCTTACGGTGGTGATTGATACAGAGTGAAACAGCCATGACACTTATTCCAGCTATCTCCTAAACTAAGGCACCATATCATTTTCCATTTTAGTCACTGTGCTTCTTGTCAATACACATTAGCCTTGATGCACTGCATTCATTCCTTTCCATGTCCACCCTCTAATTGCACAGCTCACGTAACGAAGCACAGCACCCTCTTCCATCCTACACCCAGCATGGCATGTTAGTGAATCTGTCCCGTTGGCCCCAAGTTTAATAGCGCCTTTGCTCGTGTGTGCAAAGTACACATACAAATGAGGGAAATTCTATAGACAAGCGGGTTGGAAAATTGCTCCAATCACCTGCTGCCCAGTAGTCTTTATTACACTCAATCCTAGACTTCCATGTCACAGTCCATAATCTAGGAGAGATAGTCATGTTGAGGAAGTAGTAAACTGTGCTAGACAATTACATGAAATAGAACAAGAAGCCCTCCCACTGCCCTCTGATATAAGGGACATGACGTAGCACCCACAATCCTGCCAGTAATTACCAATCAATTCCCTACTTGTCGAAAAGACACGGAACATGAGTGGGAGGGAGGAAATCCAGGTCTATAATGAGGAAGGGTATTGAGGATTACTGGTAAGTAATCTGAGGAATTCCACACCTTCCCTCTGCCTCGTCACAGTCCTTAACATCTAGGAGGATATAGCAAGCAGTGGAAGGTCTTCAACCGATTCTCCTTGTCATTCAAACATGAGCCATGCACAGTTATGACTCCATGAAATTCAGGTTTTATCCCAATACAGGCAATAAAGAGAACGTTTATAGCGTTCTTTTATCCACAGGTGTCATTTTGATGTTTTTCTATGAGTATATTTTACCGAAAAAAATCATCAAAATATATAGGGGGTGGGGGGGGTTGGAATAGTGTATATAAGCGGTGGGGGGGTCGGGAATAGGTGAAAAACAATAGGGGATGGAGGTGGGGGTAACCCACCCAAAAATAAAAATAAATCAACTTCGAAATTACACCTGTCGATGACATGACATAGAACCACCTTCCTATAGGACAACCCTCAAGCAATGACCACAGAGGATCTGCTTCTGTAAACCCAAAAGGTACAAACTACACAGCCCTCCACAAAGACAATGCCACATTAACAGGTGACAAATCCATGGTCAAAACAAATTGGTGAACAACTGAAGGAAGACAAAGCATTCAGTCAACAGTCATGTGGTGTTCATGCAGTACTTGACTTCATGATCAGTGATCATTTGTAATCAGTGGGTTTTTACTGGATGCAGTATTCATATTAATAGAACATACAGTAAAAAACTCCAGCCCCTAGCTTAAAACAAGAGGTACAAATGGACAGTATTTACAGGAGGTCTTGGAATGTTTTTCACGTAGGTGCCAGGTGGGTCCACTGTGGCATTCGAAGGCATGCTGATAAAAAGCAATGCCTGCAATCCCCCTGGTGTCCCTGTTAGTGAGTTGGCAATGGACACCCACTTCTCCGGGGGGGGGGGGCAGATGGCTGTGTGAACCCATGAAGTAATGTCTTGGCTTCTAACAGGACTCATAGAGACTTACGTTTCCAGAAAGGCAAGACATGAAGTATAGATGCTCAGGTATTTGGACAGAAGGGGTGAGAAGACTGAACTGGCACAGGAAAGTTACATCTCTGGTTACAGACTGATTCACTAGATGCTTAGATGCCCCCAGACTAGAACACAAGACTTTGAAATAGTGTTGGTTTTATTGAAGAGGCACAGAAACACAAGGTTTTGAATAGTGGCAACACCTGAAAACAAAAGATACTCCCAATGTGTAGGGGTTGGGGGTGAAGTATTCCAACAGGGTCACAGATTTAGTGTTTCCACCCAATAGGGAATCAATTAGACACTATTAAGACTTATGAACGCCCTGTTCTTACAAAATATTGATAATGGTTTCATAACGTTGAGGTGAAGAGTTTCAAGTACTACCAACTTTGGCCGAACGAGCCACAGTCTCACAACTACTCTCAAAGTAGGTATAGTCTCAAAAGTGCAGGGTGTGGGTGGGGGGGCGGTCAGTGTCAGGTCATCTTGCTGCATTATTCTTTTCTTGGCCAACCGTGGCACGGTATATTTAAATGAAGGGAGGGTTCTCTTGGAGATGTCGCTCCACCCCTTTGTGAACAGAGACAAGAAACAAAAAGGAACAGGGCAGCACAAGTGATGGCAGTACATGGAAACAATGCAAAAAGTAGGCTTTGATAACAGAACCCCAATCCAACTGGTGCCCTGCCTTGCAGAACCTACCACTCCAGCCACTGCGGAAGGGCCCAAGACCGAGTGAAAGAAACATACAGCACTTCCGGAATATTACTCCAACACATAAGATTCAATAACCAAAATGGCTTCCGCCAGAGACCTAGGAACGTTCGAGGACAGAGAGAGAACTAAGCTAGATACAGAAACATCTGCAGCCTCCAGCCTGGCCTCTGAATCAAGGGTCATGGGCTTACAGGCCTATGGGGATTTGTAGGGTCATTTATAGCTTAGAGTGCGGGTAGGACTTGATGTCCAATTTTTTTACTTCAACGGCTTAGTGTGGTTGCCTGTTCCCCATGACCCGTTTTCTACAATCCATATTCATATTAAAGACTGTGATAGGGAAGGGAAATGACGAAATAATCAAAAAACTGAATCCGCCCGTGCAAATCCATTTGTGTATTATAAAGCCCTACGCTTGGAAAAGATACAGTCATAGGCAGAGTCCATGGGGGCCCTGCCACCTGGACCCCAAGGCCCCAGGACCCAAAAAGCCCCAGAAACTATGGACTATAGGGATCCTGAAGCACCCCCCCAAACAGACCCAATCTGCTCACATAACAGTGTACTCCTTTATAAGGGGGGGAGTTGAAACTACATAATTAGTGTTTTGATACATTCCTTTCATTGATGTAGTTGCTGAGTCAGACATTTAAACCTCAGAGTTCAAGTAATGCATACTGTGGCACACAAGCGGATACCAATTTCCACAACAATGTTGCCATTTCCCTGTGGTGAGCACACTTCCCTTGCCTACCCATGCGTCCCTGAATATTGAATCACAAGCTGGGGAGATAGAAACAGACAGTTTAAAGCAGGCGTTGACAGCAGGGCCCAGAGGGGAGTCATAAAGACCTCCTATTGACTGCGATGGACCTTTCATCGGCATTTGATACCCAGGACTGCCAAATAGTCTTAGAAAGACTACACCCGGTGGCCAGGGTCCCAGAGCAGGTTTTAGAATGGTTCTCATTTAAATTTCTAATCTATCAGTTTGTCCTACAACTAACAATTTAAGTCAATACGCAGTAGAGTCTCACACACTTTTGCCCTCTCCCCATTTTGTTTAATCTGTACATTAAACCTCTACAGAATCTAATTATGAACCTTGAAGTCAGATTTTATTGTTATTGCAACAACACGCAATTGTACTTTAAGATTTCATGTGAAATAATCTTGGATAACATTGGACTATCGTCAATCATAGCCAGTTATAATCCATCCAACACTTCGCAAGAGCTACCATAGTGTCAAAGTTATATTACTACCCTTCCCGATTGATAGGTTGCACTAAAGAACAACTCACAAGATTACAAGTTCTCCAGAATCGAGTTGCCCGGATAGAAACTAATACTCCTCCTTGGACACATTTCATCCCTTTGCGCTTCATTGGCTGCCAGTTCATGCCTGCATCGAGTATAAAAAAGAAGTCTCTAATATATCAAAGTATTTAGAAATCTCCACCATAGCTCCGGAGTTCAAGAATTAAGCTTTATGTCCCTTCTAGGAATCTTTGGTTTGCTGACCTACACCCTCTGAAGGTTCCAAAATGTGATCTTATGATGCCAGGTGTTAGGACTTTTAAAGGTAAAAGTGCTTTATTATGGAACCAACGCCCAGTTTAATTAAAAACAACATACTCTTTTCAACCACAGGAGTCATTCCTTTAGCATTTTAATGTGTATGGTTCTTCTGTTATATATAGACATCTTAAAACAAAAAAGGGAAGTTTGAGGCAGGCATGGTATCGCAAGTAAGGACACAGGCACAAGAGGTACAAGGTTCAACACCTATATTAAGTTTGACTGGGGTTGGAGACTTCCTAACTGGCCCTAATGCTATAATAGGAGTAGTCTCGACCATTAAAGTAAAATAAAATGGTCCAAGTTAGTCAAACAAAGGAAAAGTCTGTGTCAGAAACCTATACTTGCTCTCATGCGTCACAAAAACCAAGTGTGGGAAAAATAGTTGAAAATAAAAAGTGTGTCAAAAGAATGTCAGAATGGAAATAAAAGTGGCTCACCACTGCCTTCCTCAAGTTCAGTCCACTGAGGGTCTTATAAAGTTCCTCCAAGGTGGATAGTGAGCACAGTTCAAAGATTTCACATACATTTCCCTCGTCTATTTCAATGTCAGTTCAACGTGCATCGCAGTTCTCTTCAATGGATTCTTGTAGGCTTCCCTCACCCAGTTTCAAAATTCTCCAACAAATAGGTATTCACAATGTTTCTTCTCAATTACTTTCACAGGCCTGTCTTCAATAATGTAAGCATGGCTGAAACACTTTCCAGCTAAACAGCCATGCTTCACAGAGCTCGGGGAGAACTCCCTTGCCCAAACTTTGTATTTCACTTTCATAATGTTAATCTGTCAGAGACCGTCGCAACCGCACAGTATGCTCAACCCTATGCGTGACCGCTCTGACAATAGGGTTGACTTTCCAATGTCTGTGCCTCTTGCACTTCATTTCACAGAACGTGCCCTCGGCACTCTGTTCCTTTTTTCACAAAGACATATAGTTCACTGGGACGGGTCCGTGGCCACTCTGCTCCTCGTTTCACAAAAATATCAGTTCACTTTCACTTTAGCCTTTTGGGATCTCTGCACAGTCTCTTTCCCTCGTGCCCTTTCCTTTCAATGTCTTTCACTTTCATCCTTAACTGTTCTGTTATTTTTTAAGAAGCGTTTAACAAAGTGCCTTCCCTCGTCGGCTAAATACATTCAAGCCTTCAATTCAATGTCTTTATCCTTCAACACGCAGCCTTGCGTCTAAGGCTGTAGCTTTCCACGAATGCGCGTATCACAAACCTGGGTCTCCCTTTATTTGAGCTCACTGGCTGTGATTGCATTTGCGTAAATGTTTTCAACTCGTCCAGGTCAGACTCTTGCCCACCTGCCCCTCAGACACTCCTGGGCAGACCCTCAGCCCCAGGGAGGAAACAAGCAGTATACTCCTGCATGGAGGAAAGGGATTAGCCGGCACGTCCGCTTCCTTCTCTGAACTCTGCCCGGCTTCTTGGAGACACAGCTACCTCGCCACGCTTCCTCCTGCCTCAACTTGCAGCCTGACAGCATCTCAGCATCCTGTTCTCCTTGGCCTGGTTCTCGGCAGTGCTCTCTCAGCTGCTCCTCTGTCTCACCATCCAGCTTGCCTTTCTTCTTGGCCCCTGCCTCACTATCCGTGTTTTTCAGTGCCCACCTTATATAGTTTAGAAAACTGTCCGGTCCATGAGTTTCAGGTGTGTGTGCCTAATTTCAGTCTTCCTCTTCTTTGTCTCAGTAGTTGGGCTAAGGAAAGCAGGGTAGTTATGGGAGTTATAGTATCCCATAAAGGTAGAGGGAATATGAGGATATGAGGTAAATAACTGTCAGGAAATGGGGGATACCATGTCTCGCCTTCCAGTGTCTCCTCCCCACTCCCAGAGGACCCCCTACCCAGGTGATCCTCCCTTGATTGTCTACGCCCTGGGGTCAGGATCCAATAGCAATGGTCCTTCCCTGGCCACCTGAATAAGGGATCCCCAGGGACGGAGTCCTGAAACATCTTCAGGTTTTTCACAGGAGGGAAGGAGATCTCCCACATATCTAGGGACATTTTTGAAAAAGAAAATACAGCCGATTCTGATGTAACTTCAGGCTGTCCTGCTTGTAAACCACATGACACCAGAGAAATGTCCCAACCAGAGAGTGGATGAGTCCACACTGCTTAGGTGCAATCAATGTCCCTAAGCCTTACCTCAGGGGAGGAGAGACAGTACTTTAAAAGTCACCCAGTCCAGTCAGTTGGTTTGCCACCTGGGACAGCTGGCAGGAGGAGAGCAGCACACTGTTCAAGACCCTGGTCCTGGAATCCTTGAGCAAGCGGATACTGAGGTTGGAGATTTGGCAAGAGGAGAAATTGATGAGTGGTGTGGTGAGGGGAGAACTGCAGATAGGATTGAGGGATTAGCCTGAAGAAAGAGTTGTTAGTGTTGGATGATGAGTGTAGTGGTAATGTAGAGTAGGACAGAGGTACTGGCTTATTGGAGACAGAGAATTTGGGAGCAAAGAAAGAGGGATACCAGCTGGGTGAGGAAAGCAATGTGTACCATCTGGAAAGAGACAGAAGGCTAGTGTGCAGGAACGATATCCTAACTAAATCGACAGTGGATGATATTGGGGTAAGGAGGAAGAAAACATTAGTATGGAGAGGAAGGAGGAAGTGACCATATGGACAAAGGACAAGTGGGTTGATGGTGAGAAAAAGATGGCAGTTTAAAGAGGCAAGAAGAAAGAAACTGATCAAAGTTTTTCAGGGGGGGACGAGAGTCAAGATTCAGCAAGAGTAAAGATCCAGTAAGAGAGTATTGTGGTATAAAGAATAAAGATACTTGGTGTTAAGAGGGTTATAGTGATAAGGAAGTACAGCACCAGAGGAGAGCATTGTTGGCATTAGGAGAAGGAAAAGAAAGAGGGAGCGACTGAGTCGGCAGAGAGGTGCATAGTGCTCGGCCATCTTAGACAGGAGAGAGAACCTTTGTGTGAGAAATCCACTAACTCCTCCCTCACATCACACTCTGGCTCTTAGGGCCATTATCGGGGCACCTTATTTTATTGAGTTTCAGAAGCACCCCAACACCTTATTTTAAGGATTGTTATTAAGGAAGTGCTCAACGAATGCTCGGTCTCTGCACTGGGAACAGGGCATCCGTTGTCCTAGCACGCTGACGCAGCATGCATGTCCCTGCCGCACTAGGAAGCTACAGTGATGAGGGGGTTGCTGAGGGCGAGTCAGATGTATTCCATAGTGCATCTTTTATTCATGGAGGGATGTGCCTGTCCCTTTTGCCATTTGACCTTTGCCTCATGTTCCCTGTCACAGGACAGCTTTAGGGGAAGTGAGTGCAATGCAGACAGTAGTTTAAAAGAAAGTCTTAAAGAGTAAAGAGCCAGTCACTGCAGCCGTGTGTGGGGGCTAACCCAACCCTGAAAACAGAATCTGCCAGTTTAAGGACTACATCCAGCACACTGCTCTAGTTTCCTGGAAGTCTTGGAAGAGACATATGCACTTTTCAGCGGTTTGATTCGCCACAATGCAAAGTGCTGCACTACTGGAAGCCTTGCAATAGGAATCGGTGCTTAGTAACCTTCTTGGAGACACTGATGCTTGATACCATGCTCGCAAAAGGAAAGAACACACAAACTATGATGGTCCCCTGTAGGGGCGGAGCCTAAATGGGCACTTTGCAGCTTCATTGAGAGGGAGTTTCCAGCAAGTTGGAACATGCAATGGTGTGGAGGGACCTCTTTTCTGATTCAGGGAGAGGGCATTCTGCCTTATGCTCTGCTTTATGGCGGAGTCTTTCCTTTCACTGGTGCTCATGTTGTTGGTGTGTAACTTGTAAGCTTGCCTCCCCTCTTCACAGTCCTCAGAGGTGACCCTACTGTGGAGTTAACTGCTGTACAATCAACACAGTATATTCACAGCCTAATGCCACCAGTCAAAGCCTAGTTGCATAACAGAAGGGCACTAGTCTGTCACTAAATACAGAAAAGACTGACATTTGGCCTTTCACTCCTTACCTACCGTATATACACCTTAGCCATTTACACAGTCTAATGAGCATGGCCTGCATGGGGAGCTCAGGCTAGGATTTCTCAGTGTAGATAGCTACGCATTACTTTGATAGCATACTTCCAAATCCGGCAGCACCCTGTGTCACTGTTGTTGAGGCATGCTAATTCTCTTTTGATTGTGCACAACATTAGGCTGATGAATTATTGATCGCGTTTTCTTTATTCTACTTATCATGTGGTTTTTTCAGCAGACTTTGCTCATTTCAGTGTTTTTGGCTCTTGGCAATGCTTGTTCTTTTCTGCCCAGGCTACCTGGGACCATGTGGTCAATGAAACTGGTTTATTGGGTTTAGGATCAGTTGAAGGACTACGAGTTGTCTTCATTGGAGGGGTTGACAAAACCCTATTAGTGGGAAGCGCACAGAAGGAGCTAGTCATACACTGCGTCAGCAGGATCTTCACATTGACAAAGGACTCATGTCAAAGGTCTGTGATGTGATTGTGTGGAATGGGAGATCTTTGCCAGAGGACCTAGAATGAAGGGTCCAAAATACTCACGTTAGGTTTCGAGTTAGTCACCAGACAAGTGACCTACATAGATCGAGGTCGGGTCAGTTCTCGTAAGGTGAAGATGTATCTGGTGCTTTGTCTTGCAAGGGTAATGAAGCGGTTTCCTATTTGCCAGTACCCTAAATTGATGTGCGAGTTTGGTTTCTCCGACATAGAACTAAAATAAAATCTAGCATGACATGACATGGAACAAACTCTAAATAAACATGTTTACATCAACGTCTAAGGCTTTTTCAAATTCTACTGTACAAGTTTGGCCACTCCATTCCCTTAGTGAATTTCCTTACTTCTTGTTACCAACATTCGCATTTACCCACAAACCTTTCATGAATATGCCACTATTGGCTTAGGCTTGGCAGTCACAGGATCAACATTCTGAAATTTGACCTGCAGAATAATGTACAGGGATGCCCGGCCAAATAATCCGCTAAACCTCCAGCATTGCCTAAGCACACACCTGAGACCCCAATTCACCCAACATTACACGGTGTACTAACTTGACGTTCTCCAAATCTGCCCTTAGGATACATCTACCTCTTCCCCTTTGCAGAACTAGAATTCCCTAGAACAGGACTTATCTGCCAACTTTCTCCTCAAGCTGCATCCTTCCTTCCCTGTGTTTGAAGCATCTATTTCCTGATTTTCCAATCTCACCCCCGGCCCCCCCTCATCAAATCTCTGTTCTCCAGCAGACTGCGGTCTGAATATCTCTGGTGGGAGCACAGTACATCACTCCATGGACAAGCGTAGGAACCCTGATACTGCTTTGGCAGTGATTTGGTGCAGTATAAAAGCAAGCCTATTGACATAGCAATATGATGGCAAACAGTGGCATTTGTTCTGGGCATGCAAGACCATTGCTAACATAGAAGGCTGCATTTGCATCTCCATCTGCATCTGGAATGCATCCGGATACATCGGGCTACACTCGACCCACAAGGCTGGACCTTGACATAGGCTGCAGATGGCTATATGTGGCTGTACATGGGTAATTGATGATGCACCTGTCATTGGGGAGCATTACTGCATCATATGTGGTTGCATCTAGCATGCAGTGGCATCACTTGTACATGTGAGGCTGTTTCTGGGTTGACGATAGGTCATGGCCAGGGGGATCAAAAACCACGTAAAGTTAAGATCTATGATCTAAGGGTGTTTATTATCAGGAAGGGAAAATACAGAATCAGGTTTAACGGAAGCGAACTGGTGGGGATTCACTAACTAACCAAGCACCTCTGTAGGACCGTGGTCCTCCGTCCTTCCCCCTTTCACTCTTAAACTCTGCTTTTCTGGGATTGTAAGTGCACTGCATTTCTACGAAAGCCAAGTAAGCCTTCATGTCCAGCCAAGAGAAAAGTGGGTCAGGATTTCACACTTTGCCTCATAGGCTGTAGCAAAAGCTGATACCACCCCCACTAGTGCCTTGGGTTGTCTGAACATGTGCCAGAGTCTTTAAAGATTTCTTTTGTACCATAGGTTGCTGGGCTTAACCCATTACTAGGGCTGACGGGAACTTCCTGGGCGTGGCTCCTCCACATAACAAGGAGCCACTCCAGGAGCAAGTCAATCCCTCTCTTGCCGCCCCTTTTCCTGGTCCTTGCCTCTTCCTTATGTCTTCCTCAATTCTGGTCTTCACCTGCTCACTCCCCAACTGCATCTCCCTCTTATTCATCTCAGTATTCCACCAAACTCTAAGAGGAAAACCAGAAGGGTGCAGAAGTGGTTTAATTGTTCTTTTTCATGCTCCCGCTCTGGTGTAAATGGGCTGGGCAGCACCTCCCATTTAAGTTTTCTCTTTTTCTGCTGAGGTTTTGACTATCCCTTTTCCTCCGACCTCAATTTGTTTGCTTCCTCCTCCCCTCTCGTGGCCCAGTGATCTTCCTTCTCTCTGCTCCTCCTCATTCTCACTCCTTTTACCCTCTCTCATAGTCTCCCAGACTCCTCCTTAGTGCTCTTCTTCACCTCCTCTCTTCTCTCCTCTAGTCCTCAGCATTTCCCGTCACTTCCTCACTCCTTTTTTAAAAATCTGTTTTTATTTTGCATTTCTTCATCTCACAACCAAACAAAAATGTCAGTGTCAGCAGCACATACAATCAGGCAATAACCACACATTACATTTCCGATGACATAAAGTAAGAAGCTTCACCGTCACAACCTTAACCTTCTAATCCCTCCCCCAACCCATTCCTTGTATATATCAGATACCCCTACCCACATATCTCCCCTCTCTTCAGACCTCAGTGGCAACTTTCCTTTCCCCTTTTCTCCAGTTAAATTCCCTCTCCCCTCCATACCCATCTCATTCTGGGTGTCTGCTTTCTGCATGGCAGTTTCAAGCCTGGAGAGGAAATTAGTTCATTTAGCATTTGACCCCAATCAATCTCTCCTCCCTCCTCTTCTTTCAAATCTCTATTTTTCCCTAAAGTCTCCACCTCTGCTAATCCCCCCGTTGAATGTCTGTTTTCCATTGCTTTAGAATTGGACCCTTCGAGCATTTCCACGATATTGCTATCCTCCTTTTGGCCAGTATCAACAAGAATTGTATTCTTCTCCTCCGTGTCGTATCCTTCTTCCTCCTAGGAACCAATCCCCATAGGCAAATAGACTGTGCCTGTACCTAAGCGCCATGCATCAGAGTGTTTGTCCTGGCCACCACCTCCTCCGTTTAAGTCATGAATATCAGGCAATCCCACACCATATGACAAAACCCAGCTGAGCTCCATCCACACCTTAGACAACAATGAGACAACTCAGATCCACAGCATGGAGCTTCGCCAGGGTTATATACACCCTGTGTAAATAATTAAATTGAACCAATTGCAGTCTAGCATTTCTGGACACCTTTTTCATCTCTTCCCATATTCAAAGCGACCTTTCCCTGTCAGAGATTGCAAAGCCCTCATTCCTTTCCCATTTGCTTTTGAGCACAAGATCCGCCAAAGGTCTCTCCTCCTCAAAGACCCTGTAAGGACGAGAAATCACCCCTTTCCCTCCACTCAGACAAAGCAGGGTCTGTAACACTGGGTACGTACCCGGCTCCTATCGGATATCCTCCCATAAGTCGCCGATTCTCCTCACCACCCTGGCACAGGCAAGAAAAAATCCCCTCTGCATGTCATACTTCCTCGCCCAATGTTAAAAAGTGAGTAGTTTCCCCATCAGCAAAATAAATCACTTAACAACGTGCACCCCTTAGTCCACAATGTCGCAAGGCCCATGACTAAGCGCTGTCAGTATGGTTACATCAAAACCCAAAGGTAAATCTGCACTATACATCCCCTTCATTTTAAATGTAACAAGCAATTTCCTCCAAACTGTGCGTAGGATGTTAAATATACTTGTGTCAACCCTTGTGCTCATTGGATCCTACAGCAATTCAATTTCCTGCCCATGTCTTGGGAGAGTTTGTAGCAAACCTTTCACTCCACTTGCTGGTGAATCGGCCCAACTGGCTGCAAACTGTAATAGAGCTGCAAAAAAGTATAGTTCGAAATCGGGGAGAGCCAGCCCCTCCTCCTGGTGCAACCGCCTGGAGTGTCTTCAGAGATACCCTTCGTCGTCCCATGCCCCAAAGTAATTCCCCAATCTTAACATCCAGTATTTTAAAGAAAATCTGTTTTATCGCAATTTTAAAGACAATCTGCGTTTTCGCAAATGGAATATTGGCAGAGAAATATAGTAATCCAGCTAGAAAAACCATTTTGCATAAAACTATTCTACTCTTCAACGACAATGGCAGTGACCAAAAACCAACATCCCCAATGCCAGTCAACGCCCTGCATGTATTATATACATAT
Source organism: Ambystoma mexicanum (assembly GCF_040938575.1). Lineage (NCBI taxonomy): Eukaryota > Metazoa > Chordata > Amphibia > Caudata > Ambystomatidae > Ambystoma > Ambystoma mexicanum. Next base: position 468,199,171 of record NC_090936.1, on the reverse strand, counting down.
AGCTCTTCTATTTAATGGAATATCTGAATACCCAGATATGTAAAGGATTCCAGTTCCCATTTTATCCCCAAGTCAGGCAGTGCATCTCTATTTCTATCCCTTGGACTTATCGATCTGAAATCTAGATGTCCTTAAATTCTCATAATGATCATGATATTATTTAGCAGATTGTTCACGTATAATAGCACATGATCGCATACAAGGATATACGGTCTCCGATATATTTTTCCTGAAGTATTCGGTCAGAGGTTCCATTGCCGTTATTGGAGAAAAGAAATAATACATTGGGGACACTGGATATCCCTGATTAGTAGACCTCTCCAAAGTCCATCTGAAGGATGCCAGACCCCCTGCTTTAACCATTGCCATCAGACTCTGATATAGCAATCAGAGCCACTGCAAAATACCTGGTCCCAAGCCAAACGCATCCAAAACCTTAACAAGCCAAACCCATTCTAGTGAATCAAACACCTTAACTGCGTCTAGTGAGACCAACACCAGTTGCTTCCTTAATAACCGCACTTGATCCATGATATAGTGCAATCATCATAAATTAATGGAGGTGTTCCTTTCACCCACAAATCCAAATTGGTCTGGGTGTACAAGTCCCAGTGACACTTTAGACAGCCTCATAGCAATGACGTTTCCTAGGATCTTTGTCTCCCCATTTATCAGTGAGATCGGCCAATACGAATCACAATGATTCACATCTTTCTGAGACTTCAATAGAACCGTTATCAGCACTTTGCGCATTGATTCCGTGAGTAACCCTTACTATAAGCCCAATCATAAACCTTATTTAGTTGAGGTACCAGGAGATACGCAAATGTAAAATAAAATCCATTCAGGAAATGATCACTCCCCGGGGGCTTAATCTGTTGCATGGACCGAAAAGCACAGTATTTGCCAACTCCTCTCGAGAAACGTCCTATAATCTCAGCAACTGAACCAAATCCAGCAGGTCAGAGGCCTCCTTATCGGAGTACGTACCGTCTCTTGTATATAACCATTTATAGTACTCTTGAGACACCCCATTAATCTCTGCTTTACAACGTAATTAAGCTACCAGCTTGGTCATAAATCAATGCTCTGGTTGTCCTTGGAAGTTCCTGCCGTTATCAGCCATGCCGGCCACTGACCATCTCTATCCTAATAATCCTTACCCTTACTCTAATAATAATAATGTATGTATATATTTTCTATGCAAAGCATCTTGGATAAAAGTACCATATAAATACCAAGTTATTATTATTATTAAAAAACATGTTATTATTATTCCCCTCTCCTTGGACTAAGTATTGGCTAAATTTAAACTTAAATAGTGCCTCCTGCAGCTCCTAATGATTCTGCAGCGCAATAGAGAGACTATCCCCTACCTGTAATCACCAATCCAGTTCCCCCTTCAGATGTTTAACATTCAGTTCCACTTGATTTAAGGAGATAGTAAACAGTCTCCTCACTCCCACCGATTTTGATATGCAGACCCCCCCATGGTAACTTTAAAGGTTTCCCATATTATCCCTATATCTTCCACCAAAGCTTCATTCATTTGAGGAAAAAAACCCAAAGATAACTCTTCTCTCAATATAGTCCGAAATGTGACATCATCCAAAGCCTCAAATCGTAATCTCCGAAGTGGTATAGCCGGCCTCCCTGTTGACCAGTGAAACACTGTAAGCAGCGGAGCATGATCCGATAGATTTCGTCCGAGGTATTCCGTGTTGGCAATCCAATGAAAGTATTCCCTCACCACAAAAATATAATCTGCTCTGGAAAAAAAGCCACAAACGCATGAATAAGAGGAGTAGCCTTCTTCAACTCCATGAGACCCCCCTCCAGAATTCAACCAAATCCAGGTCAGAAACTACTTTATTCAACAATACCAATGCCATCTGTTTAAATGGGCCACCCCCCTTCCCATCCTATCTATCTGCAGGTTTAGAAGGCAATTAAAATCCCCTCCCCAAATAAAGATTGGACATATGACCACCGGCCATCTTCAACACTGATGTAAAGTATTACTTATTGTCTACATTTGGCGCATGGGAATTTATAATACAAAAAGTCATTCCTTTCAACCTGTTATCAATATCAGGGTCAGTCCCCCTGAGTCTCCCACTTTTTTCTCCTTATGTATCGGAATCCCCTTTTCTATCCATATCAAAACCCCTCTTGCATAGGAGTAAGAGGAACCAAATACCATTCCCCCATTTGCGAGGCAGGTCTTCCAAATCTGGCGCCAGTAGGTGTATTTCCTGCAGCAATGCCACCTCAATCCCATTTTGTCTCACAAATGTCCCCACTTTCATTCTCTTCACACGCTTACCCAGTCCCCGGACATTCCACGTTCCTATTTCCACCTAAGTAGGCCCCATGCTACAACCATAACCCCCATCATCCCCAATCATATGTTACTTTCCAAGTGCAGTCCCCTCTCACCATCATACCCACGTGTTGCAAAAAGATGATATTATATATAACAATCCTTGCAGATCTATCCAACATGCCACCCTTAAACACTCCGACGTCCCACCCCCTCCACCAAGCCTACCCAACATACGTAAGCTAACAAAATAGTGAATCAAACACGGTAGAGTGACCATGCACCTCTGGACCCCAAATACCTGCAACAAATGGCCATCCAGGTCCCACCCTCAATCCCCATCCAGGGACAAGTGGACTGTACGCCTGGGGTAGGTTGTCCAGGTCTCCCAACCACATCATCATAACCCCACCGCACTTTAACAACCCTCTCACTGACCACCTTCCATAAGGAGATTGGACCCATTCATTCCCCATTAATAGGAGTCATCGTACCACAATGGCTTTCACTTTCCTAGAACCACAACCTCCCTCCTGCACACTTCAGCAGTGAACATCCCAGCCCTCTTCTTAAGTCCATGCCTATCACCTCTCCATCTCAGGACCTTGTCAACCCTTACACACACCCGTAGGGCCCAACGTAATCCCCATCGGTCAACCACCCTTATTACTTGATCAAAAGCAGGGGCATCCCCCTTTGGTTACCGGAAATAGCCCCTCCAGCCACCCCACAATCCTCCACTTCCAGCCGTGGTCTGTATAGCCATCTCCAATCAGTTCTCAAGTTCTTTCCTCCGATGCCCTGTCCCCTCTTCTTCAGACCATTCTTCAAGGCTCTAGTCTCCAACCAACTCCACACATCTTGAGCAGATAGAAAATAATGTGCCTTTCCCTCTGCCTGTACTTTCAGTTTTGCAAGGAACAACATCATGTATTTCAAATGTTCTTCTCTCACCCATCGTCTCAGCGCATCTAATGATCTCTGCAGCTTCTGCACTTCCTATGTAAAATCAGGGAATATCAGAATCCTGCCATTGTCCAGTACAAAATGCAAACTGCGTCATGCTTTCTTTAGGATTGCGTCTCTGTCATGAAAATTCAACAGTTTGGCCACAATTGCTCTCGGTGGTGCGACCGTTTTGCCGGTCTCTAAAGCCGCAAAGCCTCCATAATAATTTTTTTCACAAACAACTCTGCATTATGACCGTCTTCTCCTTCCAGCACACCCACCATGTGGATATTGAACCTTCGGGACCCCCCCTCTGCATCTTCCGCTTTGTTCTCCAAGGTTCTCGTAGTTCTTGCTACCCCCTTCACCTGGTTCTGCAATAAGGCCAGCGCATCCTCCACATCACTGACATGTTGTTCCACAACAGTGACTATTTTCATTTATTTTATTTGTAAAGCACAACCTTCACCAACAGGAGAGAATAGAAGCAGCAAAGAGAGAAAGAAAAAGAAAAGCTAGAATAGAAGAGCCTTCAAGGAGCAACGAAACCAGAAACGATCCTGTGTTGCGCATAGGTTCAATCAAAGAGCAGGTATTGTACAAAAAGACTATCTAAACGGCCGCATGAACAAAAGGTTCTACAAATGCTACCACCAAAGGTTCAAACAGCAAAAGTTCGAACCTTTGGTGGTAGCATTGCAGGTAAGTAAAAAGAAAACTGTGTCTTATAGTGAGCAGGGTTGGTGCGGGGGACAACCCTGCAGCACACCCGTGAAAAAAAAACGAAGACAAAAATGGGGGCTGCGGAGGTGTCCCCCCGCAACATCCCGCTCCCCAACATCCCGGAAACCCCTGCAGCCCCCGTAAAAGAATAAAAAAAGCACCCTGCAGCGCCATTTCCCCGATCACGGAAGTGAAAGGGAACTGGCGCCGCAAGGACTCAGCGTGAAGAAAAAGGTAAGTGGGGTTTGTTTATGTTGGGGGTGTGGGTGGGGGTGTGTTGAGGGTGTGGATGGGGGGTGTCATGGGTGTGTTGTTGGTGTGGGTATGTACATGTGTTCGCATGAGAAAGGTGCAAACTTTTGGTGGTTCGCACATTTCTCATGCGAACTTTCCGGCCGCAGTAATATCAGCCGCGGTCGGATCACGTAGATCCGAAGAGCATTCCATAATCTGGCAGCTCCTACCAAAAAGGTGCGGACACCAGATCTGGAACGAAGAAAATTAGGAACCTGAAGGAGCAGCAAAGAGGCAGAATGGAGAGAACGGGCGGAGACGTAATGAGAGAACTTTCCCTGCAGACACTCCGGGCCAGTGCCGTAGAAAGTCTGCTGCACAATGCACAGCACTTTAAATTCTACGCGTTTAGCTACAGGGAGCCAGTGTAATGAGGCTAAAATGGGGGAAGTGGACGCTTGAAAGGGAGTCCTCATTACTAGTCTAGCCGCAGAGTTTTGTAGAACTTGTAGCGGAGGAAGTAACTAAGAAGGCTGGGCCAGGTACAGAGCATTGCAATAGTGCAGAGAGCCTGCAATCATAGAAGATACCACTATTGCACGAAGGTGCTCAGGAAGACAAGGAAGCACTTTACGTAAAACCTTGAGTTTAAAATAAACAGACTGGCAGACAGGGCCAACCTGAGGCTGAAAAGGACAATGAGGAACATAATTTGATGCTGAGGTTCTTGTCTACCTTCACACTTCTTCCTCAAATCTGCAAGTACCAGGGATACATCCACTACCATCCCTTGGGCTTTACCCTCCAGAGATATTTTTTATTTGTGAATTGCTGCCATGGGATCGTCCATTGTGACACCTTCTGCTGCCTTGGGCCCTGCACCTCCTCCACCATCCTCCGCTGCTTCATGTCTGCTATGTTTCTTGTTGGCACCCACATACTGTTCCATTTTCTGCTGTCCTTTAACCATATTGACCCTCCAATGTCAGTGGCCACCTGGCAAGGTGACTGAACAGCAGCGATCCTCCCACACTCTCCCGGGACTGTAAGCTGGGCCCGCTACCCGTCTTATCCAGAAAAGGCTCTCATGGATTTATGCTCCCTGGGGTGAAGGGTATGTGGCCTGAGCCTGCTCCTACTCGATGACTCCTGTCCAAACACTGGTCATCTATTCCCCCAATGTCCTCCTTAGTGGCTCACATCCTGTCCAGTGCCTTACGAGTTCCTTCAATACCCTCCAGGGCCATTCACCTATGTTCTCCCTTGTCGCTCAGCAGCCTGGTCTGCTTACAGCGACGGGCTTCCCTCCTTAATCGCGCCAGGTGGCCTCTCATCTGTGTCTCCTTCAGGCAGCACTGCTCGGATAACAACCAGCCGCAGACAGACAGGCCGTTCCCACAGATGTCATGATGGCGACTATCTCCTTCTCAGGCGATCATCACCTCTGTCCCACCACCAGACACAAAATGGCGGTCGGCTCCAGTGTCAGGAGATCTCTGCTCCTATGCCGTTTCTAGCCATTCTTTGTAGTCTCCAACGTCCTCCCACCGTGGTCAGGCAGATATTTTAGCTATGCTACATCAAATTTCAGCAGTTTACTGAGGATATTAAAAGGATAGCCGACGGTAGCCACGGAACCCTCTCTCCTCACATCCTCACAGAATGGCTCCTGGCCATGCACCCCAACTTCTTTGCTCCTTGAATGTCTCTCTTCCTTTTCTCTCAATGCTAATTCACCTTTTCTCCCTTCCTACTGCCCTCCTCTGCCTCCACTACCCTCTGCACCATTCCTCTATCACACCGCCACACACTGCGGTTCACCTCATGCTCCCAACTCCTCTCTCCGAATCCACACTTTCCCCGAGTACATTTAAACTTATTCAGGAAATCGCACAAAGTACCTAGTTTCTTGAGAGTTTTGAGGTGACTTAACTTGTGTGGTAATTAGCTTGCGTTGGATAAACCTACACAACTGCCACCTGGTAGAAAGCCTGAGCGCAGCCCTCCACCCCTGCCAGTTATTGCTTGCTGGGAGGGCACCATCACATTTGCACAGGGCCCCACATACGCCGTAAGAGTTGGTTGGCAACGATTCTCTCGCTTGCACAGGACTCCACAAACTCTAGTAGAGTTGCCTTTGGAAGGCTTCTCACAACCACTCAAGGCAGGTTTTCTAGGATGCATGTGAAGCACAGTTGTCGCCTTTGTCTTTGTTGAAAGGAGTCTTCTGCGTTCGCGTTCTTGGCTCTGTGGGCAGCCACCATATCAGGATTGCAGCCCATCTGGGCTTGATTAACTATGCTTTTCTCCAAGATATTTTCTTTTCAGTACTAAAAACAAGTCTTTTCTGATAAGTTTATGGAGTCTTCTTCAGAAAAGAAATAACAGGTCTTCCAGGATATGTGACTTCCTTCCCAGTGTGAACTACAAAGCCTCTCTGTTATGTACCTGGGAATTCTTAACATCATGGCAATGGGCTAATTGGTAAGCAGGGTAGTTTACCAGGGTTGCGTTCCCAACCTATTGAAAGGGGTTCCCTGCCCTACTCTGAAAGTTCCTGGGTAATCAGAAGATTGATGATTAAAGGTTGTGGATTCGAATGAGATGCTGTGCGCTCCTGATCACTTCTAAAATGTATGAGAAAATTAACAATAGAGCTAGCCGGAAGCGTTCGCTCCAAAAAAAAACAGCTCATCCACCAGGAGTTGGCAAACGTTAAACTATCTAAATTAAAGGTGGTGGGTAGGGCTCACACGCTCACATCAACATAACCCGTGACCAGTTGTAGAAATGCTATCTATATGTATACTTCCATAAATGCAGGGACTGATCTATTGATAACACAGATTTATTGGATCGTTCATCAGCCTTCCCAGTGCGAACTACACAGCCTCTCTGTTATGCACCTGGGATTTCTTATCATGGCAAGGGGCTAATTGGCAAGCTGGGTAGTTTACCAGGGTTGGGTCCCCAACCTATTGAAAGGGGTTCCCTGCCCTACTCTGACAGTTCCTGGGTAATCAGAAGATTGCCTGGTGATCCTTGTTCATGGGTCTCCTCATCGAGTACCCGGACTACTCTAGTTCCTGCCGTTGGTCTCGCTTGGAGACACTCTCATGGTTTGTCACCTTCTTACCAAGCACATATGGCTGGTGAGGGACTGGGGACTAGAGGGGACCCGCCGTATTTCACCTCGGTGGCCTGCATCGCAGAGTGGCTGGCAGGTCCCATTCCCCATGGTCACCCCAATCTCATCAACTTGCCCTCATATAGGACTTCATCACAAATCGCTGCATCTGGGCATATGATACTGAACTTTGCAATAAATGAAAGGCAGCCCCATTGACTTTTTCAATGACAGTATTCATTTTGTTCTTACTACATGCATTTTAAATATGACTTTCTTAATTTTGTGTACCTATAAGAAAGGTGGACACACCAATAATGGCGTTCTTCATTTCAGTCCATGTTTCTGCCAGTACACCGCATATCTCTGCCCTATGTGCCTTCAATTATGTTCTCAGAATTGCAGAAAAAAACTCGTTCCCTCCCCGACCCTTGGTAAACCAGGTACAGAAGATTGACTCTTACTGTCTAACACTGGCTTCTTACACCAGTGAAATCCTAAAGGCTGAAAGCCTTCTCACTAGACTCCCCCAGGGACTACCCAACTATCCAGTGGTTGGTGTTTTAATGGGTTGGAAGGTGCCTTGCCATTACACTGTTTGACTGAGGCTTTTTCTATCATGCCCTTTCTCACCTCTTCCTTTCTACTCTTACTGTTTACTCCCTGCACCTCACACCTCCCACCAGTCATCGGTCTCTTCGAGGTTTCACTGCCTCCACCCTTGTACGTTATTCCTCCCCTCCATACTACTTCTGCCTGCTCCACACTACTGCTCCCCCCTCCACACTACTTGTTATTCAGTCACCATCCTTTCATCCAATATTAATTTGCATCACACTCACTCCTTACACTAGTCTTTCTAAACACTTGGCACACAAACACGCAGACTCACACTGCCATACCACTTTCACACTCTAACCAATACCTGATCTACTCCACAAATCGCCTTCACAGTCCAATGCTCCTTCCTCCCTCCTGCTGGTCTCTAAGCCATACTCGGTATCCAGTCTTTCCATCAAAATCTTTTCCAACAAAACGTTTTCTATCGAAACGTATCCATCGAAAAAATATGCTTTGAATGGATATATGTGTGGGGTAAAGGGTTCATTTTCGTTGTGGTGGGTTTTTAAGGGCAAAAACGGGTGGTTGGGGGTACCCCCATAAAAAACCCACAAAAATTGCATTCGATGCAAACATTTTCAATGGATAATTTTCGATGTAAAAACTTTCGTTTGGAAAGACCATAAACCGTCATCCTCCACCTCCAACCTCACCCAAATCACCCACACTTCCCCTCCCGGTTTTTACACCCTTCCCCTGTCCGGGATTAGGGCCCTTTCCTAACCCCGTCTTTTCTACCCAGAGAGTGTGTATAAAGTGCCACCTTTAATAGGGGGCTACGCCTCACCCATTCTTTCAGCATGGGTTCGCCGCATGACAGATAACGGGCCGGGAACGCAAGAGTTCGTGTTCCAGGACTCTGTTCCACCCAGTCCTTTCGGGGGCCGGGGGCATGGCTCCCCTTTAGGTCCCTTGAGTTCAAAGGGGGCCTATTGTTGCATGGGTTAGCCTGGCTGCTTGGCAGCCCTGCAAGGCATTTGGATCTGTTGTGTCCAAAAGTGGCTTTATCGCTACTTGTTGCTGTGTATCCCAGTTTTCGATGGGTACTTCACTCGGATTCTCTCCCTTCCAGTCCTCGGGGATGGTTTGGCTGTTCGGCTCTCTCTCTCTCCTTGGCTCCAAGTACGGCGGTGTGCGATGCCAGCTCTGTACTGCAGCTCTCCCTCTGTGGGGCAAAACTCTTCAAAAGTGTGGCAATAGTTTGGGTCTCTCTTCTGCTTCTGATCTTGAAGTTCTGAAATACTGGCAAGTTTGTGATCTTGCAGAGATCAGTGGTCTGCACTGAAACATACTGCCACAAGCGGGGGTGGGGGGTTCCAGCCATGAATTTGCACCCTGAACAGTTTTATCCTTAATGGGAAAACTGCATCTGGATTTATCCCTGCACCTCCCACATCCCCTGGAGAAGAGCTCTCAACCCCCTTTGACAAAGCCCAGGACTTGGCATCGTCACACTGTGCCCTGTGGTGTGTCATTTTTCAAACTCTGGGTACAATATCCTATAAAGTGGGCAAGCTCTAACAAGCTACCCGAGGGAATCGTTATGAGGCATGCTTCAGACATCTGCCAAAGGTTCAAGAAACTAACTAGTACATTGGACAAAATGGACAGCATGTCCAAATTTTCTATTGACTTTGGGTTGCTGTGCCAGTTCTAATACTAACAAACAAACCATTTTATGAAAAATAAAATAGGAGACCACAGAACAGCAAAATAGTATATTTGGATGTTGAGCCTGAGGAAACACTCTTCCATCGATCCTCCTCACATAAGTAACATTGTAGTCCGCTTCTAGGGGACTGGTATTATTACTACCATTGCCTGTCACTTCATGATCTTGCCAGTCGCCCAGACAGCCCTGCCAGCAGTACAGTAAGCACCACCTTCTACTTCGAGCGAGAAAGGGTCTGGCAACAGAGATGCCTTCTACTTAATCTTCTACCCCTCAGTTCCAAATCTTTGCTGTTTCTTCAGGTTGTAGGGAAATAATCTACATGTGTCGGTAGATCGTTTTTCCAATCTATACATCCCTCCCCCTTTCCCCCAATCAGAAATACTCAGGCTCTCCTCGCTCCCCTACAAAACACAAACAAGTGGATGTTCATGATCTAGAGATGTACAGCTGGGATGAAATATGAACACGTTATTTATACGAGTTAAGTAAGCCAAAGCATCACACAAATTTCGCTGGTTCTATGTTATTTCATCGAAAGTAATTTTTACGACTGCCTTTTTTACGAGTACACAATTACGAAAAACGTCATCTACATTTTTTGGGGGGGTTTCCCACACCTATTTTTAACTATTCCCGACTACCCAACCCCTTATCTGCCTTTTCCCCTCCCCCAAAATTTTGATGACCTTTTTCGTAATTCTTTACTCGTAAAAAAAGGCAGTCGTAAAAATGACTGTTGATGAAACGACGCTATACCATTTTGCAGTGGGGAATTAGGATAGGATAGCACGTGCACTCAGGCCAAGTGACAAGAATTATGGAAATTGGTAAAACCTTTCACTTTGCAAATGCCTAAATGGGCTGGACACCTAACTGGCATTTAAAGGCTGAAGCCATTCCACCGGGAGATGCCCAGAGTTTTTAGCAAATAATAAAAAAGGCACATCGAACCTGCTGCTATCTCCTGCTATTAATGTGGGCGTAACAAAAACCAGTTATAGACCAATGTGTGTGCCTTGCTATTGCCCTTTTCCAGATGCCCCACAGTTGTGCCGTTATGCCTGGCAAAATGATGGCACAAGAAAGAATCGTCTGAAAGAGAATCCTTTCAACCTCTGTGCTGGACCTGTATTTTTGCAGTGCAGAGGTCAGGAAGCCAAGTTATATAAAAAAATATAAGAATTCAGCGACAGTAGGAGGTGTGCGATTTTTATGGCTATATGAAAGACCAAACAGCAGCTGGCATCAATTCAACTACTGCTGGACTGAAACTGGGCAACATCATCTTAAGTGTAGCTGGGGCCCCTGAAAAATAAGACATGGGGTTTGCCCAGGCACCAGAACCTCCAAGTTTACATTGTGTGAGTTTCAAGCTAAGAGTAGGCGAACTACCAGACAACAGGAAGTATGCATTGGTCAATGTTGTTGGAAGGTTTGGTGAGCCAGGTCTGTCAAGGGTGCCTTTATTTTTAATGGAAGGCGGGGACTTTCTCTTTTAAGTTGAATGTCAACACCCTGCTAGGACTGTGCACTAGCGTCCAAAGACTGCCTGGACTTGCATCTGCTCTAATGCAGTTTCCTCTCTTCCTATGCCTGGAATGAAGGGATTGGTAGAAAGTGGGATCTTCACTGCAGGCCCGCAGTTTACTGAGAAGCATGGATCTGTCCTGGGAAGGAGACGGGACACCCTGTACAGCCTCTAATTAGGTTGCCAAGCACCTGGGTTGGGTTCATTGTCAATTGATTACATTCTTTACCACTCACTGCCAGCATGTCCTTCAGGTTGGTTACAAAATATGCCTTCTCGGCCTATTGCAAAGAAGGAAGGGAACACGGGGCATCTGCTCGTCACAGTCTCCACTACAACAAAACAAACCACACATAGCCTCACACAACCGCATATGACGTTTACCAACCGAAAAACACACCTAAGTGCAGCAAACGGTGTAAACCGAACTAAAGCTGCCAACAGCACATCACAGCTCTCTTGCCCTTTTCTCCGCTCAGTCCCACTAACCTTCTCTCACACGTCTGCCAGAGTGCCAGGGGACCACACAGGTGGTGATAGATAGTGCACAGTATAAATAACCTTTAACATAAAATCGAAAAACATGACAGTGGCAAGTCCATCATCTGTGCCAGAACCTCCCATGCTATGAGACTGACATCAGAAATAGGCATGAAAGAACAAGTTACTCTGCAGAGGCCATTATAGATCACCCCTCTCTCTATGGCTCTGATTGAATCAGAGCATCCAAAGGCCTGCATGGAAGCCTTGAGCGAACTGGTGACCAAAGCAGACGTAACCATGCCAACCTCCCGGCATCCTATTCCCTACTGTACAAACTCTCATCAGGAGTTAAGAGACAGAGGGAAGCAGCCACCTACCTCCAGTGCGGCAGCGTCTGGAATATCCGAGCGGTTCTCTTAGCGCCATGGTGGAAGGGAATCTTTATCAAAGGAGATCTGCAACCAGATGCCTGACCCTTCCTAGAATTTAGGACATGCCATCCTGCCTGCAGCTTTAAGGAGCAACCTCTTGCATCACTGAACGGGCACAGTTTCAGTACCTTTTAAGAGGTTCAAGCGGAGTTAGGCCAGGAGAAAGGTTGTTTTGATGGGCACAGTGTCATTTCAATGTATTTAAGAAACAGTTAGCCTATCATATGGAATGGAAGACTGTACAGAGGCCCCTCACGTTAGTCAAAGAGTAGTTAAGCCTGAAGCTCTCAAATACTGTCGGACGCCGTGTAGTGCTTTAATGCTTGACCACTAATGCTGAACTCTACCTCCAGCAACATAAAGCAGCCATAATTGAGCATTGCGTACACTGGGAGGCAGTCATGCCGGTCTTACCACAGTCACCATCCTGAGGCCTGCCATCAGATGGCCTGCCCTTCTGTGGCATACCAGGGCACCCTTCATGCCTGCACTACCACACTTGCCCGCTCCACCAGACCTGCAATACAGGTTGCCACGGATTCACACCTAGAGTGGGCACTTAGACCGATGGCATAGCAGACAGTAGGGAGGACTCCTCCCCTCATAAGGGCAATGCACCTGATCATTGTATTTAAATGATTACTTAATCGAACCTTTCCTTGGTAGGTGTATATTCACTGCACTGTGAGTGCTTATTTTAAGTGAAATGACGTGGGTTATTGGATTGTCTTGTCTTCTAATTCATGTGGTTTAAGGTTCGAGGGACTCGGATGTTTGACTTTCTGATTTTGTTTCCCTGTGCCCATCCTAACTGGAGGGCACCTTGCACAATGGGAGAGGCACACCCACCCACTTAGTCACAAACTATAGCGGGTTGTATTCCCAAAAATGTTTCCTTCGTTCACAGCGGGCAATTCCATGCCACATGATCCTCTCTGGGCCACTAGCATCAGAAAGGGCCATTGGCTCCGGCTTAGTGCACACCCAGAACTCTGACAGCAGAAAAGCAAGCATGCCAGCCAGGGGCCTGTGCTTGGGATGGGGGAGAAAGCGGAGCATAAGACCTCGCGAATAGGACACCTACACTCACCATGGAAATGCGTGGTATAGCATGGCAAACAGGAGGCATGTTTATTCTGTAAAACTGTAGCAAAATGATTTCAGGAACATAACTAGGATGGAATTTACAAAAGAGACGTGTGGAAATGTAAACAGCGACAGCCTTGAATCTTGGATTCAGTAGCAGCCAATAGAAATATGTAGGACAGGTCTTGCTCTTAAGGCCAGGAGTATGTGTACAAAAATACCAAAAAGGTAGCAGGCGCCCCTCTCTTGAAAGAACACGGCATGATAACCTGTTCAGTGGTTTTTAACCACTTTGAGAGTTCGCAGCCATCTGCTTTTTGCTCACTGTACCTTTCACAGGTGGGAAATATCCATTTGCATATTTGAGCACAGTTAGCAGGGAGTCCACTTCTGGAAATATTTGCAAGGAACTTGGGGTTGGTCACCCTGAGTTACCTGGGGGCAACCAGACGTGGACTCCCTGCTCACTGTGCTCAGAGAGGCAAAGCTTCACCTCACTGATGAGGCCCAACAAGGCTGAAACACGTGTATGGGGTTGCTGTCGGTACTCTTGTTCAAAGAGGAATTGCCAGAGCATTTCGGTGCTGGACTGCCCATGTGGGCGGGACAAAGACTGATATGCAAATGGCTATTTCCCATCTGTGAAAGGTACAGTGAGCAAAAAGCGTGTGCTGCAAACTCTCACCTCAGAACAGGTTATCATGCCATTTTCTCTCTGGAGAGGAGCGCCTGCTACCTTTTTTGAAATATGTGTACAGAAGAACCTTTTAACATATGTACTGCTGTCTCCCTACACCAAGCATTGATTGTTCAGGAGCCATGGTAAGAGTGGAGCAGGGCTACCAGAGAAAGGTCACAGAATCACAACTGCACCTGCAATGAGCACCTCTAGATGACAGACTCAGGTTCAGAAGAGAGGAGGAGTTGAAATGGGAAGACATTTAGTGCTTCTTAGTTGGATTCTAATGATTGTATCTGGATTGTTTTTAGATGAACCTCAGAAGTGCACTCTAATTTATTAACATGCCTTACAGTAACAACATTAAAGTCTACGGGTATCTTGTTGAGACCCGCTTACAATTCCACCTCTACCCTTCACGAGTCCTGCACGTGTGGCCCTACGTGGTCTGCGTTCACTCATTAACAGTGGTACCGGTGGGGTGATGGGCGGAGAAGCATCGTGTAGCACCTACAGCTCCAAGGACGGGGCTGCTGAGTGGCCAGTCAGTGCAGGCACTCCGCTTTCTGGACAACATTGCCAACCCCTGCAGCATATTTCCCCCAGTCAGGCAGACTCATGTAGAATGACCCCCCGAAGCAAGATGGCCAGCACTCCACTGTTACTGCCTGCCCAATCCAAGATGGGATTGCATACCCCTGGTACCTGGCGTTTGGATACTGGGGCTTCCGTCTGCAGCACACAGGATACAATAGGATGCTGCATGGTGGTATCTGGTATTTCCATCGAATTCCTATCCATCGAATGTTTATCCATCGAAATGTATTCACCGAATTGCTTTTCCATCGAAAAGCATATTAATTGAATACATTTTAATGGATACTTTCAAAGGATAATTAGGGTTAGGCTTAGATTTAGGGTTAGGGTTGGGGCTAGGGTTAGGGTTGGGGCTAGGGTTATATTAAAGGTTAGTTTAGGGGTTAGATTAAGGGTTAGATTAAGGGTTAGATTAAGGGTTAGGGATGGTTTAGGCTTAGGGTTGGAGTTAGGGTTGGGTTGCACCATTTAACAGTTTAACACCATAAATAAATGCATCATGCATCGAAATGCCTTTTTTTACATTTAAAAGTACATATACATTGAAACTTGCCCATTCCTATATTTGATGGATAAGTTTTGATGGATATGAATGTAAACGATAGAATTTCGATGCATTTATTTTCGTTGGATTTCAGTCGATGGTGCACTCAGCATCTCAACACATTGGGGGTCCTTTCTCTTCATCTTTTTTACTCTTAGCCTGATTAGCCCAGTGTTTCTCATTCTTTATGCTTTTATTTGCTCCAGTTCTATGTGAGATTCCTTTCAATCATTGTATGCGATGCATTGGCAGACCCTTGGTCAGTCCCCTCATAATGTGCGGAACACCAGCAGAGATGTAGTTTGAGTTCCACTATGTATTTTTTTATCTCTTAAACCGCTCACTCTTTAGCCCACTACATGGTTGAATGGTGAGAAAGTGTCCGCAGGGAATGACCGACCCTACCATCTCTCTGCTAAAAGGGTCAAAGCACGTTCTGTTGGTCCAGTCGTTGACAATGTATCACAGGCGGGCCCCTGTAGAACTTATTATCATGCACAAAATATGCAAACTGAAGCCTTTACCATTTGCCATTCTGCCAGTGCATCAAGAGAAGGCAGTTTCACTTACCATGGAGCCCATGTCCCAGGTGAGGCGTTATGTCACTTGCGGTTCTGTCTCTTCCGCACACTTCCGGCATTAGATCACTTAGCACTCAGTGTGTACTTCCAGGATAAGGCAATGTCAGTATCATGTCCCATCCCAGCTCTACCTCACAGATGAAGCACGGCCGCTTACCACTCAATATGTGACCTCACAGAGGAGGGCTTGGTGTTTCCATTTCTACCCATAATTAAGGCACGTTATCCTCTAGGTCATTGTTATGCGTGAAGTGGTGAATTTTCACATGTTAGTTAGTGTCACTAGGTCAACAAAGGACGTATTTAAAGCAATAGAGGTACACTTACCAGATGACCCATAGTTGCAAGGTTGTCCGTAAGTATTTGCTGTGCAAGACATCAAGCAATGACCCCTTTTGATCCTAAAATGAAAGTGAGAAAGGCTCATGGTTAGAATGATGTGTTCTATAGTACAGCGCCTCCCAACCATCGCACGTATAGAGGAACAGTTTAAATACATGCTCATTTTAAAAAGTGGCATATTACATACATATATATATATATATATATATATATAGCTCCATCAAGTGACCTTAGCTACATGTAGTATAGAAAAGAATGCTTTTAGTTATAAAAAAGATTCAGACGAGTTATGTTATGTTACTTTGCATTTATATAGCGCCTTATGTACCATTGGTATGATCTCAAGGCGCTGGTAGGTTGAGCGCCCTCGGGAACTGTAGTTGAAGTCAGAAGAGAGAGAGAGTCTCAAAAGGTGCGTGTGTGCACTGGATATGTGTGCAGCAGGTGTGGCACTCGTATGATAGCTGCTTCTTAGCGGTAGGTGTGGCGTTGGGAGATCAGGAGAATGTGTTCGTTCTGGCAAGGTGATACCAGACTGATTCTGGCTGCGTTCGGCCTGAGGAGAACGCCTAGGCTGGCGGGTGTGCAGCCAGCTGTGTTTAGTTAGGATGATGGGGAGTATGTGTTCGTTCTGGCAGGGTGATACCAGACTGATTCTGGCTGCGTTCGGCCTGAGGAGAACGCCTAGGCTGGCGGGTGTGCAGCCAGGTGTGTTTAGTTAGGATGATGGGGAGTATGTGGGCGTTCTGGCAGGGTGATACCAGACTGATTCTGGCTGCGTTCGGCCTGAGGAGAACGCCTAGGCTGGCGGGTGTGCAGCCAGCTGTGTTTAGTTAGGATGATGGGGAGTATGTGGGCGTTCTGGCAGGGTGATACCAGACTGATTCTGGCTGCGTTCGGCCTGAGGAGAACGCCTAGGCTGGCGGGTGTGCAGCCAGCTGTGTTTAGTTAGGATGATGGGGAGTATGTGTTCGTTCTGGCAGGGTGATACCAGACTGATTCTGGCTGCGTTCGGCCTGAGGAGAACGCCTAGGCTGGCGGGTGTGCAGCCAGCTGTGTTTAGTTAGGATGATGTGGAGTATGTGGCAGGTGTTGGTATGAGGACAGCTATACCGAATTTGTCATTCCGGGTTTTATTCCAATAAAACCCAGAATTTGAGACTCATTTGAAAACAGGAATAAGGGGTGCTTTACAATAGGATCACAGTCTATTGAAGAAATCCCCACAACACAAGGGAGTAAATCGGGTATATTGCATAGGACGTTTTGGAACAGCCATCCTACTTCCATTAGACAGCGCCCCCTATCCCTGCACTTCAGAACTGTATTATTTGTATTTTTATTATCATCTGGGGGTAAGTATTGAGAACTGCTGTCCAGTCTCTTTAAACAACGCCTCTCTGAACATGTAACTTGCCTACCCAAAGTGTGCACTTGCTTCTTTGCTTTTGTGCAGCACTGTTGATTGTGAGCTGGGTTCACAATCTATAGTTCTCTGCACTATACATAAAATGTAATCAACAAGACAGAAGCAGGTTTGATGGCGTAGAATCTAAGGGTAGTCGCACAGAAAGTAAAGCATCCATCAGTTCAACCTATCCAGTCAAATACAGTCAGCACTGTACTGCACGGCAGCGATACCTAGAGTCGTCCTGCTAGGCAGCTGTGCATGGGCCTTTTTTGTTGTTGTTGCTGCTCTTCATTATTTACTTTGTTGCATGGTCTTCATTCACTCACGCAGTGCAACATGGGTCGCTTTAGATTCTCATCGGATACCACGTATAGAACATTTACAGTTTTCATTTGTATTCTGCTGACTGGATGTAGCTTTGCGGACGTTTCATGGAGAGGATTCACAAATGGTATAAATTGCAAACATATTTCACTGCTCCAAACAGACCATTAAAATAAAAGAATGAATGGGAAATGGGAATAGAGAGGGAATGAAATTGATGTTGGACTTGGGTACAGGGGGAAGTAAATGTTTTAAGTGGCAATAAGAGCAAAGCAAACAGGAAAGGACAGAGGAAAAGATGTTCATTGAACAAAGAAATTAAGTGAGTAACTGATGGGACAGATGGCCGGAAAAAGGGTTTTATTAACAAAATCAAGGAGGCATGGACGGTTCTTGGTGAAGGAGTTAGAATAGGTAAACAAAAAGGGGTGTGGGGAAGTGCTACTAGGGTCGTCCCTATCTCTGACCTCCCTTGGGATTCCCACCCTAGCCCAGGTGCCCGGAACACCAGGTTACTGCTATTTCTCAATAAATCCCTACTGTCTCAGGCTTATCTGAAATATAGATTGCTTCCTTAAGTGCAGGCTACCTAGCTCCCTCAGGGATCTTCTACTTAACCAAACACGAGCGATGGTTAGTGCTGATCAGTGGGGTATGTGTGCCGCCTGATCTTAAGGTCCCCACTAGCTCCCTCAGGTTAGTGCTGATCAGTGGGGTATGTGTGCCGCCTGATCTTAAGGCCCCGTACTAGCTCCCTCAGGGATCTTCTACTTAACCAAACACGAGCGATGGTTAGCGCTGATCAGTGGGGTATGTGTGCCGTCTGATCTTAAGGCCCCGTACTAACTCCCTCAGGGATCTTCTACTTAACCAAACACAAGCGATGGTTAGTGCTGATCAGTGGGGTATGTGTGCCGCCTGATCTTAAGGTCCCGTACTAGCTCCCTCAGGTTAGTGCTGATCAGTGGGGTATGTGTGCCGCCTGATCTTAAGGCCCCGTACTAGCTCCCTCAGGGATCTTCTACTTAACCAAACACGAGCGATGGTTAGTGCTGATCAGTGGGGTATGTGTGCCGCCTGATCTTAAGGTCCCGTACTAGCTCCCTCAGGTTAGTGCTGATCAGTGGGGTATGTGTGCCGCCTGATCTTAAGGCCCCGTACTAGCTCCCTCAGGGATCTTCTACTTAACCAAACACGAGCGATGGTTAGTGCTGATCAGTGGGGTATGTGTGCCGCCTGATCTTAAGGCCCCGTACTAGCTCCCTCAGGGATCTTCTACTTAACCAAACACGAGCGATGGTTAGTGCTGATCAGTGGGGTATGTGTGCCGCCTGATCTTAAGGTCCCGTACTAGCTCCTCTTGCTACTCTACTACACTGCCCAAACTTCCTCCTCTGTCCAACTCCACCCACCTGCTCGCCTCCCAAGTTCTTCTCCTCTGTGTCTCTGATGTTTCTCTCCCCTCCTCCTGCCTCCACCCTTGGATATGTGCTCTCCTCCTGCTTCCCCACTCTACTACAACCACCGCTCCTCCTACCACTACCATCCCCACTGCAATACTCTTCCTCCTACACTCCACCACTTCGCGCCTTGAAACACCTGTGTAAGGCACATTACAATTGCCATATCATATCATACAACCTCCTCTTCACGATAGCACTACTGTGCCTGCTCTTCACACTACTACTACTTTTATCACTCTCACTGCTACTACACTATCTTCTGCACTCTACCACGACTCCTGCTACTACTGTTCTCCGTTACCCCCTCTCACTACTACTACTCTACCTACTACTCTCCTGCTACTCTCGCCACCAAACTCAGGGATACGGTGCCCTGCTCAACTTTCCACTGCTCCCACTCTCACTACTCTCCCCACTTATTTACTAAACCCTATTCCTTGCACCCCACCTCTACACCCCTCTCCACACTTTGTAACACTCACTCCCCTTCACTAACTACTACTACCACCACACTAGTCTACCGCTATCTCCCACACTCGACCATCTCTCCCCCTCTCACACCTTCAATACACCTCCCTCTCCAATTCCTATTCTACCCTGCACACCAATGATACTACTCTCTCTCAAATACCTCACCTTTTCAAAATCTGCCACTCCAGCACTCGTCTCGGCTCTGCCCTCCAACTCCAACTACAACCTCAACCGTACAACCCTGCCCCTTGTGCGGTCTCCTTTCATACTGCGAGGCTGGTGCTTAAGTACATTCCTCCCTTCCCCATTGGCTGTAGCGCTCAGCTGACTCCTTACACCAATCAATGCCTGCCTCACCCCTCACCCCCTGGAGGTGAGCTACACAGCTGGGAAGCTTAAATATCCTCTAAGCCCCTGCCCCCTTTTCCAGCACGCAGAGGCGTTGCTAGGGGGGGGCTAAGGGGGCTATAGCCCCTGGTCTTTTGGTTGTAGCCCCGGATAGAATCTCAGGAGCTACAACCAAAAGGCTAGCTAGCCCCCAGTCCCAACAGTTCCGACATCAGCGTAGCCCCGGGTCTTTTCCAGACCTAGCAACACCCCTGCCAGCACGGTTTTTACAACAGTCTTTGGTGTTTCTCTGATATGCTGAATGGCTGGAGCATTATTTTTCTGTTGGCATGGTGAGATTGCCACTTCTCTGTAGCGCTGGATGCTGTTGGATTGCTGTGCCGGTTTAATCAGCATGAATGGCTGCATTTCCAGTTTTGAGTTTGTTTTGCTCGGTTTCTGGTTTTCCTGGCTGCCTGTAAGGGAATTTTGGGAGTCATGGTTCTGAAACAGAAAAGAAAGCAGTGGCCAGCAACTGTTTGGAGAGGCATTGAAACACAAAGAGTGGTATCAGGGTTGACGTTTCTGGCACATGGGGGAGCATTTTTGGGGGACTAAGGACCCCCCAATTTCCACTTCAACTGTCTGGTGCAGGGCTAGTTCTGACACTTGCTTTAATATGCTTTCTGCACCAGGATTAGAAGGGACTCTCCCTACCCCCCACCCCATTTTGACCCTAACCCTGTCACACTGGCCATCCCCACTCCCCCTCCACCACCATTGTGATCTCTTTTCACAAAGGTGAAGATGGGGGCTTTGCAAAACATCAAACATGCAAATGCTGTTTACTTGTAACCAAATATGTTATGCCCAAATCGTAATAATTCGCTAAAATAGTAATTCACTAAATGCATGTATGCAGTGCACTCATAGGTGTACTGCACACATTCAGAAGTACCGTACCACCTGCAGACAGCTGAATCCAGCCAGCAGTACTGCAAAGGATCAGACATGCCAGCAAAGAGACCGAATGACAGTCTTGGACAGAGACACAGAGCACCGCGTAGAAAAGAAACACCAACAATGTAAGGAACAGGTGCTGGCAGACAGGCACATGATGCAAAAGTCATATTCCTCATGTCAATACTCAACAGTCAGTGGAAAGTAAGGGGGTCCTTGGGAAAGAGGTTTGGCTTGTGAAACATGCACATCTATGTGAACACAATATATTTCCCACTCAATGATCTGTACTACTTAGAAAGGAGCTAATTATGTAGGCAATGTTCTGGTGGAGAAATGTCCTTCAGAGAAACTTACTCAGCCGCCAAGAGAATAGATGGGCACAGACCATCTGTCCTTCATGGCCACCATCGTGCTTCCTATGGAACGATAAAGATTCTGTGAAACCAAAGCACATACGCATGAGGATTTTCTAGAACAGACCAGCTAGGAGGCTTAACATCTAGGAACACATAAAGACGTAAACCTTGTCAACGAAGACTCCGTTAAACACTTGTGAACTGTATTGCTTGAGAAAATGAAGATTAACATCACAACCACCGAAAGTCACATTCTGGGGTTCAATCACAGATTTCCAAGCAAATTTGACCCTAAATACAAATGGAGGACAAGCAAAGCTTGCCCAATTAGATGTCTACTCATGAATACAGCAGAAAAACCATGTAAAGAAAGTTTGCTCCTTGCAAAGGATACTGGGCTGCATCACTTTAAAGATGATATCGCGACATAATGGCCCCACTCCACCAGATTACAATTAACAGGCAAAGTCAATTTACTGATGGTTGTGAAGCAATTTATTAAGAATAAAGGTTTCAGTGGCAGATACTACTTTTCCGTACAGGGAGTAATTGGTTTCAATTTGTAGAGAAGTTAGATCTAGGCCCACTGCAGCCAGTACCAGAACCTCTAAACTATTCAGCTACACTTTAAGGGATACACTTCAAGGCAAAAGTACATCTTTTTAGAAAGGGCTGCAGGTAGCTTGAATGGTGGGTAAATAGGTCTCCCTCTCAGACAGTGACACAGTGTCTACAGGCCTGAACAGCTAGTAGGAAAAGGTGGCAAAGCAGAGGTGAGTCAAAGACCACAAGGAAGGGCTCCCTAGTCTGATGATTAAGTGCGTTTCTACATCCTCTCTTGCAAGATTGTATGACCCAGATTAAGATTAGCTAACTGCTCATTCTATAGAGTATTTTCCCTACAATTCCAATGATCACACAGCATTGACTACGATGGCTGGCGCTAATGGGAGTTGAAGATAAAGCCATCTTGATGATGACAGGTTAGATAGCACTCTCCTACAGGAATGGTTGGCTAATGGCTTAAATACAATTATAATACATACTCTAGGTACCAACTAGGAATGCTTGCGAGGATCAGAGGGCAGCTTTAGCTAGTGGTAAAAACCAGTGTAGCCACTATTTATTGACAAATGTAAAATAGCCTCCAGTATGGATAATCTCCAGCCACTCACTAATAACCAGCCACATACATCACCAAGGGTAACTTTAACTGTACATATAGGCCAAAAGATAGCATAGCATACACCTTACTAGATTTAGCGAACCACCCCAAATCTTTCCCAAAACTGTTAGAAGGGAAAGGCAAATGGGTAATGGCATCAAACAGGCTTGAGACTAGACATGCAGTGAGGCAGTTAAAGCAAGGCTAGCGCTTGGGCAGAAAGGCCCAGAATTTCAAAATCATAACAGTGATCAAGATAGTTTAGAGGGACAGCCTCAGAATAAGCCATCCCAGCTTAGGAAAGAAAATGGCCTCTATGAGGTGCTCACTCCAGATAGCTTTCAGCAATACTTAATATGGTGACATACGCACTCTGGAAGTTACTAGAAACATATGTTGGACAGCGGACTAGAAGCTGTGCAATCTGCCAGTAACAAAGGGGTTAATTGTATCTGAGTTGGAGTTCTGTTCTACGGGTGAGTAAAAGGTTTCAGTTTTCCCAGCAAAAGAACTGGCTCGTTTAAGAAGGTGGGTGGAGTGACCCAGCCAACGGGAGTGTCTGGACCACGGAAGGTGTTGAGGGAGCGGGGACAAGACCATCCCTGAAGGTTCCTGGCAGCAAGATCATTGTGGATTGCTAGTGTCCCCTCTCTGCTAGCAGTGGGAATGGTCCCAAATTCATACTACCATCTGCCATTAGCATGACCTGGACAACAACAGAAAGCCCCCCAAGAGAAATGAACATGAGCTAGTTCTTGGTAAGTGTCTAGAAGGACTTCAGTGACCAGGCGGGTCCAAAGACTGGACAGATGACTCTGCGCTAAACCAAAGAACCCCGGTGTGCATTTCGACTAAGCTCTACGCGGCAGAACCAAATGCGGCTGCGCTCCACTGTCTTTACTTCAAAGTCTACAGTCTAGTTCCTCCACCAAGAACAAAAGGCAGGAGGGTCAGTCTTCTTAATGCCAATCTGTCCAGATTACTCATGGGACTACATGCGTCTGGCCATTTAGAACTAATCTGATATTTTTCACCGAGGTCCAGGAAGACGAGGGGGTTTGCCCAGATTTAAGGCAGATCTTTACTGGAGGTAGGACGTATTTTCATGGGAATAGCTGATGTGTTTAGGTTATCCTTGTTATCACTAAACTGATCTTGTCCAAATATAGTAATTAAACCACATTTCCTTAAAGATCCAATGCATATAGTTGATTTAATGACACACGTGTTAATGAGATATACGAATTTATAACAGTTACAATGTGGTCTTTACTTTAGTGGAATAAGAGTTTGTTAGGCTGCCATTTTGTGATTATGTACAGGAAACAAGAGATGCATAGATAACCTAATTTCAGTTGTTATGTTAAAGGTCTTTGTACGCTCAACGGGACAGACGAGGGCACAATCATTCATCTCAGTTAGGAATGTGTACTGCCTGGGAGGCCAGAGGGTCACGTCGCTGTCCAAATAAACATGATGGGTAAACATCCATAAACCTATCTCCTTTGCAGGAAAACAGGTAGCACAAGTCTGCTAATAAACACCAGGGTTACATAAACCTGAGTCCCGAAGTCATGGCGCCATCCAGAAACTGTGGCAATTAATAAGAAAGGGGCGAGAGAGCAACCGACCAACTACAGGCCAATTTCCATGCTAGAGGACTTTTGCCAAGTTGATCCCTAGCAGGATGGAGACATGGGCCGATGAGAATAGGAGACTTAGTACACTCCAGGCAGGTTTCCAAAATGGAAAAGGAACAATCGACCAAAGTTTTTGTTTGTTCATGCTCATACAGTCCTGAAGAGAATTAAACTTTAGGCCGTCTTTGTAGACCTTAAGACAGCATTCGACTGTGTGCCCGCGATATACTAGTGGACGGTTCTGAAGAGTAAGAATATGGCTCATAACCTAATTCTGGCTATTCAATCATCCTATAGTTTTAACAAGGCAGTTGTGCGTTTTGGGCTAGCAGGTGAGATCACTCCCAAATTTGATGCAATAAAAGGTGTAAGACAGGAGTACGTTCTTGCCCCCTTTTATTTTGTATATTTATCAAAGAAGTTATTTCTGCACACACTTTGGAATGTCTGGATCTTCCAAAATAGGTTCCGATTTTTATCCTGAGCTCTTTTTTGGAGATGATCTGTTATTGTCTACTTTCCCACAGGGGCTCAGAGTTACCCTAGCATCCTTTTTAAAGAAACGTGAGGATTTACAGCTATTTTTAAATGTTGGCAAAACTAAGACCATGGTTTTTGAACCCAAGTTTGCAAAGCATCCGGATATTGATATCTGTGTAGAGAGCCTTAAATTGGAGCAGGTCACTTCTTATGATTTTTTGGACATTCGCTTTCATGAGAACGGGTCTTGAACTGTCCAGTTGCGTAGAGCCTGTATTTGATGAGAAAAGCTCAGTGGTGCTAACTGAATTTTGTTTTAATTGTCACGAGTCGGGAGGCAGTCAGCCCAGCAATTGAATTGTATAGAAAACTAGTCATTAATTCGGCTCTTGGGGCCGAATTATGGGTATACGCTAACAGCTCAGGTTTGGCCGTCGTAGACATTTCTTTTTAAGAAGTTACTTATGCTCCCTAGAGGTGCACCTAACGCTTTGATTCCTATGGAAACTGGTTTGTGTCCTGTAGGGAACATGGTATCTATGAAGCCCGTTATGTATTGGCTAATGCTATGGCATACCCCAGTACTAATTACATTATTTGAAGAATTGATCCACTTGATTAACTATGAAGCGGGTATGGGATTACCGTGGGTTTCGTTTGTCAAAAAGTCTCTGCATGTTATAGAGGAGTATGAATTATGGCAGCACCCCAAAAATTACAGAAAAGCTACTTATATCTGGGTGGAAGAGCTATTTCTAGCTCACTCTAGATCGAAAAGGGAGGAAGCCTGTAATCTTTAAAAATTAGACTCCGGCTACTGAAAATATGGTATTACCCAAACTGTTCGTTTACAATTGTTCGAATGAACAATTGACCGAATTTAAAGGGTCACAATTGACCTTTTCACAATTGATATATATATATATATGTATATGGGTTTTGGGGGGTTTGGCATTGGGCGGGGGGTTGTGGGGGGTTTCCCCCCACATATATGTTACAATTGACCTTCACAATTTCACAATTCGGTCAATTGTGAAAAGGTCAATTGTAATTCGAACAGTTGTAAAACAAACAATTCGTATACAACCCAAAATATAACCCATTTTTACAGTCTCCACAATACTCATGAGACCCAAAGACTCTGATCCATTTGAGTGCGGAAATGTCTGAGAACATAAGACAGCGGCTCTTACCGTTGGGGGTTCTTTCAGTACACCTTCCGGCAGGGCAGAGCGATTGACCTTGGCGATCCATTTTAAGGTGTTCATGGCAGCTTGGTTATTTCCAACAGAGATATTGAAACGTGCAGATTCTGGAATAAACTGTAAATACACAACATGAGGGCGAGTCACAATGGCCTAGGCAATGACCTTGCATGGCCATTAGCAGGAAAGCTGGAGCGCATTGCACAATGTGGGGGTTCAGTAAAAGTGAGTTTCAGTGCATCCACAATGCATGGGCCCCCTTGTAGGAAGAGCGGTATCAAGCCAGTTGGTTGGCATTGCACCTCTGGTAGAAAATGCTTGCTGCCATTACAGCAAGAAACAATGGATTAATACTAGCATTTCCATTCGCACCGATTGTAGAACAACAACAGGTGGACCATTCTTTAGCAGTAATGCCTAAAGATGGTGCTAGCTACCACTGGAAATAGGATCTGGTAAAAAACAACCTGGAATAAACTAGACAATATGCATATCTTAATCTGGCCCTGTACAGCAGCAAGATTCTGTCACCCACACGTAGAAGGAATCTGACATCCAAGTACCTAGGACTGGAAACCATTGCACATTTCCCTACTGCTTCTGCCTTGTTATAAGGAAGTCTCCTTTTTTCCTTTAGATTACCATAATATATGAAAAAAAGCCATGCATGATTTTGAAAGAAACTTGAGACAAACACTTGTTCTGTGTTATGGATTGTAGGCTGCATAAACAGCGGGGGATGTTTTTTCTGAATAACTTTGCACTAAAATGAACTTTTTGTCCTGAAGATGGGTCCTTAATTAACTGTACACGAGAGTACAGTATAACACAGACCGAGAGCCGAAATACGTGTCGACAACTTGAATATGAAAACCTGACTTATTCTGTGCTCTTCAGAATAGAAAAGATACCATGTACATCAATGTGTCCTGATAAAATAGTAGAAATATCACTATTATACTAACCCCCAGTCACAACGCTCTTTTATGTGTAACATGTGCTGCATGAATCATGTTTTTCTTTATTTAGCAACTATGTTATCTAAACACTATGGGCCTCATTATAAGGTTTGCGGAATAGGGTAACGGGCTCCACTAATGGAGGCGGACACGTTAAACCCATTCCGCAAAATTACGAGGTTCCCTCGCGGGACTTGGTAAGGATGCCTGGTAAAACCAGGCGTCGTTACCGGGTCCCGCGAGGGGACCAGGGAGCTAACAACGGGCCGGTCGTAATCGGCCCGTTGTTATCTCCCTGCACCCATTCCCATTGAGCCCTATGGGGGCTCAAATGGGAATGGGGAAGGTCTGGGCCTGGGTTCCCTGTAGGGGGAATTACTGGGCTCTCCAAACTCGGAATGGCCTGGTAATTCCCCATTCAGGGAACCCGGACCCAGATCCGGTTTTGGTGGCAGCCGTGCCGCCAATAGCGGCATGGCTACCGCCAAAGCCGTAATGAGGGCCTATATGTATACGAGTTGAATCTCAATGTTGTTGTTCTGTTGATCACTTTGACCCATTGACGAAGCTGTTTCTAAGGCTTTTTTATACACTCTATAAAAAATAAAAATGTTTTTTTGGAATACAAAAACAGGGGAGTAATAGTATTATCCCTCTCAAAAAACCAGAAGCATAAATAATAGCTGATGGTTATGTAATCCGGGAAGGGTAAAGCATTTAGTGCCCTCTACCGAGTAAGGGAGGGGTAACCAGTCTCCTATTTTCTGACTCAGGTCTACACTCTTCCACACTTGAGCCTGGTCCCCCAACAAAAAATAAATTTGTGGAAGTACCCAATAGATGACCGTGTAATATCACTTGTCCCAACAAGACTGGATTACTCAAACAGTTTTTACCCAGATCTCTTGAAATACCTCAGGGAAAAGCTTTAAAGAGCACACACCTCAGCAGCCAGACTACTCCATAGAATGAAAACGTTCAAACACACCACTTCTGCACTCCACTGACTCCCCATAAAAAAAAAATAAGAAAAAGATACACTTCAAAACCCTTGGCATTGCCCACCACATGTACCATGTAGCGGGCCCAGCTTGCTTCAGAAGGCTTTTTCAACATTATACACCTCATCCTGGACTCTTGCATGGAGTGGTGCTGCCCTAGTCCTTGTTCTCTACTTCAGAAAGAAAGGACGAGACCCCCTTTCTCCATGCTGTCTGCCAAACTTCGGAATTCCCTGCACAAATATCTCTGCATGGAAGTGCACCACCAGACAATCAGGAAACAACGAAACACGGCTATTCAACTAAGCAATTTGAATATACAACAAACACAGCTCAACCCAACTAAAATTTCCGGCTTCCATATACCTCCATTTAGAAAAAGCATATATAGGCGCTTATTCGTCCAATCAACCTAACTCTCAACAAATGAGAAACTAAGAACACACAAGAAATCTCTCAACGCTTACTCCATTCCTCCTTTCCACCTAATCCTCCCTCACTAATTATTCCCAGCATGTTACACAACATCCACACCCCTGAGCAGGGATCTGCAACTTGCGGCTCTCCAGGTGGACTACGAATCCCTTTGTCCCTTGCTATTTGGTATGCTGGGTAGGGCTGATGGGAGCTGTAGTCCAAACCATCTAGAGAGTCAATGGTTGCAGACCCCTATCCCATAGGAACCTCACGATATAGCACAATACACACAGACTCCTACCCTATTTTTTCCCTATCAACCCTCCAATCTACTTCATCTATGGTTATCCCCCTAACACCGGGTCTACCCTTAAAGGTAGAACGCCCTGGGGTACCCTCCACGCTCAAACACACTAGAACTCAGCAAATTCTGTGCACCATAGGTGCTCCCAACCTGCACTCATTATCATCCAGCCTTTCTGCTGCTTGCCTACTCTATCCTCCTAACAAAACCTCATCCCACCTTTTTCTGCAGAACCACGCACATGGAGGGCAACATTGCCAGAGGGCACCATACAGGACTGCCTTATCTTACCTTAGGTTGTTAGCTTTCCACCACCGATGTAGCCATTCCATTATGCTCTAAATCGCAAGTATTAATATCCCCATTATTGACACTTAATTTATCAACAGAAGTATGAAGGGTGGAATCCTGCCGGAATTTGAACCTGTGAACTGCAGGTTAAAAACATTTCAGTAGTGCATGCATAACTCACTGAGCTACCAGAATGCTCTACCTACAGAGGCACACATGTGGAGTCTTATGTAAATTGGTATCAATACAGTGGGAAGATACTAGGGATCCTATGGGAATGGAAAATCACTAGGAAAAGGCAGACCCATTACAACATCTATGTTATAAGATTGTCCTAGACGAGTAAGTCTCTTCCAGGTCTTTCATAGCAAATCCCACAGGAATCCACCAGTTTTTTTTTTTTTATTGTTGTTTTTGATGATAGATCTTTACAACATCCAATTTGTCTTCAAACATAAAATTCAAATTTCAAAATACATATGAAACATGTTTCTTCAATGTATAACACAGTTATTCTTAAAAATATTTCTACCAACATAATAAAACAGCATATATAAATCTAAATTCAAGCACTACAAGTCCAAACAGTATCGGAAGAAGCTGTCAATATACTTGGGCTCACTTAGATAAAACATTTACAAATTTCACATCTTTTTCTATTCTTTACTATAATTCTCAACACAATCGAGTTTTTTTTCAATACTTTGTAGGAGTTTGACTAGTGCAAGTATAAGTGAAATCCTGTTTCCCCACATGCATTCTACCCATAGCGTTTCTGGGGGAATTCCCATGGTGCCAAATAGGAATTTGCCCAAATATTTTTGTCTATCTTCCTCAAAAGAAATACAGTATAATACTAGATGTTTCAAGGATTCATTTACATCACTCATACAAAATCTACAATTCAAGTTAAACTCCTCGTTTTTGTTATGTTTCCAACATTTCATGCGGTCTTTCGTTAACAGTAAATTAAACTTGAATCGCATGTACGTTGCTCTTATCAGATTACTAGGTACCTGCCTAATATGTAGTAGTATTGGTTTTTGGTTATGCCTAAATTTAGAGTATTCTTCATACGTTTTATATTGTCCAATTAAATCAGATGTATTTGCCCAATCATAAATATATAGGTTTTTTTTTTACTATTTGAGGCAAGGTAGCTAGGTCTGTTGTACTTTGCGCAATCAAATCCAATACCTGTTGTATCTCCTTGTAAGACTTCTGTAAGGAATCAGGTTTGCCCCTCTTAATCATAACCGCTAAATCTTCATATAGCGAGTTTTCCATTGGTTGGAGAACTTTAGCAAAGTTTGCCAACCTGCGCCATATCATTTTTGACGCCAAAGATGTAAGCCCCAATTCATGAATTATTATGGGATTTGGCATCGAAAGGGGCAAGAGTAATACCTTTTTCCAAATCATTCCCTGTACGGAATTTAGAATATGCCCCATCGCTAGTGTGCATAAATCTAATCCATATAATATAATTGCCTCTACTTTAAGCAGGTAAAACTCTATTAGTGGGATAAGAGAGAATCTACAAAGCTTACGATGGATAATCTTCATTTGTGCTATAAGTGGCAATGCTTTAATTGATATTGCTTTTTGCCATTTTTTCAGTGAATCAAAGTTCGTTAAGTTATATCCCAAGTAAGTCAACCCTAGTGAACGAGGAATCATGTTTCCATTGATTAGCCATTTAAATGATATTGTTTTCCTTTTGTTAGAGAAAATCATTATATTCGATTTTCCAGGGTTGACTGCCAAGTTGTGTTTTTCACAGTAGCCATAGAACAGATGTATTTTGTTTTGTAGTCCAAATGGCGTGCGATCTAAAAGAATGATATCATCGGCAAAAACCAGCCAATGTATGCTTAGATGTCCCAATTTTACAGCAAAGCTATTCGATTGTTCCCACAACTTATCTATATCTGCTAGATACAAATTAAACAGAGTGGCCGCGAGGTTACAGCCTTGTTTCACCCCAATAAACGTATTTATTGGGTCAGTTAGCCGACCCGTACCATCAATTCTTACGCTATAACTGGTGTTACTATGGAGCATGGCTATCATTGTTATTATATGCACTGGGATCTGCCATTTGTGCATCTTTGCCCACAATATTTCTCTAATCACACAGTCAAACGCTGAGGACAGGTCCACCAATGCCATATATATTGGACCATTAAGTTCTCCTCTTGAGCTCTTTAATAAGTGCGCAAGAATAGTTGCATTCAGTTGTGTTCCCATGCATTTTCTAAAGCCTGTTTGAAAGCGTGAGAGGATACGTAGAGACATTATAGATGCATTCAGTTCTCTGAGAAGTAAACATGCGAAAATTTTTGCGGGAGTATCTATCAAAGCTATGGGTCTAAAGTTTTTTGGGTCAGCTGTTCCTCCTTTTTTATGTAGGGGAATAATTAAAGCAGATGTCCAGGAAGCTGGTAGTTTCTTTGTTTTAAAGATGATATCAAAGCTGCGCATTAAGTGAGCTGCCCAAAATTTTGGATCATCCTTCAACAGGCATGGAGGAATTCCATCCGGGCCCGCTGCTTTTGAAAACTTTAGATTCGTAATCACTGACTCAATTGTTTCGATGTCCCATGGACAACTGTGGGGCAGTAATGATACCTTTACCTCGTACTTAAGTGACCTGAACTTATCTGGTAATACATATTTGTTACTATAAAATTCAGTCCATAGGTCGCCACTCACTGTAGAGCATTTCTCTGCTTGGCTTCTTTCCATAGGATCTCTTAGTATAGCCCAGATTTCGCGTGTTTTCCTACCTATCATGAGATTAATCATATTTTGATTTTTTCTCAGATAGGCATTGAATTTAATAGTTTTGATGTCCTGTTTATATTTAGTCATAATTAATTTTTTCCTATACGTTACTTGGTCAAAATGATTGGTGTAGTCCCTTGCCAGAATTCTAATTTCAGCGTTTTTCTCTCTTTTTCTTTTCATTATCTCAAAATTATGACGTCCAACTAGATCTGTAGATGTGTCTTGCTTGTTTCCAGTGACTATCTGACTGAGGTGGTGGTGAATCATATTCTCATTCATGAGATCTAATGATCTACATTCTTCCGTTGACAACAGCTTGGGATTATATTTTAATATATCACGACTGACTAGGCTGTTCAAAGACCTGCACGTTTTCAAATTCCACTTTATTGATAGCATCTGTCTGTCGGATTCAGGTAACACCAATGGTTTGTACGTAGAATATGTACCAAATTTACAACTCATAGTACATGTCAAAATCGAGTGATCACTCAGGGCAGACATTTCTATTGTACAAGGCAAAGCCATCGTGGCTAGTGTTTTTGAGGTGACAAAATAGTCAATCGAGGAATTA
This sequence comes from Ambystoma mexicanum, assembly GCF_040938575.1. Taxonomy (NCBI): domain Eukaryota; kingdom Metazoa; phylum Chordata; class Amphibia; order Caudata; family Ambystomatidae; genus Ambystoma; species Ambystoma mexicanum. Next base: position 468,167,108 of record NC_090936.1, on the reverse strand, counting down.
TATATTCCCCTAGACCAGGTAAATTTTGACCCATAATTTGCAAAAGGAATAACTTGCATATCCCATTCTTTAAAAAAGTCTGACCATAACTGGCCCCTCTCACTCGACAAATTTGCATACTGAACATTTTGACCTTCATCTTCCAGATTTTTTTGTATGAGAGTGGAATTGAAATCCCCACCCACAATAATTTCGATGTTGGGCATTTCATCCACCACCTCCAACAATAAAGCATTCAGTCTTTCAAGAATACCATCAATGTGTGTTCCATTTGGGTTCCAGTATAAGCCTATTATCAACAATGGAACATTCTGATTACTCCTTGACATTACAATAATAGCTAGCATCTCCTCGGAGCAATATAACTTCCTTATTTCCACATTATATACCAAGGAGACATAAATGGCAAGGCCGCCCTTTGGACGTCCAAATATGCCCTTTTGAGCATGACTAAAAAAGCTTGTAAATCCCTCCATAGGAATATCTATGGTGGCCATGGTTTCTTGTAGGATAGTGATTGCTGGACGATTCTCGCAATCTAGCATCCTAAACCACGACTTTAAGTTTTTAAAGCCACAACAATTCCATGATTTTACTAAGAAGGAATTGTTTTATGATTTGTCATCTCCTGGGGTCTCTTTACGGATTGATTTCATCAAAGGTTCTAGCCATGCTAGACTTTTTATGATTTGTTCCACAGACTCAGCTTGTGAATTTACCTTTGCCTGCAACATTGTAATTTGATTGTCATTATATTCACTTTTTGTATTTTGCTGTCTTTCTATTTCTTGAAAGTCAAGGAACTCGGTTGCATCATCCATTGAATAGAAGTCAAATAACTTATAACCCAGATACTCCAAGTCCCCATAATGGGTCCGAATCAGGGAGGCAATTATAGGTGATTTAAACTTGCATATCATCCGGTAGTTACATGAGGAAGGTAATTTTATCCAGTCGATATCATTTGATACCAAGTTACGAAGAGCCGGGATTTGGCAAAAAATCTTCATTACTGCACCACGATTTAAACTAGGATTGTCAAGCACTACTTTGTCAGCCCTCCAACTTAGCACAGTTTTCATTTCCACGGGAATATCTTTTGGGGAAACTGCCTTTCCGATTTTTTCTATCTCATTGAATTTTTCCTTTTCTGATAGTGCTGGAAGGGGTGCCTCTTGGGCCCCTTTCATGAGATAAGCGTCTTTATCCATAGTCGGTAAAGCGTTGCCATCGTCATTTTTATCTTGAGCACACATGTCTATATTCTTTGTATTAAAAGCCTCCTTCTCTACTATGCCCTTTGATTCTTTAGGCATAGTAGAGAAGTGGGACATCTATGTTATAAGATTGTCCTAGACGAGTAAGTCTCTTCCAGGTCTTTCATAGCAAATCCCACAGGAATCCACCAGTAATTACAAAACTCCTTTGAAACATTGTTTTGAATTAGGCTGACCTCAGATTTCTTATCTAGATGAAGAGGGCAATGTGATGATTTTTTACATGTATTTGGTTGAACCGTTTTAAATAAATCAATACATTGTAATCAAATAACAAACAACACTAAACACTTGTTATCAATGTAATGCACCATGTCAGTAAAGGACAGCAAGCAAAGCACTGTGATAATTGATTACATAGTCAAGACACAATACAAACCTCCTCAAACATTTCCATGTTAAACACATTCTGAAGAGTTTATTTTTAACTTTGTCATTCACTTCCCAGGATTTAGTGCAAACTAAAAAAAATCTGGGCTGATGTCCATTCCATACATAGAGACCATGTATCCTCTTCCAGCGACTTCTCGTTATACTCCAAAGTTCATGAACGATACATATTCTCTTGTACTCAAATCCTATGTGACGTATTAGAGGTTTTAAATATACAATAGTATTTACTTCCAAATATAAATGACAATGCTGATTTGTATTGGATCTGTGGCTCCACGCATCCATACCCTCTCCAGCAGACAGTTAGTTAAGCCTAAATGTAAAACCATAGCCATTTTATATCAGGGTATGATATACACTTTAGATAAAATTGAAGATGTTGGTTATTATTAGGCAATATACCTTAAGTATTATTCATGTGATTTATTTTCCTCCAGATGCATCATAATTTACTTATTTATCATTCTTTGAAATCTCAATCCATATAGATTTAATTTCTAACCTATTTTGAAACATTGTACCCTCTACATTCTATAGCTGTTCCATACATCACCATCTCCAGCATGGATTCCAGTATGGAAAAGAAGCTTGGACGGCACCAACCCATGGTGCAAGCCAGAAAAGCTATTTGGGGTTTAAGGGACACCATTCCCCCAGACAATGCATTTTGAGATCAACCACCAAGACAGGAAGCAACTCCCTGCAAGGGTCAGCCTGCACGCCCCCCGTGAGATGACAGAATGCATAGGGTGGTATTGATGACAACGTATGCTTCGGAGAGATGCAAAAGGCTGAGTAGTGATACCTCACCCATTTTTAGGGTCTGTAATCGGACAATGAATACTTTAAACATGCTCTATTTCAGTATTTACCAAGGGTGTTATTTTGATCATCACTGCGGCCTCAGTTGCCTTCCCCATAAGGAGAAAGTATGACATATGGTTGAGTATTTGCAAACTGAAGGTGTCAAGAAGAGACACCCAATCATAAAAAGGGGAGATGCACCTCCAAAGACCAGAATTCTCCAACAAGGGTTGGGGAGTGGGGGGGGGCGAGGGGGCGGAGGGGGCCTTCATGCGGTGCAAAAGAAGGTAGACACATACAATTGTGTGCACATTGGGCATGTGACATGGTCCAAGTGCATTATGGACATATGAATGGAATTCTAGTATATCAGAAAGTGGACATTCAGGGGAGGTAAAAGAAAGCAGTATGTGGAAAACAAAGAGCAGGACCAGGTTAAAATATGTGTTGCCAAGTATTAGAGGGTGTGATTGATTATCTTGAAGTTATATGTATCCACTCACCTTAAACACAAGAATCAGGATGATGCCAGGGATGGATGCCACCCGGATGAGCCAGCGCCATCCTATGGTTGGGTTTATGACCGATCCTAGCCCAATGATCAACAAGGAACCAGCCAGCCAGAAGACCTATGGAAAAAAAATAAATCACACAACAGCAAGTGAATTGTAAGCCATCTGTAGACGAAGCTCTACCAGCAACGAGAAAGGAAACTCCCCAACTGGCAACCCACATTACATTAATGGAGATTACATGGCAGATACAGGTGGTAGATGTTCGAGATCTACACAGCTTCCTGAATTACTCAAACATGCAACTGGGAGAGTTCTTTCAAATTCTATTGTGTTCAGGCTTCTACACAGTAGGGACTCGGTACCTGAAAATGGGCTTGCGATATGTTCAGCAAGTTTTAGTATACCTAGCATTTCTTCAAATGTTCCTGATTTTTTTAAAGAAAAGAAGTTTATCCAAACTGAATCCAGCTTTTTCAGTTTTAAATTCACCATGTTATTTCTGCCAAGTGGACTCATGGCGAGTAAGAAGCTCTTTAATACTGCCCTGAATTATTCTATCCAAAGGGTTATTGTGGGGTTGGCGCTTTTTCTTCAGCTTATACCCAAATAGATAAGGCGAGCTTGCACCAGATGCCAACACAGTAATAGTACAGTTTAAATCCGGGTATTCTGTCACGCATTAGGTTTTTCGATTCACATTGAACACCAATAGTCAATTAGACCTTGGAAGGATGAGCGGCTGAGCCAATCTTGCAAGGGTCGTCGATTGGTCACCGCAGTGAGACCTGGATTGTACAGTGTGCGATGTAAACCACTCCGTACCAGGAAAGGCTGCTTGCCTGTAACACGTTCTGCGGCGTGGTCACATAAGCACATATGCAAAGGATCACATGCTGCGACCACCATTCCATGGTGGCCTCTGGTGGACTTGTTCCCACTGGGTCCATGGATAATGATCTATGTTGACTTGCAAATGCAGCGTTCCAAGAATAAGGAAACTCAGCCTACAGTTTTCATACTTTTCCACACTAGACTCATAGCATAACTAAGATGCCAGTACACTATTGAGGACAATATCTTAACTCCAAATAAAGAGCCAGAGCGGGTGCCGTGTAGATATTTCAAGAATTCAGCGCTGTCACTTTCACGCCAGGCACTTACATACTGCGGGTCTGCTGCACTGGGGCTGCACCATCTTTACAGCTTGGCTGACACTTTCACCCCAGGCACTTACTTACTGCGGGCCTGCTGCACTGGGGCTGCACCATCTTTACATCTTGTCTGTCACTCGGGTGTCGGGCTGCACCATCTTTACATCTTGGCTGTCACTTTCACGCCAGGCACTTACTTACTGCGGGCCTGCTGCACTGGGGCTGCACCATCTTTACATCTTGGCTGTCACTTTCACGCCAGGCACTTACATACTGCGGGTCTGCTGCACCAGGGCTGCACCATCTTTACATCTTGGCTGTCACTTTCACGCCAGGCACTTACATACTGCGGGTCTGCTGCACCGGGGCTGCACCATCTTTACATCTTGGCTGTCACTTTCACGCCAGGCACTTACATACTGCGGGTCTGCTGCACCGGGGCTGCACCATCTTTACATCTTGGCTGTCTCTTTCACCCCAGGCACTTACTTACTGCGGGCCTGCTGCACCGGGGCTGCACCATCTTTACATCTTGGCTGTCACTTTCACCCCAGGCACTTACATACTGCGGGCCTGCTGCAGTGGGGCTGCACCATCTTTACAGCTTGGCTGACACTTTCACCCCAGGCACTTACTTACTGCGGGCCTGCTGCACTGGGGCTGCACCATCTTTACATCTTGTCTGTCACTCGGGTGTCGGGCTGCACCATCTTTACATCTTGGCTGTCACTTTCACGCCAGGCACTTACTTACTGCGGGCCTGCTGCACTGGGGCTGCACCATCTTTACATCTTGGCTGTCACTTTCACGCCAGGCACTTACATACTGCGGGTCTGCTGCACCAGGGCTGCACCATCTTTACATCTTGGCTGTCACTTTCACGCCAGGCACTTACATACTGCGGGTCTGCTGCACCGGGGCTGCACCATCTTTACATCTTGGCTGTCACTTTCACGCCAGGCACTTACATACTGCGGGTCTGCTGCACCGGGGCTGCACCATCTTTACATCTTGGCTGTCTCTTTCACCCCAGGCACTTACTTACTGCGGGCCTGCTGCACCGGGGCTGCACCATCTTTACATCTTGGCTGTCACTTTCACCCCAGGCACTTACATACTGCGGGCCTGCTGCAGTGGGGCTGCACCATCTTTACATCTTGGCTGTCCCTTTCACGCCAGGCACTTACTGAGAGCCTGCTGCACTGGGGCTGCACAATCTTTACATCTTGGCTGTCCCGTTCACGCCAGGCACTTACTTACTTCTGGTCTGCTGCACTGGGGCTGCACCATCTTTACATCTTGGCTGTCCCTTTTACGCCAGACACTTACCTACTGCGGGCTTGCTGCACTGGGGCTGCAACATCTTTACATCTTGGCTGTCACTTTCCCCCCAGGCACTTACTTACTGCGGGTCTGGGGCTGCACCATCTTTACATCTTGGCTGTCACTTTCCCGCCAGGCACTTACTGCGGGTCTGCTGCACTGGGGCTGCACCATCTTTACATCTTGGCTGTCCCTTTCACGCCCAGGCACTTACTTACTGTGGGTCTGCTGCACTGGGGCTGCACCATCTTTACATCTTGACTGTCCCTTTCACCCCAGGCACTTATTTACTTCGAGTCTGCTGCACTGGGGCTGCACCATCTTTACATCTTGGCTGTCACTTTCACACCAGGCACTTACTTACTGCGGGCCTGCTGCACTGGGGCTGCACCATCTTTACATCTTGGCTGTCCCTTTCATGCCAGGCACTTACTTATAGCGGGTCTGCTGCACTGGGGCTGCACCATCTTTACAGCTTGGCTGACACTTTCACCCCAGGCACTTACTTACTGCGGGCCTGCTGCACTGGGGCTGCACCATCTTTACATCTTGTCTGTCACTCGGGTGTCGGGCTGCACCATCTTTACATCTTGGCTGTCCCTTTCACGCCAGACACTTACCTACTGTGGGCTTGCTGCACTGGGGCTGCACCATCTTTACATCTTGGCTGTCCCTTTCACCCCAGGCACTTACTTACTGCGGGTCTGCAGCACTGGGGCTGCACCATCTTTATATCTTGGCTGTCACTTTCACACCAGGCACTTACTTACTGCGGTCCTGCTGCACTGGGGCTGCACCATCTTTACATCTTGGCTGTCCCTTTCACGCCAGGCACTTACTTACAGCGGGTCTGCTGCACTGGGGCGGCACCATCGTTACATCTTGTCTGTCACTTTCCCCCCCAGGCACTTACTTACTGCGGGTCTGGGGCTGCACCATCTTTACATCTTGGCTGTCACTTTCACGCCAGACACTTACATACTGCGGGCCTGCTGCAGTGGGGCTGCACCATCTTTACATCTTGGCTGTCCCTTTCACGCCAGGCACTTACTTACTGCGGGTCTGCTGCACTGGGGCTGCACCATCTTTACATCTTGGCTGTCCCTTTCACGTCAGGCACTTACCTATTGTGGGCTTGCTGCACTGGGGCTGCACCATCTTTACATCTTGGCTGTCCCTTTCACCCCAGGAACTTACTTACTGCGGGTCTGCTGCGCTGGGGCTGCACCATCTTTACATCTTGGCTGTCACTTTCACGCCAGGCACTTACTTACTGCGGGCCTGCTGCACTAGGGCTGCACCATTTTTACATCTTGGATATCCCTTTCACGCCAGGCACTTACTTACTGCAGGCCTGCTGCACTGGGGCTGCACCATCTTTACATATGATAGGTTATTTTTATGATATATGATAGGTTATTTATAACGCGCTTAATACCCAGAGGTTTCTAAGCGCGGACCCAGGGATCGAACCTGTGTTGCTTCGTGTCATCTTGTTTCCAAGTCGAGCACGCTGCCGCTGAGCTATCCTCCTTGGCTGTCCCTTTCACGCCAGGCACTTACTTACTTCTGGTCTGCTGCACTGGGGCTGCACCATCTTTACATCTTGGCTGTCCCTTTCACGCCAGACACTTACCTACTGCGGGCTTGCTGCACTGGGGCTGCAACATCTTTACATCTTGGCTGTCACTTTCCCCCTAGGCACTTACTTACTGCGGGTTTGGGGCTGCACCATCTTTACATCTTGGCTGTCACTTTCACGCCAGGCACTTACTGCGGGTCTGCTGTACTGGGGCTGCGCCATCTTTACATCTTGGCTGTCACTTTCACCTCAGGAACTTACTTACTGCGGGTCTGCTGCACTGGGGCTGCACCATCTTTACATCTTGGCTGTCACTTTCACCCCAGGCACTTACTTACTGCGGGTCTGCTGCACTGGGGCTGCACCATCTTTACATGGCTACCCTGGGGTCCTGTCTGTGGAGGAGGCAGTGGTAGTTGCGGGCGGGGATGTGGGGTCTGCGCTTCAGGCTGCTGGGATCAGCCTCTGTGGACATCCTGCGCAGGGGGGGCGGCAGCATCTACCCGCAGCCCACTACCACCACTCACTGCAGGGGGGGCAGGAGGGGACTCTTGTGGGGTCCCTGTGGGACTCCCTTTGACCCTTGACTGTCAAGGGTCACATAATGAACAAACAGAACCACTCCCCGACGTTTGGTCTGTCGTCCCATTGACACCCAAGAAAGAATCCGAGAACGGCAACAACAAAAAACAATGATATTTGTTGACGGGCTGGCTGGGCAGCTCCACCCTGCAGTTTGACAACGCGAGAGGTGTTTCACGTGCTGCACTCTCGATGGATGGAAAACAAGTTTGAAGATTTTGTGCAAAGGAGAGCCAAACAAACGGGATCCAGACACTACCTGGGGTAACAAGCATTGCTTCGTCAAATAACTATTATACGGAACGTTTTCAATGATTATAACAATTAATTTTGATATATCCTTTTTAGAATTGCGCCGGAAGTGCTGTTTTGCTCGATATGCTGTTGCTTGCGAGACATTGATATCCAGAGGCGAAGTACGAGTGACAACATGGTTGGCCCCTCCCGCCCCAACTACAAATAAGCCAGCAGGGCGCACCAGGAAGAGCACTGGGCGGAAGCGCTGTTTTGCTAGATACGCTGTTGCTGGCGGCTGGCGAGACACTGATATCCAGAGGCGGATCCGAGCGACAACGTGGTTGGCGTCCTGCTTTGGATACTACTGACTGTTGCACGTTGATAAGCGTTGAAACATTGACTGTTTGTATGGACTGTAAGAGCACGTAGTAGATCTTACATCTTTTCTTGCTTACTCTGTTATTAGGTTGGCGAAAATAAGGTTGGCCCCTCCCACCCCAACTACGCACTGCGAGTGCGCGCACCTAGACGTGCACCGGAAGTGCTGTCCTGCTGGTGTAGAGGGCTAAAGGGGGCAGAGTTTAAGCTAGCTAGCATCTATCTTTATGATGCGAACGTAATCGGAGTGCTAACAAGAATCTTTCCTCCAACCGATACTGGATGATAAACACCTGAAGGGAGCAGAAGTAGATTTTTTAGGCCGTTTTTTAGCTTAATTGCAACTGCATTTATGGTTTGATACACTTGTGGGTAGCTGAGCCATTATCAACCAGTGGAGGAGCTGAGCTGTTGTGGGCGAAAAAAATATCAGTGGGTAAACATTTGTGAACGCGCACCTACGAGTGAACGGAAATGGAACCTGACTCAGTCGGGCTAACAGAGGAGAACGGCGAAAGAGCAAATGTTACTGCGAGCTCGAACGCCAATATTAACACTAACAGCGATATAACCGATTTACCTGCTTCCTTTGGGTGGGTCCCAGTGGAGCTCATAAATAAACAAACAAGGCAGACGAGTGGATGATAGGTGCACAGCAACTCTCCGGTGAGGGCCTATCCCCGCGGAGGGAACCGTATGTGTACACCTAAAACCATAACTAAAAGTGCTCTTATTAGGGGCAATGGGTGTGGGAAAATAGTAGCAGTCATGACCAACTACTACGCAAAGAAGTGTCCTTTGAACACAGTAAGTGTGAATGAAATGAAAGATGTCATTGATGCCACTGATGTAGTGTACGATACGCCAGAGTCCGCAGCAATTACGATCGTTGATAAAGTGGCTGCGGCGCAAGAGATACTGTGTGAACTCAATGCACTATTGCCATGTCTTGCTACCAAACTAATAGAAACTGTATTCAGTACAACTATACGCCCCAATGACAGCGGGGCCCGCTGAGGTCAGCAAACGGAAAACTGTCCAGACTGAGTTATTCTCACACAAATGATTGCCCAAATTAGCGCTCCCCTAGTTGCGAGCACTCATACACCCAAGTCTATCTTACTTACCCACTCTTCTCCCCTGATTAGCAATCAAAGAAAAGTAAATACTGGCCAATCGAAGACCTACATCGGAGATGCCAGAGAGACTCGAACGCGGACCGACAGGATGACTGATCCAACAACAGCCACCGTCGGTGGCTCGACCGGCAAACTTAACCATACGCAATCATGAGATAGCGGTAGTGCCACAGATATCCCACAGAAGCAGAATAGTTGTAGGCCATGAAAGTGACATATCCATTGTGGTAGAAGAGGTACGAAACACACACAAACAACACGTCCTTAGCCAATGTGACTGCAATCCAATGTAAAAAGAGTAGTCAAATGCAAAGCGAAGAGAAGATAATAATCGAAGAAAGCTTAGTAGAGACACTAGAAGAAGCATGACAAGCTCATGAAATAATAACCACTCATGAGAAAAATGTCACGCCTTGAAACACTTGTGTATAGGCGTGTTATAAATGCCATATCATAGTATATAGACAACCAAGATGATTCTGATATCAGCACGATGAGTCTATCATCCACAGCGATGTCTGAAATATTCGAAAATTTGCTGTCCAGTTTAAATACAAATGTGAAATAATAGAAAAAAAAACTTGATGTGCGATCGTGACAGCTCCATAAGAGCATTAACTGCACCAGAAGGGTGTACAAAGATATTGCCAAGAACACAGAAGAGCGAGGAAAAGAAATACAAGTAGAGATAGACATAGAAGACACACAGGAATTAAGAATGCAAGTAGAAGCTCGAAGCAACCAGAAAAATACACTAGAGGTTATAGAACCCACAACATTAGTGATCCCAAGTACCCTAGTGGCGGAAAACAGGGAAGATTAGAATGTAGCAGAAACAAACACCGTCCAAATACTCCCCACAAGACCAAAAAGAAAAACCCAAACTAAAAAGAAAATAATAGCACAAGCAGTAATGTATACATCTAAAGGACAGATGAAAAGGGTGAACGGACGCATTAATACCAACGAGGCAAATGCATTCAGGATGGTGCAAGATATAGAGGGCACTAATCCTTGTGACGCTATCCCACGCCAGGTACCCAGCCCTCATGATAGGAGGCACTCCCAGATGCTAGAAACCGTGAGGGAGGCTCACCTTGAAGGAGGCACCATTGGCTCTAACCTGAATAGAGCGCTAACTTGCCAAAATGACACTCATAAGTACCTATGTGGCCTCATGAACGAGTCTCGAGAGCAACACAACAAGAAAATAACTCACACCCCCATTGACAGAGTAAAAGCTATAAATAAGAATACAGACAACCAGAATACTGAAGAATGCGGAAGCACCCCGGAGGGAGGCTGAAAAAAGAATGTTCTGAGAGATAGAATGCCAAGAGGGAAATGTAATCACTATACTGGGAGTCCACTAGATTAATAGAAACAACTATCCTTCCTGATAACACACAGAACACCAACGCTACCAAGCAGTTAACGACCAGTGCTACACGTAATGGCATAGAAAGAAAAGGTTTAGCCATGACACAAAAAAAAAGAGTAGGAGACCCTCTCATGGATATCAACTCAGATATAATAAGGGCACTACAGATGAAATCAGTCGCTGAAACCTCAGGGCCATGCGCTCTTCATAATGCAGGGTTCACCACCTGCTGGCAGGTAAGTCCCCAGTAACTCGGGTGGGGACTCTATCAAAGAGTTATACTTCTCCTTTGGTCCCCTGCTGAGTAAGACTTAGCGGCTGGGGATCAAGTTAAGTCTCTTCTTTGCCACCGTCCCAGTCTGGGCCCTGGGACGGTGAAGACCACACAAGCCCCTCATCTGTGCAGGTGGCCCCACCCATGCCGGTGAGACAGAGGAGGCCACCTCCTGCCCAGTTTATTCCCGGGGTGGGATTTTCAATGCACACTCCACCAAATTCACCTGGGACGCCCAACGCGCAAGGCCCATGGATTCAATCTTCTTCATTCCACCTGTCTGAACCCCAAGTGGGCCATATGGCTCCCAGGCCATGCCACTGAGCCTGGGCCACGCTGCTCATGCAGCCCCGGGTCTGGGGAGTCTTCTGCTGAGCCGCGTTCCAATGGCAACCAGGGCTTGACTCCTCTCTGGCCACCTGCTCTGGCCCGAGCAGTCATAGCGGTCTGGAGCCACCCTGTTCAAGCGGCCCCAGATTAGGGGTAATTATTCACTTGGGCTGTCATTATGTACGGCCCGGGCCTTACTCATTTCCTTAGACCATGCAAAAGCTTGGGCTGCTCCAGACACGCAGCCTGGGCTCTGGATACTGCCAGACCCAACTGACATACGCAGCCAGGCTCATAGGATCCATGAGGCTCCAGTGGCCACTTGAGGACATGGCCCCTCACAGAGTACACCTGCTACCTCTGCTTTCTCTCTCCTCTTTGAGTGGTGCTTTCCCAACATTCTCATTGTGACAGGCGCGTCTATTCTACAGTTCCTGGCAGGGGAGACCTGCCGATTATCTTCATTCTTTGAAGGTTCCAGGTGGCCCCTAAAGTCGGGACACCTTAGTACAGTCGCATAAGTTCAGTGCACATAGTAAATCACATACACGTTGATAAATAACTGTTCTTTCAACCCTTGACTGCACGTGTGTGTTATTTGATCTGTCCTATCCTCTCTACTCTTTAATTGACTAACCCAATAATACCTGTGCCTGCCATGAGAACACTGATGCCATTTTCTGGAACATCTGGTTTCTTGTCCATCAATCAGTTTACATAACTACCTACCTGCATGACCTCTGACCCCTTACATCTGAAGACACTGAAAACAATCGGCAGAAGAAACACTGCCACGAGCACACAGAATATCATCTAAAACCGACCCCAAGATGGATCCAGGGTCACTTGCAACCCACAGCCTAGAGGTATCCAGGAGCATGGAGACACCGTTGGGTATGCGCCACCCCTACCATGCATCAGAACTCACCGCAAGGATTATTGCCAAGCATCACCCTCATACCACCTTTCACTGGAGACAGGAATGCCAGCTCAACCCTAAAAGAAACCGTCTACGGTATCAGGTAATATTATCCCCGTATATATGGTCACCGTAAATAATATCGCCAGGAAAAGGTCGCAGCGATATTATATGGGTGACCATATATATGGGGACAGGGTCAAAAAAAAAAAAAAAAAAAAAATATTAATACATTTTAAAAATTTTAAAAAAAGTTTGGGGGTTCCGGGGGTGTCCCCCACATGTTCCATGCAATAATGTTGCCTCAAAAAACGGCCATTTTTCGGCAATATTTTTGCATGGCGCGATTTTTGTGGCGGCATTATTACATGGAACCCCGTCTACCTCCTAAAAGAAACACTACTAATTCAATGAACAGGACAAATGCAAACAACGTGGTCCCAGCCACCAACCCATTATGAAGAAGCCCACAGAGCCCAACGTAAAGCACCGAGATCAACCACAGGAACTGCTGCCTTCTCACTGATGCACCTCCATATCCAAATCCAACACATACACATAGGACTTGTCCAGCAAGACTAACAAATCCACTCTTCGCCGTGGAAACAGGCAACTACCCGGCAGTATTACATGAAGCCATTCCATTGGATAATAAATCTACATCCACCAACTGCAGCAGCACGAGCGACAGCGTAATCGCACTCGTACCTGGAGATGTCGGCAGTTCCACCATTTTACTCTTGGACCACATCCCAGACTGCGAAGCACTCGTGATATACTGCACTCCCTTGCAAGTTTCCACTCTCACTTTTCCATTAATCTTCAGGCCTCCTTCATACAATCTCAGGTCAACAGACCATTTTGCCGACGGCCAACAGGCATCACATTAGCAGGATGGGAGATATCAACCATGGGCTGGAGGACATTAAAAAAAACCATAGTGCTACCAAAACCCTTGAACTCCCCCAACCTAAGCAATTAGAGAGAGATTCCCAGCCATGCTGATGGGACACAACATGGATCAGATATGCTGTAATTGCAATCTCACCAATTAGACATGCAACCGCCTCAGTATTAGGTTCATCATTTTTACCTTCCTGACAGGTCTACAATAATGCATCAAAGCCCCATTCAGAACTATCAGGCCATGGAAGGATATAAAGCTCGTCCAGCTCCCCACAAAACTGGCACTGCCCAAACCCCTCCCCTTCTCACTGCACTAGTCAAACACCTGACCATTAACTCCAGTGAGTCACAAACTCTAAAAGCCCTAGCCCCAAAGAAAACCTTTAACAATTCACAAAAAGGCAAACTACTAGATGGTTCACTGCACGCCTAAACCACCTCAAGAAATAGAATAGGAGGAGAGGGCACATCTGGTGGAACAACCACCTTGAAATGTACCCTTTGTGTACTATTGGTCGCATTGGATATACAGGGCAGGAAAGTGTCATTTCTCATATCTTGGTCTGTAGAATCCTCCCAGAAGGACATGTTAAAAAATAAAAGACCACAAAAACATTGCAGCTTCTAACACACCAACAGGCAAATCACTGCCTCTGTCGCCACTCACTCCAGCCACAAGATCATACAGATGAAAGCCCATCTGATCAGAGAAATAAATAAACAAACGACCCACCAATTCCTAGCCGAGTAAAAGAACAAACTCACAGCAAACATACCATGCCAGACCTGGCCTTCAGAACATTTCTCGAAACCTGGTTGTTCACCAGAGCGCTGCAGGCATATTAGCATGGACACACAGCTGAAGGACCTGAGACTAGGCAGTGCGGCAATCCACGGTGCCTCCAGCACCTGACACCAAGACACAGCTGTTCCACCGCAACTCAGCTGTGGCCAGGACACCATCCTTAACCCTTATCGATCTGACTGGCCCCAGACACCACAGCGACTAGATTACTTAAGACCCTTCCGAACGACCATCATAAAATGCAATTGAGAACAGCAAGCACCCTGCTGCGGAATATTAACGCTACAGGACTGCCGACAGGCTGAGCCTCTTCCACACAGGGCTTTAAGAGCCTCCCAGCCAACTCTCCTTCCCAACTGGTCTCGGGAGGGTAGCTTAGGGGCAATGTGCTCACCTTGGAAGCAAGACGACACGGAGCACCACAGGTTCGATCCCTCGGTCCACCCTTATAAACCTCTGGGTATTAAGTGTGTTATAAATAACCTATCATATCATAACTAACCTCTTCTCCTTTCAATGAGATATTACTCCTACACCACACATGCACACACACACACTCTGCAGCTTTTCGCCTGCTAGTACCACCATCCCCACATTAATCTTTGTGGAGCTCCCTGCATTGCCACCATCTTCAGTCCCCTCAGATACCCACCTCCTCTCATACCCGTGGGCCTCCTGCTATCCAAGTGCTAATAGTCAATTAATAGGGGGTTCTCCCCACCAGGACATTACATACATTCAAGGGTCATTGCCTCAAGGCACATAGAATCATACCAGGACCCTGGTACTTCCGGCCTGCACTCATAAACCCCTCCGTTTAGGACTTTTTAACATGACTCTTCCTCTACTCCGACTAAACTCTTTCCTATCCCTCATTAATTCCAGAATCATGCCCCAAAATGGCAGAAGAGCACTATAAAAACCAGGACCTATAGTACTTTTTGAAGTCCTGGCAAACGTACCTCTTCGTCATAAGGGACATTATAAGAGAATTTCCTAACACCCACAGTGGCAAAAAGAGAGCTGCGGGCAGAGTTCCCAGGAGCTGCAGTTTCCCAAGGAAGTCAGTGGTGCCTTGGCAGAAGCTGTAGCGAGTGCAAAGCAACGATCCGATCCGTTAACCTTTAATTCCAGAAACCTTGAAAACCACTGTGTTCACCTCAGCAATTACTGGGTGACAAAGGATATTCTAGTGAGTGCATGTTTGGGAGCACATGAAATGTCCCTGGATTTCAGTGCGTTGGAATAAATGGGTTGATGGGCGATTGGATGCTGCTGGCTACTGCTTTGATACATAAAGACTTTTTTTTGTTAACACGGATGGGGTTCTCCTGGAATCCTGCAGTCATGTTTGCCCGATTCTTGTCAGTCTACCTTGTGCTGCGTAGGCATGTGCTTGCGGTCACCACAATACCTCCACAATCTGGCGGTTTCCTTGTGCTTCAAATGTTCTTATTGCCTTTCTATATGGGAAATGGTATGCCTTCCTGCATGCCTTCCTGTATGCCTTTCTCTATGCCTTCCTATATGCCTTCCCGTATGCCTTCCTGCCTACATGCCTTTTATATGCCTTGCTCTATGCCTTCCTCTATGCCTTTCTCTATGCCTTCCTGTATGCCTTTCTCTATGCCTTCCTATATGCCTTCCCGTATGCCTTCCTGCCTACATGCCTTTTATATGCCTTGCTCTATGCCTTCCTCTATGCCTTTCTCTATGCCTTCCTGTATGCCTTTCTCTATGCCTTCCTATATGCCTTCCCGTATGCCTTCCTGCCTACATGCCTTTTATATGCCTTGCTCTATGCCTTCCTCTATGCCTTTCTCTATGCCTTCCTGTATGCCTTTCTCTATGCCTTCCTATATGCCTTCCCGTATGCCTTCCTGCCTACATGCCTTTTATATGCCTTGCTCTATGCCTTGCTCTATGCCTTTCTGTATGCCTTCATGTATGCCTTCATGTATGCCTTCCTGTATGCCTTCCTGCCTTCCTATATGCCTTCCTCTATGTCTTCCTATACGCCTTCCTGCATGCCTTCCTAGATGCCCTCCTATATGGGATATTGGGTGAATGTATGTGCCAATTGCTGGAACTCAAGGAACTTTTCTTCACTTTTTATATTTTATTCTAAAGTGTGCTTAACAGTTTAACATTAAACTTTACACACTTCTCATTCCTCAAAGAATAATTAAAGAACCAAATGTGAGATCCGGGAAAAGCAAGGTACCCAGGGCAGCTTCATGAATCCCCCAGAACTTAATGGGGCTGTAAACAATGATACTTGGCTACCCCTTAAACAGCGAAGCCAAACCCCCTGTGTATTAATCACAGAAGGGCCATATACAAACCTATGATTAGTAAACTCTTGCACTCCAAGAGTAAGTGCCTAGTAGACCCCCGACTCTTTATCCTTGCACCCCCCCCCCCCCCGCCCCCACAGCCCCTCTGGTCTAAAGGAAGGCCAACCCCAGGACCAGTAACTGCAAGGCGGGGAAGTTCATTCAGCCGTAATAACATGTATAAACGTCGGATTTTAGATAATACGTAGGGTTGAGGCCGTGCGTAACAAAACCTGCTCGGCTTCACCCCCCGCCCCTCTTTCTAATTCATGATTGCACATATAATCCCACGTGGGCTTTCTTTTCAAATTGACCCATCAGCTGCTCACAAAGCAAAACCCACCAGTGAACAAAAGAAGGGGCTGGGCGCACCAAAAGGTGCGACACCAGTGAGCACCAGCTCCAAGCAGCAGGCAGCCTTTTCATTCAAGGAGCCCGCTTTAACCACGGGCTCCTTTACTGAAAGGTCTGTACTTGAAACAGGAGGAGGGCTGGAGGGCCCAGTCTCTCCTTTTGTTTTCGAGTAATTAGCATCATGCTGGATGATGACTTTTCAGTTACTCGAAACAAAAGGAGAGCTGGCCAGTCCAGCCCTCCTGTTTCGAGTACAGAGACACCAGGCAGCCCGCACTGAACGGTTATGCCTGCTGCTTGCAGGTGTCAGCACTTCCGTTTAGAAAAAAGCAAAGGAACGCCTTTTCTTTTTTCTAAACCGAAGTGCTGACACCTGCAGGAAGCTTGTATAACCGTGCAGTGCGGGCTGCCTGAGGTGCGGCAGGCTGTGGCTAGTCGAGGATGGGCCCCGGCAGGGCCCCTGCTCGGGAGCCATTTTTGGAGACGGCCAGCCCCGGCCCACTTAAACCCCTGCATACAACCCTTGTGTCTATTAGATTAAGCCAGGCATACTGACCCCCCTGAAAGGCGGAGCCCAGTAATGTCCAAATCGGGTGGTCCGTATTAAAGATGCCAACTTATTTTATCATAGCCAACACATAAAGGGAGGGGCTACCCGGCTCCAGTCTGAGGAGAGGACGGTCATCTGACAGCATTTGAAAGGCCCAAGCTCTTGAGGGGTTTGCTGTAAGCCTCCGCATTGCGATATGCTGGCGGACGGTGGGAATGGGATCCAGTCTGTGGCTCCTACGGCGTAGCCTGACTTGGCCTACTTCTTGGTTTAGAGAATTATCATTTAGGCGTAGATTGATATCCAATGTAGCTTTTGGTTTCTGAACACACCAGGGTCTTGCGCAATTCTTCGCCAGGACAGGTTAGGCAGCGGCCACACAATCTTTGCCGTGTTCTCTCAGACTGCCAGAACTATAAATAGCCTTTAGGCGCGTGGCGAACTACTCATGACCGCTAGATGAAGCTCCTCTCCTCCGCACGGAAATCATCTACTGTTTGCACATTAACATTCAATACTTCATTTCTAAATATTAGCACACGCTCACTACCTGGCTGTCGCAGAGAAATCATGACATGCTTTTTACGCTAGCAATATTGTATTCGTTGTTTCCCGTCACTGCTAAGAGCTCGTTGTTTTTCAAACTGTTTAGAAGTCAGACATGATCTACAGAAAACGGAAATAATATAAAACGTATTGCACAATCGCCGAGCAAAGCACCATACCTCACCATTTAGGGTTCCTAAAGCAATCCTCGCGCGGCCTCCGCCATCTTGGAGGAAGCATACGTGAGCAAGTTCCGTGCACTGCTCCCGAGGCCTATCTGAGCTTTGCCGGTGATGGGGCTTTGCGTTGGCCTTAAATCAACGAAAGTTGCCTCGGTTTTTTGAGTTTTATGTCCCGTGATGACAAGCATATCATGGTTCTCTCGAATCTGCAGAGACTGTAGTAATTGGCGACCACGCAACCGCAAACACCCCTCTCAGGTGCCCTAGTAAAAAAGAAACCCACTTTTTGGATTGTTTTGGGATTGCTTCTGGCTTGTTTTCAAGCTGCGGATTTATTTTGCATTTATTTTGGATTTTTTGGGGATTTTTCCAAGCAAGGATTCATTTGTCTTGGGTTGGAGGATTTATTTTGGATTTTTACTGACTTGTTTCTCAGTAAAAACAATCCACTAACACTAATTGGCAGGCACGCATTTTTACAGGATTAATTTTGGATTTTTTGAAAAGCAAGGATTGTTTGGTCCTACATTGGAAGATTTATTTAGGATTTTTCCAAATTGTTTCTCGGTAAAAACAATCCAGTAACTCTAGGCACACATTTTTACTGCATTTAAATGTTGGAATGTTAACCTAGTTTCAACGTTGGTTGCAGTTATTTAGGATTTTAATGTGGTTAAATATTTCGCAGAGTTTATTTATTTTGGATTTTATTGGTGCAATAAAAGTTCCACTGCACTTAACTATTTCTTTATCAAATAATGTCCAGTCGCTAAACTCAGGGTATACACATTTGCAGACATAGGAATAACACTCTATCCATTGTCTTCAGTGGCTTAGTGGCTTTGCCAATGCTTGTTTTAAACGTGGCTTTAGTGGCTTTGCCAATGCTTGTTTTAAACGTGGCTTTAGTGGCTTTGCCAATGCTTGTTCTTCAGTAGCTTTATCAGTGGGACAGAGTCAAATTAGGCACATTAGGTGAATAACCAATGATATACTCTTAAATAGCATTTATACAAGAAATGGGAACAAGAGATACTAAGGGGGTAATTCATAGAATTCGGCGCACAAGTGGCCACTTCTTTGCCTCCGTTTTCCTCAATTGTGGTTTTGTCTGTAACTGGTCTCCTGTGGTGACACTTTGAAGACATCCAAATAAGGTAAGTGGTATCATGAGAAATGCGTGGTGGAGTTATGGTTGCTTTAGGAATCAGAACTGTGAATTTGTGTTGGGGGAGGGGCGGATTGATGGTGTGCTTAGCGCTGCAACCACACTGTCCCTTTAACCGAAGTTTTTTTACTGATTTCCTGTTTTTTTTCTCAAAAAAGTGATATACTCTATTATACCTATGGTATAACTATCCAGGCCCAGTGGGAACTTTGCCCTGGACATGGCTTTGACCATTCCTTGGGCAATAAGTCCACTGAGCATGGGCAGTGGCCATGCATTTTGGTGCCACTTTGCCTGTGGGATGGGACCTTTGGTCCTGGCATGGGCACCGCCAATGGCCTGCTTGGGATGACCTGCATCCATGTAAGTAGACATTTTGGTTGGTGCATGGTCGTCTGCCATGACCCGGGCCCCTGTGATCTAGATAATGTGCCCATTCTGCTTCGCCCTGCTTCAGGAGCCCCAAGCCACTAGATGGCACACTCATTATGTTGGAGCATGCCCTTCGGGCTTGCACCAGGCACCTCTGAACCACATGCACCTGCTGTGCTCACTGCACATGGCCCGCAGCTGTAACCAGTGCCCACCTTTCTCAAGACAGCCGTTGGCCCTGCCCTAGGCACCCTAAGCCACTGGCAGGCTATGTTCAGTAATCACATTGATTAGGGCACAGCATACCCCTCGGCCCTAGGTACAACCAAGTAACCCAAAGTGGTCACAGGACGTGGCCCGATTTGTCCCGAGAAAGGACTTTGGCCATGCCCTTGGCCCCCCAAAGTGGCAAATAGCAATGACCGGTAGCCACCCTGCACAGGACCTGGCATTCGGCCATGCCCCAGGCTTGTGGCCACTGTTCGTGCTTGGCAGCCAGGTGCAGTGGCCGCCACTTAGCCCCGGCAGCGGTGCCATGGCCTAAGCCATTGTAGCAGCGGGCCCCTTGACCTTCTGAGTCAGTCTGCGGAGAAGGGGATTCAGGGGAACATCGTACACAATTGCAGCCGACCAGTTCATTCTGAGGGCATTGTGATGGGCGAGCCCGTGCCTCGGGCCACCCTGTACTAACACGCGCACGCACACAATGACTGAGACATGACACATGCTTCATTGCTTTCCAGGGTCCCGGCGGCAACTGCCACATCGCCCGCAGTAGTTGACCATCCCCAGGAAGCTACGTACCTCCGTGGGGGACTGGGGCGCCGCCGCTTCGCGGATGTCCTTGACCTTTTCAGGATCTGACGAAACGCCACTGGCATGGAAGATGAAACCAAAAAACCCAATCCTGTCCTTGAAAAATTCGCATTTATCACGGTGCAAAGTAAGTCCCAGCTCGCTCAACCTTCGCAGGGTATGCTCCAGTCTCTTCATGTGTTCAGCCTTGGACTCTGCTAAAACCAAAATGTCATTACTCATATTGAGTACCCCTTTTAGGCCAGCCAGCGCACCCCTGATGGCATTTTGAAAAACCTCCGCCGCAGAGGAAATGCCAAAACTCAGGCGTTTAAACTGATAGAGACCCTCGTGTGTGGTAAATGTTGTAATATATCTGGAATTTGGGTGGAGCTCTAGCTGGTGGTAGTCTGACCTTAGATCCAGCTTCGAGAATACTCTGGCCCCTTGCAGTTCCCCCACGATGTCATCAAGGGTCGGTGTTAAATGTCTTTCCCGTTTAATGGCGGCATTCGGGAGGCGCATGTCCACGCAGATGCGTACCGCACCCGGCTGTTTGGGCTTCGGTGCCACTACGATGGGCGAGACCCAGGGCGCCGGCCCCTCCACCCTCTCAATGATGTCCATTTCGACTAGAAGCTGAAGCTCCTTCTCCACTTGCTCCCTGAGGTGGAACGGGATTCGTCGATGTTTGAGGGCGGTGGGCCGGATGGTGTCATCGATATGAAGATGCACTGGGGGACCCCTCAGCTTGCCCACTCCCTGAAAGATACCGGAAAACTTGAGCAGAAGTTGGTCAATGTCCACCTGGTAAACCTCAAGGGCAAAGTGCACAAGGTCCAACACCTCTGATGCAGCGCAGCCGAGTAGTGAGTGCGGGCTGACGTCTGGTGACGAAAAAACGTGCCTTGATGGTCTTGGTCCCCTTGGTAACAGGCGCCACAAACACCCCTTGAATGGGCAGCGGAGTGTCGCCTCCAAAGGTGAAAATCTTTGCCGTTGACACATCCAACGGTGGTGGTCCCGGGATTGCCATATGGTGGTCGGTGGCAAGGACACAGACAGAGGCGCCTCTGTCTATCAGTACCTGTGTCGGGACACCTTGAATGTCAACCACACACTTAGGCTGCCTCTTTTTCTGTGCTCCTGTCGTAAGGTTCGAAATGAAGAAAACCTCTTCTTCCTCCTCCTCTTCTTCTGCGATATTTAGTCTTTGGGCGTCTTGCTCCAGTGTCACAATGCTGCGTTGTCTCCTAAACCCGCCGCCATAGGGCCTTGCCGGTCCTCTTTGCGTGGCCACCGGTGCGGCGGCTCGACACATCCTGGCATAGTGGCCAGGACCATTGCATGTGCCGCAAGTCCTCGATTTGGCGAGACAGTCATCTGAGTGGGGCAGATCATACCCGCAGTACTGGCAAATAGTCGTCGATCCATGCGCCGTAGCTGCATCCTGGCGTTTCTGGCTCCATCGCGCTTTCGACGATGCTTGCCTCCCCACTGCAAATGCCTCTTCAGACTTTCCTGGGCGCACAGCTGCATCCATCTTTGTGCCTCTCGTCTCAGCCAACTCATACACTCTGCCACTGTCTAATATTTGGGCAAGAGACAATCCCGGCTCCCGCAGTACCGGTCTGCGCAGTTTGCCCGAACTGCACCCTTGGATCACTTGATTGCGGACCATAACCTCTTCATTGACTCACCTAAAAGTGGTAGCTATCTGCCGCAGACGTGCGCAGAACTGATCAAGTGATTCCTCCTCCCGCTGCTTCTCGCCACAGAATAGAAATCTGTCAAAGTCTTCGTTAGATAAAGGAATAAAACAGTTCTTGAGAGCTGTTTTAACGGTATCATACGTCACCACTTGCAGGTTTAGAGACTCATATATGCGGAGAATGTCCATCCCTGCCGAATAGAGCAGTGTCGCCCTCTTGGCGTCGTCATTGGTCTCCCCAGTCGCTGCGAAATACATGTTTAATTTTTTTATCCACAGCAACTATTTTGGGCCCAATTTGGAAGGTGGACGCAAAGTGTCAAATTCGTGCATGGGTAATAATGAACCCTGTTGTCTGCGCACCACTGTTGCTTCTCCATCGGTGTCCGTCATCTTCGCAGGTCGCGCAGGCACCTCAATACAGGATTAGAGGCCGCAAACCTGACTCAGATTGTTGACGCACCTGCCTTTTGCGTTTAGATGGCCATCCTATGACCAGGACTCCTCTGGTTACCGGTTGCGCTGCAGTCCTCTTGGAACGGAGAACTGCAGAAGTTCCAAATATTTGGCGTTCTATTATCTATTAGCACGTGGGCAGCACACAAGCACCCTCGTGGGCCGCTACTGCCTTTCGCACTGAAGATAACGAGATCGCCATCGCTCGCGTCGGATTCGGGATGTACAACGAAGAAAATGCCAGTAGTTGACACGTAGGTGCGTGTCAAACTGCTCACTCCGTTGGCTCCCGCCTCGTCACCAATGTGATGGGCAAGCCCGTGCCTCGGGCCGCCCTGTACTAACACGCGCACGCACACAATCACTGAGACATGACACATGCATCCGTGCTTTCCAGGGTCCCGGTGGCAACTGCCGCATGGACGTCCTTTATTCAAAACCCGCTTGCGCGACCCATAACGAGGCGCGTGCATGCGTCGTGTACACCGACAACATCACAGGCATCATTCACCGTCAATATCCACTTCTGGGATTTGACTGTTGCCAATTCTACCGCCATGCAGCGCGTCGTGTGGAGAGGTTTCTCGGGACTTCTTCCTTGAGAACGCTCTCAGGAAGTATCTGCTTGGATTCTGCAGTAAAAATGTAATCGGAAGGAAGGCAAACAACAAATACATCTCCACAATTCCACTGTACAATGTGAATAAGGGAACATTTAAATGGCATATTCTATAAGTCTCAGTGTGATAGGCCCCTCCCCTAGGGTGACCAGATTTCCAAAACGAAAAACCAGGACGACCAACAACATAAATGAGGGACTACCCCATCGCAGCCCCCCAATTACCGCCCCTCCCCCAACACGCCCCCACAGCCACCACCCAACCATATTTCCAGCACTTCTCCTTTCCATAAACTGCATATGATCTCATTTGTGCAGTTTTGTCTGAGTCCGGGCATGTTAATTCAAAACATTGATATTACATGGCTTTCTGTACAACAACTTCCAAGCTAGTCTCTGTGGCACAGCGAGTAAGTGTTGTGACTTGGACCTGGAAGGTCCGGGGTTCGAGCCAACCTTCCAACTTAAAAATTCTGTCTGCATTGTGAAAAATAATTACGATTTTAATTAGTGGGAGGTCTGGTCACCCTACCTCCTCTCGCCCCCAGACACAAGACAACTCCATTCAGCTTCTGGAAAGCCCAAGGCCCGGACACAGAGGTGCTTCCTGCTCAGAGAATGCCCGCGTTTTGGGAGTTTGACATCTACTTTTGAAGTGGGGGCTGGGCAGTTCGTGTTCTGCTGCCACGGTTTCATAGCTGTGCGGATGGAGGGCTCCAGTCTTAGCCTTTATTAGAGGGGAAAGGCAGGCGTTTTCTGTTTTTGGGTGATGCACCTTTTTCTGCTCGCCTTCACCCCTGCACAGCATATGGCTGGTACTTTGTGCCAGTCACAGGCCCCCTGCAAGACATTCTGTGATATCTGCACCGACTTGCAAAGGGACATTTCTTACATCAGGAACTTGCTGCCCTCACATCGGTTGGCCACATAGAGCGCATAGGTTTCTGCCACAGATTGGGTCTTCCTACTCTATCTGATTGTGCCGATGAGGCTCCCACCGAAAGTTCAATGACTGCCGAAACAACCAAAGAGTCTGCCGGCAGGTCCGTGCTCAAAAATACAGGCTCTGTCCCGGGGGTCTATATTTCAGATCCCATTCCAACTTATGGCTCACTCTGGTCAGTATCAGGAACAGCTCCTAAACTGGACCCAAGAGGTATTGTACCAAGAAGTATTAACACAAATATGGATGGACTAAAGGCTGCAGCGTCGCAGAAATGACATCTGTGCGCATGCTAAGGGCGTGGATTCCCAGCTTCTCTGCCCCTCGCATTTTGACCTTGGAGATTTCTTTCTGATCAGGTCATTAGTTAGGGATGTGCGTTGGAACGAGCAGTTTTGTTGGCAAATGTATGCACCCCAATGAAAGCCTGTATCTCTAGCGGGTGGAAAATCCCTTGGTGGAGTTGCGGGCGCTGCCACATCGGTGAATCGGATCTGCCTTCAGGTGAAGTCCTGAACTTTGGTAGAGTCTGCATCTCCAGTTTAAGGAGCATGAGCTAATGATTTTTCACCGACAGGCCCCTCTGGTCTTACTTTAGTTCCAGGGTCACCCGGCACCTCCACTTTCTCCAAATTCAACTCAATAATAATAATAGATGACATCTAGATTGCCAATGGCAATTTCCTCAACTCTATCAACGTCGACATTCTGAAATCGCTGTCAGCAAAATATATGTATATAAATATATTGCTCAATGGAAGACGAGACACCAGTGAAGACTTCTGCATCAAAGTTCTTAATACCAACCCACATTGTGAGGATGGGGATTTATTCAATATTCGGGGGACCGCTGGCTCGCAAGAACGGGTGTCTGAAGAACCAGTCTTACCCAATTGTGACTCGTTCTAGGGCTAGGTTTTGGATCTTGATCACCTGGTGAAAGCTCAGATGTGGCATCAAAATTGCACTCTTATTCCCCCCCTTCCGCTGCGTTCCTTTAGCTTCTTGTAAGAGATTTGACAGTATTTACACTGGTCTACTACCGCGTGACCGCTGGTAGAATAACCAACACAGACCTCATGATGGTCTTTCCAGGATGTCTTTTTGCCCCTGCAGCACGGATGTCTGCCAAACAATACTGGCACGGTTCCCTGACTGCAATGAAGGGAGATGACAGCTAGGTTGGGAAACAGAACTGCGCTCAACTGCAGGATTGGACTCGGCAGTAGTCTCGCGCCCTGATGCGTCAGCGCACTTGTGCTAGCTTTATCATGTCAGTCTACCAGCCTTTTCCCTCAATAAAGTTTAATGCACGCGCTTTGCGATGTTTGGAGGTTAGCTGCTGCGGATAATGATTCAAGAGGCCAATAAGAAGATGGTTTGCAACGGAAACACCAAAGACGTTCAGCGCAGCAATCCTAAGTTGGTCCATGCCATGCACTGCTCAGGATGTCCCGTGTGGAGCATTAACCCTGGGACATTGCAACTTGAAGCTGCACGAGAAAGTAACGTTCATGGCCCGCTTGGGCTTGGTTTGGAGTTGGCACACAAAATAAGCCTGAACATAAACTACTGTTCCTTCTGCCACTTTGTTTTCTTATGCTCTGCAAGAAGTGTAGGTGCTTGCATGCCATGGGTGATGTCACATGACGTCATGAGCAGCATGTGACAGGCTCTTTGCTGACCGTAAATGCCTATTGCCATGGCTTTATTGCGACTAGACGGGTTTCACTGAAGTTCAACGTTTACTGTAGAAGGTGATGCACACATGTACTCCAGATCCGTTCCCCTGGCACTGTCAAACTACCCCCCGCCTCCCCTGTATTCACGAGCAGCAGATGGTAAAGCTTGCCAGGTGAACATGGCAAAGCAATTCCAACACATGTAACAATCATTCCAATCACTCGGGAGGGACTCACGCTTTCCACTGGTCTCCGTGGGTTCTCATAACTAGGGGTGTACCAAACTTCGGCTTCGAGTAAGTATTCGGCCAAATTCCGGCTGAAAAAAAGATATTTGGCTCCAGTCGAATAGTTTCTCGTTATTCGGCTCTTGCAGAATACTTTGACATTCTCATTTGAATACAATACAACATGAACTCAGAAAGGCAAACATAGACTTCAGCTTGCAAAACTGAATAGAATTAGACCAGACAAATTGCTATCACACATCTGAAAAATATCTTATATTGTAATCTGCTCTTTGGGGCATGTTTTGTTACAGATTCTTAGACAAGAAAGGTGCTCATCTTTTAAACGTAGCCTGCAACAATACAGGAACATCTTTTCTTTTGGCAAATGTTTATATGCAATGTGCACTTTTTCAGTTGGAAAAATCAGACTGCAAGAAATGCGCATAGATACTTTCAGTTCCTGTCATGTCACTTCCCATTTCGTACGTCCTAGTCCCCCCTTTTCTTTTTTTAAGGACTTGAGTCCTGAGTTTAACATTATCTGATATTTTATCAGGAATGATGAGTTGCATATGTTTGTGTATTGGCGAGAAAGAGTGGCTAGGATAAGTGAAAAGTGAGCAGCATTTGTTTGGGTGGGGTGGATCATTATGAGATGGAGTTCACGCGTTTCAGATTTCCTCTTGACTTGTGTCCTGCCTGAGTCGGCATGAACCATTTTATACATTTCTATGTGAGCTGCAAAGAATTTTCGAAACTCGATCGCATCAACTTTGCAACTGGATAGAGAATGCAATGCATCTGATTCACAAAGGCAGTCCTTTTGCATTTGTGAAGCCTCCTACTTTAACTGGCACTGAATATGCAGCAATCTCCTATACATTTGGTCCCTTCATTTTGGTTCAATCTGCTTTATTTCTGACTTCTATACTTTAAATAAAGATGCTACATTAATTACAATGAAGAGAAATAAAAGTACAGAATGCATTTAAAATGGTGCTTTATTTGTTTTCTTTAATAAGTGTGTTTTTTGAAGTTTGGAACATGATTTATTAAATAAAGCAACTATTCGGCTTCATATTCGGCTTCGGCCGAATAGTTGACAAACTATTTGGTATTCGGCCGAATACTAAATATGCTATTTGGAACAGCCCTACTAATAACCTGGGCGAGGAGGAGTACAGATGGACTTCATGTCTCACAAGAACATCTGTGCATCTTTGTGTTTAATAACTTAACGGAACACCCCAACTTCAGCCATGGCCATAGAGAATGCATAGGGGGCTTGGCCTTCTGGGCACAGTGAACGTACCCACAGTGCCCAGTGACCCTATGCCCAAGGCCCAATCAACATGCCCAGTTGAGGTTACCAGAGCATTGAACAATGAACACACACTCACTGGATGCTCTGTACACCCCCAGGCACGCACACCCTCACAATAATCCGTGGGCATGCATGGTCCCAGGCTCATCAGACATACCTGCAGTGCTCATTGGGCGTGGACACTGTGCCAGCCATGTACTGGACCGCGTAAACACCCAGGACCTGTGGCAATTCAAGTGGACACCATGCCTCGATCACGCCTTTCTCCCGTGCCCTTTGCACAGAAACTACACCCAGAGTTCACAGTGTCTGTCCATGCCCAGTGGACACTGGGCATGCACCGCAAACAGGCCCACGGAGCATGGCATGCGACCATGGCCAGTGGCACTGCCCGGGGTCCTGTGGCACAGTTTATATACCCTGAGTGCCCAGTGGGCATTGTCCGGGGAGGACCTTCAGTCATTCCCGAGTACTGAGCATCTCGCAATGCCCACTACCATGCTCCTGTGGAGTGTACCTACCCGCCATCTTCTCGTCCAAGGCTGGCATTCAATTTGTTCAGCCGTTTGAGTGCTATACTTCATATTTTCACGATGGGAAAATTAACTTGAAATGTGTAAATGCCCTCCCTTCCGTTTAGCTGTGGCATGCCAACGGACACACCTTCATAAACCTTTCCAGCAATGAAAGTGTGGCAAGTAGCTTTTCTGAAAAGATTCATGAAGTTCCATTCAGAAGGGGCCAAATAAAATTTTTGGTAGCCATACTATAATGTGCGCCCCCCCCCGCACAGAACCTTAGAAACCTTTCCACAAACACTTCAAAAAGGCTATATAGTCTTTGCTGAAAGTGCCATACAATGCAATTGAATGGGGCCAACACTTAAACTTGCCTTTTTCTACTGTCAGGGTGTGCAAAACTGTGCATAGCCTCCTACACATGGAGCCAAATGGGGCTGTTTGCCCATTGCCCCCCCTGTGGTGCGTGCTCTTGCCCACCCCAAGGCCAGGGCATGTTCCAGGGGCGGCACTTGGCCCATTTCAAAGATGTTCCCAGTGCAAGATCTGAATGCAAGTGGGCGGCCTGGCTTCAGCCAATCAAATTACTTGGTTCTCACCAGATGGGCTCACGGAATTCTCTCTGGTCCAAAAGTATACATTTTGCTTCCTTTTTGCCCACTCTGAGGGGAAAGTTTATAACATCTCTGGAACCCATTTCCACCAAACAAAGTGCAGAGTGAGATGTGCAGTGAATACCAGCATGCACGTGTGGTGCAAATCCCCAGAGGTGTAGCTAGGATTGTCCAACAAGCAGGGCCTGGAGATAACAGTAGTTGGGCCCACTGCTGTGACATTAACATCTGTAAAGGCCCACACCGCCCTGCTGAGTGGACATTTGCAGATTTCGGGTAGGCCTTGAATGGCAAATGAGACTTCTGAGGCCAACTGTGACCTGACCCCAATGCCCTCTCGCTCTCCGGGATGAAACTACGAAACCTTCCCACAGAACTTAGAGTAGCCACTATATTTGTTTTTGGAAGTTTCATGCAGTTTCGTCAAATGGTTCCACAGATTTAAGGATCTGTGTTAGTCCCCCTCCTATGGGAAGTCCACCGCCGTATCCATACACCGAGTCGCCATCACAGACTTTTACTATAAAGACTTATATATAAGAGTTTCCCACAGAAAGAGCGCTTGCCAGATGCTCATAATTGCACGAGGCTTTCCAGAAATGTATGGGATGCCCAACAATGGATTTTGTTTGGAAAGTTTTGTGAAGTTACTCACTCCACACTTGGCCTCGTCACAATCCTTTCAGTAGGAGCAGAAACTGACAGGGTAATTCATAGAATTTCGCAGAAAAGTGTCGCAAGCGGCTGGCGCAGAGTGTCCGCGTGCGATTGACTGCGCCAGGCACGTGCGCTAAAACCGATTTCCGCGCACAGCGTATTCATGGATTTTAGGCTCCCACACCAGCCGTGGCGCAGAGTATCGCAGCGACCCTGCAGCAGCGCCAGTAACGCCCCCAAGAACGCCCTCGCGCAAGGAAAAGCCATCAAAATCGCTAAATCATCGCAAAGGGCTGCGCTAACCCTGGACCAGTTTACAGGGCTGCCAAACAAGGAACGCAAAGCGGGTAACGTGCATATCAGGGGTACGCGTGAAGTTATACACGCGATTAGCCAGGGTACGTGTATTACAGGGGTACGCGGGAAGTTTAACACGCGATTAGCCAGGGTACGTGTATTACAGGGGTACGCGGGAAGTTTAACACGCGATTGGCCAGGGTACGTGTATTACAGGGGTATGCGGGAAGTTTAACACGCGATTGGCCAGGGTACGTGTATTACAGGGGTACGCGGGAAGTTTAACACGCGATTGGCCAGGGTACGTGTATTACAGGGGTATGCGGGAAGTTTAACATGCGATTAGCCAGGGTACGTGTATTACAGGGGTACGTGGGAAGTTTAACACGCGATTAGCCAGGGTACGTGTATTACAGGGGTACGCGGGAAGTTTAACACGCGATTGGCCAGGGTACGTGTATTACAGGGGTATGCGGGAAGTTTAACATGCGATTAGCCAGGGTACGTGTATTACAGGGGTACGCGGGAAGTTTAACACGCGATTAGCCAGGGTACGTGTATTACAGGGGTACGCGGGAAGTTTAACACGCGATTGGCCAGGGTACGTGAATTACAGGGGTATGCGGGAAGTTTTACATGCGATCAGCCAGGGTACGTGTATTACAGGGGTGCGCGGGAAGTTTAACACGAGATTGGCCAGGGTACGTGTATTACAGGGGTAGGCGGGAAGTTTCACACGCGATTAGCCAGGGCACGTGTATCACAGGGGTACGCGGGAATTATCACATGCGATTTGGCTGTGTACGTGTATTACAGGGGTACACGGGAAGTTTTACACGCGATTCGGCTGGGTACGTGTATTACAGGGATGCGATTTGGCCAGGTAGGTGTATTACAGGGGTGCGCAGGAATTATCACACACGATTTGGCTGGGTACGTGTATTACAGGGGTGCGTGGGAATCATCACACGCAATTTGGCTGGGTACGTGTATTACAGGGGTGCGTGGGAAGTCACACGCGATTAGGCTGGGTGGGTCCTCACAGGTGTTCCCTGTACACCCTCCACGGCCCCTGCAGGCAGCCTACAAAACAGGGGACTACCCTGCACACCTGCTCATGTCCCCCTGCACCCCCACCCCCCAGCAGTGCAGGGGCAGCCTCCACCAGGCCCCCACTCATGTCTCCCACCACCCCCACCCTCCCGCCACCAGGGGCAGCCTCCACCAGGCCCCCACCCATGTCTCCCACCACCCCCACCCTCCCGCCACCAGGGGCAGCCTCCACCAGGCCCCCACCCATGCCTCCCACCACCCCCAACCCCCAGCAGTGCAGGGGCAGCCTCCACCAGGCCCCCACCCATGCCTCCCACCACCCCCAATCCCCAGCAGTGCAGGGGCAGCCTCCACCAGGCCCCCACCCATGTCTCCCACCACCCCCACCCCCCCGCCACCAGGGGCAGCCTCCACCAGGCCCCCACCCATGCCTCCCACCACCCCCAACCCCCAGCAGTGCAGGGGCAGCCTCCACCAGGCCCCCACCCATGCCTCCCACCACCCCCAACCCCCAGCAGTGCAGGGGCAGCCTCCACCAGGCCCCCACCCATTTCTCCCACCACCCCCACCCCCCCGCCACCAGGGGCACACTCCACCAGGCCCCCACCCATGTCTCCCACCACCCCCAACCCCCAGCAGTGCACGGGCAGCCTCCACCAGGCCCCCACCCATGTCTCCCACCACCCCCACCCCCCCGCCACCAGGGGCAGCCTCCACCAGGCCCCCACCCATGTCTCCCACCACCCCCACCCTCCCGCCACCAGGGGCAGCCTCCACCAGGCCCCCACCCATGCCTCCCACCACCCCCAACCCCCAGCAGTGCAGGGGCAGCCTCCACCAGGCCCCCACCCATGCCTCCCACCACCCCCAACCCCCAGCAGTGCAGGGGCAGCCTCCACCACGCCCCCACCCATGTCTCCCACCACCCCCACCCCCCCGCCACCAGGGGCAGCCTCCACCAGGCCCCCACCCATGCCTCCCACCACCCCCAACCCCCAGCAGTGCAGGGGCAGCCTCCACCAGGCCCCCACCCATGCCTCCCACCACCCCCAACCCCCAGCAGTGCAGGGGCAGCCTCCACCAGGCCCCCACCCATGTCTCCCACCACCCCCACCCCCCCGCCACCAGGGGCACTCTCCACCAGGCCCCCACCCATGTCTCCCACCACCCCCACCCCCCCCCCCGCCACCAGGGGCAGCCTCCACCAGGCCCCCACTCATGTCTCCCACCACCCCCAGCCCCCACCATCCAGGAGCAACCTCCACCAGGCCCCCACTCATGTCTCCCACCACCCCCACCCCCCCGCCACCAGGGGCAGCCTCCACCAGGCCCCCACCCATGCCTCCCACCACCCCCAACCCCCACCATCCAGGGGCACCCTCCACCAGGCCCCCACTCATGTCTCCCACCACCCCCACCCTCCCGCCACCAGGGGCAGCCTCCACCAGGCCCCCACCCATGCCTCCCACCACCCCCAACCCCCAGCAGTGCAGGGGCAGCCTCCACCAGGCCCCCACCCATGCCTCCCACCACCCCCAACCCCCAGCAGTGCAGGGGCAGCCTCCACCAGGCCCCCACCCATGCCTCCCACCACCCCCAACCCCCAGCAGTGCAGGGGCAGCCTCCACCACGCCCCCACCCATGTCTCCCACCACCCCCACCCCCCCGCCACCAGGGGCAGCCTCCACCAGGCCCCCACCCATGCCTCCCACCACCCCCAACCCCCAGCAGTGCAGGGGCAGCCTCCACCAGGCCCCCACCCATGCCTCCCACCACCCCCAACCCCCAGCAGTGCAGGGGCAGCCTCCACCAGGCCCCCACCCATGTCTCCCACCACCCCCACCCCCCCGCCACCAGGGGCACTCTCCACCAGGCCCCCACCCATGTCTCCCACCACCCCCACCCCCCCCCCCGCCACCAGGGGCAGCCTCCACCAGGCCCCCACTCATGTCTCCCACCACCCCCAGCCCCCACCATCCAGGAGCAACCTCCACCAGGCCCCCACTCATGTCTCCCACCACCCCCACCCCCCCGCCACCAGGGGCAGCCTCCACCAGGCCCCCACCCATGCCTCCCACCACCCCCAACCCCCACCATCCAGGGGCACCCTCCACCAGGCCCCCACTCATGTCTCCCACCACCCCCACCCTCCCGCCACCAGGGGCAGCCTCCACCAGGCCCCCACCCATGCCTCCCACCACCCCCAACCCCCAGCAGTGCAGGGGCAGCCTCCACCAGGCCCCCACCCATGCCTCCCACCACCCCCAACCCCCAGCAGTGCAGGGGCAGACTCCACCAGGCCCCCACCCATGTCTCCCACCACCCCCACCCCCCGCCACCAGGGGCACCCTCCACCAGGCCCCCACCCATGTCTCCCACCACCCCCACCAGTGCAGGGGCACCCTCCACCAGGCCCCCACCCATGTCTCCCAACACCCCCACCCACCAGCACTGTGGGGCACGTGGCCAGCAGGCAGTCAGGCAGCAGCAGATGGCAGGTGGGAGCGTGCTCAGGGCTCTGGGGGGCAGTAATTTGGCCTCCTGGCCAGGAGCGTGGTCTCTCGTGTGTGAACGCGTGGACAGCCTGATAGGGAGTGAAATCCCACACGTCAGCAAAGGCCCTTAGCGCGTAAACCCGTCAACAGCATATGCGCGCCTATAGTCACCTGCACGTGCAGGAAATTGTTGCGTGACACGTCCCAGTGTCAAAGCGTGTGATTGGTGAAAATGGATCTACACGTAGAAGTGACAAAGCGTGTGATTGGTGAAAATGGATCTACATGCAGAAGTGACAAAGCGTGTGATTGGTGAAAATGGATCTACACGCAGAAGTGACAAAGCGTGTGATTGGTGAAAATGGATCTACACGCAGGAGTGACAAAGCGTGTGATTGGTGAACGTACACGCCGCGTAAGTGACGCTGTACGTGTGGGCCTGTATATAAGGTACATGTAGAACACCATTTCCTTGTACGTGCTTTTCGTGGAGAGCGAGTGGGTGAATTCTGTACTTCTTGTCGTTTCACACGCGATTTACTTCACGGCGTTTCCAGTTCGTATTCCCTGTTACCTCTGACAGCTTTTTCTCTTTTTTCTCTTTTACTGGTTTACCTGGGCCTGTTCCCTCAAACAGTGTCCCCTTCTACTGTTGTCCTGTCTTCTCAGACAGCGTACACATCTTCTTTTGGCGGGGGTTTAGCCAGCCAAACGCGCTCATTTTTCACGCTCTTTTACCTGGCAGACGGTGAGTCACGCACGTATCCAACTTCTGTGCTTGCCCCGTGTGTAGCCTACCCCTTCAGAGGTCATTCTAGGCTGCGTGTGACACGCATACGTTCATTCTTGTGTTACTGGGTGCCACAGCGTAGTGCAGGTTTTTCTTTCTGCACACGTGGTCTAGGAGGGGTTGCGTGCACGTCATCTCCCTTTTTTGGGCCTCCTGTGCATTGCGTGACCCGTCATCTTTCCCCAGGGGTTACAATCAGCCGTGCTAGAGCACTAGGGTACAATTACCATCTGGTACCCAACCCCTTTGACCCCCAATTGCCCAGGACAATTGTCTACAGCCACTCCCATACGCACATTAATATCAGTGCCATGGCTGGGAGGCGAGGATTCCGTAAGGGTGGCAAAGGTGGAAGAGCCACAAGTGGTGGCCGTGGTGGATCCGGTAGGGGACGTGGTCGTAACTTGCAGGGTGAGCCTGTCCCCCCATGTGTGGAGGACCAGTCAAGGGCACCCATCATCCCCCCCCCCGCCCCCCCCCTCCCCCCCTCCCGTTGAGGCTGAAGTGGCTGACACCATCCATGCTCAGCCCTTGTTGGACCAGCCCATTGTGGCACCAGACCTGGCTGACTCCATGGCTGACTTCCAGGTCACCAGGGCTACGACACGTGCGCTGGTGCACGTTGATGCCATCATGCCACGTGGATCTGGGGCAGCAAGGTCATCTGCTGCACCAAGGAGGCAGGGCGGAGAGGCTGCAGGGGCAGCTGCGGCTCCATCCACCCCAGCCCTCACACACCCAGCCAGGACAGTGTCGGTCCTAGTCCATGCTGCTGACATTCCCCCTGACACCATCACACTAGAGCCAATGCCTGCACCAACTCCCATGCTGAGTGTGCAATCCCACACTCCTGATACAGAGTCCACCAGGGCTCCTGCCCCTAGTGTCCAGAGCGGCGCAGGACACTCAGGATCACCACCACCTTCCAAGCGGAAGAGGAAGAGTGCTCGTCCGGCACAGGCTGATGCCCCAGACACGGCTACACAGTCCGGCCCGTCCAGGAAGCCCAGCTTCACGGATGACGAACTGAATGCACTTGTCGAGTATGTGTCCGGACATGACAACGAGATGGTCATTGTTGCAGGATCCAAGACCACACCTGCACAACGCCAGGCACACTGGCAGACCGTTGCGGACATCGTAAGTGCCCTTGGAATCGTGAGGCGCACAGCCAATGATTGCTATAAGCGCTGGAATGACCTAAAGCGCAGGGCAAAGAGTAAGCTGGCCTCAAGTCATGCCGCAACTCTAGTGACTGGAGGTGGGTCTCCAGTAGTAGACATGGAACTCACTCCACATGAGTCAGTCGCTGGGACCTACGTCACGGAGGAACAGATCCAAGTCGTGGGAGATCTGGCTGATTACGAGGCATTGTCCGGTGAGTGCACATGCATGTGTGTGTCATCCATGTGCATGGTGTGTGTGTGAGGGCTTCTGTTCGGGTGCCAGGTGAGAGTGTGTGCGCCTGAGTCGTATGGGTCAGCCATGTGCTTCATGCAATCCTTCCTGCGCAGCTGCATTTGGCCATAGCAGTATCCCTTCTGCCAACAGTAGACATCTAGCACAACTGCACGCCAGTTGCCCTTGAAGTGTCACCTTGACACAACATATTTGCTTCTTTTTCACTGTTCATTCAGTCAGTTTGTTTGCATTCCACCACTTTCACTAGGCATGTCGCTGTCCACTAGTCACATGTCTGACATGGGTATGGTAAAGTGGAGTGACTTTGTTACCTGGATATCATTTGTACACACATGTCCCTGTGCAATTTGACCATTTCAGACTGGCAGCTCCAGGTGAAAAATCTGACCTGTTAGAATTAGAAAAGCTATTACATGCGGGAACTGGACTGAATGAATAGGTGCTGCCCTCCTCTCCATCTTCACTCAATAGCAATGGTACATGCCATCTGTGTGATGGCATGTGTGTTTCACCTGCCAATCACAGGCCAATGTGTGATGCCACTGCCAGGCAGCATGCAGAAAATTTGTTCATCTTCCATCTTGGTGTCATCAGTGTGTGCCATTTGCCTGCACTTCATACGCAGTGAGGGTGCATGCATGGGAGGGTTTTAGTCATGTGGGACATGTGTCAATCAAGTACTGGTTCTCTTGCTTCTCAGCCCTCAATGTGTGCCATGGTGCTAATGCCTGTTTCCATTTCTTTGTTTTCATGTCTTTGCAGGGGAAGACGCACCTGATACTGCTGGGGTTGTGGAGATGGTGCAGACCCAGGAGGTGTCCCAGGGCCGACCAACCACCAGTGAGGGACGTGGTGTGGTGGTGGGGGAGAACCCACAAGTGCTGCAGGTCGTGCTCTCAAGGGGTGTCTCTGGCTGCACCTCCCCCGAGCTGTACTCAGGTGTTGATTCGGATGAGACCTACGTGCCGTCGCAGGTGAGTGTTCCAGGGAGGGATTCTGTTCTGTCTCACCCACCTGCACCAGGGTCAGTACCCTCCATGGGGATGTCAGTGTTGGCAGCTACGCCTTCGGTGGTTACGGATGCAGGGTCACACTCCGCGACATCTGATCCTGTTCCTGGGCCAGCAGATCAGAGGGGGAATGCAGTCCTGCAGCCTCAGGCAGTGCCGGCACAGCAAGGCGCAGTTCGCCTTGCCCCAGACAGGTGTGGTGCCCGCCGACGTGGTGGCCGTACGCCACCCGGCAATACCGCATGGGAGCAATCCATTTACGGTATGGCTACCCAACAGGCTGCATCATCCGAGATGATGGCTCAGGCCATGGATAGGGTGGCCACTTCCATTGTCCCCCCAGAAAGGCTGATGGAGCGACTAGAGCAGGCAACCGACTCCATCTGCCAGTCACACAGGGAGGACATGTTGGGGTCCAACAGGGACAGGCGGGCGGCACTGGCGACTCTGCAGGAGGCCATCTCCATTGAGTCCCAGGGCCACAGGGAAGCCCTGAGGCAGGAGCTCCTTCACCTCAGGACGACTCTTGTTGAGCTTGAGGCTTCAACACACCAAAGGACAGAACAGCAGCTGGAGCGTCTCACCCGTACGCTCTCAGCTGAGATGCAGGCAACGAGGGCGGAGGTCCGGGCATCCCGTGAGTTGTTGCATGGGGACCTCCGCACACTCATCCTCCAGAACCAGACCTACCACACCCGCATGCTTGCAGCCATGGAGGAGCAGACTAGGGCCTTGCGTGGGCTGCCTCCCATAGTGCAACCACCTCCGGATGCAGCTGCACAGGGTGATAATAGCGACAGCAGTGATACTCCCACAATAGGGTAGCCGTGTGGGCCATGAGCCCATGGAGGTGTTTTATCTTCCCAGGATCCACGCAGGTGGGTTCTGGTGTGCATCCTGTCCTCGGACCTCCTGGGTGGCCTCCCCAACCCCCCCGGGCCCATCAATGGCCATTTTTGATTGTTTCTTATTTTTATTTTTATTTTGATTTCTTTTATTCCCAATTTTTTTGGGACGATCTGTTGGCTTCGATCTGTTGGCTTCGATCTGTTGGCTTCGATCTGTTGGCTTCCGTGGTTCCTGTGGGCATACGCTGCATTGTGGCTGGGCACATGCAGGCTTGTAATGTATTTGGTTTAGATGCTTGGGTTTGAGTCACACACACCCCTCCTGCTTCCCGTTTCCATGGGCTTGCAAAGGGTGTGCCCAAGTGACAGTGAATTACACAGTGACGTTGGACTCCCATGAGCTGTGTGGCCAGTCTGTAGTCAATACTGTGTATACATTCATAGTGCATATTGCTGTTGTGTTGTACACTGCATGTTGCATTGATGTGTAACTCTTCTTCTGTGTCTACCTACCAATTTGCAGGTCCCTTCCTCATGTCCACACAAGGACCTCTAGTCTGGAGATGGGGACCATGTTGGCAGCAGTGCACCTACAACTCTACATGGCGACAACACTGCACAGTTGGTAGTGGTGGGAGTGCAGGCATTTCCAGGTGGTGAGACTACTAATATGTAACATTTGTGATGTCATGTTAATGGTACTACGTGCTCAAGTATGTTGTTGGTCCGGCATTGCTGTGAGCATTTCAGGTGTTGCAGGTTTCTAATAGTGCCACTGTACATAGTGAGACTGATGTCATGTTGTGGGGATTACTTTGTTTACCTGCAATTAGCATGACATGGCACGGTGTGTCGTGTGGCGGTGCTGGGGTTGGGTTGGCTGACATGGCACTGTCCTCTTGTTGCATTTTGCAAGTGGGTATTCATTTTAGCTGCTTCAATGTGTAACTTCACAAAACTGCATTGGTGGTGTCTGTGTGGGTAGGGATGCACACATTGTGACACTTCCAGGTGAACAATCTCAGGCTGACATGGTATTCCCGGTTCATTCTCCAGACATTCAGGATCAGTGTCAGGTTGAGTCATCATTGATTGTCAGATGGAATGTGCCAGGGCAGTGTGCACTCCACAGGGGTGTGATTTCTATGTGAAGTAATTAGCCACTAGCTGTGTACGGGCTGCCTCCCCCCGTGCCCTTTCCCCTCCCATGCGCAGCGGCTGTGCATGTGGTTGGGGATGTGGGGCCACCACCATGTCCACGGCCAGGCCCCGGCGTGTTTCAACGTTGTGCAGGACACATGCTGCCACTATGATCCTGCACACTACTGGGGGAGCGTATAACAGCTGGCCGCCAGAACGGTCAAGGGAGCGAAAGCGTGACTTTAGCACTCCGAATGTGCGCTCCACTATGCCCCTGGTTGTAATGTGGGCTGTGTTATATCTTACCTGGGGTGGCGTGGTGGGGTTCCGAATTGGCGTCATCATGTGGGGGCTGAGAGGGTAGGCACTGTCCCCTGTGGAGGTGGTGATTGGTATCATTGGTGGGGTTGTGACCTTGCTCAGTATCCAACATGCATGCATGTGCAGTGGCATACATACTCACCAAGCAGCCATGTATCGCCATGCCGCCCAGCATCTATGTCCCGGCATAGGGTGGACATTCGGTAAATGAAGCTGTCGTGGGTGGACCCGGGATAGTTGGCATATACTGAGGTGATGATTCCCTTGGCATTACATACTACCTGCACGTTGATGGAATGCCAGTGCTTGCGGTTCCTATAGATGTGCTCTGATGCCCTGGGGGGACGTAGAGCCACATGGGTGCAGTCGATGGCACCTAGCACTTTGGGGAATCGTGCCACTCCGTAAAAATCCAGGGCGGCAGCATGCCTTTCTGCAGGTGTTCTGGGCAGGTATATGTGCCTACGGACTGATGGGCGTGCAGTCATGATGTTCAAGACCTGGTGTAGGCAGCGTGACTGGGTGGCCTGTGACACCCCACCCACTATGGCACTTGTCCGCTGAAATGATCCAGTGGCTAAGAAGTGCAGTACATTGAGGACCTTCTCCAGGGGGCTGAGTGCTTGGGAGCACAGGGTGGGTGATGTGAGGTCATCCTCCCACTCAGTCACCAGGTCCAGTATGATGTGTGGTGGAAACCTGTACCTCCCATACACCTGGTCATCAGGCATCCCGAAAAGGCTGGTTCTGGGTGTGAATATTCTGGCCCTGACTATCCTCCTCCTCCTCCTTTGGTAGCCCACTGCCACTGCTGCTAGGAACGGTATGTTCATCCTGGCGTCTGAGCTTGTTATTGTTAAAGTCCGCAATTTTATGCTTTGCGCGTGTTCTAGGCGAGCGTGTGACCCGCGCACCCCTGGAATCCAGTTCCCAGTCCAATAGCGTGTGGAAATTCACACGCACCACGGGATACAGCGTGTGACCCGCGCACCCCTGGAATCCAGTTCCCAGTCCAATAGCGTGTGGAAATTCACACGCACCACGGGATACAGCGTGTGACCCGCGCACCCCTGGAATCCAGTTCCCAGTCCAATAGCGTGTGGAAATTCACACGCACCACGGGATACAGGTTCGCTGACGTACTTGCGTGTGTAAGTGGCCGCGCACCCATTAAATACACGTACATAGGCCAATCGCGTGTACGTGCACTTTTGTCCAATTACACGCAATGAAATACACGTACATAGGCCAATCACGCGATGACACTCTGACGTGCAGTATTTCCACGTGTGTTCCGTCATCACGTGCTGAGTGGGGAACGCCCGTGCGGGTCACGTCAGACGCGCTTACGCGCTGAGGGACTCTGGTCCAATAGAATCGCGTATGCGTGCTGACGCGCTTACGCGCTAAGGGCCTTTCCTCGGATTTCACGCTGACGTGCAGGATTTTCACGTGCCAAATCACTCCGTATCAAGCTGGCCACCCGAAAACACACGGAACACCACGCTCCTGCCCAGAAGGCCGAGTTACTGCCCCCCAGTGCCCCGAGCAGCCTCCCACGTGCTATCTGCTGCTGCCTGCCTGCCTGCTGCCACCGTGCCCTGCCATTTGGTGCCTGCACATCAGCCATCTGCAGGGGTCCAGTTGCTGTGTCCACCCCTGCTGGAACTGAAGACTCCCAACTGGGATTACATCGCTCCACAGCCCAGCCCCAGGACCCAGTTGCCCACCCACACCTGCCTCTGGGGTTGCCATGTCGGGCACTTCCACATCTGGCACCAGAGGCAACCCCAGGCCAGAGGGGCAGAGGGGCACCACCTTCACTGCCACCGAAGTTGGTGTCCTGGTGGAGCATGTCCTGGGGCAGTATGATGCCCTCTTTGGATCGTCCCGCGCCAGCAAGGAAGGACGGGAGAGGATCTGGGCCGACTGTGTGGTTGCCATCAACGCGGAGGGGGTGGCAACCCGCAACGTCCAGAAGATCAAGAAGCGCTGGGAGGACTTGAGGTCCAGGACCCTTGTGAAGGCCCGGCGCCTCGTAGAGGGGGGCCGGGGCCGCATGAGTTCCATCCAGAAGAGGGTCCTGGAACGCGTACGCCCAGCGCTCCACGCCCAGGTCCTTGAGAGGGAGGCCCGTCTGGAGTTGAGCGGTATGTGTCCAAGCATTACTGTGTGAGACAGGGCATGTTGCGGTGTGCTGGTTCTATGATACTTGCCTGTATGTGTGCCATGGGCCATGTATGCATGTATGTGTGCAGGGACATCATGGTAATGCATGTGCGACCAGTGATGTGTGACCCACATGGTTGTTGCATGTGTTGAAATGCGGCATGGGGAGCCCTATGCAGATTTTGGACATGAGAGCATGCCAGTCTCTGTACCTGGACATGGATGGGGGTGAAGGATGGGTGCTGATGCCAGGTACATATATGGTAGCCATGTCTGTGTGCCTGACCTGCGTGTCTGTGACTTGT
This sequence comes from Ambystoma mexicanum, assembly GCF_040938575.1. Taxonomy (NCBI): domain Eukaryota; kingdom Metazoa; phylum Chordata; class Amphibia; order Caudata; family Ambystomatidae; genus Ambystoma; species Ambystoma mexicanum. The sequence goes on along the minus strand of NC_090936.1, from coordinate 468,126,205 downwards.
GCATGCCATGGATGCATGACACATGTGTGTGACAATGCACAGATTCAGTGACGCACCCAACTTACCCTTGTTTCGCCTGTGTTCGGTGTGTTTGGGGCCAGATGGATGTGACTGAGGTGAAGTGTGTGCATGTGATATGCATGAGCCATGATGCATGTGAGTTACATATCATTGAATGTTTCTAGAGTCCATTGGACATGCATGGAAATGTCCATGGCATGCACCATGCCTGTTACTGTGTGTGTTTTGCCTGGACTGACCCATGTGTTGTGGAGGGACATGATGGAAGTGTACTTTGACAGTGGTGCTCATCTGCTATTGCTTCCTGTCTAGGGGACCATTGTACAGTAGCCTGATGCTTGTGTCCTTTGTCTCCCTCTACGCAGCGGCTAGTGAAGAAGAGGGCGGAGACGGCGCTGTGGAGCAAGGCGGCGGGGATGCCCCCACGGCTGCAGCGGAAGGGGTGGGTGAGCCCCCACAGGGGCCTGCTACGGCGGGAGACGGTGAGGAGCCATCCAGGTTGGTGGTTTGCACAGAGGAGGAGGAGGCCGACACTGGTGCACACATGGGGCCTGGTGGGAGCATCCCTGCTGGTGCAAGTGGTGCAGTCCAGGGCCAGGGGCAGGAGGCAGCACAGGTCACCGTGGAGGGGCCTGTGCATGTCACTGTCCCTGACCCTGTGAGTGCACCACCATGCACCAGCAGGGATGCCCGTCCCAGGCCCGTCCGCAGGTAGAGGGGATGTCCATGTCACCTGACTCCCCTCCACCTGCGGACGTGGTAACCCCTGGCCGCGTGGAGAAGGTCCTGATTGGGGTCGCGATGCGCACGGCTGTGATTCGTGATGACGTGCGTGCTTCCCGGGAGGAGCACGCACGTCATCACGAAGTGCACCGTGCCGACGTGGCCCAATTGGGATCGGCCATGTTCGGGGGTTTCCTGCATGTGTTGGCCAATCTGACGGCCCTCTCCTCCTCTGTGCAGGCTATCCACCGGTAGTTCTCCTTGCCGTCTTCCGGCCCAGATGCCACCAGGGCCCCCTGTGGACCTGCCCCGACCAATGCAGCCAGCTCGGTGGGGATCCCATCCCTGCCACAGTTGGGAGTCGGAGGTCCAGCAGGGGTGGACAACACAGCAAGTGGACCCCAGCAGATGGAAGATGTGACGGCATCATCGGGCAGGGCACGTGCACAACGGCGTCGGTGGTTTCCATCAGCCTGGATGCCGTCGTGCTGGCAGAGGCAGTGGCGTCGGAGGCAGCAGCGGGCTCGACGTGGGAGGCATCATGGCTCGGGGCCATCAAGATCCGAGGGGCAGGCATCGGCCGGAGGGCAGGGCAACCCTGGGATGGTGGTGTGTTCCGTGTGGGAGGAGTTTGGCCAGCGGATAGGTGCGGAGCGGCAGCGGGCGGAAGAGGAGCGGCTCGCCATGGTCAGGGCGGAGTTCTCCATGCGTCGGGCATTGAGGCGGGCTGAGTGCCTCGAGGAAGCTCGCAGGGAGTTTGAGGTGGACATGGGGTTGTCCCTGCGAGACCTCGGGGCCAGGACAGAGTCCCGCCTCCAGGACATCGACATGGAGTTCGATGATGCCCTGGCCAGCAACATCACCAAGTGAGCCGCAGGACTTGCCCGCTGCCTTTGTATATAGTTATTTAGTTAGTTAGTGCTAGGTTTCCTTTATTTATTTTTATTATTTTGGACTGCTCGGACAATGGCCACTTTTTTGTACATATATTTTTCATTAGTTAGTGGTAGGTTTCATTTTTGGTGTTGGGCTCATGGACCCTGGAACATTCCTGTATATAGTTTGTTTTTTTGGGAGATACATTTTTTTAATTTCTTATTGTTTTCACCATGACGTAATGGTTTTTCATTAATTTCCTATTACATGATATTGCTTTGGACAAATTCATTTTAATTTTTTTTTCCTTTGTTTTTTTGTTTATCACTTTTGTTCTCGGACATGGACCATTTATTTACTTAGCCACATTGTTGTATGTTTGAAAATTTCACTTATTTTTGGTATTTAATACATTTTTTATATTTTCTTACACTTGTGTTATTTTCTCATTGGTTTGTTACATGTCATGATATGGGTTTTGACATTCACTTGCACCCATTGTGTATGTGTGTGTGACGGACATGTGTTCTTTTGCATACTTGGCATTGGGGTTGTGTCATGTGATTGCATTCACTATGTGGGTGGATGCAATCCTTGCCTGGGTGTTTGTGCTGGGTATGCTGGCCATTACTGCCATGATTGTGTATCGTCAGGACCTGGGGCCAGGGGGACATGTGTGGGGGCCTGCTGGCAGGTTCCCCACAGTGCTGGGGGGTGGGGGTGGTGGGAGACATGAGTGGGGGCCTGGTGGAGGGTGCCCCTGGTGACTGGGGGGGTGGGGGTGGTGGGTGACATGAGTGGGGGCCTGGTGGAGGGTGCCCCTAGATGGTGGGGGGTGGGGGTGGTGGGAGGCATGGGTGGGGGCCTGGTGGAGGGTGCCCCTGGTGGCGGGGGGGTGGGGGTGGTGGGTGACATGAGTGGGGGCCTGGTGGAGGGTGCCCCTGGTGGCGGGGGGGTGGGGGTGGTGGGAGGCATGGGTGGGGGCCTGGTGGAGCCTGCCCCTGCACTGCTGGGGGGTGGGGGTGGTGGGAGACATGAGTGGGGGCCTGGTGGAGGGTGCCCCTGGATGGTGGGGGGTGGGGGTGGTGGGAGACATGGTTGGGGGCCTGGTGGAGGGTGCCCCTGGTGACTGGGGGGGTGGGGGTGGTGGGTGACATGAGTGGGGGCCTGGTGGAGGGTGCCCCTGGTGACTGGGGGGGTGGGGGTGGTGGGTGACATGAGTGGGGGCCTGGTGGAGGGTGCCCCTGGTGGCGGGGGGGTGGGGGTGGTGGGTGACATGAGTGGGGGCCTGGTGGAGGGTGCCCCTGGTGGCGGGGGGTGGGGGTGGTGGGAGACATGAGTGTGGGCCTGGTGGAGGCTGCCCCTGCACTGCTGGGGGGTGGGGGTGGTGGGAGACATGAGTGGGGGCCTGGTGGAGGGTTCCCCTGGTGGCGGGGGGGTGGGGGTGGTGGGAGGCATGGGTGGGGGCCTGGTGGAGCCTGCCCCTGCACTGCTGGGGGGTGGGGGTGGTGGGAGACATGAGTGGGGGCCTGGTGGAGGGTGCCCCTGGATGGTGGGGGGTGGGGGTGGTGGGAGACATGGTTGGGGGCCTGGTGGAGGGTGCCCCTGGTGACTGGGGGGTGGGGGTGGTGGGTGACATGAGTGGGGGCCTGGTGGAGGGGTCCCCTGGTGACTGGGGGGGTGGGGGTGGTGGGTGACATGAGTGGGGGCCTGGTGGAGGGTGCCCCTGGTGGCGGGGGGGTGGGGGTGGTGGGAGACATGAGTGTGGGCCTGGTGGAGGCTGCCCCTGCACTGCTGGGGGGTGGGGGTGGTGGGAGACATGAGTGGGGGCCTGGTGGAGGGTGCCCCTGGTGGCGGGGGGGTGGGGGTGGTGGGAGGCATGGGTGGGGGCCTGGTGGAGCCTGCCCCTGCACTGCTGGGGGGTGGGGGTGGTGGGAGACATGAGTGGGGGCCTGGTGGAGGGTACCCCTGGTGACTGTGGGGGTGGGGGTGGTGGGAGACATGAGCAGGTGTGCAGGGTAGTCCCCTGTTTTGTGGGCTGCCTGCAGGGGCCGTCGAGGGTGACAGGACCCACCCAGCCTAATCGCGTGTGTAACTTCGCACGCACCCCTGTAATACACGTACCAAGCCAAATCGCGTGTGATAATTCCCGCGCACCCCTGAAATACACGTGCCCAGGCTATTCGCGTGTGGAAATTCCCGCGCACCCCTGAAATACACGTACCCTGCTGTAATCGCGTGTGGGACTTCCCGCGCACCCCTGTAATACACGTGCCCAGCCTATTCGCGTGTGGAAATTCCCGCGCACCCCTGAAATACACGCGCCCAGGCTATTCGCGTGTGGAACTTCCCGCGCACCCCTGAAATACACGCGCCCAGCCTATTCGCATGTGGAACTTCCCGCGCACCCCTGAAATACACGCGGCCAGGCTATTCGCGTGTGGAACTTCCCGCGCACCCCTGAAATACACGTACCCTGCTGTAATCGCGTGTGGGACTTCCCGCGCACCCCTGAAATACACGCGGCCAGGCTATTGGCGTGTGGAACTTCGCGCGCACCCCTGTAATACACGTACCAAGCCAAATCGTGTGTGATAATTCCCGCGCACCCCTGAAATACACGCGCCCAGGCTATTCGCGTGTGGAAATTCCCGCGCACCCCTGAAATACACGTACCCTGCTGTAATCGCTTGTGGGACTTCCCGCGCACCCCTGTAATACACGCGCCCAGCCTATTCGCGTGTGGAAATTCCCGCGCACCCCTGAAATACACGCGCCCAGGCTATTCGCGTGTGGAACTTCCCGCGCACCCCTGAAATACATGCGGCCAGGCTATTCGCGTGTGGAACTTCCCGCGCACCCCTGAAATACACGTACCCTGCTGTAATCGCGTGTGGGACTTCCCGCGCACCCCTGAAATACACGCGGCCAGGCTATTCGCGTGTGGAACTTCCCGCGCACCCCTGAAATACACGTACCCTGCTGTAATCGCGTGTGGGACTTCCCGCGCACCCCTGAAATACACGCGGGCAGGCTATTCGCGTGTGGAAATTCCCGCGCACCCCTGAAATGCACGTACCCTGCTGTAATCGCGTGTGGACCTTCCCGCGCACCCCTGAAATCCACGTACCCGGCCAAATCGCGTGTGAGACTTCCCGCGCACACGTATTTTTTGTCAGCGTGTCCGTGTTTGTGGGTACCCCTTTGCACGTCATTTGTCCTGGAGGGCCACAGTATAGGACATTCATCATGGCAGTATATGGGTGCTATTTGTTGGCGCACCTTTTGGCGCACATTTCTTACAGCCGCTGAGACGCTACCGCCTGCTTTCTTGTGGCGGTCGTGTTTGTGCCTGTGCGCTGGTTTGAGCGTGCGCTTTTTTGACCTATTCTATTCCATGAATACGTGTTGTAGGCGAGCGTGTGGGCGTTCTGCGCACTTTTACCCTGTGCTTCCCCCGTGACGCCCACATTTTGGCAAGTTGTTCCCCATTCCGAGTGTTACGCCCCGTGTTCCGCCTACTTTTGTTGCGTGCGCCGCGCTATGTGCGATTTTCGCTGTGGACTGTGCGATTTTCGCTGTGACCTGGCGCATGCCGTTAGATGGCCTGTGCGCCGCGCACTTTCTTATCGCACGTCCGATGGTTTTCTCGCGCACGGCCTTCCATGAATCGATGTGCGCTGCTTTTCGTGCGATTTTCGCTATTCCACTGCGATTTTCGCTATTCCACTGCGATTTTCGCTATTCCACTGCGAATCGCACGTTTTTGGCCACTTGCGCCGCGCTAATTATTCCATGAATCGGCCTGTGAGTTTCATATTTTGAGCTCATCGATTGGATGTATCTGGGGACAAGCATGCTGTGATCACATAAACTGATTGGTTGATTTCGCTCTGCGCACATGCCTGGGTGCATATATCTAATTGAAAAGTAATTTGATTGGTTGATTGAAAGAACAATTGCGTTTGGTTAGAGAGGGAATGAAAATATTTGAGCAGATTTCTATTCTGGTCCGGACCACGCCTGCAGTTATCCAGCTGAGAAGAAATATACAACTGTTTTGGGATTTGTGTAGGGATGGGAAAGGCATTTGCCAGGCACTGCCATAGTGGTATTAACTGTCTATTGATGGTAGCAGCTGCAAAATGGTGCGAGTAGCTGGGCATATGATAGTAGCACCTGGTAAATGCCTAATACTTACACACAAGCCAAAACCGTTGCCTCTCCTCATGCTTGTTTTAACAAGACCTCTGAAGGACACGCATAGTGCTTATAAATCGAGTGGCTGAAAGCGGACCTGGTTAAGACACTTGTATTACACCATTAGCCCATTTAAAGCTCCAATTAAGTCATGAACTCTCAGAAGACTGCTTTGAAAAAACAATGACAAAGTTTGATGGTTAGGCTTGATTAGGTTAACTCAAAGAGATCCCAGGAGGATGTGTTTTGGGCAGGTAGTGGGTGGGAACGGCCCTAGGGATTAGCATGGCCTTAAGCAGTCAATGGGTGGGTAAATAACTAAACAACACTTACAAGATTAGTGTCCCTCCTATGCCATTTGTCCTTAGATGTACGTTATTTATTTACAGGAGGAACAATGCTCTTTTGATCACAAAAGAACGTACAATAGATAAGAAATCAGATTTGATGGGGGCTGCTCCTTTCAAGAAGTTTGTGAAAGGAGCGCCTGATTGAACGGGAAAATGCAAAGGCGGCGGTTGCTGCAGCACAGCCGGTAAACACTGATCGGCTAGTCATCTGCTGTGTTGCAGCACCCTCTGCAACGGCGGCGCTTGCTGCAGCGCATCCGGTAAACACTGATCGGCTAGTCATCTGCTGTGTTGCAGCACCCTCTGCAACGGCGGCGCTTGCTGCAGCGCATCCGGTAAACACTGATCGGCTAGTCATCTGCTGTGTTGCAGCACGCGCTGCCTTTGCATTCTGCCTTTTAGTCGGGTGTTCCAGTTTCCTTTCTTTCACTGCAGCACACCTCAGTGAAAAGAGAAAGTGAGCAAAATGGGAAAATGACAAGAGGCTAAGAGTAAGAGAGAACGGGGCCCAAAATGGGGGGGCATGAAGAATAAAATGAGGAGGAACGCAAGAATGCTAGTGGCCAGGGAGAAAGGCAGCTATAAAGAGACAGAGCAGGAGGGGGGGTTGGGGGGGGGGGAGTTTTGGAGAGCAGGCCAGAGAAGCACATACAGAATGAGACAAGACACGGGAGACACACATGGTGAATGGGAACAGGAACACAAAGAATGCAAGGGGACGAGAGGGTAAACAGCAAAGGAGGAAGAGACAATGCGAGGGACAGACTAGGAGGCAAAAACAACAGGAAGGAGAAGGCCAGACAGAACAGGATAGGGTGGGAGACAGACTTGAAGTGGGAGGGAGGAAGACGGACTAGGAGGGCTAATCTAAGGAGTGAGACTGAAATGGAGAGGAGTGGGAGAGACAGAATAGGCGGCTGAGACATAAGAGGAGGCAGGAATCATCGGAAGCAGAAGGTTACACAGACTGGGAATGGGAGCGAGACCGAATTGAAGAAGAAGGATGCGATACCGAATAGAAGGAGAAAGGAGAACTGAGGCGCGTGGATAGCGTATAGTTTGGCCAAGATCACACAGTGAGTTGAAACAAGATGAAGGTATTAGAATCCAGGTCTGTTCTCCCCCCACAAGACCATGTAAGCACTTTATCAAACCACCTCTGAATAAACCGCTACAAAACAATGTGTATGGCATATTTTATCACATGAAATGTGTACTGATTGTTACACGATTCAGTATTTCCCATAGCAAATCTCCCCCCTCCCCCCACCCCCTTCACAGGGCACAAATGCACCCTCACATGGAACACATGCACCCACTCACTGCATATATATGCTCACACATCTTGCAACCACAACCCTTCAACTAAAGAATTCAGTGAATTCATATGTATAAAAAATAAACTCGAAGAGGCGTTTCGAGATCCTGCACACAGCTGGAGAGGCTTCGGAAAGGACCATGAAGCTCACTGGATCTAGACCGCGCACTTATTAGTGATATCGTATGGCCCCCATGTCTTGTCAAAAGGTCATGCCCATTCTAGAGACTGAAACAATTCTTTAAGTTATGCTATCTTGCATTTGTATAGTGCCAACTGCCATAGTTCATGGCGTCAAAGCGCTCTTGCTTCAAGTATCTGTAAGCTGCAGCGGTTGTGCAACTTGCCATTATATCTTTGCGTCAAGAACTTTAAATCTTTCCCTGGATGCAAGAAATCCTAGAAGTATATTTTGTTGTTTAGACCGATTGTTGTGTTGATGGGCAAGTGTGTTTGTCCTATATAACACACACAGCACTCCAAGTTTTCACATTTTCGGATCGGCATTCATGCTCTTAATATCCTTTGAAGGTCTCATATTAAAAGCTCTGTATTGGACCTGGCGACATATTTTAAAATGGTTACCAGTAGACGGTAAGGTATCCCTTAAAGGGGGCAATGGGTTAATCCGAGTGACTACAAGCCTAAATGGGATTTTGTGATATGGTCTTAATAATATGAACAATTGCTGGGCCTCATAAGTTAGCCGGTCCAGAAACAACGGAGCCCTGGCACCATTGTTTCCGGACCAGGAAACTACAAGTCTGCCTGCAGAAGCCGCTGTGCCCAACAGGTCTGAGCCTGCCAGGTGCATCGCCATGGTAGGCAGACATGTCCCGGGAGCACTGGCACCGTTGTTTCTGGATCAGGAAACTACAAGTCTGCCTGCAGAAGCCACTGTGCCTGACAGGTCTGAGCCTGCCAGGCGCATCGCCATGGCAGGCAGACATGTCGCGGGAGCACTGGCACCGTTGTTTCCGGACCAGGAAACTACAAGTCTGCCTGCAGGAGCCGCTGTGCCTAACAGGTCTGAGCCTGCCAGGCACATCGGCCATCAGGGCCATCTTAACAGTTTTGGGGGCCCCGGGCACAGACAGCCTGGCGCCCCCCCCAAAATCCATGTGGCCCCCCCCCAAAACCCATGTCACCCCCCGAAAACCATGACCTACTCCCACCCCCCTCCAAACCCATGACGCCCCCCCACGACACAACACCCATGTCCCCTCCCAATGTGAAAAATTAAGGGATTACATACCTCAGTGCCTGGTGTCCGTAAACTCAACAGTGCGTAAACATTACATTCACAAAAACACAGCAGCGTTTGACATTACTCAACATCATTGATGGTAGAGATTGCCAACAATGCTGTTATTAGCACGTGTGTGCCCAGACCCCAAACTGACACTGCACACCATGTAAGCCCTTAGCAAGCGGCTTGTTGTGAGTGAGTGAGTCTGTGCTGGCAGCATGACTTGAGGTTTAAGCAACCTGATTGGCTGACCACATTCACCATTCCAATGCACGTCTAATGTCCTGCACATGGTAACTTTTAACTTATCGGTTTAGCCTAAGCACTGATACACCCAACTGGCCCCACACGCGGTATTTGATAATGATTGTTAATTGCTAGTCAAATCCTACAGATAAGTGTCACTTTAACAATAATAATAATCACAGTAACACGAATATTAATAATAATCTATGTTCTTTTATAGTGCTTCACGCAAATTCCTCCAGCTTCTAAGCCCTGTAACAGGCCATTTAATTTAATCTTCTGCCACAGAGCTACACCTGGCCCCCTTGGTCAAGGCAGGGCATGCAGCATGCGAATTCTGTGTAGAAATGTCCCTTAGGTGACCTGCATGGGAGGAGTGCGGCAGGGCCGGCTCGAGGCGTGCGCCTGCACAAAAGCAAGGGCGCACCAGCCCGGCACATCCACATCGCTCCTTACCTTACGCAGGCCCTGTCACAAGCTTTTTGAAGTGCGGGTGCCAGGCGGCACTCCCACAAATTGTGCACAGGGTGGGGAGACCTGGGGCCGGCAATAGAGCGTGGCATAGAAATAAATAGCCAGCCCTAGTGTGCCCCTATCATGATACTTCTGAGGGGGTGCAGGGCAGTTTCCTGATAATCTGCCAGGCAGGCATAGCTTCTTTAAACAAGAGAAAGTCCCCCGTAGTTAACGGGCGGCGAACAAGGGCACACTTCAGCTCACAGAATGAGTAAATATTCAAACAATCAATTTCAGTATTTCAAAAATATATATTTATATTGGCATGTATATGTAAAAAAACATGAATTCATTTTTCTCACTTAAAGTTATCACATGTTCAATCATTTTTCTCAATAGCTTTCAATACAGTAACGATGATTTAACATTGTAATTCCAATTCATCACAAGTTTCTGCCATCAATTGTTCAATTCATTGATTCATCAGTAGTATATATGCCATTATACGCATAATTCTAGTGTTGTCTTCGTTCAGGTATCTTAATTAATTCTTGTCTGGGTGTTCTAATCCAGTTGGAAAATCTTGTATGGACACTTCCTAATTCTGACTACGCGTTTCGGGCTTCGATGAGCCCTTCTTCAGGTGAAGATATCTGGACTTTAATCAATTCTTTCTAAAAGTAAACGATACATGGAACTAATTTAGTATCCAATTCATGATGTCTTTTCATCAGTAATGTTCTATTATTATATAATCAATCTCTCACTGACCTGTATGTCTGTAGTACAACGCTGGGTCTTTCTTGGAGTTTTTGCCAAAATCGGGGTCATCTCATGCATACTGTGCCACATTTATGTACAGATTCACGTGTCCCTTCTGTAACGAAAGGGCATGTTTTTTTTTACAAATAAAGACTCAATGTTGGTTACTGGTTTGACTAGCGCTACTGGTGTCTATTCTGCCGTGGTACCATGTGGGCCCAGTCGCTTTGTAGGCGCTGGGTCCCACATGGGACCACACTCAGATAGACTAGTACATCTGTGTTCAGTTCACTACACTCACCTTGTTTCTGTTATAGCCATACACGGGTTGGATGAAGGCTTCCTGCTGTTCTTTTCTGCAGACTCCCAATCTCTGCTGTAAATACAGTAGAGCTAGACAAACCAGTAACCAACATTGAGTCTTTATTTTAAAGCATGAGATGACCCCGATTTTGGCAAAAACTCCACGAAAGACCCATCGTTGTACTACAGACATACAGGTCAGTGAGAAATTGAGCAGTGACCAATTATATAATAATAGAACATTACTGATGAAATGACAGCATGAATTGGATACTAAATTAGTTCCATGTATCGTTTACTTTTAGAAAGAATTGATTAAAGTCCAGATATCTTCACCTGAAGAAGGGCTCATCGAAGACCGAAACGCACAGTCAGAATTAGGAAGTGTCCATACAAGATTTTCCAACTGGATTAGAACACCCAGACAAGAATTCATTAAGATATCTGAACGAAGACAACACTAGAATTCTGTGTATAATGGCATATATACTACCGATGAATCAATGAATTGAACAATTGATGGCAGAAACTTGTAATGAAGTTGAATTACAATGTTAAATCATCATTACTGTATTGAAAACTATTGAGAAAAATGATTGATTGAACCTGTGATAACTTTAAGTGAGAAAAATGAATTCATGTTTTTTACATATACATACCAATATAAATATATATTTTTGAAATACTGAAATTTGATTGTTTGAATATTTACTCATTCTGTGAGCTGAAGTGTGCCCTTGTTCGCCGCCCGTTAACTACGAGGGACCTTCTCTTGTTTAATTGTCAGCCTGGTAGCAGAGACTTAACAAGGAGCACCTGAAAGTTAACTACCATATATTAAAAATCTTACTTTGATTTTGATTTACTTAGACAAATAGAGTGCACCTTCACACACATCCTTTCAGGCATGGCTTCTTTCCCAAAATCCTTCTGCAGCACAGGATCCTATTCTCAAAAGTCCTGCTGCGATTAGAAAGCGGGTGGGGCACATGCCATCCCCAGCATCGAACCAAAAAGACATTTAGGTCGCCAGGACCCAGAGATGTGGCTGACACCACCCAAAAAATCATTTGGGCCTGAGGTTGAGGCTTTAGTTCAAAAGTTCTATCATTGGGGCATGGCTGCTGTTTAGTTCTGTTCAGACCAACTCTGGAGGCGCCAGGGCCTGTGGCGGGCGGCGGGCCCTTTAAGAGGCTGTATGAATGAGGCACATTTAATAGCTGTTTGATGGCAAGTCCGTCTGAACTCCAGTGCCCCATAGTAAAAGCGGCGCCAGGCCAGCTCAGGGCACGACAGCCAGCTGCGAGAAGACATGATATTTCCAAAGACATCCCAGCAAGACAGTTCAAACGAGCGGGTCATATGCTGCTCGCCGAAGCATCTGTCATCACTCCGCAGAGGACAGGGAAAGCCCGTCTGTCATCGGTGACATTTTAATTTAAAGAAAAGCGTAGCCAGATCTGAAACTACAGCGGTGTGTTTATGCAAGTGCACCAGGAGAAAGCATCTGTCAGCTCGGCAGTGGCAGGGAATCACTTAGGGCACTGGCACTGACTTCTATGGTCGTCACTTACCTGATTTTGAGTCAGCTCGGCTGCCGGCGGGGACTCTGTCTCCTTGGGGCTTCAGGGGTGGCCGGTGCACGTGCTGGTAGTGGCACACTGGCAATGGCAAGGCCGCACGCACCGTCGCAGCAGGCTCTCTCAAGACCAACGCACGCCACGCCTAGACACCTTCAACTTGTGAAATGAAAGTGGCGCCGCGCTGCCTCCTGTGGCAACAACACGTCACCATGTCATTTTACTGCAGCCAATGAAAACTGCACATTCTGTGTTACTATGTAGAATATATCAAATACTGTATAGAAACAACAGAATGGTAGTTTTCATTGGCTGTTTGTAACATTTTCTTGTTGCATTGCGATTGCTGGTCCCAGCCATAGCCTGCAATGATTGATTTATGATCCATCCAAGCGGAGTGGAAGACTGCACTCATGTGACTTCACTCTTGTTGTCAACTCAAAATCAGCAAGCCGTCCCGGTGGGGGTGGGGGCACAGAGAGGAGAGCACTATGTTGTTACTTCTTGGCCTTTGAGTTTCTTACAATTGAACTTGAAATGAAAGTCACGACAGGGGAGGGAACCAGCCGTGCACAGTGCGCCCGTGCCTCCTGCTGCAGGCTGGCACGTTTTATTGCCACACTCTTCAGGATCTGTGGGGCCACCTCCAGGGCCACCAGGATGGGGCCCCGGGGCAAGTGCCCCGTTTGACCCCCCATAGAGACGTTCCTGTCGGCCATGGTAGGCCATGGTCTGAGCCTGCCAGGCACATTGGCCATGGTAGGCAGACTTGTCCCAGGAGCACTGGCCCCGTTGTTTCCGGACCGGGAAACTACAAGTCTGCCTGCAGGAGCCGCTGTGCCCGACAGGTCTGAGACTGCCAGGCGCATCGGCCAGGGTAGGTAGACTTGTCCTGGGAGCACTGGCACCATTGTTTCCGGACCGGCTAACTACAAGTCTGCCTGCAGGAGCCGCTGTGCCTGACAGGTCTGAGCCTGCCAGGCGCATCGGCCATGGTAGGCAGACATGTCACGGGAGCACCAGCACTGTTGTTAACGGTGCCGGTGCTCAATTGCTGGCACCTGACTTCCCGTCTGCCAGACTTGGAATAGCCCGGTGGCACCAGCAAGTCAGGCGTCGGTAATTCATTCCGAGTCCGTCAGAAACCCGCCGGTAGCACCGGCAGGGTTACTGCCGGACTCGGAATGAGGCCTGCTGTCTTGGTGCCTGGTATTTTAATATGGATTGTTTAGTTGATTTTTGCAAATGTACTTTTAATGAATGCTGCGAGCGCACCAACGACATGTGATGATATGATTTTATTTTATCTTATAAACGTATTTTAATGCATTGAAAGTACTTTTATCTCCCTTTAGTAACTCATTAGTGCGCTCGTTTGTATGGATCCTTTGGAATGAATGGAATATCTCAGCTTAATGAAATTATATTGTTGAAATGGTTTTAGCGGAAACGTTAAAAAATGTGTTTTGTATTAAACGTTTTTGTAAAGATTCTTTTAGAATCAAATACAAATAAATATAAATAAATAAATGACTAACCGGAGAGATTAGGCCATGCTGACAGGCCTACTGGAAGTCTTCCCATAACTCCACTTCCAAATAATACATGACGCTCGTTAGAGATTCAGCTGTGCTGCTACTACTACTACTGGGAAAGAGTAGTAAACCACCATTGGTGCAGTCAGATGACTGTCACTAAGTGTTGCATGAACTCCATACTTTGGGCCTCATCACGACTTCGGCGGTAACCCTTAAATCCGGCGGTAGCGCTATTACCGCCGGATCTAAGGGTCCCCCGAATCAGGGCTTTGGCGGATTTCGCCCCAGCTCTGAGCTGGGGGGAAATCCACCGAAAATTCGCGCTATTACCGCCGGCGGGAAAGCCACCGGCGGTATTAGCGCGAAGATTCCCCATTGAGCCCAATGGGCAATGGGGCATTCCCGAATGGGCTCAGTGGGGAATGGGGACTTACATTACCGCCGAACTCGTGATCCGGCGCTATTAGCGCCGGGGAGTTCGGCGGTAGGGCTAATACCGCCCGCGCTAATAGCGTTACCGTTACCACCCAAGTCATGATGAGACCCAGGAAGGGGCACCTAGCCCCCTGTGATCGGTTACGCTGTACGGCACACTGCACGAGGACAGGACGAGCATGCGCAGGAAGGGCAACAGTGAGGCGGCAGCTGTGCTCGCGGCTCCAGCAGTAGCAAGACCCATTCCTTTTGCAAGTGGAACTGCAAAGCAGTATTCCACTCTTGAAAGAGCAGTACCAGAGTGAAGGGCTCTTCACATTCCTAGATATTTAAGAGATAGTGTGTGTTAGGAGATCGTACCAATGAAGGGAGGGCCTGGCACACCGGCTGTTTTGTATTCATATTATCAATCAATCCAGAGACCGTAAGATGCAACCTTATCCTTTAATCCACACTTGCTTAACTTCCCCTTTACATTCTAGATCCCTTTAACATTCCATTCATTCCAATAATGACACATGAACATTCCAACTTACAATGATTATCAACAATCTAACAACACAACAATCTCCCCTTACTTATCATTTGACTTATCACTATATAATAATACTTAACTTCATCAACTGCATGTATCATATTATTTAAATCTGTACCTAAAGCTTGCTGAATTGACATCTACATTTGCTCAATTAATCGATTTGGCTTACGCACCACTCGCTGAGGACGACTTCTCATATGTATATTTCTTGACTCAACTTCTTCTCCACCACATCCTAACTCACCAGGATGTGACTTATCTACCGAATCTAAGGGACCCAAATCAACACAACCTCCACCCACACGTTCAGTCACTGGTTCATTAATCAGGACACCTCCTGAGTTCACAGAAACATCATCCCAGATTGAACTGTCAACCAATTCACCATCAGGCCCAGGCCCTGTTCCATCTTCAACATCAACATCAGTGTTCTCCTGAAACATCCGCCTAAAGAATGATGCATTTTGTGTAATTTCACAATTATCCTCATCAACTGCAGTAATCATTGGGCCTTTCACTCTTTCACTTTCAAAACCACAGGTTTTTATCTTGAGTCCAGTTTAGTGCGCATTCTTTGCCGTACTAACACATGTTCTCCCACCCCAATTTGATTGTCTTTAGCCTTCCTTCTGCAATCAGTCCATTCTTTGATCTTCTTTCTCTTCATTGTGTCCCGTTCTCTTATCTCTTCATCTTCTTCCAGCGTATAATCACTAAGCTGCGGTATACGAATTTGGGGTTTGTACCGGATCATTAGTTCAGATGGTGAATACCCAGTCATTTCATGCGGACTATTCAGATAACTTCTAAGCATTTGTGACACTGCCTGGGTCATCGACATGTTGTCCACACCTGCTTTCTGTCTTGCTCTTTTCAGATTGAGCATAAACTTCTCAACCAAGTGGATCTAGGTCACCTGGCTTAAGCCCCGCCCACCTGGTGCCTTCCTGCCTGCTGCTCTTTTTCACCACTTAGCAAGCCCCGCCCAACTGGTACCTTCCTGCTTGCCGCTCTTTTTCACCACTTAGCAAGCCCCGCCCACCTGGTGCCTTCCTGCTTCCCGCTCTTTTTCACCACTTAGCAAGCCGCACCCACCTGGTGCCTTCGTGCTTGCCGCTCCGTTTCCCTACTTAAGGAGCCCTCCAGCTTTTTTTCCTTTGCAGATGGGGAGCAGGTGCAAGTGGATCTAGGTCACCTGGCCTAAGCCCCGCCCACCTGGTACCTTCCTGCCTGCTGCTCTTTTTCACCACTTAGCAAGTCCCGGCCACCTGGTGCCTTCCTTCACCATCACTGTCTTGTGGCCAATGCTGGATTTGACTTTTATGGACTTCATTCACGGTGCGTCACTCTTTCTCAATTCTCATGCTGGACTTCCTTTGCATCTTGTACTCATGGTGACCCTTAATCATGCTGTTCCCATCTTCATCTTGTATCCTGGCTTGCAACATTATGTGCTACTACTGACTTGTGACTTGTAGACCACAAAGTCCTCTGTAACCACCTTAACTCTGCAGCTCACTTCTCCAAAGAAGCCATACTATGGGTCGAATCTTTCCTGAATCAAAGGACCATGAGGGTGTTCTCCCCCTTAGATGCAGCTGATCCTATCCCCATCCTGTGCGGTCTTCCCCAGGGCTCCTGCATATCTCCAACATTATACAACATATTTACCAAGCCCCTTTTTGATGATCTGGACCTTCTTTGTATCACCTACACTAACTATGCAGATGATACCCAGATTCTCCTCCCACTTTCCGGGGATTACAACGAGGATTTGGCCTTGGAAAATAGGGTGTACCTCATCATCCAGGCATGGATGGCTACTCATGGTCTATGCCTGAATGATGATAAAACAGAGCTACTCATTTTAGGTACACATTCCACCCTCAAAAAACGAGGCCAGAAATATCACGCCTTTTAAATCGATGGAAACACTATCAACGTTGCCAAGGAAGTGAAGACTCTTGGCTTCTACCTAGATGCCACCCTCCCCTTCAACAAACAGGTTAATTCTCGGGCCTCAGCCACAGCTTATACATGTAAGCTTATCAGAGCTGGCAAACATTTCATCTCTGATGAGAACTGTCTGATCCTAGCAAAAGCCCTCCTCTTATCCAGACTCGATTATTGTAATGCCCTGTATATCGGGGCTAACAAATCCATCCCACATAGAATACAAATTCTACAAAATAATGCCCTGAGAGCAGCTCTTGGCATCCCCAAACGAACCCACATCTCTAAGATAAGGCGAAATAACAAGTGGTTATCCACCCAAGACAAAATCTTACTGAAAGTGGCCTCCCTCACCCACAAAGCCCTGAACAACGCGGCTCCTCCCTATCTCTCTGATAGATTCATAGAAAGACAATCATCCAGACCCTCCAGAAGCAACTATGCCAATACCCTTATCATCCCGAGATTTAAATTGACCAAGGCCAGAGGTGCTAGCTTCCCCGTCCGGGCAGCCCAAGTTTGGAATTCACTGCCCCAAACTATACGTGCTGAGAAATCCTACCTTAAATTTAGAACCAACTACATCAATCACTTGAAGCAATCAATCAACTAATCAGCAACCCCTACCATCCTCTTGCCTCTATCACAGATAGATTGTATACTACAAATTGCCTTGTACTGCTCTGCCTGATGATACACCACCGGCAAGCATTATTTAACTGCATATCTTGTATATAACTTATTGCATATTTCTCTATAGTACCTGTATAATACCTGTATATAATGTTCTGTATTGCTCCCTATCCTGCCTATAATATTTTCATCATGTATAATTTATCCTGTAACCATTGTAAGCTTCGCATACCCTTATTGCTGCGCCCATTTAACCTCGGGTGTGGTGCGCATTAGAAATGAATAAAACAAACAAACTTCTGCAATTGTATTCGCTCTCCACTCTTGCTTCTCCACTCTTTTTGACTGCTTACTCTCTTTTCTCTCCTCCTTTCCCTTCTCCCTTTTCCTATCTCCTCCCCTTACTTTCTTCTATGCACTTACTCTATCAGAATTGTCCCTGGACCTAATATGAAAGCAACCTCGTCTGTTTCCTCCACCCTCCCATTACTGTTTTTTCCTCCCCACCACCCCTCCAGCACTATCTGAAATGCCGTCAGGCCTAGTACGATAGTCGCTTGTTTCCTCCCCTCCCTTTCTGCACCCCTCTCCCTCACATTTTGTTTTTCTCCGGCTCTACCAGAAATGTCGTCAGGCCTAGTACGGTAGTCGCCTGTCTGTTTCCATTTCCTTCCCACTCTCCCCCTCCCTTCCTTATCTATGTCTTAGCTCTTGCATTATCTGAAATGTCGTCAGGCCGAGTACGATAGTTAACTTCACATCCTTACTGTTCATGGCCTGTAAGAATCTGGTTGTATTTTCCCTTGTTCCCTCCCTTGCCTTGAAGCGCTTGAAACACATTGTGCATAGGCGCTATATAAATAAACTATCATATCATATAGCAACCATGCCATTTGCTTGCGGCCATAGTGGAGTAATCTTTTGATGTTTAAATCCTATGTAAGCTGCAAACCTCTCAAATTGGTGTCCCTGAAATGGTGGACCATTACCCGTTTTGATTATTTTGGGAATACCCCACTCACTGAATACTTCATCAAGAACACCAACTACATGATGGAAAGCAGTTGACACCACATGTTTCACAAGTGGGAATCGTGAATATTCATCCAACATCACCAGCAGATACCCTCCTTCTTTCAGAGGACCATAAAAATCAATACTCTACTCTACTCCAAGGTGCATCTGGCAATGGTACAATTTGAAGCGGACCAGGATTGTTATAAGATGCGGACACCTGACACGTAAAACATTTCTTCACAATATCTTCAACTATTATGTCCATACACGGGAACCATACTGGATTTCTCAATATCTTTTTCGTATTTGCTATTCCTCTATGTCCTTCAGGTGCCAGCATTACCAGCATTTTCCTCAAGCTCCTTGGTGCCACCAGTCTACTTCCTCTCAATAGCATTCCATCATCGGTTGATGTTAATTCTCTACTTATTTTGCCAACCTTTTCAAATCTTTTATATCTAGTTTCCCTTTTCTTGCTTTCCATTTATCCTTGTCGCCATTGGTTTTTTTTTTTTTTAAACATATTTTTATTTTCTGTAACAAATATAGCAGAAGCATCATCTATAGCATCTGAAAGGCATATCACAATGACAGGATGAAATAAACACCCAACTTCCCTTTCCCCTCCCCCTTCCATTCCCGCACCAAGACCGCGGTAAGTCAATGATTCTCAGGAGTTCTAAACGCTTGGGTCGGCATCTCCATCTGGTTCTGACTCAGGTGGCTCAGGATGAAGCAAAGGTACGGTTTGGGCCACCCAGCATTGTAGCTCCTCGCTAGAGTGCAATCTCTGCACCTGAATCGCCGTCTCCCATGCCGCTGTTTCAGCCATGATCCATTTTAGAAGGTCACCCCACCATACGGGTATAGGCGGGCCTCTGGGGCTTTTCCAATTCATGGCTATGCGCCTTTTTGCTGTGATGTATATGAGGTCTTTGAGCTTGTTTAGTGGTTTGTTCTTCCTGCTCCGCCTAAACCTGCCCAGGATACATGCCGAGGGGTCATCTGTCTCAATGCTATTACCATGTCTGCCCCGGCCACCCTTTCCTTTACTTGCAGCCAAAATTCCCTGAGCACCGGGCAGCCCCAAAACATGTGTGCTAGGCCAGCCTTGGGCTCACTGCATTTGGGGCACAGTTGGATGCCAGCACCGGTGAATCTAGATATAGCTTCCGGGGTGAGGTATGCTCTCGTCGCCATTGTTTTGTATTCATATTATTAAATCAATTCAGAGACCGTAAAATGCAACCTTATCCTTTAATCCACACTTGCTTAACTTCCCCTTTACATTCTAGATCCCTTTAACATGCCATTCATTCCAATAATGACACATGAACATTCCAACTTTTAATGATTATCAACAATCTAACTAACAACACAACTCCGGCCACACACATTTCATTGTTTAAGGTTTTACAAAGCAATACACTATTCTGTAGGCTTTCAAATGCGGCATGATAACATATGTATGCCTAATACAAATAAAACAAAATATACATGACACAGACAGTCTCAGCAGCATAGTTACCCGAAGCGCAAAGAACTCTGGGGTGCACCTATGTGCCAAAACTAAATGTGAAACGGCAGAGTTTTCAGACCCGTATGAAACCTCAGTAAATATTGTTATGTGGAAAGAGAAAAGGAAAATCATTCCCATTCGATGTAAAAAGGACTGGTTGATAGTTTATGGAGAACCCGGTTCGGAGTCGGCCCTCAAGCTCCGAGAGCAGTGTGAATAGACAGGCCATCTGTCATAAGCTCGAACCCATCGGAACCCCCAAACGACATCTAGAGACTACTCTGTAGCGGACCTGCTAGGGCTAGGACACACCACTACTAGAGTGTCAATGCACATCGCACAGCAAGTCCCGTGAGTTTTGTAGACTCATGGGTGGCACTAAGGTGGGAGTCTGGGCATGCCACTATATGAATTAAGATAGGATTGTTGATGGGGGGTTTGGGCACAGCCACTAAAACAGGGGCCACATGCACTTCCAGGAATCATTTACCACCAACAGCGCGGGGGTGGTCGGTGGATGCAGCGGAGTACGGGGGGCTTCATAGCCACTTAATGCCTGTAGAACAACCTAATGCTACACGTGGCTGATGCCGTGCAACCCGGTTCCTAGCTATGAAATGGTAATATGCATGGTTCTGCATTATGGTATATGCGAGGTATGCAAAGTACACGGAAGGCGTGGACTCAAGCAGATTTAGCAAGTGTCTGTGTAGGAGAAGCTTGTCAAGGCAAGGATGCCTTGCTTGCTGGGTCCAAGGACTCAAAGTTCACCTCCCTCACAATGCCAAAAAAGGCAGAACATCTCTAGGGTTGCGCTTTGCTCAGGAGTGGACTGGGCAATGGGCATCTCTGGTGTGTTCTGGTGGGCCTCTGCACTAAGGGCTTCTTGTGTGGGAACCCTGGGTTTCCACTCCTCTTACCCCCTCTCCCGTCTATCCTTACCCTCCACATCCCGATGAAGCAATGCCTGGATAGAAGCGCAGCTGTGCTTTGCAATTCACTCATTGGGCCACTTTCTTCCAGTGTTTCTTGTGCACGAACCCATCAAAACCTACATAGAATGACTGGGGTCCCAACAGTACAACATGGGGCCATTTTGAACAGCATTTCCAGGGCCACCTTTTGGTCCCGGTCCACCCCTGGTGCTGCCCTAGGGTTATAGGACTGTGTATGACTGGACTAACCTTGTAATGCCACCCCAAAGACTAGAAATGCTGCCTGTAGTCATGAACAGTAATTTGAAGTCTACACCAAGCACGTAGGTCATGGTTTTAGAAACGTGCCTGCGAGAAATTCATAAAGAATACATATCGTTTTCTACTTGAGCCTTTGTGTGAAACACCATTTCCTCTTTCCTGTGCACGGAGGCACTTTCCAGCCATGCACAGATCAGGCTGCACTGATATTCACTTATTCACAGGGATGGGAAACCTTTTAGAAGAGCGGTTGGTGTGCGACTGAAATCTGAACATTTCCTCTGAATGCAGCGTGATGAAGGCTTGCTGGTAGAGGTGTGAGAAAAGCACTTCTTTCATGGCTAGCCTTAGCTGAGGAGATATGCCACACCACACAAGATGAAACAAGCATTGGCAAAGCCAATCGTTTGGACATTTTCTAGATACACTGCAGTTTGTATTTGTAGGGAAATGTCAGAGCACAGATGTGAGGTGGTACGCAGAGGCAAGAGAGGGCGAGTGAGAGGATGGAGGTTGGGCCCTCACTCACACCTCTTCTTGCGCCACCTGACAGCGAAATGGTAAGAGCAAGAGTGGTAGCGGCAGGGCGAGAGAGAGAAGGTTGGGGTGGAAGGAAAGGTGTGATGAGGGTGCATGTGGGGTGCCAGCGAGAGAAGATGGGAGAAGAACAGGGACAGAGTATGTAAGGAGAGCGAGAATGTGTTTAGAGGGTGAGATGGAGGGAAAGAAGGGGAGGGAAAGAATGTGGAAGGAGAGAATAAAAGATGCAACATTGCGCCGAAAGAAGAACAGAGGACCGTCCCAAAAATCGATGCCATGATCGCTCTAAAAACACAGTCACAATCCTTTGTAGTAATTAAAAGGAGTGACTCATTTGAATCTGCATGTTAAAAAAGCCTCGGATTGTTGGACTATGCGCCAAAACCACAAGAAGAGAAATGGCGGGTAGCCTGAGGCGGCAGTAGATCTGGAAGTGGAGGGGAAGAGAAGAAGCAAATAAGCAAGGGTAGAGATAGGAACACATACTTCCGTGCATAGCGGCCCGTGTTGCGTCTAACACATTCAGACGGTCGGGGAAGTCAAGACAAAACAACAGTCCATATAGGCCATCACCCCTCAATCCATTCAGGAGAGGTTAGTGCAATCCTGGGACTTGTAGTGCTGGGCTCCCCCATCATAAATCCAGGACCACAACCCTTATAATGTATAGCTAAAAGCGGTTCCTAGTGATTCCATCTGCAGCCAAACCAAACCATACCATTGACAAAAAAAAATCTTAAAAAAACAAAACATTAAATGCATTTCATTTTTTCCTTTTATTTTTTTTTAAATGGGGGGTTCCCCCAAACCCCCCTTTTTTAAAACATTAAAACATTTTTTACTAAACTAAACCCTTCACCATTGAAAAAAAATGCATTCAATGTTTTTTTTTTCGATGCATTTTTTTCAATGGTATGCTTTGGCGATGCTTTGGATTCGATTCAATGACCGGATACCGCTAAACGTAGTACTTGACTACCAACACCCCAAATGGAATGGGGTATGTTAGCATTTATAATAGTGGCTGTGACATGTTCAAGCCCTACATGGAGGGTGACCACATTGACCATTTAAAAAGGTGGTACATAATATGAAGAGCCATAACATATGATTGCCCAGAAAGGCTGACCCCCACACAATTGTAGGTACCTCAGAACTTCACTGCAGTTTGAGCTACTTATGGCTGCTTTACTTGCCCTTTTTGAGGAGTAATAGTTTTATTGTGGCAAGTGGGTCCAGACTGTTAGGCCTGCAGCATGAATTACTCTTAACTTTCACATTAAGAAACTCCCTACTTCCCAGTAGAATAAATCGTTTGCCGCTTGCACTTTAACACCAGCACTTCACTGGTGCTCTTCAGTAGTCCAAACATTTCAAACCTTTGGCATGGGCTGCGTCTGCCGGCTTCACCGTACCATAGTTCAAGAAATCAATATGCTTGCCACATGTTTGTTCTGTCACAGATTTTGTATTTGCGAGCTGTAGTGGAAAAAATTATCAATGACTATTTTGGTGGATTGGCGAACTATTTATTAGTAGAAAGCAACAGGACAACAATCCGACAACAGTACGAAGCTTTGACACAAGTGAGCCACCCTTCCCTCCATGCACACATGTTCTTTGATACCCAAAGGAGCATATGCATTTCAATGGAAGGAGAGGTCCATACAGGGCAAGAAACCATACTGAAACAATGCTACAAGCAGGGAACAAAGCCCCACTATACATGATTGTATTACCAGCTGCGTTCTCACATGGCAGTGTTATAAGGAAGGACAGCATAAAGGGATACATTTAGTGGAGCTGAATATACTCCTTAGAGATTCACACACAGTCTGAAGCAGGTGAGCATGCGTACAGTATCATGGCTTCCGTCTGCTAAAGCTGCTTTTCCTAAGAAAGCGGGAGTCTAAAACATGCCCACATATACCATAAAAGAGACAAGTCAGAAGCGAGAGATGTGGAGGCGAGCGTGGCTACACACTAGGGGAAAAGCCTTCATCGCACCTACTCAATATTATACTGCATCAGTGTTGAAGGGGAGCATATAAAACCCCCAAACCCACAGAGGCAACCGTTTTCCCTGAAAATGTCTCTTGTACTTTTTTTCTCTCATAGTGAAATGGCCCCGGACATACTGTGGTCCCTTTATTCTCTTCTCTTAATTAAATACTGTGATTGCATTGCAATTTACTTTTAACCACCCCTTGCTCAAATGCAGATTTATTTGGCTGGGCACATGCACTACACTGCAGGTGAAGCCGTACGGCAAGCTTATTCACCCCTCCACGTTCACTTAATAAAAACACAACCCAAGTGATCTGCCTGCCTATCATCACTTTGTAGATAAAGCACCTCGTCACGCCATATGAAATTAGTCTCATATATAATAAAGCATCATTCCTTACCATCAAGCACACTGCACCCACATTTTTAACCAAATCCCTCACGTGGGAGTCTTCAGTGTGAGCTTGTGTGCTCTTACACTTCTCTATTCTTAAACCAACCTTATGCCACAGAATTCATAATTATACCATGCGTGTTGTACAGCACTTTATACATGTGTGGTGTGTTAGTACTAATATCCTAATATCAGTTCTTCATTAAACCAGCTGCAGCTGCTCAGCCGGGTTGCAGCAAACTTTACATTAAATAATCCTTCACTAAACATAATCTTATGATAACCTTGCCTATTGCATTCAGGAATAGGTACTCCAGTCCATTTTCTGACTTTGCATTCTAGGATTTGTAGTCCTGGATATCACCATTATAAATCCAGAACATCAAGGCCCAGAATGCAAAGTGAAAACCAGGACTGCATATATTGATTAATAGACTTGACTAATATAAAAAATAGGTGCAATCCACAGGATGCAAATGTAGTCAATGAATCGTACCTATTCAAATTCTGCCAAAATAAAATGACTGTACCATGCATTTGCTTTGCTGCGTTAAAAGTAAGATCGGTACGATAAAACACTTTTTTTTATTTAAAATTTCTTATTTATATGATGCTTGTTTTTTTCAAACCTTTTATCATAAAACGTCACACCTTTTCTTACATCCCATGGGTTCAGAATATCACACCATAATCCAAGATCCTGTGATCTCCATTAAAAATATTTTATATTGTCAAAAAATGCTCCCCTAATTGAAGGAAATTCCACATTTTGTCTGCATCCGTACATGATTTTTCAGAGGATGCCTTCTCAAATACTTCGATCGTACTTCAGTCAAGCCTGGGCGGAACAGAGTCATGTGCTTCCGTTATTCTTCCTCTCCTTTTTTCGAACCAAATCTGCAGTCAGCAGAAGTAACTGTTTGTAGATTTTCAGAATCTGTTTGGTGGGCAGCAAATTCATCCTGAAGCGCATAAACTGTTTCCTATAGAATCTGTTAGGAAACTTAGTTTTGAGGACACCCCACCATGTATGTTCATCTTTCATAGCAGTATGAAGTTTAAAGGAGGTCTTTTCTTCAATGGTTTTAATCCAACTGTCCTGCCACAACTTCCATTTTACCTTAGCGAGATTATTGATTAGCTCTTCCAAGTCGGCCTGAAGGTGATGTAGATATCTCTGACAGCTACTGCCCTACTCACCTAATAATCTGTTTCTGTCGTTCTTCAATTCTAGCCCCAGCATCAGATAGGGCTTAAGCGGAAGGAGCAGGAGAAATTTGCGATAGAATGGCAAAGTCTTCCATGTCGATCTTGCTTGTAGGGAGATCAAGCCCAATTCACACCCAATGACAGAGGTGGATATCAGGTTTGGGATTTTTCTCCAAAATCGTCCTTCTCAGGATGACCATAATTCCCAAGGAGTTAGAGGGAATCCGTCGGCACCGTATATTAGGTCCAGCGTGGCATTAGCTTGGTAAAAAGATAAAACGGGTAAGATGTAAAAATTACAATTTTTCTTCTGCACCAGCCTGCCGTGGGCTATCAAGGTTTTTAGTTTATTCTTCAAAGCTTGTTCATGAGGAATGTCCAACTTGCTGTTGTTGATAAGACCCCCAGATAGGTAACCTGTTGGGTTTGCACTAGGGGTTCCTGTTTCACATACCATTTCAGCAAGGACCAAGATCTTTTTCCTCGTGGTCCCAAGATCATGGTGGAAGACTTTGCAGTGTTCATTGCCAATCCATTTTTGGCCATATATACCGCAAGGGCGTCCAGACTCTGCTGAAGGCCAATAGGTGTCAAATTGACCAACACTAGATCATCAGCGAAAAGGAGTCTTGGCCACCTATTTTAGGCAGGAATACTCTGATCTTATCCAGAGACTCTAAGAGGCACCCCTGCTATAGGCTGCCGAAAGGGTCAATGGGCTTTGTCCAAAGACCCTGTGAATTGAGACAAATTTGTACAGTAGAAGAATCATAAAGCATCTCGATAGCCTCCAAATCAGGACGACATTTTTTACTTCTCCATTTTAGTCCATAGCAGTTGACGATCCACACTGTCAAAAACATTTCTTAAATCCACAAATGCCACGTAGATCCTCATCTTCTGGTTAAAGGCTTTTCCTTTCAGAATATTTATCAAGAAAAGGTTCACATCTGTACCGACACCCTTAACGAATCCAGTCTGTCAAGGATCCTCTCTTTCCACTGTTTTGATCCACTACTGCAATAGTATTAGCAGAAAGGCCGCACATAGTTTTCTCAACAAGTCCAGGAGTGCAATCAAGCGGATTACCCTTTTTAAATATTCATATTTCCTTGTGGGACATTGTGTAAAATGCTGTGCCTTACGGGACTTGTGGCCTTCATTAAATGCGCACGTAGCTTGGTCGCCACCGCACAACCCACTGAGCTACATCTTGCTCTACGTTTGCCCCATTAAAAAGGAATATCCTCCCATGTTTGTAGGTTGTTGCTAATAGGTGCCCGCTAGAAATGCAATGGCTATCTGAGCACACGGCCACAGTAACAAATACATTCATCCCTCACCACCTCAGAGCTACATAAATTATATTGTGGGGATTGTGGGAGGTGGAAATCGTAATTACTGCCTCCACTGTTCAGCAACATTCTAATACCTGGCATAAATATTTACTCTGCAGCGTGCCTGCTACAGATAGGTCAATATAACTGCAAACCTCTTCAAGAAGTGACTAAATATGTACGCACATGTTTTTGGGTCAGAACATCGCAGCTTGAAGGTAAGGTCCTAATAACTTCTCACGCAGATAGTAACTGGGGCGATTGCAAGGAAACAGGATCACTACTTTGCATTGTACACGTGAAGACTCCTCAGTAAATTTGGCATATTCATTCCTGCCTTGGAATGCGCCTAATTCACACGCATGTTGAGATTATTGCCATTCTATGTTTAGTTATCCTCGTTTGCAAGAGGATCTGCACTCTAGGGATCGAAGAGTAATGAATGCACACTGCTTATCCAGTACTTTGAACACTCAAAGACGAGCATGATCCGACAGCATATCACGATGTCCCGCCCCACTGCTCCCAGTTACTTAATTATTAAGTCCATTGGCTAAAACCCATAAGGGGGTAACAGCACAGAACAGCCCAACACTCTTGTGATACTTGCAGTAGCGTCACCCAATGTCCCCGTCATGTTCCTCATGCTTCAGGGATTTCGGATTTCTGGCATGAAATAATGCGAGGAGCCACAATGACTCATGCCTACATTATTCACAACAGTGCGCAAACTGAGGTTCACCTCTTGTGCGAGTGTGCATGTGCGCAACAAACACCCATTCAGCAAGTCTCTGGGCACGCCTGCGTCAGCCGCAGATCTGATCTCTGTGCAACTGCTTAACCTATTGCGCACCAGGATACATCTTCCCAGAGCAAACAAACTATACAATTCCCTGGCCAGATCTCTTCAATGAGGCACACAGACTTTCTGATGCACCCGAGGCGTCAGGAGACGACAAACGTCTGTTCATCTTCTACAGTGGACTGCTGTCAATTCCCTGACATGCCATCACATGAATACTCCTTACCCTCTTCGATGGCTCTCTCGATATAGCTTTTAAAGCGAGACACATTCCGGGTGATCACACGATTAGGAGACCTCGCTGCTACCATTGATCCCTTCACATGTGTGACCACCAGTGGTAGATGATCAAATTTACAATCTGCTTTCCAATCTCTTCTCGTTGACATATCAACACTTGATCTCCTGCCTGCGTTGGTGATTCAATCACATGCCTCCGTTGATCAGCATATCTCTTCATGCTTTGCTTCCTGTTCTGATCCGTCACGACCAGTTCTTGATCTGTGCCAATATCTTGACCAGATAGATGAGGAAGTCCCATTCTCAGTTTCCTCCCAAACATCAGCTCAGCAGGACACCTACCCGTGGTTCCATGTAGAGAGTTCCAGTAGTCTCTCAGCATGTTGCATAGCACCTGGTTGAGTGACATGGAGCATAGCTAATTTTGCTGTAACACGGACTGCCCATTAACCTTCCAACCATTCCAATGGCCTGGGGCCACAGTAGGGTTATCTTTCTATGATGGATTCCCATGTGCTGCATGAATTGAGCAACCTCCAGGCTACTGAACAGGGGTTCATTGTCTGACTTGAGCACATCTGGGATTCCCCATGGTGAAAATATACTGTCCAGCTCGAGTACTATAGTGCTGACGGCAGTGGAAGACACCATCTGTACAACAGGGAATCGGGAGTATTCGTCCAGGACCATGAGCCAGTACTTGCCACTTCTGAACGGCCGAAAAAGAAATCGACAGCTAAATTACTCCACACAAATTCTGTAAGCTCGAACATTTGCACCGGTTCCAGTCTGTCCAGCCACATTGTACTCGGACACAAATAACACACTCTGATAGTATGTTCAACCAATGCATCAATCCCGGGAAATCACATGGTGTCTCTAATCTGTCCCTTGGCGACAACTACTCCTTGATGACCTTCGTGAGCTAGGTCCACAAACTGCTGTTGAAGCTCAGAGGGAATAACTAAAATTGGGTACCCCTCATGATGAGCCCTTACGCGGACACAGAGTTCATCCTTCAACTGTTTGAACGCACGCTCATCTGCCATATACATGTTTTCCTCTTGCACTCCTCCTGGGAAAACTGATCCGTATCTTCTAGACTCAATCAATTCTTGTACCGTCTGCAAGGTGCCATCACGTTGTGTATATTCTCTGGTTACTGGGCCGGACAGAAGTGTCCGAGTGAGAAAATTAATGTATTCCTCAACTATGGAAATATCAACAGTTCGATCAGGGAGCAGATGCAGAGACATGAAATCTGCCGGGTTGAATTCTTTGCCCAGCTTATGTACGATGTTGAAATCATAGTCCTGCAGGCAAAGGCCCCATCTCTTGATTATCGGCAGCATCTTACACTTGAGATTCCAATAAATGGTGATCAGCTCCTGAGGGTCAGCCACTATCATGACCGGTTTACAGAGTAGAAACATCTGAAAATGCGCGCCCAGACCACCGCCAGCCCTTCTTTATGCTGCAAATACTGCCTTTCGGCATCGGAGAGGCTCTTGCTGGCGTACGTGATCAAAGCCCTCTGTTCAGTCTTCCTGGATGTCTTTTTCAACCAATTGCTTTATTGGTTTTGCTCATGTCCATGCACAATCCAATACCGTTCATCATGCCTTTTTTGGGACTTCTATGCGCGACACCCCTGGAATGGGACCAAACGCCACTTTGATTATACTGCTTGCTAGCAGACAGTTCAGTTTCTTCTCTACTTGTGGTTGAAGGTGAATGGGTATTCTACGAGGATGTTGCACCACTGGAGTGATTGACACATCAACAAGAAGTACCACTGGGTCCCCTTCGAGGTGTCCTAGTCCTTGGAAAAGGGCGGGAAACTGTTGTACTATTGGGTACATGTTTTGCATGTTCTACACCATGGAAGCAATGTTCATTGTTATGACCGTCACTGGCCCAACAGGTTGCTCCCTGCTACTTCCCCTTGAAGGATATGGATTTCGAACGCCATTTTCGTTCTTTGTATGGAAGAGTTGTGCAAAAATTTCCCTCGATTAATAACAGGTCTCTTTGCTGCCCACTGAAACGCTCTCAGTTCAGATGGTACCAAAGACGGCAGATGAAACATCTTGTTGAATTCAGACAAACACACACACGATGTTCAGGGTCGCACCAGTTTTAGTGACTTATTTTGATAGGTGATCACCCACTAGCTGATCAGCATCACTCAAGGGGAGATTCACAAAGTCAGGCATCTCTCTCACTGTGTTGAGAAGGTGGAGGCAATGGAGAGTGCCCCTTTACCTACCAAAACTCTCTGCCTGCATTCATCTCCGTTCTTGCATTAATATTTCTTCTGGCCCGTGCAGGCCCAGCATCCCGCCCAGCCAATATGAAATGATTTGCATTTGTTCTCCGCAATATGGAGTTACAGAGAGGTCCTCAGCTCTTACTTCTGTTATTGCCAGGAGTCGTATTCTGGCAAGCGGAAGAGATTCTTTTAGCAATTTCTTTCCGAATGAGGACGACAGGCATCCTCCAATCATCCAGTGCTAGACGGGCTCCTCATTTGTGTATATATGAAAGTCTCAGTGGGCCACTAACTTGCTAAGTTGGGATGCCAATGCATCCATGGATTCTCCAGTCGGCCTGGCTGGCTGTGTTGAAGGAATGTCGCTCATTATCGATGTTCGATTGTGATTCAAAGTAAGCACTCAACGCTCCTATCAACACATTGTAGGAGTCAACCTCGCCTGGAGGGAAAAGTGATGCAAGAACCTCATCTCCCAGTTAAAAAGCAACCTTCTGGAAAATTTGTCAGAGGCATTTTCATTGCAAGTCGCTAGATCATTCTCAGATAATCTCAGCCAGTGTTTTCAACATGGGCCTAGGGCTTGCTGGCTCGCGATATCAAAGGGACTAGGACAACAAAACGCTGCTGTGTTGGGCACATCCTCTCCTACATTTTCAGTGTCAGACATCAAAAATTCTTTGCTCTATGGCAGAAAGGACACATGCGTAAAAGTGAGGTTGTGGGTGGTGAGAGGGATAGTTATGCACAGAGAGTGGTCAGCACATGCACACGCCCTCTGTGTTGCCTTCAAGTTCCACGTTTACTCTCAGGCAGTTTATAGGCATTTGTTTAGGGAATTGTTCTGCTTCAATACACACAAGGATCCCATCCTTGTCGCCAGTTTGTCAGGTGCTTCGGAGACTTCAGATTTCCAGAGGAAAATAATGCAAGGAGCCAGAATGACTGTGTACCTTCTTTATTTACAATGGTGCACAAACTGCCATTCTCCGGAACTCTCTTGATAACACGCATGCGCACAACAAACAAATCCATTCACCACATCTCCTGATGCGCCTATGTCAGTTACATGTGTGCGACTGCTTAACTGCTTACGTGCCAGGAAATGACAGTCCCAATGTGTCCATCTAGACCGCTCATGTTGGTTTACCTTTACAGGACCCGGCGTTATGATCAAGTCAGATTGCGAGGGATGTTCGTGCATGAGTAGTTGGGAGGGAAACAGGACTGGCAGCATTAACGCTGGGGAAAATTAAAACAATGGGAATGGATGATTGGGGATGCCAACATTTCAACCCATCTGTGCGGGATATTACGTCCGAAAAATCAGGAAACAAAGATTTTCCCATAGGAATGTATTGGGCAAAGATTTATTTTAGGCGGGAGAAAAATACCAATATTTTCCACTAAAAAAAAATCGGGAGTCTCCCGCCTAAATCAGGAGGGTTGGCATTTATGCACCAGTAATTCTGTGAAAGACAGGACTGAGCTCCCATGCCGAAAAGATACCCACACAGTTGCGCGGTGGGTCAGTGGAGGCTCGTATGCGAGATGCAGGCTTTCTAAATAGGTAAGAAAATCGTGGCTGGAAGGGAGCCAGTGAGCCATGGCGGTAACTTTGTGGATGTAATCGGTGCAATTGAGGGAAGGTGGAGGTGTTGTTGACAGGGCCAAGCATTACATAGGGCTGGAACTAGACAGTATGGGGGGGTTGGAGATGTGGCTGCTTGGGCCGTGGGTTTTGCGGGTGATTGAAGAGGCAGTTCAGATGGGCCCTCTGTAGCAATTTTGCAAAGGGGATGCTCCACTGGAGCTGGCACTTGTGCACTGGCCGAGAGAAGAGACGTCAAACACACAAGACCGGACCTACCATGGTAATGTGCTTTAGCACCTTGAAGGGTTTCTTCTGCTAGATGGAATTACAAATAAAGATCTCAGACTAAATAACCAGACATACTCAAGGCATGTGGCAAAGTACTTCCTTATTCTCATTTAATAAATCAGGGAGAACTGACAGGCATCGGACTGATGCATTCACAGTCGCATAGTAACTTCATTACATAGAGGTCTTATACCCCAATATGTTTCATCTATGATGTCATCCTATGTGGCAAATCATAAAACCTATTGAAGGAAGGGATTCGTTAGGGGAACATATATAAATATAGAACATACAAGAATGAATATATCATTGTCTGCCCCTTACCTGTAGGACACACCGTGAACTACCTCTAAATACATACAGTACTGATTATAGCAGACAAAATAGCAGCGGATTGGTCTATGCAACATTGTATGTTAAGTTGGCCCTTAGACCAACTGATTGTTTGGCATACTATCCCAAAATTGGATTTTAACGTTTTAGCAGCACATAATAAAACAAAACCTAGATGCTTTGAATTGTGCTAGATTACTCCCTGTTCTCCCAATTAATCCATCTTCCCTCATTAATCGGCCATAAACCAAAGTCTTCCGTCTGCAGTTGACCTTGCAGCCTGCACACTGTTCTGGAACATTTGAGGGCGTGTGAGAAAACTGCTATCTTCGTCTGAGGATCTAATGAATAGCCCTTGCCTTCAACTTCTGAGTCACGTGTGAAGAGACCACGATTTGTCCATTTCAGCCTCTTATTTACTGCCATTTGATTCAATTATGCAGGGTGCTGTTGCTCCTCTTGGCCTCTAGAGAATTTCACGCTCTACCTTGCATAGACTTCATACAATTTTAATTGTCCAATACTTTGGCTGTTGCAGATGTTTTCTTCCTTAATCTAAGAGGAATGTCTCACATTCAGGGCTTATCCATGTAACTCTTGTGACTTGCAATTATTCCTTAAAACAGTATTCTTGATCCTAGGCCAATCTCGACTCATCGCTGTTTTGCACATGAACTGTATTTCCAGCATCTCCCAATTCTGCAGCCTTGGTTTGTCTCGAAGATAGCTTGGTGGATTTCGACATGAGCCAGCATACATTTTCCAATCATGGCCGTCCTTGCCACATTAAATTTTGCTCTATAGCAAGCTTCTATATCTCATCTATCTTGTGTTACTGCGTACTTACAGTGATTAACCAGTAAGTTACTTCATTCTTCTTTATTTCCATGATTACTTTAGGTACACATTTCTCTTGGTGCTTTAGTTACATCATCACTCAAGTATTTTCATATCGTTTCAGCATAGGTTTTCTTTATGACAGCATTCTGCCCTCATCAGATTTCACTTAACGCTCTGTGATGTCCATAGATGCATGCTGGCATCCTTCAACACTTTGGAATGCAATGGTACGTTCTATATGGCTGAGTGCATAACATCTCTCATACACTTGATGCACTAGAGGGATTAGACAAGTGGTCCGATCCATAGCCCTTCGTCTGCTGTTCCAATATGTTGGTTGTGAGGGGGTGGGAACCAGTGAGAAAGCATTCACCTGCTCCTCTACATGGATGTGGGCAAGGTATCACCACACAGGGACCAAGATGCACCCAGTCTCTGCTCAAGATGGGTCCAATACTCCCTGACCCCTTCCTCCAGGAGACAGGACCCCTGCAGGGAACCAACCATAGGTACACACAGGGAATTCGAGGCCAAACCCTGCCCTGCCTTCCAAGCAAAACTTTGCCATCTCCCTTCAAAGCTGCAAAAGTGAGATTGGTTCTCTGAGATGGCAGCACAGCTGCAAAAAGCATCTTACGATGATTTTCACCACTTAGCACTCGTTCTACCAGCTCCTTAGGCTTAGCGTTTCAGCTCAGCAAAAGGGCAGAGGCAATTTTATCAAGTACAGTTGGGAGGGGAAGGGAAAAATAAAATCACTTCAAGGAAGAAAGTAAGGGTCTGGGAGGAGGTGCATTGCTTACAGGTGAGGATATGTGTATGCTGAGCCACCAGCAATGGAAGGATTACTGCGTAGCCTGGCCTGAATTAAACCACATGCTTTGCAAAGGGATTGCGGATTGGCACACATTATAAAACACAGATTGCTTGGTTTAAAAGGGATGATGGACACTACAATTAACATTTGGTGATCGAGCGAACGCATGGCTAGCATTAGCAGTTACCATGCCAACCAGGCATCCTGGTTTGATCAAGAATTGGATTAGCAATGCTTTGCCACATAGGTGACACTAGCACCACCAAATGTACCAAAACCAAAAATACTGAAAGATCACTAGTGTATTTACCTGTGGTGAACCCAGAGTATGGCTTTGAGGCTCTGGACAAGAGTTACAGGGCGGGCAATCTGAGGCGGGCATTGGAACTCCATCCCATTGTCAACACTTTGTGAGCCCAGACGGTATGCTCGTCAGAGACTGATTGTATGTACCAACAAGGATTTGAATCATACCACCTGAAGGCCAACATCTGCCCACTGAACTGCTAGGAGACATTTACACTGGGAAAGTCCAGACATGTTTCCTGAATGAAAGCTCATTTCTATGGAGTCCGGGGAGTGGGTGGACCGAGGAACAAGGAATGAGACACGAGCAAGAGATTGAGAAAGATGTGAGGCATGCCTGGGGACAGGAAAAGGCCTCAAACTGAGGTAGAGGGGCTAACTCTGGCTTGCACCTGGAACCAGAACGGTTACCAAGCAGTAACTGAAGTTTCTGAATCAAGAACATTATTTGTGGTGGGAAAGTGAGTCAGAAGTCCCATAGCGAACGGGGGGGGGGGATATTTGAAGCAAGAAGGTATTGCATATTGGGAGTCATAAGCCACGCAGCAAATTTATTTTATTTGTTTTAGTACATCTGGAAAACCAGACAGGCATCAGGGCGTGGAAACAAAAACACTCATGACATAACAGGACAAATAAGAAATGGAGACACTTCACGCAAAGAAAGTTCTGCAGGATGGGAAACATTCTTAGTGGGACAGCAAGTCGAGCTACATTAACTTCAACAGACTGGTGTTAGTTGGGAGACACCCTCCCTCGGCTAAAGGTACTTACAAACTCAACATCTGAAACCTGGAGAAGCCGGGGCCGCTAATTTAATTAAGTGAAGAGTCGGCACATACTTGAGCTATGCCTGACCTGCTTAACCAGGACATCAGAGTCTGTCCTCTATTTTTGTGGTTGAGTCCAACACATCAGACACAGGGCGGGCGCACTTATGGAGGTTTCTTACCACAAGATCAGAAACATTTTAGCAGAGAACCCCAACTCCCACTTCATAAATATCCCTAAAGCATAGCTTCTTTGATGGAACAACATGGCAAAACATGCTTTCAATACATGCAATTTTCTCAATTTACACGAGAACATGAACACCACCTATAATTGTAAATCGAGTCGATCTAGCCGAATGGCCACTAAGGAAGTGTGTTTACGTATTCAGAGGATTGTTTTTAAATGTTCTACAGTAAAATACACTTTAGAATCCTTTCTTTAAGCCTGTAAAACCATCCACGCCAAGGCACAAGTACGCACATTGACACAAATAGAGAGAACAGTGCACAAATGCGCAACCATCCGGCTTCCTCACTGCTGCTCTCTAGGAAGCCGCCCCCCCCCCCTTAGGAGTCGGCACAGTCCCAGGTGTATGCTGCATATCCATTCTGTCAGCGACCTGAAGAAGGTTCATATGTGGGCAAAGACGGCATACAATCCTTTTCCCTGGGCAGCAGACTACCAAGTGATCACCAAGCCCTCTGACTACGGGTAGCAATGAGGCCCCTTGCAATCATTTTAGTTTCAATCCTCACAACATTACTAGATCGAGGCTTCCACTCCCAGAAGCCCTGCCTGGGCCAGTGGCACTGCTGCATGGCAGTGACGGCTCAGACATGCACTTGTGATACCCTCTGTATGGCAACTATACAATAGGCTTTGTGTGTGGGTCCAGTGTGCAGCACCAGACACATACATCAAGGCTGGGTCCTAAAGGGCAGAGTTCACTTGCATCCACCAGCACAGGAAGATCATCCATCTGGAAGTACTATATTGCAGACGATTGGACGGCAATTCAGGAAAGGGCTTATGACGCAGCCCTTTAGAGAACATCTCATGGACCGACCCATAATGGGTCTCAGAAAGCCTCCTTAATCCGCATCTCGTCGCTGTAACACCAAATGCCCTCTCTATGCCCTCAATGTACAATCATTACACCATCCTATTTGCAAACATATTATTGTATCCAATAACTGTATAGCACATGTGCTTCCCAACTGGGCATGGTCTATATCAAAACCATATGCTGAAATGCTGTTAGGGACGTTTTTCCTTTTGTGGCTGGTCCAGCTATTTTAATGGGACCACCAGCATATCTGCTGACTGTTTGATTCCAGTTAATATTTGGTCAGGGAAGCCTTTTTCAAACTCCCTCACTGGTGGAACTTCAGGGTGCACTGGTCAGTCCCTACGGCCTGTCCCCCTATTTATTTGACCTGAAGTGCCTTTTTACAACCAAGCATTGTAACCCAGAAAGATGGGTAGCAGTGATATCTCCTTCTCATTATGTGTACATTTGTAAACCTTGCCATTTTGACCACGAGGTAGCCATTTTATCACAATGGTGGCCAAAAGGACAGGTCCAGTTGTTTAAGCCCGTTTTTTGTGGTGCACTGGCTCGTTTGGCGGTCTTCCTTCAAGGCAAGGACGAAATTGGCCAGATAAGCTCATGCACATTTGCTGCCTTCCAGTGCAGGAGTGTGCTTGAACTGGTTTGGAATGGGTAGGGGGCTGCAAACAGCCCCAACGCAACCTTGACAGGACTATGGTTTGGATGTGCATCTGACCTGGCTAACCCCAGCCCACATTTTCCTTGGCTATCCGTAGCCCAGATTCTGACCTTGCTATCCGTAGCCCAGATTCTGACCTTGCTATCCGTAGCCCAGATTCTGACCTTGCTATCCGTAGCCCAGATTCTGACCTGGATATCCCCGGCCCAGATTCTGGCCTGGCTATCCACAGCCCAGATTCTGACCTGGCCATCCACAGCCCAGATTCTGACCTGGCCATCCACAGCCCAGATTCTGACCTGGCCATCCACAGCCCAGACCTCTGTACATCAGGAAAGGACCCAA
Source organism: Ambystoma mexicanum (assembly GCF_040938575.1). Taxonomy (NCBI): domain Eukaryota; kingdom Metazoa; phylum Chordata; class Amphibia; order Caudata; family Ambystomatidae; genus Ambystoma; species Ambystoma mexicanum. Next base: position 468,089,464 of record NC_090936.1, on the reverse strand, counting down.
GCCATTTCTTCAGTCAACCTGTGGAACCTGAATTCCAAAGCACAAGAGCAACTCTGAAAGCTGCTGCTGCGACTGCAAGGCAACTCTTGTGATGCAAAGCACTATCCTTTCTGGACCAGACAAGGTCTTCCAAGGTGACACCTTTCCTTAAACTGGTGGGCACAACCAGTTTGAGTCCTGAACTGCTGTGGATGTCCTCCTGGACCTTGAGAATGTCATAGTTCTGTAGTTAGCTTGCATTTACCAGGAGGGGGCATTCCACTGTGCTGGACATATTGCAGCCCTCAATGCTGTGTAACTTGCTTTGCAACATCATAGAGAGACTTTGGCTTTGAAGGCCGGCCTGCTGCTGCGATTGCGCTCTGCCGGGCATAGGTGATTTGCTTGAGCTGGAATCCCAAGTCCTCCTCCACCATGCCTGAAGATCCTTGCTGGGTCACACACTGTTTTTCTTAGCTCATGCAACATCAGGGATGTGCCTCTTGGGCTTTGAAGCAGATATCCATTTATCATGGGAATCCTGAGATCTAGTATCCAAATATGAGAGATCCGGAGCAGGGACCAGAGCCATTGCCTCCAAATCAGATCTAAACCAGACAGTGAAAGTGACACCAGCAGCCACAACCCAACCAGCCACAAACAGTCAGAGTAGTCATCAATGGTCTAGACTTCCCCAAGTTCACTCAGTGTCTTAATCGGCAAGTGCCTTGGTGACTTGCCACACTGTCCCGCTGGGTCCCATTGATGGATTTAGGGCCTAAAGACTTTCCCTGCAGCCCCTCTTGGCTTGCCTTTGCTGGTGGCGCCGTTACACAGGAATCGTGCTTGGGGCCTCCAAGATTCAAGATAGGAGCTTGCCTTTATTCTACACATGAAACCTCAGTGTTCTAGATTATTAAAAAAGTGATAATCTACTGCACTTGCCTATCGTCTTGAGTATCACCCCATCAGAGAACTTTTAACTAACTTAATTGGCAACACTTGTTCAAGGTTAGTGGCGGACTTATGTTGAATTGCAGTGTGCTGAGGTGCTTATAATTGTATAAGGCCTCATCTATTTGTAACATTGTCCCACAATTTAGCCATGTAGCAGCCCACTACATATAACTGTCTATATTCTAAAGTGTTGATGGTATCCCAATTGGACACCCAAGCTGCAACTATATATTTCATCACTTTCTTGGAATGTTAACTTAGTGTAGCTCTGGTTGTCAAGCTGTCCACACAAATACATTTAAAAATAGAGGTGTTTATTAACAGATTGCGAGTGTTAGCTATACTTTATACCAGTCTCATTCCTTCATTAATAGAAGTCTTCCTACATATTCACTTTACCAGTGAGAAATGTAGTCAACTTGGTAAAGTCATAATTGAATTAATATGAAACTAAAGCACAAAGTAATTTGCTCACTTTTCTTCCTTTAATTGATTGCTTACATTTAAATAAATCGTTAAATGTGTCCTAGAAATGCACACATTATTATGAAAGTAGCCTAGCATAGCTAGCAATTGCCCTTTGAAGGCTGTGCCAGTCTGCATTTGCACACTTGTGAGTAATAATAGACATTACAGACGTTCAGCCCCTGTGTGGCATTTTTACTAGGTTTATTTACAAGTACCAGTTTACAGATATACAAAATTGCACACCTTTTTAAGTTTTGAAAAGTAATGACTAAATATGCGAAGTCTATATAGTTAAGTATGGTGAATGTACATCTTGTTTCGAGGTCGTAGTATCCCCATATCAATAACGAGCTGCAAATTCACCATTCGCACGTAGATCTGCTTCACATATGCAGCAATTACTTTTCAGGGCTTAAACAAAAGGTTTGCTCGTTTGTGTTTGCAAGCTGGCACTGGAAACAGCATAGAATAAATAAAAAATAATAATAACTTCCATCCACCATGTGGGGAAAAAGTCTTTACTAGGTAGTAGACTGTACCAGAATACCTACATGCACATTTTTAAGCTACGATGAGAAATTCGTAGATATGCTGGACCCATTTAGGTTCTCAAACTGAATTATCCGTTTGTTTTGATATGGGCACTTCATCCGAAAGCGAGCTGCCATACCCAAGTATCTCCAGCAGGTCTAGTAATACGATTTCAATGATGAAAATAACCACATAGAGATTCTGTGATAAAAGTTTGTACAAACTAAAAGATCACAATAAAAAAAAAAATAATAAAAAAAAATACGATTTCAAACCGTATAAATGTGTGCTAGCGAGTATTTGCTCACTTGTCATTGACGATAAGCATTGTAACGTCTTTTTACTATGTCTATTACTAACAAAACGTGTGCAAATACTTGTACATGTTTTTCAACCTTTGAAAAGCAATTACTGGATATGCGGGCCCTAATCGGGTACTCCAGTGAATTTGCAGGTAATTTTGAGATGGGACATCGCCATGCCAAGACTAGCTGTACATTTATCAGGATTGTCTAAATATGACCAGCATATATAGCCATTAATTGTCAATGCTTAAGAATGTACACAAGTGAGTATTTGTACACTATTAGTAATAGACCTAGCAAGAAGACTTCTGCCCACCATGGTGTACATAAATATTTATACTATTTCCATTAATTAATGAAAAGCGTGTACATATTTTTAAGCTTTGATAAGTAATTGCTAGGTAGGCTAGACATATGTAGATGCTTACATTACATTTTCAGTTAGTTTTGGGATGGTGCTTCATCTCAAAATATACTGTAATTAATGTACTGTTATTTCACAATTAGTACTAATATGTCCAGCAGGTCTAGTAATAACTTTCAAGCCTAGAAGTCATTGCAAGTGAACACTTGTCACTGGTAAGCAACATGACATTCGTCAAATGCTGTGGCCAGATATCTTTTTACGGCTTCTACTAATTTACTGAAATGTAGCTGGGTGCCACTGACAGCAGGCCTTTTTTTATTATAGGTGCCTTTAAACCCTAATTAGATGCTAGGCTTGAAATCAAAACTGAGCACATACCACTTACAAAGAGGATGAACATGAAGGAGAGAATCCAAACTGCCAGGGTGGCCCATCAGCCTCCATGTATTAAACTTCACCACTGAGCACTAGCGAGGGACCAAATGTATTCAAGCCGATGGCCTGTCATGGAAGCATAACTAGCTGGAGCAGGAGATTCATTTAGGAGTAGATTATATGTGCCTGTTGTGAGAAAACAGAAGGTATCTCACCCACTAGTCCCCAGGGATCTGTCATCTAGGTAGACACTGCCATCGCTTTCGGATCCAGTTCCTAGGGGTGGACTAGTGCGGGAGGATCACTCGGGTGAGCGATCTTCAGAGAGTGGGAGATCGGAGAGTGAGATGCTGTATCCCCTTCCTTGTGGCACCTTTAACCCATCCTACCAGGTAGGATATTTAGGAACTCAACTCCCTATGCCCTTTTACAACACAGACACTTTCTCAATGACAGCACACTACGAGAGGAAAAGAGACTAACTCCTGAGCTGTATACTGGACGTGTCGCAATACGCTGGTCAGGCAATTACTGACATCACAAACACACCTGACTTCCATTACACTTCCCCACATGAATAAAAGGCAGAGCATGTGAGCACACTGCGAGTGAAGCAAAGCACACAAGGACTCAGCAGTTCCAAGATGGCAGTTTAATGTGAGATGAAAGACGGCAAGACAGAAGGGGGTCGCAAGGAGGGAAGTTTCCTTGACCTTTTTGACAAGGAACCGCCACTTTCATGAAATCTCGAGAATGGAAAACTTAAGACCAGCAAAACCAGGCTGAAGAATCCTGCATGGCGTGTCGCAGGTAACGGGGCCCTCCCACGTCGATAATGAAGGCGGGGAGAATCGCCAGCTGCTGTGGTACTGTCCTTGGCTCCCAGAACAAAGCAAAGCCACAGCGAACTCAACACAATCAGTGAGTTGGGGAGACGGCTTCAACACGGTGTTGAAGCCAAGGTTGCAAGTGGCAACATTGTATAGCGAGCGCTGGAACGAACATTGTTTGAAACCTGTGCGATAACCAACGCGAGTAAAGTGGAGTTGCAGATGAGTGATTGACAAAGTTCAGAGAGGTCCGGCACCGGGTGTGTGCTCATTCAAAGGTCTCTGTAAGGTATCAAGCTGAGAGGTGGCAAAAGTGAAAGAAAGGCAAAGAATTATGAATCGAAGGGGTCCTGCGACTGGTCAAGCAAAATCCTGTGCACAATCGAAAGTCTTCGATGCTTATACAGTAAAGAATGTTTATGGTAAAGTAGATAAAGTTGGCCCGAGGCCGGCAGAGGGAGACTAATTGAAGATTTTGTGTCAAAGTGAATTTGAGCCCAGCAGAGGGGGATCTGGTGTGAACAGTGAAACACCAGAGAAATTGGACACATGAAAATCCTGAGAACATTGTGTTAAAGTGGGCAGCCAGAAGCAGGGAAACTGGTCTTCTGAACACCCGTGAAGAACTGCTCGAATCCCTCGATTCCAACTCCTCTGTTGTCCTCATCCTCCTTAATCTCCCTTCTGCATTTGACACAGCAAACCACTCCATCCTCATAAAAAAGCTCCATGACCCCCTGGTATCTCGGAGAGGGCACTAGACTGGCTTACCTCCATCCTAACTGACCGCTCTTCCAAAGTCAAACTGGGCACTTTCTCCTTCCATACTTCCACCACCTGTGTCATCTCCCTGGGCTCTATTCTTTCACCTTGTCTCTTTAATATCTACCTTACTCTGCTGGCACACCTCATGTCCTCCTTCTCCCCCAACTTCCAGTGCCATGCTGACGACACACAACTCTTCTTCAAACTTCCTACAGATGCCCTGGCACACTCCATCCTGACTGCCTCTCAGCTATCCAGGCCTGGTGTATCTCGAATGATCTTTGCCTCAATGCCAGCAAAACTGAGATCATACTTAGGGGGACCCCAGCACCAGACTTCTTCTCTTCACTCTGGCCTTCTTCGATGGGCTCTCCCCCTGCTCCCTCTTTGGAAGCCAGAAACCTCAGAGTAATCTTCGACTCCTCTCTCTCCATCTCCCTCATACTCCGGACATTGCCAAGAAGTCACACTTTATTTTTTTTCATTGTTTATGGTTTATAAAACCTTTGCAACACAAAAGGAAAATGTTTATACATTTCATCACATTACAAATATCATCCGTGTACAATCAACATTGGTAGCAAGATTGTCACATACATTTTAAAAGATGACATCAGAAAATCAGATCTAAAGAAAAGTATTAAATTGTCACAAAAGGTGTTTCATAATCTCATCTATCATTTTATAAAAATATATATAAACTGTCACAGTTAATATTTTCCAAACATATAAACGATGGGTGGTGGTGAATAGTCCCTTAATTTAATTCAATAGATTTAAAAAAGGCCGCTACTGCTAAAGTTTCATGAACATTGTCACCATACAGACATCTCTGCCAGAGATGTTCCTTGCTACATCAATAGCTAGAGAGGAGCAATTTCCCTAGATAGCTCACACTCATAATGCTGGGCAGTGCAGAATCAGGTGTAAAGCAGTTTCTTCTATATAATTATTTTTACAAAACCTACACTCAGACTCTAATGCTGTGATCAATCCTCTCCTCAAGAGGATTTCATTGATTGGTAAAATATTCCAACGAAATCTAAGGAATATTGATCTTTGCAGATTATCGGGAAATCAAATAGGACAGTAATGTTCCTCTTTTCTTGTGTTCATTGCCAAGGTGACCCATTGATGGATAGCTGTGAAATTTATTTACTGTATCAATCCAGTCTTTATCATATAGACAATTTTTTACCTTTATCGGGTTTGCCATCAGCGCTTCGGTATTCAAGTTTAACTTTTGCAAAATATATTCCCATGACGCACAAAGCTGAGCAGTATAATCAATGGGCTTCCCTCAGGAATTTTGATCCATACAAACATTCAAGTCTTCATACAGGAAAGCAGAGACAGGTAAAACCATTTTTCTGAATAAAGACAGTACCTTCCACTATACCTGTGCTCGGATTGAGATTATACCTAGCTCAAATTGTAGTGCCGCGAGAAGAACAAAGTTCCAGCCCATACGTACGTTTTAGAATTATTTTCCCCCCTTCGTAGAACTTTAGTGCAGGAATTTTAGAATAAAGACCACATTTTCCCATTTATCATAATCAGTTGGTTTAGCAGAAGGGTAGATTCTTAGACGAGGCTTTGTCTTACATTGCAATACAATATCCTGGGGTAGCCGATATAGAAAACCCAAATATGTCATATTAGATACTGATATGATTACTGTTTTCTCCCAAGACTACATATGGGCCCTCTGTTTCTTACTTCTTGTAAGGGCAAGAATTTTCATTTTCTTTGGATTAATCAACAGACCATTGTCACTTGCAATGGATGAAAACGCAGAGAGTAGCCTTTTTAGACCAACGCATGAGTTTTTGAACAGTAAAAAGTCGTCCGCATAGGCTAACCAAGGCACTTTCAAGGTGCCCAAATTTGGTGACATAAGCGTAGCTAGGTTCTGGTAATCATTTTATATATAAGTTGAATAGACAAGCCGCATGAATACAGCCCTGCCTTAGACCAGAGGGAGTGGGGATGCAACTGGACATAACCCCCTCTCTATTCAGCATAACCTGAATACTAGAGTTCTCATGAAGCCCTATGATGAGTTTTAATAGGTTGTATGGGATGCCCAAGCTTGCCAGCTTTAGCCACAATATGGACCGTTCAACATGGTCAAAAGATGCTATATACGTGCAACCAACAGAAGTGGACCAGGCAGATTCCTGGATGGTCCTTCCCACATTTCAAGGTGTTGAAGTAGGACAGTGAAAGATCTTACTATCAACATCTAACAGGGAGATTGACCCGTAATTTTACGGATCAGATCTTACACCTTTTTTGAAAATAGGGACAACATGTGCAGTCTGCCATGATTTAGTAAAGTTTTTAGAGGCAATAAAGAATGGCTAAAGCGTTTGCCCAGTTGGTTGGATCTTTCTTTTGGGTGTGAATAGTAAAGCCATTGGGACCAGCAGACTAGATGGTTTGCATAGTTATCAATGTGTACACCTTGTTCACATCAACCAAAATATTTGTTTCTAAAGCCATATCAATATTAGACCGGATAACAGTAGAAAATGGCATGGATTTGCCTGGGGTTGGATCTTTCTTTGGGGTGTGAATAGTAAGGCCATTGGGACCAGCAGACTAGATGGTTTGCATAGTTATCAATGTGTACACCTTGTTCACATCAACCAAAATATTTGTTTCTAAAGCCATATCAATATTAGACCGGATAACAGTAGAAAATGGCATGGATTTGCCTGGGGAATAGAAGTCTGAAAAAAAACTAACCAAATTGATTCTTCAACAGCATTTAAATGTGAGGTGGTTACTAGACCCTCCTGCCGATTAATCAGACCAAAAAACACCCAAATCTTTTTTAGTTAATACGTAGAGCACCATTTCTGCATCATGCTGTAAAACCGTAGACAGTCTAAACTTACAAAAGTTTCTATATTTTTGTTTTTCAGATTTTCAGCAAGATAACTTAGCTGTAAGAGACTTTTTGGAGCTGATTATTATTTTCAGGGCCCGTCTCATGTCAGCTTCCTTAAGCGCCAACTGGTCCAAGACGTGATTGCGTCTCTTATTTGTTTCGTGCCTTTTGAGTTTAGGATTATTTATGACGGTGGTCATTAATTCTTTGATGGTTGAATCAAAATTGGCCACATTGAAAACTTTTAGTTTCCACTCCAAAGTGGTATGACACATCACCTGGTTAAATTCGTTGGTCAGTATCACAATATTTCGGGGAGACCAGCAAACTGCATTTCTACTAGAGGTCACTTTCAAATAAATGGGCCCAATTATTGCCTGTTCTTTGATTTTAAATGGTAAAGTGAATTTAGCTCTTATATTCAATGATCACTCCATGTGTTCTCTTTTACCGTAAAATCAGAGCAAAGCTCAAACATATGTTGGTCAGCAAAGATCTAATCCAGAGTGGATTTGCTAAGGCCTCGAGACCAAGTATGTCGAACACCGTGGCTCAACCCGATCTGGCCATTAATCATTTGGAGACCCAGGGAGGTCATGTCATAGCTCCACTGCCAACCCGTTTGTGCTTTTAAGTCAGAGGCTGCAGAGTCTGGACAATTGTTACACACATTTTCTTCGATTGGCGTTCAAATAACCAGCTAAGATAACATGTCGACGACCAGCTCTGGATTGCCATTCAGAGACAAGCTTGGTGATAGATAGTAGGAAATCCTGTAACTCACCCACTCCCCTATGCCAGTAGACATTAATTAACAATGCATGAAAGTTATCTGTGTATGCCGAAACTTCTACAGCAAGCAATCTATAAGGGAGGTTTTCCACCTGTAAACCAATTAAGCAAAGATCGCGTTGAAGAGCAATAATGAGGCCACCAGAGGGTCCATCTCCACAACCTAGTTTTGTAGGCTGAGAAAATACCCTTAAACCGTCTAGAGGAGGAGTAGATGTTGTCCAAGTTTCCTGGAGCATTAAACAGTTGCTACTTGACAAGAAAGCAATCATTTCGATATTTGTCAGAAAATGTGCATTGCCTCTGGAGTTCCAGCAAAGTAACTTCAATTCCTCTTTACCAATACAGTGGGCTACGGGTCTAGGGACATCACGGTCTCGACTTAAAACTAAAAGGATTATGCCTCACTGGTCCTCGAGCTCTGAAGTCTGGAGTTCTTACTGGATTACCAGCCCCAACAATATTACATTGAGCACTGAATCGTGGGCATATGAATTGTCCCTTGACCACGGACGTGGGAAATTTGCTGGCATTCCGACCACCGAGCAATTGAAAAACCCATATTACTTAAGAGGACCCTTTCTGACAGGATCAGGTCAATCACCAATGTAGATTGAAAGTAGAGCAGTGATTGCACCATGTTCTGCTTGTTTGGGAAAACCACTCTTTCAATATCTGCTGAGGATAGAGCACTCAAAATAGGTGCTCTATCACCAGAACATTAGTGCAGTTCAAACAAATAGGGAAGCCATCTCTGAGTAAGTTAGAGATCACAAGTATGTTCCTAGCATCATACGAAATCTCATTTCCACAGGGATTCACTGTAGGTAAGGATCTGGACATTCCCGGAAGCAGTGTAGGAATATTAGAGTGACTTCGATCTGTATGGCGGAAAGTACTTTCCCCTTGCTCAAGGGAACTATACATAGTGTCATAACCTTTCCTGACAGATTTCAAATTAGTCTTGTTGCTGTGTTCTCCCACAGAAGTATAGGAATTATCACTCATTTCGGGGGGAGGGGGGCTATACAAGAATCTACAGGAGTCGTTATAGCAGGAGAGTCATCACTACGCCACCCTCTCAGAACATACAGTTCATCAAGGAAACCCCCCAAATTCAAGTTATGATTTCCTTTTAAAGGGTGAACACAAGGTTCGAAGGTGGATTGATAGGTGTGTTACTCAATTTTGAGTGTAAGGAAGCCTGACTAAGGTTGCTGGGGACATTTGCAACACACTCCGGATCCCAATCCCCCTCAGGTGGTGCAACAGCCTCACATTTGGAGATCATGTTCATGGCAGTGTTCCTCAGCCCATTATCACACTTACATTGACTTTTCCAGGCAACGGTAAATAAATTAGGTGCTTTCACTAAGAGAAGGAAAGGGTTTTTTTTTTTTTTTAAATCAGGGAATATGGGGCCAGGGGGTTGGTACGAACCTCACTTCGGGACTGCAACATCATCGAAGGTTACAGTTTTAGCTATAGTTTGCATACTGGCATCCACCGTTAGAGATGCCGGAGCATCAGGGTTTACATAAAGCTGACACCCCCAAATGAGCTAAAGTGTAGCCACTTTTTACAACAATGGAATTTTTAACAGTGGGTGGAGGTGTACCGAAGATACAGTGGGGGGGATTCGTCACAGACTAGGGTTGTGCCATGCAAGGAATTGAGTGCAAAGCAAATTAAAGTTCCATACCACTTTCTTCTATGACCGGGGTCAGCTGGCATTGTCGACCTCTAATCTGCATTTGTGTGTGTTTTTTTTTTTTAATGAGTTGACAATGGATAGATTGCATAACCATTTACGAGTAGAGGTATTTCATTGTTTTATCAATTTGTTTTTCTACCTCTACCGCTTACATTGTCGAGGGCTTCTATGCTACTGTTTGGATAATGAGAAGCCATGCCCGTCCCCAGTGTAGTTGTCTCTAATGGAGCGACAGAGTTCGATGTAGAAGCAACTTCGACAACAGAATCATCTATTGTTATAGGGTCATTAACTGCAGATCTCAACATGTTTTGACATGACTCCCCCACAATAAGTACTGAACTTCGGGACGCTATATGCCCCACACAAGCTTCCAAATCTTCAACCTTAATGTTTACAGAGTTTAGCAAATGTTTACAGAGTTTAGCATTGTAGTGTGGACCTTCACCTCATCCCAAATATTATCGAAGTTTTACAAACAAGCTCAGAACCATATTGAGTGCAGAGAGGCTGGGAGAGGACAGCTTTACAAAGTCGGCAGAGAGTATGATTTATGGCACTCTTGCTACATTGAGCAGAATAGTCTGGTGAGAAGATCAACTGCTCATCACGATTCACTTGGGATAGGTAATCTGTTAATTCTGTTGGTGAGCCAACTCTAGAAGCGTCACATGTCTGTTGAATGACGCTCTCTGAAAACTCAAAGGTGTCCGGATGTATAGCAGAGTCTGCGTACTCTATTATGCTTAAATCCGTTATAACATTCATCTGTGTGCGATCTAGTAGTGCAGTCTTTCTAGTGGGCTGAGAATATTTCAGTACTTGTCCCCCATAGCGGGTCAGTGTATCATGGACTACTTTCCTAAACTCACTGGGACATCGGGATCATTGTATCTACTTTCTTGATGGCACGATTATTATTTTCCCCCCATGCTTTTTCACTCCTTTAAGCTGCTCCACAGTAGCATCTGAAGGCAGGCGTTGCTTTCAGTGGTACATTTACATTTGTTTTTATTAACCCCTAAATTGTGCCACAAGGCAGCAACAATGTCGGCTTCATTACAATGGTCTTCAATATCCTCAATACAGGCAGTTGGATGGGCGTGATCACCAGCCACATGTGATATGCCAGACGGGGTATCCAAGGAATGAATTGTTTCCGTGCCATGGATTTGGCTGCCAAGACCAGATCTAAGGGCCATAATTTCAAGGTGCTGGGTTCAAAAGCTGAAAACACAACTCTGCAGTCACCCAATATGCAACATCTGTTTGTGTTAGTAAAAAAGTACTCGGTTGAAAGGGAATGAAGCACTGCAGTCACCGAGAGTATTAGAATACAATGTAGGAGGAGGAATTGCTGTGTAGTATGGAAGGTCGTATAAGAATTGTTCGTTTTACTACTGTTCGAATTACAATTGACCTTTTCACAATTGACCGAATTGTGAAGGTCAATTGTAACATATATGCAGGGGGAAACCCCCGCAACCCACCACCCAACGCCAAACCCCCCAAAACCCCATATATATGTCAATTGTGAAAAGGTCAATTGTGACCCTTTAAATTCGGTCAATTGTTCATTCAAACAATTGTTTACAAACAATTTGGGTAATACCGTATGGAAGGAGTCAGTAATTTCATAATACTGTGAAACGCTCTGAGGAGGGGCGTGCAGGCTGCCTGAGTCTGTGTAGCCATCGCAGTCAAAGACAAATCCCTCGGCAAACAGCTCAGCGGATGATCCACGTCCAAATGAGGCCTTTAAAGGATTGACTCCTCGTCCTTCAATCCAGCAGGCAGAGTAAACAGCCACTTTTAGCTTTTCCTTCTGAAAGGAATTCTACCTTTTCTAAACTTCCCCCAGTGACTCAATGTTACCCGGGCTCTGGTTCCCTCTAGGCTGAACTATTGCAATAGTCTCCTCCTTAATCTACCTTCATCCACTCTGCAACCCCTCCAGCTAATCCAGAACAGTGCAGCAAGACTTCTCCTTGGCCTCAAGTCCAGGGACTGCATCTCTCCTGCCCTGCAAAGTCTTCACTGGCTCCCGATCGCAGCACAGATTACATTCAAATCCCCCTGCATCATCCACAAGGCTGTCTGGGGCCGGGTACCACTATCTGCAATTCTGACCAAATACTCCCCCTCTAGACTCCTGCACTCCTCTGGCACCAACTCCCTGCGTGCAAAGCGGATTGCCAAAGAGAGAGCAGGTGGTCGATCGCTTTCCTCAGCAGGCTCCCTTCTTTGGAACAGCCTTCCCCCCCTCCCTCTTCATCATGAGTAGGACCTCCTTAAATTCCAGAAAAGCCTCAAGAACTTGCTCTTTTCCTCTTCCTTCCCTCCCTCCCTCCTTCCCTCCCATGCTAATAGCACAGTAGCTTGACTGGTGTGCAGGGCCCTTATGCATCCTCGGGCCCTGATCTCCCACATCTTATCATGCCAGCTGCCGTCTATCCTCTGCACTTGCCTCGACTCACCCTCCAACACTGGAGGTTGCACTTACTTTTCTTCATAGCACTTCACCTGTTGCTCGTCATAAGCACCACAGCACCCATCCCATACCATTCTAACCTCTGCACTTGCACGTTCTGAACACTCACAAGGCATGGAAGGTTTGTCTTCCACTCCCCATTGTCTCTTCTTTTTTATTTAATTAGTTAACATTGTTTTAATTATATGGTCTAGCATCCCCTGTTGCACTGTCAGCGCTTTGAAACAGTATTTGCTTCCTGTATTAGCACCTAACAAGTGAACAAAAATAAATAAATAAATCTGAGCCCGGCAGAGAGGGAGCCGAGGTGAATAGTGAAAAAACTAAGAAAATTGTGTACATGCAAAATACTAAAAGGAATTTTAGTGTTTGTTCCATTAGGCCCTCTGAAAGAAGAGACTTTGAAAGTCAAAGAGACTTTGGCATAGAAGGCCATTATGTTGACGTTTTAACTGCACCCTCATGCTACAGAAGCCAGAGACTCTGCTAAGCTTGAGTGTGCCGCCTTATCCTGTGCTGAAAACGTGGGTAAGGGCAGCCTGCGGCTTGAATATCCTGACATATGATTTCTTGAACACTTTTCTTTTACATAACATTGTTTCCCACACTATTTGCATTTAGAGGTAAGGATTAGCAATAGGTTTATTAGTATAGGCTCTTTCATTTTGACAAGACACCACTATGACTGCATTATTATTATTTGATGGCCGTAGCCTGCTCCCATCTTTAGATTTAGAATTAGATAGAACTGTGGTTACGTGTGTCTGTCTTACTGTTGCTACCATGCCTTCCTTACACTGTCCTGTCTGGGCCAAGGAGATGGGGCGTACCGAGTGTTCAGAAACTTGCAGTTCTCCCATCTCTTTCAATGGGGCCCTAGCATACCTACTGTCTGTGGTCATGAGCTACTTTTCGTGAGAAGTCTTTACATCTCATAAATGATGCAACTCATTCTGTGTGCACTGAGCCGACCCCAATGCTACTAGTGCAGCCGAATTCTGTCCCCCCCCAATCAACATTTTTTGTTTGTTTAGCACTACTGCCATATTTATGGAGAGTAGCACAGGGGGGCCTGCCTACCATTTATTTTACCCTGGCTACCTTTTTGTAATTCCGCAGAGTACGCAGCCAAATCAGAGTGGTGTCACAGGTGCATTGGATTCTGATAGGGCAGCCAGGCTATCTCTTGGGAGGTGGTGGAACCATTGAGCTACGGCCAATCATGATGTACAACATTAATGGGGACATTCCCCCACATATTAGATCCCTCATTATTGCAACTACTATCAAAACATGTACAAAAAGAGGCACACACCTGACTTGGTGGGTGATAGGATGGTGCTACAGAGAAACAGTAGTGCTATGGTGAAAGAAAATCTAAAGAGAAGCAAACCTTGTGGTGGCCAAGCCAAAAGGGGCAGGTAGGAAATTAAATAAAGGAGCTGAAGAACCAGGAGAGGACAACCTGTGTAGGCCTTGCCGGAGGGGGAGAGGGGGGGGTCCACCAGTGTTGGCTAACCCAATAGATTAAGCTCTTAAGAGACGTCAGGTTCAAAAGGACAGACTGGGTCGGGAGGCAAGCTAAAAATGTGGCCCAGGGACTGGTAGAAGCCCACCCCAAGAACCTTAAAGCAGTGAGTAATGCCATCAATATTCTACCCAGTAGAGGGGAGAATACTACCCACAAATAAACCCCTATGGCAAAAAGGGGTCCAGGAAGAGCTTTCCCAGATAGCTGTTGAGGCAGTGGCTTCACCCTACAACCCGGGACCAAGAGACAGGTCAAGGCCACACCAAAGACCACATGCAGGAAACATACCAGAACCATGGCGAATGGGACATCATGAAAGAAGTGTGCTGGGACAGTCTAAAACCCCTTTGACCGAGTGACTTGAATAATGTCCTATTCAGTTACCCAGGTGTTTTTGTTGAAACTAGACTAGGTTTTGGATTTTACTGTTATCCTCTTTCCTCCCAATATTTTGCTTAGCTCCAACTACTCCGAGTTGAATACTATTCCTGTAGGCGGTCATACAACCCTACCTGGTTAAGTCAGCAGGGAATAAGTGGGATATTGCCCAGGGAGGAAACGGTCTTACTAGTCACTAAGGATTTAGACAGTTCTTTACAGAGGGGTTCTTTGAGAATACAAATGACAGGCCAAGTAGGCGGATCTGATTTTTGTGTTGGGCTTCCACTTCATCCTTCCTCTTGCACTACAGAAAATAAGGGGTCTTCAGCACCTGCCCTTTTAGGATTGGAACCACCACGTCGGCAGCTGGGGCAGGCATGGTTCCGGAAGCTATTAAGAAAATGGGGGGTTGGAAATCAAACTGATTTAAGAGGTATGCGAGGCTGGGGAAAATGTGACAGAGTACATTATATATCCTTCACCTCCCTTTCCCCAATACACAGCAGCGAGAAGGGGCAGAAGAACAGTGTGGGTAGTGGGCCACTCAATTGTAACAAGGGCTAAGGCAAGGCGGACAATGCAAAAGGGAGGAAATAACCACAAGACACTTCAAGGTCGAATGGTGGGGCATTCCAGGTATGGAATGGGCACAGCTGGAAGAGTATGTTTGGAGACTATTGCAGAGGTCATCCAAACCTGAGGTCTCGCTTGTATCCCTGGGTGGCAATGATCTTACAAACCTTGGGAGAGGAATGTTGCTTAGAGAAATTATGGGAACCTTACAAAGTTTGATTGCCTGCTTGGGAGACACAGAAATTATGTGGTCAGAGATTATACCAAGACAAATATGGCGATCGAGAAGTCTCGAAGGAAGTTGAAGGGTGACGTTTGCAAGGGCATAGGTTTCACCCAGATCTGCCAAGGGCTGCTCAATTTAAAGTCACCAGAATATTATGAAGGCGATTGGGTGCAATTGTCGAAGAGTGGCATGGATCTTTTCTTTTGAAACATAAGCGCAGAGTGGATGGAAGTATGATATGTCACAACTGTCACAACTCGGCAGCCAAAGGTGGGCTTAGATCCCTCTGTCGCGCGGCGGTATGTTAGCGAACAGTTGGACGGTAAAGACTATAAAGTGAGCTTGGTAGGCATCAGGAGGGGTTTACGCTCCTCCCGGAATCAGCCCCCCCCCTCTGAGGACCAGCAGCACGGGCGCTTGAGGACAAGTTGAAAGCTCAGCTTGCTCTGTCATGCACGGCACACCTCCAAGCCCATGATCTCCTGCGAGGGCAGGCGGATCAAGGACAGTTTCAGTTGGGGGAGCTTTGGCCTAACAAATGAAGTGGAGTTGGTTGGAAATAAGGGGGAAAGCAAGGAATTTGATTTAGTCAGGTAGTCGCCGCACAAGAATAACATTTTACCAAAGTGCGTTTTTGCAGTGATGACAATCATGTAGTAGAATTGAATTAGCCGATTGCTGTGTAAATGTAATAAACCTGCGGCCTTTCACGCCACATAGAAACAACAGACTGACATTTATGAATGGCGCTATAAGAAAGATGCAGGTATGGATTACATGTGAAGTATGGGTTGTGGTCCTGGAAGTGGCCAAGTGGCCAGGTTATGCAGCGCAGCAGCTTGAGAGCAGTGTAAAAGATGGCAATAGGTACCATGGCAGGCAGGTCACTTGGAGCCCTGCTTGTCCTGGTTGACCAGCCCGACCAGCCTGCAATCCGTTGCCTGCCTGAGTCACTGCGCTATTATCAAGATGGGAGTGAGCCAGAGGTGTAGGAGTCTGGGACCGGGTCACAACGAGGCCTCCACACAGGCACCAACGCACCCCAAATCAGAGTGGCGAGAAAGTTGTCCTATGTAATGCATACGCCAACAACAAACGGACGCCAGCACCAGTAGCACCGTAGCCTGATGCTGCTGCCATGGGGTGGAATGTGTGCGGCATACAAAAATACACATTTTGTTAAAGTCAACGGGGTTGCACCCGCGCTATCCAACCACCTCACCCCCCATTTCTAATGGTCTGAACGTCCGTGAGAAATGAATTATTAAATGAGCAGCTCCCTGCAAGCTGCCCACAACTCACTGGTGAGACTTTAATCAGGTCAAAGGTACCCCCACCTCCACAAGGCCCCTGCTGAGGATGAGGCATGGGGTAGTTTGCCCCCTCTGTCCCCCCCTCCACCCTGCCCCCATGACAGCCCTGTTGGTACCTTTGCTTGAGCAATCATGGTCAAGCTTACAGGAGTGGAGTGAGATGGACAGGAGCCAGCATTACACTTACTTTGAATATAGGAATGACTGCACCAAAGTATAGTGTACATACAACTATCTCTTAAAAGCTGGGTACATCTTTTATGTGCACTTAAAGGCAAGGATATTCACAGACAATCCCAAACCTTCATAATGTAGCCATTAGGTTTAGAGTCAACCACAGGGCCAGCGGCAGTTGGGTGGTTTACCTGTGCTTGCTATAGTCTATAATAGGATGCAACAGAGTTTTGCCTGCTCCCACTCTTCTGTTCTGGACTTTCAGTATCTGTGAAAAAAATACCTTAGGCAGCCAGTGATTTATTGAGCAGAGGTTACTGATATTGAGGTCCTAAAATGGTAGTCCTGGGGGCAATTAACTTCGATATAGGGTCCTTTTGGCCCTCAAGTTATATGTTTTCCAAAATGATTTATGTATCCTTTTGGTATCCCAAAGATCTATTAAGCTGTACACATGATAAATGTGACCCTATAGAATGACAAAATAATTTGTCTGCAATGTGTTTTTTTAAAATTGTGTGTCTGACATCCATTACACAACAGCCTTTTGCCTCTTTAGGTTATACAAAATGAATAGTATATGCTACTTTGAAATGTTTACATCTTAAATATTGTTCTACTCTTTCAAGGCATTATGGGCAATCCTATTCTGTAGAGAAATGCAAGCTAATGCCATTCTGAACACCGTTTCCGCATTGTATAGGAATCTGTGGTTTCATTAAAATGTGGTCTTCCTTCAAACTTTGGTCCTCTTTTGAATGAAGTGTAAGTAGGTGTGAAAGTAAACATTTGAATTTCATTCGACTTCCTCCCCTCCAAGCTTCTTCATCTCCACTCTTCATAGTTTCCACTCGTCACAGTCTTTTTTCTTTTTTATCTATCGCCTCTTACCTCCCTAAATTCCCCTCTTCATCCACGTCCCCTTTACCCTTTATTCGGATCAATTATTTCCTGGTTTCTTCCTTTCTTCATCCCTTTCAGACTTTTCTTGGTTGCGCCCTTTCTTAATTCCCTAATCTTAATTTTTCTTGCCTACTTCCTTTGTGCCTCATCCCATTGCTTCAGTCTGCCTGGTAACTGTTAAACCATGGATATTGCCAAATTCTAACAGTAGTGAGTTTTGATCATACAGGTTTTTTTTTTATATAGTGTAAAAGAACTACATGGTTTGTGGCATCACCAGCTTTTTTCGGAAAGGCAACCTCCTGAACTGTCAGACGATGTAAGTGAACACAAACATTAACATATTTGAGAGAGGAACCAATTTCTGCTGAAGACTGCTCAAAATGACAGAGGCTGATATAATTCTAGTTTGATTTCTCCTGTGGTCTAGTACAGCAAAAGTAACTATTAACCTTATCGGTAGCGAGAGCAGATGTTCTAGATGTCCTACCTATTTAAAAGGCCAGAATGAAGAAGCTGGCCAGCCAGGGAGCCCCAAAAGCTCACTGTGAAGATCCAGAGAAAGTGGTCGACCATGAATGGGAATTGGCATGGATGGCAGAAAGGACACAAACATCCGTACTGTGAGGGAAGACTGAGAATAATGGAAACATTAGTACAGTTCAAAAGGTCTCACTCACTTGAACAATCAAACGGGGGACAACAATGTGTCTGCACAAACAAACTGGAAGGAATTACTCAACTCAAATTGTCCTAAGCATCAGCTGATATAAATACCACCTGCTTGAGGAAATGTAATCGGCCACTTGTGCATGCTAGAGTACCCAGAGGAGAAAATCCGTTCATAACTGGGAGGATAGCTCAGAGGCAACGCATATATCTTGGAAGCAAGACAACGCATAGCAACACAGGTTGGAATCCCGTTCTTGCGCTTATAAATTGGTCTCTGGTATTAAGCTTGTTATAAGAGAACAATTATAATTATAACTAGCTAAACTGAACCCAGCATAGGGTACATAATGACTGCAGCTAAAGGGCAAGACCAAAGACTGCACAATCCGAGCATTGCTTGGTCCTCAGGCACTCAAACAAAGGAAACGCCAAAAGGTGGGCAAGAGCCTAATTGAAGCAATGGCACCGAAGTGTCTGGATACCCCATCTCTGCTAGGGCCCTGTTAAGGAAGTGGCAGAACTAAGTAAATATGAATTGACAAATGAGAGCAGTGTAGGGCAACGTGAAAGTGTTCTGTATACCAGCCAACTTCCAGCAATCAATACATCAAGGTTTATCAAAATTGGAAGCTGAGGATAATGACCCTGAACCAAATATACGATCCAGGATACTCAAAAGATAAGAATTTGGGTCCCGAGCACTAAAGTTGGAAACATTCCAATATATGCAAGTTATAGAATAAAGTACATTTCTACTAAACGTGTCCACTGTTCCACGAGGGCCAACCAAAATAAAATCTTTGCCCGAACAAGATGCTTACAAAAAAAAATAAAAATAAATAAAATAATATATAGGGCACTGAAGTCTACCAAACCAGTGAACATAAATCTACCCATGTGTCTAAATTGGACCAGCATGTGTAAAACAATACTCTACTAGGGTTTTTCAGATTATCTGCCCTAAAGTACTTCCTCGCCCGCTAGATAGCATAGTGAACACAGATGATCTTCTATTAAATGGTATATGATATCAACCAGGGGTGGTGAAATCCATCCAAGGGTGCTGTGAGGGTGTAGGAGTAGGCGACAGACACAAGGGTGGCATGTTGATTGGCAAAGACTTTTATTAATAACAAAAATACGGTGGTTGGAGGAAATCCTAGCCAGCTAATGGAACTGTGCCAGAATGCCCAAAGTAAAGCTCGCCGTCTTGTGTCCAAATCCTAACCTGCCATCAAACTGGATTCCCTTTCCACTGCGCCTTTCCAACTTTATCTAAAATTGGCTCCGTATTTTCAATAGTCAAGGTAGATCCTCATCTTTGCTTGGTAAGCCTGGTGAGATGGGTGATGGGGCAAGTGGAAAGGTTCATAGATGCATGCAACAGGTTCAGAGCAGAAGTGGTGTTGACAAAGGCAGAAGTAAGAGGGATTGGGTACGACATGCAAGCAATAACACTGAAACAGCCAGAGTTGGTCTGTATTGGCATGTGAATCAAGAACAAGTAGAAAATCAGAAAACTGGATGGCTCTTACAAAAAGGAGAATACCAGGGACCAGATTACAGAAACGTTGCACCAACGCAAGGGCAACGTTGTACGCTATTAGTCCAAGGGCAAATATTACCCTATTTTTAAAAAGCACTGGCCCACACTAGAACACTATTGCACCATGACATGGACAGTTTGACGTATTAAAAGCACCAGGGAAAAAATTGCCATAGTGCAAAAAATATGCATTTGGACTGCATTTTTGCATCAAGGCAAAGTTTGCCCAAGTGCTAATACGGAATAGTATTAGCACTAGGGCATACTTGCCCTGATGCAAAAATGCATTAAAAACGTATCTTTTTTGCACTAGGGCAATTCGTTGCCCTGGTGCTTTTAATATGTCAAACTGCACTTGTCATAGTGCAATAGTTTTCTAATGTGTCCCAGTGTATTCATAAATAGGGCAAACTTTGTCCTAGTGCTAATACGGTGCAACTTTGCACTTGCACCAGTGCAGAGTTTCTGTAATCTGGCCCCAGAAAAAAACTCTGATTTTCACTTGTTTTGTGCCAAACTATGGCCTCAGTCAAGGCCTTGGGCCGGTATGTGTCAGACAGATATGATTTTATTTATATCGCGCTCGTACATAAGTGTTTCAGAGCGTGACAAGGCAAGGGAGGGGAACATGGGAGAACAAAACAATGATCTTACTAGGCCCTGTGACATTGAGAACGCGCAAGTGCATGAAAAGGGATAGGGGAAAAGTATGCGGAAGGGGGAGAAGTGGAAAGTGCGGAGCAGAGGGGAAACAGATAAAATAATAAATATAAATAAATAATAAAGGCAATAAATGGCGGTAGTGCAGCCAGCAAGTGGCAAGTGCTGTGTTTAAGGCAGCAGACAAGGTATGTCTGATAAGTGCAGAAAGAGAAGAAATGAGGTGGGGGGACTGTATGTGTACAGATACAGGCCCCAGTTCAAGGGGTGGCCCGGAGGCAGTGCAGGAGGCTGGTAGGGTGAGCAAGTACCTGGGCCCGGAGGACAGAGGGTGGCCAAGTGCACTGTGCCGGGACAGATACAGATCATCAGGGGAGTTGGGGGGGGGGGTGGAAGGCAGAAGCAAAGAGGAAGGTCTTGAGGTGCTTGCGGAACCAGAGATGGTTCTCCTCAAGTTTCAGAGTGGCAGGGAGGCTGTTCCAAAGGGAGGCCCCAGCCAAAGACATTTATGCAGGAAGGCTTACCCAGGACACAAGTACTTCCAGCCAGGAAAGATCTACTCACAATACACTTTCCATTGCATACATTTGGTATTAACTGGCAGTATGTATTACTTTTAAAAGTCTGAAACAATGGATTGCAATTGGATTTGTTATAATCAAATAGTTACATAAATGAAAGCACAGAAGTATCTCATTGTGGATTTGTACATGCCCCCATTTGTGAAGAGGATATATCCTAAAACGGCGGCAGCTTCAAATCCATGATAATGTCCAGGAAATAAATTCCACTCTGTGATCTGAGTCTAGTGTGATGAATCCTGCGGATACCTCACTAAACCCTTGCCTAAGGTCTCCTCCCAGGTGGCCAGGGAAAGGCAGACGCTTCCTGATCCTGACATTGGGGGTGGTGTTCTGCAGGAGGATCACCTGGGAGGAGACGAGGCCCACCCAGGGTGGTGAGGCGATCCCGTGGGATGGGATATGGTATTTGTCTTTAAAAGGGAAGAACCTTTTACTGGTACCAACACATGTAATGGCTTATGGTGGTTATGAGGCATCTGAGCCACATATTAAACCTTTTGATGGGGGGGCGGGTGGTAAGGCTAATGTGAAATCTTTAAATATCCTGAGTAAGGAAAGACCCTCGGAAACTTCTAGGTTAAAAACTCCCCGTACTATCAGAGGTGCAGTGAAAGGAACCCTGAAAATAATTACTTGAATGAACTACCTTCCCCTTTTCAACTAAACTCATGTGATATTTCTTTAATTACATTCACGAGAGGTAAACCTGCATTTAAAAATGGAAAGCTAACTAAAAATCATAATTCTGCTGTCAGGGACTACAAGTCCCGTAATCCCCTAAATACTGGGACGAGGAAGAGGGCTCCAGAGCAATGCTGCAGGAGTCGTCGGCCAGTTAAGCTCAACGGCCCACACCTGAGGGAAGCAGAGTGGCATAAATGACCCCCTCAGGTGCAAGCCATTAGATAGGAGGAGGAGGAGCTGGAGTAGTAGCAGCAGTAGAAGGAGAACACCATGTTGGCAATTCAGGCAGACATCGGTGGAAAAAAGGGACACCGGGACTTTAACCAAGTATATTCCAGCTTCCTTGCCTCAGAGGGTCCTGTTCCCCACTAAATCTGAAGTGCAGAGGTTTCACAGGGTGAAGGAAGATTGCTTTTTCCCCCATGTGAACCTGACTGCAGAGATTGCGCAGCAGGAAGTGTGCAGGAGACCGTGTTTGAAAGTTGTTGTATAGCCGAGGGTCCCAGGAGCAAGGCTAGCTCCTAAACTGTGGTAGGAACACAGACACCTTCAAGGACGAGCAGTATGTTCTAGGAAGCCAGAAGCAGCCAAAGTTCTGTGGAATACGAAGGGAGCGAAGACAGAAGCTATGAGTGTTACCGATCGTTTTGATCCCTTGCGCAAGCAAAGGCAGGTAACTGTAGCCAAGGAGAATAACTTGCATGTGAGTGAAAACCCGGCCGTTAATTGTCAGACAATGCAACGCAACAATAGTAGCACTCGCATAGGAGTTAAAGCAATGCCGATGCAATTGCTGAGCAATGAAGATAACCAAAGTAGCATTTGTGTAGAAGTGAAATTGCCAGAATAGTTTTAATTGAAGATTAAGCTATTGAAAAGTGGCGGAAATACTAATTGCGTGTGCTTAAAAACAATCCTGAAAGTATAGGCTAACCAAAAGGAAGATTGATAAAAGCAGAAGAACATTGTAGCATTGTACTAAAGTGACTGAACTTTGAGTTACAGGGAACACGCATTGCCTAAACCAAGTGCGGTGCAAGCATTATCCCAAACCAAGGGTGGTGCAAGCATTGCCCCAAGAGTAGTGCAAGCATTGCCCAAACCAAGAGGGGTACATGTATTGCCAAAGCCTAAGGTGTTGTGCAAGCATTGTCTAAAGTCGAGAGACTAACAAGGCATGCAATTAAGCTACTCTGGTTGGCAGGAAGAGAAGGGGGCGAATGTAAGGCTGAAAAAGGGTAAGCTTGCCCATTACGATTGTTCAATAACAGTTGATGCAATTTAAATTGCCAAGGACGAAAGGTAGAATTACACCTTTAAATGTATATTTGTGGTTGATGTGGCAGAAAGACAAGAGTGGCAAAGTGGTGAATGTTTGGGGGCAGAGTGCCTTGCTTACTTGGGAGTGTGAGGCAACTGAAGAGAATTTTGTATTTTCTGAAAAGCTGTTCAAAGACACAAAATTACAAACTACTGAAGCTGTGTTGAATATTAATGTTGCAAAAGTTGCAGACTACTGAAGCTGCAGTAAGACTTTGTGGTCAGTAGATTTAAGACTTCAGAAGCATCGTTGAACGTGGAACACTATCGGGCAGGGGAATAAGACCTACATGTTGAATCTCTGTAGAAGTGAACCCGAGGTGAGAGTCAACCAGGTGGAAGAAGAGGTGCTAAGCAGTTATCGTGACAAAGTGGAAAACTCTGATTTATAATGTTATCAAGAAGAGAGCTTAGAAGACGTTGTGTTTCTTTGATCCTTGCCAGAGGCTGCGTTTCTTTGGATCTGACAAAGTGTGATATTTTATTGAACAGTTATAAAGTGTGGCAAAGCACCTTGATCCAGAATAGCATTGGTGCCCTTTGATGAAGTGGAAATTATTATTCAAGGAAGAGAAACTGTTCTTTTGGTTGAACATTGACTTAACGGAACATTCTTTTTCCAGAGTGAAGGAGCCAAGAACTGTGTTGAAAGACCTTTTTGCAAACCTGAATTTCCTGGTTTCTTTTTTGTTGAACATTGGATTTGAATCAAACCTGAAACCTGGGGAAGCGGCGTTCACCCTGGTTATAAAGAAAGACTGAATACATTCTAAATACAGTTGCGAATGTTGTTGTGAATTGCCAATTGTGTGTATTTTATGTATACGTGCGAGGGCCAGATATCCTTTTTTTAGAGTGTTCTCCTTTAGTTTTGATAGGCAGCGAAATCCTCGCCACGGTAGCGATAGTGAAGCATTCATTAAAACTTCTACATTAATAAAATGGCATATTTTGAGAAATTGTACGCCTCATATTTCTGACCCCTCGCGCTAGCTCTACGCGCAGGATCAAAGGGAATGATCGCACTCACCTGAGACAGTGGTAACATGCAGCCACGATATTTTGCAGGCAAGTATTCAGTCTTTATGATGAACCTAAAAAATAGAGAATGTGGATTTTACACTCACATTAAATATTCTCGTGTTGGAAATGGCATCACATCCTACAATTAGTTATAGCTGGGCCACTTGTTGCCTATAGCTCAGAATAAAGCAATAATGACCCAATCAGCTAGCCCTTGCTATGATTTAATGATGTTAAAACTTTCTAAGGTTAGGTTAGGTTAGTAGACCAATTTAGGTAAAACAGATACAGTTCCTAGATTTCGCGGTTCTGTGTGGCTTTAACTACCTATATCGTCCCCTTTGGCACATAATATACATTTTGGAATCAAATTGAAATTATGTTCCCTTGTCCAACCACTTGCCTGGCATCTGAAGACATTTACACACATAGCAAATTCCTCTGTTCTAGCCAATGACGAACAGAACTATTTTACTGCACCATTGCCTTTCTTTCAAACATTTAGCTCATCTGCATTCCATTGTGCCAATCACCTCCACGTTACCCCCGAAGATGACTTTCCACTCCAGATCCCTCCCCTGAATCTAAAATCATCACTCGTCACCTCTGCTCCCATTTCAGTGACCTCAAAGGGTCAGGAAAAAAAGAAAAGGAAACAAAGAGAAAAAAAAAACAGGAAAAAAAGAGAATGATTTTGGGAGAGATCCGCTACCATCACCAAAAAAAACATCATTGTTATGAGTGATTGGGTAAAGAAATGGGGGTCAGAATGGTGAAATGTAGGAAAAATGTGAGGCCGCTTGAACACCTAGGACCTTTTTTTTTTTTTTTTTTTTTTTTAAGTGCAATTTGGCAGCGGGGAGCCGAGACGTTTGCACAGAGGGGGTGTAAAAATGCAGGGCAAAAGGCATCGTACACGTCTTTTGCCCTTACACTTTTGCACACCACCATGCAAAGTGGCTAAACGCGGCCTGGAATACTCGCACGCCATGCAGGGTTTACTTTTCATTGTGAGCGTTGCTCGCCATGCTTGAATTGCAAGCAGCGCTCATAATTACAATTAAACCCTCCCCGGCATTGGGAACACTGCTTGCCGTGCGTGCATGCCAAGCGGTGTTCCCAATTGGAATTAACACGCATGCCGCCGAGGGTTTAATTGTAATCGTACACACTCCCTGCCATGCGATCATGGCGGACAGTGTGTACAATGGATCCCCATGGCAGCGCGTACAATGGATCCCTAGGACGGTCCGCCTGCTTTATGATTCTGCATCAAGCAACTGGACGATTCCACAGAGATCTCTAGCATTTGCACAGCATGAACAGCCATGCTGGTGCAAATGCGGAAGCATTTGAATGGCAGAGAGGAAATGAGGTGGCATAAATGCAAGTGGTGTTCCGCCCCCTCCTCTCCGCCATTCACAGGATGGAAAATGAGTGGTGGCGTCCATAGAAGGCTTCAACGCCTTACTCGAGGCTTTTATGTTACAACTCATTGGAACATGAGCTCCCCAGTCATTAGGGAGAACTGAAACCTTGAACAAAATCTGCCCAGGCAGGCGTGGGAACGAATGGAAGGTACCCAAACATATAATGAGGAACCCCTCCATGACAGATTATGTTGGTGGGAAACCCCTGGCATCCAGGGCAACACAAATATGACCCGTTGTTGTGTTCAAACATCGCTTTCAGTTTTCATGAAACTTGGGCTACAACCATAGACAGCTATACTGCACACAAAGAAAGATGATGTGCTGAAACACAACAAACCTTGCGCTGAGCAAGTGAGTTGCATCTTTATAGAGGGAAGGGAAGTGTAGGGGTCAGGCTCGGTCTCCTACTAGAGATTTATTTTTTTTCGAAATTTTGACTGAGCACCCTCTTGTGACACGAAGCTTGGGGCAGGCAGGTGATGTCTGCGGTAGGGTAACTCATGTGTTGCCACTTGGTGAATCGCGCCATGTGTTGGGCCACAGTCAACCAGCTCACCAACCCAACACCAATTTGCCACCTCAGAAAGCTCCCAGACCGTTGTAATCGATGCCCAGGAACAAGGTATTTGAAGTAGGGCTGCCCACCTAGCCTGCCTTGAAGGGCTCTAGTGACATTTACCTTCCTAGATCAAACAACACTTTGCTGCAGGACATATTTCCTGTCTACCACTCTCCAGTCCCATTGCCCCTTGTATTAAAAAGCCGGCAAACTCTGCTCGCTTTTACAGGGACGGTTTTAATAACTTGAGAGCATTTTTATTTTGGCTAAGTTTTGAATTTTTTTTATAGAACTTCGATTGGACAGTTCTTTTATTTTGATACCACAGAACTATTGCCGGTTTGGCTGCTTCTGTACTAGCTCACATCTGTTCTGAACAATCCAGCCTTCCCTCGCCCCATGCTACTTAATGAGATGAAGGTTCTGTCCCATTCATGATGTACCTGTTTCAACTTTATGATTGAGATCACGGCCGGTTTAGTAGTAGTGTAGGACCAAATAGATGTTTAAAATCCACTACTCCACCCTGTACTCACAGAGCAGTAGTCATTGTGTCACAGGTCAGCATGTGTGACGATTTCACTGACCAGCATCAAGACCATGTCCACCCTTTTACCACCGAAAGGAAACTGGTAGCCAAGTTTGAAGATCAAGAAGGGCACTCTTGCAAGAACATGCGAATGCTGGGGGTTGTGGAACCTTGAAAGCAACAACTTTCAAATTCATTTTTCAACAAAGAATTAAAGAGTCAATCATGTATTGGGACCCAGGCTAGCACCCCGATAGCAGACCCTCAAGCCCATGGTTGCCTGTATCCTACTACTATGATGACTGGTGTGATTCTCAGAGCGGCGAGATGAGCTGGAGAAGTGGGTCATGGGAATCACAGAACCAGCGTATATACCAATTTCACAGGTGCAATTCAGCAAGCAGTTTTAGGCGGTGAAACATTTTCCCTGAATCACGGACAAATATGCCATGTTGCAGAGCACAATAGTGAGAACAATGATAAACGACAAAGCAGACTCCTAAATCACACTGCCATGCTAGTATATTTTAAAAGAACAGTGCCAGATCTCCCCAAAACAGAACTCACAGTCTCAATTACCAAGGAGTGCCTCGATCAGAGAACCGTATTCTGAAGGGACTAGACATTTGTACAGTCGTAGACATACATCCCCCCCCTTCCTCTGGTAATTTAAAGTGTGCACACAATAAATATTCTATGCATACTATAGTATAGTGCCTGACAAAGTGAAAAGACACAGTGCTGATTTTGTGGTGGTCTGTGCGGTCTCCTCCACCCGTATACTTGGGATTCTGGGGTGGACCACAATGCTGACACAGGGTGCCCTGTGTAGAGGGGAGAGTTCTGTTAATTAGTCACAGCTTACTCAGGTCAGAATTTGCCAAACGTGGGTGAACAGGCTACCTTAACACATAGGGGAGTACACAATAGGGGGTTGGGGGGGGGGGAATGGAGCTCTGGTTAATAGGTTGGCCTTGGTGATATTTCTTCTGGGGTTCCAGGAGGCACTATGTTCAGGGGAGGTTGCAGTGATCCACTAATCCCATGGTGTAGCGCACACTACAACAGTCACATTCAGCAAGGAGACCCAATGGTGTGGACTGGCTCAGAAGTGGGTCTCCGCGAAAACAGAACAGGTGGAACTGATATACTGTCATGGTAGAGGCACCCAAAACCCTGAAACTGGTGGGGCCATCCCGGACTTTGGCCCCCTTGGGGGCTTATCAGGCCCCAGCCAGGCTCACCTGGACTCAGTCCTGGTGCACCTGGCGCCAGGCTCATGGAGGTGTTAGTTACATGGTCCATTAACTTGGCTCTGAGAGGCTGAGCCATTCAGTTCAGGGTGTGGTCTGGAACTACTTTACCTGAGAGAAGGGATACGGAGAAGAGGACTATTTTCTTGGAACTACTTGCAAGTCTATTTAAACCGCACCCAAAAATCTGAACACGGTTCGCATTATTCTACACTCCTGCAACGTAACGCTCACCGTGTCAGATCAGTTCTTGCTTCCTTCTGCCATGCCGTCCTTCGGCACCTGAGAACAGAGAATAACGGGAGTTATTTAAGCATTGAAGGCCTTACCTGCAGTACATCCAGATCTCATCTCCTGCTTTCCCACGGACCGCCGCATCTGCAGGACAGAACGGAAAGCACCCTCTCGGGTAGCTACTCACCTGATCGACCCGCTCCAGGAACTTCACCGGACAGTTCTTCACTCAGCAGCGCGCCGCAGCTCGACACCGCCACACGGATCTTCCATTCTTCTTCCAGGACTCACGCCGTACCTGCTGAAAAGAAAAGGACAAACAGGTTAGTCGCACATAGCAAAAGAAAGCTACAAAGGCGAACATACGCACGCCCAGCACATCGAAATACTTACCGGCAGGAATCCTGAGCATCATTGTCAGGAGGGTCATCCATCATCCGAAGGTCGCTTAACGCCGCACCTGCAAGACAATAACGGACATTAGTTACCTTGAACAGAAAGACTTAAAGGCAATCATTCCAAGCAGTTATTGGACTAGAGAATTACCTGCTTACTCCCGGGCCTTCTACTTCAGCAACTTCCTTCTGATCAGTGACATAACTCGATCCAGGAAAGACTGTGAACCGCACCCCTGCCAGAGTGTGCAGGACGGAGAGCTCGCCCATTAAAAAACAGAGGTGAGCCAGAAGAAGTGAAGGATAGACCGGAAGGAGGTGAAACCACTGACCAGCTCCCTTCGGTAGCTAATATCTTGTTTTGACTTGCAGGCTAACATCTCCTGAAGCAAGGACTAAGGGGAGACACAAGCTAGCATCACCAGCCAAGCAGAGCAGCATCAGGACAGACAACACCCTACGCACACGAGCACGCCCCCGTGGAGACCAGGTGAGCGTGACATATACACTGAGATAATTGGGGGGGGGGAGATCTACAATGAAGACCCTCTGTGGACAGATGCAAGATAACAAACATCTATCCCATGGCATACGGTCTAATAACTGCAGGGTACTAAACTAATCAACAGGCCCCCCCCTGAGTCAGGAAATTGTGCACAGCAAGCAAAATCAACTTGATTTAGCACCCCTAATGGACAACGTGTTGGTTGGATACAGACTATCTTTTCAGAGGCTTGTATGACAACGTATCTTGACACGCAGTGGTAGCATCCATTAGGCTGCAAGCTGGTGGTGGTGATGTAAAGTGCATGCTCCTCCATTGGTGGGGAACCACACTCCTCCCAACATGCACAGACATAACTCCAGGGAGGTTAATGAATGTGGGAGAGGAGGTTGTTGGGATTTATAGAAGGGACAGTGGTGGAATAGGTACGTCTGGGATGTTGGGGCATGGTGGGATTGATTTAATTAAAAAACAAATGCAGTAGAGGTGGTAGACAGTCGTTAACGGTAAATCCAGTATCATTTACAATGAAATGAAGATAGACATTCTGCCATGATGCATGATCAGAACAATGCAAGGAACCATAAGTAAATGCCTCAAACAAATAGCCATTAACCACATACCCACTACATGACCAGGTATAGCTAATGTCATATCAGAGGTCATCCACAAAGATGCTGAACACACCCCGGAGGGTAAAGTAGGTTTAACATACAAAGCTCCGCTCATGGGCAAAATCACAATATACGGTGTAAGGAAAGTCAACAGTGGGAGGGTTTCCTTGTACATTCCATAAGGTTTGGGGTACTCCCACACACATTTGTCAGTCTTAAGGGTATGCTGAGATTTGTGCTGCTTTTGTCTGCTCGTTGGTGGGAGGCTGTCACCTCCGTTTCACCTTGTAGTTCCCATAGACCATGCTGTGTCTCCACCACGATCTGTAGGTAGTAGTAGAGTTTCTCTTCCACTTCAAGACCAAGCCTACTGGTTTTGCCTACCACATGAGAATTTAAGAGGGCTGCATCAACTCCTTCTCCTAGGTCCCCGACCATCCTCTTCCCCACCATTTTACTACTGTTCTGGTGTTGTTCCTCCTCTTACTGCGGGCTCTGACCCCCTCAGTTCAGGCTACCCACACAACCTGTCTTGGGTAAAGCATACCCTTACCTATCGAGATAGCTATGGCCTTGCTAGCCTCCAGTACTTCATAACCCTTTCCTGCAACCTCCTGCTTATGTCTCCAAAGGACCCTCTTTCAGATGTCACCAAACCCTTCTCCTCCCGATCTCAAAAAATCTACCTCCTCCTAACTTCTCTTCTTGTGTTCAACCTCCTCCTCGCTCAACTCTCCCTCCAGACTCCTTCGATCTCCAACTTTCTCCAAACTCATGTCAGCAGCCCCAACTCCAGACACCCAAACTGCCTTACAGACGGTGCACAGAGCTCTGTTTACTTCTCCTCTGGGGATGGGTTTCCTTGGAGGTGAATGAATGAGGCACTCCAATTGGCTGTGTGTAATTGCTTATCCTGTGTATGCCTTGGGACACTGGGGCCACACCAAGCCTTTAAAAGGCTGTCCCCATCATCTTGTATTTTACTTCCCCTCTGTGCAGCGCTAGGTTCTTCATGGCATTTTGGTGTAAAAAGGCTGGGAGAGGGTGGTTATTTTGTGCAGGCATTTTACAGGAAGATTAGCAAAATGAAAGCATTTGAAATGTGTGCCTGGTTGGGCTATTTGGCTTCCCACCGCTGTGACATCAACGCAGCGTCCAACTGTAAAGTGGAGTCCCAGTGCTGTAGGTACTCTGCTGTACCTCTGATGTTTGTACGGGCTCGCTCCAGAAGCACCGTACGAAAATCTGCAGTGCCTCTGCACTCGCTGTAGGGAAATCTGCTGTGCCTCCAATATCTGAGTGGACTCACATGTGTGTGCTGTAAGACATGCAAGTAATCTAGGGATTACACATCTATCTCTGGGGCCCAAGGTGTATATTCAAGATTGGCTAGAATGCCATCTTCAGGGGGTGCCACGCGTGGATGCTTACATAATGAAATTGGAAATATCCATCTCTCTGATCACGCGACCATCTCCTATCAGCAGCATTAGTCTTTACACTCAACAACAACAACAACAGAAAAATCAGGCAATTAGGAAGTAAATTCATCCATGCTGGATAATGACATGATCAGAGAGAAGTTGGTCAACAAGGCAGAGTTTTTCATGGAACTGAATAGGGATGGTATTACGGATAATCGAATGATATGGGAGGCGATTAAATGTAAAATGTGGACTCCTGATAGAATTAGCCAGTAAGAACAAAAGAGGGTACAGGAGACTGCTAAATTGGAAGAGGACATTCAAATCTTAGAAAAGAAATATACAACTAACATGTCAGAGGAAAACAAAATAAGAAGGTCTTCAGAGGCAACGAAATTGAACAAGATATATTCTAGAAATGCACAATTCTCACGAATTAGAAAAAAGTTGTGCACACTCCAAAGATGGAATAAAGTGGAGCTGCTGCTTACCCCGACTTCTGAATGTGCTAAACAATGAAAAGGCTATTAACGCTATCAAGATGGACAAAAGTGGCGTGACATAACCCAAAAATGATTCATAAAGAAGTTGTATGCAAGGTAGAGAAGAGTTGATGAAAATGGCCCGAGTGCTTTTTTTTTTCAAAGAAAGAATATTTGCCAAAATTAACAATGGAAGAAAAATAACTTTAATAAAGATAACAATTAATTTTTTTTTGTATTTATTTACTTTGTATATAATTGCTTTTGCAATTTTTACAAAACTGTTGCTGCTCATCTGAAAAGAGCCACATAATGGAACAAAACAAGAAAACAAACAAAGCGGTCAAACAGAGGAGAAGGCATGGAAGTAGATTGGAGTACGGAAATGCGTGTCCTTGCTCGTCCCAGTTAAGGTGAGCGGGCCATGCAAGGGTCCTGACAATTGCTTGCCGTGGATGTTCGTAAGGTGATCAATTCAAAAGCGCTTTCCAGAATTTTTACAGTCGCTATAGTCCATTTCGTTTTCTCCCCCGACAACCTATTCCACCATATTGTGTCTACTTCTTGTATCAATCCCGAGTGGTCTGTGCGTAAGCTGGTCAGGTATGTGGCTCTTACGTTTCTTAACTCAGGGCATTGTAGCAGAAGATGTTTTATTGTTTCTGGTATGGTTGGTTGGATACAAAGTCGACAGGCTTTATAATTTGTTTGCATCCCGATAGCCTGGATTTCACGTGTCAGGAGGAGGTTAAAACGTGCTCTCAAACAGTTTCCTTAGGTGTTTATTTGGGAATTTGGTATAGTATGCCACGGGTTCCTTCAATCTGTTGAAATTTGGTGGAAGATCTTTAGTCAGTTTGTTAGCTTGGGCTTTTTCCAGAGTCTCTATCCAATCTTGGGCCTCAAGTTTAGATTTTACTCTTACTGGATTGATTTTTAGATCCTCTTCTGTACATGCCATCTCAATGAGCTTTTCTTTAAGCTTGTCCGTCCATTTGTTTAAGATGGCTAAGTGGTGGTTTGTTATTTCAGCGGCTATGATCTTATATATAGGCGGGCTGTCAGGAATGAGGTTATTTCTGAACAGTTGCATTGCACTTTGAGCCACCGTCGCTTCCCGAGATAGTAGACCCAACTCTCTTCTGATGAGTTCTATGGAGATTGCGTTAGGCAGTCCTAGGACCGTCTTCCAAATGTGGCTCTCTAGTTTCCACCAGATGTCACTTGGCATGCTCCGGGTTGCTCCCATACCATAAATTAGGGTTGGCACAACTTTCCCTTTGTAGAATACTATCGATGGAACTAGTGAGAATTTTCCATATTTTCTATCAATGATTTTCATTTGGACAGCAAGATTTTTCGTTTTTTCCCATAAAGCACTTTGCATTGTTGCTTCCTTCGCTGAATGATCGATATGGACTCCTAGATATTTAAAGCTAGGGACCACTTCGATTTCGACTTTATCCAAAGCCCAATGGTATCCAGCCTGGGTCTTCTTGGCACTTTTTCCAATGATCACTATTTTCGTTTTTGATTTGTTTATTTTTAGGTTATTCAAGTCCATGATTTGCGCCAGGTTGGTAAGTTGGCGTTGCAGACCGATTTGGGTTTGGTCTAATAATATCAAGTCGTCTGTGTACAGTAGGCGCGGTATATTTACCTTTCCCAGGTTGGGTGGGAAAGCTCTGGCTGATTCTTCCGACTCTTTCAGATCCCCAAGAAAAGCAATAAGCAGCGCCGGGGCCAGTGGGCAGCCCTGCTTCACTCCTCGCTCCGCCGGTATCCCTCTCGACAGAAGGCCTTGGCTGTTTAGACAAACTCTTAGTTTGGTGTTAGTATGTAAGGCCATCACCGGGTCCAGTAGTTCTCTTGGGCAATTCCATTTTTTCAATTTGTTCCACAGCATCCGCCTGTCCACTCTGTCAAAGGCCTGTGACAGATCTATGAATGCCAAGAACACAGTAGGTGCCCCTTGCTTGATCTTAGCTTTTATCAGATTGAGAATTAAGATGTTAACTGATGTGCTCCCTTTCTTTAGAAATCCCATTTGAAAAGGGTTGTTGGCCGGGGAGGATCTGGCCCAATTTCGAAGTGTGTCAGAAGGAGGGTCGCAAATATTTTGCCTATTATATCGAGTAAGGCGATGGGTCTGTAGTTACTCGGATCTTCTCTGTTCCCTCGCTTAAAGATCGAGACCACCACCGCTTTTGCCCACGACGTAGGAAGGGCTTTTGTCTGTCTGCACTGGTCAAAGATGATACTGATGTAGGCGGCCCATTGCTCAGGGTTCTGTTTTAGGTCAATATTGCTAAGGCCATCTGAGCCAGGAGCTCTTGATTTCTTTAATTTGAAAATGGCGCTCTTTATATCATCTATTGACGATCTATCGATCCATGTTGTGGAAGCTGGTCTTTCGGCCATCAATGTTTGATGCAATGGTGACCTAAACAGATTTTCAAAAAATGTAACCCACGCGCTTTCGCTCACTGCATTTACGATTTGATTTTCCACCTTCTTATCTGATTTTTTGATAAGAGCCCAAAAATCGCCAGTTTTTTTTGTGCTTAGTGATCGAAGCATTTCCTCTGCATCTTTTTGGTACATTTCGTGTCTATGCCCTCGCACCCAAGATTTATATTTTGAGTTTTCTTGTTTCCATGTATTCCATGCCGTTGGCGAGTTATCCTTTTTGATTTGTCTCTTCAGTTTTCTCAACGATCTCTTTCTTTCTATGACCACTTTATTGTATGTGTGAGTATTTTGTGGTACCTTTCGATTTCTTCCCAGCGTATTCGTCCTGTACTGTAGTAGGAAAGGTAGATAGTCCGGGGTTTAGATCTTATCTCCTCGCGACTGAGTGCCTGTTTTATACTTTTTGGTGATACATTCTATATTCGCCGCAGTCAGATGAATACAGGTTTGTTGATTATTTGGCTCAATCGAGTTGCTATAGTAGTTGGTTGTAGGTCGTAGTGCTTTCCATTCTATAGCCAAAGGATTGTGATCGCTTTCTTGTGTTTTGGTCACCCAATAGTCTTCTATACACACAAGTAGACTATGGGAGATGAAGAAATACTCAATTTTGGTGCTGGATTCATCCCTTTCCCATGTGGGTATGTTGACATTCCAGGATTTCAATGCTGCCACATTGTGGAGGTTTTTCGATTTCATAAGCCTCATCCAGGTCGCTCCTCTGTCTTCCCCTGGGGATTTCGTCCTCTTCATACTATTCTTCTTTTCGCTGCTGCATTTCCCATTTAAGTCTCCACAGATTATTATGTGCGTTTGCGGGTCTTCCACGATAATATCGTCGATTGTTTTTGCCATTTGATTGCAAATATCTGCTGTAGTTGTTTTTTCTGGGTTCCAGTATGTTATTATAAGGGCTATTTTAGCTTTTTCACCTTCCTTTCCCATTCCTGGTCCCATTTTGTTAAGACTGCCAGTATGCCATATGACTCAGTTGTTTTTATACTAGAGATTCCTGAGACAACTTTATTGCTATCAGGAGCCCTGACGATGGCCGGCCAAACAGGCCTTTAGATGCTGGAGAGAAGGCTATCTCGAAACCGTCTAAGGCTGGTTTTTCTGTTAGCCAGTGCTCCTGGAGACATAGGATGTCGAAAGCCTCCAGATCTTGATTTTCTGGGTTCAACAGATGCCTGTGGCCTCTCATGTTCCACAAGGCCATCGAGAGAAGTTTTTGAGGTGCAGTTGCTTGATAGTTGGTTGGAGGGGGTAGATTTCTGATCCCACCTCCTGGTGATTGCTATTTATCGTTGTGTGGATTTAACATTGTTTTTAGCCAATTCCATGGGCCCTTTGGTTTTCTAGCTTCTTGACTGCCTGCAATCTTCATTTCCCGATCTTTTCTACACTCCTTTTCTGGTGATTCTCTGTTAGTCTGGGTCATCTGTGGCTGAAATCGTTCCCTTCTATCACAGGGCTGTCCCCCGTTCCCCGAGCGCTCTTCCTTTTGTTCTTCTCTAGGTTCAGGCTCTGTCCGTCTATGTCTCATTTCTTACTTCACGTTTTTCCCACTCGTAATGCTGATGGCTTTCCTGTTTCGCATGGTAAGTGGGGGCTTGTCTTTTCCTATTGTATAGATCTTTTGTTTTGGATATGTAGTGCCATTTGTGTTTACCACTTTCCTTTGGGGACTGCGTCTTCGAGTCCGTCTTAGGTAGGCATAGTTCCATAAAGGTGAATCCTGCTAGTTTTAGGTCCTTATAGGCTTCATCCGGAACCCTTTTTAATGCCTTGCCTTTAATGTGTAGATAGGTCTTTGCTTTTTGGTCTCGATGGTATGGTTCTATTAGTATGAAATCTTCGGTCTTCAGATGCTGCAGACAGTGTATTTTGCTTAGTATATGTAGTACCGTTTTCCTGTTTAGCACGATGTAATTGCTTTTGCACGACGTTTGCTCTAATTTGAACACTCTTGAATCTTTGTGGGGGCTGATCGGGTTCTTGGTCTTCTCTGTCTGTAGTTTATATGGTTTTGGCCTGGTCTCCTGCTCGTCTCTTGCTTGTTTTGTCTTAATAATGCTGCTGTGATCTTTGCTTTACTGGAGTTGATCCGTGACTAGATTCAGTCTTGTTTCGCAACATTTCTTTGTCCTCTACAGGTGTTAGGACTGTTTTGTCTGACGCCTTGTCATTTATTTCCCTCCTACTGTCAAGGCCGCAGTTATGTTCCTTTATAGATCCCTCTGGACCCATAGACTCTTCTCCTCGACCATCGGTTTTGAGGTGCACTGATAAATCCATCAATGAACTTGCACTCATAAATTCATCCACCATTCTGAGCGACTTTTCTGTCTGTTGCTGGCTTTTTGCCGTGGCCCCGATTGTGTGGCTTTAAGTTGTGGGGCTTTGTGTTAAATGGATTATTTCCTCTTCCTTTTTAGAATCTGAGGTCTCTGTTTTTTTTTGTTTGTTTGACCTATGGTGATTTCACTTGCCAATGGTAGAGCCACTTTTTTCTTGTGATTTGTCGCTGAGGGTAATATTTTTGTGCCCAAGCTGATGTTCTGGGTTTGCGGTACAGGAGGATCAATTGGGTTTTTCAGTTTTTGTTTACTAAAAATTGGTTCCATCTCTCCTATCTCCTTCTTCGCAATTGTCTGGCATGCTCTATCCGTGTATTTTTTTAACGATTTTTTTTTTGACTGAAGCTTCTTTTCTTTCAGTCTCCAAGCGGGCCCATTTCTCCTCCCACATTGCTGCCTGCTTGTTGCTTTTCTCCTCTGCGGCTGTAATGTATCCCTCTAAGAAATCGAGCTTAGATGGAATCTTGCACAATATCGTTGTGTTATCTTTTGTCGAGTCGCTGATTGTTTCATATAGTTTGCAAAATGGTGCAAGTGCAATCGTAAGTGCCGCATTGATTGTAGTCATGTCCGGTTTTTTGTTTGGTGATGGTCTTTGGGAGTCGGTCACAATTTCACTGTGTCTTCTGTTTAGCAGGAGTGTTCCGACATTCCCTGTCAGGGCAGCTGTAGGCTCGTTGTGTTGAAATCTCGAGTGACGACCTCCCAGCTGTAGCTGCAGATGCTTTGGAGCAATCCAGCAATGTACTAGAGACTTTTAAGTTTAGTGTTGTTCTGTCTTTAGTTGGCTTCGTCAGTTTCTCTTCTTTCTATATGTTGGAGATTAATTAAGGCGACTAACAGTTTGAATGTCAGTAAATCGCCAGGTTCTGATGGGTTCCCAACAGAGTTTTACAACCTTATGCCAGAGGTGGTGTTTGCAGCATTTAATGGCATGCTGAAAACGTCAATTAAATACAATGAATTACCGTCAATGTTTTGAAATGCAGATTCAACTCGGATTCCCAAAAAGGAGAAGGATAGATTATTGCCAAGTGGTTATAGACCGAATGGTTTAATAAAGACAGACTTTCTATTCTTCTAGCCAGGTGTAGGGACAGAATTTTACAGAGTACTACCAAACTTTACTCACGTTAAGCAAACTGGATTTGTAAAGAGAAGGTACTGTGTGAAAAATATGCAGAAATTACTTTTGACAATGTCAGAAGTCAGGAAGTTGAAGACAGCAGTTTCCGTCTCATCACTGTATGGAGAGAAAGCTTTTGATAGAATAGACTGGAGGTACCTTTTTAGGCCTATGAAGGAGCTGGAGTTTGGTCAGGAACTTCTGAAATGGATTAGTCGGAGAGATTATATATATATGTGTATGAAACCTTTTTTGTGACTTACTCACCTTTCGTGGGGACTACTTTGTGAACTATGCAGATGACTCAGCTTGTGATGGAGCTGCGTGGTGACCATAAATCCGATTCTGCTAGGTTGATCTCCATCTATGGCCTGGTAAAGGACTGGATGTCTAATAATTGGCTCTGTCTTAATCCTTCTAAGATGGAGCTTATGATTTTTGGATCTCCACTAGCTAGAGTAAAACTCAGCTCAGATTAGAAGGACATGGGCGTAGAGGGTATTAGCATAGGCATCCATGACACAGTCAAAACTTTGGGTATTTACCTGGAAGCCTCCCTCAACTCAAATGCTCATGTGGATGGAGTGGTCAGTATCTCCCAAGATAACTTCAGAGTTTTGAGGCAAGCCAAGCCCAGCCCTTTCTCTCCCAAAAATCAGTGAAACCTTGGTCCTTGGTTCGAGCCATTATCAGCCCTCGGCTGCATTATTGCAATGCCCTTTTGTTAGGTGCTAACAAACACTGCATATCTAAACTTCAGATTATTCAGAATGAGGCGGTTTGGATTATAGAAAACACCCTGAGAAGCGATCACATTTCTCAAGCGAGAAGGGACCTACACTGCCTGTATCCGCCAGAGTACATTTCAAGGCTCTCTCTATAGCCTATAGATGCACCTTTGGGAATGCTCATTCTCACCTTTAAAAAAATGCTTAACTCCCTATACTCTTTCCAGACATCTGTTTCAGTACCCAAGGACACTGAACAGTTCCTAGATCTAAAAAAATCCATGGGGCTCGAACGCTCTTTTGCTGTCCGCACTGCCGTACCATGGAATGCACTTCCCCCGAGCCTAGGTCTTGAGTCACGTCTTTCAGTGTTTAAGAAACATTTTAAGACCTGGTTGTTAGAATAATTCTTGCATCTCCATGCTGTGCCCTTCCGCTGATCTTATCTTACTGGTTGTCCAGTCTTTCTTGTCTGTGTGTTTTTGTTCTACGCTCTGATGCCTGCAGGCTTTGGCGCAATATAAATAAATACATATAAAATATACCAACTCAAAGGCCTCAGTGATCACAAACGGTCTAGATTCGGGCTTATTTACCTTAGAACGGGGAACAAGAAAAGGTTGCCCGCTCTCATAGTTGCCCTTTGTGATCGCTTTAGAACCATTGGCAGACTGGATCAGGTGTGATAGCTTCTGTTCTGTACCTCCATAGTTCACTCCACAGATCCTGCTATGGCTCTATGCAGACGACTTACTTCTAGTTTTGCAACATTTCTTTACCTACATTGACAGAGAAAATTGAAGAATTTGGGCACACTTCAAGTTATAAAATTAACTGGTCAAAATATGAAGCCATGCCTCAGTATCACAGGAAGGGTGTGGAGGGTTTGGAATTTTGTTGGTGTCCCCCACAAGCTAAAATATCTTGGGATTTGGCTGACATATGATCTGAAGAACATGATGAAAGAAAATAAAATTGGGAGCTGACTCTTACCATCTATCCAAATCCTCTTTTAGTTTAGTATGTGCTGAATCAGTCTCTTTGGGGCAAGGTAAATACAATTAAGATGACAGCTACACCCAAGATTACCTACTTCCTCACTTCTGCAAGAAATCCTTTAAGGAATTGGATAGGGCACTTTTATTTGGGACAGTGCAACAGCTGCTTAATAAGGGAGGTCTCAATGTACCTAGCTTTGAGATGTACCATTTGGCCTTCTCTGTAATTCATGCATTACCATTTTTTGGTAGGCAACCAAAATGAATCGACAATAGCTGAGGCAAGTAAATTGGTACCACTAGCTCCCACGGCTATGCTTACATCAATAACAAAAGGGAAATGACAACTGTGAACCTTCTGACTTTTTGAGATGGTGTTGGAACAGTACTTTGCAAAGGTTGGGCTCAGACACCCATCTAGCAGGAAAGGCCTGGTTGTGGTTTAACCCCAACATAAC
The DNA here is from genome assembly GCF_040938575.1 of Ambystoma mexicanum. NCBI lineage: Eukaryota > Metazoa > Chordata > Amphibia > Caudata > Ambystomatidae > Ambystoma > Ambystoma mexicanum. The sequence goes on along the minus strand of NC_090936.1, from coordinate 468,049,834 downwards.
TGAATAGGAGAACATTGTATTGGCTTTTCTGGCACTTGGGAGGGGTCAACAAGATGGATGTATTTGTGGATAGGAAGTGGTCATCCTTTGGGGTGTTAAAAAGAGAAAATGAATAAATGGTTGTTAATTTAGTGAACATAGACACCTGAAGAGTGTTATTTCTAAGGCAAATAAAGCAGTGTATGAAGAGGTGGGGAACACGGATGTAGGGGGATGTCTTATTAGGAGTTTGTGAAGAGAGACATATCGCTTCAACAGTGTAATCCTTACTCCAAAACACAGAACAACACAACCCAGCTTTACTGTCAAAATAGTGTGTGGCATTGGCTCAGGGAATATCTGAAGCGGACTGGGCTGAATTTTGTGGGAATACAGTCTTCCCTAAAGTGGGGGGACAGAGCGCATCCAATGAAGACTCTGAACAGGGTTTTCTGGACACCAGCTACTGTGTTTAAAAGGGGTCTATGGGATTCTGAATGATGCTGGATCTGCAGGCACAGAAAAGGTACATTGGTTGTGGGAATGTGCCAAAATCCATAATTTTTGGTCTGATGTAACAAGTTCGAATAATACAGTACTGTGAATGGATCTAGATTTCTCTTGACAGATTGATTCTGGGTAGATTTATTCTGGGCAGCGATACACAATTGGATGAGTTGTACTTTGCACAGAAGTGTTTTGTGTTACGGCAGCTACAATTCCAATTGAAAGGTTGGAAAGCTGTGCATTCTCCAACTAAGATGGACTGGGTTCATGAATTGCACAGAATGCCTTTAATTGAACAAGTCCTTTGTAAGACCCACAAGTGGTTTAACCTGTGTGAGGGCATCATGAAGCAAGACACAGGCAGATTCAAAGTTCAAATAAAAAAGGATGCATTAACTTCAACGTCAGGATGGTAGAGGGCCTAACATGCCCTATGCTGAGGTGATATTTCCCTACCTAAAGAAAGCAAGGATGGTATGAGTGCGTAAGTTCAATTTAAAAGGCTGTCTGTATCCAAAACGTATAGTCACCCTCACAACTAAAGCTAAACAATGTGTGGGGATGGCAGCATCAAAAGATATAGTGTTCCCAATAAAGTTCCAAGCTCCTTCCAGCTCCCCTTCCCCAAGTTCAAGACAGTTCCACAATGTCAAAAAAGGAATCTTGGGGTTCCCTTCCCCAAGAAAACACCACAGATCAAAATGCGTCTCTGGACTCTCCTTCCCCAAGACACCAGTTTGCCAACTTGTACTTCAGGTCAGTCTTTCAATATTCACAACCAGTTGCAGGTCAACTTTATACTTCTTCTAGTCATGGATAGTTCATTCAGATTGCTTTCTTCCGTTACACTTCAGCAATCTCTTTCAGGCACTTGTAATTACTTTCTGTATATTTCTTTGGCTTTCACACATAGGGTATGCCCGGTGTAGGTGCATTTGTCGGCCCACATGGTCCACCCATCACTGGTCACCCTTGGCTTGCTTGCCCCCACAGGCACACAGGTTCTTCTGTAGCTGCACCTGTGTTCTAATTCACACAATTGGCTCTCTCTTTGCCAGTCTTTTGGCTTTGTCACAATGCGTTTCACTCTTTTCCAGTCTCTGGGCTTTGCCACTATTAGTTTACTTATACAGTTGACTTTGTGGTGGTCTTTTCCCCCCTCACCATGTTGCTCTCCCACTCCGTATCAATGTTCCATACTTGCTTTATATTGCATTTCATCAGATTCAATCTTAACTTGCAATATATGGTATTGGCTCTTCATACCAACTTGTCATTTGCACATTGGTTTATTAAAAGCTTTAATTCAGTTTTGTATTCAATAGTTTCCATTTCTTATTTGCTCACCCTTTGCAGTAATCATCAAAAACCATTTACTTTGGTTCCCTGTATATATATATATATACATATACATACACACACACATATCCCGTGGACGCTGCCAGTGACTTACAATTGAATTTCTTCTCCAGCCCGCAGCTTTTGCTGCAGGCACCAACCAATGAGGCACCCAATACTGTGGCCTTCACACTGCCCTTCCTGGCTCCGGCGCCAATGTCTTCCAGTTCCTGCCCGCATCCCGGTTACCTCGATAGGACCACCCTAGGCTGCCTCGTTCTCCACGGGATTTCTCCCTCTGCAGGTCTCCCTACTGGTCTCTCCATATCCACCTTTTATACACCTGGAACTGCTTAACAGGTTGCCAGTGTGAATTGTCAGGCCCAACTGCTTACCCACAATTAGTGAGGCATTCTGGATATGCCAGACCCTTTATTTGTATTTATTTTATTGTTAACTTGTTAGGCGCTTATACAGGAAGCAAATACTGTTTCAAAGCACCCACAGGGCAACAGGGAGGGGACGGGGATGATAGACGGACAATGTAATTACAACAATGTTGCATAATTAAATACAACCATATAAGAAGAGACTATGGTGGGGGGGGGGGGGGGGAAGACAAACCTACTATTCCTTGGGAGTGTTCAGAACATGCAAGTGCAGCGGGCACTCAGTCTGTAGGCCTCTTCCTCGTCTCAGTACCAGAATGGTGAAAGGATCTGTTAGCGTACATTACTCCTAGTCGTCTCTTGAATCAGAGGAATTGAGGGGAGAGGTTTTACAACAGCCTAGAAAGGCAGGGGGAGGGTGATGTTGGTTCTCCTTTGGAAAGGGGGAGGGGGGGAGAATACCATGCCTCGCGTGTGGATCTACTCTCCCCAAGGACCCTCCACCCAGGTGATCCTCCCTCGCTTCTCCACGCCCAGGGTCCGGATCCAAGAGCGATGGCCTTTCCCTGGCCACCTGAGAAAAGGATCCAAGGGGAGTAGGTGCGAGGATACCCTCAGGTTTCACACACCTGTATGAGATTTGCTCTTGTTTTCTGGAATTGGAATGTTAATATGTCTTGTGGGGGTGGCGGAATATGGGAGTGCTCTGTGCTTTAGTAGAATTATAAATCTTCTATAAACCTGTTAATTACAAAAAAGAAATGCAAGTAATGACTTAGCAGCATGACTGTCATTGCTTGCAATGCTCAGTTCTCAGAGTAAATTCCTCTGCTCCATGAATGCATGCAGTACTGCAGTACTCCTCTTTGGCAGCGCAGCAGGCAAAAAATTACTGATTTATTTAGTTTCAACTTCCCACATTTAGGAGCTGCCTTCATTAGAGGCACAGTGTCCTTAAAGTGCCTAATAGGTTTGTCCTCCGCCTTAGGGTGGGGACTGAGTGGGTGACTAGGCGATCCTCCCCATGCCACCCCGGCCTATGACCCACTAGCTTTGGGAGGCACATAGCCCCCTTGGTCACCCCACTGTATTTCACCAGGGTTAGGCAATGGCCCTCGTCACATGCATTAGTAGGAGTGTTCTGGAAGGTTGGAGGACTAACGAAAAGAAGCAAGCAGAGAATTGTGGTAGCGTATGCCAACAGACAATGGAAGAAATGTAGAGTCCTCATAAGTACTGGGTCTCACATCAAACATGAGGGATGTTATGACAAATCCACAAAGTTTACACTGGTCAATGCTAAATCTTAGCCAGATGGGCGAATAGCGCTAGTAAAAGACGTTCGGGATGATTGCTGTATACGACTTGAATAATGGTATCCCAGAAATATAAAATGTTTTGACTGTCATGACACCCTTGACTATGAATGGGTCATTGGTGGCGATTCGGATAGTCACAGAAACAAATAAATTGATCTACTAACAGGGTGAGGTTGCTCGCTACATCAGTGGGATGCATCAACATAGCAGGGAGATTCTATGGACTAGCAGTGTCATGGGGGAGGTTGCAACCAGGAGTGTGGCAGTGTACATTCAAATATGGAATGCGCAGCTCCTCCGTCAGGATGCAGAACTCCTTAATATCAAAAGGAATGCTGAATAATGTGGAGAGCCTTCCAATTCTCCCAATAACACTCTTGGGCCACAGCCCAATTATAAGGACACTTAGAAGGATGACGCAACAACGGAGAGTACGGTGGTGACTCACTGGGAGACTACCAACCTCATTTATAGTGGCAGTAAATCACCCAATAAAATGAAAAGCAAGGATTAGCATTACCACATACAGTAAAATCAGGCTCACTGGCTGATTTAGGCCTTACTGCTATGCAAGCACTAATGGTAAATGCTGCATGCGGGAACACCAAGATATTGTATGAACGAATTACCGGCAACACAACAACACTGTATGCATATACAACCAGAAATGCATACTAACATTTCAGGATGCAGAATGCATAGAAAAACACCACACGTGCCAGCTATTACTGGAATAACAATCAATACTGAACCAGGACTACCAAAGGCCATCTAAAAAAACAAGAAGTGTCGCACAGGAAGCCAAAATGCAGCCAGCAGGAGCAGACTGCCATGGTAGAGGAGGAAGCCAAGGAAGCACCCAGGGTGGTAGGCAACCTCATGGGCAAAACTGCCCCCGTAAAGTGAGCTAAACAGTGGGTTCATTACATGAGCATTTCAAGAGTTGAGCCCACATACCCGCCGATTACTAAGGACTCCCACGAGTGCTGGAATGAACCGAGAAGATCAGTGTAAGGCATCCTAGCACAACATCACAAAGGATGCAGTCATGGGTGGTGGGTCTGCACCGGACCCCTTCATTCATTCCTGGGAGCGGAAGGCTGCTTTGGTCATGGAAATTGCAGGAGTGACAGGTTCAGAAGATGCCAAAGTCGGAGCAAGTGCGCACATAGCACCTGGTGAGTACCAATCCATCCATGCCACATGAACCTAATTGTGGGAGAATACACATGTAGCTGGTCTCCTAGTAATTTGTAAGTGTTCTGTGTCAAATCCTGCAGTTTCGTCTCTTGTCCCGGAGGGGAGACCCTACTTACGAGGCCAGTGAGGGGAGTCCACTACCCGGCAGTCCCCCTGAGGGTGGTACACAGCGGGAGGATCTCATGGGGGGGGGGATTCCCCCTCTAGGATACAGGGAGGTCACAGCGGGAGAACATAGTATTTTGACCCTCACTCAAACCCTAATAATCCTCCCTTAGACCCCAGTTCCTTTTCATCTACCCCAATGTATGTCAGTCAGTCTACCCCTCTCATTAGTACTGAGATGAGGGAGAAGAGAGACTACTCTCAGACCAAGACCATCATGGACAAGGACTGGATGAGGAGGAGGTACAATCACCAACAAGAACATGATGGAGCAGTCTAGCTTTTTGTGGACTTCTCCAATATAAACCAAAGAGGGACTTACCAACTGCTCTAGCTCACCGTGTAGGTGCCGCAAGAGCGAGCACGGTACAGCAAAGGAAGAGGAAGCAGACAGGGATGCAGTGGAATGAGCCGAGAGGTCCAAAGCCGGTCCAAGAAGGAGGGACAGCAAGACAGTCTGGCGAATGGAAGTGCCAGACGTTCATAAAGCCTGGGAGGTGCCGGGAAAGAACTGCATGACAGGGAAGAGGTCAGAGGCTGCAGAGCCGCTGGAGCATAGAGATGCACAGAAGCCACAGGAATCCATAGCGGTTAGCAGATGCCCAAGAGAAAGTGGAACCCTCACGGACAACGCAGAAAGGTACATGGGTTGCCGGAAAGGCCTTGGGGACCGGAGAGGGTTGTGGCGAGTACAGAGGGGCTGCAGAGAGCCACCAATCTCAGCCTGGCACTGGTGGGAGAAGCCAGGAAGAAGAGAGAACCAGAAAGGGTCAGTAGAGGGAGCCTACCCGAATTGAGAGAAGACCAAAGGGATGGTAGAGGACACCTTTCTCACCAGTCTTATTGGAAAGGGCTGAAGAGAAGATCAAAAGGTAAAGACAGCGGGCTATTCTTGGCAGGTTAGTGAACCAAATTGGTCTAGGCCAAGGTAAGGGAGTCATTCCCTCTGGTATTGTGAACTGTGCCAGAATTATAAAGAGACCAGGGGGAGGAACATACTCCCCCTGGTACTGTGACGTGAAAAGTAAGCCTTAGAAGAGGCCAGGGGGAGGAAGACATTCCCCCTGTGTTGTGGATTGCAAACCAAGCCTGAGAAAAGGCATGGGGAAGGGAGACATTGTCCGCCGCCCCAACCCCGTGTTGTGGATTGCAAACCAAGCCTGTGAAAAGGTCAGGGGAAGGGATACATTGTCCCGCCCCCCCTCCAACCACCCCCCCCCCCCCAAGCCCGTGTTGTGGATTGCAAACCAAGCCTGAGAAAAGGCCAGGGAAAGGGAGACATTGTACCGCCCCCGCCCCCCCCCCCCCCCCCAACCCCGTGTTGTGGATTCCAAACCAAGCCTGAGAAAAGGCCTGGGGAAGGGAGACATTCCCCTGGCACTATAAAACCACTAAGATACCTGGAGAAGGTAGGCATTATCCAGGAAGCCAATAGTGAAGGAATAACATTGTGCTATAGGGAATGCTGACATTTGAGGTGAAACTGTACCCTTACATGTTAAACTGAGAACTTTGCTGCTTATTTGACATTTAAGCCTCGAACTTTGTACCTTGAAAAGGGATCGAGACCTGGGGAAGGGAGCAATTCCCTCAGGCAAAGATCCTACAAAACAAGTGGAACTGGGAGCCGTTGTCCAGAAGAAGGGAGACATTTCTCTGGACCAAGAAGATCCATTACCTCTTTAGTTTAGTTACAAGTGTAAGGTATATAAGTCGGGTTTAGTCGGGTTTTGACACAGGAAGGTGGATCTTGATTTCATGGACATCCTGACAGAATCCTTAGCGTTAGTGCTGAGGCAGGGAAACTCCTCTTAATAGAGAGGGATAGGTTTTCTCTTGATTTTCATATTAATAAAAGTTTATACCAACAACCATGCCACCTGTGTGTCAGTCTCATATGACTGCACCCTTTCAGTAAACAACACTTTAGACCAAGAAATGCTACCCTCAACATGTCAATGGCAACTCCACATGGGAGTCATGTCAAGTGTTCCACAAATACCGCAAAAGTACAAACAGCTCAGACAAGCAGCCAGTCATACTAGGTGGCCTAGGTCCACTAGGCCTCTCAGATAGGCAGAGCAGTGAGGTTACACAGCTGGCTACTGTCACCCAATAATCAATGGCAGGCACGATTCATCCCACCAATGCATTGTAACATCACTGAATCCTGCCATGTTCTCCCACAGAAGACAGCTCCAGTAATCAGAAGGGAGCATCCATGTCTCAACAACTATTAAACGGAAGTGCCCCCACAATCATAACCACATCTGCCAACACAACAACCAACACTATGACTGCAGCGACAATGAAGTCCCCCATGCAAAGGTCCTGTGAGTCCCCCTCTGTGGCCAGTCGGGAAAGGGGGTGGGGGCAGGTACCCTGCACTGAGTTCAAGTACCCCAAGGTGACCTACACCACACACACCAGCCCTGTACTTACTAAGGGGGTTCTGAGAAAATATTGCAGACCACCCCCCTAGTTGAAATAGTTCATTATAGTCCATACCCAGGCCCTTGCAACCCACACCCAAGCACTGCCTGTCACAGTAGCCACACAGGATGATTGGGGGGGGGGGAAACCCATGCGGAAAATCATGGACCAACCCATTGATGTACAGACTGACTGACTCCATTCCTGTGCAGCCATTTAGAAAAGCTGCTGATCCACTACCACCTCCTTTGGTCAATGTGACTGGTCAGAGAGCTGATATTCAACATATGAGACCCACTATTTATTTATTTTGACATTTGTTAAGTGCACCTAACCCAGAGGCATCTAGGCGCTAGTTACACAAGTGTGGCGGTTACCATAGTTGCATATTATATTAGGTTACAGTTGTTGCACATTACATTAAGTTACATCATATGACAGATTAGGTTACAGTCGTTTCACGTTACATTAAATTACATCATATGGCAGAGCTGTGTTGTAAATTGCAAGAGCGTTAAGACAGTGGATAAGGTTGCAACATATGAGAGCATTTATATAGTGGAGCAAGTTGTGGCAAAGTAGATGGGCTAGTTAGGGGTACTAGAAGACTGCTGGTACGTCATTCAGTGAAGGGTTATTGTGCTTCTAATTGCTTTGGCAGAAGAGCCAGGTTTTGAGGCCTTTGCGGAAGGACCAGCTGGAGGGATCTGATCTCAGTGCTAAGGGCAAGGAATTCCATTGTTTGTCCGAAATCACCAGGAAGCTTCAATCTCCCGCTTTTTGGCATCTGTAACGAGGGATGTCAAGGTAGAAGGAGTATGCAGATCGGGTGGGTCTATTAGCCTGGATTTTGCAGATTTGTCTAGTTAAATAGGGGCACTATTTCAAAGACATTTATGTGTTAGCGATAACGTTTTGAATGTGATGTGTTCCCGGACCAGGAGCCAGTGGATCTTGCGTCTTAAAGCATTGTTTTGGATGATTTGTATTTTATTAATTTTCAGGAGTTAGATCCTGCAAAGAGGGAATTACAATAGGCAATCCTTAACAGTAGGAGGGCTCTAGCCAGGGTGATGCAGTGGTCAGTGGTCAGGAAGAGTCTGCTAGCAATGATCAGTTTGGCGGTGTAAACCACTGCTGACGCGATTACGTTAACTTGCCTTGTCAGGGACAGTGACGAGTCAAGATAAACTATGGTTTTTACCTCTTTTGCTGTGGTGATAATGTTGCAGTCAATGGTGAATAATTTATAGGAGTCAGAAAGGTTGTTTAGACGAGATTGATTGCCGATGAGGAGTAGTTCCGTTTTCTCGTCATTAAGGCACAACTCATTTTGCGCCATTCAGGCTTGGATGGTTAGGTAAATTTGGTTCAGGACATTAGAGTGTGTCATGGTTGCCAGTGATAGGAAGGAGTATATGGGTATCATCCGCGTAGTTAGTGTATGTCACCTCGAGTTTGTCTAGGAGGTCAAAAAGTGGCTTAGTGAAGGCATTGTACAGTGTTGGCAAGACACAGGAGCCTTGGGGCACCCCACAGGTAACTGGGGCAGGGGGCAGCCACGGAGGTTGCAAATACTCTCATGGTGTGGTTAGATAAGAAGGATTCGATCCACTTTATGGAGTTAGTCAAGAAGTGGGCAGCTATGGCGAGGTGTTTGTAAAGTGTACTGTGGTTTACCAAGTCAAAGGCTGCTGAGAGGTCAAGCAGGAGGAGTATGGCTAGATTGCCCTTATCTTTGATCTCATCCGTTTGGATTATGAGATCCAGGAGGGCAGTTCCTGTTCCGTGACCAGAGTTAAAACCTGACTGGCGCAGGGCCAGGAGGATGTGTTTCCCCAGGTATTTTTGTATTTGTACATATGCTACTCTAACAAGTATTTTCAGAAGGAAGGGTACCGTTGTAATGGGGTGGTAGTTGGTGGGGATGTTGAGGCTATCCTTGCACAGCTACGAGAGATGGGGGCAAGGTAGGAGGACCTTGTGCCCCGACAACTCACAACCCTACATAATGAACAGCAGGACATTTGTGGCCCTGCAAGGATGATGGACCAATATGCCTGTTGATGCACCAGTGTATGAGGGAGCAGACAGAGGTTACTACACATGGATTCAAAGTGATGTCTGGAATCCTGGAGAGGATGGAGAAGTCACAGATACAACCGCTGGGATGTATGACTCCGAGCCAACACTTTTGACCTCTGCAACATTCAGAATGATCCCAGTAAAACAGTGATCAAAGTTGAGCCGACTGACTGTTCCCAACCCTCTAGCCTCTCTGGGTATAGGAACAGGCCACCCTGGGAATAACATGCATGTTGGACCTGCAGTTTGAAGGGTTGGAGGGAGGATGGGTATGTGAAGGGATAGAATACAGGGAGGAGGGTGGATTGGTGTGTGAAGAGATGGAATAAGCGGCAGGAGGGTGTGGATGTGTGTGAAGGGAGACGATTGGGGGGGGGGCAAGGAAGGCAGATGGGCAGGTACATAGTTGAACAGATTTTCTTGACTTTGTGCCCGATTCACAGAACGTTTTCCAATGGGTTTGCACCATTATAAAGCACTTCTGTGAATCCGGCCCTAAATTAGGTATTCCAAGTATTTGTATCGGAGCATTCTTTTATGGCGCAATGCTTTATTCAATTTGACCATGCATAGTGTGCGCAAGAAGCTACTCATGTTCCCATGGCCATTACTCCCCATCATGCGGACACTCGTTTGCCTTAACTATGAATGGCCATGCTCTTGGTGCACTCACACCGGCTGCCCAGCCACCTTCACGATATCATGGCTCCTTTGGGAATAAGCCTTTTCCACATTTTAGGTGCGACAAACTTTTATAGATGCGAAACTGGTTTCTGCGTCCATAAAAGAATGCTATGGGGTTTGCACAAAGGCACCCCTCTTGGGCAGGTGTTATTAGATATCGGGCAACATTGTTCTGTTTACTAAAGGCATTAAATGAACTCTGTGGTCCTTCCTCAACCCACGTTGCACTAACCACCACCCTTGCCATGGATGTCAGCGTCTTCTAGGGTTTGTGCAACTATCCTGCCCTATTCAGTTGCGTGATTGAAGACCTTCCCTTTACACATGGCGCATTGCCAGGCCAGGAGGCACTGCCATGCAAAGGTTCCTAGGTACACTTGTATGGAAAGCAGAAGTCTCCAATCGGCGTCAACGATTCCAGGGTTCAGAAAAAATGGTCCAGTAATTCCGGTCGGGTGATCCACCCATTGCGGTGCAGATATCCCGTTTTCACCCTTTTCACTGCACCACAATCATCATTCTTCAGGTTGTCAAGCGGTGGCTCAGGGACATCTCCTGATGTAGAGGTTAGGCAACATGCAGCATACAGAATGAGGTCACCCACCTTTTCGGGGGTGTATGTAGCTGCTCCTCCTGGTCACAGCAGGCAGGAGAATCTTGCCTTGAGGAGCCCGAAAGCCTCCTCAATTGCTCATCTGGTATGTTTGTAGGCCTCATTTTAGTGTCTCCCCTGCAGGTTGCGGGGGGGAGGGCGGGGTCACAATCAGAGCCGTAGACAGGGTAGGGCCTGAGGGGGCAAGGCCCACCCAAGATCTGTAAATGCCCACTCAGCAGCACTCGGTGGGCATTTACAGAGACTAATGTCACTGTAGTGGGACCAGCTACATTAGCTTCAGACCCCACTTGGTAGACAATCCTGGCTACCCCTCTGGTCACAATATGGCGTCTGTAGCCATGGCAAAAAGGATGTCACCCGTGATGGATGCAAACTACATCAAATCCAAATAGTGGAGAAGTCCTCTCATGGCATATGCATGCATGCTGGATGGCTTGCGTGGGCACACCTGCATGCCTGTAGAGAGGTGCGAGCTCCACCATCTCCATCCTCCCGCTCCCTCATTTCCAAGGCACTCCCCCGGCATACATATCATATCCCCCACCCCCCCAATCATATACCCAGGTAGTCCCACTGCATGCACTACCAGAAACCTCTCTGCGGTCATACAGAAGAGCCAGGTCCCCTTGTTCCATGTGAGCGGTCAGGGCGCTGTTACACAGTACCATGGAACCGGGCACAGCAGTTGATGATGGCTAGGTCAGTATTTCATGTAATTTGCTCATTCAGTGTGTGCTGCATCTTGAGACTGCTACACACCTGCTTGTGGACAGGTGGGCCACCAATGGAAAAATAATACAGCCTAGGGGGCCACCAATAAACACTAGTACAGCCTAGGGAACCTAGGACTTTATGGAAATGGATCATCGAAGCTTCGTGGATGGCATTGGTCGCATCCAGAGTGGTTGGAAGGGCATTATGGACTGCGGCATTGGCGACGGAAAGCACATCATTCCTGTATGAGCACACGTGAATGATGGCTATGACTTGCCTTGCAAAATGCCCAACGAGGCAGTGCTGCAAGATGCTTCGGAAAGGAACTGTAGACACCAACTGCATGCGAGGGCATTATAGCAATGCCTAGGTCGGGACACTGTACCTCACCCTGATCGAACTACAGGGCTCTCATGAGCGTGTTAAGATACAGGGCCACAATGTGACTGTCTGCAAATCTTAATTGTACGACCCTGACCATGGACCCTCAGTCCCCTTCCTGGCTCTGCTATGTGCTGCCCTCTGCTGCTGTATGGCATTGATTCACCTACCTTCAAAAATTGTGGACCTGTCTCCAGCGTGGTTAGAAGGGCTCCACCTTGCTGGATGGGGAAGTTTAGCTGGAAATCTTCTATGATCTTGCTGCTGAGAGCAGAGGCGTAGCCAGGATTGTCTAACAAGTGGGGCCTGAAGCTAATGTAGTTGGGCCCACCTCAGGGACATTGCATCTGTAAATGTCCACACAGCGCTGTCGATGGGGCATTTACAGGTTTTGGGTGGGCCTGGCCCGCTCAGGCTCTACCCTGTCTACGCCTCTGGCCGAGAGCAGGCAACCTTTTTTGTTTCAGTGCGTCTGGCACTCAGTTCTGCCTGGGTTTGGCAAGAAGTCATCTTTACTGGTGCTCCTGGCAGGATCAGTATTCTAGATCATCTGACTATTTACTGGATGTGGTTAGCTGGGTGGTCACACTCTTTCACATGCAGTCTCATACCTTTACCACATGTTATTTTTTGCTTCGTAATGTGTTATTTTACAGTGTAGCCTAACCCTCTGACTATGAGGAGCAACACATGCAGCATTTGGGAATAAGTTATATTTTATCATTACCACCGCCCTAAATGAGGCCCTTACAGCAGTCTCCTGGACCCCTAGAAGATGAGGTCAAACAGTTCTTTAATATATACAAAGAACCACACAGATGACGTAGCCATAGATACATGGGAAGCCTTTAAGGCGTAGGTGGGAAGCCTGTGAACGTATCTTTAAGGCGAGAAAGCGATTACAAACGACAAAGAGAAATTAGTCAAGGCAGAGGAAAAAAAAATAGAGCAGCTGGCAGCCAAAGTCAGACCCTGCATACCGAAGGAGGAACTTGCCAGCGGGGATCAATGCCTGGCACAGAATGCCATGACTAGGCTGTATACAGAAGGGGGTTGCCATACAGGGTTTTGGCATGGGTAATCCAGAGCGTAAAAGGTGATGGCTATGCAGAAAGATCTAACAAGGCAGAGGGGAAAGAGGGGTGCACAGATGTGGAGGTGTGTGCTCCCCTTTACCCAATGCCATAAATCCCTATAGAATATAGGAGCTACCAATCTCAGGCAGTGTGCACATACCTCAAAGATACCCATTTCCCAGCTGTGAACAAGGATGACCGAAATTGGAACAAGAAATCACACCAACTGAGATTGACAAATAGGACCTGGGCTCTACCCAGTGCTAATTGGCTCTAACTGCTGTTTCTAACTCTATAAACATTGTTCTACTCCTGGCACCCACACCATTACAATTGAAAATAAAATACATATCTTGTCAGCTACATTACGACAGGTAAGTATTGACATTCCGGAAGCCCAATAAGAATCTGGTTGAGTGTAGATGGTAGAAACCATAATGCTCATTGACCCAGGACAGCAAAATCTAAACATTTTAACTGCGAGACTCAGCCTTAATGAAACCCCTTGCTCACCCTAACCAGACAGTATTCGATCCTTGCTGCTCCAGGGACGGCCACTTTAGAAGGCTCCATGATCCGATGTGCTCCGGTGGCACTGGGGCAGTTGTCGCACTGGACATGGGGAAAAGCCTGAGGTGCAGCTTGGTTCCCTATGGCGCAGCGAGCAAGGTACCCAAGTCTGGGCCTACCCTCTCTCACATAGTGAGACAAACTGGGACCACAAAAGTGATAGGTGAAGGTTTCGAATGAATCTGCATCACTGGCATTGCTCTGGGCAACTTTCCACACCACCGTTTTTTAGCCTGTCTGCGCCATTGCAAAAGGGGTCCAGCCATATGCAAATCAGTCAGGTACTGCCACCAATGGTAGCAGCCCAACTAGGGTTTTTCCCCCTTCTGAAAGGGCTTGGCAGGCTGAAAAACGATAGTCTGGAGGGTTGCCCAGAGCTATGCCAGTGGTTATGATCAATTCAAAACCTTCCAGCCATCACCTTTTTATTTTGCACTGCATATTTAACAACCTCCTGGTGCCATCATCCGATCATAGCAGAATCATACCTAAGTCCATGCCAAAACATGTGGACTATCAATGACATTTGTGAGGTCATCTTTGTTGTCCTCGCACCAGCTCCTAGCAGTGCACAGAGGTGGTGCGAGTTACCATGGCCTTACTCCCATTTCTAGGGCCTTACTCCTGGTCCATAGCTTTCAAACCGGAGCCTCCTTACTATGCATGCCACTCCCTGGGGTAGTCTCTTTGCTAGAGAATTGGAAGGCCCAACTCTGAAATAAAAGACTAGAACATGATTAAGTATCTATTCCCTTCATCTCCTTCCCTTAACAAACATGGGCAGGTTATATGATATTGTCCATTTTAGTCTGACTCCATATCCATTCTTGCTGACATAATACAAGATGGATACCAATAAGAGCATGATAGGTCTATTGTAGAAGCTTCATTTTAGTCAATTTTGGGCACCATTTGATTCAATTCTATGTTATTTATGAACACTTCTGATATTCCATACTATAAAACATGGTAATATTGCAATTATTATTATTAAAAATAAAGTACACACAAGTGCACCGGTCTTCTAGAGACATGTGTCAGCCTGGGCGCTGCGTTAAGGCAGAGGCAATCCTCTATGTCGCTATATCTCTCCCAAGGAATTCAGAGTGGGCGAGTGGGAGCAGCGGTGTTTCCACCCAAACATGGGCCCTTCTCCATGGGAATAGCTGTGTGCCGCGGTACAGAACATGCTCTTAAGGAATTGCCCCATTTTGAAGGAGCACCCATTTCTTCCCACTCGAGAAGCAGCATACTTCTAACCTTTCCCCCTGGGGGTATCATTTTCAGGTGACAAGATGGACCCATTAATAGCCCTAATCCTCACATGAAGGTGCACAGAAGGGTGCAAAAAGCAGTGCAGCTGTGTTGGGAGGGTGGTGCGGAGATGCCCTTTGAGGATGGAGCCTACCCTTCACCCATCAGTTGGAGCCTACCCTCCAAGGTGGCACAACAAAGATATGCCAGCCCACAAGCAATAGACACGCTGAAGCGGTGGTCCCGGCTTGTTATCACTGTAGGAGACAGCCATCTGTAGCATGATTGCTTGCTTGAAGTATGCTTGACACTAGGAACACGGCCTTGGCCTAAGGAGGCAAAGGGGGTGAAAGACCTTACAGCTTCCTGAAGGACGTTGCTCTGCCATCTGTCACCGGTCAGGTCAGGTCGAGCTGTGAATTACGAGTTACAGTCATCAGGCCAGGCCTCTTGTAACTATCTTTAACTAATAGTACACTCTTGTATTTTTTACTTGTATATTAGTGGTACACAGTTGTATCTGTGTTTGAACTGCTACACGGGCTTCATTCTTGGCCTAAAGAGATCTAGGACTTTGTACCCATAAGCAGAGCAACATGTACGATAATGCCCTACTAGGATAAAGCGACAGAAGCGCTTTGCTACATTATATAGAGACACAGAAGGACTTAATGTAAGGGCCGCTCCATCATGCATTCATGACAAGGGTTTTGTTGATCACTTGGTTTCCACACAATAAAGAAGTTGCGGTGCATTACATACCCTTGTGCATGGCCGGAGACACCACAGCCCACCATGCAGCGCAGGAAGACAAACCAGGCGTACGACGGGGCGAACGAGGTCAGCAGGGAGAAGTAGGCGGCCCAGATGAAGGAGATGAGCAAAATCTGGAAAAGGAAAAGTAGCCAGAATGATACAAAAGCAGTAGGCAGGGAGGAGGCGGGACCTCACACTGCGCGCCCATTGAGCGGGAGAGCGGAATCGGGCAGTCCACCAAGTCTACCCACTTCCCAATGTGAGTACAAATAATCTCCAGCTCTGCCTTGGCCAGACCAACTAAACTGAGAGGTTTCGGTTTGGAAAAAGGGCTTTGCTGCGGATATCAAGTTTGGCTTTGGCCCACCCATCAATATTTTAAAGAGAAGGTGCAGCCGGATTGCAGCAGCAGGATTACGGAAGAGCAGCAGTAATGCACATTAGAGGAATACCGCTGCGGATCCACCCACTGGTCCTCAAAGTGAAGACCTGGGAGATTCTGGAAGGTTAACTGAACTAGTTACTAAGTTGAAGATTTTGAAAACTGCAGTCATGGGGTTCAATCTCAGCTTTGGCACTCTGATTCTGTGGCCCAGAATGTTAACTATCAAATGTGACCATGCTAAGAAATCATAATTTCAGCTTGAAATTTTTTTTAACTTTTATTTATTTTTTAAGACCTACACATTCCATTCCCCTTACAGACTCTAGGACTGAAGCACCATGTCACAGTATATGGCCTTCCTCCCAGAAAGTCTGCCACAGCCCAATGGCTGTGAAGGAACCGCAGGAGTGCGCAACGTATCCCTCCCTATACATCATACCAACCTTGGAAACGGAGGGTTCAACACCTGTGAGCAGCAACTAACATACATGGGAATGAATGGCTACCATGCGTGAACCAAAAAGCTGTTTGCGCAGTTCATTTTCAGGCTGATCCGAAAATGGTTGTTGGAGTGGGACTAAAGAAATAATCCTTCTTGGCAAGACTTAAGTGGCCCTTCTTTACGCCGGCTTGCATTTTCCGCCCAGGAAACATCTCTATTGGGTGAAGCACTGGAAAGAGTGTGCTGCACCCGACACCATCAGAGCTGTCCAATAGGTGGACCCTACTGCCCTACTTCCGAGCACGAGGGCCCTCCCGTCTTATGCAACAGGGCCCTCATTAAGAATTTTAGCCAGCAGTTGAAATCATTTTCCTATCATTATATAAAGCTTCAGAGACTATTATGGTATTCATAATCACAGTGGGCACATGTTTTCAGGCCTCAGTCCTGGCTTTTTTGTCGAATGTGTAATGTGTCACCCCTCTTGAGGAGCTTGGTATCTCCCAGGAGCTCGTGGCAGTAACCACGGGACTGTACTCGATAAAAGGATGGGCGGTCTCGCGCTCATGAGTCTTGAAAAGTAACGGAACATGGAGTGGTGCGTCCTTCTTGCAGCGCGGCGCGCTACACAGCAGGCAGGTGGCTACCATGTAAGGCTACACAAAGATGGCGCCCCTGCTGGGCAATGCCATCCCACATGGTGAACTGCAGAAGCAGAGCCCCTGCCGGGCAATTCTGCCTCCCGAGGTTGGGGCCCCTGCAGGCCAACCCCGGCTTGATCACATGCTGGCCTGGGTGCCCCCAGGCCATGAAGGTGTCAATGTGGCTACGGACTGACAGGATGCCCCCTGTCCTAGCTGTTGGCGGGGTGCCCCCAGCGTTGTCTTCTATCCGGTGATCCGGATACCATGGGGTGCCCCTATGGTCCGCTGCAAGATCGCAGCATGCCTTGTAATCCGGGTGACCCCGGCAACCAAATGTCCTGCTCCAGTGCCCCGGGGGCAGGACATAACAGAATGGTGGTTTACACGCACACACAAACATAACACATCAATTCACGCACACATGGTCCCATGCTTAGAACGAAAAAGGCAAATAAAGAGAAATTGGCGCATGCACATTATAAAATAAAAAGGCACTTCAATGACAAGGGGCCTGTAGGTAATCCCGCATATCCATGCCTAAAACAGCGAGCTTGGGAACAGTGCTAGGACTCAGGAGGCGGAGGCACAGGACGTTCCTCTTGCGTCTTACCTTCAAGCGTCCATATCGATCCGCCAGGTACCCAAAGACGATGCTGAACACCATGTAGCCCAGGAACACCATCTGAGAATTCAAAACGGGCAATTAGTGTGAAGAACTCCCAAGTTATTATCTTGTATGGGATGGAGACCTCCTTGGTGTCCCAAAGTGGAATCTGAGGGCGGTCTAGCAAAAGCAGCTTCCTGAAGAAGAGCGCTCATCTTGCAGAAACATGCTTAGTGATCTCCCAGAACTGAACAGTGCAAGGTCTAGAATGGGACCTTCAGTTCAGTAGCGTCACAAAAGGCACTCGCATTTGAACGATGAACCAAGGTCACCAAACTTAGTTAGGGTAAGGATACAAAACAAAACAAAAACAAAAAAAAAGATAGGCCAGTAGGGGGAAATGAGTAAAGGAATGCAAGTATGAGGTATGAGGAGGCAACACCCACTTTAATCTTACAACAACCAAAAAGCAGTAATGCAGTCTTTGTAAAAAGGTATGCGTTTAGGGACACATGGCTGACTTTTAGGTAGCAGAGCTTGACTGTTAGCAGTCACGCAACGGAAGCGTGGAACACATTGAAAGTTGGCTGGCTGTTCTACCAGGCCAAATATACGGTTACTCTTGGTTCCTTCAGTTCTCCATTTTTTGCCTGGCGACATTATCACCATCGCATCTTCAAAAAGGTTATCAGACAGCGGATGAACACTCACCATTCTAAATACTGTAAGCAATCTGGCCCATTTAGAGGCATCAGGTAATAATGTCCCCATACATAATGTCCCCATACATAATGTCCCCATACATAATGTCGCCGGGAAAAGCCATTGGCGACATTATATATGGTGACATTACATATGGGTTGTGAGGATGTCCCCTGTTGCCCCTTGTAAACATTTGTTTTAAAGTCCGGGGTTGCGGGGGTGTCCCCCGCATGTTCAATGTAATAATGTCTCCGTAAAAAACTGCGACTTTTTTGTCAGGAGACATTTTTGCGGGGACGTTATGTCATGAAACCCATTTAAAAACAATTATATTTTTCACAAACAAAGCATTTGTTAAAGAATACTACATTTCTTTAATAAATAGGCAGATACAAAATGTCACCAGTTTAAGTGGCTGTGGCCATTTGAGTGAGGCCATCTTAAAAAAGGTGTCGGAACTGATGGGGGCCCATAACAAAATAACTTGGAGGCAAAATTGCCTTCAGCTGGGAAACTAATCTGAGGCACCTGTGGGTTCAATAGATTATAGAGGAGTGATAAAGAAATACAGGGAGGGTATACGAACTTCAGATTATCACGAGACAGTCAGCAGGGAGCTGAAACACTAAATGCACACTGAAAAATGATTATGCTCTTTGTCAGCAAAGTACTAATGTAGTTGAGACCGGACCAAAAAGGCAACATGGCGATTAGTGCTGCTGCTGGATACTACAAGGTATGATGTAGGTGATGGCCTCCCAGCACCAGCAAAGGCAGCCTCTATAATGTGCACGCTTCAAAACACACATTCATTGTGCTGAATTAAAGAAGGATTTGGATTTGTGATAAGTCTTCCAACATGGCGGTAACTGCTTGGAATGGGGTGGAGGGGCGCAGCCCTGATACAAGAGGCCCATTTCAACTGAAGAGGTTGAAGGGCCTGGGCACCGTCCCTGCATTTGGGTCAAACATACAACAGTTGACATCACAAGAGCAGCTAATGATGGTGGATTAGTGTCTGATGTGAACATTCAAATGGGGGGGGGGGGGAAGGAGGTGGGGTTTCTTTACTATGGATTACGAAAGAGTTAGGGCCCAATACAGAAGGTATTTAGATTTTTATACCATTTCTTACTGAATCACGATCCATAGCAAAAACATGTACATGAGATCAATGGATTAGGTGCAGATGAAGGACATGGAGACAATACAGCCAACGCGTATCCCCTTAGGGGTCTTTTACATGAAGATGGTAAAAGAACATACTAGATGAACACAACGGCAACAGATTGTAACATGCTGTGCGATCTGGGCGTTCCAAAGTGCGCTCCAGACCCGAACTGAGGAAGGAGGGTCCCACAACATATGACAATAGAATCCACTCAGCCTGCAATGCATAATGAGACCAAACCACAGTCTCTACTCTTGAATAAAGCTCCTATGCAGGGCCTGACAATTGGCAGGTACATTCATTACACAATCGCAGAAAGTTCTCAGTAGAAGCATTGGCACGCCGTGTTACGGTTCCTCCCAGAGCTTGGAGGTTCATACGGTCAGTGGAAGTGTGTGCGTCCCATCACAGGATGGCCATCGCGTACACAAGCACAGGGTGAGGACACCAGGACAGCTCCTTGCACTCGATCATGTCCTGACGTCAGGGGCTCTCAAAACATCACGGCTGTCAGCCGCTCCAGCGCGTCTCAATGCTCAGATTTAACTGATCGGCCACTTCCGGTAAGAGACCTTGCCTGCTCTCTTGGCGCCTCCTTGCTCCTTGCTCTTCCTCGCCTTAGCCCTTTTGAATCCTCGCTCTCTAGGGTTGCCTTGAAGCCTCATTGTAGACTCTGTACCTTCCAGCATCAACTTGGTGGTACCTGCTTACATCCACATGGTTTTCATTTTTTCCCAGCACGCCCACTTTTTCCTCCAATGTCTACCTTCCCAGAGTTCAGCCTGTGAAGCACGTTGTCACACGCGATGACAGTGTGGTTTACAGGAGGGATAGACCGCTTCTTCGACAAGCTACAGCCTGACGAAGATCCCAGGTAAGATATGTGGCAGACACTTCTTGTTAAATGCTGCCCTTTGGAACTAGTGGAACAGGCCATACGCCATTGTAGAGGAGCAGGTGGACAGGTTATCCCTAGCTCCCACCCGTCATACTGGAACAGTAGGAGAATAGCCCTATGTGGGATACCAGGTATCATCCCAATACAGCAGCAAGTGCACGAGTGACTATATGCACTCAAACAACCGTATCGAATGTATCCTCACATTGAGGGTGGAAGGATGTCTGCACACACCATTGGACATTATAGAGTTATAAATTAAATCTGACAAGAACAGAGTGACGTCATAAAGGAGAGCTACAGAGACTCGCTGAAACGATATGCAAATACTCAAAGGATAAAGATGCAACTTAAGTAACAAGAGAAACATTTAATCGAATATGAAGAAAGCGTATATGCAAAGATGATAAAGTAACCTGATGATTAATAACCTGAGGATTAATAAATGTATATACGCAGACATGCAAGGTAGATTAGACATATAGAAGCTTGCTGCAGAGAAAAGCATAAACATGGCTACAGCGGCCATGATCGAAAGATTGATGTTGGACTTGTATTAAAACCATTCAAGCTTCTTCAGAGACAGACCAGGGCTGCAGAGTCAGGAGACGCTGGAAAAACAGCTTTGTGTGAGAAATAAAGGAGTCTATTGGCTTGGGATCACGGATGCCATTTCAAGGAATAGTTGCAAAGCACAAGGGGAGTCAAAAGGATAAGCCATGTACGCAAGACATTTCTCTTAGATCAAGCGAATGAGAAAACATCTGCAAGAGCAAAGTATTAGACAATTAAAGATGCAGAAAACCAATGTAAGATGGAGTGAGCAAGTCTCCAGAGGCCGAGAAGTGTAATGACACCCAGCACAATTGATTCAAACAGCAGTAGATAGAAGGTTGAGATGGACAAATGTCATCTCCTTGCACAGGATTCAAAAGTTGAATACAAAGGCAATTTATTAAGCCCAAACAAAGATAGTGTGCCTACACTCCCTTGAATATTCCAGAACAGAGAGCAGGCTTCGATGTCGACTACAATGAAGTAACCTTGGCTTGGGGCCTGACCAATAAGACAATGGACTCATTGGGAAAGTGGAAGGAGTCTGACATTGTTCACAGAACCCAAGTTTCGTTTTGCTTACGTACTGCTAACAAGCCGAAAGTCCAAGGTTGGGAAAGCATGCCAATCAATCACAGGGTCTATGCAGCAGCATGCCATACAATGTTGCAGAGACCAACCCACTGTCATTTTTGTTCAGCTATAATCAGTTCTATATGTTTTTAGGTGGTTCAAGGTGTGCCCACAAGATAAGGGGCAGCCAATGATGTTATTAACACTTATGTATACTATAGGTTGATTGATTTTTTTAGAACACGCTGAATACCCGAGTTGGGTTTCTAAGCCCGGATCCGGGATTCAAACCTCTGTTGCTATGCGTGTTCTTGCTTCCAAGACCAGCACGTCGCCCCTGTGCTATCCTCCGTTCACAAGGGTACATATGTTCTCCTAACCAATCCCTCCCTTCAATAGGTTTTTGTTTGCCATATAGGACGACATCATAGATGACACATCAAGGTATAAAACCTTTGTATAGTCACATTTGTGTGCGAGTGCGTGAATGCCCGTTATTCGCCAGTTTGCCCTACTTTATTATATGCGGATAATAAAGTAGTTGGGTCTGAGATCATTAATGATAATTCCACCTAGCACACAAGACGCTTCAAGGTGCTAGAGCACACATCACTCATCTCTGCCTTTCAACAAAATAAATATGGCTTAGTAGATGCTCTTTGTAGACCTTAAAGCAATTTTAATCCTGCGACATTCAGAGCAGGCAGCCACATAAACCTCCACACAGGTCTACCTCAGTTGCACATACAAAATGTGCATCAGTAGAGAAAGTGTAAATCACACAGACATACTAAACCTCAGGGGAAAAGCATGTATGTATTTCAATGAAAGGAGTTTGCGGCTCAACGAGCCATTGCATATTTCTGTTGGCGAAGACAAACAAATCCTGCATTGCAGGTCTTTTCCAGGTTTTAGGGCTCATAGCTTCAGTAAATGAATGTAATCCTTCTTTCATGAGGGACTGTGGTTCCCTGCTCTGGGGACACGGTTCTGAAGGTGGACAACTGGACCCTCCTTGCACGACAGTCAGAAGACCTCCACGGAACAGGAGACCTCCAGTACATGAAGGCTGTGTGTAGTTGGAGTCACCAGGGTCTGGCAACGACGGGCGATCCTTGTGGTGCGAACAAAGGATCAGTTCCTGCCTGGCTGCTCTTCAGTCAGAAAGGCTGAAATTGCAGGGGTGGGCATCTTGTTGCACAAGCTGAGGATCCAGGAAGTTCCAAGGATGCCATCAGAACAGTGATGGTTGCAGCTTGGCAGCCCAGGACAGAGCTGGTCAGTTCACTGGTGGTCCAGGAACACATCAAAAGGCTCAGACACCAATCCTCAGTTAGGGGTTGTGACAGGTCATTCCCACCAGTCCAGGGATTAGAGCACCAACAAGGGCCTTCTGGAGATCTGGAGAGAGGAGCTGGGCTTGGCTGGAGGTGATGCTGGTCAGGTCCAATTGTTGTCCTCTAATCTTCAATGGGTTGCACTTCTTCATAGGGGTCATTGCTCCAGCAATGATCGGTTAAATGGCTGCTGGAGTCCCCCAGTTATCCAGAATGTGGACTGGAGTTTCCACCAGGTCCGTCTTGGTACGACTCCAACCTCGTCACCCTTAAACACAAGTGCAGGTTGGGGGAAGAGGCAGTGGAGACCAACAGACGCACCCTCTGACAAACTGGCCTTCCGCCTGCTCCAAAGGAAGTACAGACTGTCCTCACCAAGAAAAGAGCACACATCCAAGCCTGCATCTCTGCAGCATCTAACAACTTGGCCGAACTCCTGCAAGGAGCTGGCTAATACTGCTGCAGTCTCTACCTTTCCTGACCCTCCCAGTCCCCCTCTAGGGCCCTGGCTTCTCATTTCGTCACTAAAACTCAGGACTGCATGTCCACGCGTTCTTCCTCTTCTTCCTCCTTATCTGCTCGTAGCCTTCCTGTGGCCACCTCTCCTCCTCCCTTCTCTTCCTTTCCCTTGTTCAGCCCCAACAACGTTTCTACGCAAGTCTGATCTATGAAGGCATCATCAAAACAGGTTCTTTCCTGTTCTTTCAGAGCCATCAATGACCACATTGACACCCTTGCTCCAGCCTTGGCCGATTTCTGCAATCACTTGCCACTGGAACCTTCCCCTCCCCTCTGAAGCACTCACTTGTGCATCCCCTCTATAAGAAGCCCTCTGCCCATCCCTCCTCTCCGGGTAACTATCGCCTGATCTCTATCACTTCTTTCCGGGGCAAACTCTTGTAAAAGCTGGCCATCTCCCAGCTTAACCTTCACACTGATTCTGTTGGCTGTCTCCATGACCATCAGTCTGGCTTCAGAGCTGCCAGAAGCACAGAAACTGCTCTCCTGAACATCTGTGAAGACCTGCTATCTAACCTTGATTCCAACCTTCCTTCTGTCCTCATTCTCCTCGATCTTTCTTCTGCTTTTGATACAGACAACCATGCCATCCTGCTCAAACCCCATCACTGATCAGGCCCTGGCCTGGCTGGCCTCCTTCCGCAATGATCGAAGCATTCTGGTCCAGATGGTGTCCTTCCCCTCTTCCATCTCTCTCTCTACCTGTGGTGTGTCCCAGCGGTCTAACCTTTCTCCCCGGCTGTTCAACCAATACCTGGCACCTCTTGCCCACGGCAATGCTGCTCTCTGCTACAACATTCAGTGTTATGTGGATGACACCCAGCTCTCCTTCAGGCTCCCCTCAGCCGCCTCTACTCATTCTCTCATCCCTGACTGTCCACAATCCAGGAGTGGTGCGCCGCCAATGATCTCTGCCTTAATGCCAGTAAGACGGAGATCTTCCTCATTGGAACACCAGCTCCCTCCTTTCCTATCCCTCGCTGGCTGCCCACTCTGGGCCCTCTTTCTGATCCTACCCGTGAGGCTAAGAACCTTGGGTTCATCTTCGACTCCACCATCTCCTTCTCTCCTCACATCTCCGACGTCTCTAAGAAGTCAAACTATCAGCTGCTCCTCTTCAGAGGTATTCTTCCTTTCCTCACTTTTACCCCAGAGCTCACCATCTCCAGAGCTCTGGTCCACTAGGCTGGAGAACTGCAACATCCTCTTTCTAAATCTTCCTGCCTCTACTCTGTCCTCTACAAATTATCCAGAACAGGACTGCAAGACTTGTCCTTGGCCTCAAGCCCCGGGATTGCATCTCTCCAGTCCTGAAATCTCTTGTCTCCCAGTGGCTGCAAGTGTCAAGTTCAAGACCCTCTGCATTGTCCACAAGGCTTACTGGGGCCTGGGACAACACTACCTTCAACTGTCTCTTCCTACACATCAACCTTCTCAAGCTCTCCGCTCATCCACCTTCAACTTGTCAGTTTTTTTCTGAAGCAGAGAGTGGAGGCAGATCTCTTTCTTCGGCTGGGCCCCCTCCTCTGGAACAGCCTCCCTGCCTCTCTCAAATTTGAGCAGACCCCCCCTCCAGTTCTGAAAGCAACTCAAGAACTTCCTTAGTTTCCGCTTGCTCTCTTCCTCTCCCCTGCGGATGACCAGTCTGCTCCAGACACTGGTCACCTGGCCACCCCCTGAACTTGGGCCCAGGTCCCTGCTTGTCCAGTTTCACCGCACACTGCCTCTAGTGGTCTGCATCTGTAACTCCTACAGTCCCTTCTGTCTGGAACTATGATCCACCGTTGGCTACACTTTCCGATTACCTGCACTGAGCCACCCCAGGCTGCACTTTTTGCTACACTTCTGCATCCTCCCTCCCCCCCAGCACTTCTCCCATTCCCCTAACTTGCGCAAAATGAATGACACAAGGCCTAGTAAGATCGTTGTTTTGTCCTCCTTCTGTCCCCCCTGCCCTCAACCCCCTTGTCACACCTAGAAAAGCTTTTGTACAGGTGCGCTATGAAGGCCATATCATCAATGGTAAGGATCTTCATCATCCAAACTGGCAGCTGATGTCCAATAATGGACAGCCTCTGACCAACACATCTGACCAGTAACAGACATTTGATATGTAGTGAGACCAGACAGACCCAAGCACCCACATTCTGTCACAAACGGACCACCACTTGGCCCGGGAAAGGGCTTTCCAGATATGGCAAATCAGAGCAACCTCAAAACATTGCCTTTTCTACTGCCAGTCCCAGAGCATCTTTTTTTCTTCTTTTAACCCATTTCCCCACCACTATATGAGAGGGCGGGGAGACCCCCATACCCTGCAGCCTCCCCCACCTAAATTAAGACTCCCCAACCCAACTCCCCCCCCACACCCTCCCCATCTATATTTTCACAATAATGCGATAAATAAAACATGTTCGGGACTCTCCGTAATCTCATCCCATCCTATGATGTGGTGTGATACCGGAAATCCCAGACCCTGAGAGGGCAGGAAGAAGACCAACGTACAAAATGGCCAAGGGACGGGTGAAAATCCTGTGGCACTGCCATTTTAAAGCATATGGCATTATGCAGAAAAATGCAAAAATACACAAGTCAAAAGTCAAACATGGTTCAAAAACATCTACTGCCACTAGTCCATCCTGGATACACTAATTGCAACCAAAGATACAAAAGAAAATAGTTATGACGCAACCACACTTCAGGGCTATATGTGCATCTATAAAAAAAATACACTAAGGGAGACGTAGCCTCCCAGTACTGATAGCCTTATGGACTGATCAGTTTCCCCCCCAAAAAGTGAGCAAAACATGGTAGGTAAAAATGAACGGCCGACTTACCTCCAGAATGTTGTGTCAGGGAAGCAGACAATAGCAAAAAGAAAGGGTTTCCCATAGAAGTCTGCGCGGAAAGCAGTAAAAAGAAAATCGTCATCAGCAAAGAAGTGGTAGTGAAAGTTGAAGGGCGAGGTGATTTCCCCAAATTGGGTGTAGGATAGGTGACCTAGGACAAATCCCTGGGTGCTTTTAGAGGCGGAGTTTAGGATTCCCAAAAGCTGCGTTGCTGTGGGTAAAACTCAAGAAAGCTGAACTCAAAGTAAACAGTACATTTAATCACTATCAAGAATCTTACTGTTACTTAATGTCCTTTTCCAGGGTTGGACTGGGGCATAAAAATTGTCTCGGGCACCAACAAAAAAAGTGGCTCACAGTTGCAAATGGGAATTCACTCCTTTTGTGACGCTGTTTGAATATTACCCAAGGGGTCGGTTTTTGATCAAATGTGATGCAAATTGTACATTTTAAAGAATATTTATTCAGCAACACTGGTCAAAACTATAAGCCACATGGTGAAGTAACTCAAACTGCCCCACATTGGCCAAAAAAGTGCGCTACATTGACCCCAACAAAACTGGCCCACACAAGCATTTAGCATTTTTTTGTTCAGCCATCGGCCTATTGCCCCATGAGCCAGTCCGAGCCTGCCCTTTTCTCACGGACACTGGCCCCCACCTACGGGCGTGGACTTCAACCCCTTCCCTTCCCAGAGGTTTCAACGAGCTGAATGACCCAGTTGCCAATCTGCCCAGATCACGGCTATTGGCTTTGTCCGCCATAGTCGGTGCACTGCCTCAAGTTACACACGATCTTCATTACTAGGTGCCCATCAATCTTATTCCCTAAGTCCACTTGCCGGGTCACCCAATACATACTCATATACAGGAGCACTTCTTCCAATTAGAAGTGCATTTCAAACACATTTACAGCCCCTTTCAAGTTTACCAAAGTTCATCCAAAAGGGTCGCCCATTTTCTCATTTCGCTCTGGAATACACTGCCCCTTGATTTGCATCTTGAATAACCACCTGGAATTTAGGAACCAATGGAAAAACCTTGTATTCACACTGGAATGTTGCTCTGTTAGGTAACCCGTTTGCTGCCTGTTCCATCCAGCGCCTGGGTACCTTTTCAGGGTGATTGTGCGCCCTATAACTGCTTGATACTATCAAAAAAACATGTGGATGAGGGGGAGTCTGTGCACGGAGCTCATTTATATAAACATTAATAGGTAGAACACTTAATCATTGAATAGATTTCAGTTTCATCTTGAAGTCTCAACTTGTACCCTTAGTTGAGCTGTTTTGTTGGGTATCCTTGTGGCGACAGCACAGATCTTCTGGGTATCTACATCTTGGGAGAGGGGGTATGCCCCCGCCCGCCCCCCCCCCAATGTGTCCAACATCACTTTGATCTTCCCTAGGAAAGACAACAGTGTATGGATCATTACAGACCTCCTCTCAGCGAATCAGAAGGTTTGGGGTGCACTCCAGGGTCGTACTGTGACAAGAAATAGGCCCAACAGCCCAAAAAAAGTGGCCCAGCCCTCGGCTCAAAAAAGTGGCCCACCCCTCGAAACCCTTGACCTCTGATGACATTGACCCCACCCCAAAGTGACACCCTGG
The DNA here is from genome assembly GCF_040938575.1 of Ambystoma mexicanum. NCBI lineage: Eukaryota > Metazoa > Chordata > Amphibia > Caudata > Ambystomatidae > Ambystoma > Ambystoma mexicanum. The sequence continues at coordinate 468,022,080 of NC_090936.1, read as the reverse complement.
GAAGTGATGAAACACGACCTTTCACCCCTAGACAAAACAAAGTGGCATCAAATAGCATTGTTCCTAAGTACAGGAGGAAAAATATGGTTATGATTTCACTAATGTGATATACATTTCATACAAGAATGGATCACCATTTGTATAATTGTAACAGTTTTAACTACACCACCAAAACATGCATTGCTACCATCACTATGTGATGATAGCCTTCTGCACCATGGGAGGGGTCACTAACGCTTGGGATAATGACCCTTCCCCAATTTATGGCCCTCAGCTACGCCTCGGGCCATAACTTTATGGCGGGTGATTTCCCACGTTAATGACCCCTCCCAGAGGTGTTGCTGGAGAGGGCTGTAGCCCTGGGTCTTAGCCCCGAATAGAAGCTCAGGGGCTACAACCAAAAGGCTATAGCTAGCCCCAAATCCCGCCAGTTCCGACATTAGCTTAGCCCCTGATTTTCCAGACCTAGCAACACCCCTGACCCCTCCATCTTTCTAGAAGGCTCATTGAAAAAAAGTTACCCAATTACTGCGACACAAGGCATGACTTGAAGAGTAATCGTTATTGTTTGGGACTGCGCGCTGCCTATTTTGCATCACAACATCTTTAGCATCTGCAGCATCTCCCTCCACTTAGCCGTGGCCAGGCTCCATCATGAAAATAAAATTATAGAAAAGATCCCCTTTTTTGGAGGAAACGCTAGGATTTTTAATTGCAAAGACGCATCCTTTGGGAATCTTTTTCTAAACCGATCCAACACCAACTAATATTAATCTTGTGCAGATCCTACCCGTTGCAAAACTATTACCGTTGCCGCCACTCGGCCCAGCTGATTTACCACCAGATTAAGTGGTGGTAAAGGGTTACATGTCTTTATAACGAATGCACATATAACAAAGATTTTAAAATGACCAAACATAACAATTTTCTCTCTTTTTTGGGTGTTGCCCCCCACAACCCTGTTTATAACCCCTAAAAACTCACCCCAACCGTTTCCCCACAAGAATTAACCCTTTACCCAACCCCCACATACATTTTCGTTATGTTTTTCGTTAGATGTGCTTTCTACATAAGATTGTCGTTATAAAGACTGTATACCATGATAAAGTGGTGTTAATCCCCATTTTTGGGATCCGTAGGACTCCATGGGCCCCGTTACAAGGGTGGCGCTCCCGTAATGAAGGGTGACGGTACGGGACCGACACCCTTCATTACGGGAGCGCCGATTACAAGGTTCCCTTTGCGGGACCCTGTAAGGACGCCTGGTAACACCTGGACACCTTTCCGGGTCCCGCGAGGGGAAGAGAGAGGTAATAACAGGCCAGTTGTAATGTGCCCATTATTACCTCCCTCCCCATTCCCATTGAGCCCTATGGGGGCTCAAATGGGAACGGGGATGGGTTCCTGCAAGGAGGAATTACCGGGTCCTCCTATGTCGGAGTAACCCGATAAGTCCCCATTGCAGGAACCCGGTAATGGATCCCGGAACGGAGCCAGCCATGCAGCTAATAGGAGCATGGCTGCCTCCAAACTCGTAATGAGGCCCCATGGGCGTTTTTTGAAGATTTACCATGAGTGGTAATTCTACTGCAGTAAATCCACCTATTTTGGGAGGTAAATTCTCCACTTCAACTGGATCTCTTTGTAGTAAAGTTGGTGGTTCATTTGATGCTGCAAAAAAATAGTGGCAGTAACTGATTTACCAACCAAAATGTACTGCACAGCTGAACTTTTAATGAGCCCCACAACTATCAGGTTTCAAGAATAAAACAGCTGGCCATCTACAAACATTTTTGTAAATTACTACATGCTCGAATTATATTTTTAAAAAGAAAAATCAGTGGTGAAATTTAACATACATGATATGGGCAGTTGAGCTCAAATTGATAGGTTACATAGTAAAACCAGCATGGACGGTTCTGCCTATTGAGGTGGGTTTGATGCACGCAGAGGGCAATTTAGAGGGGTCACATGATATGATCGTTTATTTATATAGCGCCTATACACAATGTGTTTCAAAGCGCTTCAAGGCAAGGGAGGGAACAAGGGAAAAATACAACCACATTCTTACAGGCTATGAACAGTAAGGATGTGAAATTAACTATCATACTTGGCCTGACGACATTTCAGATAGTGCAAGAGCTAAGACATAGATAAGGAAGGGAGGGGGAGAGTGGGAAGGAAATGGAAACCGATAGGCGACTACCGTACTAGGCCTGACGACATTTCTGGTAGAGCTGGAGAAAAACAAAAGGTGAGGGAGAGGGGTGCAGAATGGGAGGGGAGGAACAAAACAAGCGACTATTATACTAGGCCTGACAACATTTCAGATAGTGCTGGAGGGGTGATGGGGAGGAAAAAACAGTAATGGGAGGGTGGAGGAAACACACAAGGTTGCTATCATATTAGGTCCAGGGACAATTCTGATAGAGTAAGTGCATAGAAGAAAGTAAGGGGAGGAGATAGGAAAAGGGAGAAGGGAAAGGAGGAGAGAAAAGAGATTAAGCAGTCAACAAGAGTGGAGAAGCAAGTGTGGCGAGTGAATACAACATGCTGTACACTTTGCTGTACTGGTTACAGGATCAACTTTTGGAAACCCATCGACACCTTTCATTTACACGCAAAAGGTGAAAACTGCTCTTGGTCGCCTCAATTAGACAATCCAATTGGGCATTTCAACCAAAGACGCGGAGGTGCGACTCATCGGGCTGGTTATGGCGTTCGAGAACCTTTCAGGTACTGTTCAATGGACCAAGATGGCCCCTTTAGGAACAGGCATTTCTGTGTGATGGTTGTAAATTGGACTATGCAAAGCTAGCAGTAAGAAAATATTAAACCCTTTCAATGGCAAGGATTTTGCTATTGGTCAGCTGGTGCAAATACCTCCAGGTCACGTGACCGCCTGCCCACCTATTCTTTTGGAGAGAATGTTGTCTGCCCCACCACTTCATTCCCCTCTTAAGCTGCCTCATACCTTTCACTTTGTAGTTGGTCAGCTGGTGCAATTGTATCTAGGTCACATGACCTCTGCCCTAGCCCCCTGCTAAATCACTGTTCATTTAGTGCTAATTTCGTCTGCCCAGCCCACTTCTTACCTCTTAGATCCAAAAGGCACCTTTTACCAGAGTGTACCAAATAAAGGGCAGGTTAAAAGGGAAATTCCGGTTTTATCTCGTTAGGTCCTGGACACCCCACCCCCCCTCCCCCTCTGCTCCATGCATCCTAGGTAAGCCAGTGCTTGTGTATCTCTCTCACCCACACCCACCCACACCTTCTTACCCGTACCCCCAACACTCAAACATTCAGATGCCCATTCCTTGTATACACCTCCAACCCACAGGACCTCATCCACATCCCACTTCTCTCCACCCACACTGTACTCCAAAACATACATGCAAGCTCATTCTCCGAAATGCCCACTTTGCAACACTACAGCCAGCAGATATTGCTGGCTTCTTTGCTCACAAACAGGAGGCAACATGGCTCACCGGCACCTCCACACATCTCGGTGCCTTCATTGCCACAGGCAACATCATCAAATACAAGGACCATCAAAGTGTATATTGGCCTTATCTACCTTAAGCCCCAAATGAACAAGGTATTGGGGGGGGGGCGGGACACCAACACCACACACACACACACACACACACACACACACACACACACGTCTTTGTCTGACCTCAGCCTGCCATAGAGTCAAGTCGACAAGAGAACCAGAGAAACACCTTGAGCTGGTATTTACCACCTCTCCAGCAATTATAGGTCTCCCCGGCCTTACCTGTGCACAGAACAGGCTACACACCCATCCCCCACTGGGGCCAACCCAACCCAGACAGACCACTACACCTTTATAAACCTCTATCATGGACACAGTGGATGGAAACCTCATTACCCTGTCCTCCACCTCACACTCCTTAGTTCAGGTGTGGTTGAGGGTGCTGAGCTGGGGAATGATTCTCTGAGACAACCAAAACCCATGCACCACTGTAACTTTGACTAAGCAAATATTAGCCTTTCACACCATGGTACACAAAAAGAACTCAACAAGTGGGGCAGGTGCAGTAAAGAAAAGTTCTGGAGAAAATCCCAAAAGGAAGAGATCCCGAGAACCCTCCATTATCACCATAACCAAAGTAAACGACTACCCAAACATCACAGAAGCACCAAGAACAAATAAATCTTTCAGGATGTGAAGCACTGCCTCAACCCCATGCCAGGACCTGTAAAACCAAAGTCCACTGACCAATTCAATGACATCAACTTCTTCAGACATGATACACCAGGTGATAAAGCACATTGACAGCGTCAAATACTCCGCAAAAGTACCATCCAAACCCCCTGCAAAATAGCAAGATGGACCAAATTCGGGGCAATTATTGCAGAAGACCCAACACTCTTGCAGTCTTCAAACCAACCACTTATAAAGACGACCCCCCCCTCCATCATTGCAAAGATCAAAGATTAAGTGCTCAAACCACTTCCCAATGTCATCAACTCTTCCCTCTACTCGCAAGCCAGATGTTATGAAAAATGGGATAGATCCTTCCCCTGCTGATGAAACCACACACTTGGCACGGTGACCTGGGAAACTATCGCCCCCTTCTGCAGCAAAGCGACTTAGAAAATGGTCACCATCCAGTTGCACAAAAGGATCACTCAGAACACTTTCCTGCAGAAATACCAACCCAGTTTCCATACACCATGGAGCAAAGAGAACACCACCATCCAAGTTATCAATGATGCTCTACATATCCACAACAAAGGGGAATCTGGTGTATTCAGCCCACTCAACCTCTGCCACCTTAGATACTGCGGACAATGACACCCTACAATATTCCAAGCACATGAATGGACTTCGATGGAACTGTCCTGTAGTGGAGTAGAGTATAGTCCTACCACTCCAACGGAGGCCAACTTGTCCAGATGGGCCCCAACAGATACCAGTGCAAACAGTAACCCTCGCGCTCTGAAACACTTGTGTACGAGCGCGATACAAATAAAATATCATAACCCGCCGATTTCTACAAGTCTCCATCCTATCCCCAATATCTTAAAACACTACCTGCAACTTCTGGGGCAATTCTTTGCTAAAATACACCAATAGTCAGATACGCCAAACCTTTAGATTTACCTAAAGATCCATTAAACCGACAACACCCATTGACAAGCACCTTGCCCTCATCCAAGCCTAGATGTCAAGCGCCCATCTGAAGCTCAACTGTAAAAGCCCAACTCAATCTGCTAAGAAATCCACAAGACCAGAACTGGCGACTAGCATGAAGCTCACGGGATTGGCACAACTTTCCAAGTTGACAATGTCTCAGTTTTATCATTGGCTGGGAACTCTCATTCAAAACGTACACCGCCACAAAGGCTGAAGAAGCAAACTTTTTGCAAAACTCCACAAAGTCCAGCATTCAACAGCCCTGCACAGAGTTTCAGAAAAGTTATCAATGCCCTGCTCACTTCCCCTTGGACAATGGCAATGCCATACTTGCAGGAGTCCCATAGGCCACCTTGGCCCCTCTGAAAGGCACCATCCGTTTGCGGCATTCCCCCAAAAGGACTAATACATTCCACCACATTACTCCCATCCTCATGGAAGTGCACCGACTCCCCCTTCAAGCACCTATCCAGTTAATGACAGCCTGCATCACCAACAAAGCAGTCACAACCGAAAGACCACTGCCTCGTTTAGAAACAGAACTGAAAAAAGCCTTTTCCTGGAGTACACCCAGTCACTGGAACAGGTCACCAGTGCACAAAAAGACTGGTTCCCTCCATCCTACACTTCAGAAAGTGTAGTGAATCCTACTCTCCAAAGCACATCTGGACAATTGCTAATTGCTCCACTGAATCCTATTTCTCTGGAGCTCCCTCCATCTCCCCCTCCCCCGATGCATTACTCCTATTACTCATCCATTTCTCTGCCATCCAGTGCCCCACTTGTAACCCTCTAAGTGTGCCCCCAAGTGTAGTTTTCCATGGTTTCCAAGCTAGGCTTGCACTTTATAAGTCCTACATGTACAAAGCCATTATATGTGGCTGCTACATAGCATTCTATCCTTGTTCATACCCTCTTCTACCACTTTCAAATTCAGACTTTGATCAGTGGGCAAGATTTTTTTGCAGACAAATTGGGGATTTCTCTTTCCCCCCACATAACTCCCCCCAGACCACCTCTTCTGGCCATGGAGCACCATGACTTGACTCCAGCAGCTTTGCAGACAGTCACATTTGTGTACTTCTCGTGCCATCCAAAATAGGCTGTGGGGTAGGACTGATTATCAGTAATTCTCAATCCTCTGTCCCCCGACTTCCTACTGCTATCCTTTGAATTCAATGCTACCCAACTCTTCCCACCGGCCCCTCTCAATAGCATCCTGGTCTAAGCCCTGGCCCCTCAACACCTCATCTGGCACTCCTCCTGGACATCCCACATAGTACTTACAGGGGCTTTCAACTGGTGAAAAATCTGAACTAACTTCCAACTGGAATTCTATTCACTCCTCTACACCCCCTCTTCGAAATTCACCCACTCAGGCACTCCCTTGGCCTGGTCTTCACTTTCCTAAGTGAATCTCACCATCAATCCCCTCTCCCTCTGACCACTCACTACTGCACTTCTCTCCCATCTCTAGATGGAAACCCAAGACAGATTACTTTACCACCCCCCACCCCACTTACTGTTGGCTAGGTCCTCTTCTCTTGCGACTCACCATGCCTTTGCCACTGAACCGTCATTCTCAAATTTCAACCTTGCCCGTTGCTCCCAGTTTGACCACCATTAACCTACCCCACAAATGCACTCCTTGTACCCTTGCCTCTAACCTCCCCAAGGTCCACCTCAAGTCAGAAATGCAGTCCCCACCTATGCTTATAGCGTGGGTGCCATGCCTGCCCCCTTCCTTCACCCATAAAGTCACCCTTTTCTCCTTCAGCATGGTCAAATCCTCCTACTGTACTAGTCAGTCACTTTTATCTGCCCTCACCGCACAAACTATTCTCCACATTACAGTGCATGCTAGCTCGCCCACACCTTTGCGATATCTCCTCCTGCTTTGCTAATAACTTTACACTATACATATCATCTAAGCTTAAGATTTGAGAATCTCACCATCTCCCTTGCGCTTCTTTCTGTTGCCTCCACCTATCTCACTTGCTCGTCTCAACTTCTCCCACTCAACCAGCACCCATTATGGGATCAGACCCATCCTTTGCCCAGATTCACTGATGTGCGAGAAAGCCTCTCAAAGAGCTAACCAACCCCATCTATCCTCCTTTTGCAACCACTCTATCCTCTAACCGTTCCTACTTCAAGGTAGCTAACATACAAACTATCCTTCAGAAGCTCTGGACTGTCTCCATTGACCAGGCCACCTACTATCCTGTATCATTCCTGACTAATCCATGAACATTGATACATATGCTCTCCATGAACCTCTCCAGTGCGGATTCCTTGGTCTCGCTTAGGACTTCTCCTTGCTACTGTAACCTTTCCGGTATTCTAATCCGCTTGACACTATTCTCACCTTTGACGCAGTCGGCCACCCCACTCTTCTCCTGATCAAGGCATAATGGACAAGGTGCAACTCCTTTTCCATCTCCTGAAACAAGGGCAAGCTTCCTCCGTGCCAGTGTCAAGCAAGGCTCAAATGTGCCCTTCATTCTACACCTTCTCCGCCACTCATCCCTCTCCTTTGGGGTTCTCCCATCTTGCTTCCCCCCACAGCCCAACTCAAACGTCTGACCTCTCTGCATGCACCACTCTTCAACTCTCCATGATCCCCACAGGATGCCAGTTTGGTTTCAGATGCCGATAGCTTTTAAGGTCAGAGTAATCTACCTACTTGCTTCCAATGCCTCACCAGCTCAGCTCGGATCAACCACCTTAATAGCATAACAATCTGCCCAACTACACCACCATCAAAATACTGAGTCTGACTTCATATTGAGACTCCGGATTAAAGTGCCAGTCTTCTCTTGAACCTCCCACCCTACTTTTTCCCGCAGGGTAAAATACTCAACTTTGCCACCCTGCACCCTGTACAATCTTCCCCACTTCCACAGCATCTGGCTTTCTACGTGTAACTAGGCTTGTTCCCATTTTTAAAATCATTATAAAAATCACTGCACAAGTAAGTTTGTACTCACCCTACCCATCTCCTCCATGCAACCTCTCCTCCTGTACCCTCTTCATTCTCTCTGTTCCCCAACCCACCCTATGCAGCTTTCCACTTTCGCTCCTTCGCCATCCTCACAAGTGGGGCTCCCTACCCTCCCAGAATCTAAAATGACATCCATTATTTCATTTCCCCATTCACCTCAAATGGTGAATGGGATACCACATGTCTCCCCCGCAAAGCCCTAGCTTCACACTCCGCTGTCCACAACATCACGTGACGTGCCCGTCCGATCACTGTTTGCAGTAGATCATGTTTTATCACCGGTCCATGTACTATCGGTTGCCACTCCTGCTGGTCAAATTCTTCCGCAACATTTATCTAATATGGCACCTACGCATGACCTGCCCAGACTCCTGTATCCAAGTGTTTCTGGTCAAAGCCCATTGCTCCTTCAATAAATACAAATATGCAGGCAAACAGTAACACCTGTGCCAATTTCTCACTGGTAACACATATTTGAAAGAATTTAGTATTGTCTGTAATGCTGAAAGTGTGCCAAGCCACACTACCCCACCCAGAGGTAAGGGGGAAGATTCACAAAGGAAAGCAGTACGTAGAATTGGGATGGATGAAAAAGCAGGCGCTATACACAATCGTGATTTCATCATGCAGTATTTTGGAAGTGCCGCGTACCATAAATACTGCATTATTAGAGGTTGTAAAGTCACCTATAAAATCAGACGTATTTATGCATATTTATTCATCTGCACCCAACGTGCAAGTAGCATGATATTTTGAGCGTTGCAAGAATCATTGTATGTTGCAAGTGGCTTGTGAGAGACATGTTTGTGCCCTAGAGGGCACAATGATGACCCTTCTGTACATGTTCTGCTCCACAGGACAGCAGAGGCGTGAAATCTAAACGTGCCGGAAGAATGTCCATCCCCGTTGCAACGATGACTATGCATGGTATTGGACTTTTTGTGGAAGCCTGCTAAGTGGTAAAATGAAATGGTGCACACGTCTACTCCCATAACAATCCATAAATTGCACACGAGGGAAATGCACCAGATTCGGAAGCGGAAAGAGAAGCGCAACTTGAATCCTAATGAGTAACTTGGCTGTCGAATCATAAATCCTGGGGCAATTTGCACTATTTTGTGAATCGCTGCATTTTAACCTTTTACTAAGTGCTACCTTCCCTTCGTAAATCACTCCCCTTGTTGAAATAAACGTGCATCATGTTTTTATTTATAACACTTGGAACTGTCTCACTTCCAAGTGGTAATTTCGAATCAAAAACAGGGAAATCACAGAAAAGAAAATGTGTCTTGATTATAAAAAGAGAAACACGTAATGAAACAGGTAGTAAAAAGACTAAAATTGAAATTAAAACAAGTACGCCATCATCGAACTGGTTTCTTTTTTCCAGTTTACACCACCTTCTCTGGTGTATATGCCTTCCTGCTGAGCTCGCCTGGTTTTGCCATTTATACTTTACGCAGAATCCACCAAAACCGCCTTCCATGTATAAAATCCTTCTCTTGTCATGCACCCACCCTCTGGAACTCTATCCTGGTGTCGGCTCGGATGCCCCCACAATTCTCCAATTTCTCAAATCTCTCAAAACATGGCTCTTTCAACAACACCTGAGCAAGGACTAATTCCAATGGACGCACATACCGATGCGCAGACCTCACAGTACTGCGCTACTGTTAAAGATGGCAGCCCAAATGCTGGCTACCCACACTGTACAGCGCCCGTGAGCTAGGATTTATTATAGTAATAAAAATACTATATTACGTCGGCCAAACTCCTACATCCCCCTACCTATAGGAAGGGTCCCTCCACCATCCCCTCTTTTCAATCTTTGCTTCCGTTTGCTCACTACCCTACACATACCACAAGCCCATTTTCAGAGCCTTCAACACAGTAAAAACCTCACAGTGCCTTTTGCACATTTGCCATGAACAGCCTGCCTGTGCATCCGAGGCAAAAAAGCAAGTTTACACACGACAAGACCTACATGTTTATTTTGTGATCTTTCAAATCGGCGACCATGTATAAGCCCCATCTACGGTGAGGAATAGTTGATTAACGCAAAGGCACGAATAGCTCATCTCAAAAACCAAATGGGAGGGCAGTCTCATTCTTATCTATTGTTCTCCCATTGCCAACAGAAGCTGTCGGCATGGGCAAAAACATTTGTAGACTGACTTAAACAGTAGCAGTGTACCTTCTACAATTCCATGCACCAACTCATGTTCTCAGCCCTTCAACCATTGGTAACTAGGCAGATCAAATGTTGGCAGCACTCACCATCGTGACCAAGGCCACTTGCCAGTCCTCCAGACGCCACTGACACCGGATCAAGGGCGAAACAACTGCCAGCAGCATGATCTCCATTGCTTCCACCACCTTTAGTGAGGGAGAGAAAGGCCGCAGCGAGTTAACACTCATCTATTCAATGGGGGCAAAGAAGGGATTTCTTGGCTGTTCATTATTCATGGCATTATTGAAAAGTCCATTACTCAAGGACACCGGATCCTTGGCTTTCTCTGCGTACTAATGGATTATGACGAGTAGACAAGGTGGGGTAGGTTTGAGAAAGTGACTAATAATTGCCATAGTATACTGCAAACAAGGGCAAAGGGTGCTTGCATTTACTGTATATAGATTATGTAATTTGTGCTATGCATCTGTTGTAATCTGAAAAGATGGTAACTAAACAGACATTTACATTACATTGGAGCATACCCAGTAGGAGCGCAAGGTGCTTGAAGTCCTTTTTTTTAACGGACCAACACAAGCGGCTCAGGGAAAGTTGGAGAAAAAGTAGCATGGCAAGTGAAGAATGAGTCATGAAATGCCGTTCAATGTTCAAGACATTTACCAAGGTGTTTGTGTCCGTTGCAATGTTTTATCACAACGGAAAGCACAATGGGAACTTGGAGGAAATGAAAACAAGATGGTGTAGATGCCCAATTCCACCAGGGGCCTCCCCGAGAGATCTTCGATGGGTCCACATATGGAGAACATGCTGAAGGCGGTTTTTGAAATACCTTCCTCTGTGAAAGAGGATATCTTCCTCTAAGTGCCAACAGGCCAAAGTACCGCAGAACATCCTATTGTCCCTTTTGAGCTGCACAACAAGACACATAATGAGCCACACACAGAAGAGCCCCTCTTCCATGCTGGCCCATTATGGGTCATCGTCTCATTTGAAGAAAGCGATACCTACCCCAGTGCTGCCCATGATCAAGAAGAGAAGAATATGAAACCTCCCAAAGCCAATGGTCTCCACGGCATCCTCAATGGTGTACGTTTTAGGGTCTGGAAAAAAAGAATACACACGGGCTGCGGTTAAATAAATCAACTTCTGCATCTGAGGAATGTCTCCAGCCAAACCAGGCACTTTGCCCTAGCAAAAGAAGAATGGAGGAAAACAAGTCACTAACATGCACTTGAGGCACAGTAACAATTTTTGACATGGTCAAAGATTACAGTACGACTCTCCTCTTGCGCACGATTTCCTGCCACACATGGAAAAAGCCACATACTGCACTGTAGTTCAGTAGGTCTTTATTTGAGGCATTCCAGAAGCATGCAATTAAATGATTTACTAACTTTCTCAGTGCTCCTCAATGAAATTTCCCAAGAAGTTTCATCTATATAAAAAATATGTAAAAGTATTCTTAACTTTCCTCTCCTTCCTAACAATGTATAAGTTAGATTCCTTGTAATCACACCAAATTAGTAGTAAAGCTACTTTCATTCACAATATGTCTTAAAGAATTCCTTTTTTGAGATCGAGAGGTGGGTAATGGTGCGATAGGTGGAGATGGGGGCTGAACGGGGCAGCAGCTTTGGTAATTGACAACCCGCTCCCAAACGCAATGAAGATCAGTCACATGGACTGTTCAGAATGCAATGAGCCAGAAACCAACTAGGATGACTAACCTTAGGTGCAAAAAAAAAAAAAAAAAGTCCAGAGATGGAATTATCATAATACAGATGAAAGAAGGTCAATATTCCTCTACAGGCTTCTAGAGAATTTGCTCTGGTAGAAAATTGAAAAAGTAGAGAAGCCAAACTCTAGAACGGATAGCAATATATATAAGCTTAATAAAACAGCACTAAAACCCAAAGCAAGAGATCATTACATCAATACATAACAGAATGAGGCAGCGATTTGGCTGCAAACAAAGCACACCTGCATACCACGAGGGAGTCTGGTGAGAAGCAAGTACTGGAAACTAACCTCAAGAGATCAAAATAAGCTGAGAGTCTTGAAGGTGAGAGTTTTCGGTGTGGAAGGAGAGGTAGAGGGCTATACGCCCGATTTATACAAAACTAATCCAAGGACTGTTGCATTTAGTACTCTTGTGCAGAGGAGATGTGCCTGATGTTTTGGGCCAGACTGCCCGTATAGGTGAGATCAGAAGATATGCAAATGGCTATTCTCTTTGATGATACAGAGACACAAACCAGGTCCTGTCAAGTGGATTACAGGCATAGAACAAGCTGCTCTGCTTTTGTTTGTTCCCAGTAGAGGCACTCCCACATTGTTGGATAGTTTTGTAATTCTTTGAATGTCCCCCTTGGTGAGTAGTGCAGTCCAGAGGCAAACCCCAATAGTCTGTGTGCTTATAGGGGAAGGTGTGCATCTGCTGTCCCCGACTGATGACCCCCCCAAGGAGGAAGAACTGATTGAATGGGTGGAATCCTAATGTTTAATCGCCTCCGATACTGCAAATGGATCACAAATGTGATGTGTCTTCTGAGTGGGTTACAACTTTTTGGACAAGCAATTAGATTGATTTGTTCTGAATAGAGGAATTGCTGGCTGGTTGAAACAAGTTCAAAACTGGGGCTCAAGACATTTTTCCCTGCATGTCCATCAAGGTTGTTGGATAAAAAGTGACAAGAGCTGTCTTAAGAGAACAAATGGAGGTACAACCAAGTTTATTTAAAATGAAAGGAGAAGGCGAGACCAAACCTGCTCTTATAGCAGATTTACTTTTTTTCTTCTTAATGGTATGAGACATGCCAAATTATATATTGCCATGTAAGGAAATAGACCAACCAAAATAAAGAAACATCTTTGAGATGGATGCAAATGCTGGCCAGAAACCAAACAGTATATGTTTTGGCAGCCTATTAATGGTGTGGAAGGAGAATATGAGATACAGAGGAGGGCGGTCATGAGAATGGGGGGGGCACACTAGAGAGGGAAGGACATTCTGGAGAAAGCTGCGAGACCTCAATCCTTTCCTTTGTACACAAATCTATTGGCATACTGGTGTGGTGATAAGGCAATAAACCTTTCCTTGATGGATGCGCGTTAGGAACAACTATAGGAAAATTAGTAGATGTAAACATGCTTTCAAACCACATGATGCTTTCAATACTGATATTACACTTTACCATTATTTAAGGTTGAAGTTGACTGCAACAGACGTCAAAGGATAACGGATGTGCACAAGATGTAATTTAGAAGCTCAGACACTAAGACTAGAAATAGAGGACATTATCATTACTGAGCAAGTCTTGAACCTCACAAGAAAAAAGCAACAGGTTCAAGGTTGCAGGAATGATCATACAAGTTGAGAGAACTGCGTGTTAGAATTAAATAAAAATATAGGGCTACTAACGAATGAAATAATTTTTTATTTTTTTTTAATTTGTGTTTAATCAAAAGATTTTTACAAAAATTGAGGTTTCTATCTTTTGTCTGCGGTCGTGAAGAGGAAAAAGAAAAAGAGAACAGCTCTCTAAAAATGTGCCTTTGTCGGCCAGTTTATGGCTTCCAAGATTTTATAAGTAGCTATTTGCCATGGTGTTTTGTCGCCTCCAATCAGACGAGACCAACATATTTCTTCGTCCTCTATGATGAAGTCTGAAGGTTGATTTTAAATATCGGCTTCTTATATGTTGGTTTGAGGCACATTTTAGGAGCAAATGGCGGATTGTTTCCTTTTCTTGTATCTCACAAAATCGGCAGCAATTGTTTTCCGACTGGCCTCTAATTGACAAAATCTCGTTTGTCTGCAGTACATTTAAACGGGCCCTCATCAGCAGGTCTCTCCCTTTCCTGGATGGGAACTTCTTTATATACTCCTGGAGTTCATTGAGTTTTTTCGTGTTTGGAGGCAGGTGTAAGGTTAGTTTATTTTTTCCTGCTGTCTCCAAGGTGTTTATCCAGTCGAGTTCTTTGATTTTGGTGAAGGTTCTCTTTGGGTACTTTATTAGTTGTTCTTCATCTGCCTTGACCTGTTCTAACAAGCTGATGTTTTCTTCTTTCCATTTATTAAGGGATTTGCTTGTGTTCCTTTCTATTTCGAGGTTGATGAGAAAGTATATTGACGGTGGCTCGGCCATCCGGCATTTCCTGAACAGCCTTAGAGACGATTGTGAGACTGAACTTCTGAGAGATGGTAAACTGAGCTCTCGTCGAATTGAGGCTATTGGGGTCGAGTTTGGGAGTCTAAGTACTTTTCGCCAAAACTTTGCCTCAATTTTTGTCCAGATGGATGGTGGTAGGTTCAACATTGCGTCCCCCCCATATGTTAATGTCGGCATCACCTTTTTCTTGTAGTGTTCTAGAACAGGGATCAGCGAGAATCTCCCGAACTTTTTATCTATGGCCCTGGCTTGAGCTGCCAATTTATTGACTTTAGTCATCAGGGCCAATTGCATGGCTTTGTCTTGCGAAGAGGAGTCCAGGGTTACTCCTAGGTATTTGAAATCGAACACTCGCTCGATCAGTGATCCTTCCAGTTTTAGTTTTTCTGTTTTCCTGGTCGCTTTTTCTAGTACTAGGAATTTTGTTTTCTTTGCATTTATTTCCAGTTTGTTTTCTTGCATATACCCTTGGAGCTTTGTCAATTGGCGCTGCAGACCTATTAGTGTGTGATCCATTAGGACCAAGTCGTCTGCATAGAGCAATCATGTTATCGGCATTTTGCAGATTTTTGGAGGAAATGCTCGAATTTCTGGATCCTCGTTTTGGATGTCGCCAATGAATGCCAGAAATAAGGCCGGGGCCAACGGGCACCCCTGCTTCACTCCCCGCGCTGTTGGAATGGGTGATAAGAGACCGTTTTGGTCAAGTCGAATGCGTATTGAAGTGTCGGTGTACAGTGCCTTAATCGGATTTAGTATAGAAGGTGGACAGTCCCAGGCTTCAAGTTTGGACCATAGGCGGGCCCTGTCAATCCGATCGAATGCTTGGGTCAGATCGATGAACGCCACGAAAATTCTCGTTCCCCCTTCCAGTACTCTGTTTTTCAGCATGTTTAGCATTAGAATGATAGCTGTCGTGCCCAGATTTTTTTTCAATCCAGTTTGGAGTGGGTCGTTGCAAGGTGATTCCTCCGCCCAGAGCTTAAAGCGGTCAAGAAGCATTGAGCCAAACACTTTACCTATAACATCCAGGAGCGCAATGGGTCTGTAATTTATCGGGTCCTTTTTGTCTCCTTTCTTGAATATTGGTACCATTGTTGCTTGTTTCCATGAGGGTGGTATCATTTTCAAGTTGCAGCATCTGCCAAAGATTTTACTTAGCAGACTTGCCCACTCATTTTGATTTGTTTTTAAATCAGTGTTCGTAATCCCATCGGGTCCTGGGGCATGAGAGTTTTTTAAGCCTCTGATTTTTAATCGGATTTCCTGTGGGTCATCTATGTTTATCCATGGCTCTGAAGACATTTCGCCCTGTAATTTTAAGTTGGTACTTGGTGCCAGGTACATAGTAGTGTAATGTTTTGTCCACGTAGTTTCTCCAATCTCGGTTATGATTGTGTTTTCTTGGGTTTCATTAACCGCTCTCAAGATTTTCCAAAATTCTTATGTTTTTGCCACTTATCGCTTTTAGGATATTTTCGGCATCTTGTTGATAGAGGGACAGTCTGTGGCCTTTTACCCATGCTTTGTAGAGTTTGGTTTCCGCTTCTGCTGCTCTCACAGCCCCTGGAGATCCTGAAGATTTTGCTTTGCGTTGAATTTTACGCAATGCCCGGCGTTTCTCCACCAGTGTTAGGTCGTACACGTGTCTTGGGGGATTTCCACTGTTTGTTTTTATTTTACGGGTCTTCTTGAACTTCGTCAGAAGTGGCGTATAGTCTGTTTTATTTTTGCCCAAATGATTTGACATTGAGGTGAATCCTTTTTCTATTTTCACAATGGCATCTGTTGTAAGATGTAGACGGTTTCCCTTCGTGTTGACTATGACTTGGTGCTCAGCGTAATCATTCCGGGGCCTTGTTGACAAACAAGTTGTTGACAGGGGGTTGTGGTCACTTACTGTTACTCGTGTGATTTCAAAGTCTTTCGTTATTGCCAGTAATGGTTCGGTAACGAAGATGTAGTCTATGATACCTGTCGATTCATTTCTTTCCCATGATGGCGGACGATTTAAGTCTGGGAATGCTTTGTGCAAATTGTGAAGGTTTCTTGAATTCATCAATTTGACCCATAGATTACCACGTTGTTTGCCTGTTGAGTTGTGACCAAGGTCCGCCTCTCTTTCGTCCGAGCTCATGCACGTAACATTCAGGTCTCCGCAAATGAGGAAGTATTTTACCAGATGTTCAGATAGTGCCTCATCTATCGCGTCCTCCATTTTTTCTATGTAGGCGGTAGGCTCTATGCGTGCGGGGTTCCAGTAGGTGTTTGCTACGATTAAGGTGACTTTCTCGTAGGCATTTTTGTCGGTATTCCAACGGGTCCATGCCGCCTTGACCATCAGAATCATTTGGTTGGTGATCAATGTTTCTTCTAATTTGATCCCTGAGTCTTTTTTAGATGCAATCAATAAACCCGACGAAGGTCTTCCTCGACGTCCTTGTTTGGCTGGTGCAAGGATGACTTCGAACCCCCTTATTGCAGGGGGTTCAGTCAGCAGGGGTGGACTGGCCCATAGGGAACTCTGGAGATTTCCCGGTGGGCCTCTGCACCCTAGGCCTCTTTTCTGTGGTATTTCCAAATTTTCTCATAGGAAAAGCATTTGGCTTGCTGAAAAAGTGTCATACAGGGCCACTTTGAACTTTATTTCCAGGGCCTCTTTTGGTCCCCAGTAATTATTTCCAGGGCCTCTTTTAGTTCCCAGTCCAGCCCTGTCAGTCAGCCAGGTCTCTTGGAGGCATAATAAGTCATATGACCCCAGATCCATGTCATTTGGAGACAGTAGGTGGATGTGTCCTCTCGTGTTCCATGAGCACATTTTTAGTTCGCACTTTTGGGGGGGGGTCGAGCGATGTCGGTCTTGAAAAATGTGCTCATCTCTCGCGAGTTGCTATATTTGCTTTTTTTCCCTCAGAGTTTTAGACAGCCAGGACCATATGCCTTTCATGGGTTCACATCTTTTTTGTGAGGCCTTTTCTGTTGAAAGTTTGGCCGCTGTTTCTGGGATTGCCCTGGCTTTAAGGTTTTTTGTATCTTTGGTTTATGTGGAACTTTCATAGTTTTTGTTTTCTTTGTAGGCTTGTCGGTTTTCCCTCAGTTTCTCTTCTGGTTCCAGGGCTCTTGCTCTTTCCTTGTTTTTTTCAGGCGATTTCTTACGGCCGGTTGTTCCTATGGCACTTTTTAGGTGTCTGCCTACTTGCTTTCTGCTGGGCGTATTGCACCCTTTGTTTTCAGCCTCCCTTTTATTGTCTTCTTCGCTTGTGGTTGATTGCACTTTGACTTCATAGCCCATTTCGTCCAGATCTTCACTACAGTCGAGAATCAGGTTTTTCAACGTTGTTGATGTTACGTAGAGTACCGTTTTTGCTTTTGCGTTTACATGGCTTGGCTCTACCACAAGCAGATCTTCTGATTTTATTTGATTTAGCCTTTGAATGTGTTTAAAAAGTTTTAACACCGAATTTCGGTTCAAGGTTATTTCATCTCTGTTTTCTTTCACTTGCGTCAGCTTTATGCGCCATTTAGCTTTGTCCACTTTTCTCGGTTTTAAGTTATATTTCTGTGTTCTGGATCTATACCGAAAGATCGTTTCTCCTTTATCTTGTGATGGGCTGAGTCGCTTATCAGCGTTGGTTTTATTGTGGGCATTCCTGGATTGAGAACGAGGTCTGCCTGGTGATATATTTCTGTACAGCTTTCTTTTGTGTTTTTGGTCGTCCCATCTACCTTCTGATCTCCTTCTTGATTTACCGCGTTCACCATCTTTCTGTTTGAAGGAGTTATGTCTTTGTTCTTTTTTCCGATTTCTTGGGGTCTGATTGTCTCTAGGTCTCGATTTCGTCCTTTCGTTTTCTTTTTTTGTTTCTTTCATCATCCTTTTTAGCTTTGTCTGTCTGTTTCAGTTGAACTGACGCCTTTGTTCTTTGTATTCTTCGCGTTATCCCTAGAATTTTTTGCTGCTTTTTCTCCAGTCACTTCTTCGTATCTTCCTGCAAATTCTGTGTTTTCCTTTTCTTTGTGTGATTGTGAAGTTGAAGCTTCGCTGGGGCTATGTGCCTTTAGACTCGTAGGCGAGTTTTCTGCCAGGTGTTTGCTCAGGTTCATCAATTCTTCGTTTTCAATACGATCAATTATTGATGGTGATAGGCTGAAGGTTCTTTTTTCTGATGCTTCAATTATTGATGGTGATTTGCTGAAGGTTCTTTTTTCTAATGCTTCAGGATTTTTTGTTTGCCTCGACTCTGGTTCTTTGACTTTCATTAGTGGTGTTTCCTTGTGTTTTACTGGTCGTGTGAAAAGTTGAAAAATACCTTCTGCGGTTTGGTTTCCAATTGAGGGTTGTCTAGGTGGTGGTCTCTTTGTTGATTGGTTCCCAGTTTGTTTTAAATTCGCCTCTTTATTTGCACCCTCTGTTGGTAAGTTTTTTGTTGTGAGGTCTATTGTAACTATAGTTTGAGTCCCCATGGTTTTGCTCACCGGTCTTTGTTCTTTTTCTCCATACTGCTCTTTTTGTCGGGAAGACGAACCCTCGTCGTTTGTTATAACTGTGCTTGCTTTTCTGGCTTCCAAAGCCATGACATATGCTTCTAAGAAGATAACTTTGCTGTGAATCATCGCTTGGATGCTTGTATGGTCTTTCAAGGAGTCAGCAATAGTTTTGTAAAGCTTCATGAATGGTGCCAATGCAATGTTCACTGATGACATAATTGACAATAAGTCAATTTTTTTTTTATTTGAGGAATCCATCGGACTGGTCAATTGATGTGGAGAGGTTCTTCTTAAGGGCAATTCGGTTAACATTGTTGTCTGATTTGTCCAGCTGCCTCGAGTTAGCCTTGTTGTTTCTGATGAGGCTCTTCCTTTTCGATTTTTGTCGATATGGGAACTTCGATTGTCAATTCCCCCCATATTCAAGTTTTGGCTGATTTCGGGTCTCGTAAGATTCTTGATTTAGCTCGTCTATGCCTGCTGTAGATGGCCTTTCTATTGTCATGCTCTCTTTTTGGGCTTTGGAGAGCCCTACTTGGTTGAGTTTTTTTTTTTTTTTTTTTTTTTTTTTTTTTTTTTTTTTTTTTTTTTTTTTAGGCACCAGCATTTTATTTGGGGTTTTGTGGACTTTGTCACCATCTGTTCCTGTGAAGTTGTCTACGGTCGGGGCTGTACCCTCAAGGAGTGAGGGTGTTGCTGGATTTAGCTTGCAGGAGCCTTCCTTTGTTTCTGTTGTTAAATCATTTGGGCCTTCCGGGTCAACTATAATGAGGCTCTCCTCTTGGATGGTATGGGGGTTTCCTTTGCGCTGGGACATGACAGTCCCCATTTCTGGCTCTTTGCCCGGATTTCTCTTCAGTTCCCCCTTCTCTGTGTCTTTTGTCGGCTTCGGATTTAACTGGCCTCTTGGTGAATTCATGGGACTCTTTTCGGGTAGCATCGAGCTCGGTGATTCCCCCTCAGCCCTCTCTTTGAAACTCGGCTGTCCTTGTGCCTTATTACTGCCTTCTGAGGCCCGTCTTTTACTGTATGACAGGTTGTCACTAACATAGTGCTCAACTCTGCGTAGTTTTGCTACCGGTAAGCAATCATTTAAAGCTTCCAGTATTTCGAGATCTGTAAGTTCCCTCTGAGTACTCTTTTGTTGCTTTTTGCCTTATATTTGCATAAAAGTAATCCTTTATAGAGTTTTTAACTGCCCCTCCTTCTCCTCTCTGTGGCTCGTTTTCATTTATTTTGTCCATCAATTTTTCTGGTGTTTTTTGTTGCTGTTCGAACTTCTGGGGCATTTTTTTAATTCTAATGCTGATCTTGTTTTTCGTTGTTTTGCGGTTCTTGAGTTTCTTGAGAGGCAAAGAACTTGTTCTCTGTCTTTTCTTTTTATTAGGGTTGGATGGCCCTTGTTCGTTGATTTTTTTACTGAGACCAAACTGGTCTCTGCACTTTCCTCCGCCTCTTTGTGAATGAGAGCCACCACTTTCACTTTCTCTTCTGCTAGTGAACACGGCGGTGATGCCCCTGTAGTGTGCAGCTCTCTGGCGGGCTCCCCCTGCCCGTTCTCAGGTGGGGTGCCCGCCACCTCCTCCGGCTCTGCCTCTCCTGAGGCTGTCGCACCGTCCACCTCTTTTCCCCTCCCTCCCTCAGCAACTTCCACGCCCGGCAGCCCTCCTCCGAGAGCTCCCGCCGTGGGGCGGGGAGCACCCTGCGGCGCTCCGAGGGGGGAGGGAGGTATGGAGGGCTGCGCCGGACCGGCGAGCCTGGCTCCCACTCCGAGGCTCGCTCTCCCGGCGGCTCCAACCTCCTCAGCCATGTATTCCCTCTCCGTCAGCCCCTCCTCGCCGTCCCACGTGGGCCGCGGTCCCCCTTCGAGGGCCACCTCCGCGGGGTCCCGCTCAACCGCGGCGGCTCGGAGTGGCGACAGGGCATCGTTCCGGCCAGCCGAAGCCTCGACTGTCCTGACTTCCAGGCTCTTTGCCCACAACACATCAGTTGCCCCTCCAGGTAAGGATGGTCGTTGCTGGGGGGCGTGTTGGGCTGATTTGGAGTCTTCTAAGACTGGTGGTCGGAAGACTTTGCTTTTGGTTGGTTGTACCTTTGTGGTGATCGCTTGCTCTTGCTGAATCGTCGGTTTTGGGGAGCCCATTTGAAGCAATCCCATGTTTGCCACCAGATGATCCTTGGATGTTATGTTTGTTGTTGTTTTTGACCCTGCTGTTTCTGGTTTAGTTTGGCGCTCCTCAGGCGTCTACCCTCTTCTTCCATTTCTTCCTCTCTCTGGGGGCCGTTCATGTCAATTTCCCGCATTTCTCCGTTTGCCCTTGCAGTCCTGACAGTCATGACTGCAGGACTGCCACTCTCCGTCCACTCCATTTGCATTCGTAGCAGACTTCAAAAGTAACTGGCCCACTGTAGATTCTGCAGGAATTGTATGAGAAGGAAAACTTGAAACATGTATTGCTAGTCTGCCCTATTTTGATGTCACGGTGCATTTTACGTTTTAGTGCATGGTAAATAAGAATATATTTTGGCTCAGGTAGATACAGATAACCTCTGGATGAAGATGTTGGGGGTAAATCTGTCACCTTATCACTAGCTATTGTAAGATATTTAAAGGTTTGTCAATTATTCCAGTGAAGGTGCTTGTTTTAGATGTGTATGTGATGTTTTAACTGTCTTGTGGTATTAGGTCTTGTATTCTTTCTTTTTGTTAGTTCATTTTTGGGGGATTCTTTACTTTAGTGGACAAGCGATGAATTGTTAATTTTTGTTCTGATTTTATTCATTGATATTATCTTTTGCCTTATTGAAGTGATCTTTCGTGATGTTGCCTCTAATTCTAATTGATGATAGATTGTAATTTTGATCTGAATATCTTGCTGCTGTGAGTATGCATTTTAAATTTGAAGAATTTGAAAAGGTTAGTTTTAAACCATGCACAATAAATAAAAATAAATCTAAAACAGCAAAAATTGTACTCTTCATTGTTTATGTCGATATAACTTCTATGTTTATTGTTGCTATGTGCAAAAGGTGATTATTTCCTCTCTATGGCCTGGGATCTTTCTTCCAGTTTTGATGAAATGACCACACTCATCCCATACAAAGCTCACAACTTCTTACCATAAGTCTTCCATACCCTATACCATCCTTCGAGCAGGCCTTGTGTAATGTGCTCCGCAATACCCCTCACATTTTGCGCTATTGCATGGTCTTTAGTTTACTCATGCTCATTCGCTCTACACTGGTTATGAATTTGGTCGAAGGATGCAAGGTTATGCGATGTGACCTAACCAAAAGAGTCACTTCTGGCACACAGAGCATTACAAACGTGTACATGCATAAGACCTACTATGCACTAACCAGTCACTCCAGTAAGCAAACCATTAAAATATTTAATCAAAGACTGCTTGGCAGGTATTGACAATAAACTGTTCGATGGGACATGATATTTAAGGCAAATTAGGATCTAGGCCTTTTAAATGTACTCCATTACCAAGATCAGAGGTATGGCATGGATTCTGGAATCCAATGACTAATCCCTCAGGCTTTGGATTGGAAAAGTAGCACTTAGTACAAATCAGTGGTGCAAATGGAGCTCAAACTATGCATTACTGAAAGAACAGATCACTGATTTATGGGACTGGTACACTGGCACACACGTTGGTTGGTGTAGACACTACAAAATTGAGAGATTGAATTGGGTTTGCACTTACACAACACATATGTATTATGTATGAAGTGTCTTAGGATTTGTTGGTTATCAAAGAGGGTATTTGAGCTAAAACCTCAATGAAAGAAAATAAAGTAAATCTAGACTCTCATGACCACAGCAGGCGTCAAGAGATTCTTGAAATTCAATGACGTGCTGCTGCAATGGCAAGTAAAAATATACAATAAAAAAAAAAAAAAAAAGATTTGCCATCTTTTAGCAGAAGTATTTCTTTACCAAAATAGGAAAGAGGTCCCAGTCTACTGAAATTCAAGACACACATATGTACATCATGCAACGTTAAGTGACGCAGCTTTCGTTTGGATATCATCGCCAAACACAAATGGGCATAGGTGAATATCGCTCATTATACTTCATATGACCAGGGCTCTGACCCTTTTTGCTGTATCCTTTCTTCCATGCTCTTTTACCAATAGTTTACAAGTGCATAGTAAGCCCTTGCATCTACTGCAATGATGTATGGTTCAGAGCAGTTCGCTGAATGTAATGACATCACCACATCACAGGCCAACAGATACAATGCTGGGCAACAAGGTACGCCATGAAACACGTCTTTCACCAACAACCCACCTCAACGTATGTTTGAGCAGAGTACACTTGCCGACCCCTGAAAATACATTCAAGTCACAGCAACCTTTCCTATTGTTATGTTGATTAATACCGCACACCACTACCACCCATGGGTAGTCTCCAGGCGCTCGTACATCTTTCTTTCATTTTAAAGAGGACTGGTCGAATATGCACCAATGGAGAGGCGTTGAACAATGAAGTGGGAGTGTCCTCTTTGCTAATGCGGGAAAGCGCACTTCCACACTAATTCTTTAACATAGTTAATCAATGAGAGGGCCCCACTTTCCCATGCTACATAATAGACTGGAGTTATACAGCCTGCTCGGGAGAATTTTCAGTTTAGTTCTAAATTCCTCCCACCTTAGAGACCCGCAGCTCTTTTGCTGAACTTTGGGACTTTGTACTTTTAATTATGTGTTTTCTGTGTTTCTTTTGGTTGTGGCACAGGGATGTCCTTTAGATTTTCCAAAGGTTTAAATACCGTCTCGTGGATAAACTACTGTTTCCAAGTGAAGTGAAATTGACTTTACTTACACGTTTAACTTTCTAAACCCAACACACACTATCTTACAATAGGGTGCTAGAGGGGTTACTTAGTATCTCATTTGTCTAGTTTCTCATGTAACATTTTTAGGTTACCCTTTCTACAATTAATGGCTGGTGACAGTGGTTTACTTTTAACTACCATGGTGTGCTTTTACCGGGGGCTGTGTTCACAGCTGCAGTAAAGCATCCAAGGGTGCCATTTTTTGTCAAAATAGCCCCGGTCTTCTTTTTTCACCATTTCATTGTGGAAAGGTCCTTCTTGAGATTTCCTCGGCACGCCAAACCAGGTTTGGTCCCTTTGTTCATTTTGTCTTTGGCGGGATTCATGAGTGAAACCCGCCTCTGGCTTCAGGGTGTCAGATGGGGGCAGGAATTGAGGGAGGTGCCCGAAACTCCCTGTGCTTAGTCTCCTAGGAGACAGAAATGCACTCTTAGGTGATTGGCCGGCTTGCTGTCCAGCAAGGACAGCCACCCTGCTGGCTGACAGACAGCTAGGCTGGAATGAATGGGAGAAACCTGCATAAAAGGCAAGGCTTTTTGGCTTGGAGGGCAGAGTCAACCCCTGGATGAAGGAATCTGAAGAAGAACTTGGAAGAGATGCCTGCTGCAACTCCTGGACCGTTGGTTTCCCCGGTGAAGTCCGGCTGGGTGTCCAGTCAACTCGTCGAAAAAAAACTGGTGGACTGCAATTTGGTCGACGCAATTTGGTCGGAAACCAAATGGTCGAATTTTTTTTTTTATTTATATATTTATTTTTTGGGTTTTCGTTTAGTTAAAAAAGGGGTTTTTAGAGAAAAAAAAGGGGGTTGGGGGGGACCCCCCCCAAAAAAAAAAAAATAAAGGGTTAAAATAGAAAAAAAAAAATTTGACGAAATGGTTTTCGACCAATTTGCTTCGACCATTTGTCTGGTCGACCAATTTTTTTCGACGAATTGACTGCCAACCGTCCGGCTGCTGTGCTGAAGCTCCAAATTCGTTTTGACTAGAGAAGCCCTGTAAGGAGGACTTCTCCCCTTGAGTTGGTGGGACAATCACCTCCAAAGTAAGCCACCTGGACATCCTCTCGAAGCTGGTTGTATTTCCACTGCAGTTGCTGATGGAGCCGAAGAGCCAGGGAGAGGAACACCAGATTGTGTGTGTTGCTTTTAAGTTGGCCAAGAGCTCCAGTAAGATCCAGTAAGATCCTCCAGACTCCCAGGAAGCAGGACTGACTGAGCCTGAGCCACCTCAACAGAGTGCTGGACCCCAGATGCAAGGAAAGTCCATCTTAACAGCCAAGAGTCTGTGGTGGTGCCATTTGCTGAGACGCAAGGAGCTTAAACCGTGCAGTGCCACTGAATAGAAGTTGGTCCTTTTCTGTCGCCGACTGTCCCGTTGCAGTGCAGGAGTCCTCCAGATGTCCTCCCTCTTGTCCCCACAACGGAAGCCCAGGAACACAGGATCTGCAGAGCTGGACAGGAACAGAAGCCAGCCAAAGCCCTTTTCTTCTAACCAAAGGTACTGTAAAGTCTAAGAGAACTTACCTCTTGTCTAACCTCACTTGTTCTCAGTGGAGACTTATCTTGGTTGCTTCTGTAGAGTTGCTAGCAGCTTCTTTACCTCACAAGTCTAATCAGCTTGTGGCCCTACTTTGATTTCTTTGTATTCTACAAAGACTACTAAAATATTGTGCAAGACTTGCTTCAGCTCACCTTGACTTTTGTCCAATTGACTTTGGCCTGGCGTGGCTCCCTGAATAACTCTTCTTCCCTCTGACTCTGTTTAGCCTCCTTCCAGGAAGGGGTTCACTTACTTTGCATTGGGGTTACCAAAAGTACTTGCCTGCTTCAGAATATTTGTGAGATCTCTTGTTTTATTCTCATAATCTTTTTCTTGACATGCTCCTAAGTACTGCTCTAAATGCAACAGTGATATATTAATGTGCACAGTGTCCTAACTATTGAAGTCACCCGAGAAGTGTCTGTGTGCCATCCCAAATGGGTATTTGCTGATTTAGGGAAACTCAGAGTGTGTAATTTGAAGTGTGTTACTATTATATTGCCCCTTTTGAAGAAAGCTTACTCAACTGACTGTTAATCAAGAAACCTTGCGTGTAAGAGTTTATTTGAATACTTGTCGCTCTGAATCTCTGTGCAACTCCCCTACAGCTTACATTGACCTCTCTTGAGATAAGCCTGGCTGCTCAACACAATACCAACCTGTTTATTACAGACTTACACCAAAGGTTGGGTTCCTATTGTATGGAGGTCAGGGTTGTTGTAGTGCACCCAAAGGGTACTGCATACAATCTTGGCTAACACAGCCTCTCCAGGAAAACACACTGCTGAACATATGGGCGTGACAATTCTGAATGAAGCACCATTTTGTTTTCCTAATAGGCTTGAGACATGGCAGAGGTGTTGTTTCAATGTATAGATGGAGTGGGGGTTCAAAGGTATTGCTTCTAGTCATGCACGGAAACGATCATTTGGAAATATTTGATTTCACATTCAGGGGAAACCAATAAAATTATTCTTTATAAATTCCTGCCAAAAAAAAAACAAATGAACATACCCTTGGCTGTGTCTTCAGTCACCGGGCCCAGGTCGTCCAGACTGATGGTGTCGATCTTTTCTGGCTGCGGGGACACCATCTTTGTGCTGGTCCTTACTCGCGTGCACCTTCATCCGGTGAAGCTCTGCGCTCCCCTTCAGGTCACCATGGGAGAAATAATGGAGACTCGTTTAGAGGGGTTTCGGGGTAGAAGAAAGGGAAAAATGCAGGAGGGGTGCGCTACTTCTTGGGGCGCTTGTAGAGACTTGCAATTTGGTACAGCACAGTACATCCACCCTTGGGAGTGTCTGGTGGTGGATTTCAGTCTTGCAGACTAAGGCCCTCATTAGGGGTTTGGCAGTAGTGGTAACAAGGACTTCACTTCCGTTTTTTGTGGCTGCCAGATTATGCAGTAAGGGGTACGTACTGCACGCATTAATTGTAGGCACGCCATATGCAATGAGTCCCACCTCATTACCAGGAGAAATACCTCAAAGAATATTTAAAAAAGAAATATAGAAGTGAAGGGATGCACCAACAGCCCTACTACTTCTGGGAGCGGGGGAATCTGAAAGCCCCGAAGGGGGTCAAAAAGTGAGCATCTATGATGCCCAACACCCTGCCCCCACACTCTTTGCAATGCAAGTTAGGGAGATGTAGTGCTTTGCTCTTTTTAACCCTATACAGTAGAGGTATAACCTACTGTACAGAATATTTTCATGGCCAAAACAAGAGTGGAAATGGATTAAATGTATGCATAATGTCTTGCATACCAAAATCCATATTTCTGAGAATCTTCACCAGTTAATGTGGAGATCCACTATTCTGTCTGCCGTAACGGTAATTACTATAAACGATAATGGCGTCTCAATCCGCCAAAACTATAATGAGAGCCTTAGAGTAGAGTCGTCAGAATTTGAAAATGTGCACCTGGGATGTGATTAGGCCTCACAGCCCCAAGCCTTGTACCAGGATGCAAAGTTCTCTACAGCACCACACCAGAAGGAAATGAAGCTGATCCAAACTCCCCAAGTTAATTTGGGGAAGTAGTCATATCACCTAAGGTGTGAAGGCAACCCCTTCATCAGCCATTGGCCTGGGAACACTCATATTCGGTTAACACACACAAGTTGCAAAAGAGGTTTGAAGCACTTTGTCCGAAACCAATGTATGTTAGGCTCAGACACGGAGGTCTTCTAAATATTGAAGAGTCACTGGAAAAGAAATATATATATTTTTTTTAAGTTAGCCATCATTTCATAGCATTAAGAATCATTAATGAAAATAAAAGTGTAAATATACAATTAAATCTTTGAGAGAAAGCCGTCTAGTTAAACACTATAGGATACTTGAGTACACATTATAAAATATTTAACATGTGCTCATTTGTTGTATCAAAAATAGAACATGCTGTTTGCACTCAATGTAGTTCTATTCTTCAGAATTAGTATGTCAATTAGTTCCATACATTTTATTTTGAAGTAGTATGTTATTTGAAGAGTGAGCCAAGTGTCCTAATTTCCCTGGGTATACTATTCCAGAGTCTAGGGCCAAACACTGCAAATCTTCTATCCCCTCGTGATACAAATGTAGCTGTAGGAATAGCCAGCAGAGCTTGGTCCCTTGATCGTAGGCATCTAGATAGCCGATATAGCTTAAGCTTGTCCTTCAGGTTGTCGGGTGCTAGATTGTTCAAACATTTGAATACTAGACATGCTACTTGAACTTAATGCGATCCTCAACCGCTAACCAGTGGAGTAATCGACGTGATAATGTTTAGTCTGCAGATCAGCCTATGCTGCATTCTGGGCTTTTTGAAGTCTGTAAAGTAGTTTTTTCTGGAATACCCATCAGTTGGCTGTTACAATAATCCAGGTGGGCATTCGTAAGTGCTCCCACCACCAACTCTTGGCCCTCTTTTGGAATACATGGAAGAGTCTGCCGAAGAAGTCTGAGTAAAAATATGCTTTCACCTTCGCTCCAACCTGGCTTTCACAGCCCAGGTTACTCTGCCAGATGCAGCCAGGGTTTTTTACTTCAGCAGAGAGTTTGGGTTCAACGCACAACTGATCGGGAAATGACTGATTTTTCATGGTGGTACAAAGATGTTCAGGACCAAACAGAAAAAAATTCAGTTTTTTGCAGCGTTTAATTGCAGTGGATTGGAAGCCATCCACTCACTAATCTCTTGGAGGCATTCATTGATCCTAGTAAAAGTTTCTTCGACTTTATCAATTGTAATGAAAATCTTGAGTGTCATCTGCATACGATTGGAAGCTCATTCCGTGACGACTCAAGATTTCCATTAACAGTCGGAGATACAAATTAAAGAGAATCAGTGATAACTACGACCCCTGTGGGACGCCACATCCCATAATACTGGGATCTGAAGTAAAGGCTCCCAGTCTAACGCAGTGATGGCGATTCTCTAAGAAAGATCTGAACCACTCAATGGTGTGCTCCGAGTCTCTGCAAACCGACCTGAGACAGTCTAGGAGAATAACATGATTAACTGTATCAAAGGCGGCTGACAGGTCAAGCATCACCAGCAGTGAAAGCTTGCCCTGATCAGCCACCCTCAACAGCTCATCATAAACCACCAGCAGAGCAGTCCCTGTACCAAATTTGGGGCGAAATCCGGACTGCAAGGAATCTACAAATGAAAGGGGCTCCTGTCAAATAAGTGGGGAAAAATGGTGTGCCACAAACACCCTTGTCCCCCCTCATTCATTACACCCATGGTTATCAGAACGTGAAGGCCTGTTCACTCTGCAATTTCTTTAGGTAACCCTTCCACCTCACATGGGCCAGACGCTCCGCCATTTCCATTCCAAAGGTGCACAGTAAAAGCTTGCATCCAAGTCCCATTCCCCATTAACACGAGGCCTCAATCTTCCAATAGAACCTGCTACCTAAACCATTCCCATGACCTGGACCTAGGTGTTACAAACTCATCCGGGTCCATTTTTAAACCGACTGGGAAGCTATTAAGAGTGCGTCTGCAGCTAGGTATACCCCCTGTGGAGGCTGTTGAGGAAGCAGATGCCTCAGGCCAATGCCAGTCATGGGGCTTGGTGGGGCCGAGCTCCATGGCAGAGGAAGGGGGTATGGTCCACCTCATGGTCAGGACAACCCTGGTGGGTTGAATAGCTCGACCTGCGAGCGCTCTGGAATGGATGTGTGACTGGCAGGCTCATATGGATGCCCACGAAGGCACAGCGGTTGTGTTTGACTTTGCATGCTCACTTACAGATTCTTTCCACTTCTGCACAGATTGTGGCAAGCATTGCAGGAGGGAGTCTTCGTCAGTTCACATTCACCCAGTCCCGTCCCTTCTATGCGGCACAGTCACATGAAAGTCAATCATTGCAGCGATGCTTTAAGATCGAATGCTCATCACAAGGTCTTCGAGCATAGTCACTGGGGCACCAGGTTCCTGCGCTCAGCCCGTCCCACGGACACATTCATAGGGTAATCATGCTCATGATCACTCTTGCTGCCTACACAGGTGTCAAAACCTCTCGATGATCGCAGGTCACAATCCAGGCACTCCTACCTTAGGGAATGTACACACTGGACACACAAAGTAAGGAGGGCATGTATGCACCGATAGGACACACAAAGTAAGGAGGGCATGTACACACTGCTTGGACACAAAGTAAGGAGGGCATGTACACACTGCTTGGACACAAAGTAAGGAGGGAATGCACACACTGCTTGGACACAAAGTAAGGAGGTTATGCACACACTGCTTGGACACACAAAGTTAGGAGGGCATGTACACACAAAGTAAGGAGGAATGTATACCCTGCATGAACACAAAGTAAGGAGGGCATGTACACACTGCTTGGACACAAAGTAAGGAGGTTATGCACACACTGCTTGGACACACAAAGTTAGGAGGGCATGTACACACAAAGTAAGGAGGAATGTATACCCTGCATGAACACAAAGTAAGGAGGGCATGTACACACTGCTTGGACACAAAGTAAGGAGGGCATGTACACACTGCTTGGACACAAAGTAAGGAGGTAATGCACACACTGCTTGGACACACAAAGTTAGGAGGGCATGTACACACAAAGTAAGGAGGAATGTATACCCTGCATGAACACAAAGTAAGGAGGGCATGTATGCACTGCTTGGACACATGAAGTAAGGACAAAGATACTCCGCTGATAGAGCGTCTTCACCCCACAGGGCTGCATAAATCCAGGGATGAGCACAGGATAAGGTGCCTATAGCTTCTCCAGTACTCGGAGAGACTGCTCCTTATGGGCTCTGGGAATAAGGAAGAAGGAATCCAAAAGGACGACACCTTTCTGAGGAAATGCCAGAGGAATCCTGGCATGTATCCATCAGAATGCGGTGTTCCTACAGATGTGGAATACTCAAATGCTAAAGGAGACGGTTTATGTGGATGCGATACGCCAAAAGTCCCAATGCTGAACTCCATGCAGAGTGTCCTTTCCAGAGAACGTCAGGCTCCTTAAATGAATCTCCAAGAGCCCTCCAGGGAAGAGAGGCTACGATACATTGGCGATATTGGTGCACAGACATTCAGCGATTTCCAAATTGTCCAACTTTGAGAGTGGGTTTATGAGGTTTACTTTGCCAACCCACGGATTAGGAAATGCTATGCCCTTTATTCTGCAATTTAAGAGAAGGAGGATCGTTCAGACAGTGATGCAAATGAACAGCAATCGCAATCCAACAGCAAGGGACGCAATGGACTGCAGTGTTTACAGGTGAAGCATCAGTAGCTGCTCAGCAATATACAAGACTGGAAGACCACATTCAAGTCAGAAAAACATCCCACTGCAAATAGTTTTCTTAGGAGAATTGACGTTTGGCGTCAAGCCAGAATGTATGGTGAAGAAGACTTTTGCGGACTGTAGTTTTCATATCTTACAGTCGGGGTCTGCAACCTTTAGCTCTCCAGATGCTTTGGACTACAAGTTCCATCATTCCTAGACACCATAGTCGATGGAGAGATGTCGTAGGCAAAAACCTTTGCCGTGCCAAAAGGTTGCAGACCCTTGTCTTAGAGGGTGAACATTCATTTTTCAAAACAAAAAAACAAACAAACAAACAGCTGTTGCCAAGGCCTTATGAAGGAGTTATTCAAAAGACCCAGAGGAAAACCTGGACCTCAGAATCGAACATCAACTTTGAGTTTAGACTCCATCCTGCACCTCCGCCAGCATCACCAATACAATAGCAATCTTGACTGTTCTAAGCTTCTGGCCTTCCGCTCAGCTCGAGGTCATTGGAGTGCAAGTGGGACAGAACGGAATCACATACTTACAGCACACAAACGTACCTGCCAGTTAACTGCTCGCAAATACAACACATGAACTTTCCTTTGGATTCTGGAGTGATCGTGGCCCTGGAATCCACAACTGAGGGAGAATCTGTTTCAGCTTTAAAACTTTACTCAAAAAAACTGCCATTAGTTTGGCTCTCCTGAGACGAGAGGGTTAGGCTTTGGGTCAATATTTTTCCTACTTCCGAAAGTTTAAAAAAACATTCCAAAAAGAAAATGTTGGGATTTTTTTTTTAAACACTAAAAATCAACACAAAAAAGTGGATACGTGTCATCCATTTCAAAATGGCGACACTCCATAGATCTGGATGTTCCAGCCAAGGGAATACATGACCATGTGTGACAGATGCTCACTGCACACCGATTGGCAGAATTCTCTAGCTCATCCCCTTAAAGTAACATTTTTATACAGAGTTCTGCCATTTATGCTCAGCAAAGCACAGAGGACCTTTACGAAGAGGTCACCCCAATAATAGAGATCGAAAATACCAAGTTTTTGCTACCTGGAAACATGGCCAATTCACACGGATCGCAACACAACACCGGAGGTACAGTCACGAGGTACTCAATACATAATCAAAACTCTTCCCTCATCTCATCTCAGGAGATGGACTAAACAAGGGACTTGTCTACAGAAAAGAAAGAGGGCTGGGTGGTTGGCGATTGTCCACTTATCCAGGACCTTTGAATTCTGGAACAGGTTGCAAAATTAGTGAGTCAGGAAGTTCCACTTCAAATGGGAGCATCATCACAAACGTATGGCTGCTACAGGGCTCTTCATTCTGTCAGCAAATTTTACCTTGAGTCATCTTATGCAGATTCCAATCTATTAGAGACATGTGAGAAATGTCAGTGGTGGCTCTAGTGGGGATTTTTAGAGATAGGCTTAGGTCCCAGAGAGTCTCCAAGAGGAGAAAGTTGCAGGCCACCCGTATTGCTCTGCAGACTTTCATGGAACGCCAAATCTACATACATTTCTGGGGTGGAATCCAAGTCCTTGATCATTAGATCTGCCTCGATTAAAAATCAAATCTCATGGCAATGTATATGCAGGATTAAACAACCAGCAGGTGAGCTACCCAAGTCTTTCCAACCTTACTGGAGTTCTGCCTGCCACAGGAATCAGTCTCTCAGGTCTGCAAGGCCCACAATGGACTTGTGTTCTCACAAAATTGGGCCGGGTTCTTTTCTGTGCAAGATATCTGAATCCGAGCATGGGCATGGACTTTTGCTTGGCCCGGCAAGCTTGTGTATGCTTTGTTCCCTTTCCCCTCATTCCAACAGCATTGGTGAAATTCAGGAGGGATTAATGGTACCTCATGCCAGTAGACAAGGAGGTCATCTTGATTTCGTTCCTTTTCTTCTGAGATTCCCCATTGTTTTTGTCAGAAGTTGCCAGAGTTAAAACTGGTGGTTCAGATGTTGAGAGGCATGGTCTCCAGAAACTACGTCTATCGGAAGGGACAGCAAAACCCTATCAGCTTTCCAGCAAAGCTTACATTAGGACAGCACACACCCACATGACAACAATGCCCTTCACACAGTAATGCAGACCACCACCATTCCACTAATCATTTCTACCTACTGCCAGATGAACTGGCCTACTGCAATATAACTGGAAGAACAAAACAACAGTGAGTGTTACAATGTCCAATCAATGCTGCCATGAACACGTGAACAGAAGGACTGAATAATCCATGAAGCGAAGCTGAACTGCAGATGTCAAGTGCAGCTAGGATCCCGACAACAACCAGGCAGACCAGAGGAGTCCATGTCGATCACAGGGATTCAGAGAAAAGGCAAGAGAAGGAATGTGGAAGAGCGGTATCAACCACTGTGGCAGAGCTGAGCCCCAAGAGGGGATTCCCGACGAGTGGATCCATATAGGGGAGCAGGCGGGGAGAGAAGGGAACAGCAATGCCAAAAACTGCTACAGGAGCTAGGTTTTGTGGACGTATGCCAGAAGCACGAGGGAGAAGCTGAACCAAGACGTTGAGATAAAAGGACAAGTGCACAGCCTCAAACACTGATGAAAAACAAAGGAGATTATGGCTGGAAGGATTGAAATTAATCCTAACCTCCGTTATTGCTCTTGGAAACCATCCAACCCATCGTTCTGCAGCCTGCCAAGTCATAATAAAAGGATAAAACTCATCTGCAAATCAGGCTTTGACCTCCCTCTTCCGTTTTGCTTAGTCACTCCGAGTGGGACATAGGTCCTGTGCCTGCTGGGCCTAGAGACCGAAGCTACACCTCATGGATGAGCCGAAACATGTCTGGGGGTGTTTGTTGTCTCATGCAGAACGGATGTGACCAAGCAGTTCAGGCTTTATTGTCCCTCCTGGGGTGGGACCAAGGGATTACATATCGTCTTTTCCAAGTTTGGAATGACTTGACAGGTGAAGAACAATGGCCTGGAGTGTTGCCCAGACTAATGTCAGAGGTCAAGATGAATTCTAAACCTTTCAGCCATCACCACTTTTGTTTTGCTCAAACACTGATGAAGCAAAGTTCCAACAAAGTGGATGCAGCGAAATGCTTCACACTGAAGCTGTGTTTCCTAGAATGACTTAAGGAAGGGACATTATTAAAGAGAAATGTTACACATGGAACAATTTAGGGTTCCAAAAACATATTTGCTTTATCCATGGTCTACGTCCCACTTTGTTCACACACTCAAACTGGCACACCACATTTTCATCTTTGTGCTATTGTACAGGCACCCTTCCGGGGAATATCTGTCATCTATAAATGTTTTATGACAAGTAATTTCTGATCAAAATTGACATCCTTGTTAGTCAAATACATACAAATATTTAGCAAGTTATGTCCATGCATTCTGGAACTACACATTCAGAAAGTAAAACTAACAGACAACAGCACAAGACCAGTATAATGAGTCGCAGAAAAACAAGGTGGTGAAGAACTTTGGCATTCAAGTGTTCAGGTTCGAAACATCAACAGACTACCTTTTTAATTAAACACCTATATTCAAGTAATGAATTTGTCAAGTCTGTCATACCCGGTACTTCCCATCCTTTCAAATGGTGTTTGAATACTTTGTTTGGAGGATCCCAGGATTATGAAAAATATCTAAAAAAAAGAAATTTAAAAAAAATCAAAGAAATATATCCCAAAACCTGTTTGGGACTAGCTATATAAGCATTCAGACTGCCATGGGGTCGTTTGGCAGTCTTGGTTCCTAGTTTTAGGTTTTTATGGTGTTATCTTGTGTAGTCCTCCTATGAAAGTTTGCATTCTAGCCTTGTGGACATCTATTGTTCATGGGAGCTTTACATGGTGCTCCCATGAGCCTTTGCAAGACATCCTGGTCCAGGAGGTTTACCTTCAATTGGTTCAGAATGGTGTCTTGATTAAGTAGTAGAGCTGCCAGCCTTAGCTAACGACTTAAAATCGGGTGAAGGTTCTCCATTTGCTACATGTAATAAATGCAGTCTTGGTTCATGTGCAAAAGGTGGATACCCTCAAGTAATGTGATAATGTGTCCATCTCTTCCCGGGGAAGGTTTCAAGCCTTCAGAGACCACCTTGAGCCATTGTGTTAGGGTGGATTATGATGAACTCCCACGACCAGGCACATATGCGCCTCCTTTGGTTCAAGGTAGTTGGACTAGTCGCTTTTGCAACTTCGGCTGAAGCACTAAGGGGTCCTTTGGTGGGCATCTTCAGGGCAGCTACCTTGTTCAGGTGGGCCTCAGGTAAAGGTGGGCTCTTCAGAACACACCCGCCTGATCTTTTCCTCAACATACTACTAGTAAGCACTGATGTAGCCGTTATTGTTTTGCCCGATATGTTCCTTTTTATGCTGCAATGTCACACCAGGTAACATGTAGTTTGTCCTCATTTTAGTGTGAAATATGACCGAGGCAGTGATTTAGGGGGTAATACCTAGATTATAGATGGTAAACTTAATGAGTTTCCTCCCTCATTACAGGGCTCCTATCCCTCGTACCCAGCTCCCTGAAGTATGCAACATGAACAACCTTGCATATTAATGATTTGAGCTCCAGTGACCAGGACTTTTTACAGACCACGGTAAGAGGCGGGCCAAGGGAGTTAAGAGTCCTGGTAAATGTTTGGCCTTAGTCTAGAGCATTTTTGGGAGTACTGTGACAAGAAGGGAAACATTGCAATGGTGATTACCATCCGTAACCTATACATCTCATTTTACTTTCCACCAACAAGTGTATATACTTTCCAATGATGCTATAGAGATATATACCCAAGGAAAATGCACCTATAACTGCATACTCTGATGATGGCCCATGTGGTAGGCTGGAGGAGCCCAAGGTTACTGTGGGAGCCAGGTGTCACCTCCTGCTCTGAGGGTTAGGGAGGTAATAGATTGAGGTTCCCCAAGTTTCTCCAATCCATCATCAGATTTAATAAGGCAAACCAGTCAATGAAACACAGGGAAGTCAGAGACAGGGTAAGACCCTGCAATGGTGGGGACCCCGGAAAGAGTGAGATTTGGGGTACAAGGGGGGCCCAGAGGCTCAGAGTAAGACCATCTAATAGGGGCCGAGTCCTGGGAAAGGAGACATCCAACTACCGCCTGGAACACCACCCTAATAGCTCACACAACCATAGGAAGTCAGAACCCATCAAATCACTTCAGTGAAGATAATCTGTCTCACAGACACACTACTCCAAATGATTGACATGTCCACACATACAATGTGTGGACAGTCATTGTGTGGCAGTGAACAGGTTTTACCTTTACTTGCAGGTCCCGTGGCCCACAGAACAGAAATGCACATCAGATTCTGGGCAGGAAATGTGGACTCACCTGAAGCTGCATCAGAGTCGGATTGGCAGCTGATTGCAACAGCAACCACACATAGGGTTACCCAGTGGTGAGCATGGGGTCTTGTGCGCTGGGAAGGACTTGACAAGTGGTGGCCACAAAGCACACCATGCAGGCCAGATAACCCGATGTTGGGTGATCAGGGAATCTAGCAGGAATCTGCATCCAAAAGGAACTCGTTGACAGGACATGCTGCAGGGGGGGGGGGGGTCTTCGAGCGCCTCTGGATCCTGCTGCACTCTCCTTGCTGTGGGTTTCCAGACACGCAAGCACTTTAAACATGTGGTCCCCGAATACAGAGGGTTATCAGCTAAAGTGGAAATTTGCAATTCGTAGATAGTGATTTATGTAGGTTTCCACCTAAAAATGTCTGTATACTTGCACCATATCTTGTCAAAGCGCCTTCTCTGGCATGTCGATCTGCCATCTTACGTATGCGTTTTAACCTCTGATCAACAAAAGATGTACAAGTTAAGTGGAAATTGCTCACGACTCAACATGTTCATTGACGATTTTGCTCTAAATTGGAAGTGAAAGAAACCTTAGAACATCTGGTTACAGAGTGTGCGGTGTTGCGGAATGCAAGAAAAACTCCATTTGCACGACATGTAAATGTTTAGGCTCATTGTGCCCCTCTTATTTGCCAATTCAAATAGCAGCGACCAATTTTCTGCAAAGTTTGAAATTGGAAGGAATAGTGGTGTAAGATTAAATAGTGAATAAAATGAGGACCTGTACAATCTAATATGTGCTCAGCTTTGTAACAACTGCAGATGAATTTATCTTATTTTATTGGTTATGTTGGAAATAAGAGGCAACAAATTGATGAATTTTATATTGGAAGATGTATGAGTTAATATTAGATTTGTATATGGGTGTAGTGTTTTAAGTGTAATTTTGAAAGGTTGATTTAATTCAGCTAATACAATAAAGAAAGTGGATATTTACACTGGTCGCTGTGTCCTATGCTTTTTAATCTCTCCATAGGTATGCATTTGCACATATAAACCTCAAAACGAGCTGCATAGCAACAAAGCAGTTAATGTCCATCAATGTTCAAAGAAAAAAAAAAATTGTGGATAGGGTGGGTGGATTTGATCACCTTACAAAGCACAACAACCTTTCATTGGCTCAACGGATACTTGTACTCTTTACATGTTGGGCGCAACGCGATTTTGGGATGACATCCTTCCCCCAATGTAGGCGAGGTTTAAATACATCTCTTGATGGAAAAGTAGTCTTAGTCGCTTCGTTGCCAAGCTTATAAAAATTACATTCCATTAAAGACATCTTTTAGAAGAAACATGAGATCTTACACCAGTTTCTTGCTTCTGCCTTCCATCTTCGCGCCTTGCAACACTTGTGTATTGGCACACTATGAATAAAATATATCCTATCATTAAACGTCATTGCGACAAAATAGCTAAGATCATACTACTACTATGTCTGGTTCAATCTGGGAGACTCAGATGGCAGGTTTTGAACTGTTGCCTACTGGAGCATAGGAGCCATGCATTTTTTTTTTTATTGTTCAGAATCCCTTTGCTGTTGTCCATTTGGTGGGGTCCTCTATTGGAATGGACCTCAAGTGTATTAAATGTAAATTTCACCTGGCCCATTTGCGGGCAATCCATTTTACACTCAGTCTGAAATTGAATGTTACAGCTTGTGATCTTCCCTTTCTCTATATACATTGCCTGTAGGTCCCTCTGGACTCTTGGTCCAGATCCCATGCAAAACTTTGCCAAACTTACCATTACGTTTGACGTGGCTTACCTGTTTCAGGGTATTTCTGTACCATCAGGTTTGTATGTGACCTGCGTGACAGATGCTCCATCTCTCTCCTACCACTCTTGCCTTTCAGAATTGTGCCATTGTGGGATGCTTGGAGCAGGAGGGGCAGGGGTGATCCAGGGACCCAGTGTGCTGTCAAATGTGGGTGCAAACTGTGGCTGACTTGTGCATACCAGCCATGGGCTCAAATCAGTGGTAACCTCCTTATTTAGTACGTGAAGCAGGGTGAAATGGCAGTGAGCCAAGTCTCTCCCGGTCTCGGATCAGTTCATGCCCGCCTAGGAAATTTGGCTAGATTCTTCAGTTTCTTGCTTCTGCCTTCCAATTGTCACTATATATAAACCTAAGTGATGGGTAGACCAATCAGGGTCCAGCAGTAAGAGTTGTGAATTTCCAGTCCATCTGAACCTCTCCAGGGACAGCCTATCCAGAGATTGCCATTGGTGGGCAGACATGGCTACTCAAGACCCACAGAGGGACGGTCCTGTAACCTGGCCCTCATCTCCATCATGACCCCATATGACAATTTGGCTAGTTGTATAGACAAATAGGTGGAGAGGTTGGCTGTAATGGCAGATCTCCACCCACCTTTAAAGGGTTTCTTGTTAGTGCTGCTGTTCTTCATCCCTTCGGCACGTTCGTCTGAACCCTTCATGGAAGACTTGGTAGCCACTCTTTGGAAGCAAGCACACCGGGCGGTGGGTTCGATGCACCAAGTTTACTTGGGGTCTTCAGTAAATTGATAATGAAATTGTGGGATGAATGCTTTGTGCCATTAACTTTATGTAGGTTGCAAATACTCATTTTATTTTTAAAAAAAAGCCTGCCTTCTTGTTGGCTCATTGACATTTTAAGTTCACCTGCCTATGCAGATTTCTACAGACTTACCTATACGTTGACACAAATTGTGCACATTAAGTGGCACTTATCCAGAATAGCCCAATATTTCTCTGCCTCACATCAATATCCCTATGGTGTAGCCTAGTGCTCTGCACTGGGAGCGACTCCAGTCTATAATTTCGGTGTTTGACTTGCACTCATTTATTACAGTGCCATTCACAATAATTTAGCTGCTCTGTAGTCTTTCAAAATAACTATTTTTTGTTGGCGCATCTTACACGTTCTTGACAATCCACTGTGCCCTGATCTAGGACTCCTGAATGCAAGCACAGTGTTTAAACCATCAACCTGGATACCACTGTGAGGCTCAGAAATGACCAATGGACACAAAATTGTACGTTTTTGGTTAAAGACTTTTATGAACAAAAAATGTTGGAAAAATGCCTCTGACCCTAGTGTAAGAGGAATTTGCCTGCCTGAAAAAACAAAAAACGAAGTAAGTAGGAATCAAAAAGCCGTTCTTGTGGCAAAACATTCTACCCTGACCCTCTCAATACAAACTAAATAAGAAGGTGAGAAGGTAAATGTCTTACACCTGATATTTGTAAAAAGTGTTCATACATGAAAATAATAGCTCTAACATAATGGTTACAGAACCTTAGTTCCAGAGGGTAGCTCCTGCCCCCTGGATTCTTACATCGAATTGCAGTGTCTTAAACTAATAGTTCTGTGTCTTTTCTTGGCCCGCAACAATCCTGTTACGTGAAAGGCTATTCAGCCTTCTGGTTTCCTTCTTTATTCGATCAACACGGTCCTTTCTTGGGACTTTTCTGTAGGTTTTCAATTTGGTTTCCATTTTTAAACAAACATTTTCATGGAGCTTGAGGCTGGTGTTGCTCAGCATCATTTTCTTCATCCTTCTCGTCTCAGTACTTCGGTGGGTGTGGGAATTGGAGTCCCCTGATCTCAACTATGCTCAGTATTTAGAGAACCTCTGTCAATGATTTCACATAAAGGACCAGTTATTTACTAAGGAGAATTGTGAACTGAAAAAGGTTTTCTTGGAGCTTTTATGTTTGACACTGGATGAGAGTTTGGCCAAAAGAGTGTTGGATAAAGGTATCTCCATTTCCCCCAAGAAAGGGAACAGAAGCACGGCAATAAACCATTAGGGTATTAAGTATAAGGGGGTCTCTCGGATGGGCAAATGGGGGACACTGTGACTCACCCGATGGAGTCAGGATATCTCCCCAGAGGCTGTCTCCCCCCGCCCCCATGTGATCCTCCCTCTATGGGACGTCGTATCCCACTAATCCAAGCCCTGCAACATCACTGTGCATTGCTGGCAGCAGAAACAACATAATGGCTGCCGGAAAGCGTGCTGCTAGAAGGAAATCACCAGAAAGTACGCATTGACAACCTGAAAAATAGGCCACCATCTACTTTTGCCTAGGTCAGTGGTAACACAGGAGACCACTGCCAATGCCCATCATTTGGCTGCTCACAGAGCAAAATCACTGCCAAAGAAACTGAGCTGTTTTTAAAAATCTGTTTTTATATGGTGTCAAATCTGCAAAAATCATGGCTCACAAACCACCCAAAAAGATCCAACCTCCTTGTTGGGTGGTCAACATCATTCTCCTTCTGGAATCTACGTAAATATAAGGTCCACAGAAGTATCTATATCTGAACAAAGTTTACTTTTGAGGATTGCTTGCTGGAAGAAATCTGTCAAAAATGGGTGTAATACCGTTACTCACCTCTACCAGAAGCTGGCGTTTTAAAACCATTTTGGGTAAAGTTGAACATTGACCTCAAACTATGCCAATGAAAGACTTGCTAAGAGGTGGATACAATTTAAAACTATATTCTGAAAAGGCTTGAAGCAAGAAACTGTTTAATGTGTGTGTCAAAAATGTGAGTTATATTTTAAGATAACCCAATGTCTAAAAAATGGTCTTAAGAGTTAAATGTTTCCCACACTGTGTTCAAATGAATTCCATACCTTCTACCTGGACAAAGGGGACCTCCCCCCCCCCCTGCCCTTGGTTAAGAGATTGACAGGTTGGTGTCAAGAGGAACTGGGAGTGGCACCCTGGCCTGTTGCTCTAAGTGCAGACAAAGGAATCCTTGGGCTGAATAGAAAATGCTAATTCGGTTGTGACTGAAAACAAACTGCTGCCAAGAAGGAGACATGTGACCTCTGAGTCAGCCCAGACCTTGGGGGCGGAGACAAACCATTGTGTGGATTCAGGAAGCACAGCACATGTATGTTTTAGAAAAATGCTTATAACAAATTGCACTGAACTGACCAAAATGTGAAACTTTGAGATTGTTAAAATGAAAAATTCACTCACAGTTTAAGACTAAGCTGGACTCCGTGTGATGTTCTGTGACCAAACCCCGGAATTATTCATATTGTAGCCACTGTGTTTATGCTATGAACATTAAAATATACAGAAATGTGTCCAGATGGGGTGCGCATGCAGGTCTAAAAATTGGTGCAGAAATAATATTGAGAAACCCACCAAAAGTGCGAAAAAGTTACCATTTCTGAACCCAAGCTCTTAGGAAGATG
This sequence comes from Ambystoma mexicanum, assembly GCF_040938575.1. NCBI lineage: Eukaryota > Metazoa > Chordata > Amphibia > Caudata > Ambystomatidae > Ambystoma > Ambystoma mexicanum. The sequence continues at coordinate 467,980,318 of NC_090936.1, read as the reverse complement.
AGAGTTGAACAGAAATGTACCTTAAGTAATCTGTCCTGTAATCTGTGTAGTATTAACAAGTTGTGTATATTGTAAACATGTGATTTATGAAAAATAAGATATGCTGTACAGAGACATAGGGGAGTGTTTTCCCCCAATCCATAAAGATGACACGCTGATCCTTTCTCCAATCAGGGGACAGGAAATCCTCTAACCTATCAGATCCTTAGAGGGTTGGGTATAGAGAATCAGCCTCCCCACCCACTTTGGAAATACATAAATAGGGACTGCTGAGAACAGATAACACACACACTTTTCCACTACTCAAGTGATTTCTTGGTGTAGCACCATGCAAGAAGATCTAGACAGAGCTCCAGACAGATCCAGAACCCAACTCTAGAACTTTGAAGCAGACAGGCCTAACCCAAAAGCTGAACCTTTCTAAGCAGGCCTGCAGAACCTAGCAACCTGCTTCTAACCCCTAAACTTCCAAGGGGCATCTCAAAATCCAACAGCCTGGCTGCGCTGTTTTGCTATTCTAGCCAAGAACCCTGTGCTAGAACCAAGATCCAGACCAGCAGAGCTTTAACCCAGAACCCATCAGATCCAGTCCAAGAGGCCACGCAGACCACAGTGCAGTGCTGAGAGCAGAACTGAGACCTGTTCGGTGGCGAGAGAGAATCCCAGCCAAACCTTTGACCAGATCTTTGACGGGGCCCACTCCATTCCAAAGCCATAGGAGTGAGTATCCAGTCTAGAACTGTACATAACAAATCTCTTAGTTTAAAGTAATACTATCCCGCAGGGACAAGGGCGCGGGTGTTGGCGTCCCGCGGAGGAGTAGTTTTGGCCCAGGAGGGCTTCCATACATGCGTGCAAGCCACGCCCCCTCCACTACTTTCCCCAGGACTCTCGGCCCGCCAGGGTGAAGCCCGCGGGGACAAGGGCGTGGGTGTTGGCGTCCCGCGGAGGGCGTTTGCGGACCCGTGGAGGTGCATCTTCTGGACTTTGTCCCTTTGACCCTGAGGCGGTACACGGACACAGTGTTTTGGCGGTGAAGAGGGAGGCTCGGCCTGGATACACCTGGGAGAAGAGGGTGAAGTAAGTGCAGGCGAGGGACTGTACGAGCAGCTGTTTGCCTGTGTGTCTTGGACAAGAGGGCAGAAACACTGGGGTGGACCTACTAAACTCGCAATGTCACTCCTCAAGTCCCTAAGAACTTTGAAAGCTCAGGGACCACCAAGGAAACCCCTCCCTCCATTACCAGCTCTCTCACCCTTCCCCCTCCCCTCATTTTATTCAGAGGTTCTTCTCACCCGCCAAACGTGTGGTCCCAAACCCAAGTGAAAGGTCCTGGCTGTGAAGAGGTTTTGCTCCCAGGGTCAAAAGGGAGCGCCAGCCAAAGCTCCAATCACGGATGTGCAAAACTCTGTCCTAATTCATGGGGGTGAGCCCCTCCCATGTTCCCCCGAACCCCCACTAGTGATGAAAGATGGGGGTTGTCGGCTGCCTCAGGGGGACAGTATAGCCGCCGGACAAGGGACCAGGGAAGGTCCATTACCTACTAACCATGGCAGTATGTCTGATCCTTGCGTAGGAGGGGACTGTACCTCTAAGCCTCAGGAGGACCAGGCTATCATAGGCCCCAACGGAGGAAGACATCCAGGCCCGATGTCCCGTCCATCTACTGCAGATGTGCTCTCTCCCCTTGACCCCACCTTGAGCCTCAGTCCCCCCAAGGTGTTATCCGTCTCCGGTAATCTTGGCCCCGGATCAGAGATGCCGGAGTCCAATGAGGGAGACACTGCAGGAATCAGAGTACTAGCCAGCAGCTATCCCTCAGTAAGCTCCACTCCTGCTTGCAACATCGTGGCTTCCACCCCGTCACCATGCTCTATCATTCGTGCCAGCCCGGGAAAGTCACTTTCTAGCTCCGCTCTGGCTAGCCCAATTGCGGGGGGCAGTACATTTACTGACGACGACGACCCTGTGTGCAATCTCTCACTGGACAACAGAAGTTTCGGGAGTGTACCTATGCCCACAGTGTGCCCGTTGGCCAGCCCCTCTCTCTACCTATCTCCACTTAGGGTGTCCATGCAACCAAAATGTGAAACGTCCCCGGCTGTAGGGCGGGTTATTAACCCCCCAACCGAGGTGGTTCTGTCATTCGGGGGGTGTAAGTGCAACCAAGTTTTGGCTGAGTTGGCTGCCATTAGAAATTTGCTCACAACTCTAATAGCCATTAAGGGGAGGGAGCAAAGGGAGGGGGAGCCCTTTTCCATTCCGATTGTCTGTAAGGGTCTCTCTGACTTTCCTCTGGTACACCCCAAGGACCAAACCCCCCTGTGTCCCGAGACTATAGCACCAACATCTTCTTGCCCCAGCCTGTTGTCTGAGTTTGCACATTCAGACATTGGAAAAGATCCCAGGGCAGGCGGCACCAAGCACAGTGAGCTTGGTGGGGTGGTGGAATTTGCCCCAACTCTAGTAGTCCTAAAAAGCCCTAATCATGAGGGTAAGATTGTCTTTGGTCCACGGCACAGAGTCGGCCCATCTCAGCTTCCTGTTCATGAGCAGAATGGTCGAGCTATAGTGTATCTTCATAGTGTACCAAAAATGGAAAAGAACATGTTGGAGTCCAGGGAATCTCTTGTAAACAAAAGTGTACACTGGTTACGTTCCGTGAGGGGATGTTCCTTTGTGTCCAGGGAATCCTTGGTAGGCTGTCGGAGATTGGCCAGTGTGGGCAAGAGCCCGAAGGACATAGTGGAATTGGCCTTTTGGGACTGGAGACTGGCGAGCAGGGTCCTGGGTCAATGGGGGGGGGGAACGGGAGGGACACCAGGGAGCGGAATTCTAATCAGCCCACACTCTTATTTAGGCTTTATATCGCCCATGAGGCCAGTCAGGAGGTCCTACCCCCTGTCTGGGGCAAACCTCACTCCCCTGGGCCGTGACCGGACAGGCTTTTTGGGGATCAAGCCCAGGCAAGGGGAGTTATCCAGAGGGTGATGGGGGCCTTTGTTTCACCCTTTCCTTTCCCTAAGAGACTCTTTGTTATACTCAAATAGTACATGGTCTATTGATTGTAAATGCTTTTTGTGTGATGTTTTGCTTTGTGTTTGATGGATTTTTTTAATCCGAATAAACTTGCTGACTGTAATACTATCCCATCCATTTCAATCTATCCAGAACTGCATTATTGAATCTCTTTTGTCTATTCTAAATTCTTCTCTCCTCCACATAATTCTTGATAATTGTAGCAATAATCATCTTTGCGCTGATATCTTCTGAAGAGGGACAAGTGTTTTGACGGACAGAGATCAGAGCGGAGGCGCCGCTGTTCTGGTGGCTGCCCGTTGAGTGTCTTGCTTCTTCATAGCTCCTTAGTATAAGCCTATCCTTGTTGGTAAATCTTTAAAGCGCATCTGTCATTTTTGAAATCTTGATTCTGTTTCTGAAAAATCTACCTTCACAGAAACCTCTAACTTTGGAACCGTACTCCCTAGAGGCGAAATTTAACTGTCATTTTGAGCTAAGATCCTAAGCTTTCTAACGGACCCATTGACATTCAAATTCATTATAGTTTTTCCGTAATTGCGTTTCATGCACATGGAAAAATTGCCACGAATTGCAATTTAGCTCAATTTCAACACCTGTCAGAATAGCGGTTTCTTGTTTTCAACTGCTGAAATTCGGTTTCAATCTGATAATGATTCATGAATCATTGCTAGTGTTGACCTGAACCAATCCACAGTAACTCACTTATCCTGAATCCCATTTAGTAAATTAAAGTCATTTTTACCATATTTTCCCATTCATTGCAATCCCATTCAAAAGCATTTGACCTGTGTTTAAATCATACCTGTTCTCTCCAAGCTTGCTGGGGGAACTGGGATTGAACTGCATTATTGATGGTATTCCTGAAACCTGTGTGCCCTCATTTCCATCTCTTCATACTGCATAGTGGGGGGAGTGAGTAGTCACAGGGGAAAACGTGATTATATTGTCGATTGAAACCATATCAAGTTCATTTCTGTGTTGCATTCTTTCCCCATCATTGCATTTCCTTGAATCATACAAAGTATTCTCTGCTACCTTATCCTTTCTATTCCTACTCCTAACTGATTAAAAGAGATTGTTGATATTGTAATATTACCCATTGCTGATCACTGTACATATTCATAAGTGTGCTATTCAGATATTATTCTATTCTTCAAATAAACCTTTTAATCTGCAAAACAAACCTACTTCTTGGCTCAGTGAGGTCGGGGAGATCCAAAGAGGGGCGTTATAAGGGTTCATCATCCAGATTTAAAGAACTTTGACATAAAAATATATAAATAGGGGCTTCCATTGGGCATCCCATACTAGGCATTGACTTAGTTGGAGTGCTGGATTGAAGTCACTTACATCTCATATAGCCACCCCCAGGGTCAGGATCAGGATCAGGTAGCAGCTTCCATCTTCTGGCCACATGGGAGGAGGTCACCACCGGTGAAACAGTGACGAGTCCAGCAGATTCATCACATCATCCATTATATAAAGAAAAAGACACCCAGTCCTAGAGGTCTGTACTGTCACCACAGCACAGTTGTACTCTATAATTGCTCAGCTGTTCTCCAAATCTAACCCGAAAACGTATGCTAGGTTAATATGCTTTTATACAGAGTTTAATTACAGCCACATGGGCTGAAAATGCCTAGGTTTGTCCATGGAGTGGTATACCATCTCCCACCAGGGATCTCCAGACTTTGAGCAAGGGGAAGACAAGGATGGGAAAACGGGCAATAGATACTAAGAACATGGGGTTGGGGAGTGCAGAGGGAAATGCTTTGTGATAGCATGGGTGCATGCCAGTCCTTTCAGCTGTACCACCATTCTACAAAATGGACAGTGGATAGGTCTTAATATGTGGTGATTTTTGGGTTGTGTTTCCAAGGGAGATTTGGAGAATTCACAGTACACAACGTAATGTTGGATGCATCAGATGCCGGTTGGGCACATGCCAGGCCAGACAGGCGTGGTCAGCCGTGGCTAAAAAGGACGAGGTCATTAATGCTGGGCTGTTTGTTAGGCAGAAGCCTGTGCAGTTCCCTTAGGGACCACTGCAAAAAGTAAGACTACAGGTGTTAGCAGTAAACCCAATTGGTAGCAGTCTGTACCTCCCATATTTACCTGGTAGCTGTGGCTGAGCAGTCAGACTTCTTCAGACTTCTCTCAAGGAGAGTTAGGCAGTATATAGAGTATACAGTAAGTACTAAAATACAGTAGCACAAGCAGACACTGATCAGAGCTTTGGTTTAAAGGTATATAATTATTTATTTAAAAACACACTTGTAAAAATACACTGGCACTAATATGTCAAGCAAGTTCAAACACAGTCACTAGAAATATATACACCCCCTGATTAATTAGTCGACAAGTCTTAGGAAAAGAACACCACTTATCAACACAGGTGAGCGCTTAACCAAGATGGCACTCCAATAATTATTCAAAAAGGGAGAGAAAAGGCAGAAATAGGAACACACAATACCAACACTTTTAAAAAAATCACAGCATGTCCAGAAAGGCAGGGTCTACTGTAGAGCAAAAATTTCATAGGCAAGGCCCACTCTTGGAGAACAAAGCAGAATGTGCCCAAGATCACACAGTTGAAGTACACTTTAAAAGTCTTTGCAGATAGTTCAAAAAGGAGTTAGATCCGTTCAGAAAAGTTAGTTAACAGGTCCAAGGTCACCCCAGGATAGAGAGTCAAGGATTTACGGGACACCTTGGACGGTCTGTTGCAAGGGAGACCAGGTGGGACACAGTACCTGAAATGGTGAGAAAGCTGCAGCGGGGCAGTTGTTCCTGGCAGCGGGTGCAAGTTGGTGCTTCGTCCAGGGGAAGAGAAGATCTCGGCATGGAGGAAAGCTGGAGGTCGTTGCCCTGCCAGGGAAGAAACCAGCCGCGGGGTTTCCCGGTTAAAAAGGCACTACTCTTATTTGCGGTAGTGGTGAAGCGTGGCTTTCCGGCCGCCGGGGTGCTTGGCATGGGCGATTCGACCACGGGACGATCCAGGAAGGCGAAAAAGAGGCAAACTGGTTAACACCACCAGCTCAAAGGAAGAAGACTCTCCTGGAAGAAGATCTTCTCTGTCGTTGGGAAGTGGCGAGTCGGTTCAGCAGGGCTCCATCTGTGGTGTCGTCGTTGCAGGCAGGCTCAGCTTCTCCTTCTTCGGATTCTTTAGGTCCTGTGGCGACTTCTGAAGTTCCAGTCCCCAAAGCCCTGCCTTTATGCAGAAAACCCCCATTCATCAGTCCTAGCTGTCACTCAAACATGCTAAGTGGTGAGCCGGGCGGCTCACCACTGGGCCAATCACACAAGAGTGCGACTTGAGTTGCCAAGGCAACTCAGTCCAGGGTGCCTATTCCTCCCCCCATCTCCCCCCTCCCACACATCCTGTGGACCCAGACAGAGTGGCACCACTTTTGGAGGCTTCTGTGCAGAAGCCCGCCAAAAGTGGAACAAAGGGCTTGACTTGGAGTTAGAGGCGAACACCAGGGGCCTTGCTAGGGGGGGCTAAGGGGGCTATAGCCCCTTATCTTTTGGTTGTAGCCCCGGATAGAATCTCAGGAGCTACAGCCAAAAGACTAGCTAGCCCCCAGTCCCAACAGTTCTGACATCAGCTTAGCCCCGGGTCTTTTCCAGACCTAGCAACTCCCCTGGCGAACACAAACGCCATTTTAAAACAGAGTCCTGGAAAAAAGACCCAACCGGGGAATAAATATTAAATAAATAACCCAGCGGTATCTTTAACATTGCACCCAAAAAAGTGGTGCGTTTAAAAAGAGTGGGAAAATACCATAGAAATATTCCGGTGGAATATTTCGCGTGGTAACCACTGCCACCAGCCAGAAACTCGACAAGGGGGGGGGGGGGGGGGGGGCTGGACAGTGCCCTTTTGAAAAACAGACCCAGGGGCAATCGAATTACCCCTACCAGTACTTCCACAATATGATGGTTTGTACTGGTTCTGTTCAGAATTTAAGACTAGTAAAGTCAATGGTGACTTTACATGCCTGGGAGACAGTAGTCAGTCCCAGGGTATGGAGTCTATGTTTGGGGGTCACTATGACACCCCTTTGTTACTACACTGAGGGTGCTGTGTAACACATACCAAAAACACATGATGCCCTATGGAGTAAAAGGCCCCAAAGCCCATAAAACACATTACAAAGTCAAAGGACATTCTCAAATCATGCCTAAAAGTGGGAGTAAAAGAGTCTCACTCTTAGCAGGAGAAAAAAATAAACCCCAAAAATCCAGCAAAGCTGGGACTCACTAGTTGTGGGAAATTAGCCTTACCAGAGAATTCTCCCTAACATTGTTAATGACAGCCAGCCCAGCCATGCTCTTAAATGAACGTGGGCGAGGGTGTGCATCACCAGAAACTCGCACTCTGTCATTACACGCTGCCATTCTAGTCTCTGCTTGCACGGATCATGAGCAAAAATAGAATCACAGGAAGGGTGAGTTTGAACAAGAGCTGCCTGCGCTTGTTAACGCGCCAAATTGTAAAATCCAGTTGGGACATCAGAATTCCCAAGAACTATGCAAAAATTTGCCACTGAAATTCCTTGCATGTACAATTGTCCTCATGCACAGAGGGGGCGGGGGTGGGGGTGGGGTGGGGAGGGGAAAAAAAAAAACAAAAAATCAGCAAAGTGTCTGCCTTTACTCGAAGACTCAACACAAATGCTTAAAGACCCATACTTGTCATCTCACCGCCACAACAAGACCAATACCTGCTATCTTACCTCCCCACAACAGGACCCATATCGGGCATCCTGCCTCTACATCACCCATCCACAAAACCTTTACCCGAAGTTCCAATCTGGGCGGATAGCACCGAGTGGCCAGGATCACATAGTTGAAGCAGGGATATGTACAGTATATTCACTTAGACACATACAACACCTCAGTGGAATTAGTGTGCAAATAACATTATATTCCAAGATCCAAACCCTTGGGTATAGAGAAAGAAAAAGAAAATACGATTGTGTTGTTTTCCCCAACACCATCTGGTACCATCCTTGGGAGGATAGCTCAGGGGCAACCTGTTCCTCTTCAGCGCAGAGCAACACAGGTTCGATCCCCGATCTGGCTGAGAAACCTCTGGGTATTAAGCACATTATAAATAACCAATTACAATTACTAGAACACAAAATGAGGTCACCCTAAAAAGGGGCTCTGAGATTTGCAAATGCACTTTCAAGACTTAAATACACATCAGCATTGCTTGACACGGGCGGGGGTGCTCCTTATTATGCATGAAGAGAAGAATAAAAGCAAACCTCTTTGTGCTGGAGAAACCAGCCTAAAATGTTTAAAAAATTGTTTTAAAAGCAGTGTTAATTTTTTGACATGAACGAAAAATCTTGAGTTCAAAGATAGGGTAGCTTACTGAGCTGTGGAGTGAGCTTTCAGGTGCAAAAATGTCCCGATCCACTTCTGATCACCTGACCAGTGCTTACCACAAACAAAAGCCCATTCCCTGTTCACGGATTCTTCTTCTGCCATGCATCTAAAAGGGCGTCCCTCTTAAGAGTGCTAACGTGAATCCACGCTCTTCAATGTGGCAATAGAAGCTGCTATCATCCAATTCAATTGCACACAATTTGACCATGGAAGTGCTAAAATCAAGGTAAAAAGCATTAATGGCTAAGCCAAGTTGTACGTTCCCAAGTGACCACAGAAAACAATGTCCTACCATGGCTTCCCTGGTGCACCACATGGCTGAGGCTTAGCTGTGTGAAGCCTCAGACCGTGATGTTTTCCCAGGAGTCTGAAAGGAGACCCTGACAGATCGCGGTTCCTCAAATCTATCCTACCGAATGCTTGCCACAAGGGCAGTCTCCTGGCAATGTCAAGAAGGGGCGGGGGGGGGGTAACTCACTATAAAGCAGTCCATGGCTAGTCGTGGCCCGAGTGATGGCAACTAGAGGGGGGGAAATGGATCCCAATCCTTCCCCCTGTGCATTTGTTGGCAGTATAGATTTGTCTTATGCTGCGACTCTTCGAACAGGTGCCAATATTTATCTTCTTATTCCAGATACAAGGACCAGTGTGACCAGTATACGAGACCCGAAGAGTAGCCGAGAAAAAAAAAGACCCACATGGGCGTTGGAAGCAAAACGACACTAAGCAACACAGGTTCGATCCCCGGGCCCGCAGGTATTTAAGCACGTTATAAATACGCAACTAAGACAAACAACTACGCAACTATAACAAAACAATCCCTGTAACAGCGCCTCGATGCCCACGGGCAACAAATAAAGAGCTTCGAATGCTGCCAAGTGACCCTCGCATCTGGAAGAGACTGCGCAGACCTGCCCAGCACACGAGAAATGTAAACAAATGTTTAAAAAAATATATTAAAAAGACAGCCGTAAGCATAAGCAGCAGCTCCAAAGACCACACAGTTCAGTTTGTTTCGAAAGCATCAGTGGGAGACGGCCGGTTTAGACTGAGATTAACCACCACTTGCATGGAGACAGCCCCCAAAAATACAAACAAATTCAGCAAGCTCTGTGTTCCACCATTATGCGGAGAAAGTGGGTGGGTGCGGATGAGAATCCCATTTAATACCAGTTTCAAATCTAACACCTTCAGTGTGGGGCCCAGCCCCCTTGTAAAGACTTTCTCTGGCATAGGCACCTTCCAGGAGGGAAAGAGATCAGGATTGGCTAGCGAAAACTGACCAATTAAAATAGGAGGTTCTGTCCAAGTACGAAAAGATCTCAATGAAGGATAAAGGTAAAGAGGGTGATTATCTCTCATTATGGGGGCCATTCAATGCTTTATATGAGTGATGAAGTAGAGAGAGATGGTGGGACGGTGTGAGAGGAGTGAAAGGGCACCTCCCTTTTTTTCTCTTTTCCTGTTGTCTTTTGTGGCGTTTTATGTGTGGATTTTATAATGGTTTCATTTTTTGCTATTTACATAGGGTGATATATTTGGGTGAGGGTATACTGGAATTTTTGGGATCTCTTATTACTGGTGTTATTGAATGGTTATTGTTGTTGTATTAGATTTTATTGCTATAATTCATTGAACTCAATGTGACGGAATTATTTTTGTTGGAAGTCTACTAAAAAGATGTTAAAAAAAATATAGGATTGGAGGGAGCTAAATTTAAACCAGGGACAAGAAACAGGAAGTGACAGTCATGCAGGGAAGGAGGAGCAGTATAGGAATAGCAATAGTGTGGGAGGAGGAGGAGTAGTAGTGGGAGGGAAGGTGGCAGTAAAGTGGAGGAAAAGATGAGACCAAAGGGTGAAAGCTTGAGGCAGGTGGACTGAAAGAGGGACAGAAGATTGGCGAGGAGGAGAAGGAGGCAGAGTGTGAGGGCAAGATGAGCGTGGTTGGTCTGAGGTGACTACAAGTAAGTGCAAAGCACTATTCCCCCCCCCCCCATCTCCCATAAAACACCAATCAGTGATAGTGTAGGGTAAGTTAGGCAGTCCCTTGGGAAGGTAGATGGTCTCCCTAAGTGGTGCAGGCTATCAGCAGAAGATTACAGACGGTAGGGTTTAGGGTCGGTAGCACGAACCAGGGATTATGGACGCCTTGACTATGGTCGACACCCCAAGGGAGACTTGAGGGATGGCCCTAGTGCCATTTCCTAAACCCTTTTGCTGACCATTCCGTCAGAACAAATTGCCCATCTCATTTCTACAATGAAAAGTTCATATCTTTCGTAGTGGTTATAATAAAGCCCTTGAACAGTCTTGTTGTTGAACAGTCTTGTTGTGAGTTCCTGTGCAATCTGCGACACGCCGCAAAGGTCACAATATCCCATATAGTAGAGCTATTCGGGCTATGATGCCTAACAAATGAATAGCCTGAGAAGCATCTCTTGGTAGATTGACCATATCAGGAGAGCGTGGGGTTTTGGGGGTGAGAACTGTCTTGTTAGCAATAGCCACCATCATTTTATCAAGAGGGTTAGAGGGAATCAATGACCAGGCCAAGACAGGAATGCAGTTAAACACTGTATATTAAGCATTATCCAGGGTGGCATAAAACTAATCAGGGGTGAGGGGTGGCGGAGGACTGATATATATATATATATATATATATATATATATATATATATTTCGAAGAAAAATAAGTTATTGCACTTCTTCCAAAGTGAGACGGCACTCGTCAAGTTACAGCCGTATGCCAATTCGTAGAATTCCTTCAGGTCAGCCCATCACACAACAACGTATGTATTTCTTATATCCAGTTTTATTTAGGCATCGGTAAAAACAGATTCGCCACGTACAACGCGTTTCGCAACGCTCCCGTTGCTTGATCACATATATATATATATACACACACACACACACACACACACACACACACACACACATACACACACAAAGGTGAATTAGTGTTTTCTGGTGGCATAGGACTCTCCAGGTTGACTGCAGGGCAACACAAGCCACGGCCTAAAGGGGTTTCCACACCCTGTGTTCTTGTTAGGGGAGGCTCCCTGTGGTCTCAACTCAGACTCAAGGGTTTACTGCACCCTTCCACTCTCTCAGGATCTACTCCTGCCAGGATTCTCAATATAAGATTTCAGGAGTTTCTACACCCTTTTTTTGTCGATCTTCTAAAAAATAGCTTTTCTTAGTTCCCCAGGTCTCAGTTTAAAAATGTGCTGCACCCTTATTTCTGGTCTCATCATGGCCTCCTTTCCTTGGTCCTTCAACTTCACCACGTAGCCAACAAGGAGTGTCCCTCCCTTTAGAGGCCTCTAGAAGCCTGCCTCTCTTGTCACCTACCTGCCTTAGGATCCAGTCTCCTACCCTCTTCACCACCCCTAATCCTATTCTGTTGCTGCTCCTCCTCACTGTCAGACAGCATGTGTGCAACTTCCCCCACTGTGTGCTTGACCCCTTCAAGTTGGGGCCTCACATGCAACTCTTGCCTTGGGCCATGCATGCTCCGTCATACCCATCGAATCTGATTAGCCAGCACCTTGCTAGCCTCTTGTGCGTTCTCCAGATAGTTCTTCTCCATTTTCGGCCAGTCTCAACCATTCCTTCTCCAGAGGGCTTAACACTGCTCCCCCAAATCAGTTGCTTCTTCAAGCACCCACACTTCCTGAATGAGACCCAGAGGTTAAATAGCCCTGTGCCCACTCTCCTGGTGTTGGGCTTCCTGTAAGGGTCTGCAACGTAGATATGAAGGAGTGTAGTGCCCTGGTTGGCTGTGCCCCTTTGGTTCAAATCTGTGTGCTTTGGGTCTCTGGTGCGGTGTGGTGTTTAAAAAGCATATCCACCATTTTGAATTGCTCTTCACACTCCTGCACTGCCTTGGGATCCTTACGTGGTTTCTTTTGTGGAGAGAGGATTACGCTTGTACCAGGGCTCTGCAGTGGTTTTACTTGGCATGTTAGGAGAGGGAACGGAGGCATCCCTTCCCTGCTGGATCTGTGCTCGCTCTGCAGAGTAACGAACCAAGCATCTGCTTCTGAAGCCAATGTGCTGCATGAGATTGCGGTGTACCCCGGTTGTCTGCGTAGGCTTACCCAATGAATGCGGCCATAAAACAATGTGTTTCTGATGTCAGAGCAAACTGGCTAAGTGCCAATTACATTTTTCTATGGCACGCAAAGGAGGTACCAGTGTCCACAGAATCTTGGTGTGAAAAAGACAGCCGAGAAGCAGTCTCCCTACTTTTTTGGCCAAGGAGGAGAATAAATGTGGAGAATTGTAGGAACTGTACAACTATGTTAAGAGTGGTAATGTAGGAGGATGGACAGAGGCCCTATCGTGGGTTATTTTGCCATTGACATATCAAAGACTCACAGTGGTTATAGGAAGACCACAGTAACACCCCCAACACCTCTCCCTCGTGGAATTATCTCACAGCAACAGATACTTCCTTGTTGTGTTGATCCATGTTAGGAGGTACCCGAGGCAGCTCGACTCATGAGCACAGGCACAGTGGGGGCCTTGATTCAGATCCTTTACTTCATTGTAGGGATCCCCAAGGTAGCGATCTCCGACTGAGCTAACATGATCCTACTATACACGAAAGCTATGGGGGAATATGGTGTGACAAATTATTCACTGCATATCACTCCCAATCAACACTTACACAAAGTTTCAACAGGATGCTGGTGAGCATGGTTGGGGCTCAGGCATCTCTCAAGGCGTGAATGGTACATCCTTCCCGTATATTTCCTTTGCATAGAGGGAAGTGCCACGAAAGAGTGGGCTTCAGCCCCTTTCTGCTCTTAGTAGAATTTATCAATGAGGAGCAAGCCGTCAGGTGGGCCTGGATCAGAGCAAAGGAATGCCTGATCATAGGGATTTTGTGCAGACTTACAGGGGAGCCCAAAAGCCTTGAATGCTCAGCCAACAAAGTCCAGGACATTAGAGTTGAGCACCACACACCGTGGGTAATAATAAGCAGCGCTCAGATACCTGAGGGTTCGTAGCGCTATATAAATGCCAAATTATTATTATTATTATTATAGAGTTCAAATGGATGTCATGTTGCACAAACATCACTGTGCCTGAGATGGTCAGAATCACCATGGTTGCTCAGAGGATTTAGAAATGACTTGGGGCACCTGGATCAAATTGACAGAGGGTTGCAGGATATTTTTGAACAGCGTTCGAGGTTGACGATACCAGCTTCATGACATGGGTCTTCTGAGAGACACTGAAATTCTTGCCGATTGGCAAATTAGGCCTCCTGAGAGGATATGGAAGTGATGCAATGCATTAAACAAACAATACTGGTCTGACTTCTCTCAAACTGCTGGAATGTTTAAATAAAAAAAAAAATTAAAAAAAACGACTACTTCAGCTGCTTGTAGAAGAGAAAGGCTGATCACTGTTTGGGAACTGAGCATTGAGTAAACAGCCTAGAATGTACAGGTTGTGTTCCCCACGAATGCTTACATAAAGGCACTTGTGGGAGCAGTTTGCTTGTTTAATCAAAGATTTAAAAATGCCTTTGATTTTGGAGTAGCCAAGTGTAAGATGCCTGCCTTACGGATCGGTTTCTCTCTATAGATCAATTTCTTGACTCAAGAGCACCGAGACAAAAAAATAGAAAAAGGAAAGCTTATTAATCTTGAATTAATCAGAATCACTAGCATTGCTTTGGGCAACCTTTCTAACCAGTCTGCATGTTTACAGAAAGTAAGCAGACATTTTTAGCTCAGTGGGTGGTACGGCTCAGTGACCGAAACATACATAAAGGGTGACTGAAATTTCTAACTAGACTGGAAAGAAATTAAAGGCAAACACGATCTCCTAACAATACAATGCAGGGAGGTTCTGGCACCACTCCTAAAAGTGGCCATACTAGAGTGTTCCTCATCAGTGCTGGCAATACAACTCTGGAGGAACCACTAACAAATTTCAGAAGAGAGCATAGTCCAAGCTCAATGTAATTAGCAGGAATCCAGCAACACCAGAAGCCTCTATGGAGGCCCGAGAGACCGATAAGGAGAACTTTAACATGAAGACAGTCGTGAAGAATTGGTTGCAAAACAAGAAAGAAAACCATCCTGAAACATCGCCCAAAGTCACAGACTGGACCCATGCAGGGACGTCATTTAAGGGTCGCCAGAGGTCGCAACAGCGACCTCTGAGGTCTGCCTTGCGACCTCTGTGGTCACCCTTGCGACCCCTAGGAAAAAAAGAAAAAAAAAGATGTTTTTTCTGTGATGCTAGCTCATGGGCTGTGACCAGCACCATGTGGCTCTTTAGTTCAGGAGTAGCTGGCTTTCTTGTTAAAGCCCCTTAAAAAAAAAAGAAGAAAAGGAGTGACACAAGTCTAACACTTTCAGCACTGACCCGAAATAAGAAAGGTTAGGAATGCCAAATAATGTGTCTTTCTAGAATTCTATACAATAATTGCTAGACTCATTAAAGGTTTATTTCAGGCACACTTCAGGGGGTGAGTCACTGATTTAGTCTGTTCTTAAACGCCTCAACTCAGCCTTTCATCCTTCTGAGGTCGATAAATGAGTACCAACATAGGTTGGGTGATATTGGGTGTATATTTTTTCTATATAAAGCGCTTAAGCTTAAGTGCTATATAACACCACATCATTATCATTTGGTCATGGACGTCTGCTTGCATTCACAGTAATTTGGTAATATGGGCCTATATACACTGATCTTATCGATACATATGGCGATCATTCTTGTATGAAATATACATCACATTATAGCGATACCATGACCATATTTTTTGTAGTGTACAATGCTATGTGATAGCACTTCCTGTTTTGTCAACGGGTGAAAGGTCGCGTTCCATCGCATCCCGCAATATCACTTCGGGGTGGGGTCAAATGACCTCACTTGCTGTGATGTCACAGGGGTCAAGGGTTGTGTGATGTCACTTCTGCTACCCTGGCATTTGGTGAAATTACGCCCCTGAACCCATGGATAGCGTCGCCCCAGATTCATGGGCTATATATATTTAATTGTATTGGACATTTGTATGGCGCCTATACACAAGTGTTTCCAGGCGCCACAAGACAAGATGGGTGAGGGACGGGGACACAAGGGAATCAAGAACGTTGAGCAAGAAAAAACGGTTATATTGGCCTTCTAACAATCCTACCATGCAAGTTCTTGAGAAGGTGGTAAGTGCAGCGGGGAGGGGATAGAGGGAGAAGCGCAGGAGTGGGGTGCCTCCAGGGAAGGGGGCAGGGAAGTACTGGGCAGGACAAGGTGGTAAGTGCAAGGGGAAAGTGGAGAGAGGGGGAAATATTGCGGTGGGTAGGGAGGAGCAAGTAGGGCCAGTCCGGGAAAGGGAGCCCGAGGGCAAGTGCTGGCAAACGATGCAGGGGGCACTGGTGAGGGTTGGTCTGGCCCCTGTCCAATAAAAGAGGGAAAGGAGGAAACTGACAACAAAGTGGAACATCCATGATACCAAAGAAAATAAAGGTTTCACGTTTCAGACATGCGAGTGTGGGTACCAGAAGGACCACCCACCCACACACACACACACACACCCCCCCCCCATTTATTTCACATGTTTTCCATGTCAAGGGAATGTACTAAATAGGGACCAAGATAATCCCATCACAGCAGTTGGCAGGCCTCCCCGAATACTTTATAATCAAAGTTCAAACATTCCAGACAATGCTGGTTAACAAACTTAACCACGACATGAAACAAGTGCAGATGATCCAGAGAACTAAAAACCCATCACTAACCTTCCTCTCAGAACCACGATACTTGGAGGACTAGCTGTGAGAACCACAAACCCTCAAAGAGAATCACAATCGGTTCCATGAGAAACAATGTGACCTTAAACCCAATCCACGTACAGAAACAACCCGACAAGCCATTAAGGAATCGGTCTCGGCTGAAGAAACGCAAGCACATTTCGCTTGCCCTCAAAACACTGAAGGGGCTAGTTTTACTTACCCTATTTCTGTTACGCTTAGTATGTTTAGTTTTAATGACACTATTTTTTAGCATCAGCCCCACATGCAATTGGACTGATTTACTAAGTTCACCTTACACCAAAAAATGGCTTACGTTCTATTCTTTTGAGCTTAGTAAAAATGTACTCTTACTGAAGCCACTTCTTCAGCTTAGTAAATCAGACCCTGAGGCGTCTATAGTAGAGAAGCAATTTGCCATGGTAGAGAAAGGGGGTGGTGGGTAGTTGGTAAAGAGTGGGAGTAGGGGCAGAGAGCGGGGTATGGTGGGTAAGTGGTGGTATGGAGAGTTGGGGAAGAGTGGGTGAGCGAAAGGGGTGAAGAAGCAGCTCAGGGGGACAAACAAAACCAACAACAAAAACACTAGCCTCAAAAGTACCCCAGAGATAGTCCAATTGTCACCAAAAATAAATAAGGGCGGCCAAACAAAAAGTGTACCCCTTTACTTGCATTATGGGTCTTTTGGGGCAGGTTCTACGTATTCGTTCTCGTCGTCACCTGCCTGCAGACTGTGGGGGGCACCAACGTATGCTTTAGTCTGGTAAAGCGGGCCTTGCATTGGTCCTCTTTCTGCTAAACTGCAATTTGTTGGAGGCCTGCTCGCTTGGTTTTTGTTAAAAAATGTTTACAAGGTTTTCCCTTTCTGGTTGCTGGAGAGGCACACGTGTAGAGATCACAGGGCAGGCGCATTGCATTTTTCCCTTTTATCTGGTGCGTAGTCTCTGGGAGACAACGTTGTTTCAGGGGAGTCTCTTGTCCTCTACCCCATTGTGAGCAAAGTACGTGGGCTGCAGGTGGTGCATGGCAACAGAAAAGCCCCTTCCCCCCCAAATATGCCAGAGCAGTACACCTCAGCATAGGGGGCACATTTCTGATTCTCTGGTCTGCTGTTGGCTGTGGGCGGTAAGGCCAGCAACATGGGCCGCTTCCGTGTGCATGGGGCTTACATTAAGGTTTTTGAGCTTTCTCCTTTCTGGTGCTGGATGGGCCAAAGCACTACACTGGAAGAGGAGTGGAGCACAGACTCCCAGATGACACCCAGATACTCCTAACACTCTCCGGTAACTACAATTCGGATGTTAACCGGATCAATGAAGTCTTCTCCATCATTCAGGAATGGATGGCCACTCATGGCCTCTGCCTGAATGATGACAAGACTGAACTGCTTCTGGTTGGATCCCCTAACACCATCCTGAAGCTCAGCCCCAGCTATACTAGCTTTATCATTGATGGTAACACTATTCCCGTCGCGAAAAGTGTCAAAACCCTAGGCTTCTATCTAGACACCAACACCAACCTCGCCAAACAAATCAACATGACCGCTTCAGCCACTGCCTACACAGGTAAGCGGATCAGAGCCTATAGACTGTTGCTATCCACTAACAGTTGCCTTACATTAGCCAGAGCACTTAGACAGTCTAAATTGGACTACTGCAATGGCTTATATGTAGGTGAAAAATCTGTTAAACTACAGGTCCTCCAAAACAACGCACTCCGAGCTGCTCTGAATATTCCCAGGAGAGATCATATCGCTGTCATCAGAATATCATGCAAATGGCTCTCCATCCAACAAAAAATTGATCTAAAAACTATCTGCCTTACCTACAAAGCCCCGAATCACCTTGCCCCGCCTTATCTAACTAACAAATTCACACTGAAACCTGCTACCAGCATCACCAGATCCACCAAAACACTATGCCTGTTGGTGCCCAAGCACAACCTAAAAAGAGCTGGGGGATCCAGCTTCCCGGTTCTAGCTGCCCAACTCTGGAATACTCTCCCACTGAACATCAAATCCATCACCACCTTTCAAAACTCAGGTCATCACCTGGCTACTAAACAAATACTAACACCTCCCAGCCCTGGGACACCACACACCCTCCAGCATCCACCCACCACCACCTTGTACATAGCACACTTAAGCAAAAAGCTTACAGCGATATTAGTAGCTTCCATAGCCCTATAACTCTAACTACGAAATGCTTACCTTACATTTTGTCTCTTTGCCATCTGCATTAACTGTACTGCTGCAACTGTATAAATCTTGTACAT
The DNA here is from genome assembly GCF_040938575.1 of Ambystoma mexicanum. Lineage (NCBI taxonomy): Eukaryota > Metazoa > Chordata > Amphibia > Caudata > Ambystomatidae > Ambystoma > Ambystoma mexicanum. The sequence continues at coordinate 467,961,831 of NC_090936.1, read as the reverse complement.
ATATTCTAATGCATTTACCCTGCCTGTAACCTTATCCTTGAGCGCCCATATACCCCTGGGTCTGGAGCGCTATACAAATAAATAAAACAAACCAACCAGAACAAGGACTCCAGAAGGCCTGGGACAACAGCCCGCCCCTTCCTCTCTTAGCGGAACCATTCCCTCCGTTCTCCTCTGGGTGCCAATGTTCCCAAGGGTGGCCCATCCATTATGGCCACATTGAAATGTCCTAAATCTCAAGGCTATGGTACCCACTGTGAGGTGATGGCGGGGGGGGGCAGGGGCGTAAGTCTATGGTCTGCCATTTCAGGAATGGCAGGTCAAGGTTTCTGTATTTTACAAAATGGTATACACCCCTCCCCACCCCCCAAGAGTCTTCGTTTTCACAGTTAAAGCACACTTAAGCACAATGACATATGACAAAACTCATTAAAGCCGACATTTGCACACCTATGTACCATTGTCCCTCCCTTACCAGATATTAGTACAGAAATTTTGCACATAAAGGAATGTTGGTGCATTTTTCCTTTATTAACGGAGCTAGTAAACCCAGGAATAGTGCATAGGATTGAAACCCGGGTTACATTTCATTTGTGCACATCACGCCTGTCCATGAGTCAGCATGTGCATAAGAGCAGAAAGCCTATTGATCACCGTCTGCAGCAGGCCGGTCTATCAGATGCTGTCCCACAGAATGTACAGAGTTTCAGTCACAAAATGGCGGTGCATCAGTCATGATGTAAAGAATTCCTGTACAGAAGTAACTTAGCATGGAACGCTTGCTGATCCGTTATGCAGAGCATGCCTGTCCAGTTGTGCACACATGCTGTCCGTGCACACAAGTTGTCCAATGCCAGCAAATCAGATGTGCCACCGAATTACAATAAACATAAAAGATTCAATGCGGACCATGGGAGGGGCAGTTCAGAAAAACAGAAGTTCTCTGTTCTTGCAGGTACAAGGAAGTATTGGTGGCTCAACTGGTAGCCGAGCTGCGAGATCTCGCCAGGTTTCCTGCTAGCAATGCTGCCGCCCTTCTGATCACCGATCCAGACGACTAGACACCAGGAGAGTTTTGGCAATGGAAGGGGAATCCCTCAAGAAGGCCTTGTGTTGTGGCCAGAGAGGACACGGTGGTAAAAGGAGTGCAACGCAATTGCAACTCTTGGGAGACCAGTAGAGATGCCCCTAGTCCTGGCCTTCAGCTGAAAGACCGGTTTCACGCTGCAACATTGTCCTCGCCCAGATCATTTTAAATTAATGGCACAGGATATTTTAGGGAAGGATGTGCAGAAGATTGAAGCTTTGCCTTGGGACCTTCTACATCCATTGGTTTAGAGATATACTCTTGGACCCCTGGCTTCTGCCCAATATGCTCAAAGTGAAATTCCCCCCCTCCCTTCCCCCCTCGACCTATGGTGTGGGCCCCGACGCAGTAGAAAGGGTGGTGATAAATCACAGACTAAAAAGCTCAATTTAGATCATTTGGCACAGGGAACATTTGGCTCATTCTAGCAAGTAATTCCTACCAAAACTCCTCAAACGAGTGATAATTACATGATATGATTGGTTATTTATAACGCACTTAATACCCAGAGGTTTCTAAGCGCGGAACCAGGATCGAACCAGTGTTGCTCCGTGTCGTCTTGCTTCCAAGGGGAGCACGTTGCCTCCGAGCTATCCTCGAGGCATCTGTTAAAGGCCAGTCTCTTCTGGGTTGCATGCAGATGGGCCTTTATCCAGCATGAGGTAACAAGTTCATTTCTATAGCAACCCTAGTTGGCCTCAAGATGGTGGAGGCGGGTGATGTTGGAGAGCTGGTCCAATTGGACCTTCCAGCAGTGAACATCACCATCCACCACCCAGTTCTCCTGGATAGTGAGAGAGCTGGGTGTGGAAGGATAGGTCTTAGAATGGATGGCATCCTTCCAGACATAGAAGGCATGTAGTCATCCACCGACCCTCTAATCCCAAGAATTTGCCCACACAAATTACGTTTCACCTCATCACGGTTGGAGATCAAACAGGAGCAAATCCAGTTTAATCCTAGAAAACCATAAACCTAAGAAATCGCATTTTTAAAGCAATCCTTCTCCTGTTTCACACTAAGAACCTGGAACAGATGGGCCGAGGACTTCTGCCAAATGGCCGAATGACTCCCTTTCGGCAAAGCACTAAAACCCCACACGTCGCTGCTCTTGCCACGTCCCCCCCCCACACTACTTCAGGGTTGTGGGCCATTATCTCAGTTTAGCGCTCTGCTGCCCTTGGGGGGAGGTTCGGCCTATATAGATGGTATGAATGAATTTGCGTCTCGCGTGCTCCACTTCTTCGACCTTATGTTCGACAATGTTTAGGTCATGTCGATGACGCATCATGCTACAAATTAGCTCACCAGCAATCGGAATGTCTAGACATCACCATGACTGCACGGATGTCTAGGTTAAAGCACCATGTTAAAAGGTCAGCCATGTTCTAGTCCTGACCAGGCACATGATCCTGAAAAGGCGCGGGTCACCCATCGGCTGCCTTTCTGTGACTGACTCGAAGAGAACATCTGTAAAAGCGCAACCTTCGCTCACATGTAGCGCGAGTTTCCTGGACTAGAATTACACATGCATCTTAATAAGGACACTAAACGGAAACAATTGCACGTACAATGCTATAGAACCGGCCGTGCCAGTTTTTAAATAGACACTGGCTTATTGCGAGTGCTCAGTTCACGGTTGAGCAAGCCCCAGTAGCTTCAGGACTGGTGGAGGGAGACTGGGGGTGGGGGAGTGGGGTGCACGAGTCCTTGCTGGATGTGCCGGTGAAGGCAAGAGTGATCCGACGGATATTACTGCAGCCCTAGGCCAATACGCTGCATAGGAGTGACAGAGCAACGAGAGGCCTCAAGGTAGGGCGGGCAACCCACATGGAATCTGGAGTAACGGCTCAACCTGCGGGGTAATAAGATGGTGGTCTGTGAGTGTGTGAACAAGAGTCGCAGTCTGCCCGTGATGTTCTGAGACAAGCACCTTGTAGAACCCAAAATACAATGTCCACACCAAAAAAAAAAACGCTGATTACCCCTCGCCTGTGACGGAAATTGGGATTTTATTAATGACAGAGGCGAGTATTATGTAAGACTTCTTTCACTTCACAGTAGTAAATAAATGGCACCCAGATTATACTATTCTCACAAACCAATCCCCAGGAAGAGGTCCCCTAAAGCAAAGACTATCTTCTTTCCATCTGCGACACACCCGCCATCCTTCATCGAGCCTCGAGACAGAAAGAAGGGCCCCCCCCCAGCAAGGTCTAGAGTCATCGAGACCATCCAGATATCCACTGCCCAGCGAGCATGGACCTGCACCAGGCTCTCAGATGCTGCCATCATGAGGATATTGCTCAGATAAGACACACTCCTCTGGCTCGGAGAAGCTCTGCCTCCGGCCTGAGAAGCTTGGTCAAACACCAAGGAGTGGATGGGTGTCTAAATGAAGGTCCAAAAACTGGTAGCACTTCTTCCCAAACTGTAGACTGCACCTGTGGGGCCAGTAAATCAGCACTAGGAGTAAGCATCTTTGAGATCAATCCTCTCAAATCAAACCCCCGGTCTTAGGATGTCCTTCAAAATGGCAATGGTACACTACGAATTGGTTCAGTCCCCTCAGCTTTTTAATGGATCTAGACCCCCAGTCCTTCCAGATTGGAAGATATTGGTCAAGAAGCTGCCAGGATGAACAGCTGCTCGCTATAGCCCTCTTGGCTAGAAAGTCGCATATTTTCCGGTCGAACAAACTGTGCTGTGCTAGAGACATGAACACCAGCCTCCCCCGAAGTCTTGAATGGCTTCAAGAACCCAAGGCTCGTGTGATAGCTCTGCCCCGTTTGCATCCACCAAGCCTCCCAGCTGAGGGCTGATTGTAATCAGAATGCCCTTTCTGAGCTCCTGCAACATAGAAGCATTGGCATCACTCGAAAAACAAAACGGCCCTGTGCGCCCAATTGCTAATCTCCATTGGATCGAACAAACCCCCAACAGCCTCCGGTTCTTCTGCTAAATCAAATAGCGCACTAAGAGCCCCACTGTTTTGAGCCACCAATCCTGACAGGCCTGCCAAGCTTGGGCCACCCACTTGGAGAGTTCTCTCCATTATTTGGAAAATAATTAACTTGGGATCAACTGCTGGAGCGGAGGCCACCACGGACACTAACCACTCATGATCCCACACAGGAGCCTCCATCTTATTCCCGAAGAAGGCCGCAGCAGTCGCAGAATGGACCCGGATAGGACAGAAAATCTGGACAAAACATGGGTTTGCCTGTGGCGTCCTGCCGGGCCCTGCCCCCAGTCCAATGGGTCATTGGCGCTAGATGGGGGAACTCCCCCACCAAATCACATGCCATAAGAAGGGTGGACCCCAAACCATAAGCCCACGAGCGATGGGTCTAGAGCCAGTACCTCTAGCTCTCTTGACCCATTTCTGGTCTTCCTCCAGGCCAAATGGTCTCAAGAGTGCCTGCAGCAACTCTATCATGGATAGGCCCAGTCCCATCCTGGGGTAAGCGGGATGAAGAAAGTCACTCAGGGTGTTTCCTTTTGTAAGGGGCGTTACTTGGCCTTAACACTGTGTCACTGTCACCAGCCCCTATAACAGAGTCTAATTGGGGATTTGCTAGAGTACCAGAGAACAGTCAGAGAAAGTGTAGCCATTCAAAAGGTCAAACGTTTGTCCACTGCATGGGACAACATTTCACATGAGAAAAATTGCTCCTGCCATGACTCAGGGGGATCCTCCTCCCGTCAACACATTTAGAATGGGCGAATCCCCCCCCCCCCCCCGCACCCGCATACAATCGCCCTCCATAGCAGCACAATGCAGCCCACCCACACCATGCCTATGCAGCCTGAAATCCTGAAAGTCAATATAAACAATAGGTGTGTGCATGGCCACCCTGCCGAGTTCTTTCCTAATGCCCCTGGCATCATGCAAACAAGCACTCGCCCCGCCCCACGACCCGAGGTAAACTGCAGCAGCCAATTTAGGTCGCCAGGCCGAGCCCTACGTGCCCTCTATGCCACACAAGCTGCTGGCAGACCCTGGAACACCTTGATACGCTGCTGCGCATGAAGGAGAAAGCACCTGGCAACCCCCTGGGTACTGACCGCTTTTCGAGTGGAGCAGTGAGAAAGAAGGAACACTGGGAGTGTTGGTTTGTGGGAATAGTAGTTCAATCTGGATGCCATTTTCTTACTGCTGTGGAGTAAAGTGAGGAGATGCAAAATAGGAAGCCCACGTGCCATGCCTTGGCATCCCAAACAGTGGGTTGGTGTTAACCCTTCAAGCGGCCATTTCTTATTAGTAAGTTCAGGCAGTTTTCTCCCTGAGAATTGTGCCAAACCCATTAACTATTCCTTTCCTCTTCATGTATTCAATTACAAACGGGAAGAGAAGGGAGCCATCCTACCAAATACTTACAAAGGGCGACTAAAAACTACTTTAGCTATTATTGCACCCTTACAATTCCTCTTATCCCACTGCCTGCCTTTTTTCTCCTCTGCAGTCACCAGGTGGGACAAATTATACATGTCTCAAATAACAGTTCAGGCCATTTCGACACTTCACTACCCTTTTTCTCAGAGGAGCTCCTATGCGTCTGCCTTTTTCTCTCAATCTATAATAACAGCGCACACTAAACAAAACTGGGCCTGGCAGTTGCAGACTGCCACAGGTCTGCAAAATGAAAAATGGGTCCCAAGTGAAGCGGCTGGACGGCTTGCATGTCAACTTCCGGGTCATAGCGGAGGTTTCCTGATATTTCCTTTCCCGAGTGCCCAGAGTATCTGCATCACACAGCTTTAACTAGATGCAATCTCGGGTTACAAGGAAAATAAATTCGAGCGAGGGAGGAACTTGCCAAACTCAGAAGTGACCCTCTGTGGGCTAGAGAAGCTAGGTCAGTCACTACCTAGAAGAAGTTTATGGGGGGAAAATAGGTCATTCAAGTAAAATGCCCTGTATACAAATAGAGCATTCATGTCTCAAGAGAATAGCTCAGGGGCATCGTGCTCGCCTTGGAAGCAAGACACAGAGCACCAACGGGGTCCGCGCTTAGAAACCTCTGGGTATTAAGCGGGTTATAAATGACCATCATATCATGTAACCCAGTCACAATGGTCTACACATTCATGTAATGCAGTCCTATAAAAATGTAGGTGATTAGGATGTGCAGAGACATGAATATCCCTAAATGTATACATATTAATTTTAATTGTGGTGCATTGCCCCCAATGGATCCAGTGGTGGCATCCTAGAACTTTGGCCATTAGGAGGAATGTTTGAAATTGGCCCAGTGAGATCCGTCAGAGGGTGAAGGCATACCTGCTTATGCTTAAGTCACGTTAGTTCGTAAGGTTTCCGGATTTCTGAAGACTGATCTGAAATGCAGCCCGCTCCCGTGGCCCCACAGTCACCAGATCCCCAAAGCCCTGCGTGCCTCCATCTCAGCAGCACGGGCATCGGCTGAAGCGGGACACCCCGGCCCTGTGCTACAGTGATCCCCGGCTACATCCTGCTTGCAAGTAAGCAGAGGTACCCCTAACCATTGGTGCGATTCCTCCAAGGCCTGCAGCAGCGGTCGGGGGCATTAGCCAAACAGGACAGAGGGTACATCTCGGATCTGGAGAGTGAAGAAGTGATGGTGGAAGGCGTTCTTGTATGCAGTGGATTTCTGCATCCTGGCTTGGCCTCCTCACCCTGCTCCCCAAACGTGGCAGGTAAGAAGGAGGCCCATGCAGCGACAGGCATAGTATGTTAAACCAGTAAGTTGGCCACCTAAATCTCCGCTTACCCCACCTTTTTTGGTAGTCTGCTGCTGCTAGGTGTGATCATATTTACAACCCTTGTAAGACTGGGAGAAGATGGGGGTTGCCCTTAAGCGTCAGGACCACGGAGTAAACTTGTTTCCTGGAATCAAGCTAAAGAAAAAAGTAGCAGGGGGGGATTTCAATAAACGAAACTTTAAACACGGATAGCCATCGTATCTATTGCCCATTTTAGGGGTTTCTTTCAGCAATTCCATTTCAGAGGATGATCCCATGTTTGTGAATTTTCTATTTCATAAAGTGGACTTTTCTACTTCATCATTTCATACAGTTGACGAGTTTTAATCTTTCACATTCTCAGCTCTGGGTCTTGTTTACCGCAGAGGGGAAGTCAGGTACTCATTCGACATGATGCATCTTCTTGGCTTTATTCTACATAGTTCCCGGAGGAGTCGCTGTTACTCAGTGGAGGCATCGGGGTCACGGGTCGCAACTGCAAGTCTATGTTGGTGGGGAATGTTATCTGTCCCCCTCCTTGCCCTCAGCAGTGAAGGACCACCTTGGTCCTCTGTAGGCCATGCCCTAGACATAGAGTCCAGCACCAGTAGGCACACTTGTTGTAGTCAGCAAATTGCACATGTTTAGACTACATGGTGCCATGTAGGACAACAGGGATAAAAAAAAAGATGCCAAGACCATGCCCTATGGTTCTGCATTTGCGGGATTATATACAAGTTATAAGGGCCAATTTATATGCATAATTGGATCAGGGTTGAGTTTCTTCAAAATGTCTCCCACCAAATAGGAGTAGCAGGGCCTTGCAGCCTCGGGAAAGAAATGTCTCAGTCCATGCAGTGAAATGGTGGTCACTTCACATCCTCCTGTAGTACTGCAGATTTAAGGGTGACTTGAACTATGCAGAGCCTAAACTAGGGTTTTCTTGGGTCCCTGGGGATGCTTGAGAGTTTGCGTTTACTCTCCATTCGCTTTTCTGACCATAGTCGAACCGTCTCAGTCTTGTTTCTCCTCCGACTGGCAGTGGTCGAAGTGAGCGGGAGCGGATGCAAGGGTTTGGGGGTTTGTATTATGTGTGGGAGGGGGCGTGGTGATGGATTTGTGGGGAGTGGGTGCAGGCCATCAGGGAACATAGTTCCACTACTTCTTTTTGTACACTTCGACCACTGCCGACTGGTTGGTCCACTAGTGTCGACCTAGCAAGTCGGAAGCTTCGTGGACATGTAGGTCTATCATCCTCCCACTGGTCCTCTTCTCATCTTTCATTTGACCTCCCAGGAGGTCATCTTCTCCGGGGCACCTCCGTAATCTTACACATACATACCATTTCCACTTCCATCTCCTCCCTCAACTCTTGCCACTCATCCTTCCACCTCAGTTACTTCTTTATTGACACTTCCGGCCTCTGCTATGCCCCTCTTCCGGACCCTTAGGTTTCACTGCCGCCTCTTCACCTCCTCCAGGATCAGTCCTTGTGATGTTGCAACCTCCACCCCCCCACTTGATACTCACCACCTTCTGTCCATTATTCTAAATGAGGGCCACTTCCTCCTTCAATGTTCTACCCCCCACCATCATCCTCCTGCGTCCATTCAGTCCCTGCTTTTACCATCACCTCCTACACTTCATTGCACTCACCACCTCTTCCAGCTCTCCGCTGCAGGGCCCTCCCCTTTCCAATACATGCTTGAGCTTACTGCGCTTTGGGAAACTGCAGCACTGCATCCTCAGCAGAGGAACTCTGCTGGGAGATTAGAAGTCTACATTTATCTTCCATATGATACAATCCCTGGTCAGAAAGCTGTTGGCCTGCACCATCGCATCCAGAAGCCTCACTGATTCAACGCATAACTATTTGAAGTGTTCAGGTCACTTTCATGATGTTCCAAACAAAGTTTTAAGTATGTTGCAACTGATGCTAGCGAGCGGAAATGGTGAGTGGGAATGCTTTTCCCTTAAAAGGGAAAGGTGCCATTTCCTACACTGGACCTCAAGGTTTGTTTGAATTGAGCTGTTGACTGCTTCAATTGAGGAGGGGTGCTCCACTACCTTGAAGGCACTCACTAGGAAGTTTGGGCAGGCGTAAGGATTCCAGGACGCACATGCCGTAGTTGACTGGAGTGGGGAACAGGAATGGTCTGCAGTGAGGCACCGACTGTCCCCCTGCCAAGGGAGGGCAACCAGGATATCCTCACCCTACTACCCCAAAGGCCAAACACCCACAGCCTCTCGGCAGCACCCAGTTTCTTGAGTTACCACCTTGTTCGTCTTCAGGGCTCGCCAGGGGACTTCATCATATATTGCATCATAAACACTAAGAGTTAAGACACACATCATATAGAGCACAGGAATGACAGGTCTACCCCAGACTACAAGAAGGTCTTTCAGAACACCAGTTGGAAATACTGTGAACAAGAATTTTATACAAAAAAAAAAAAATACAAAAAAAAAAAAAAGTATTATGGAAACTACTGGAAAAAAGTGGAGTTGTATTAATCTCCTTCCTTTAATACTAGGAAGGTGTACCAACAGAGATGTGGAGGTGTCACAGGACCCAATTCCTGCTTTTGGTCTGGTTCACTAGTAGAAAAAAGAAAGAAAAAAAAATATTTTTTTTATATTTGGCATTACATGGTTTACAATTTAGAAAACCTTTCGCCAATAATCAAGAAAAGAAACGAAAAAAAAAAGTCTAAAAAAAAAAAAACTTAAAGATAATTGATACTCTTGCCCTTCTACAGAGCTAAACGTAAAACCGCAATTAGCAGCAAGTATGGTAAGCAACAAAGTCAAGGAAATTCTCTTAATATTGCCGGGCACCCAGCATTGCATCCGGTTAGTTTTTGTTAAGGTCAGCTACAGCAGTCCAGCAGTCGTTGTGGAAGCGGTTTCCAACCTTCCCAATATTAGAAGCAGACATTTTGACAGTGCCAAGGCGATGTGTGTTTTTTCACCTTGAATTAGAATTTTCCACCGTTCCTTAATGGATCTGGCGGCATAGTGTCGAAATATGTCCCCCATCTCCATCTCTCCATCTGATCCCAGTTCAGAGCAACTCCAGATCAAATGCTGAATTGGCTCAATTTCGTTTTCCTTTCGACAGTCTGCAACTGGGGTTGATGGTCGATCCTTTTCTTTCACTCCGAAGCAGGTTTGACGGGAAGAGGACAGAAGAACATTTGCCTTCCACGGCAGGAATCTTTAGGTGCTCCAGACATTACACAGTTCAAGAGTCCTCAGTAGGGAACACGGATGTGATGGTGAAAAAGAAGGTTCCAAAAGAACAGGGAGGAATTGGAAGAGTGCGACTCCTTTCAGCTCAACTGTTAGGATCCTGCCCGCTTGCCACCCAACACCATTGCAGGCAGACTGTTTATAGCACAACTACCATGTTTGAACCCACAAACTGCCTCGCCACTCAGTTGCCTGCTTTACGGTTATGAACCAAACCCTTTTCAGGTTCCAATCTGCCACTGCATCCCGATGGGTGCATGCCTTCCAAGAGGCAAAGGGCTGGCAGATGGACATGCATTTCTTCACCTGGTACAGAATGCCCAGAGCTAGAGCAGTGGACTACACGCGGCTGCTGCAGAGGAATAATGTGTGAGCATGACTTCACCACTGCCCCCGGTTGCCACTTGGCATACTACGTGCACTGGAAAGGCTTTCATAAGCCAACTACATTCACTGCCTTCACTTGGTGTTCCCGTTTCGTGCTTCTGTGGTCATTGTTTGACCTTTCCTTTATATCCTGTTTTTGCTGCTGAACCATGCCACCTGCCAGTTCTGGAACCTTGCCTGGAGATCCCGCTTTTGCTCATGAATCCAGTTTGCTGCAGCCACTTGGTGCAGCTCCTGTCAGGTTTGCAATTAAAGCCAACCAGTTTCCTGCTGGCAATTCTGCCGCCTTTCCTCAACCTGTTTTTGTTTTTGCAACGACCTTCTCCCTGCAGTCAGTTTCTTGCTCATTTTCTATTGCTCGCCACAATTCCACGTGTGTGCTAAGTGAGCAGCATTCTAGTGCATTAAGCTTTCCTGTCAATCGGTCTCTCGTGTATTACTAGACTGGAGTCCATAGTTTAAGTGCCTGGAGTTTCCTGAATCGAAGTATTCATAATGACTTCCTGCCTTGTCCATGACCAGCACACAGTTACCGGCTGTGCCTAGAACACTAGTTTTCAGAGCAGCTTTCCTTACCCACTTCCCTGATAGACCCGACCCAGATCTGTGCTCTGACACAGGATACACAGATGTACTAGCATTCCTGTGTGCCTGTTGGCGCTTGATTGGCTTCCTTCTACAGTCTTGTTTATGCTTCCTTTCTCAGTCTAACCTTTACCCGTCTATTTCTATCAACTCTACTTTTCTGCCTTCATTTCAAATTAGCCCACTGTTGTGCCTCAGCTCTGAATCAGTAAACAGAGTGACCCCGTCCTGGGTGGGTGTACATTAAGATCAGAAAGGGAAACGATTCTGTTGCCGCCATTGCGTTTCTTTAGCACGTCTAAGCCAGGACTCTGCTCGATTCAAAGGGATTTCCCCAAACTCCCAGAAATTCCTCGTCATATTCCAGTACAGCCCATATTCTGATCAATCCTTTAACCAACCTATTTGCTTACTTTCTCTCTGCACTTGTGTAAACCAGTTCCTGTGACCACACGTCCCAACATAAATCAGCCTGCTATGCACCCTGTTCTATGCCATTTGTTACCTCCAGAATCATCTCATACATACTGCGATTACTGTGGCAGTATACATTGGCCTGTGCCCCTGAGCAGGCTGCTAACAATGGGCCAGTCATTGTTCCTCACCAGCAGTAACATTGTGGGCCAAGGTGGGAGGCTTGTACATGGAGCCTAACGTAGCTGTTTCGTTCTCAGTGGTCAGTCACCCACTTAATTATGTATGCCTACGAAGCATTGGCCAGCCACAGCATATTGGATTATATTCAAGGCAGGTGCATAGTGAAAGGCAGCCTAGAAATAGTGTGTCTGACGCATACTTCACACCCTAGTGACCTGGGCTGACAGGTTTTTCAATTGTGTTAGTGGCTAACATTTGTCAAAATTAAAATCTTGGGAAATTATGTATTTTTCACCCAAGTGTCTCGGATATTTAAGGAGATAAGAAAGAGGCCTGCTTCTAATCACGTTTGACACCGCTTACTCTACTGGGTATCATTATCAACAGGTGCCTTATTCTCCTTGTGAGACAGTCTGTCTGGGTGCCTTCAAAAGCATCATTCCAAGTGATCTGGAATGGAAGGGATATGACATGACCATTGAGAAGGGGAATCGGAGGTTGGGTTTGATAACACTTGGAGAAGGTCAATGAGGTGCAACCAATGGCCTACTGATGAATACGGGATGCAAATAATAACACCAAGCAACAATCTAAGGACTGGGCAGCAGGAGTGAGGTTACCAAAGTCACCAGCCAGGAGTTCGGATCAGAGAACCCAAGTAGCATTAAAACCCAAAATTCACATGTTAGGACCTGGGAAAAGGTTAGGGCCATGGGAAGGAGACCAGGCTCAAGGACCAAGCTGCCGACTGTTGGACCAAGAGCATAGGCGTCACATTAAAGCTCACCAAATTCATTAAATAGTTGGATCAAGGCAAATTATTCCCTGTGCCACAGTTCCTTTTATCTACTAGAATTGGGAATCTTACAAACGTGTTAAATGCTGGTATTTCATTCTGGATCTCAGAATGCTCATCCGATTAATTAATTTCTCTTGAACAACCAATCGTCTGTTCATTAGTCAAAGGATATTTCCTTCCATGTGAACTTCATAATTCACAGAGTCTGGTTTTACCCAAAGGAACTTCCGTTCTTAACTCAGTGTCGATCTATCTGTACACATGGAAAATGCTTATTGAAGAGAAATCTAGTCTCTTTGTGTGAACCTAGATTGAATGTCATGTGTGGGGTAGGTAGGGAACGGGGGGGGGGGGGCAGGTAGTTGTGTTAACTGAAAGCAAAGCTTGGCCTTTTTAAAATCAGAAATGCCTTACAATAGGCCATATCAGAGGTCAGCATTCCCTCTGCTGGCTGCTTTACAATAGTGTGCTCACAAGGGTTGAGAGGAAGTCATTGTCTGGGTCAGAATGGGGCATGTGCTGGGAACTCAAGACATTAGAATGATCGGTACAATAAAAAAGCCACCAAGACAGCTATTAATGTGCAGTGTGGGGTGACTGATGCAGATTAATGTATAGAAATACGGTACTTGTATATGGGTGAATGCCAAACATTGTACGCTATAGCTACGGGTGAGAGGAGGAGGCTAATGGGGTGGGGAAAAGACCATTACAGGGCGAGGATGAGTTTGAATGCTGCATTTTGGGCTTCTTTATATCTGGAGGTAGGGAATGCCCATGACGGATAGCAAGGAGGGTAATGGGATGAAATTCCGAGGCAGAGGGTAACTGTGGGGCAGAGAGGGATAATGGTATTGAGCGAGACTCCAAGCCAGTGAATATCAGAAAACAGGTAGCCAGACAAAATCCTGTGTCTTCCCCCAGAAAGGGAGACTCACAACGCTTCCTGGCAAAAACTGGTACCAACTCTGCCTGCCTTTTTATTCTTTCATCTCCTCTTCAGCCCTTTCTGGGGTCTGGCTTTCTCTGTGGTTTCTGGTGACCCGTGGGCAATGTTACTCTAGTTCAACCCCACTGAGTGCTTCTTTACCTCTCTGGTGTTGGAGGACGTCTCCTGCTTTATTAGAGTGGAAACGTCTTTCTTTCTTGGAGTCCCTCGTGGGTATCTGCTTTCACAATCGCCCCTTTTGTACATTTTGTCTTGCTTTCTTGTATGTGGTAACCCAATCATGGGGTATTATATGTTCCCAATCACCCCCTTAAAGGGCTTTCATTCTTTTCCGGTGTTCGTAACCCCTCGTGGGTTATCTTTCACTTCCCCTTCTATTGGTTTTCTCTTAATCTCTGTTCTTCTATAGACCTGCAGTGCCCCTTGGGCATTTGATCCACTTTGGCGTTTTGGCATCCTGCGTCGCAGAGCTTAACTGTCTTCCTCCCTCTCCTTTCTGAGAACAGCGTACCAGTTGTTGCACAACCTTCTTTGATGGGGAGGTGGTTGCTCCTTCAGCGGTGGAAACTTGCTTCTCCAGTTGTGGGTTCCCTCCTCATGCTGGTGCCTTGGTTCTGGCATGGCGGTCTACCACGTCAGTCGTGGGCCGGTCCCTCTTCTCCAAAGCCCTCAGTGGTTGGAGCTTCTAGCACTCCTGGGCTTAGCAGTGTTCCACAGGCTCTCTCTCTCTACCATGTATGTGCTGTGGTCCCGACCCCAGGGTGCGTCGGCTCTGCGCTACAGCAGCATCTGCTCTGTGCAGTTTCGCTCTAGATGGCTGGTTTCCAGTGACTTAATTCCACTTCAGCTCCACTCAGCTAGCTAAGGGTCGTGTCCCTTATTTGTCCCTCCCTGTAACGGGATACTGAATACAATTGGTCTTGGTCCTCCAGTGGGGGTCAAGAGCACAACCAGCACATCTAAAGGGCACAGTTCCTCAATATTGTCATCAGTGCCCATGACTTCACTGGGGATTCTTTGTCCCCCCCCAAGGGAGGGGGGGGGTCACCCCTACTGAGATCTTGCTTGCCCTGTCCCAAAGGAAGAGGCTGCCCCTTGGGGAGAAGGGGTGAACTCCCTGGATTCGTCACAGGTAGCCCCGATACATAGCCCAAAATGCTGTGCGAGGCTTGGTACTCCTAGAATTTGTTGGTAAGGGAGTGAATGGGAGATCTTCCAGTGTTCTTGGCTCGACACATTGAAGTTTAATGTGGATGATGTGCTCTTATTACGTGAAGACGCTGAATATTTTTGGTAGCCTACAAAGAGGCGGTTACAGAAGTTAAGCCAAAAATAACACTAAAGAACAGACCAATCCCGTTTTGTGAAGTGGGCGAGGCTTCCTTAGTATATTTAACAGGAGGTTGCAGGATTTAGATAGCCAACTGTTTAGGGGCAGTGAAAGATATGCTGGAGTCAAAGTTACACCCAGTTTCCCCATCTTTTTTAATGGGCGAGACTTCCTACCATGGTGAAAAGGGCACAATAGATACAATTAGTCTGCAGAATAGGACCGCAGTTGTTTCACCATTCAATGTGTATCCATCATCCAATCCTGAACATACACAAGGCATCTAGTTCTGTTCCTTAGTTTGGATTCATCCTTACTCAAGCTGATGCTGTGGGTCATGGTCAAGAGTTGGAAAGGCACGTGAAAGAATGCAAATGAGGGAGACCAAGCCCCCCCTCCCCAACCCTGAGATCTTAAAAAGCCACAGACGACAAGGCTGATCGATGAGGAGCATCGTTCACACCCCCCCTTCCAAAATTACATGGATAACGGGCCTCATTAGAAGTGTTGCTGTCCGGAAAGAAGGGTGCCAGTAGCAATGTACCAGCACCCTTTCTGGACTGCCAACACTCCAAGCCTGCCTGAAGGAGCCGTTGCACAACGGTCCCCGTAGGCAGACTCGTCACAGAAGCACTGGCACCGTGTAGAGGAGGTCCCAGATATTGCCTGCACTCCAGCCACCCATTTTAAAATAACAGGAACCGAGATATGTGACGCATGAGGAGCAAATAAACCAACAGAGAGCAGCACTAGGGCTCTGCCCAGTGCCCATCAGAAGAGCAATACCTGTTGAAGTGCCAATAACCAGACAACTATGGGCAGTACGGTACCCATTGAGACAACCGTACCAGCAGCTGACACGAAATGAAGACTACTTGCCAACTGTCCCCGAAGAGACCCAAAGGGTCTTAATTGAAGGTGAATGGTGACGAGACAAGGGCCCGGACAGACATACAGATGAACAAAACGACAACCAAAAGATGACACGCAAAGACGAAATGTTATGAATAAAGATGTAATGGACTTAGAAGAAGAGGCGATGTTGAAATATAAAGAAACGTAGCGATTGAAGTATTCAACCAGCTAACGCCTGTACATATGCTTGAAACGCAAGAAGCTAAGGCAACAGTACTGCTTGCTATGTTTAGTAGGAGAATAGAGCGGCAAACACCAACCAAAAATCTACCTCAACGAAGCACATTATATAAGTGCAAATCCATTTTTACAAAACGCAGAATTAAACCTAGGTTGCTAGGGGTCAAACAGGCCAAGATTCAGATTCCAGCAAAAGCTAGAAGAAACAGCGGAATCGAAACTTAGCAAGAATCAGCTCAGGCCTGGGAATTCGAGGTCAACCCCAGGAAGGGAGGAGAACAGCAACAGCAAAGAACCGAAAAGAGCATAGCAGCCTGTCCCGTGAAGGTTGAGGAGGCCTAGGCAGGTGGCGAGGCCAAAGGAAGAATCAAATACGCAAATTGCAGGAAAATGAGCAGATTCACTGTGTACTAACACGTGACCAGCCAGGCGCGAAGAGGTACCAACGTCTGATGTCACCCAAACCAGAGGATGCCATATCGTTTCCTGATAAGAAGCTACAGGGAGGCAGGGTGAATCGTGGGGCACACCGCATCTGGGTGTAACTGACCCAATCACAATGGACCAAATAATTTAGGGTCCTATAGCTAGTAGAACCAATGAGACATCGTACTTGTAGTGACGTCTAGCATGAGTGATGTAGAGGGATGGGCGTAGACGCCCACCCGATAAGAGTTATCCGATCCTCACACTCTGTTATCATATACAGATAATGCACCTATACTCAAGTTATCTTTTTAATCAATAGAATTGCATGACAAACTTTTGAGTGTTACACGTCAATGATGACATGAATTTAGTATAACTATTGCTGTCTGAATGAAGATTTTGGAAGTTGAAGCGAGACGGGCGATCGCATCACTGTTGATTTCCATTGTTTCCCCGTTTTTTTGTACTTGTCATTAAACGGACTTCCCTTTGCCAAACCACTGAGTTGTCGCATCCCGCACCCCATTCACCTCAAGGTGCAGCTATCTCGTCTTAAAGTACTCGAGGGTGAGCTCCGATCCCATGGGCGCGTCAGAGATTGCTCCGCCCCCCTGTACAACCGTTAGCAACATGCCAGTGCTTCCGAGTCCTGTTGGACTCTGTGGGAATGGGGACTTACACTTTACCCCCGCCTGATATCCGGCGGCAGAAACACTGTTAGGAGTTCGGCAGTAGAACCGGCGAATTACCACCAAACTCGTAAGGAGGCCCACTAGTGTCTTGATTGAATATTTCCCCATTTTGAGTTTGACTGAATGTTCATGACAAAAGGATTTGAGCCACTCCAAAGCCATTACCTCCAGATCCATCAATATTCGTATCTGTATTAAGATGTCATGGTTGACAGTGCCTTGCTGCAGAAAGGTCTATAAATAACTATTCTGGAGATTGGTTATGGACTGTGATGACTGCTTGAATGTTCAGCATAATGGAGTCTGTACTTCTTACAGGTCTAAGCCCATGCTTATTATCACAGAGGAGTTGGTTTAAATTGTAGGGTAACAATTATTAGAAATGGGCACATAGCATTGGTCTTTACTCCAAGAATGAGGTTAAACGCTTGTGAACGCCAATCTCCTGCCACTTCTGAAAGCAAATTAGGGCTTTCTGTTTCCTATAATGGATACCCTGCTAGCACTTAAAGCATATCACAAAGAACATTGGTTAATAATGTGTTTATATTCCTGGTTTAGCGGCACCTTCGCTGGAGTTAGTCAGTTGGACGTTTCACGGCAAAAATGTATCGAATGACACGGTGCCTGTTCAGTGATCCTGAACAAGGCAGCATTCATTGATTTTGCCACGAGGTACAGTGTGTCCTTACGAACCAACATGCTTGCTTGGAGCAGCAAATTAGACAGGGATACAAATTGTCAGGGACTTTGCATTTTTCGTTACTGGTAATCAAAAAAGACTACAGCGTTAGGAAATTAGTGAAGGATTGCTCCAGATTCCAACAACGAGCCTGCACCCATTTTCTCCTGTGTGTGGAGGAGCAGCACAACAAAATGGAAGTGCTATTCCTAGGTGAACCACACAAGCGGACAAGGTTTTGGAGTCCGTCTACACTGCACAGGGGGAAGGCATGCCTAAATGCCCCCTACTAGGTAGATGGTCTGAGTTCCTAAAGACTGAATACATTGTATGAATGGCTCTAGTGTGAGGATAGAGATGGATGGCAGCCATTTTATTCCCAGTGCCTTTAAAAATACTCACTTTTCTCCACATGGTATATTGCCCTCACCATGCTATTATTATGATTATCTTAACTACAGTTGGATCAGAATGGCACCCAAACCTAAAAAGTAGGTTAATGCATTTTGCGATTTAAAAACAGACTGGTTTGCTCTCGAACAATTGGCCTAAAAATACATCCAATGCCTATTTGCACTGAAAATAAATAGACCTCTCCATTTTGAAATCTAGGCAAAACATTCCCACTAAACATAACAGCTACGTCTGAATACATTCTTCCATTGTCCCCCTTATTAGGTTAATCTCAAGCCTTGGTGAATGTCCACTGTACATGCCCAAAACACAGGGTCTTTTTACTTCCATGTTCTTCTCCTCCTTAAGGACATGAGGAGTTTTTTTATGCAGTTAGGATCCCTGAAGCATATTCTGTTCCCTGATTTAGGCTCACGGTTTATTGAGGGGTCGGGGGGGGTGGGGTCTTACCAGGTATATGAAACCAGACAGTCCGGAATCCCGTTACATGTCATACAACAGACTACTATGAACCTGTTGACAATCCGTTTCCAAAACAATTATGCAGTCCATCTGGGCCTTCAACCCAAAGGCATTACACATACACCACCCTATGAACAAAAGAGCCCACAAAAACCAACCAACAAGGATTCAGCAAATAAATACTTCAAAGCAAATTCAAACACAAAGGGTGAATTTCAGACCACAGACGTCAATCAATGATGGACTTAACGCAGCCCTTCAAGTGAACACCTTTGCTGCCGTTTATTAATACCAGCTCCTATTCAATAGGTAAACAAAGTTGTTTAGAGACTGCATACCATGGGCTCCCTGAACTCACTGGTTTCCTCTCCATTAACTTCACGTGAATGTGGAGCATGAAATGATTTCTTTTGTGGCCTATTGCAGGGCGGACATCAGCAGAAGAACGTTGAAGCGGTTTTCCCTGCTTTGACCTCACATTGAACAAGTCAGTTATCTCGTATAACTTTGGAGCATTCATGACTGCAGAGTAACCCATTTAGACCAGGCTGGTGTGGTGAGAATGGGTAAAGGACAGTACATGTCAAGTGCTTATCTGCATGAGCAATCAAGGAAACAAAGTGTCAGGGCAATTTCCAAATGAAATGCTAACAGTGTCCGTAGGATTTGCCAGAAAGGGACACTAACAGGCCGATTCATGTAATTCCTCACAAAAGTGTCGCACGCGGCTGGCGCACAGTGTGCCCGTGCGAATGTCTGCGCCAGCCGCGTGCGAATTTCCGCGCACAGCGTATTCATGGATTCTCGGCTCCAAAAGCAGACGTGGCGCAGAGTGGCGCACCGACCCTGCAGCAGCGCCAGTTACGCCCCCAAGAATGCCCTCGCGCAAGGAAAAGCCATCAAGATCGCAAAACCATCGCAAAGGGCTGCGCCAACCCTGTACCAGTTTACCGGACTGGCAAACAGCAAACGCAAAGCGGGGAACGAGTATTACGGGTGTCGGGAACACGCGTGCATGAGAAGTTTCACACGCGATCTGGCCTGGGGGAGCGTGTGCGTGTATTCCAGGGGTGCGCGAGAAGTATTACACGCGAATGGCCTGGGTGGGTGTATTTCAGGGGTGCGCGAGAAGTTCCACATACGAATGGCCTGGGCGCATGTATTTCAGGGGTGCACGAGAAGTTCCACACGCGATCTGGCCTGGGGGAGCATGTGCGTGTATTTCAGGGGTGCGCGAGAAGTCTCACACGCGATCGGGCCTGGGGGAGCATGTGCGTTTATTTCAGGGGTGCGCGAGAAGTTCTATATGCAAGTGGCCTGGGTGCGTGTATTCCAGAGGTGCACGAGAAGTTCCACACGCAATTTCAGCAGGGTACGTGTATTTCAGGGGTGCGCGAGAATTTTCACATGCGATTTCAGCAGGGTACGTGTATTTCAGGGGTGCCGGGGAGTCCTACATGTGATTTGGCAGTGTGGGTCCTCCCAGGTGTCCCCTGTACACCCTCCACGGCCCCTGCAGGCAGCCCACACCACAGGGGACTACCCTGCATCCCTGGTCATGTCCCGCAGGCAGCCCACCCAACATGGGCATGCCCCCCAGCAAAGGCACATGTCTCCTTGCACTACTGATCACCAACTCATGTCCCCTTGCCCCCCCCTACCCCCAGCATTGCGGGGCACCTGCCAGCAGGCCCCCACTCATGTCCCACTCATGTCCCCCTGCACCCCCACCCCCCAGCATTGCGGGGCACCTGCCAGCAGGCCCCCACTCATGTCCCCCTGCACGCCCACCCCCCAGCATTGCGGGGCACCTGCCAGCAGGCCCCCACTCATGTCCCCCTGCACCCCCACCCCCCAGCATTGCGGGGCACCTGCCAGCAGGCCCCCACACATGTCCCCCAGGCAACATGTCATCACAATCTAGATCCCTGGCCATTATGGTCATCCTCCAAATGCAAAACACCCACTAGAGTATTGCATCCACCCACTTAGAAATGGCAATGACATGATAGAACCCCAATAGCAAGTTTGGAAATCCCTCACATACACTCAATGGGTGTCAGTGAATCTCAAAACCCATATCATGATATGCATGATACCAATGAGATGATACTACACATTGAAGTTTGATGAAAAAAATGTATTAAAAATAGCATAAATGGAATTAAAAATAAACAAATGACAATGGGAATCAAAAACCAAAAGCAGCATGTCCGTAAAATAATGAAAAACGAAAAATCATAATCCAAAGGAAATGTGTCCAAAGTCACGGTTCAAGAAAGTAAATCCAAGGTAAAAACATAACCGAAAACCTTTGCTCCATGGGTAAATCCAAAAAAAAAATTTAAAAATCCAACAGTCAACTATATACGGATAAACAAACCAGGGTCCATGATCCCAACTGAAGAAATGAAACCTACATAAAAATACTACCTAATAAAATAAAACTATATACAAAAATGTGGCCCATTGTCTAAAAGGTCCAAAATAAATAAAAAAGCAAAGGAAACCTAACACTAACTACATAACTATTTACAAGGGCAGCGGGCTAGTCCGACGGCTCACTGTTTGTTGTCATGGGCCAGGGCATCATCGAACTCCTGTTCAATGGCTTGGAGGCGGGCATGTTCCCTGGCCGCGAGGTCCCACAGGGATAATGCAGTGTCCAGCTCCAACTCCCTGCGAAGAACCTCGAGGCACTCAGCCCGCCTCAGCACCCTCCGCATGGAGTTGTCCGCCCTGACCATTGTGAGCCGTTCCTCCTCTGCCCGCTGCCGCTCCGCACCTATCTGCTGGCCCAACCGCTCCCACACGGAATCCACTCCCATTCCAGGGTTCTCCTGCCCTCCGGCCGATGCCTGCATCCCTGATGTTGATGGCCCCGAGCCATGATGCCTCCCACGTCGAGCCTGCCGCTGCCTCCGACGCAACTGCCTGTGCCAGCACGACGGCATCCAGGCTGATGGAAACCACCGACGCCGTCGTGCACGTGCCCTGCCCGATGATGCCGTTACATCCTCCATCTGCTGGGGTCCAGTTGCTGGTGTGTCCACCCCTGCTGGACCTCCGACTCCCGACTGTGGCAGGGATGGGATCCCCACCGAGGTGGCTGCATTGGTCGGGGCAGGTCCACAGGGGGCCCTGGTGGCACCTGGGCCGGAAGACGGCATGGAGTACGACTGGCGCATAGCCTCCACAGAGGAGGAGAGGGTCGTCAGAGTGCCCGACACATGTACGAGACCCCCGACCATGACCGCTCCCAACTGGGCCACGTTGGCACGGTGCTCTTCGTGATGACGTGCCCCCGGGAAGCACGCACCTCATCACGAATGACAGCCGTGCGCAACGCGACACCAATCAGGACCTTCTCAATACGGCCAGGGGTCCCCTCGTCCGCAGGTGGAGGGGAGTCAGATGACATGGACATCCCCTCCTACCTGTGGACAGGGCATCCCTGCTGGTGCAGTCACACGGCAGGGACAGTGACATGCACAGGCACCTCCACGGCGACCTGTGCTGCCTCCTGCCCCTGGACTGCACCACTTGCACCAGCAGGGATGCCCCCACCAGGCCCCATGTGCGGCTCAGTAGCGGCCTCCTTCTCCTCTGTGGAAACCACCAACCTGGATGGCTCCACACCGTCTTCCGCCGTTGCAAGCCCCTGTGGGGGCTCACCCACCCCTTCCGCTGCAGCCGTGGGGGCATCCCCGCCGCTTAGCTCCACAGCGCCATCTCCGCCCTCTTCACTTTGCGCTATGTAGAGGGAGACATAGAACACAAGCATCAGGGTACTGTACAATGGTCCCCTAGACAGGAAGCAATAGCAGATGAGTGGCACTGTCAAAGATCACTTCCATCGTGTCCCTCCACAACACATGGGTCAGTGCAGGCAAAACATGCAGTAACAGGCATGGCACATGCTATGGACATAAGCAAACATGTCCAAGGGACTCTTGAAGCATACAATGTTGTTTTCAGACTCACATGCATCATGGGTCATGCCTATCACATGCACACACTTCAACGTACTTTCATCCATCTGGACTCGTACACCCCAAACACAGTGGATGCAAGGATAACTAGGCTGCATCAGTGAATCTGAACATTGTCACAGACATGTGTCATGCATCCATGGCATCCACAAGTCACAGACACGCAGGTCAGAAACACAGACATGGACACCATACATGTACATGGCATCAGCACCCATCCCTCACCCACACCCATGTCCAGGAACAGAGACTGGCATGCTCTCGTGTGTCCATTCCGCATAGGGCTCCCCATGTTACATTTAAACACATACACCAACCGTGTGCTTCACACATTACTGGTCTCACATGCATGACCATGATGTCCCTGCACACACACACACGTGTACATGGCCTATGTCACACATACAGGCAAGTATCAGACAACCAGCACGCTGCAACATGCCCTGTCACACAGCAATGCTTGTCCACTTACCGCTCGACTCCAGACGGGTCTGCCTCTCAAGGATCTGGGCATGGAGCGCTGAGCGTACGCGTTCCAGGACCCTCAGCTGGATGGTACTCATGCTGCCCCGGCCCCCCTCCACAAGGCGCCGGGCCTTTATGAGGGTCCTGGACCTGAAGTCCCCCCAGCGCTTGACTTGCTTGATGTTGCGGGTTGCCACCCCCTCCGCGTTGATGGCAACCACAAAGTCGTCCCAGATCCTGTCCCGTCCTTCCTTGTCGGCGCGTGGTGATCCGAAGAGGGCATCATAATGCCCCAGGACAAGCTCCACCAACTTCCTCCTAACTGAAGCTGGTGGCCCTCTGCCCCTCTGGCTGGGGGTCGCCAGTGGTCTCGGATGGTGTTTGCCCCGACATGGCGACCCCCGAGGCAGGCGTGGGTGGGCAACTGGGTCCTGGGGCTGGGCTGTGGAGCGATGGTATAGTTTTCTGTTCCAGCAGGGGTGGACACAGCAACTGGACCGCTGCAGATGGCTGATGTGCAGGCACCAAATGGCAGGGCACGATAGCAGCAGATGGCTCGTGGGAGGCTGCTCAAGGCTCTGGGGGGGCAGTAATTCGGCCTTTTGGGCAGGAGCGTGGTCTTCCGTGTGCTTTCGCGTGGCCAGCTTGATACAGAGTGATTTGGCACGTGAAAATTCTGCACGTCAGCGTGTGAATCGAGGAAAGGCCCTTAGCGCGTCAGCACGCATAAGCGATTCCATTGGACCAAAGGCCCTTAGCCCGTATGGTGTCTGACGTATCGCGCACGGGCGTTGTTTTTCGTGGGGTGCGGTGCGTGTGTTTTGCAGGCGTTGGGGTTCACACGCTATTACTTCACAGCGGGTGGGTGTTGGCTACGCGTTCTTCTACACGCAAGGCAGAGGGTGAGTGGTACCCTGCTCCCCCAGGCCCGATGCGTGTAAAACCACCCGCGAGCCCCTGAAATACACGTACCCCGCTCCCCCAGGCCCGATCGCGTGTAAAAACACCCGCGCACCCCTGAAATACACGCACACAGGCCAATCGCATGTGGAACTTCTCACGCACCTCTGGAATAGACGCACACGCTCCCGAGGCCCGATCACGTGTGGGCCTTCTCGCGCTTCTCGCACGTGTATGACTTTGGCGCACATTTTTTCTGCACAGGGACGCTACCGCCTGTTTTCGTGTGGCGGACATGTATGGGCCTGTGCGCGTCTTTGGCCATGCGCTGTTTTTCCCTATTCGATTCCATGAATACGTGTTGTAGGCGAGCGTGTGGGCGTTCTGCGCACTTGCCTCCTGTACTTCCCCCGTGATGCCCACATTTTCACAAGTTGTTCCCCATTTTGCGTGTGACGCCCCGTGTTACACCTACTTTTGTTATGTGCGCCGCGCAATGTGCGAATTCGCTGTGGCCTTATCGCACGGCGTTCGATGACCTGTGCGCCAGCGTGCGCCGTGCACTTTTTCAGCGAACATCCCACATTTTGCGCGTGCACGGACTTCCATGAATTGATGTGCAATGTTTTCTGTGCGATAATCGCACTTGCGAGCGATTTTCGCTATTTCACTGCGAATCGCACGTTTTCGCACGCGTGCGCCGTTTTTTTCGGCGCACATTAATTCCATGAATCGGCCTGTAAATATCAGGGGAACCAAGATGGACAAATGAGGTGTCTGAGGTTAGGGTCAGTTTCAATTAGATCTAATAACTGATAAGCGTTGCCTCTCATGCTAAAGGGAAATTCACGTTAAATCAAATTAAACCCAAGTACATCGGAAGATGTCCAAAACGTTCAAACAAAAATAGTCACAGCAACCTCCCTCTCCACAAGAAGGTAGCCAACCCTCGGTTGTGAAGGTTACCAGAGAAATATGGGTCGGTTTCTCCGGATGCAAAAAACTATTTTGCACAGAGCACACCTAATGGTTCAATTCTTGGTGGTGTTTAAAGGTTAGTGGGGTGCCGGTGAGAAAAACAACCTTGACACTAGGTTGTATCAATCTCAGCAAAACCAACAGATGTTCATAAACTTATGGAACTATCCCGTCCCCTGCACACCCTTTCTATTGCATACACAATCAATATTAGTTATTTTTACAGTAAATCGTTGAAAATAATAACTTGGAAAAACAGTTTTTAGTAAAGAAATTCTGTATTCAAACAAATTGTTACTATAACTCACATTTTTTTTCATTTCACTTCAGTGTAACTAAACATTCACTTCTGTATTTTAAGCATACTAGAACAAATGCAGTTATCTTATGGCTCAACTGGTCCTTGTGGGTAAACAAAAGTCAGTAACATGAAAACTTTTTCGACGCGTTTCGGGGTTTAGATTGATCCCCTTCGTCAAGAGATGTTCACCCACTTTCGCACATTCTTTCATTTGATTTTTCTTCAGCAATCACCTATAACATATAATGCTATAATTAGATTATAGATTCTGTATAGATACTACTGTCATGTTACTATAATCATCCTCACACTCGAGATCATATGGATATTCACTTATATCAAAAGTTTAGTGTTTATTAATGAAGCATGTCAATTATCTTTAATTGGTAAGTCATCAAAAAAAACCAAAAAAAAATAAGCTAACTGTTTAAAATAAGGAAATCAGTATGTCCCTTATAGCAAGAGACAAGAGGATAGATTCTATTCATGCACGGTCTGATGGTATTAAAGAAAAAATGCAATTGCCTTGGAGTCTATAGAGGCTTGCCTTTCCTATTTAAGTAGATGTTATAGTCTAGTTCCAGGTCGGGTGGGTAAGGACTGTAATCACAGACGATCCCCAAATGCTCAGGAGCTGCCCCTATAACGTATATTTACATTTTTAAGTTATGGTTGTACCCATTAAGTTAGTAAGTTGGGAGTTAAAGTATTACATGTTAACACTTAGCCACTTCCCAATGGGTATGATCAGCGGCTGCTGATGTTCTTCGTTCAAATAGAGTCACTCCTAGGTGTGTATCTAATGGGGATTAAAAATCCATTTAGGTAGAGTTCTTAAAGGTTTTTAATAAACTTCTTAGCTATGGTGCAGCAAGTGGACCTAAGTAGGTCCTTCCTAACTCACCTCTCCTGCTTAATCTTTGTGTATCCTCAGGGGAAGCCGCTCTGCACCTCACGATGACAAAATGGCCGTTGTTTATATTGTGACGTCATCACGTCATAGCGTGATGATGTCATGGTCTCATCGCGTTCGCGTGTGTCGTAATGACGTCCGCGCGTGACATCTACGTTCCATTATTGGGAAGTCTATGTTGTATGTCCCATGTTACTCATTAAGCCAACTATGAGAAGAATAGGTAAAATATCAAGTATGTTTTTAAATTACTGTTTATGACTCAACTCTAATAGCGTTGTTACGCGAAAAATAGTGGTGTGCAAAATCGTAGTGCTCATCTAATTTCGACAGTCAGGTAGTCTAAGAGAATTCATAATGGAAGCATCTCAATGATTATATTTTGATGATGGTAACATGCTCACATTCTCGGCTTGATGTGACTATACATTCCAATGTCTTTTATGTCACTTTAATTGTCATTTGTGGTGATAAAAATGGAGGAACAATATCCAAAAAAGTACACAGAACCTTGGCACATCTTATCAATTCATGATGTTCAGAAAGACGAACAGTATCTAAAATTTTTCTCAGAAAAGGTAACAGTATTTAAAGAGGAACAGTATCTAAAGTTTATTCAAGGGTAAGAGGATTGACTTGTATTGATGATCTCTTACTGAAGATCTAATCCTCATGCTTAACTGACATCCCATTTATGTCTAATTAGTTTGTTGCAATTCTGTTTTGTGTCCGTTTTAAAGAAAGCTTAATCTTTTTATACTCCTCATTCATTCCATTTGGTACGTGACTGTTCAGTTTGTCAATCCAAAAGATTTCCCTCTGATTCATCAGTTTCCTATGATTGCCTCCTCTCTGCAATTTCTTCACAATTTCGAGTATTATAACGTTTAGTTGTGCTATGCTGTGTTTTTCCATTGCGAAATGTCTAGCAACTGGTGAGTGTACCTTATTGGTCCGAATGTTGCTCTTGTGTTCATTCCAGCGTTCCTTCGCCTTTCTTTGGGTTTGTCCCACGTAATAGATCCCACAGGGACAACTACTGTAAAAATAACTAATATTGATTGTGTATGCAATAGAAAGGGTGTGCAGGGGACGGGATAGTTCCATAAGTTCCATAAGTTTATGGACATCTGTCCGTTTCTCCGGACACCAGTCCCTCTACATGTACCATTGATGACTTGATGCTCATGGACAGATTGGGGTCTGTGTCTTATGCCTCTTGGTGGTTCTCCTGGCTGATGGCTTTGAATTTGCTGCTTGAAGTCAAACTCCCTGACGAAGTCTAGCTCGTCAGTGGGCTAGTCTGTCCCTGGTAAGATTGGTCCAAGAACTGTGGTACTATTGTCACTCAACATTCTCTTCCTCTTTTCCCCCAGTAGACTGGTTCCCTTCCTCACCTTGCTTATTCCTATAGCTCTTGGGCAAGGGAAGTGGGTTAACCTATCACTCTCGGCTGTTTATCATTGTTCCGCTATCAGTTATTCTCTCTTCTGTTGGTATCTTTCACTCTCCTGGTCTCTACAACCCTCCCACGTTGTGGTCTCCCTTTTTTACCAGTCTCTTCGTGGTCTCTCTCCCCTCAGTCTTGCAAAACTTCAGCATCACACTGCCCTTTTGCTTGAATGTTCACACTCAATGGCTGTTTTAAGATTCACAGACTGTACCATTTACTTCATTCTCTACAATGGTATCTTTCCCCATCTTCCCAACCGAATTCTTCCCCTCTCCAAACAAAGACATTTCCCCAGATTCCAGGCATCCCTTACTCTTGGACTCCTTGCCTGACCCTCCAAGATAGTGTCCCTTATTTGGTCCCAAAACCTTCCTATTTTTCATTCTCTAACTTTTCCTGGCACTTCCCACATGGTATCCTTTACTTCAGTCCCCAAGATGCTACCCCTCTGAACCACACCAACTCACCCTGCTTTACTACGTTGCTCTGTTAAACTAAATCTCTTCTCCCCATCATTCTTCTCTGGACTCGCCGTACAGCAGGGCCTCGCCTTCTAGTACTACACATTGTTATTCCTCTTCTTGGGGACCCTGCTTGTTTCAAGTCTCCCACTCGGTGCTGCTTTCCTTTAGCAAGGTCTCCATCTTCTGCCAAGTCACTGCACTTTGGGTCCTTGAGAATCTGCCCAAAAAGCTTCTTGACCTGGATCTTTCTTTTATATAGCTGCTGCTCTAGGTATGGCTTCAAGGGAAGGGATTTGACCTCTAATGATGGGGTTAGTGCTGTTCCCTGATTGGGCCATGTGATACTGATCAGGTGGCAGTTGAGGGGGGGGGGGGACTAAAACCTGTAGCGTGTACACGAACCATTTTGGATGTAATACTGACCTCTGATGTATATGTATTCTCACCTCCCTCTCGTGAGTTTGCCCACTTCTCTGTGTTCCCACGTGGTCAGTGCACATTTTGAAATACTCCAGTCAACCCCTGCAAAGCTTTGGGAATAAACTGTTACAAGTAATCGATTTAGTGGGTGTTCCGGTACTGTGGATGTCAACTTGTTTTACCCGCATAGTTTGTGCAACAATGGTTGATATATTACAACTTTGCCTCAAAGAGGTGCATTTGTCCTCGCTTTTCTCAGTGGTCAAATAAACATGTATTTGTGTGGGTTTTGTGAGCCTTCCAACATGTTCTCCTCAACAGTTGCTGGAGGAAGCATTGTACCATGCTCATTGTCCCAATGTGTTCCCCTCAACAGTTGCTGGAGGAACCAGTGTACCATGCTAACGTGTCCATGTTTCTTTAAAACAGACCCATTGTATTTCCTGTACATAATATTGGCTCTGGCTAGAGAGCTTCCTGCACTCTCAGGGCAGCATGCCCGATATCTAATGGCGTTACTGCACATTTGAGAGTGGATGGTGCCCTGAAGTGACAGCCACCCATCAGACAGGCTGCCTTATCACACTGGCATTCTAGAGAATACAGAACCTAGACTTCTTGTTCATTAGATAAACTTAATGGACAAAGGACTTGAAGCTTAGTTTTTCCAGGCTTGACCACAGAATTAGCATGCATGAGAAGACCCTAGGCAGACTTGATTTGTGAAAGGTGTCGGCATTGAGTTGACCTTTGTTTCATTAACATTCTGAAAGTGAAAACATTCAACGAGAAAATAAAAATCTACATGGTGTTTGTAGACATCAAAAAGGGCTTTGACAGTATTGATCGCCAGCGCTTATGGGCAAAAATGGAGGCATGGCAATGTCCGAAAGACCTGCTTGAAGCCATTAAGTCCCTTTATGAGATGACTAGCGTCAAGATCCATCTCAGAGCCCATGGTCTACTGTCTCGGCGCATCGACACCTTTGGGGACTTGAAGCAGGGCTGCACGCTGTCCCAGACACTGTATAGATTGTTTCTCTCAGATCTTAGGGAGGCCTGGTGTAATAACATTGTTTCCACCAAGACTTGACATAGAACCTATGATGAACCTGCTCTTTGCAGATGATGTGGTCCTAATCGACCTAACACCAATGGGATCGCAGAAGAGTATAGACACCCTAGATGAGTAGCTGTTAGCTGAATTCAAGCCCAATTGCTAAGACCACTATCATGGTATTGGGAGATCGCAGGCATGGTCCAAGATGGGTGCACAAGTGATTCATTAGGAAAAATGTCCTAAGACTAGCAGAACAAGCTACCTATCTGGGGATGCTTCTTAACAGCAAGATGGATTTACCGTGGCAGTTGGCATAGCGAGCAAAATTAAATACTTAAATCACCCAGGGAAGAGTGATACAACAAAAAGTTTGGGAAATTTTCCATGAAACCAATCTTGACTTTTTTCTTCAAGCGAAGGTCACTGCCGTTCTAATTTATGGAGCATAAGGATTTCCCCATCACTCCATTGCAACTATGACCATCCCTGGAGGATGGTTTTGGGCAGAAAATCCTAAAGCTCCCCAATTTGATACCGCCTTCACTCATACGGTTTGAACTGGGCCTGATCTCCTTACAATCCAAAGTGACTTGGAAGGCGCTCATGCTATATCAAAAACATTTGTTGTCCGACAAACCCAAACCTTACCAAATTTTGGAGAGCCCTGAAGGCGAATTAAAACAATCTTCTGACGGAATGAAGCAAGTGTTGCATGAACATCTTGAAGTTAAAGTGGAAGACCTAGTTAGCAACCCAGCAAGGGTGAAATGGAAATTGTGGTAGGATGACTGGGTGAACACCACGTATGAGAAAAACTGATAGACTAGAGATGCACTGCTACAAGAGAAGAGCATAAGACTTGGGCTCACTTCCAAAATACCTATCCAAGTTGTTCGTACAGGACGCAGTACATGCGGTTTAGAATGACTTTGTACCCCACTGGCCAGATCCTGACAATCTACAACTGGCACTGAAAATCTTGAAGATTGCAGGTTTCGTGACAAGGAGGGGACAACTGAGTCCTTGAAGCATCTCACTCTTTTTTGTGCAGGCCTAACGGAGAAGAGAACATTCTTTGGCACTCTGATAGCAGAAAGGCACTCAGACAATGCAGAGGATTTTTGGAGTCTTCAACGAGGGGAACACTTCCCAGCGATATTTGCTCTTGTGAAGTTTCTGAAAGAGGTCTGTTGTGAGGACACCGGAAGCCTACCCGAGAGAGACATTTTTCTAAATCACGGACGATGGACGCTAGAAATCCAGCCCCTTATTCATTTTTAGAGAAGTGAGAAGCAAGGAACACAAAACGAGCTTCTCTAGTATGGACTCCGATATGAAGTAAGATGGTGATGTCTCACCAAACAATTATTCGATAGGGCAGACAATGCAGGGGCGTTAATTTGGCGGGATAATAGTTTGGCATTTGGGAAGGCACAAGACAAATCTATAATAGCTGGAAAAGGCAGAAACATTCAAAACCAAGGTGAAAAAGGAGGTACTGGATTAGGATCTTCAAATTCCCAATGGTATGGATTCTTCTTGCCTGGAAGCTGGAGCTAGTGTCAATCGTAAAGTACTACTACTACAAAAAAAGAAGAAAATAAACGAAGTTGAGGTTTGCACCATTACTGACTGATACAAGTGGGGGAATCTCACCCAAAATCAAAACCAAACAGTCAATAGCCTCCAATAACGATCAGATACTACCCAAGATTGATAGTGATGGAAGGCATGAAACTACCGAACTGAAGTTTAGCAAGGAGAAAAGGAACTAAAATATGAACCAAAAATACAATAGCCAAGTAGAGATTAAAAAGCCAAAAGAGCAGCCCTTCCATCCGAGAAGGTTTTGAAATTCAGTAAAAGTGTACTTAAACCCTCTAGTGAACAGGAAAAGCAATCTTGGCGGCAACAAGCTGACATGATATTTTCCAAACTCGATTTACGAGAAGGGAAGTGTTGGAACAAATACTCATAACATTTCCCTGAATGATACTTTGGATTTAGTGGGGTACAGCCTAATATTTATAGACTCCACTGATGAACCAACTAAAGTGAAGCCCAGGGGACAGCACGAGGACGACTCCACCCAATCAGAAATACTAGCCAACACCTTGTCGAAGACAACATTAATGACTGAAAATAACACTAGAAATAGCCATTAGAATCTAATAGTGGCCCCATGGGAAGGTTGTGCTCTAGCACCTCGAAGCATCTCTTGTGCTAGATGGATTTACCAATAAAAGATCAGACCACATAACTGCACAGCATCAAAGAATATGGCAAAGTATTACTTTATTCTTATTTTAATAAAGCGGGGGTACACTGACAAACAACGGCTGACATTTGCACACACACAAACTTGATTACACAGGGGTCTTATAACCCAATATGCATCATCGAAGACATCATCCTATGTGGCAAACCATAAATCCTACCATTGGAAGGGATTGGTTAGGGGGAACATATAGACAGTATACTGGTTAGTAATTCATTGGCGGTCTCCCATCTATAAGGCACACCTAAAACTACCTCTAAATGGTTAGAATACGGATTATTGCGGATAAAATGTCAGTGGATTGGTCTTTGTAACATTGTATAGCAGGTTGCCCCATAGACCCACTGATTGGTTGGCATCCTACCCAACCTTGGACATGCAACTCGCTAGCAGACACTCTGCACTTTCGCAACTAGGCCATCATCTCATCAGTTTGACCATAAGCAAAAATGTCCCATCTGTAGTTGACCTTGCCATTGCTCTGTTCTAGGACATTCGAGGGAGTGGGAGCATATCATTTATCTTCAACCACAGCTTAATGAATAGATCTCGTTTTCGTCTTCTGCATCATGTGTGAAGAGACCACAAATGTATCCATTTCGACCTACTGCTATTTGATTAAATTCAGGTGGGTGTCATCTGTCATTGCTCCCTTTGCCTCTAGAGACTTGCTCACTCCCATCTTGTATGAGCCATGTTCATTGGTAATTGTCCAATACTTGGCTCTTGCATACATTTTCTTAGTTAAAGAGAAATGCATCTCACGGTCATAATAACGTTATCCGTCTGCCTCCCTTTGTACTCTGCAACTATTTGACATAGCATCCTTGATCCTAGGTCAACATAGACTCCCCTTTGCCCACAAAGCCTTTTCCAGCATCTCCAGACTCTTTAGCCCTGATTTGTTTCTGAGGTAGTTAGAATGGATCTTCTCATGAGACGGCATCCATTTTCCAATCATGGCCGTCCTTCCTCTGTAGCAAGCTTCTATTTGTCTCATCTACCCTGAATTGCTGTGTATTATTGATCCAAAAGTTACTCTTTTTTTTTGCATACATGATTACTTTATCCTTTTGTACATGTTCTCTTGTCGCTTCAATTACGTTGCTATTCTTAAGTATTTTCATATTGTTTCAACATATTCTCATGAGTTTATGGTTCTTTAATATCGTGCATGCAATGGATGGGGTTCGCAGAATAACTAAATCGAACCAACTCAGGAAGATGGCAAAGGTTGCCATTTTATTAACAATTATCTAAAACAGGGAGGTTACAACGGACATCAATGAACGTTCAGTTCTTGAAAAATGTCACATAAAAACATCCTTCTATGCAAAAAATATGTCAGTAGTGATGTCATACTACATGGCAAATAAGAAAAGCCTACAAGGGATTGTGATATGCTCAAGGGGAACATCTAAGTATACTTTCTAGAAGGGCTGGGATTGTGATTGGCTGCCCACTATCAGGTGGACAACTTATGCCTACCTCTAAAAACATGTCATCTTCAACACTCAAGTACACAGTATATCATTGGCTCTCAAACTATAAGGCACTTTGTTATATGACCTCCTACAATTGGTTTTCAAACAGCAGAAAAGACATCCACATATATACACCAAATTATTTAAGGGTGTTAGTCATAGAAATTTAGAGAAGACTATTTCCAATGCTCAAACGAGTCAAAGGAGAAAGAGGAATATACAGGTGTGTGTTCATAGTGTTTGATTGTATTGTCAACACAGATTTCAAAAGTGTATATATATATATATATATAGAGAGAGAGAGAGAAAAATAAAAAGTTGAGAAAAATAGCAAATAGGAACATTGTTACAAAAAGCAGTATGAAAGTGATCACATAAAAAAGTGTGATAGAAAAGTGCAAAGAAAATCAAAAGCAATTTATCCACAACGTATATGAACCAACAATGTCACACATTGCTTAGAATTGAAATCCTGGCAGATTTGGCTAATTAACAAAATCAGAAATGATCAGATTCTGATCATACGCATACATACAATTATTACATCCACATACGCAACTAGTTAGATGATTTAATTCTAACCAATGTATGACATTGTTGGTTCATATAAGTTGTGGATAAAAATACCTAATTGCTTTTGATTTTCTTTGCACTTTTCTATCACAATTTTTATGTGATCACTTTCATACTGCTTTTTGAAACAATGTTACTGGTTCAAGTTGCACCTGGCCAACCACCAGATGTTTGTTCAGATGGACTCCTCTAGATCATCAATGCTACCCGTCTCCAGTGGAGACCTGTAGTGTTCCATCCTCTCCCCAGTGATCTTCAATTTATATATGGAGCAATTGGGAGCCCTCCAAGCCACACACACACACACACACCAATACACAGATGACACCCAGCTATAGCTATACCTCAAGATCGACCCCATAAAGGACATCCACAGGCACAAACATGCCTCTTGCTGATCCATTCTTGGATGTCAAATACATACTGGAAGCTCAACCTGTACAAGACCGAATTCCTACTGCTCACCAACACTATTTTTTTTGCTTTCGTAAACTTTTATTCGGCTACTAAGGCATAAAAGAACATCCTCACATTACACAAATACAGTACATTTAGTCCAAAACAAAGGAAAAAAATCATTCCTATATCAAAATAATCGGTATCATTCAATTTGTCCTGATTTTAAAACAGGTCACTTATTAAAATCTCTAATCAGACCATGTCTTGAGGGGGGAGATTCAGCATACATGTCATATTTAAAGATTGCAGCATCCCAATAAAACAGATAAAATGCATTAATAAATATGGTAGAGGTCATAAAAAACATAATCTCACATATTTGGCCTCATCACACAATACTAATAAAAACCTTGCAACCCCCCAGTTGAACAAATATAATTCATCAATATACCTAAAAGAGGTCATTAAAAACATCTCACATTTGAAGCATCACCACACAGTACTGGTAAGATGAAGCCATAAAGGGTGGTTGGAGGGGGGAGAATTTATTTTCATATTGTACATTTTAGAAACTCGCAGCCCCCCTAGGAGCAGAATAGGGTTCATCAATGTTCCCAAAAGAGATCATATAACAGCATCGCATATTTTTTGTCTCAGCAACCAAGCCCTAGGTATACATTTTGATACTTTATAAACCGTTCCTGGGTCATCAAACTGTTCCTGGGTCCCAAACATAAAAACCTGGAACTCTGAGGGCTTCACACCCATGCTCACCTCCTGCGCCATGTCCTTTGGGTTCCACATCAACAAACACCTATCCTTCAAGACACACATATGTAAGCAAACTCATACAGCTTTGTATCAGCTCTCCCTCCTGCGCAAAGTCAAGCCCTTCCACCCTCCGGACAGCTTTAGATCCACTGTACAAGCATTGGTCCTATCCCACCTGGATGGGGGCAATGCACTCCTTGAAGGCCTCCAGTCGTCCTCCCTTGTGCCTCTGAGAAGTGTTGTACACGTGGCCACACGCCTCAAGGGTCTACGTAGATACAACCACATCAACTCACCCCTCATCAGCCTTCACTGGCTCTCACTGCACACACAAATCACCTTCAAATCTTTCTGCATCATCTATGAGGCAGTTGCACTCAAGTCACAGCTACCTCGCAGAGAACAGTGCACCACCAGTAGCCAGGACACATGCAGACTTGAAAACCGCTGCTGCAAAAAGGAAAGGACCTGTAGAGGAGCAGCCTCTCACCGGCCCTCTGATTACAGACAGGTAAATATGGTATTTAGGGCCAATACCCTTCTCCCCTGTCCAACATTGTAAAAATCAGGAGTGTTGTCTAGTGAGGCAGACGGTATGCCCTTATTTATGCAAGTACATTGGAAATAGGTTACACTGGACACACTTATTTAGGGCAATATAGAACATAAAGGTATGTGCTTACATTTCTGATGTAGAATATAGGTCAGCAAAAGACAGCCCTTTGTATTATAGATAGCTGCAGGCCTCAGAATCCCATGAAGGTTTAAAAGTGCTGGAGAAGTGCTGTGTGCAACTCAAGAAAGGGAGTGTGTGGGTAGAAACCAGGTTGATTAGAAGCAGCTAGAGACAGGTGCACACAATTCAGCATTTAATAGCAGAATGTGATTTTGAATCGCATGACTCAAAACAAAACAGTAATAGTCAAACAGTACATAAGCAGGGCAAGATGGCTTTGGAACAGAATGTGCTAGAAGTCTGTAAAATAAATGCGTCATTTGCTAAATCTGTTCTGTTCAAGTTTTAAGGTTGCTACATATATCTTGTGGTTCAGTAAAATTTGGGAAACTACCCAGAGTCTTGCTCATTTGCATAGAAAGTCATATGTTTCAGGAAGTGTTTATGTCCAATGGGAAACAAGTGATGTTTTGACCTTTAAGCAAAATGGCCAATAAAGCCTGTTGAAAAATAAGGTTAATATTAGCTTAAAGTGATTGCGCAATCTGTTGCTATTAATAATACAGATGTGTGCAGTGCAAAGATGAGACATTTCCTTTTTCAGCTGTAAGAAGCCACGATTGAACAAATTTACTCCCAGCCGGCTACCCATATGTCTCTTCTTTGCACAAAAGTCTATTTATTTTCAGGGATGGCTGGCTGCAGAGAATTATGGCTGAGAATTATTCTCTTTACAGACAAGAAAACAAGCCTTCCCTGCCTATGCCCCAAGGCAATGGAACCTCCTCCCTATCAGCATCAGACTCACCCACATGCTCCTACAATTCAGAAAAGAACTCAAGACCCATCTCTTCAAGTAGTCTCTTCTCCACAACACCTAGGCCATCACATCGCCCCCTGCACCGCCTGACTGGCTACACGCTGCCCGTCCCTCTCCTCCTAGCCACCTAGTACAGCTGTACCCATCCTCGGAATCTTACCCCCGCTGTATAACCGTTACCTCTGAAAAGCGCTCTGTTACACATCTGTAATGTTGTTTACCTTTGTAAAGCGCTCTGTTGCTTCTCAAAGTTAACTCCACACAATAAATACAATAATATACAAATATTCGAGGAAATAAACTTGCCAGTGAT
This sequence comes from Ambystoma mexicanum, assembly GCF_040938575.1. Classification (NCBI taxonomy): domain Eukaryota; kingdom Metazoa; phylum Chordata; class Amphibia; order Caudata; family Ambystomatidae; genus Ambystoma; species Ambystoma mexicanum. Next base: position 467,925,087 of record NC_090936.1, on the reverse strand, counting down.
CGGGCAATAATTTGCCATTGCCAAAAGTGATATCATAGGGTGTAAACTATTATAGAGACTGAAAGGGGATATTATCTTACTGTAAGGAGACCCAAGTGGGAGACATTCCACTGGGAGAGCTGAGCAGCACAGGAATCCACCCATGAACTAGAAAGGATGTGCACTCTCAAAAAGATTACGTGCGGGCTGGACAACAAATGGGCAGAAACTGATACCCCTCCACAAATTGTCCAGAGTGCTGTGGGAGAACCAGGCTAATAAAACTAGAATAGGACTGCAGGAGAGGAATGATTGATGCCAAAATCGAAAAATGACACTGCCCATTTTATAGCTTCAGCAGCATAAGCTAAAATTGGGGCACACCCAGTCCACCAAAAACCAAGAAAGTCTTGCAAGAGGCTAAAGGCAGTAACCAATCAAAGGAGAGGAGAGACACAAGTCAAGATCAGAGACAATGAAAAGGCACAACCACCCACAGATGCAGGCAGTAGCAGAGATTGAAGAAGCAGAAGCGACATAGACACTTGGACAGCTAGCAGCATCCCAGAGAGCAGATCAAGCAAATCAGCTGCCAGGACCAGACCAGCAGTAGGGAGGCTAACAAGGTACCCGGCAGACCAAGACTGCAACAGAGAATGTGCTACTTTCCAGGAGGGGCGGGGTCCAAAGAGCTGGGCAACCTGACGAGGGGTCAGCATGGAGAGCCCTGCAGTTCTTGGGTAGACCACTCTTATATTGGGGAGTGACAATGAGGAGCTAGGGCCCTTTTTCTTCCCAATTCCTTGAAGTTTCTTAAGTGTGAAGGGCACTAGAGCCGTCCTAAGAGAGAAAGACACTATGAACCTATGAAAGTAAGAGGTTCTTGGGTGTGAGGAACACCCTATCCCTTCATAGCTGGAAAGACAATATACCCCCGAAATAGAAAGAACGATGGTAGATGTTTCTGGGTATGGAGGGTACCATTCATGTAACCTATATGTGAGAAGAACTCTAATTCTTAGAGTGAAGAGTAGAAAGGAAACCAATGTAGTGGGATAAAGTGGGAAGGAAAGTACATCCATTATAAGAAAGAAAGAGAAGAGTGTGTAGAGGGTGGTTAAGAGATCCTAATAGTAAGCCATAAAGAGCTAAACTCCAGTTTAGGAAGTCGTGTATTACACAATCAGCATCTTGCGTTGATTCAAAATAGTGTGGACCTCTTTGAATAGGACATGGCAAAGAAGTGGCTGAGCACTATGTGCCCTGGACAGCAGTGAAAAGAATTGGCTGGCCTATAGATCCCAGGTACTGCAAGGCAAGAAGCAGCTAAGCCCTATATGCATGGGTTTGAGTTATTCCTTATAAATACAGGGAGAGGCAAGTATCTCCCTATTAGAGAAACCCCAGCCACTGCCATTGTTTATCCCAACCCTATCCTGTGTAAGATAAAAAGAAGTTGACTCCAGTTTTGAGTCACTTGGTTCTGGTTGATAGGCTACCGGGCAGCGAGCAATGACGAACAAGGAGGACCTGCTGAGCCCAACTGACCTTCACTGTCTTTAGTGTGTTGGGATCTGGGGTGAGAGTCAATACAGGAAGCAAGGCAGCAGTAAACATCTATTTTCTCTGACATAAAATACTTACATCACAAACAAGTCTCCCTAGCACGGAACATTGATGTCAAACAGAAATGGAACAATCGAATTTCTGAGATCTTAAGAGTAAAATTCCCAATAATAAAAAAATATTTAACCATAAAGTGGATAAATAATCACATAAAATTAACAAATACAATATTAGAGAACTCTTTAAAATTTAAAACAAGCTCAAATTAAACTTCAAAAATGCAATGATGTACTTAGTTGACGTGCCAACTGCTTTCCTCCAAATTTTCTTACAAGGGTAGGAATGAATCATGATGATCCAGGTGGCATGATTAGGGGGGGAAATGTTTGGGCGGATTGGAACCATCCTATTGGATTCCTCCATTTCTGCCACAGAAATTCCACTATCTGGTTTCCTGTTTAATTGGATCCTGACACAATCCCCTCTTGAAACCGTGCTCCTCTCATGGGTTAGATGTGACTTTAGACCCGTTACAGGAAAGTAGGTCTCACCACAACACATTCCTATCATGGGGCTGTGCGGCCAGATGATTGACAGTCCTGCCATGGAATAGTCCATGATGCAACCGTTGGTCCCTGAACACCACTGAGGATCCCAACGCGCTTGCTCTGCCCTGAAAGGATACTTTTAATAATGAAGGTGAACCTTGGAAAACCGCCCTTGACCACACCTGATCTATACCCGAAGACTCGGATCATTCCCCATCTGGGGCGGTCTGAGATTTCCTGTGCCATTTTCCACCCCAGCGAGAAAATGCACTTTGATCACAACCATGGTGTACACCAATGACGACCATCACTACAAGGGATTACTGATCCCATTTGGACCTCCCTGCCCCCTCCCCAGGTTTAAAAAATTAAATAAACCCAACAGGTGGCGTCCATAGCGATCCAGCATCTCCATCCACATGTAACCGAATGCTAGCAAAGATGCTGCTGGTCCCACACTGCCTTATCCATCCAGGGGAAACATGATAAAATGGTCCGTGGGTGAAGAAATATTCGGGCTTGCCACGATTGACCACCTCAGGGCCGTTTTCCACTAACAAAACCGATGACCTATTTGGCTTTTATAAATAAAAAAAAAAAAAAATAATAAAAAAAAAAAATAGATGACACCAGGAGCATTTTGCTTACTCCTATTCATTAAGGGAAGCCAGCAAGGTTTCCAGAACAGTTTACAGATGTGGAATGAAACAAAGGGAACATATTGCTGATGATTGCAGGAGAGAAAAGCAAGTCTAGAAGGACAGTGGCATAGCACAAGGCAAGCTGTATGTGTAGTGACTGCAGGAGAGAAAAGCAAAACTGGCTAGAGCAAGTCTAGAAGGACAGCGGCATAGCACAGGGCAAGCTGTATGTGTAGTGACTGCAGGAGAGAAAAGCAAAGCTGGCTAGAGCAAGTCTAGAAGGACAGTGGCATAGCACAAGGCAAGCTGTATGTGTAGCGGGATACTACAGAGATTTCAATTCGGTGGTCAGCAGCTTTGTAAAGGTCTGGTTCGGTGAGGGAGACCGCATGCCCTGCTGTCCTCCACACTTGAAAAGCAATGCTGCGTTTGCAAGACTAGCAAGCACTGTGGCTTGTGACATGACTTGCATGGCAGATGAGTTATTCAGGAGATGTAGACCTAAGCGGGGGTGGAGAGGGGTGGGGGGGGTCTAAGTACCACACCTTTTTCAGACCTACACTACGAGTTGTACCACACTCCCTGCACGTCAGGCCTGGAGCAGGCACATTTAGATCAATTTCAGTCTTCCTGCCAAGAGGTAAAGGAGGAGGCCTAGGCTATGGTAGTACACAGTGTCATTCACACCACAGCCTGTTTGAGTTGATGAATCCCTCCCCCCAACCCACTGCCTACCAGACATGCCCTCTCACCCCACATGTGTTGCCTTCACTGCCTGCCAAGTGGCACCGGAATAGAGGGAAAGAGGAGATCATTGCTGTGTGGAAAGTGAAGATCAATAGAACATTGTGGGTGTGAATCTGTGTGGCAGAGGACGAATGTGCACATGTGAGTGAATGTGTGTGCCCGTGTGTGTGTGAATGAATGGCTGCATGAATGGGTGTGCTACATGCGCACAAGTGTGTGTTTGGTGGGGCGGAAGCGTGGCTGCATGAATGTGTTTCACAATGTCATGCTGGCATACATTAGGCGCAACCAGCATATACTGGGCACAGACAGCAAGAACATGTTTTTAAAGTGGCAGTGCTGGCATATATCGGACACCCAGCATAAAACGGTGTGCTCACAGTTCAAATACAAGCATATCTATGGGGCACAGCCAGCATGAAATGTGTTTTACAGGGCAAAACTAGCATGTGTTGTGCTCTAGAAGCGTGAAAACCAAGCCATCCTGCTATTACGCGTTGATGCAGGTCCCATGGGTTTTTATTTGGGCACCGGCAGCATGAAAAGGTGTCGCAAAAAGTTTTTCAGTGACATGGCATACATATGGAATCTGCATGTTTGACCCTACAGACATGATAGGTTGTTAATAATGCGCTTAATACCCAGAGGTTTCTAAGCACGGACCCGGGGAATCGAACCTCTGGTGCTCAGTGGCATCTTGCTTTCAAGGCGAGCATGTTGCCCCCGAGCTATCCTCCCAGTACATGATTGCAAATTGCAAGAAGTCTATGGCTGACCATCCCATTACAGGTAGGGACGGGTAAGGTAATCGCATTGTCCCAGCATCATTACTGCCAGAAAGTTCTCTCCGCTTCCCCCTTCCGCGGCAAACAGCTGCGGTCACGATTGGGTGCTCCTCGTTTCCTACATGTGCCAATGTGCGAGAACCCCGGACTTTTAGCTCTTACACCAAATGCTTCGGTATATGTGAAACAATCATTCAACCTGCCCCCCCCCCCCCCCGAATGCTTCGGTATATGTGAAACAATCATTCAACCTGCCCCCCCCCCCCCCGACGTATAGTTTCTGGTTGAGTCGACCCATACACTAGCCAACACACAACCACCACAAGTGACAGGGGGGAACAAACATGAGAGTCAATATACACCCTGCCCTGCCTCCTTACACTGTTCAATGGGCACAGACGTGAACTCGCATGCCATGCTCAGCAGAACAGCCTACATGGGCTCACCACCGGCCCTCATGCCACGGGTCAACCCGAGACAAGATCACTTCGAAGGGTGGGGGTGGGGTGCAGCAGAAGTAGCAACGTCATACTAGTGGGTACCCGGGCAGCCAAATACGACCCAGCACCCCTCCAATGAATGTGCTGAAATGAGATCAACTGCAACTCCCCTGGTCGCCCCCTCCCCCATGCGCAGGAACTCGACGACAAGCCGAGCACAAGAGTCCTCGCGGCGCATTCTGCCGCGCAGAAGAGGGAGCCACTCCGAACCTTGACACGTGGCTTTTATACGCGGGCTTATTAGCAAATCGGTGGCTTTCCGTGTGGTTGCGTGTAGACGACATACCCATTAAGGCATGATGGTCCAAATAATCTGGCCACTCCTCTGGGAAATACTGGGTTGCGCGTATTAGCCGCGTTCAACTTGGTGCCAAACACTCCCAGTTTCGGAAGATAGGAGTAAAAAGGACGGATATTGTTGTTCGCCCAAGATCACACAACGCAAAATGGGCCCACCTGAAGTGTACACCGAAGTGTGGGCATTTTATGTGGTTACCATTCACTTCATGACGTTATTCCCCAACGCTCCTTGGTGCCCTCAGCCCACCTTCCGTAGTGACCCCCCTGATCGCTTCAGTGTGGCGCCGCGATCTCACATCCGCACGGGGGGTTGGGGAGGGGGGCTCACCTTTCACAGCGTTGCCGAATTCCTGGTGGCTGCTAAAGACTGCTTGAGGATAAAGACTTCCGGTAGTCCTGTGCATGCCTACGGGCTCCTGATGTCCAGTCTCCAGCCGCTACCCCCAGACTAAGGGTAGGTGCCAGGAAGCTGGAAGCTGGCTCCGCCGAATCCCGACCCTTTCATTGGACTCCTTCCTCCGTCTTCGGCAGCGCCTGCCGGCCTGGGAGGTAGTCATTTATACGCCGTTTCCAGAGAAGCACGGTCAACAGGTGTATTAACTTCAGCCACGCCCTCCTCCGCCCATTTCCCTTTACTTTCACATATTTAAAAGGGCAAGGCCTGCTTGCCAGGCTGCCCGACTGCATTCCACTGGGAGGCGCCCGCTTAACACAAGAGCACGCGCCCATGTGCCACATATGTGCGCCTCAGTCCTGCGGGAATTGTGGCACTGTCAGTGGGCAAAGCAAGTCACCTGTTTACGTCTTTATCGCCTCCTGCGCAATGCGACTTAACTGTGCAGCCGAGGCTGCGTTCTCCACGTCTGCAAATAAGGCGCCACCTGTTGACCGTGTGTACAGAGCACGAATCAGCACCCATTTCACCAATCTCGGAATGCGAAAAGGTTAGGCTGTTTCTCAAACCTTCTGCCCGAACTTCCCTGCCCACTGGAATATTTAACAGCCGCTCGGCCGACTGTGCTACCATCTCAGTGTATTGCTTAGCATTGTCAGAAGATGGGGGCGTGGCTTGCATGATGGGCGTGGTCTAAGATTTGATGGACATGGCCTAAAGAAGAAGGAAGCAGAGTTCAGAGACAATGGTGTCATTTCTTTCATGCTGCTTCTTTTCCAAACTCCACAGTGTACATCAATTCCAATTTAAATCACTTCTATGGCAGTGGTGCACCCGAAGATATGTTATCATTGGCACTTTAAAATAAGGTGTGAGGCTCACACCCAGTGGTTGAGGCGCTACTGTCTACTCCAAGGTGTGAGACTCACATCCAGTGGTTGAGGCTATACTCCGAGGTGTGAGACTCACACTCAGTGGTTGAGGCTCTACTCTAAAGTTGTGAGACTCACACCCAGTGGTTGAGGCGCTACTGTCTACTCCGAGGTGTGAGACTCACATCCAGTGCTTGAGGCTTTACTCCGAGGTGTGAGACTCGCACTCAGTGGTTGAGGCTCTACTGTCTACTCCAAGGTGTGAGACTCACATCCAGTGCTTGAGGCTTTACTCCGAGGTGTGAGACTCGCACTCAGTGGTTGAGGCTCTACTCTAAGTTGTGAGACTCACACCCAGTGGTTGAGGCGCTACTGTCTACTCCAAGGTGTGAGACTCAAACCTAGTGGTTGAGGCTTTACTCCGAGTTGTGAGACTCACACTCAGTGGTTGAGGCTCTACTCCAAGGTGTGAGACTCACACCCAGTGGTTGAGGCTTTACTCCAAGTTGTGAGACTCACACTCAGTGGTTGAGGCTCTACTCCACGTTGTGAGACTCACACTCAGTGATTGAGGCGCTACTGTCTACTCCAAGGTGTGAGATTCACACCCAGTGGTTGAGGCTCTACTCCAAGGTGTGAGACTAACAGTCAGTGGTTGAGGCGCTACTGTCTACTCCAAGGTGTGAGACTCACACCCAGTTAGTTAACCTGTGCTCAAAGGAGTGACACTAGCAGTGAGAAAGGCAAGGCCAAGGAGTGAGATGCACCCTAAATGAGCGAGAATGTACCCCAGGGAGAGTGGATCACGTTTAAGACCACCCGGGGCCTTCCAGCAGGAAGCACAGAACTTCTAATTTTTAGCGGGTCATGCATATATCCTGCAATGGGTTTAAAGTTTCTGCCCTGGCTGACACCCAAATAAGATTAGCGTTTGCCAGCACCTTTTTTTCTTGACTGGAGGGTGTAAGACTGGCACATTCTAGGAAAGAGGCAGTGTGCAAGGCTACTAGAGATCCAAGGTGTCAGTAGCTGTAGCTTTTGTATCAATTTAATAGGAAGAGTCCCAGATGTGTCTGGCTTGGCAGTATTTGTTTTGGCATTTTTGGTTTAATGTGCATGCCTAGTTAATATTATTAACTGTATTGATCATTATCAATTGTACTGCTAAAAATATTCCCCTTCTATGTTCTCCAATCCCCGAAACACCCACACACCTCACACGTCTCACCAATTCCCCATCACAATTTGTATTCCCGAACCTCACTATCAGTCACACTGCCAAGTCACAATTTGCACTCCCCAGTCTCCACCACTTCAATCATACTCCTAACTCACACCTTATGCTCCCTAATTCCTAGCAGTTATTGTTTCGTGCTACTTCGTCTTGCATCCTTTCTCCTATTCTATCGCACTCTTCCCTCACTTGTTCTCCCAATCTGAAGCTCACTGCCTCTTTCCTGCAAACCACTCCCTCTTTGCTTTCTGGCCCACTGCTCCCCCTGAGCACACGTTCCCTCTACTTTCTGTACCGCTGCTCCTGCTATGATTTCTGGCCTGCCGCTCCCTCTCTGCTTTCTGGCCCACTGCTCCCCCTGAGTACACGCACACGCTCCCTCTACTTTCTGTACCGCTGCTTCTGCTATGATTTCTGGCCCGCTTCTCCCTCTCTCCTTTCTGGCCCACTGCTCCCCCTGAGCACGCACTCCCTCTACTTTCTGTACCGCTGCTCCCACTATGATTTATGGCCCGCCGCTCCCACTCTGACTTCTGGCCCACTGCCGCACTGCTTCCTCTTTGTTCTCTTGCCCACCGTTCCCCACTCTGACCCACTGCTCCTCCTGTGCTTTCTTGCCTATCACTTCACATTTCACCCATCACTCCCCCCTCTCTCTCTCCATTCCCTCTGATATTGTGACCATTTTTAAAAAATGTAGATTTTGGCCCAGATCCTCACAAAATGGGGCATCTAAAAATAAAGCAAAGGATATGCTATTTTTAGATAACCCATTTTTAGAAATTAGCATGTCATCTTATTTTCAAAGGTGACTTGTGCATTTCCATGGGGCTGAGCTGTAGCACAAATGGTGCGCTTGCCAACCCCCTCGATTATGTTAGTGTCAGAAGTGCTCCGCTGACAATGTTTGACAGGATCCCAGCGCATTTCACTGTGACAGGCCGTTAAGGGGAATGTCACTGTAAAATGCGACCCAAACAAACACATTTCTATCCCGTTTGAGGAACAGAAATGCAAGTGATATGGCAGCGGTTCAGACCTCTGCTGTCACACTTAAAAGAAAAAATCATTGCATGGCAGGGTCGGGAGAGACCCTGCCATCCAGCAGCACCCCGTGTGCCTATTCAAAGCAGGCGGTTGCCTACAATTTCTGCACATTTAAAAGCGAATCTTGTTTGTAAATCTGGGATGTACTTTTAAATGCACAGAAATGCCCCTTAACTTGAGCAAAGGGGGGAAAAACACCATTTGAATGGGCCAGGGTGACCAGACGTCACGGTTTTCGCGGGACAGTCCTGGGAAATGTCCCACAAATTGTAATTATTGTTCACAACACTTTCAGAATTTTGAGGTTGGAGGATTGGCTCGAACCTCTAACCTTTCAGGTACACATCACAACACTTACTGATTGTGCCACAGAGACTGGCTTGGAAATCAGTGTACAGCAGGCCATGTAATATCAATTGGAGCAGACGCTTGTTTTGAATTAACAGGCCAAGATTCACAGACAAAACTGCAATGTATACAGTTTATAGAAAGGAGAAGTGCTGTAAATATGATTGGGTGGTGGTTTTGGGGACGTGTAGGGGGAGGGGCAGTGGGCTGTGATGCAGTAGTCCCTCTTTTATGTTGTTGGTCGTCCCGGATTTTCATTTTGGAAATCTGGTCACCCTAGAATGGGCGCATATACATTGTGCCCATTCAGATGTCCTTTGTCGATTGGGCTGCTCTTTTTTTTGGCACAAGTGATGAAATTAGAATAGTTCATTTTTTTGTGCTTGTGCATTTCATTTCTCGCGTGAAAAAAAGTGTAGAGATCCTGACACTGGTGTCTTTTTTTTCAGTAATTTGTACAAAAATTGCTGTTTTTCTGGGTGTTATTGCAAAAAAACAGCAGTTTTTGGCCTTTTTTAAAAAAAACAACCGTTTCCGCAGCATTTTGTGGGATGGCAAAACCGCTATAAGCGGTCAGCGTAAAAATGTCCTGCAGGCCCTCTCCAGGTTTCCTCTGGTTACACAACCAGGAGGCTGCTTGACATCTGGCACCTTTTTAATTACCTCGGAAGGACAACAGACAACGCTGTTTGGTTATCTCATTTAGCTGTTCCCAGCTGTTCCCAGGGGGCGCCGGGGGGGAGGGGCTGGAATAGGCAGGAATTGGGTGCAAAACTGACTGGATGTCTCTAGAGCAGCGGTATTCAAACTGTGGGGCGCGACCCCCCAGGGGTCCGCAGATGCATCCCTAGGGGGCCCTGAGAGCTCAGCATGAAATATAAAAAAAAAAATAACATTTTTAGATTGGAAGAAATGGGCAGGGGTGGCTCACATGGTCGTGCTGAAGCATGAAACTGTCTCAGGCAACAATGAAAAAGTGGTCCGCAGTTGTAAATGGATATTCATTCCTTTAGTCACAGACTGGGGCTCATTACAACTATGGGGGCACGGTAACAGCGGTGCCGGCACCGCTGCTACCGTACCGCCATAGTAAGAGTTGTGCTCGCGGGTGCCTGACACCCCGCCAGGTCTGACCTGTCAGGCCGTGCGGCACCCGCGAGCACAGCTCGTCGGAAGCATCAGCACCGTTATTAACGGTGTTGGTGCATCCGAGCTCCCCATTCCCATTTGAGCCCTATAGGGCTCAAATGGGAATGGGGATCTACTGGTACTGGCACCCGCGAAAGGGCAATTATCAGGTCCGCCTAACTCGGCATGACCTGGTAATTGTCCATTTGCGGGTGTTGGACCCGGATGCAACTCCGGCGGAAGCCTTGCCGGTTTTACCGGCACAGCTGCCGCCAGGGTTGTAATGAGGCCCACTGTTTCAATAGTACCCAAGGGGGTGCTTTGTGTTAAAATGTAAGTAAATTGTGTTATATTCAGCAAAAATGGTCAAAATTACTAACTGCATAGTTAAGTAACTCATCAAACTGGTCCACATTGAAAATGGTGGCCCATTTTGACTGGCTCACACTAGCATTTTACATTTTTGGTACAGGCATTGCCCTATAGGCCAGTCCGAGCCTGGCGGCTCATCCATAATGGCGAGGGGGCGCCCACCCAGTGGCTCTTCACCCATTATGGAGGAGCTAAGTGAAACAGTGAGCACTCCCTCAGCTGCTTTTTACAGCTGATGGAGTGCTCCTGGGCTGGCTGAACTGTCAAAGGGAAACACTGTTTTTGTATTTCGGCCCTTTCCCAGAGAGGCATTGAAGTGTACCAAGATTTTAAACATTCGGTTTGTCACATACACAACACTTGGCACAAGCCGCTTTTCTTATTTAAGGAAGCTGGCATAAACAGCGCCGAGGAGGGTCAAAATATATATACAATTCAGCCCTCTTCGATCTTGGATTTAACCAAGTCGGAATTGGACCGTAAACTCAATAAAGTAACAAGTATTCTTTCTTTTGGCTTGTCTAAGCGTGCCACCGACACAGTTTACGGGTGTATGACATATGCCCCACCGAGCAGGGTTAACACCCCTGGATTAAAATGGGTTAGGATGACAGGAGGGAAATTAGGGCAGAACAATTCACCTGCCCCGTCGAGTCAACCCCATGACAATACTTTTTTTAAACCCTCAACCCCCTGTAATCTTTTGTGCTTTAATGTGGCTGGTTTTAAGAGCAAAAAGATGATGTGGATTGGCAAGAATGTTTGGAAAGCTTTGAAATCATCTGCTTTCAAGAGACTTGGCTCTTGCAATTAGAGGAGATCTATGGTTGTAATGCTTTCACCTTCCCGGCAAAGAAATCATCTAGGGGCAGGCCAAGTGGGGGCTGCCAACATGCTTTAAAAACTCGCTAAGAGGAACTAAAACCCTAATTCATTCCGCATCTCCCGATCTTTTTTTTTTTTTAAACTCTTTATTTAGATTATTCAAAAATAAATACAACTCAGAACAGACAATCAAAAATGGAACAAATAGAACATAACAAAATATCAAATGCAATAACTATACTAAGACAAATACAGTGAGGGAAAAAAAGAAAAAAAACAGTTAAGTGGGAGGTTGACGACCAAAACGCACTTATCATGGTAAATATGTATGTGAGACCTTTGGAGGATGCCACAGCTGCGGTACTAACTCACCTCGAAGATCTAGAAAAAATTAGGTTTTTGTGCACCACCCAACACCTACATATTGTGTTAGCAGGTGATTTTAATATGCAGTTAGAAACAGTTGAATAGTATGGGTATCTGTATAAGGAGTACAATGAGTTCTTCGGGATACCTTGGCCATATTGTCGACCTTGTATCCCCAAGACTACCTACGCTGGCAAGCTAATTCAGGAGTCAGGGGATACCAGGCTTGTAATGGTAGGTTTGCCCGTGACATCCCACCAAAACTGACGTATGCTTCGGGGAATCACAACACCTGTATTGACTACATTCTGTCGCATGTCGACAGCTGGGGATTGGTAGCTGATTTCCAAGTTATCCCATGTATCGAAAGTGATCATGATCCCCTTGTTTTATTTTTCAATCTACCTAGGAGCCACCACCCACTCTAAGGTAGGCAGAGCATCCCGTAGCAAGCCTTGGTTGAAAGCAATTTCATGAGCAAAGTATACACTTTATTAGTCCTGCTCCTTGAGGCTCGGCTAGCTGGGACTGAATTATCCCCTAGTGTCTTCTGGCTGCACACTGGTATGTGTGTTAAACCTGTTCATGACTGAACCAGGCGCTACAGGGGCGATAAGCACCTAACCACAAACGGGTGGTTTGACAAAGAGTGTTGCCAAAAGAAATCTGAACTGCTTTCAATTGTGAAACTGACAGAGAGTAGGAATGCCTCCCAAATAAGTCTGATTAGGCGAGAATATAAAACCTTGTTGGAGAGCAAGAGGGAAATGTTCCGTAATAAAAAATGGGAAGAACTCCAGGTCGAAAAAACGCATCCGCCTTTTGGAAAATAGTGTCCACGCATACTAAGCAGCCTTCCTGTATCGCTGCACCAGGTATCCCTGAGGAAAGCTGGTTCTCGCACCTCAACTCCCTATACCAGGACTCCAAAGCACAATCACTGGCCAACTCTGAACAAATGGGATGGGAGACTGTGTTGTCAGATTATGAGCTAGATATATCCTTAGAGGAAGTGGAGGAAGCAATCGGCACACAGAAGAGGAGGAAAGTGCCTGGACCTGAAGCAATCCCGGGGGGAACTCTTTATTAATGAAGTAAGAATATGGGGCCATGTTCTACAACATGGTGTCCAGTCAATTGGTCGAAAAAAAACTGGTCGACTGCAATTTGGTCGACGCAATTTGGTCGAAAACCAAATGGTCGAATTTTTTTTTAATTTATATATTTATTTTTCGGGTTTTCGTTTTGTAAAAAAAGGGGTTTTTAGAGAAAAAAAGGGGGTTGGGGGGGACCCCCCCAAAAAAATAAAAAAAAGGGTTAAAATAAAAAAAATAAAAAATTCGACCATTTGGTTTTCGACCAAATTGGTTCGACCATTTGTCTGGTCGACCAATTTTTTTCGACCAAATGTCTGGTAACCCTACAACATCTGCTTTCAAACATCACAAGTCCCCATCTCATACCAGAGTCTTGGCGAGGTGCAACCATAGTCCCCGTTTTAAAAAAGGGGACATGGGTGATCCCCAAAATTATAGGCCCATATCTTTGATTGACTTAGCCTCTAAAATGTTTGGAAAAATGTTATTGAGAAAACTGAAGGCTTGGATCCTCGAAAGTAACGCTCTCTCATATCTGCATGCAGGTTTTCGAACGGGCATTGGCCCGGTGGACCAAGTATTTAGGCTATCTCTACTCAGGGACAAATATGTGAGACTTAAGGACCAAATTCTCTATCTGATGTTCATTGATTTACGTTCAGCCTTCGACTCAATCCCTAGATCTAAGTTATGGCTGCACCTATTTCAAATAGGAGTCCCTGTCAATCTGTTGGCAGCTATACACAGCCTGCATGTAGGGACTTACGCCTGTGTACGCATTCCAGTAGGCGATAGCTTATCCAAGCCCGTCCCGGTTTCTATGGGCATCAAGTAGCGGTGCGTTGTCACCCCAACGCTCTTCAGCTTATACATAAATCAAATCGGTGAAGAGATTTCCAAATGTGACATGGATGCCCCTATGCTAGGAGGGAGGAAAACTGGCATCCTGCTATATGTCGACGATACGGTGCAGATTAGCAAAACAAGAGGAGGTATTCAGAAGGCGTTACATTTGTTTGCTTTGATATCAGCAAGGTTGGGCCCTGTAATTAATCTGCAAAAAACCAAGGCTATGTTTTGGTCCAAAAACGCGGGAAACCCCTTGCCCCAATTCGTTTGGGGCCGGTTGAGATTGAGAGAGTCGCATTCTATTACTATCTGGGAGTCCGTCTAGATCATGGGTGCACAACATACGGCCCGCGGACCAGTTGCGGCCCGCCATGCTCTTTTGTCCGGCCCGCGAGGCACAAACACTTTCCTAATGGAGGGCAGCCCGCAAGCAGCATCGGCCGCCCTCCATTAGGAAAGTCTTCGTTGTCTTCCGGGCCGGACAAAACACTGGCCGTCATTGGCTCAGCACACACGCACCACGTCGCTCCTACGAGCCACGTAGTGCGTGTGTGCTGCACCAATGGAGTGCCAGCACTTCGGCTGGCGTGGTCCATAAGGCTTGATGCCGGAAGGCATTTCAGCCTTGGACCACGCCAGCCGTAGTACGATTCCAGCGACTTTCAGCTTACCTGCCTTCCAGCACGTCTCTGGTAAGTGGTCTGTTTGTGTTTGTGTGTCGGGTCTGTTTTGCTGTATGTTTGTGTGTGTATGTTGAGATGCGGGGGTTGGGGGGTGTCGGATGTGTATGAATGTTTGGATTTTAATGTTTTTGTGTGTATGTTGAGATGAGGGGGTGGGGGGTGTCGGATGTGTATGAATGTTTGGATTTGAATGTTTTTTGTGTGTATGTTGAGATGCGGGGGTGGGGGGGTGTCGGATGTGTATGAATGTTTGGATTTGAATGTTTTTTGTGTGTATGTTGAGATGCGGGATGGGGGGGCGTCGGATGTGTATGAATGTTTGGATTTGAATGTTTTTTGTCTGTATGTTGAGATGCGGGGGTGGGGGGGTGTCGGATGTGTATGAATGTTTGGATTTGAATGTTTTTTGTGTGTATGTTGAGATGCGGGGGTGGGGGGGGTGTCGGGTGTGCATGAATGTTTGTTTTGGAGTGTAAGTGCGGTGTATGTTGAGATGCAGGGCCTGTATGTGTGCATGCTTGCTAGTTTGTATGCTGATTTGGGGGGTGAGGGTGCTGGTCTGTATGGGTGCATGTTTGAGAGTGTGCTGAGTTGGGGGGTGGGGGGTTTGGGTCTGTATGGATGCTTGTTTGAGAGTGTGCTGATTTGGGGGATGGGGGTTCGGGTCTGTATGGGTGCATGTTTGAGAGTGTGCTGATTTGGGGGGTGGAGGGTTCAGGTCTGTATGGGTGCTTGTTTGAGAGTGTGTTGAGTTGGGGGTGGGGGGTTTGGGTCTGTATGCGTGCTTGTTTGAGAGTGTGCTGATTTGGGGGTTGGGGGTTCGGGTCTGTATGGGTGCATGTTTGTGTGTGTGCTGATTTGGGGGGTTAGGGGTTCGGGTCTGTATGGGTGCATGTTTGTGTATGTGCTGAGTGGGGGGGTGGGGGGTTCGGGTCTGTATGGGTGCTTGTTTGAGAGTGTGCTGATTTGGGGGTTGGGGGTTCGGGTCTGTATGGGTGCAAGTTTGTATGTGTGCTGAGTTGGGGGTGGGGGGTTTGGGTCTGTATGCGTGCTTGTTTGAGAGTGTGCTGATTTGGGGGTTGGGGGTTCGGGTCTGTATGGGTGCATGTTTGTGTGTGTGCTGAGTTGGGGGGTTAGGGGTTCGGGTCTGTATGGGTGCATGTTTGTGTATGTGCTGAGTTGGGGGTGGGGGGTTCGGGTCTGTATGGGTGCTTGTTTGAGAGTGTGCTGATTTGGAAGGTGGGGGTTCGGGTCTGTATCGGTGCATGCTTGAGAGTGTGTGTGCTGAGTTGGGGGGTGGGGGTTCGGGTCTGTATGGGTACATGTTTGTGTGTGTGCTGAGGTGGGGGGTTCGGGTCTGTATTGGTGCATGCTTGAGAGTGTGTGTGCTGAGTTGGGGGGTGAGGGGTTCGGGTCTGTATGGGTGCTGGTTTGTGTGTGCTGATTTGGGGGGTGGGGGGTTCGGAGTTGGGGGGTGGGGGGTTCGGGTGTGTATGGGTGCATGTTTGTGTGTGTGCTGAGTTGGGGGGTGGGGGTTCAGGTCTGTATGGGTGCTTGTTTGAGAGTGTGCTGATTTTGAGGGTGGGGGTTCGGGTCTGTATGGGTGCATGTTTGTGCTTGCTGAGTTGGGGGGTGGGGGGTTCGGGTCTCTATGGGGGCATGTTTATGTGTGCTGAGTTGGGGGGTGGGGGGTTCGGGTCTGTATGGGTGCTGGTTTGTGTGTGCTGATTTGGGGGGTGGGGGGGTTCGGGTGTGTATGGGTGCATGTTTGTGTGTGTGCTGAGTTGGGGGTGGGGGGTTCGGGTCTGTATGGGTGCATGCTTGAGAGTGTGTGCTGATTTGGGGGGTGGGGGGTTCGGGTCTGTATGGGTGCATGTTTGTGTGTGTGCTGAGTTGGGGGGTGGGGGGTTCGGTTCTGTATGGGTGCTTGTTTGAGAGTGCTGATTTGGGGGGTGGGGGGGTTCGGGTCTGTATGGGTGCATGTTTGTGTGTGTGCTGAGTTGGGGGATGGGGGTTCGGGTCTGAGTGGGTGCTTGTTTGATAGTGTACTGAGTTGGGGGGTGGGGGGTTCGGGTCTGTGTGGGTGCATGCTTGCGAGTGTGTGCTGATTTGGGGGGGTGGGGGGTTCGGGTCTGTATGGGTGCATGTTTGTGTGTGCTGAGTTGGGGGGTGGGGGGTTTGGAGTTGGGGGGTGTGGGGTTCAGGTCTGTATGGGTGCTGGTTTGTGTGTGCTGATTTGGGGGTGGGGGGTTCGGAGTTGTGGGGTGGGGGGTTCGGGTGTGTATGGGTGCATGTTTGTGTGCTGAGTTGGGGGTGGGGGGTTTGGGTCTTTATGGGTGCTTGTTTGAGAGTGTGCTGATTTGGGGGGTGGGGGGTTCGGGTCTGTATGGGTGCATGTTTGTGTGTGCTGAGTTGGGGGGTGGGGGGTTTGGGTCTGTATGTGTGCATGTTTGTGTGTGTGTGCTGAGTTGGGGGGTGGGGGTTCGGTTCTGTATGGGTGCATGTTTGAGAGTGTGCTGATTTGGGGGGTGGGGGTTTGGAGTTGGGGGGGTGTGGGGTTCGGGTCTGTATGGGTGCTGGTTCGTGTGTGCTGATTTGGGGGTGAGGGGTTCGGAGTTGGGGGGTGGAGGGTGCCAGGATGAATAACATCAGAGACAACGGGCAGCCTTGCCTGGTGCCCCGTAGGATCACCCAGGCAGGTGAAGTGTGTTTTCCAGTGCGAACCCTGGCCACTGGCCTGATGTATAGCAACTGCACCCAGTGTATAAATCCCGGGCCAAACCCAAATCGGCATCACCACGTAGATCTATAATAGCTTGTTTTGTTTCTCTCCCTCCTTTCTCCTCCCATCTCCCTCACCTTGTGTAATTCTCCGGCTCTACCAGAAATGTTGTCAGGCCTAGGACGGTAGTCGCCTGTCTGTTCCCATTTCCTTCCTATCTGTGTCGCTAGGCCGAGTACGATAGTTAATTTCGCATTCTTGTTGTTCATGGCCTGTAAGAATGTTTTGGATTTTCCCTTGTTCCCTCCCTTGTCGAGAAGCACTTTGAAACACATTGTGTATAGGCGCTATATAAATAAACTATCATAGCATATCATTAGAGATGTTGGGGCAGAGTGTCAAGGGTCAGCAGTGGGTGTGGTTTATTTGTACATTCCTAAAGCTTTCAAAACCGGCTGCAGCCTTTTCTAGTATGGTCCTGGATGATGTCTGCTCCTGTAATTTTGCAACTAAACCTCGATCAAGCGTTTGAGACCCATTGAGTGTGGGTAATTGTTACCTTTCTACAACCCCATCAAGCATTGTTCAGGGGGATAGATGCGCAATGAAATTGATTAGAGAAGGTAACTGCTCTATGAGGGCAAGCTTAACTGCAAAAGGACACTTGCTGCACACTACGAATCATACATTCAAGTGGACAGTTTGAGTTATTTGATCCAGATTTTATGGAAGGAAATGGCTTGCAATATTCAAACTGGTAGTACTCCAGTTGCCCTGGCCAGGAAGAAACTGAGATCAGTTTCTTTGTATGTTCACTAAAGTAATTGGTCATCCTGTGATAATTCCTTTCAAAAGCTCATAATTTGGCAACAGCTTGTGCTTTGAAATGTCTTTTTTTTTTAAAGAATGTCCTCAATTTCCACCTTAATCTCAAACATAGCAGGTTGATATGCTATGCAGCCCGCTATTCCTGAAAGTATCCATCAATAAGTGAATGAAAAGGTATGCTGGCAAGGCTATGTTCTTTATCTGATCTTGTTCTTTTGTCGCTTCTAGGATTCTCAAAAAAGTATATAATTTGTATATACTCTAGACTAGGACCGTGGTAGTGGGAGCATAACAGTGGAGTTTGTATCGTTATCCAAAGATGTCCCTGCCAATGTTCAGTGCAGTAAAAAAAAGAAAGATTGACCAGGAGCACCGTCAATTTAAGGATGAGTGGACTGAGAAGTTTTTTTTCATCGAGTCCAAACCTAATGTGTACTCGTGTCTCATTTGTCTCGAACGCATAGCAGTCCCCAAGGAATATAATATCCGCCGCCATTGTGAAACAAAACATTCACAATATAAGGATTTGCAGGGGGAAGCGAGAATTAAGAAAGCTGGGGAGCTAAAAACACAGCTGACTAAGCAACAGGGTGTTTTTGCCCAGAAAAAAAAAGAATCTGAATGTGCCACCTTTGCAAGTTATAAGGTTGCACAGCTTATTGCAAGGTCAGCACGTCCTTTCACAGATGGGGATTTCGTTAAAGACTGCCTGATGGAGATTTGCGAGGCAGTGTGTAAAGAAAAAAAGATGCTTTTACAAATGTTCCCCTTTCACGTATGAGTATCCAGCGGCGTATTGTAGATATGGCTGACAATTGTTACAGCCAACTGAAAATGCGGTGTAAGGATGTCAAGTTCTTTTCAGCTGCCCTTGATGAGAGCACAGATGCAAGTGACACAGCCCAACTCTTAATTTTTATTCGGGGGGTCGATAATCAATGCAGAGTATTTCAGGAACTGGCTTCCCTGGTATCTTTGCATGGCAGGACTACTGGTGCTGACATTTTTAATACCTTTCAAAAAGTAATCAATGATTTAAATTTGCAATGGGATGCTTTGGTAGGCGTGACGACTGATGGGGCGCCAGCCATGGTTGGGGAGCAAAATGGGTTTATTGGCTGCTTGAAAAGGCACTTCGGCCAGAAGGCTGTCCATTTAAAAAATGATCACTGCATCATCCACCAGGAGGCATTATTTGCAAAACATTTGAAATTCACTGAAGTGATGGACTTTGTTGTGAAAACGGTTAATTTTGTCCGTGCACGCTCTTTAAATCACCGATTGTTTCAGGCGTTTTTAGAAGAGGTAAAGGCGGATTATGGTGATGTCCTATATCACACCGATGTCCGATGGCTTAGTCGTGGCAATGTGCTGAAGCGATTCTTTGCTTTACAGCACGAAATAAAAGCATTCCTTGATGAAAAGGGAATGGACACTTCCGTCATGCAAGATATTGACTGGGTAGCTGACTTTGCTTTTCTGACTGACTTGACAGGCCATTTCAATGATTTAAATTTAAAGTTGCAAGGAAGCCAAAATCTCATATCGTATCTGTTTGAGGCAGTTTGTACCTTTGAAATAAAGTTAAGGCTTCTGACAGCCCAACTGGAGAAAGGGATGCTGGCACACTACCCCGCATGTGTAGAGGTTTTCCCCCATGACAAGTATGTAGGATGGTATCGGCATGTGAAGGTCCTGAAGGAACTGCAAAAGGTTTTTGAGAATCGCTTCTCACAATTCAAATCCCAGCGAGCCTCTTTTAAACTTTTTGCAGACCCTTTCTCTGCTGATGTTGACAGTGTGCAACCTGAACTGCAACTGGAACTGATTGAACTTCAGTGCTGTAGTGCCCTCAAAAATAAGCACAGAGAGATGCCTTTTTAATGTCTTCGATCAGTTTCTGGACATTGCTTAATTCCCCAATCTGTCACGGGAAGCATTAAAGATGGTATCTATGTTTGGCAGTACTTACATTTATGAGCAAGTTTTTTCACAAATGGAACTACATAAATCCAGCCTAAGGACAAGACTAACTGACCAACATCTCCATGCTATCCTGAGAGTAGAAACAACCTCACTGGAGCCCGAGATCCAGAAACTGACAGCTGAGAAACGCTGCAATGTTTCTCACTGATCAACTGTCTGGTTCACTGTTTCATCCTGTATGATTTGGGGAAATGTATAGTACATAATGTAAGTTTTAAATACAAATAAAATGGTACACCTCCAAAAAGGTGTTTTTTCCAACTGTCATAGTGTTTGGTTGGGGGTGGGAGGTGCCATGGGGCATAGTGTTTGGTTGAGGGGTGGGGGTCATAGGGCATAGTGTTTGGTTGAGGGGTGAGGGGGCCATGGGGCATAGTGTTTGGTTGGGGGTGGGGGCCATGGAGCAAAGTGTTTGGTTGGGTGTTGGGGGTGGGGGCCATGGGGCATATTGTTTGGTTGAGGGGTGGGTGCCATGGGGCATAGTGTTTGGTTGGGTGTTGAGGGGGCCATGGGGCATAGTGTTTGGGTGAGGGGTGGGGGCCATGAGGCATAGTGTTTGGTTGAGGGGTGAGGGGGCCATGGGGCATAGTGTTTGGTTGGGGGTGGGGGCCATGAGGAATAGTGTTTGGTTGGGTGTTGAGGGTGCCATGGGGCATAGCGTTTGGTTGGGGTTGAGGGTGCCATGGGGCATAGTCTTTGGTTGAGGGGTGGGGGCCATGGAGCAAAGTGTTTGGTTGGGTGCTCGGGGTGGGGGCCATGGGGCATAGTGTTTGGTTGAGGGGTGGGGGCCATGGGGCATAGTGTTTGGTTGGGTGTTGAGGGGGCCATGGGGCATAGTGTTTGGGTGAGGGGTGGGGGCCGTGGGGCATAGTGTTTGGCTGAGGGGTGGGGCCATGTGGCATAGTGTTTGGTTGGGGGTGGGGGCCATGGGGCATGGTGTTTGGTTGGGTGTTGAGGGTGGGGGCCATGGGGCATAGTGTTTGAGTGAGGGGTGGGGGCCATGGGGCATAGTGTTTGGTTGGGTGTTGAGGGGCCATGGGGCATAGTGTTTGGGTGAGGGGTGGGGGCCATGGGGCATAGTGTTTGGTTGAGGGGTGAGGGGGCAATGGGGCATAGTGTTTGATTGGGGGTGGGGGCCATTGGGCATAGTGTTTGGTTGGGTGTTGAGGGTGCCATGGGGCATAGTGTTTGGTTGGGGGTTGAAGGAGCCATGGGGCATAGTGTTTGGTTGGGGTTGAGGGAGCCAATGGGCATAGTGTTTGGTTGGGGGTGAGGGGGGCATGGGGCATAGTGTTTGGTTGACGGTGCCATGGGGCATAGTGTTTGGTTGGGTGTTGAGGGTGGAGGCCATGGGGCATAGTGTTTGGTTGAGGGGTGGGGGCCATGGGGCATAGTGTTTGGTTGAGGGGTGGGGGTGCCATGGGGCATAGTGTTTGGTTGAGGGGTGGGGTGCCATGGGGCATAATGTTTGGTTGGGGGTGAGGGTGCCATGGGGCATAGTGTTTGGTTGAGGGGTGGGGGTGCCATGGGGCATAGTGTTTGGTTGGGGGTGAGGGTGCCATGGGGCATAATGTTTGGTTGGGGGTGAGGGTGCCATGGGGCATAGTGTTTGGTTGAGGGGTGGGGGCCATGGGGCATAGTGTTTGGTTGGGGGTTGAGGGAGCCATGGGGCATAGTGTTTGGTTGGGGGTGAGGGGGCCATGGGGCATAGTGTTTGGTTGAGGGGTGGGGGCCATGGGGCATAGTGTTTGGTTGGGGGTCGAGGGAGCCATGGGGCATAGTGTTTGGTTGAGGGGTGGGGGCCATGAGGCATAGTGTTTGGTTGGGGGTCGAGGGAGCCATGGGGCATAGTGTTTGGTTGGAGGTGAGGGGGCCATGGGGCATAGTATCTGGTTGGGGGTCGAGGGAGCCATGGGGCATAGTGTTTGGTTGGGGGTGAGGGGGCCATGGGGCATAGTGTTTGGTTGCGTGTGGGAGCCATGGGGCATAGTGTTGCACTCCAAGAGTGAACCCAACAGGCACAGTTAGGAGATGTACATCCTTTGCTTTTTGAGGAAACCTGACTCAACGAAGGCCATACTCCTCTTGGGCAACCCAAACAGCAAACTAGTGTTTGGTTGAGGGGTGGGGGCCATGGGGCATAGTGTTTGGTTGGGGGTTGAGGGAGCCATGGGGCAAAGTGTTTGGTTGGGGTTGAGGGAGCCAATGGGCATAGTGTTTGGTTGGGGGTGAGGGGGCCATGGGGCATAGTGTTTGGTTGACGGTGCCATGGGGCATAGTGTTTGGTTGGGTGTTGAGGGTGGGGGCCATGGGGCATAGTGTTTGGTTGAGGGGTGGGGGCCATGGGGCATAGTGTTTGGTTGAGGGGTGGGGGTGCCATGGGGCATAGTGTTTGGTTGAGGGGTGGGGTGCCATGGGGCATAATGTTTGGTTGGGGGTGAGGGTGCCATGGGGCATAGTGTTTGGTTGAGGGGTGGGGGTGCCATGGGGCATAGTGTTTGGTTGGGGGTGGTTGCCATGGAGCAAAGTGTTTGGTTGGGTGTTGGGGGTGGGGGCCATGGGGCATATTGTTTGGTTGAGGGGTGGGTGCCATGGGGCATAGTGTTTGGTTGGGTGTTGAGGGGGCCATGGGGCATAGTGTTTGGGTGAGGGGTGGGGGCCATGAGGCATAGTGTTTGGTTGAGGGGTGAGGGGGCCATGGGGCATAGTGTTTGGTTGGGGGTGGGGGCCATGAGGAATAGTGTTTGGTTGGGTGTTGAGGGTGCCATGGGGCATAGTGTTTGGTTGGGGTTGAGGGTGCCATGGGGCATAGTCTTTGGTTGAGGGGTGGGGGCCATGGAGCAAAGTGTTTGGTTGGGTGTTGGGGGTGGGGGCCATGGGGCATAGTGTTTGGTTGAGGGGTAGGGGCCATGGGGCATAGTGTTTGGTTGGGTGTTGAGGGGGCCATGGGGCATAGTGTTTGGGTGAGGGGTGGGGGCCATGGGGCATAGTGTTTGGCTGAGGGGTGGGGCCATGTGGCATAGTGTTTGGTTGGGGGTGGGGGCCATGGGGCATGGTGTTTGGTTGGGTGTTGAGGGTGGGGGCCATGGGGCATAGTGTTTGATTGAGGGGTGGGGGCCATGGGGCATAGTGTTTGGTTGGGTGTTGAGGGGGCCATGGGGCATAGTGTTTGGGTGAGGGGTGGGGGCCATGGGGCATAGTGTTTGGTTGAGGGGTGAGGGGGCAATGGGGCATAGTGTTTGATTGGGGGTGGGGGCCATTGGGCATAGTGTTTGGTTGGGTGTTGAGGGTGCCATGGGGCATAGTGTTTGGTTGGGGGTTGAGGGAGCCATGGGGCATAGTGTTTGGTTGGGGTTGAGGGAGCCAATGGGCATAGTGTTTGGTTGGGGGTGAGTGGGCCATGGGGCATAGTGTTTGGTTGACGGTGCCATGGGGCATAGTGTTTGGTTGGGTGTTGAGGGTGGAGGCCATGGGGCATAGTGTTTGGTTGAGGGGTGGGGGCCATGGGGCATAGTGTTTGGTTGAGGGGTGGGGGTGCCATGGGGCATAGTGTTTGGTTGAGGGGTGGGGTGCCATGGGGCATAATGTTTGGTTGGGGTTGAGGGTGCCATGGGGCATAGTGTTTGGTTGAGGGGTGGGGGTGCCATGGGGCATAGTGTTTGGTTGGGGGTGAGGGTGCCATGGGGCATAATGTTTGGTTGGGGGTGAGGGTGCCATGGGGCATAGTGTTTGGTTGAGGGGTGGGGGCCATGGGGCATAGTGTTTGGTTGGGGGTTGAGGGAGCCATGGGGCATAGTGTTTGGTTGGGGGTGAGGGGTCATGGGGCATAGTGTTTGGTTGAGGGGTGGGGGCCATGGGGCATAGTGTTTGGTTGGGGGTCGAGGGAGCCATGGGGCATAGTGTTTGGTTGGAGGTGAGGGGGCCATGGGGCATAGTATCTGGTTGGGGGTCGAGGGAGCCATGGGGCATAGTGTTTGGTTGGGGGTGAGGGGGCCATGGGGCATAGTGTTTGGTTGCGTGTGGGAGCCATGGGGCATAGTGTTGCACTCCAAGAGTGAACCCAACAGGCACAGTTAGGAGATGTACATCCTTTGCTTTTTGAGGAAACCTGACTCAACGAAGGCCATACTCCTCTTGGGCAACCCAAACAGCAAACTAGTGTTTGGTTGAGGGGTGGGGGCCATGGGGCATAGTGTTTGGTTGGGGGTTGAGGGAGCCATGGGGCATAGTGTTTGGTTGGGGTTGAGGGAGCCAATGGGCATAGTGTTTGGTTGGGGGTGAGGGGGCCATGGGGCATAATGTTTGGTTGACGGTGCCATGGGGCATAGTGTTTGGTTGGGTGTTGAGGGTGGGGGCCATGGGGCATAGTGTTTGGTTGAGGGGTGGGGGCCATGGGGCATAGTGTTTGGTTGAGGGGTGGGGGTGCCATGGGGCATAGTGTTTGGTTGAGGGGTGGGGTGCCATGGGGCATAATGTTTGGTTGGGGGTGAGGGTGCCATGGGGCATAGTGTTTGGTTGAGGGGTGGGGGTGCCATGGGGCATAGTGTTTGGTTGGGGGTGAGGGTGCCATGGGGCATAATGTTTGGTTGGGGGTGAGGGTGCCATGGGGCATAGTGTTTGGTTGGGGGTGAGGGTGCCATGGGGCATAATGTTTGGTTGGGGGTGAGGGTGCCATGGGGCATAGTGTTTGGTTGAGGGGTGGGGGCCATGGGGCATAGTGTTTGGTTGGGGGTTGAGGGAGCCATGGGGCATAGTGTTTGGTTGGATGTGAGGGGGCCATGGGGCATAGTGTTTGGTTGGGGGTGAGGGACATGGGGCATAGTGTGTGGTTGGGGGTGAGGGTGCCATGGGGCATAGTGTTTGGTTGGGGGTGAGGGACATGGGGCATAGTGTGTGGTTGGGGGTGAGGGTGCCATGGGGCATAGTGTTTGGTTGGGGGTCGAGGGAGCCATGGGGCATAGTGTTTGGTTGAGGGGTGGGGGCCATGGGGCATAGTGTTTGGTTGGGGGTCGAGGGAGCCATGGGGCACAGTGTTTGGTTGCGTGTGGGAGCCATGGGGCATAGTGTTCCACTCCAAGAGTGAACCCAATAATAAAGCTAAAACAGGCACAGTTAGGAGATGTACATCCTTTGCTTTTTGAGGAAACCTGACTCAACGAAGGCCATACTCCTCTTGGGCAACCCAAACAGCAAACTATAGCAGTCCAAAGTAACGGAATGTCCAATCAAGGGTCAATACAATATATATAAGTTAATTAAACAGACGAGATACAATAACTAAATAGAAATAAATTATAACAATGGAAAATGTGTAGTACAAAATGTAAGTTTGAAATGCAAATAAAAATCGTTACCCCCTCAAAAACATATTCTTTTTCCACGTGTTTAATACAAGTTGGGGGTTTAAAAAGCCTCCTGCCACGCCCTGCCTACCGTCCCGCCTACCGCCCGCCCACATTTACTTTTCGGCCCACTATAGTCCTCATGTAAGGTACTTTCGGCCCTCTGTCAAAATCAGTTGTGCACCCCTGGTCTAGATGAAAGAGGTTCTTGGGGAAAACAGATAGAAAAATCCATACTTCATTATTCAAGGCAAGGATCTGCGGTGCAAGGTTTCATGAACTATTATGGGGGTAATGCAGTGTCCCAGGCACTGGTAGTTCTAGGGACCTGTGCAAACTGGTCCGCTATGTATGGCGCGGACATTTGTGGACACTCTGATCTTGGTAGGATGGAACTAAGGGAAATGGCAATGTTGAAACATCTCCTTGCCCTCCCAAGGAATGCCCCCTCTATTCCTTTAAGATTAGAACTGGGGGTAGATGGTCTTGCTTCTGATGCTAAACTCCGACCCTTAATGTATTACCACAAACTGAGCACCTTGCCCGCCCGTCGTACCTACAAGGAAGCCCTCTTTGATGTACTAGCGCAAGAAGGCGCTAGAGCCCTCCCATGAGGTAGTTATGCCTCAGACCTTACCAGAAAACTCGGCCTCCCCCCTATGATTACATCTGAACCCCAGGACCATATGGTAGCGATAGAGTGCATCAAGCAGAGATATTGGGACTGGTAATGCAAGATAAAACTTTCAGAGATCGGCATGACTGGTGAAAAAGTGGTATACATCAAACCGGAAGTACGCGTTAAGCCGAGAAGAATTTTTATCTTGTACTGATGACAAGGAAGCATGTACCTTGTTTTTAAAAGCAAGGTTGGGGATACTTCCATTGGCAGCAGTTGTAACCAGCTGGGGCAAAGGTGATCTTCCCCTGTGTAAAATCTGTGGGCAAGGAGAAAAAGACCTTGAGCACTTTCTGTTTGTGCCCCCGATACAGAGACATCCGCTATAAGTGGCTTGTTCCTGCTTATAAAAAGTATAACCTAAAGACTTGTTGGAATTTATCTTGTGTAGTGAAAATCATGTTGATCTCCGAACCCATTTGGCCTTTTTGAAAAACTCCTTGCGCTTGAGAATGAAATGTATTTTGTAATTGTAAATGCCTGTTTTATGGTCTAACCCTGTATTTTAGGTTCCATGTAATAATGTCCCAGCCAAAATGTCTCCTGACAAAAAAGTCACAATTTTTTTCCAGAGACATTATTACATTGAACCTAAAATACAGGGTTAGACCATAAAACAGGCATTTACAATTACAAAATACATTTCATTCTCAAGCGCCAAGTTTTCTTTACAATGAGAGCAGGGGACATCCCCGCAAGTGTTGCCTTGGCTTTTAATTGTGATGATGACCCCCTCCGAGGCACCCCTTTCACTAGAGATGGGGGGATCATCACCCTGTCACCTGGGGTGCAGGGTGATGATTCCTGCATCTTTAATGCAAGGAGTGTCTGGCAGGGAGTCTGTGACACAATCGAAAGGCAAGGTGTTTTTTTGGGAATGCTGAGACTCTCGTACGAAAGCATCAGGCTTTGCAAAAAAAGCCTCACCTTTTCACTGAGTAGCCGACCCCCTGCCAATCACCCCTTTGATTAGAGATGCAGGGATTATCACCCCTGCATCTCTGGTGAAAGGGGTGGCCGGCAACGGAGTCAGCACAACAAACGAAAGGTGACGCGAAACCTTCAGGCTTTAGAAAAAAAGCTTTGCCATGTAGCAGCTTGCTGGGCTGGGGTTAACAGGTGACTTAAGGGGGCCTCAGATAGAATTTTCAGAGCCTGCCGGGTCTTAGCCCCGGCTAGCCCCGGCCCACTTAAAGCCCTTAAAGTGGCATCTTTAGCAGACTGTGTCTCACTAGAAGGTCTTGTGGAGCAGGTGCATGTTTCAAAAAGTGAGTTTAGGCAACTTGAATAGATGCCACATGAGGCAGCTGGTTAAGCATGCACTGACTGCTCAGGTTTACAGATGACACAGTCATTCGGTTTTTTGGCTTGCAGGATTGTCTAACATCACCATGATGAAATGCACATTGCACAATTACAGAAGAGGTGTGCTAACTGTTGTCTCATAAACACGTCTCAGGGTGCTGACATGTGAGCCCAATCGGTGTGCCCTGATGCAGGGCACCCCCACATGCGGGGGCCTACTATTACCACGCATTCTGAGTATGTGTATTTCATTGGTGTATTCAGTCTACTTCTATTTCGTACTGCCACTACATTACCTGTCACACACCCACTATCAAGTTCTGGGGTAAAGCAGGGTTTTAGCAAATGTGTGCGCTACTACTAGATTGTTTCTAAAAAGGCCTCCTCAAATTGTTATCAGTTCATACCGCTAGATGGCAACCTACTCACATTTGATCATAGGTGATCGCATAAACTATGTTCTTTATTCTTTAATGCATTGCTCTTCAGCGAAACAAACAGGAGTCTAAAGGTCCCTGCGCCAAAAGCGCGCGCCGAAACAGGACCTGCGTCAAAACAGCCGCGCCAGAACATCAGGCACCCAAACGGCCGCGCCTAAACGCCCTGCTGCGATTTCGATGCCATAGTTAAGATGCGTTTTCTCACCCGCATGTTGACCTGCTGGTGGCAGCTCTGGCGGTGAGCAGGCCCCTTCAACAATTGCCCAAATGGGGAGGATTTGGTTGTAGCTGCCTGCCCATTAAACAAAGCCACGTCCTGGATGACAGAACGGGGGCCAGGACATTTTCTCCCAGCCGCATGGCCCTCCTGATGAGGCAGCAGCTGGGGAAAATGGCTCCCACTTCCCGCCCTACCCCCATGGCTGCTATGCTGCTGTTGACAGCATTGGCTCATAGCAGGTAACACTGACACAGCCATCTGCAGATGCAGTGGAGCTGGGCAGAGCTACAGTTGGAAGTAATAGGACGCAGCAGCATACCTGCCTAACCTCCGGAATTTTTCCGGAGACTCCGGAATTTTAAGCATTTCTCCGGGTCTCCGGAAAAATCCCTTGAATCTCAGGAATTTTGAGATTCTTTCCGGGTCCCGTCATATTCTCCACCTGATTGGCTGCCGGCGGCAGCCAATCAGGTGGAGAATATTACGGGACCCGGAAACGGCGCGGAATGTAATAATAATAGTGCTTCCAATCTATGTCATTGGATTGTAAGCAGTATTATTACGGTGGCGGTGCCACGTTCATTTTACTTACCATAGCACTGAAAATCATTCATTCAGTGCTATATTCAGCAAAATGAAGGCGGAGCCGCAGCCGAAATAATGCTGCTGCTTTCAATCCATGTCATTCGATAGAAAGCAGCATTATTTCTGCTGCTGCGGCGCCGCCTTCATTTTGCTGAATATAGCATTGAATGAACGTGACATGGATTGAAAGCACTATTATTGTAGCCTTCATTTTGCTTACTATAGCATTGAAAATAATTCATTCAATGCTATAGTAAGCAAACTGAAGGCGCCGCGGCCGCAATAATAGCGCTTTCAATCCAATGACATGGATTGAAAGCACCAGGCGGCTTTGCTTACTATAGCATTGAATGAATTATTTTCAATGCTATAGTAAGCAAAATGAAGGCTACAACAATCGGGTTTACCTTTTTGAAAGGTGGGCGCGGCGTGTGGGCGGAGTCTTGTGTGGATGTGGGCGGGGCTTAAATCTCAGGAATTTTGATTTTCAAATGTAGGCAGGTATGCGCAGCAGGCTGGACACGACGGTCACACAACATGGTAATACCTCAAACACACAAGGCATCACCAGCCTCACAATACCACTAAGGGTGGCAGTTTCCATAGCAGAGCTGGCGTGCTACAGCACGGCACAGCTCCCAGGCGACTGGGCAACCCGTGGCATACTCCACCCTGTTTAGAACTCTTTACTAAAGCATTGTGAGCAATGAACACCGACACAGTTTCAAACAAAACAGAAAAAAACAGAAAGGGCAATTAAGCGCAAGGTTAGGCACTTTAATAATTGCTTGGCGTGTGAGTAAATGAGGCGCGCACACTTCTGGGTTTACAACCACCAATCAACAGGAGTTGTGTGTGTGTTTACCACATGCAGGCGAATCAGCTGGTTTCTACAGTAAGCGGCAAATCTTTAGTATATTCACAAAGTCCAAAATGAGATTTACCCAGGCTCAAGCGTTCATACTTATTAAACACGTGCAACTTCTGTTTAGGGGGAGGCGTGCTTAGCACAGGGGAGAGCTCACAGCGAGGGGCATGGCATTTACGTGTTTAAAAATCTGCAAATCGTTCCCTGCCAGGGGAGTTAAGAACACGACTCAAAAACAGAGAAGCTCAGGAAAGGACAAAGCTGTTCTCTCTCGGCCCATGTAAACATGCCCCCCCCCCGCAGGGGAGGCCCAAGGACATAAGCTGGGAGGTGGGGTTGTTGTGGGTAAGGACGGGGAAGCACCTTTTAGGTGCTCGCCCCATTAGCATGCGGGTGCCAGGGCGGGCGGCCGGGTCCCCACTACAATGGGGACCCAGACAGCCATGCACCTGCCATGGAAGGGAGGTGGCAGGGGCAGGTGACGACAGGCAGGCCCTGCCCCTCACACCCACATCAAAGGCTCCGATCCCATCCGGCCAGATGGGAGACAAAGACCCTGTTGATGCTTCCAAGGGGAAGGGGTCTGCCTGCCCTCAGGCCAAGACTGGCCCATATCTGGATGCATCAAAGGGGGCTACCTTGCCCTCAGGCCTATAACTAAGGTGGGCCAGGTAGCCCCCAGTCATCCGTTCCCCTGTCCTGGCAGCTACTGGAGCTGCTGGACAGCGATTAAAAAACCCTCCCTCCCTCCCGCTAAATAGTGGCAACATAGAAATATAATGGGGGATCAAATAGGACAGGCACTAATGGTAAAATAGTAAAACCCTCAAGATAGAACAGGCACCAAATTAAAAGACACAGGGTCTCAGGAACGGGCAAACTAAAGAAGTTATCAGAACTCAATACATCTAAATAAGTATCTAAATCAAAAAGGCAGGTTGCCAAAACTTTGGGAATTTGGATGAATGCCGAAGCCTAGGAATGACCCACCAAAGAAGGAAAGGCATCAGATAACCTAAAACTAAGCTAACACTAAAACACTTCCAGGCTTATGGAAATCGCCTGCTCGAAATGAAGCTGGGCTCACTGCAGACGGGAGAGCAAACCACACACTGGTTTTATTTATTTAGTGGTTATTAAAGCACCCATTAGCAGCACGTTTGCAAAGAACTTGCCTCGGGCTACGTGTTGTAGACCTGTTCCATTGTGCCGCTATGCTGCGTTTCCAGCTTTTATGAGAAATGATCTGTCAGCAGAGACAGGCGTGCCCTAAAGAAGTCAGAGGCGCACAGGGTCGGAATGGGAGAAGAAATAGGCCCAGACACCAAAAAAAAAGGGGCCCACCCCTCGCCTCAAAAAAGTGACCCACCCCTCGCCTCAAAAAAAGTGCCCCTTAAACCATCATCTGTGAATGGCGTCAATTCACGGATTTACAGAAAATGCTACGTTTGGAGGGTTCATGTGTCTGTTACATTACAACACAACTCATAAAATAACATTACTTTGCATACAGTTGTGTGACAGGGTCTGTCCACAGCTCCGAGGCGCAGGAGTGGCATGAACCAACCACCCCCACTGCAGTTTTGGGACCTGCTGCAAGTCAATGCTTATACAGGGCTCCGAAACCCCAGCAGGAAAGGAGAGCTAGGTTGACGATGGTTGGATAGGAGGGGGGGTAGGGAAACCAAAATGAGGTTTAGGGAGAGGTTATGGATAGGTTGGGGATGTTAGGGTAAGGTTTGATCACTGCGCATGCTTCCAGCCTGCTGTTACACTCATACAAACACACGTCCCAGCGCAGGATCGAAGGATTTCTCCCTTCTCTGGCAGCTTTGGTTTAAGTTTCTGGCTGAAATAGCCCATACGCCTCTCACTCTTATACATTGTACACAGTAGAGGTGCCGGGACTTGGGCTGCAGTCCCCAGTAAGTTTGTAACTTCCCTCATCTCCCTAGATGCACGTTTAGGGTATCTGGAAGCATGTACCTGTTTACATACAACAAGAACACCAACCTCGGCACCATTTTTAGTTCTCGCTATTGCGCATGGGTGTTGCTAGGGCTGGAAAAGATCCAGGGGCAGGCTATGCTAATGTCGGGACTGGCGGGACTCTGGGCTAGCTACCATTTTGGTTGTAGGCAGCCCTGCCCCCTGAGCTATTATCCGGAGCTATAACGAAAAGAGAACCAAGGGCTATAGCCTCCTCTGCCCCCTCACACCCTCTGTAGCAACGCCTTTGCTCATGGGAGCTCTTTGAGCTCACATTAATCAGCTTTATCAAACTTGCACTTGAAGTGCCTGCCAGTGTGTTTATCAAAGCCGTCTTCTGAGAGTTATTGGCTTAATTGGAGTTGCAAATCATTACTGGTGTGATATAAATGTCTTAACCAGGTCATCCTAGAGCCACTTGATTTATAGGCATTCTGTGTGACCTGCTCGGAAGTCCTGTTAAAAACACTTGTGCTTGTGTGGAATGTAACCATGGTGTGTGCGTGGTGTGTGTGCATCAGGTCTTATATGACTCTTATGCTGTGTGTGTAAAATGGTTGGTTATGATTATGGTCTTTGCTGTGGAGTACATATGTGCTGTGGGCGATTCGTTCACACTATTGCTTGTTGCACTGCACACACACTAGTAAGTTAAGTAAGGGACACAGCCTTGGATTTGGTGGCCGTGCGAGCTGCTGAACATGGGAGCGTGCAAGCCAAGCGTATGAGAAAAGTGACCATAGACCGATCTGAATAAGTCCCACAAGCACACGTTTCTTATTTGTTACTTTTCACAAAAAACTCAGAAGTTTCTATAGGCACATTTAGGAAAATAATGTTGCAAAACACAGTGGGCCTCATTACAAGATTTGCAGAATGGGTTAACGGGCTCCGCTAATGCCAGGCGTCCTTATCGGGTCCCGCGAGGGGACCAGGGAGCTAACAACAGGCCGGTCGTAATCGGCCTGTTGTTAGCTCCCTGCACCCATTCCCACTGAGCCCTATGGGGCTCAAATGGGAATGGGGAAGGTCCGGGCCCGGGTTCCATGTAGGGGGAATTACCGGGCCCTCCAAACTCGTAATGGCCCGGTAATTCCCCGTTCAGGGAACCCAGACCCGGACCCAGTTTTGGTGACAGCAATGCCGCCAATAGCGGCTTGGCTACCGCCAAAGCCGTAATGAGGCCCAGTGTATTTTAAAACACACAGGTTTAGTAATACCATGAGCTCAGTGTACATACTCCAACACTGGCCTGTTGGCCCTGCCCTTCAGTTACTGCCCTATTACACGTTAAACCAGCTGAATCTAATGATAGCAGTCCGAGTCGTGCCCAAATGGCGTCTTGCTCTGGAAGGACTAGAGAGCGAGAGCCGAGAGGGTACAGTAGTTTGAGATGCTAATATACTGCCCATTGGAAGTGTAAAAGCAGGTGGTGCCCGTTGCTGGTGACATTTACTGTGAACACTTGCCTTTTTTGGAAAGTGTGCTTTGTACCACTGTAAGTTACAATGTGGTGGTAAAAAAGGTTTATAGTGAAAGGGTCGAATACATTGTTTCAAAATGCATTAGTTTCGAAACAAAAGGACCGAAAAAAATAAATTTGAATGCAGGTTTTTTTTGGGGGCAAACCCCCTGTTTTTTGGGGGAAAAAACAGTATATTTTCCTATACGAAAGCCAAAAAAAAAAATACATTTAAAAAAAGGCATTCACATTTTTTTTTCTCAATCATTTTGTTTCGGAACTATTGCATTTCGAAACAATGTATTTCAAACTTTGACTGGACACCGGTAAAAAATGGGCATGGATTCTATAATCATCCATGGAGAAAGACATGTGACAGCCCTTGCAATAATCCATTCGGCAAACACACAGTCACAAAAAAGGATAAAATAAAGTGGGTAGAAAATCAGAGGTTCAGTGGTGCAGCTTGAAACGATGGGCCATCCCATTCAGAATGCGTTTAGCGGGACGCCAAATGTGGCACACCGCACAGCTCTATGGGCAGGTACACCACGGGAGCTGCAGTGGTGCGGGTTACACTCCCCCACTGGAGCCCTCCCTTTAGCTAACCAAGACTGCACACACTTTTCAAAAGGTTTAGAATAAAGCTGACACGATATCTTAGAAGCTGCAAACACTTTGGATTCAGATGAGCAGGTTTTGTATTTTTTTTAAACATTTGTAGTGGTAAGGTTTGAGGTGCATGCATCAACAATTCATAAATCAATAGAACACTTTTGTTTTCATAAGTGAACAGATAAAACGAAGTATGTCATGATAAATGCATTGAAATGAGCCACAATGTATTTGCCCGCCGGGTTTCAATATAAATGCTCTCTGTGCTATTTCAAGAGCGCATAAGTTTCACTGCAAAATAGTGTACCAGTCTGAAAATATCCTCAAAAGGTGTACACTTCTGCTTGCCAAGGCGTGCCAAAAATAAGCAAACCCGCAGACGGGATTTGCTACGTCGTTTACAGAGGCCTATAATTGCAATCACTTCTCATTGTTCAGCAGTTTCTCTAATTATATGATATGTTGGTGCACTGTGTTCGTTTGTAAATAAATCAAGTCCCAGAAATAATAATAAAAATAATAATAGGGCATTTGTATAGCGCTACGAACCCTCAGGTATCTGAGCGCTGCTTATTATTACCCACGGTGTGTGGTGCTCATTTATCGACCTCGGAAGGATGAAAGGCTGAGTTTGGCCCTGCCGGGATTCGAACCTGCGTTAACAGGCTCTGCACGGATGTCAAAGCGAGCGCTCTACTCGTCTCTGAATACTACTGATATGTTCTTTACAAGCAAAAGTATTTGCAACTGTCTTGAAACTTGGCCTAGATCAGAGGAAAAAGGGCATCCCAGTTTTTTGGACACTGCTTCGGTGTTGGGAAGAGAGGTTGAGTTAAGCTAAATACAATGCACGTACTAACGCATCCACTAAGATATCGAATCGTAATTAAAGCTAGGAATTGCAGGATTGGCAGTTTAGGGAGAGTGAGGACAGTTACATTGCAGCCGATTGGGGCTGAAAAGCGAAACACACGGCGCACTGCACTCCGTGACAAATGTTGTTAAGGCAATAAAAACACACACAACAGGATAATAAAATATAAAACCGCAGGCACCCCGGTGCCTCCTATCAAGGCAGCCCCTGTGCTGTGGACCCGAGGCCCCCGCAGGCTATGACATGAAGGGTAATGACTGCGGACCCGGGGATCGACCCCGTGTTGCTCCATGTCGTCTTGCTTTCAAGGCGAGCACGTTGCCCCCCTAAGCTATCCTCCCGAGACCTGATGTTCGTGTGATTTTCTTTGGGCACAAGCAGCCTGTGAATTCGGTACGAAGCCACAAAGGGGCAGTTTTGGGGAGTAGAAAAAGCGGCATCGGCAAATCTAGGCTCTAACTAAGAGCAGAATTGGAATAGAACTGAGGGATAGCCGGTGCTGCATGAGGTAGAGAACAGGGACTGACTGAGAGCAATATTGGGGCAGAATGAAGGACAGCGCGCAATAAATAGGGGCAGCACCTACCTACCCCCCGTGATGTAAAACGCACTGAGTCTGAGCTAGCTGGTGGGCTGCCTGCCAATCTATTAGAAGTCTGACCGTACCCGATTGTGCACTCTACAGCACAGTTAGCAGGCTGGCTGCTGTGGCCTGGGCACTGGCAGCCTCCTCCGACTCGCCTGCCCTGCAGCCCTGGTGGGTCCTCTTCTCATTAGTGGCTGTGGGCTCTGGGCAGTGGCAGGCTAGCGGCCTCCGAGTTGTCTGGTGTGTGCACTGCAGTGTGGCTCAGCTGGCTCTCTCTGTCTCTAGTAGTCTGTGCCTGCTCTGTGCTACCTATGCGCCGTGTGGTGTGGCCAAAATCATGTGCAGGGTCAGCGGGCCAAGGCAAAAATCCTCAATCACGTCACGTGGTGTGACGTCGTGGACCTGGTGGCACAGAGTCTGTCGGGCGGGCAGCCGGCCCTGCAGCCGAATTTTATTGTCCCTCGCCTTGTTCCGCGGTGGCCGCGAGCCCCAGGCACAAATTGCTGTTTCAACTTTGCAAGCAGTGCAACACATTTGTTGTTACTTCCTGCAAAGTTGAAGTGAAGCAACTGAGTGTGTGTGAAATGTGTCACTGGCTGCACTGCCGTGCCAAAATGGCGGGGGGCAGGCCCAGGCCCAGCTCCCAGCCTAGCCCTGAAGCCTAGGCAGGCAGGCTGCCCCGCACGGTCGGCCCCCCCAGGGTCAGGTCTCAGAGGTGTTAATTGCTTTAGTTTGTAATTGCTAAGTTGCTAGATCAATCAGAACAACTAAGCTGGCCCGACATAGCCGTTCACATGACACCGCATGGTGATGCCCCCCCCTCGGCACGGCCGCCGGTGGCCACTGGCCACCGTACTTGATGATGCGTATGCATCTGCATACATCATAAATTATGATGCATGCATGATGCAATCATCAAAGCAAGGTAACACAACATCTCAGATCTGTAGTGTTACCTTGCTTTGATGAATTATTTATGCTGCTGCAGTCAGACTGCAGACAGTGCTGCCTCCTGTTGCCCAGCCCAGTCCCCCTCACCCCCCCTCATGAGTCTTGACACTTCCGCCGGCCGCGCTCTGCTGTGAGGCAAGCTGCTCGGCTCGGTCACGTCAGGCGGGGCTGCCCGCCCGCAGGCAGCGCTGCGGGCCACGGCATGCTGCACACATACTCTCATACAGAGACAATTGTAATTACTAATAAAAAATTTTAAAAATGTAAACCGGCCCAGGGGTGGCTGCCGAAAAACTGGTGAGTTGTTTTCCTGGAAGGTGTCAAGTACGTGATTGCGATTGAGCATAGCAAGGGACCCTGAACTAATGAAAATGGGTTGGTGGGCGCCGGAGGGGATTCTACTCCATCCCCAGAGTAAATGTTTTGAATAATGGGTTAAAATGGTGCAACGCAGGGACACCATGTTCCGCATCTGGCAGAAACTTGTGTCCGCGATGTCCTCTGCCCCCATGATGGTGTGATCGGAGGCCACTTCCCCTTCCTGAAAGAGTTCTAGTGCCTCAACTTTCTTGTCTTCGGGCAGGAAGTCCAGAATAGGACCCAGTTTGAACCATAGTTACCGGTAATACCAAGACAAAATGGCTAGGGAGTTAGCTGCCTTGATGGTAGAGACTGCTGTATAAATTATCCTCTTGCCCATTGCATCCAGTTTCTCCCCTCCTGGTCCGGAGGTACCATGGCTGCCGATGATGGGTTTGCCGAGTGCTTCCTAGCTGTGGCAGAGACCACCGAATAAGGCGAGGGCTGAGACCTTAAGCCCAATGGAGCTGAACCTGGAACCCTGTTCTTTTTCTCCAATCTGTCCTGCTTGGTTGGGGCCATACTTGGGTTTCTCATTAGAGCTAGGCCTTCTTCCCAGATGTCATTCAGGAAGGGAACGGACATGATGGTCTTTCTTCTCGACTCGGGCCACTGGTACAGGAAGCCTTCTTTCTTAGTCTCCTCGGGAACCAACTGAAACAGTTCAGAGTCCCTTGACATGATAGAATGAAAGGATCCAACCTCGTCCGGTGGGGTGGCCCTATGGGGCTCGTCCACATGTGGTGTTTCTCCATCAGCCGTGTTGAAATTGTGAAATTGTCATCCTCGTCGGTGCCCGTAGCTGTGTCTGTGCCCCTAGGTGGGGCCGGGGCTCCGGGTGGGGTCTTCTCATAATGAGGTGGTGGTGGTGGAGGAGTGGGATGATGCCGAGAACCAGCGCACCCTTTGGATTTTCTATTCTGCGGGGGTGAGCTCAACCTCGGAGGCTCTTGCGTCTCCTGTTGAGGCGTAGGTCCCGGTAGTGGCATCCTTTGCTGGATTTCGATAACCAGTGTGTGCAGGGTCATTAGAATGTCCAGCAACACTTCCCTAGGTCTAGGGATGAAAGGAGCCAGTGTAGTGGGGTCTAGGTTGACGCGTCTTCTCTTGCAAGCAAGGGACTCAGGTCCATCGCCCCCAGATCCCCACCCTTCATGATCTGTGTAGTAATCGTTGTGCAGATCATTCTCTCCCTCATCAGAACTTGAGTAGATCTGCTCCGACCTTTCTGGAGCAGCAGGCTGGTCCATGTAACAGCCAATTTCCACCAGGGGGACCGTCTCTTTCTGCTTCTCAGGTAGTTGCTGGGTCGGCACGGTCGCCGGGTCTTTTTCCTGACCCCGGAATGGCTGCCGCCTTCATCGCTGCCTCAGCAGCCGTATCTCACATAGGGGGTAAGGACACCGGTGGAGTGGCCGTCACTTCCTTCGTTGACCCACTCTTCTTCAGCGCTGCCATAGTGGACATCGTTAACTTCATCGACGATGTGCTCATCAATGCTTTCATCGACGGTGCTGTTGTTGACTCAGTTGACCTGGCATGCTGTGTGATCTTAGCCAGCTTTGACGAGTCCTCTCCGGACCTGTCCCTTATTGGTTTATCCGCGGACACACAGAGTTTGGACGGGGTTAGGGACTTTTTCTTTGAAGAGGCCCATTTTGTTGTTTGGCTCACTGTGGAGGCCGACAGTAATGGCGATCGCCTTTTGCCCAACTCGGGACCCGCATCAGTGGCAAACCCAGGAGAGCTAGTGTTACAGAGTTTGGCCTTCTCTTGGACCCCGCAAGCGGGGCATTCTTAAAGGATCTCAACCTCCTCCCGGAGGAAGTTCGCTCCTCGGACCGGATGGTCCTAGATGAGGCTTGACCCTGCCCCGAGGCTGAGTCAGTGACCTTGCTCAACTTGAACCACGTGGACAGTCTGCTATAGCAGTCTTTTTTGGTTTTCTTTGAGAAAGCATGGCACACCTCGCATCCATCCTCATCATGGTCCGGATTCAGGCAATATAAGCATTTATGATGCTGATCTTCCACTAAACCGTTTCTTAATACACACTTCGTGCAGATATTGAACAGGTTTTGACTTCCCTCCTTCTCTTCAGTCATGGCTGAAAGGCATGAAGTAGGCCCAAGGCTGGGCCTTCTCGAAACCTCAATGACGATTTGACTGTGGATGAAGATCTTCGCCGGTAGCGGATCCCTGTTGCTTGTCTCTGTCCTTCGTCGAAGACGATCAAGCAAAAATCGGTCAAAATTCTTACTATCTTTGTACAAAAAATAAGAAAAAACATTAAATTAGCTCAGAGAGCAACTTGAGGACTTCCAACACTGAAGCCGGCGCTAAAAATCTGAAGATGGCCACCAGGGGTGGAGCTTAGGGAGAGAAATGTCATTGAATGGGGGCAGTACGACCCAGAGGAAAGTGATTGGTTTAGATGAGAAATTCAGTTTTGAAGTTGAAAGTGAAACTGTTTTTTCTTTTACAGAGGATTCCCAGCCTGACGACGGGGAATATTCATGAGCACATGAATCCATGCCAGACCTCATGTTGGAGAACTTTTATGCTCTAGTCTCTCCTCCTCTCAAGTGGTGCTTGAGGGCATGACTTGAACCTGCGTATTGCGGGTTGTGCTATTCTGCGTTTTCGCTGGTGTTCATGTGGGTTGGGAGGGGGTTGGCCTACGCTTACATTAAGGCCTGCTATCATATTCAATTTACAGAACTGCCTTGTATATTGATGAGATCTCCTTTCCTCCATTTCAGACCCCTTCTGCCCTTATCTGCTTCCAACTGGGTCTCTGCGTCCCTAGCATGTCATTCTAAAGTCAGAAATCCCTTCGGTAAGCATGGAAAGCTGATTGCCGTAATTGTAACTCTTTCGTCATCAGGAATTTGCAACCCTGTAACCCTGCAAGGCCACTGGGAGTGGGGGAATAGTGTTTTGTTCCATGCACATGCAATGTGAGTCAATTTCAGTTTGTTTGAACACAGTTTTGAATCCGAGGTAATTCTGCGGTATGC
Organism: Ambystoma mexicanum; assembly: GCF_040938575.1. Lineage (NCBI taxonomy): Eukaryota > Metazoa > Chordata > Amphibia > Caudata > Ambystomatidae > Ambystoma > Ambystoma mexicanum. Next base: position 467,885,974 of record NC_090936.1, on the reverse strand, counting down.
CTGAGTCAGATTGCGATTCAGAATTGGTTCTTCTGGCATTGATGCTGAAGAAAGAAATGTGTATCCACACTTGTAGGGATCTCTGATATGCTGCAACTTTGTTTCTAAGAAGAGAAGGGTATTCTTTCCTATTCTCATTGTTTGGTTCTGGCTAGGAAACTGGGCCGGCTCTCTAAAAGTGTCAAACTTATGATAAGGGGTATCTGTAGGGCCCTTTCCCACTTGGTGGTCATTCTAGTCTGTGGGGCTAGTGGGGATGTGACTGCTGCTGTGACTGCCTCCTGCTTAATGCGGGGACCCCAGTTAGTGTGGTTCCAGGGAATCCCCCGTATGCCTCCTCTGGGTCCAAAATTCACAAGGTGAACCCCGACCCTTTTGACTACCCTCCTGTGGGTCCCCATGGTTACGCAGTGTGTATCGGGAAGTGTGTGTTATTGAAGTGCTGCACAAACACCATTATGTGTGTGCTGTAGGAGTTAAAGTACGAAGAGGTTGACTATGTTGTAGGAGGATAGACGCTGGCACCTGTGTTGCGTCATTGGTATATGCGGCGCAAGGGTGTGTGTGTGTGTATTTGTCTGATTATGCATGTTTGTCTGTGTGCATACTAGGTTCTCATGGGACTACACCCCTACTCCTCTGAACACAGTACCAATCTGTGTTACCTTTATTCACTGTTACCTTCCACAATCCTCTGCATATGTCTGCAATTCTTATTCACTTCGAGCACCACCTTCATGCACGTTGGCTATCCAGGCATAATAGCTCACTATTCAAATTCCTTCTCCTGTGTAAATCTGCCCATGAACCAGACCCCTCTGACCTGGAGGAATCCATCTCTGGCTCCTCACTCCGTCGCACTCCATCCTCCCAAGCTCTCATCATCCTAACCACGCCATCCATCCTCTGCCCACCCTGGCCTGCTTCCTGCTCATGCTCTTTCACCCTAGTAGCTCCACGTGACTCAAACCGATTACGTATGACTTTCATGATCCAAGATGCCGTCTTTTGTATTTATATATTAGTCTAAAAAACATTATGAACCTTCACGATATTGCTTCCTTGCAGTGCAATAGATATACATGGAATCAAAACCTTGAGCAAAGTATGGGAAATTCGTAGGTGCCTGACAAGATAGGTGTATGTGGTGGATTTAGTGAAAATGGATAATAAGTACTTTGGTAGTCTTCCTTTACATCCATTAATAAATTACAAATAATACAAAAGGAAAACTTGAAATACTTCACAAATGAATTTGGTAATTCTTCCAACATAGCTACAGAGGGACAACCAATGATGTAGAAAAAGACTCAGTATGCACGCATCTTATTGGTCAAGCCCGAGTCTAATAGATATAGTAGAAAGACTGTCAACAAGGACATCACCTTTTAAAAAAAAGTGAATGATGTCTACATTTAGAGTGACTTGAAGATATCAATGGTTGAATGAATTAACTACGAAGAAGCTAGAGAAGGGTGAAACATGGCATTTGTTAGCATCTGGTCACTTCCATACAAATATTTTCATTTTTGTACAGGTTCGAGTCCTATTGTTTGGTCTCAGAAGAGGAGTCTTTTTCTTGCATCCCTGTGCGGAAGATATAGGCCCTCATTACGACACTGGCGGATTTTTTCCGCCATCGGCGGACTTTTCCGCCATGGCGTAAAGTCCGTTTACGCCATGGCGGATGGCGGACTTACCGCCCCATTCCGAGGTCGGCGGGGCGGTAAGTCCCCATTGACCCATTTACCCTTCCCCATTCCCATTTCGGCCCCATAGGGCTCAATGGGAGTGGGGAAGGCGTTAATTACGCCACCGTACATTACGGTGGCGTAATTAACACCAAGGTCCCATAGCGCCATGGATTTTTACGCCCGCAAAAAGCGGGCGGAAAAGTGACCATGGCGCTATGGGAACTCGTAGTTGGCGGTAAGGGGTCAGCGCAGCTAACGCTGGCGCAAACCCCTTACCGCCAGGGTCGTAATGAGGGCCATAGTCATTTAAAGTCTCTGATGACATAATACATTTGGCATAATATTACAACAATAAAGGGGTAGAGGTGGGTTTCATTTGTGTGCCATTTCGTGTACGGCTTGGTAGATTTCAGGGATGATTAGGCCGTGGGCACCATTCATCTAAGGAGAGAAACCATTTTCTCTAGGAGTGGACCTTTGCAGGGCACAAATAGTTCCCTGATCAACCTCTTTCACTTGGAAATGTATTGGGACTCAGAGCACTTTCAAGCGTAACATTTTCAAGTCCATGATACTGCTAAACGTATAATAATTGACCTGTTATGAGAGTTTGGCGGATTAGTAAGACATAAAAGGTACACTGTTATGGTCTCTCGCAATTTTGGAACTATGTCCTATTCTACTTTTCGAATGTCCCGCAAGTTATGCCAAATAGTGTTTCAGCATTACATCTGGCTCACATCACTGGCTGTGTAAGAGTTAACTCTGCCACTCTCAGCTATGCCAGTGATGGCCCTCTTTTCTCAAAGGTAAATACAGTTGAATATTAGGTAAGAAAATACTGGCTAATCCTGATTCACATACACTGCACCTGAGCCATGTTGAACAGAACGACATCTGAGAATTGCTGTCAAGAGTAGATTACAGAATACAGTTGTATGGCTCCAAAACGTTTCTCGTTGTAGTCATTTTGAGATGTGTGTAACTCAACACTGCAAATCACGTGTGGGTGTTTTGACACCAGAAACACATTCTGGGGCTTCTATTGTGCTTCCTACATCATCCAAGCATTTGGTTACATCAGAAGATGATGTTACCAGAGTTTTGGCAAGGGTGGCAATACGTGCAGTAGTAATGGGGGCTTGTCATTCACCACATTGTAAAGTCAAAGTAAGGATTAAAAATTACTAAAAACATGTAAATGATAACATTGATAGTGCATACACATTTTCTCATGGATGCTTTTGTGGATATGCTGAAAACAATTAGATTTTACAATTCGGGGTCAAGGAGGGCAGCTCTAGTGGAAATGCTCTATAGACATCTGAAAACTGGTAGCGAGAAACAGCCAAGAGTCAAGGCCGTGTCAGACCCACTTCCAATCAATGGACATTTGGGTGTTTCTCCTAATCATGGTGGGGCGTACCCCAAAAGTAAATTGTTTTATTGTGCCTTCATATTAATACAAGAAAATGATGTCACTGTTGGGTGGCACAGTTTGAGCTTAATTGGGGGTCAAAGAAAGTTTTTAATGACAAGACAGGATCAATTTATGATCACCAGTTTCTAAGGACTTTATATAATACCTTTGGTTTAAGAAGACACATATTTTATGCCACCGTTTCTTTTTCAAGGTTTTGATAACACAGTCAGTCTTTTCGTTTGCAGTAAATTCACTATTAAACAGTAATGAACATACACAGTGAAGACATAAGAAGAAATAGATAAAGATAAATGAAAAAAAGAAAAAAGAATAAAAGAGAAGTGAAACAAAATAGGCATAGCAATCAGTTAGTGAGATAGAAGATTTGACATTTAATTAAGTTTACAATCTCTTACTATACATGAAAAAGGTTACTTTATAAATGTTTAGTACCATTTTTCTAGTGGTAGTCTTTAATATAAATATAGAAGAAAAGTATAAGAACATGATTTTTTAATTACTCAAGACCAGGCAAATCAATAAATGTTAATATTTCTACACCAGTCAATTAGTGGAATCACTGGCCATGACAATTTCGGTTGCTGATTTGCATTCTTTTGAATGCACAATGTGCCCTAAATTAGGAAAAGATTGAGGGCACGATTCATGGAATAATTAGCGCGGCGCAAGTGGGCAAAAACGTGCGAATCGCAGTGGAATAGCGAAAATCGTAGTGCAAGTGCGAAATTCGCACGAAAAGCAGCGCACATCGATTCATGGAAGTCCGTGCGCGAGAAAACCAGCGGATGTGCGATAAAAAAGTGCACAGCGCACGTTGGCGCACAGGCCATCTAACAGCGTGCGCCAGGTCACAGCGAAAATCGCACAGGCCACAGCGAAAATCGCACATAGCGCGGCGCACGCAACAAAAGTAGGCGGAACACGGGCGTAACACTCGGAATGGGGAACAACTTGCCAAAACGTGGGCGTCACGGGGGATGTACAGGGCACAAGTGCGCGGAACGCCCACACGCTCGCCTACAACACGTATTCATGGAATAGAATAGGGCAAAAAAGCGCACGCTCAAACCAGCGCACAGGCACAAACACGACCGCCACAAGAAAGCAGGCGGTAGCGTCTCTGCGGCTGTAAGAAATGTGCGCCAAAAGGTGCGCCAACAAATAGCACCTATACACTGCCCTGATGAATGTCCTATACTGTGGCCCTCCAGGACAAATGACGTGCAAAGGGATACCCACAAACACGGACACCCGCTGTCAAAAAATATGTGTGCGTGTATACCGGGGTGCGCGGGAAGTCTCACACGCGATTTGGCCGGGTACGTGTATTTCAGGGGTGCGCGGGAAGTTCCACACGCGATTTCAGCAAGGTATGTGTATTTCAGGGGTGCGCGGGAAGTTCCACACGCGATTTCATCAGGGTACGTGTATTTCAGGGGTGCGCGGGAAGTTCCACACGCGATTGGCCCAGTGCGAGCAGGGTACGTGTATTTCAGGGGTGCGCGGGAAGTTCCACACGCGATTTCAGCAAGGTATGTGTATTCCAGGGGTGCGCGGTAAGTTCCACACGCAATTTCATCAGGGTACGTGTATTTCAGGGGTGCGCGGGAAGTTCCACACGCGATTGGCCCAGTGCGAGCAGGGTACGTGTATTTCAGGGGTGCGCGGGAAGTTCCACACGCGATTCCAGCAAGGTATGTGTATTTCAGGGGTGCGCGGGAAGTTCCACACGCGATTTCATGAGGGTACGTGTATTTCAGGGGTTCTGGGGAGTACCACACGTGAATTGGCCGTGTGGGCCCTCCCAGGTGTACGCTCCACAACCTCCACGGACCCTGCAGGCAGCCCACACCACGGGGGACTACCCTGCACCCATGCTCATGTCCCGCAGGCAGCCCATCCACCATGGGCATGCCCCCCAGCCAACCCACATGTCACCTTGCACTACTGATCAACAATGCATGTCTACCACGACCCCCACCCCCCTGCCACCATGGGCATCCTCCACCAGGCCCCCACTCATGTCTCCCACCACGACCACCCCCCTGCCACCATGGCCACCCTCCACCAGGCCCCCACTCATGTCCCCCTGCACCCCCACCCCCCAGCATCCTGGGTCACCCTCCACCAGGCCCCCACTCATGTCTCCCACCACCCCCACCCCCCAGCCACCAGGGGCAGCCTCCACCAGGCCCCCACTCATGTCTCCCACCACCCCACCCCCCAGCAGTGCAGGGGCAGCCTCCACCAGGCCCCCACTCATGTCTCCCACCACCCCCACCCCCCTGCCACCATGGGCAGCCCCCACCAGGCCGCCACTCATGTCCCCCTGCACCCCCACCCCCCAGCCACCAGGGGCAGCCTCCACCAGGCCCCAACTCATGTCTCCCACCACCCCCACACCCCTGCCACCATGGCCACCCTCCACCAGGCCCCCACTCATGTCCCCCTGCACCCCCACCCCCCAGCATCCAGGGTCACCCTCCACCAGGCCCCCACTCATGTCTCCCACCACCCCCACCCCCCAGCCACCAGGGGCAGCCTCCACCAGGCCCCCACTCATGACCCCCTGCACCCCCACCCCCCAGCAGTGCAGGGGCAGCCTCCACCAGGCCCCCACTCATGTCTCCCACCACCCCCACCCCCCTGCCACCATGGGCAGCCCCCACCAGGCCCCCACTCATGTCCCCCTGCACCCCCACCCCCCAGCCACCAGGGGCAGCCTCTACCAGGCCCCCACTCATGTCTCCCACCACCCCCACCCCCCAGTAGTGCAGGGGCAGCCTCCACCAGGCCCCAACTCATGTCTCCCACCACCCCCACCCCCCTGCCACCATGGCCACCCTCCACCAGGCCCCCACTCATGTGCCCCTGCACCCCCACCCCCCAGCAGTGCAGGGGCAGCCTCCACCAGGCCCCCACACATGTCTCCCACCACCCCCCAGCCACCAGGGGCAGCCTCCAGCAGGCCCCCCACTCATGTCCCCCTGCACCCCCACCCCCCAGCAGTGCAGGGGCAGCCTCCACCAGGCCCCAACTCATGTCTCCCACCACGCCCACTCCCCTGCCACCATGGGCAGCCCCCACCAGGCCCCCACCCATGTCCCCCTGCACCCCCACCCCCCAGCAGTGCAGGGGCAGCCTCCAGCAGGCCCCCACTCATGTCTCCCACCACCCCCACCCCCCAGCAGTGCAGGGGCAGCCTCCACCAGGCCCCCACTCATGTCTCCCACCACCCCCACCCCCCAGCAGTGCAGGGGCAGCCTCCACCAGGCCCCCACTCATGTCTCCCACCACCCCCACCCCCCAGCCACCAGGGGCAGCCTCCACCAGGCCCCCACTCATGTCCCCCTGCACCCCCACCCCCCAGCCACCATGGGCAGCCCCCACCAGGCCCCCACTCATGTCCCCCTGAACCCCACCCCCCAGCCACCAGGGGCAGCCTCTACCAGGCCCCGACTCATGTCTCCCACCACCCCCACCCCCCAGTAGTGCAGGGGCAGCCTCCACCAGGCCCCAACTCATGTCTCCCACCACCCCCACCCCCTGCCACCATGGCCACCCTCCACCAGGTCCCCACTCATGTGCCCCTGCACCCCCACCCCCCAGCAGTGCAGGGGCAGCCTCCACCAGGCCCCCACTCATGTCTCCCACCACCCCCACCCCCCAGCCACCAAGGGCAGCCTCCAGCAGGCCCCCCACTCATGTCCCCCTGCACCCCCATCCCCCAGCAGTGCAGGGGCAGCCTCCACCAGGCCCCAACTCATGTCTCCCACCACGCCCACCCCCCTGCCACCATGGGCAGCCCCCACCAGGCCCCCACCCATGTCCCCCTGCACCCCCACCCCCCAGCAGTGCAGGGGCAGCCTCCAGCAGGCCCCCACTCATGTCTCCCACCACCCCCACCCCCCAGCAGTGCAGGGGCAGCCTCCACCAGGCCCCCACTCATGTCTCCCACCACCCCCACCGCCCAGCAGTGCAGGGGCAGCCTCCACCAGGCCCCCACTCATGTCTCCCACCACCCCCACCCCCCAGCCACCAGGGGCAGCCTCCACCAGGCCCCCACTCATGTCTCCCACCACCCCCACCCCCCTGCCACCATGGGCAGCCCCCACCAGGCCCCCACTCATGTTCCCCTGCACCCCCACCCCCCAGCCACCAGGGGCAGCCTCCACCAGGCTCCCACTCATGTCTCCCACCACCCCCACCCCCCAGCATTGCAGGGGCAGCCTCCACCAGGCCCCCACTCATGTCTCCCACCACCCCCACCCCCCAGCCACCAGGGGCAGCCTCCACCAGGCCCCCACTCATGTCTCCCACCACCCCACCCCCCTGCCACCACGGGCAGCCCCCACCAGGCCCCCACTCATGTCCCCCTGCACCCCCACCCCCCAGCCACCATGGGCAGCCCCCACCAGGCCCCCACCCATGTCCCCCTGCACCCCCACCCCCAGCCACCAGGGGCAGCCTCCACCAGGCCCCCACTCATGTCTCCCACCACCCCCACCCCCCAGCAGTGCAGGTGCAGCCTCCACCAGGCCCCAACTCATGTCTCCCACCACCCCCACCCCCTGCCACCATGGCCACCCTCCACCAGGCCCCCACTCATGTCCCCCTGCACCCCCACCCCCCCAGCAGTGCAGGGGCAGCCTCCACCAGGCCCCCACTCATGTCTCCCACCACCCCCACCCCCAGCCACCAGGGGCAGCCTCCAGCAGGCCCCCACTCATGTCCCCCTGCACCCCACCCTCCAGCAGTGCAGGGGCAGCCTCCGCCAGGCCCCAACTCATGTCTCCCACCACCCCCACCCCCCTGCCACCATGGGCAGCCCCCACCAGGCCCCCACCCATGTCCCCCTGCACCCCCACCCCCCAGCAGTGCAGGGGCAGCCTCCAGCAGGCCCCCACTCATGTCTCCCACCACCCCCACCCCCCAGCAGTGCAGGGGCAGCCTCCACCAGGCCCCCACTCATGTCTCCCACCACCCCCACCCCCCAGCAGTGCAGGGGCAGCCTCCACCAGGCCCCCACTCATGTCTCCCACCACCCCCACCCCCCAGCCACCAGGGGCAGCCTCCACCAGGCCCCCACTCATGTCTCCCACCACCCCACCCCCCTGCCACCATGGGCAGCCCCCACCAGGCCCCCACTCATGTCCCCCTGCACCCCCACCCCCCAGCCACCAGGGGCAGCCTCCAGCAGGCCCCCACTCATGTCCCCCTGCACCCCCACCCCCCCAGCAGTGCAGGGGCAGCCTCCAGCAGGCCCCCACTCATGTCTCCCACCACCCCCACCCCCCAGCCACCAGGGGCAGCCCCGACCAGGCTCCCACCCATGTCTCCCACCAGCCCCACCCCCCAGCAGTACATGGGCAGCCTCCACCAGGCCCCCACTCATGTCTCCCACCACCCCCACCCCCCAGCAGTGCAGGGGCAGCCTCCAGCAGGCCCCCACCCATGTCTCCCACCACCCCCACCCCCCAGCTACCAGGGGCAGCCCCCACCAGGCCCCCACCCATGTCTCCCACCACCCCCACCCCCCAGCAGTGCAGGGGCAGCCTCCATCAGGCCCCCACTCATGTCTCCCACCACCCCCACCCCCCTGCCACCATGGGCATCATCCACCAGGCCCCAACTCATGTCTCCCACCACCCCCACACCCCTGCCACCATGGCCACCCTCCACCAGGCCCCCACTCATGTCCCCCTGCACCCCCACCCCCCAGCATCCAGGGTCACCCTCCACCAGGCCCCCACTCATGTCTCCCACCACCCCCACCCCCCAGCCACCAGGGGCAGCCTCCACCAGGCCCCCACTCATGTCCCCCTGCACCCCCACCCCCCAGCCGTGGAGGGGCAGCCTCCACCAGGCCCCCACTCATGTCTCCCACCACCCCCACCCCCTGCCACCATGGGCAGCCCCCACCAGGCCCCCACTCATGTCCCCCTGCACCCACACCCCCCAGCCACCAGGGGTAGCCTCCACCAGGCCCCAACTCATGTCTCCCACCACCCCCACCCCCCTGCCACCATGGCCACCCTCCACCAGGCCCCCACTCATGTCCCCCTGCACCCCCACCCCCCAGCAGTGCAGGGGCAGCCTCCACCAGGCTCCCACTCATGCCTCCCACGACCCCCACCCCCCAGCCACCAGGGGCAGCCTCCAGCAGGCCCCCACTCATGTCCCCCTGCACCCCCACCCCCCAGCAGTGCAGGGGCAGCCTCCACCAGGCCCCAACTCATGTCTCCCACCACCCCCACCCCCCTGCCACCATGGGCAGCCCCCACCAGGCCCCCACCCATGTCCCCCTGCACCCCCACCCCCCAGCAGTGCAGGGGCAGCCTCCAGCAGGCCCCCACTCATGTCTGCCACCACCCCCACCCCCCAGCAGTGCAGGGGCAGCCTCCACCAGGCCCCCACTCATGTCTTCCACCACCCCCACCCCCCAGCAGTGCAGGGGCAGCCTCCACCAGGCCCCAACACATGTCTCACACCACCCCCACCCCCCAGCCACCAGGGGCAGCCTCCACCAGGCCCCCACTCATGTCTCCCACCACCCCCACCCCCCTGCCACCATGGGCAGCCCCCACCAGGCCCCCACTCATGTCCCCCTGCACCCCCACCCCCCAGCCACCAGGGGCAGCCTCCAGCAGGCCCCCACTCATGTCCCCCTGCACCCTCACCCCCCAGCAGTGCAGGGGCAGCCTCCAGCAGGCCCCCACTCATATCTCCCACCACCCCACCCCCCAGCCACCAGGGGCAGCCCCCACCAGGCACCCACCCATGTCTCCCACCACCCCCACCCCCCAGCAGTGCAGGGGCAGCCTCCACCAGGCCCCCACTCATGTCTCCCACCACCCCCACCCCCCTGCCACCATGGGCATCCTCCACCAGGCCCCAACTCATGTCTCCCACCACCCCCACACCCCTGCCACCATGGCCACCCTCCACCAGGCCCCCACTCATGTCCCCCTGCACCCCCACCCCCCAGCCACCAGGGGCAGCCTCCACCGGGCCCCACTCATGTCTCCCACCACCCCCACCCCCCAGCAGTGCAGGGGCAGCCTCCACCAGGCCCCCACTCATGTCTCCCACCACCCCCACCCCCCAGCAGTGCAGGGGCAGCCTCCAGCAGGCCCCCACTCATGTCTCCCACCACCCCCACCCCCCAGCAGTGCAGGGGCAGCCTCCACCAGGCCCCCACTCATGTCTCCCACCACCCCCACCCCCCAGCAGTGCAGGGGCAGCCTCCACCAGGCCCCCACTCATGTCTCCCACCACCCCCACCCCCCAGCCACCAGGGGCAGTCTCCACCAGGACGCCACTCATGTCTCCCACCACCCCCACCCCCCTGCCACCATGGGCAGCCCCCACCAGGCCCCCACTCATGTCCCCCTGCACCCCCACCCCCCAGCCACCAGGGGCAGCCTCCACCAGGCCCCCACTCATGTCTCCCACCACCCCCACCCCCCAGCAGTGCAGGGGCAGCCCCCACCAGGCCCCCACTCATGTCCCCCTGCACCCCCACCCCCCAGCCACCAGGGGCAGCCTCCACCAGGCCCCCACTCATGTCTCCTAACACCCCCACCCCCCAGCAGTGCAGGTGCAGCCTCCACCAGGCCCCAACTCATGTCTCCCACCACCCCCACCCCCCTGCCACCATGGCCACCCTCCACCAGGCCCCCACTCAAGTCCCCCTGCACCCCCACCCCCCAGCAGTGCAGGGGCAGCCTCCAGCAGGCCCCCACTCATGTCTCCCACCACCCCCACCCCCCAGCAGTGCAGGGGCAGCCTCCACCAGGCCCCCACTCATGTCTCCCACCACCCCCACCCCCCAGCAGTGCAGGGGCAGCCTCCACCAGGCCCCCACTCATGTCTCCCACCACCCCCACCCCCCAGCCACCAGGGGCAGCCTCCACCAGGCCCCCACTCATGTCTCCCACCACCCCCACCCCCCTGCCACCATGGGCAGCCCCCACCAGGCCCCCACTCATGTCCCCCTGCACCCCCACCCCCCAGCCACCAGGGACAGCCTCCACCAGGCCCCAACTCATGTCTCCCACCACCCCCACACCCCTGCCACCATGACCACCCTCCACCAGGCCCCCACTCATGTCCCCCTGCACCCCCACCCCCCAGCATCCAGGGTCACCCTCCACCAGGCCCCCACTCATGTCTCCCACCACCCCCACCCCCCAGCCACCAGGGGCAGCCTCCACCAGGCCCCCACTCATGTCCCCCTGCACCCCCACCCCCCAGCAGTGCAGGGGCAGCCTCCACCAGGCCCCCACTCATGTCTCCCACCACCCCCACCCGTGCAGGGGCAGCCTCCACCAGGCCCCCACTCATGTCTCCCACCACCCCCACCCCCCTGCCACCATGGGCAGCCCCCACCAGGCCCCCACCCATGTCCCCCTGCACCCCCACCCCCCAGCAGTGCAGGGGCAGCCTCCAGCAGGCCCCCACTCATGTCTGCCACCACCCCCACCCCCCAGCAGTGCAGGGGCAGCCTCCACCAGGCCCCCACTCATGTCTTCCACCACCCCCACCCCCCAGCAGTGCAGGGGCAGCCTCCACCAGGCCCCAACACATGTCTCACACCACCCCCACCCCCCAGCCACCAGGGCAGCCTCCACCAGGCCCCCACTCATGTCTCCCACCACCCCCACCCCCCTGCCACCATGGGCAGCCCCCACCAGGCCCCCACTCATGTCCCCCTGCACCCCCACCCCCCAGCCACCAGGGGCAGCCTCCAGCAGGCCCCCACTCATGTCCCCCTGCACCCCCACCCCCCAGCAGTGCAGGGGCAGCCTCCAGCAGGCCCCCCACTCATATCTCCCACCACTCCCACCCCCCAGCCACCAGGGGCAGCCCCCACCAGGCACCCACCCATGTCTCCCACCACCCCCACCCCCCAGCAGTGCAGGGGCAGCCTCCACCAGGCCCCCACTCATGTCTCCCAACACCCCCACCCCCCTGCCACCATGGGCATCCTCCACCAGGCCCCAACTCATGTCTCCCACCACCCCCACACCCCTGCCACCATGGCCACCCTCCACCAGGCCCCCACCCATGTCCCCCTGCACCCCCACCCCCCAGCCACCAGGGGCAGCCTCCACCGGGCCCCACTCATGTCTCCCACCACCCCCACCCCCCAGCAGTGCAGGGGCAGCCTCCACCAGGCCCCCACTCATGTCTCCCACCACCCCCACCCCCCAGCAGTGCAGGGGCAGCCTCCAGCAGGCCCCCACTCATGTCTCCCACCGCCCCCACCGCCCAGCAGTGCAGGGGCAGCCTCCACCAGGCCCCCACTCATGTCTCCCACCACCCCCACCCCCCAGCAGTGCAGGGGCAGCCTCCACCAGGCCCCCACTCATGTCTCCCACCACCCCCACCCCCCAGCCACCAGGGGCAGTCTCCACCAGGACGCCACTCATGTCTCCCACCACCCCCACCCCCCTGCCACCATGGGCAGCCCCCACCAGGCCCCCACTCATGTCCCCCTGCACCCCCACCCCCCAGCCACCAGGGGCAGCCTCCACCAGGCCCCCACTCATGTCTCCCACCACCCCCACCCCCCAGCAGTGCAGGGGCAGCCCCCACCA